>NC_081296.1:20179744-21429744 GCF_030435805.1 Mustela lutreola | reverse complement strand
TTTATTTATTTGACAGGCAAGAGATCACAAGTAGGCAGAGAGAAGGATAGACAGAGAGGAAGGGAAGCAGGTTCCCTGCTGAGCAGAGAGCCCGATGTGGTGCCCCATCCCAGGACCCTGGGATCATGACCTGAGCCAAAGGCAGAGGTTTAACCCACTGAGCCACCCAGGCACTGCTGAATCTTTACACCTTCACACACACACACACACACACACACACAACTTTTGCTAACCAGATTAATGCACAGAAGAAGCGTGTTCCATTTTGGAAATATTTTTCAAGCACAGATGAGTTGGTACACATACCCATTTGTACTCTGTTGGTGTTAATTTTTAGAAAGTCAAGGAGAAAGTTCCTTTCCTCCAGAAATCTCATAGGAAGTCATAGGTAAGGCTAATTTCAGAACCACTAGGCTGTGTCCAGATTATTCATATCAGTTACTTGAAAAGACCCAAATATTAGGGAAGTTCATGGACAGTTTGTACTTGTGGGGTGGGGGAGGGATCTTTCCTCACCCAGGGGGGTGAGGGTCTGGGGGGAGGGTTGGTCATTGAAGACTAGTAAAATGTGCTGCTAAAGGACTTCAGGACCTAATCCCCAATGCAACTTCAGGAGACCGTAGTTTAAAAAAAGAAGAAGAAGAAGAAGAAGAAGAAGAAGAACCATTTGTCTGCCTTTCTCCTGCTTCCACATCCCAAACCTGCTATTGATAGAAAAGAGACCAAGGGAGAAGAAAAAGAGAAGCCCACACTATTTGACATTTTCACCACCAACACACCCCGCCACCATCCCCAAGTTATGGAAATGTTGGTCCAGCCACACATTAAAATGAATAATCTGATTACACTGGGGAAACCAGGGTAAATAAAGTTTGTGTGCCCTGTCATTATACAAAGGGAACGTCTCAGAAGGTATTTAAAATATTTGGGGGTTGCAGGTGGAGAAAGGTTTCTTGGCAGTAGTTGTTCATTGAAATCTCTTACAGGATTTTTTTTTTTTTTTGAAACCTAGTCTGTGATGCAGAACCCGCTGTGCTAAATTATGAACCAAAGGCTTTGGGGTGGGAACAATCAATCAAAATACCTGGGGTAGTGTGTAATGTGCGCGCTCCTGTCAGCATGAGCCGACTGCCCCTGAACACAGTCCCTCAGCAGGTTAAATAAATATGATACTATAGACAAACCGACAGGATCACACGGCTGCATCAATCAGCTGTTGATAAAATACAATCTTCCTTTAATACACGCTGAGAAAGTTATTTAACACTTACGAAACCTATATCCATTTCTTGTCTTTTTTTTTTTTTTTTAAGTCTTCTTCCAAAGTGTAACTCTTTTAAAGGGTACGGGGAAGAAGTTGCGCGATCTCGGGTGGAGAAAAGGGGTTTCTTGGAGCCAAGGAAACAGAGAGAAGCAGCTGTCTCAGCAGGGGGTTTACAAATAACAGCCCGCAGAGGTGAGGGGATCCGGCCAGAGGGTCCGTGAGAAGGCAAATCACACCTGAAGCTTTGCCACGGGTCTTGAAAACCTAGACACCCTTTTGCAAATACTCCTGCAGGGAAGTCATGGAAAAAGCAAACGCAGTTATTTTAATGCCGGTCTCCGTTCAGCTCATTTCAGCTCTGCGGTTTGCCTGCATCTGGTGCAGATGAGGGAACTATTCTGGATTTATTGAGGGCGGTGGGAGACGGTGGGGGGGGGGGACAGCTGGACAGCAAATGATTTTTAAAATCATTTAAAAGATGGGGGGCTCCAGTGAACGTAGAAGTGACCGCAGTAGAGCTGGGGGTAAAGGGGAGATCACGGATGACTTCACTCCGGGTGAAACTTGGCATGGGGGGGGGGGGGAGTCAGGACTTGGGAAACTGAGTTAGCGAAGGTGCAAGCGGCCGTGTTCGTGGCTTCAGGAAACGCCTGTCTCCACACTCCCCACCTGCAAACAGGCCAAAGCGCCAGGGGTGGGTCCCGGCCCAGGCTGCCTGCCTGGTGATCTAGGTCGATGCTGTCGTTCCCCTCCGGCTGGCGCCCGGCCTCTGCCGCTCGCTCCCTCCGCCGCAGGTTAAGCCTGGGGTCCTCTCCGCGGTCGCGCGTGGCCCTGCGGCCCGGAGCGCGCGGGTGGCGGGTCCCGCTGGAGAGTGGCGGAGCGCCGGGGAGGGCCGCGGCTGCCGAGAGGGGGAAAGCCCCGGCTAAAAGCTGACAGGCTATCTCTTAACAAGTGAAGATTAATGCCCCATCTAAAACTAAGCTCCCCTAAGTGCCGTCGCGGCAAAGGAAACACTGGGAGTGAGGAAAGGCGTCGCCTGCCACTCAAAAGGCCGATCTTTCCCAGCCTGTTGAAATAACCCGCCGGGGCGGCTCGAGGTGTTGACGGCCACGTTTGTCGGCTCGTCGGGCCGCCCCGGACCTTCCTCCGCGGCGACCGGAGCTCGGAACCAATCCAATCCCGGCGCCGCGGCCGCCGCCCGCGCTGCTCCTCCCTAGGTCGCGCACGCCCTCCCCGGCGGGTTCCCGAAGACTCGCGCAGGCGAGGGACCGCTCTGGAGACCCCGGGGCCTGGGGACCGAGCGACCTAGGCCACCGCCAGCCGGGTTCCCGCCCCCTCTCTCTCGCCGGCCGCCAGCAGGCTCGCTCCGGCGGCCCCGGCCTCGTAGGCGCTGAAGGCGACCGATCGAGACCCGGCACCGAGCCCGGACCCGGACGACCGGCCTGGACCCGCTCCCAAAGCGTCTCGCATCGGGACGCCGCACCCCGCCAGCCCCACCTCCAGTTCCGAGGCCGGGGCCTCTAGGCGGGAGGCGGGGAGATTTTCCAAGGGAGGGAGAGAGAGAGAGAGAGAAAGAAGGAGGAATCCGGCTGCCCTAACAGCGCTTTCAATTCCAGAAAACTAGCTGGGGGTTCCCTCCTTATCCCCCGCCACCGCCCACCCCCCCCCGGCTGCGGATTCCGCTTGCGGTGGCGGCGACAGGGGCTTGGGGGACCGGAGGAGGCGCTGGAATCCTTGTAACCTTTTTGGAGACTTTGCGCTTTCAAGAGCTCTTTACCTGAAACTGACACCCGCAAGCACTCTCCGGGGACCTGTTGGGCAGATGGAGTGGCAGGGCCAGGCGGGGCCTGTTGGCGAGACACGGGGACATTTGTCATGGGTGACCCGGCGCCTCGGCTTCTGAGCCCACGCCCGCGCTAATGTAATAAAGCGAGAGCGACAAGAGGAAAGGCCTCTCTCGCCCCGGGGCCGCCACATGCTCGCTCCGTTTTACTGTCAGGGCTGGTCGAGGCTGTGGCTTTATTTCATATTCCATTAATATTTACAGCAGCTATTGAATTTCCCATTACAAAGTTCACCATACACACTGCTAATATGAAATTTTAATAGTATTGTGCACATTATGAAAAGTCCCGCCATTAAGAGGGGATGTGGGAGGGTCCTAGGGAGAAGTTGCCCTGGGAAGTTATCCTCCACTGAACGCTGGAAACGCTCCCACCCGCCCCCCCAAGTCTTTAAATGAATTCATTTGCCACCATTCCCACAAAGATGTGAAACGGCGAGTCTGTTATCAATATTGAACTCAAAAGTGAGGGAGGGAATAAAGTGGGTAAAAATCTCTCTGGTTAAATTGAGTTTGCAAAGTTGCGCCTTTTGGTGCTTGACCCTCACTTACCGATTTTTCCACTGCTCTAGAGTTAGCCCTCCCTGGGGAAGCAGGCAGGTGAGGACTGGACAGAAGTCTCCAGGTCCTGTGGATTTCTGGGTGCAGCGGGTTCTACTAGGTGGAGGCCCCTGGCGATGGGAGAGGGGCGGCGGCGGCAGGTGTGTGAGGCGGCCCTGACCTTTTAGGGTCCCCCCACTCCTTACTCTAAGGCCCAGAAATTAAAAACGCTGCAGCACCGATCTGACCCTAGGGAGAAAAAAAAAAAAAATTCCCCCAAGAACCGTGAGTATCATGTTTGACAACTTCTTAGGACTGGCGCCCTAAGTTTCTGGTAGATTGTCCTGAGAAACCTGGCTCCTTTTCCAGAGCTGTGCAAGCTGCAGAAAGGGGCCCGTGCTAACTTGGAGTGAAAAGGGGAGGAGAGAGGAGGGAGAGAATGAAGCTGGCCTGAACTGCTGGGAGTGATAATGCAGGAAGGCGACCCCAAAGTTTTGCAGCCTTAGGTGGCCCAAACGGTGTCAAACCCGGAGGCTCCAAGATGGTCACACCGAGTCCTAGAACAGGGTTTCTCTCCAGAGTGAAGAAGTGAGCTTGGGCTCACTCCTGATGGGACCCAGAGGAGCAGCGGGGGAGAGCCCCCCCCCCTTCAGCAAGGGCTTCCAGGCCAGTGGATTAGGCCCTGTCCCCCAGCCTTGCAGCCCTCAAGCCACCCTCCCAAATGCATCTGGCCTTCCCAGTTTGTGCATGTGTAAGGACAGGCAACTTCCTGAAAGACCCAGGGAGCCCGCAGACCCCTGTCGCCTCTAGCATTTAACCATATCCCAGAGGGGATAGTTAAAATAGAAGCAAAATCATACTTTATTTTGTTAAGGGGTGCATGCAATGTAATTTCTCTAGTTGCACGAGGCTTTCACACACTCCTGCCCGCCCTCCCTCACACCATCCCTCCCCATGTTCCTGGGGTGCAAATGGCCATACTAGGGAGCCATGGTGGTGTCTTAATAGGCTTCTATTTCTGCAGTGAGGAGGCAATTTCTGAATCTTTAGGTTACTTTTCAGCTGCAGGAAAATGACAGTACCAGAAGGTAAAGATGGGTGACATTTCCACAGGAAGATCTGGTGTTGATTTTTTTTCCCTGAGTTTTAAAAATTATTACTATTATTATTATTCCCCCAATTCTGTCTGTGTCTTTTTTTTTTTTCTTTACAGCCCCTAAATGTGTCATGCTTTGTCACATCCTCTGTGTGTGTTTTTAGAGAACATTTGAATAAAAGGCTCGATGCCAGGTATTGGTGACACAGGGGGTGGAATTTTCAGCCGTTCCACAAAGAGTTGGCCGCCTCTATTTGCATAAGGTCAGAGTAGTGCTTCTGATAGAACTTTAGCAGCATCTCTGTCTCTTAGCAACACTCTTGCACTCTTGGTCCCTGCATTAAATTGACTGGTCCCTTCCTTTTCTTCCTTTCATTGGGAGGCTTACAATAAAATGTCACCCTTCCAACCTGTGCCTGTCACCCAGTAGGTCATCTGTATCTCCCCCTCCCCCCTCCCATCCTTCTCCCCTCCCTTCCCCTCCCCCTCCCCTTTCTCTCCAGTTCCAATTAGACGAGGAGATGATTCATTTGGTGGGTTCCCAAAACTGTTTCATTCTATTGTGTTAATTAATATTAATACCATTTCTCCTTTTGTTATTATTAAAAAAGCCCTTGTAAACAGAGGCGCGATAAGGAGCAAATTGCCACCACCTGCCCAACAATGGGCCTGGAAAAGGGGTAATAAGGCGAGTGCAGATAGAGAAAGCAAGGTTTGGGTCAGCCTCCCCACCCATTTAGTTGACGCAAGGTTGAGCACAGCCTGAAAACCCTTGAAGCACTTGGAATATGCCAGGCAGCCCTCTTGGCTCTGGAATGGGACACAGTGACAGAATCCAGATGCTGATAGGTGGTGTTAATGGAGGGTCACGTTTGGACAATAGTATCCATCACCTGCCTCTTGGCTCTTCTGTCAGATGGAGTCATTTCTGACTACTGCATCACTCAGATTTGGGGTAGATTCAATTATCACCTTCACCTTGGCAACGGGATATACAAATCTATGCCTAAAGGACCAAATTATTGCTATTATTACTGCTACTGTTATTATATTTTGCCTGCATCTCCCTTGTTCATTTTAAAGTAAGAAGCCCCTAAGTGTTCAAATACCCCTTTCCTGTTTTAGCCCACCAACAGCTGCCGGTTACTCAAGCCCACAGAATAATGGGTGCTTAATTAACACAAAGAAAAATTTGTTTGAATGCCTGGATGATTATTGCTGATTTTTATAATATGATCGGTTGCCTAAATGAAACAGGATCTGGATATTTTCTAAAGTTTTGGAAACACCCAACTCAGGGTCTTGAGGCTACGTATCGAAGTGCAGAGGATGCGTTTCTTCCCTTTTTGAGAAGTGTTTGCAACTAGGCTGCAAAAACACAAGTTGAATTGAAAAGGAGAGGAGGAATAGAGGAGCCCTGGATATGGCCATCGCTCATAAAGTTAAGAACTGATTTCCATCAGGTTAAAGATAAAATTAAAAACCTGAGAAGTTCTTCGTAAAGGGAACAGGAATCAGATGACAGGGGTGATGGTGACAATCCTTTCAGTTCTGTCTCTGTGTCCTTGAACAGAGAAACTGAACTCTTTCTTGGAAGAGTGGTTTGTTTTCTGGAACTAACATCCCTGGAGTGGGGCAAATGGGAAGGTAAAAACACCCCGCTTTTCCCCGATATTTTCACAAACCCTGGCTTCGCTTTTCCTCTCTTCTTCTAGCTTGCACGCCCTGTAATTCTTGCTGTATGTTGCTAGATAAATGTGCAGGTAATGGGGTCTGAGAAAAGCAATCAAGGTTAGAAGTCAACTAGCTCCTCTTTAATAATTCACGTGTCATATTTCTTCCACTATGTCAAGTTTGCTAAAGAAGATGGACAGGGGCTGACGGGCAGCCACTTGAGTTATTATTCTAAGCCTCAGAAGGGAGGAAAACCATAAAAAGAGATGTCCCCCGCCCTTCTCACAAAGGGGCTAAAACAGTTTAAACCTTTCTCAGAGTTCTCTGTCCCATCTTGCTCTCAGCCTGATTTCCAGCTCTTCTCCGAGCTGCCTGGAAGATGTGTAAAGATAGGAGAGCCAAGCCTGTTCCTGGGCACTTTGCCTCTTTCCCTTTACCTCTCCTTAAACATTTGTCCCCTTGCCTCTGCCCCACTGCCTTCATTCTTAACTCTCTTCCAAGTAGCAATTCTGTTCCTGTTTTTTGTTTTGTTGTTGTTGTTGTTTTTAGCCACAATACAGAACACCTCTGCAAGGTCAATTTCAGTTACAGAGGATGGCTCTTGTTTTAACTTTCTTACTGATGATCTTTCTTATTTTTAAAACTTTTTTTTTTTTTTTTCCTCGTGGCACTGTTGGTGACAGCTTCACGTATCTTCTACTTAAATCTCAATCCTTTTTCTTTTTGGAAGGTTGGGGGTGGGGGGGGGAGTTGGAGATGTGTGATTTTTCTTTACTCTGAATAATTGGCTGTTTCCAGAAAGAGGGAGGGACAGGGTATATCGAAAGGACAAGGACATGTGAAATCAATGCAGTTTTAAGCATATTTTAGTTGGATCCTGGAAAACAAATTGGTATGTCTTTGTGGAGATATCTACAGATAGAGAGATTTCAAAAAGGAAGAGAGAACAAAATGATAAAGATTGACTAGATTGATTCTAATATGCTAAGACTTTGCCCCAGTGCAGAAATGAGCATTTTGTTCAGTGCCTTTGCTTTTCCCTGTTGCTCTTGTTACCCCAGCAGATTTGTAAGGATTCCTATTCACACAGCCCAAGCCAGGGACTGATTTCGTTTACAATTTCTTCCTCCCAGTCTTTTCAAAAGCCAAACACCAGAGGAAGGTTTTCCGTCCTGCGGGCTCAAACTTTTTCTACGTGTGACTTATTCCGTGAAAAGAACCCAAGAGTTCCGCAGACCTTTTAGCCGATGGCCAGTCCCATAAGGAACAACTATTTTGCATTTTTCGGTTCTGAAGAGTTTTCAAACAAAAGGAACACAATAAATCGATCGATCCTTGGGGCAAACACAGTTTTATCTTCAAGGTACAATGATCAGTAATGGCACACGTCATGACAGAAAAACAAGGTCTCCTATTCCATTCATTCTGTGACTCCAGTGCTCTAAAAATGATCTATTTTCCAGGTGCCTTGCCCACTCAGTTTAGTGGCTCTTTGAATTTAGCACGTTTCTGTGGCAGATGCCCACCATGGGCACTCACGATTTGTTTTTCAGCTACGAATCTTTCCAACTTGTAGTCATAACACTGAAATACAGACAAAGCTGTATGTCTGTCTGTCTGACAAAGCTGCTGGGGGAGGGGAGGAGGGTGAAATGAAAGTTTGAGAAGAACAGCAAACAACGGTTTATTTTTAAAAAATCAGGCATATTTTGATATGAGGAGAATAAACAGTTCTGGAGAAAAAAAAAAAAACTTAGAGTAAAAGATTGGGTTGAAGTTGGAAAAACTAAGTTGTTTGCCCTGGTCTTGTTGCAGGGTGCGGGGGAGGGGTAAGGTCTGTCGAGATCATCACTCCAAGAAACTGCCTCTTTTAAAACCACTCCTTACAACTTTGTGGGGTTGTTACCTTTTATCTGCTTCAATCATCAGGCAAGCACTGGAGCCATTTTTAAACACCCCTCAAGGACCCAGCCCTCTTTCCAGTGTGGGAAACACTGATGGACACTTGTTACCTATCTGCAGTTTAGCTCTTCTCTCGTCCTCCTCGAGGACAGAGGTTCATATTTTATTTGCAAATATTTTTCACCAGGAGTGGGGAGGAGGCAAAGAAGGATCTGTAGGGGTTGGGGATTTTGTTCTTGTTTTTAAGCATTTTTGCCGCAGTGTGCTAAGTATTGCTGATAGAAAGTTTCCAGTTTTCTGACTTTGATGAAGCTCAAGACCTTCAAAGAAACGAATATTACACCGAGGCTTCCTTTTGAAACTACAAACCGCCTCTTCTCTAGATTTGAGAGATGGGAATGGAATTTGGATAAACATATCACACTTGTGGGGATATAACGTTCCCCCCCCCCCAACCTTTTCTTCCCGGACTTCAGATAACTACCCTCCCTGCCCCCAACTCAGCGGGCATCTGAAGACCAACCTGAAACTTGCCAGCTCACTTCCAGTTGGGGCGCTGGCTTTGTGTCCCGTTTGGGGACCCCTGTCCCACTTTGAGTTGAGGGCAGACAAGGCTCTGCAGGTCTGAGCGCTCACAAAGACAGAACTATTTTCCACTGGCGATGGGTGATGAAAAGCTTTTGAAAAGCTGCCAGGGAGAAGGAGAAGGAGGACACTTCCCCACCCTGCAAACTGAGCTCCTCGGGAGGGACCCTGAGCCCCCGCTACGGCTGTGGTACTGACTTAGCAGAAACCCCCAAAGACGCATCTCCCACCTCGGAGAAAAGAGAAGTCGGCTTGATCGCATTTTTCTTCGGTTTTAACTAGGCGAGAGGATGTAAACTCAGAGGCAAACCAGAACAACTCAAAGAAAATCTAACGCGAGTGTGCATGGGGCACATCGCAGATTGTGGGATGAACATCCCTATTGTCGCAGAGGTCCCCGAAGCAACAGTGTCCCGGAGACAGGGAAATGCAGATTTCCTGCGTATAACCTAAAACACAAATTTGGGCGGAGGGGGGCGGCGTGAATTTTCGGGGGCGATCGCGGGCCGCGGCGGGGCTCCTGGAGCTAGGGTCGGGTCGGGGGCGGGTACGGGGGACTCTAGGGCGGGGCCGGCGGCGCCCGCTCCCCCCCCCCCGGGCCCCCTGCGCACCCACGCGCCGCGGCCCCCACCCAGGCCGAGCCCACACATTCCATCTCGAGTCCTGCTCACACCTATCATTTGAAGTCATCTTCGCTCTGTCTTCCAAACATCTCGAGCATTTGTGATTCCGCTCGCCGCTCCTTCTTATTGAGTTCTCCGTGTCTCTCGGCAACTTGTCATAACCTGTAATAAAATGCCCTTTCTGGCGGGAGGTAGAGTCCAGAGGGCAGCGGTTCTATTTTCAACTGATAGCCGAGGAAAGGAGCCGCGGCGGCCTCCCTTTTGTCTGCCTCGGGCTTTAACTCCTGCGGGGCCGGCCCGGGGCTCCCGAGATCCCGGCTGGGGGGGTGGGGGAGGCGGTGCCCGCCCCGGAGCGCCCCTCCGCCCCGCTCCGGTCCCCTGGGCCCGGATCCCGGAGAAAGTTCTGGGCTTCTGAGGCGGTGCATACACGTGCAGCTGAGACGTGTTCCACAAAATGAGAAGAACCTGTTTGCGCTTTTCGTTTCTTCTTCTTCTTCTTTTTTTTTTTTTTAAAGGGGTGTGGGGGGGGGCGGTGATCCCCAGGAACAGAACGGGATGGGGACAAATAGCATGATACGGAGGTCACCTCGGCCAGCATCCTGGGAGCTTTTCACCGGGCTGTTTATTTAATTGATCCTAACCCTTTCCTTAATTAGACCCATCCTGTAGTTATTTTCGTATGTATTCGAGATTTTTCTATCCGATGTGTGAAGGTGAAGGGTTCCCACAGCCTGCGCGATGTAACCTCGCCGGGGATGGGGAGCGCGAAAGGGCGGGGGGAGGGGGCCGGGTGTCCCTGGAGCCGCCTGCTCGATCTTCCCCGCAAGGGTGAGCGCCCCTGAAAGCAAACTCTGGCTTCGCAATTTCCCCCGTGGTCCGTGGTCCGCGGTGGCCTGGCACCCCGTCTCCAGCAGCCACCGTTCTGTATTGAGAAGGACCCCCTCTCCCCACACACACCCATACACCCAGAGAGGTCACCTTGGAATCCCCTTAGGTCGCCGATGGGAGACATGGAATAGAATATTTTTCAGGTATCCTTCACTATCCGTGACAGATGTCGCCGGGTTGGGGAGGAGGATTAGGAAGGCAGGCACGGGTGAGAGGGCTGGGAAAGAGGACCCAAACCAGAATCCCTGCAACTATCTTCTTGCTGCCTTATTTTGTCGTTGGTGTATTTGTTGAAAGAAGGAAGTAGGGTAGCCAGTCATGGAGATGGTGTGAGTGTCCCCTGCCTGACCCCTGAGGCCCCATATCCACATATCCAGCCCCAGAACTCTAGATCCAGGTCCCGCCTGAATGAGGAGGTGGCTGTGAAGTTATTCTCATTCAGCTGTAAAGCAGAAACAGCCTACCCTTGTGTTGCTCCCTAGGCCTGTCGCCCTGACCTTCTCAAGGGCCTTTCCAAGAGAGATGTCACCGGACTCAAGCCTGGCAGACTGAGATTCCCGACTTCCGGTGCCCACCCCTGTCCCAATTCACACACTCTCCGGTTAATTTCTTGCTACACCCGGAAGCTAGTAATAATACCTTCAAAACAGTACTTGAAAAACCCAAACCACATTCTAGCCCCTCAAGGAAACCTGCAGAAAATGGCGAGCTGTTCTGCAGAAAAATTCCTTTTCTTTGCAGGGTGGGGGAGGGGTGGGGAGAAGGAAGAGTTTGTATCCTAAACTCTGATAAGAGTCGGGAAAATACAAAACACTTGATTTGAGACTAGGGGCTACTGGGGATTCCTCCACATGAAAAGTCTATTCTGTGTAGTTAAGAAAAAGCAAATGCATTTCTGTCTTCTGCCCCACAGGCGCTGGTGAGATCTGGTGGGGAGGGAGAAGTTTCATATATCTGGGCAAACTTCAGAAATAGAAGCTTTTAATCGCCCTTCCCCAAGAGAAAAAAAAAAAAGAAAAGAAAAATAGTAAGAAGACAGAAAATGCATTTGGGTTGGAGCAGTCGTTTTGGAAAGACTCCCCTGTGCTGTTGATTGCCATGCCCAGCTTCTCTTTTTGTTTTATTTCTCAAGCTTGATGTGTGGGTCCCCAGGATGGTCCCCATTGTCTTTGGGCGTCTGTAGTTGGCCTTGGGTTTTGTGGGTACTGCCACTTTTATGAAGGTGATTATTGCTGTCCCTTTTAATCTCCGGACAAAGTCAAAATCCTTTCCCCCGTGTGTCCTACTTCTGTTCAAACTGTGAGGCTATAAACCCTAGACACAGTATTCATTTCAAACCCTGTTCAGAAACACTGAGGACATATTTGAGGATTCTGACAATTACAGGCCCATTCTCCCCAGTTAGCTCATAGGCTCTATTCAGAATGAAGCTATTTGGGGGCATGTAAAAGCCAGTAAATTTCCCGATGCACAAAAGAAAATGGTGCTTTCTGCCCACTGCCTATTTCCACTCGAAAGTGAATAATGCTCCAGTTACCACCAGGCCTGACTTGATTTATCTTGGTTAATAGGATTAACGTGTCAGCCCCTCTCAAGAATTTCCAAATGCAGATCTGGAGTGTCACTGACTCTCTGGTGTCTTTTTTCCTCTCTGATGGACATAATGATGCACCCCCAAGCAGAGGGCCTCTGTCCGGTGGGAACAGGCAGATTATCTGTCTCCAGTGAAATAAGGCGTGTTGCAGCCCCCTTTGCCAAGACTCAAAGCCAGAACCCAGTCACTATAAAATAATTGTGTCACTACCTCACCAGTGCCCTGTTCGTGTTTCATTTATCTTTTGACTGTAATTGAATGGTTGAAAAGCAAAAATGCAGACAAATTCCAGCTGTATTGAGATCTGTTTCTTCCTCCCCTACCTCCACCCATCATTAGATACTCTCCCTCTCTGCGCAGGAGGTCAGAGTGTATAAATATAAATTGCATTTTGCATTACTTCTAGATGAGTGAAGCTGTCAAAGCAATAATATGAGCTTTCAGTCCCACATTCTACCACTTCTTTCCCATTTTTTGGCCAGGAGGTCATGTGCAAATTGAACGTGACAACCCAGAAGACATGTCCAACAGACTCGTATTGTTACTCTGCTCAGCCTCCTGGCTCACAACAACATTAAGCCCACATTAGTCTCCAGTCTCCTCCAGGCAGGAACTCCTAAACATGGAACCCAGGCTTCTCAGAAAGTTTGCTTCGATGGGGACATTTCATCTGAAAGTGGTGAGTGCCACTAACCTAAACTATTTTTCATCCAAGTTTCATTGAGGATGCCATCCTTAGAAAGACCGGGCCAGAGTCTTACAAAAAAAAAAAAAAAAAAAAACAGGTGAAAAGCTAAAGAGCCCCCAAAACACACACACACACACACACACACACACACACAAACATACTTGCTTCTATTTGAAATTATTGAAGTTTTCCAGAATCCAATAGCAATGTGGTTGGAAACCATTTCCTTGTTATTTGAACAATGGAGATGTCACTCAAAAAGCCACCTTAAAATATGGATTGACCTTGGATTCTTGGTAGCAAGGTGTGGTTAAAACCGTTTTAAAGACCCAATTACATAACCCAAATTAAAGTTTCAGCAGCTTATCGCTGTGATTAGAAGATGATCCTCCTCAAATTGTATCATAGCAAAGGAATTAGAAATTTTCATCAATCTGAGGAAAACCGAATGGCTTGGAGGATTGGTAATTGGCTATCAATATGACCCATTCATGTCTTGCCCAGATTGCAGTTAACGCAGAGCTGTTGTTCGCTGACAGGGTGTTTGATGGTTTCTAGGAAATGAGTGGCTGTTTTCATTCCTGTTCCAAATGGACAGGTGTCTACAACAGAATTGGCAACCTGGTTGGCACGCTCAAAGAGTGGCCAAAGAGCGAATTGTTTATGGAGAATAAACTTCCCTCCCTCCTGTGATGCTTGTGCACACACATGTGAGTGCTGGCAGTGGGGAGGGGGCAGAAATGGAGACACTGGAAGCAGAAGGATTGATACAGGTCCTGGAAACTTAAGCAGGCTAATGCCCTTTTTGTTCTGAATGGCGCCATATGCAACCACATCTCTCCTGAAGCCCATCTTGTGCTTGACCATGTTATACTCTAAGTGGACAAATGAAAGTCCATGAAAGGCATTTAGCCTTCCTTAGGATGTTTTTATTGGTCTCAATGGCTAAAATAAAATAAAATAGGAGTTTTTTACATCTTCTTAAATACGCTTTATTCTCACACATCTTTCTTTTCTCAAAAGAAAGAAAAGTGTCCTTCCCTTTTACTCTTTTGAATTATTTATTTATTATTATTATGTTATTTATTTTCATTGTTGTTATCCCCTCCTCTCTAGGTCAGATGAACTACATGGGTTTAATACCAAATGAGAGGAGGTCGTAACTTTAAGAAGCTGTACCTGCTAATACCTGATCAAATTAAGAAGTCTCCCTCTTAACCTCAGTGGATACCATCCCATTTTATCACATTATACTTCTGTGGTGCCCTTCAGATCCATGAACGTATTCACCTCTCCTTTCACCTTTACATATATTCCTGACCTTCCCAAGTTACTGTTTATGCAAATGATTTTTATATCCTGAACATTATTAAGAAACAATGCACGAGTCATAGTCTTAAGAAAAAAATCAATCACTGTAATGCCCCAGGAACTGCCATCTCTTTTACTGTCCAATCTCTACTTCCACAAGTGTTAATGTTGTTTTAAGTCGGGGAAAATAGTTTTTTAAAAAGAATTAAAAAAAAAATACTCCTGGGCCAATGAAACTGAAGCACCCACAATTTTTAGTTTTTCCAAATTTAAAAATGTGAAGCTCCCAGTCAGAAGATTTTATCATTCTTTTCCTTTATCCTGACTTGTCTCATTTTAATGAAATATCTGTGTAAACCTGCCATCAATTTTTAGTTCATTTCTACTCCTCCACATTGCCAGAAATTCTAGCAATGAAGGTGAAAGCCTTTGGAGTAAGGTTCTTATACCTCTGTGTGATGCATTCTATGATCTTGGGCACATCCAACTATTCTCTGAGCCTCTGTTTCTTCATCTGTAATGTGGGGATATTAATAGTCTTTAATTTACAAACTTGTTTGAGGGCTCATGTTTTCCACATTTCTGGAAAGGAGTTAGTCCTCAATCAGTATAAAGCATCATCATGCTGTTGCAGATGATAGTGTAACCTCTCAAAGTATTAGAAGCTTCATCTGTGGTGCAGAAATAATAATATGGTTGTAGACATTAGGCATAGTGTAGACATAGACATTTTGGCCAAACCAAAGCAGACCTTCAGTAAACAGGTGGTGGTTGGAGGTTGTCCCATTCAGAGACCCCATGGAAGTGGGTGAAGGACTCACTTTGGAAAGAAATGCATTCTTTAGGAGTTCCACCTGGTGGTTCTTCATGCCTGGATCTAGAGGCTAAGTTGGTAGAGGATAGCATGAAGGAATCCAAGCCGAGATCAGTGCCCAGTTATCTCTCTTTGTCCCATGACCATAACTCAATACCTTGCCCTCTCATGAACTCCTCCCACCGGCTTAGGGTGAGAACCCCCAGCCAGAGTTGGTTGGGGTAGACAACCCAAGCCTACCTCTACTGTTGAAGAAACAGATGACATGAGACTCAGGGAATGTGTTTCATTGATTTGTAGACGAATCTTCAGAGCTGAAGGAGAATATAGATACAGAATTGGAATATACTGTTTACTTCCTGGTATTATAAATTCACTTCTACATATAAGATCAAACCTTTCTGGAGTTCGTATATAAGGATAGACTAAGGTGCCATTTGAAGATTCATGTTGAAGGAACACAAAGGGACCCTGCAGCTGGCAGCCTCCAGTACCTGCAGAGACCCTGGCAGTTCCGGGAAGATTTGTTCTGCCTGGGAAGGAGCCATCAGTCCTGGTTCTCTAGGACCTTCACATTAAGCCAATAACTAAGTTTGATTTGGTTTCTCAGGGGTGGTATGTCTATATATATTCCACATATATATATATATATATATATATATATGTGGAATATATATACATGTTAAATAATATTTCATAACTTTGGAGATTCTCTTGTACATCAGAGTTCATAAATATAATCTCCCTGGAGGCCAGGGCCGTTGGCAAGAACTGGAAATTTCGAATTTTAGACCATTTACGTATAACACTACTAAATAAAATGCTTGTACTAGATGTGTAAAATATTTCCACATATAAAACCATACATTCTTTGAATGATGAGAAAACCAGTTTGATAACCTAATAATAATAAAAAAGAAAACCTGTTTGTTCAGATAGACCCTATTGCTGACTCATGGTATCAGATTTGCTGTGTGTGTGTGTGTGTGTGTGTGTGTGTGTGTTCCCACTCTATCAACTGCCCAGTGATATTTAAAACCTCTAATGTCTTCAGTTCAGCACAAAAGCCAAATGGAATTTGGTTCACTCCATTCTCTCTAAACATAACTGCCTCATTCTGTAAGCATAAATTAGATTTAGCGAAAATTAAAATGTAGGCAAGAAGAAATAACTTCTCTACCCAGTCACCACAGAAGACCCACATAGCCAAGTGTCTGGAATTTGCCCGTCATCTGCTTTTCTGACCATAGGGAGCAGCTCAAATGACAGGCACACAGATGGACACATCCTGTGATTAATGGCATCTACCAGGCCTGGTGGTGAGGATGCAGAAAATGGCGGCAGACATGAGCTAGTCCCCTCTTTGGTTCAGTGTTCCTTCCAAGGTTTGAAGGAGAGAGGAATCAGGAACAATTCCAGCCCTATTCTTCGCTAGAAGATCTGAAGGCATCCTTCTTGCAGTCTCCAGAATCATCTGCCAAGACCAGACTTTTGATGGGTAGCTCTACTGGCCTTCTGACCGGCCCATCAAAATTACATTCTCCCTCCTACCTTCCCTTCCTTCCTTCCTTTGTTTCTTGTCCTCTATGTCTTCATTCTTTTTCCCTCTTTCCTTTTTTCCTTCCCCTTTTCCCAAGCATTGTGTCACCTCAGCAATCTCAGATTGCAAACTAGCTCACCACAGTGAGCTTTCCACTGAATATCTAAGGAACAGACGGAAGTGTGTGAAACTGGGAAGGGTCTGAAAGGGCAGCATGAAGACCTATAGCAACCTCCAGGCTAGTGCCCTTGGACTTCACCTCAGCTACCCTCTAGCCAAGTGGGTCATGCCTAACCATGGCATTTCTAACACATCAAGAATACAGGAGACCAGTGGGGCACCTGCATGGCTCAGTCAATTAAGCCTCTGACACTTGATTTTAACTCAGGTCATGATCTCAGGGTCATGGATTGAGCCCTATGTCAGGCTCCACGAAGAGCATGGAGCCTGCTTAAGTTTCTCTCTCCCTCTGCCCCTCCTACCTGCTTCTTTCCCCTCCACTCTCTCTCTCTTTAAAAAAAAAATAAATTAAAAAAAAAATATATATATATATCAGAGACCAAGATCCTACCACTAGAAATGGGCCAAATTTGATGCCATAGTCTTGGGATCATACCCAAGTTGATAATTCTCTCCTTTACTGGCTTCCAATTTTTAATTTGTTTTAAATAAGTAATCAAGACATGCAAAAGGTAAAAAAGGGTGAAAAATGTTCCTTCAGTCCTATTTTCCAGACCGTCCCACCCAAACTACCATGCTCTTTTTTTGTTTTTAATTAATAGACTCTCTCAGAGCAATTTAGATTTATAGAAAAATTTAATAGAGGGGCACCTGGATGGCTCAACCACTTAAGCATCTGACTTTGGATGCTCAGGTCATAATCTCAGTGCCCTGGGATTGAGCCCCCCATCCCCCAATTGGACTCTGTGCTCAGAAGGGGAGTCAACCTGAGATTCTCTCCCTCCCTCTCCTTCTGCCCCTCCCTCCACTCATGTTCTTGCTCTCTCTGTCTCTTTCTAATATTAAATGAATAAATCTTACAAAAAAAAAAAAAGAAAAAATTGAGTGGAAAGTTTAAAATGGTCCTATATTACCTTACACTCCTCTCCACCTTTCCTCCCTATTATTAATATTTTGCTTTAATGTAGTATATTAGTTAGACTTGATGAGCCAATACTGATACATTATTATTAGCCACAATTCACAGTTTACATTAGGTTCACTCTTCGTATTGTTGTACATTCTTTGGGTTTTGGCAAATGTATAATGACATTTATCTACCACCATGGTATTAGATAGAATAGTTTCACTGCCCTATAAATCCTCTGTGTTCAGGGCACCTGGGTGGCTCAGTCATTAAGTGTCTGCCTTCATCTCAGGTCATGATCCCAGGGTCCTGGGATGGAGCATCAAATCAGGCTCCCTGTTCGGTGGAAATCCTGCTTCTTCCTCTCCCACTCCCCTTGCTTGTCTTCCCTCTCTCACTGTCTCTCTGTCAAGTATATAAATAAAAAATATTTTTTAAAAAATCCTCTGTGTTCTACCTATTCATCCCTCCCTCCTCTACAAAACCTCTAGCAATGTCTGATGTTTTTGCTGCTCCATCCTTTTGCTTTTTCCAGAAGGCATGTACTTGGAATCATACAGCATGTAGCCTTTTAAGACTAGCTTCTTTCTCTTAACAGTATGCATGTAAGGGTCCTCCATGTCCATTCATGGCTTAAGTGCTCATTTTTTACTGATGCATAGTATTGTATTGTTGATATACAACAGTTTATCCAATCACCCACTGATGCACATCTTGATTGGTATTATGCCGTCTTCCTAAGTAGGAATAAAGCTCCTAGAAACACTCAGAACGTGTAGGTTTCCCTGTAGACAGAAATCTTCAACTCAGATGGAACTCGAACCACCAAGGAATGTGATTACTAGATCATATGGTAATAATATATTTAGTTTTGTAAGAAACTGCCAACCTATCTTCCAACTCAGTGCGGTTTTTTGTTTTGTTTTTGTTTTCAGTAGTTTTAAAGTACATATTAGTTAGCAGAATAGGTACTTAGCAAAGACGGAAACCCAGACCCCGCCAGCCGCTCCTGGTAGACACCAAGACAAGAGCTACCACCATCTGCAGGGAAACAGTGTCAACCATAAGAACATAAACTTGATCAAGCTACAAGGGTTTACTTTTTGCCTTGGCTACATACTCGCTTTGTGACTTCGGGCATGCTTGTTTTCCCAGCTACAATTAGGCTTGGTAACAGTACCCAGATTCTAGAGTTCTGAAAATTACTGAAATATCCCATACACATTTTGGCACACCACTTGGTAAAAGTAAGTGCTCAATAACTGTTCATTATTTTTTTTATATCTTATTACAAAACCACCATCTTTCCCACAACTTCTTCCCAAACAGTCAGTGCTCTTTAGGGATGATTCTGTGTAATAGTGCATTCAAGGGATCCAAAGACAAAACAATTTGATACATTATATAATCTGGAGGGGGGGCGGAATGTGCAGCAGCTAAAATAAAAAGAAATCAAAGCTAGAGAGACAACATCTTTAAGTGTGGAGCGTTTTGATCCACAGAATAAATTCCCTCACTTTCCTCTCACCCTGGATTCCCATTAGTGTTTTGCTGGCTCAGAACGCTCGGGGGTGAGTCCTAGATTATGAAATGCCCTCTCTCTGGTGGCCTGCCAAAGCCTGCTCTGCAGACTCCCAGACTAACCTGGCACCAGCTCACGGTAAGAAGCCTCCTCACCCCGAGGGCCTGACTAATGCTCATGTTTTTTCCTTTCTCAGACAACTCCACAGGCGGGCTGTTGGGTGGGGGCGGGTGGCGGGTGGCATTAAGCAATCCATGTGGTAATTTTTTTTTCTATTTCTTTGGGCAATTCTTACATGATGACATAATGATATGTGCTAACAATGAAAAATAAATGCACTGTGGCTCTATCTCTTTGTACTGAGTTTATTTTGGAAATTAACAAACACACAAACAAGAAATCCTCTCCTGCGCATTCCTGATTAATAATCTATGGCTACCCACAATGCCCACACACTGGTGGAACCGGAAACATTTGAGGGCATCTACCAGCTGATTTGCCTTCATTATATCAGATGACAAGTTTTCCTGTTTTAACTGCACTGGCAGGGTTTAGGTGTCATGAGGTCAGAGTATATGGAATTTTTTTTTTTTTTTAACCAAGAGCAAACAATGAAACCTGATAACTTATTCAGGGCATATGGCTCAAAAGTAGGCATTCACTGATATGAGGCATATCACATTAACAAAGCCCCACACTAAGGGCAAATTTGGAGCAAAATCTTTCTGTTTATCTGTAAAACTGAAATATGTCCAGCAGAGCTCAGAATCCTGCTGAGGAATTACAAACAGGGTAGGTTTGAAAAGTTGAACGTAGGACATGTGGGTCTGCTGGAGTCGTCCAAATCAATGGCCACAGCCAGGTTTTAAGACTGTCCAGCCCATCGGTCCTGTGGAAGGGAGAACAGGAAGAGGGCAGAGGGTCAGAATGAGCAGGGTCTTTCTTGTCCCTCTCTCCCACCCTACTCAAGGGCCTCACCATCCCAGCACTGCTTAGTGGGGTCATGAGAAAACGAAGGGAAGAACAGAGGAAAGAAAGAAAGAGCCAGTACCCAGAAGAGATCTCCCACTCCAGATTTGCTTTGGGTACATAAGCTTTTTCAAGAAGGCATATAGTTGGAATCATACAGCATGTAGCCTTTCAGACTAGCTTCTTTCTCTTAACAGTATGCATGTAGGGGTCCCCCATGTCCAGGGAAATCCCTCTTCTGTTCTAGAAATTCCTATGCACTTTTTTCTTTTAAAATTTATATATTTATTTGAGAGCGAGTATGTGAGAGCAGGGTAGGGGCAGAGGGAGAGAGAGAGAGAATGATTCCTTAAACAGACTCCACACTGAGTGTGAAGCCCAACTCCGGGCTCAATCCCAGGACTCTGAGATCATGAACCTGAGCTGAAATCTGGTTGGCAGCTTAACCAACTGAGCCACCCAGGTACCCCTAGGACCCTTTATGCCTCAAGGTCTAGTTCGATGAGTCTGGATCATGATTAATGCATAGTATCCAGATCAGACAACAAAAAACAACTTGAGCTCTGGGTCCATCCCATGCTTGCTCTGAGACTTGAGCCCTTCTTCTCTGAATCTCACTTTCTTTGGTTGTGAAATCCAAATGGGACCAGTATCCTACCTTCCCTCCAGCTGCTGTAAGGATCATGGAAAGTAACAGGGCCCAGCATGGTCTCTGACGCACAGTGAGTGTGGAGTCTAGGTTTTTACTGCATTACTATTGCCATCATTCCTATTTTGAGTTGACTAGCCAGGTATGGATATTTTTCTGTCAAAAACAGGAAATAGGCAGGAAAGAGATTAGTCATAGCAGGGTTCAGCCATGAACACTAGAGCTGGGTATTTCAGTAGCCTCGGATGCCACTAGTGGTGCCACGTCTGCCATTTAATTCAGTTCAACAAATGCATTTCAAGAACTAGGTTCCAGGTGAACACCACATT
Source organism: Mustela lutreola (assembly GCF_030435805.1). Taxonomy (NCBI): domain Eukaryota; kingdom Metazoa; phylum Chordata; class Mammalia; order Carnivora; family Mustelidae; genus Mustela; species Mustela lutreola. The sequence goes on along the minus strand of NC_081296.1, from coordinate 21,408,826 downwards.
GCCCCTGCCTGACCAGCACTTGGACTACCAGGGGAATTTCACCAGCACAGCTGTCCAGTTGAAGTGATGTCATGTGAAGTTGGAGACAGTCCCTCAAAACAAAAGCCTGACCTCTGAATCTGAATTAATAGATGGATTATCTTGATCCCTCTCCTCCCTAAATCAATATGATATTTTCATAATATAATTTCTGTTCAAAGTCTTTTTTTTTTCTTTATTTGATAGACAGGGATCACAAGTAGGCAGAGAGGCAGGCAGAGAGAGAGGAAGGGAAGCACTCTCCCTGCTGAGCAGAGAGCCCGATGGGGGGCTTGATCCTAGGACCCTGGGATCATGATCTGCACTGAAGGCAGAGGCTTAACCCACTGAGCCACCCAGGTGCCCCTGTTCAAAGTCTTTTGAAAATATTCTCTGCCAACTGCTTTAAAATATATCTAGGTGAGAGTTGTGTCCTAGATATCCATTAAGGAAAAGGTGCTTCCAAATACACAGTTTGTCTGCTTTCGTCCAAAGGATTTGTCTGCCACTGTGTAGATCCGGTTGAATTATGGCTGTTTAACAATTTGGCATACAACCTCTGCTTCAATTTTCATTTTTTTTTTTTCTGGTCATGAAATGGTGTTATGGTCAAAAATGATGGTGTGGGACCCTGCTCTGATCCCCCAACCAAGGTTCAGAATTTATTCTTATATTTGTGCCTGGGTGACTCAGTCGGTTAATCATCTGCCTTGTTTCTCAAGCGCTTGGTTCCCCGTCTGTGAGCTCTACTTCGGTTTACAAATTACCGCTTACGGTTGGAGCTCAGTGCTTAGCACCAATATTTGCATGTACTACGTGCTCAATGATCTTTGATGAGAGTATAAGAGAGAGAAGACAGGAAGGCACAGAGGATGGAAGGGAAGAAGGAAGGGAGGAAAGACAAATAAGAAAAAGGCCAAGGGCACCTGGGTGGTTCCGTGGGTTAAGCCTCTGCCTTCCGCTCAGGTCATGATCTCAGGGTCCTTGGATCGAGCCCCACATCAGGCTCTCTGCTCTGCAGGGAGCCTGCTTCCTCCTTTCTCTCTCTGCCTGCCTCTCTGCCTACTTGTGATCTGTCTGTCAAATAAATAAATAAAAATCTTAAAAAAAAAAAAAAGAAGAAGAAAAAGAAAAAGGCCAAAAGTGTGTCACTGTAGAGGCATTCCTAATTTGTCATTACCCACTGACTATACACACACATGCATGAGCCTCTCTCCTCTGTTTTCCCTTTTAGACAGAAATACCAAAATTCAAACAAAGTTAAAGGCATTCCTGCTTCACTGTGTACCCCAATTTGATCCTTTTTTTTTTTGGTCATTGTGGGCCCCCACAATGCAAGTATCTTTCAAAGCCAATTTAGTCAACAAGCATGAAGTATCATGTTTTTCCCACACACATCTCAATAAATAAATGACAAGATGTGTTTTATTAAAATATAATTTTTCATCTACATTTTGAAAATCTTACAAAAGTTTTAAGTCATCAAATAATTCCACCTTGACAATGACATTGCAAAACTAATAAAAAGAAGTCACCAGAAATCATACTATTTGTGGATGCAGGCGACGATGAGGCATAGCTCAGCAAAAATCTAGAGAAAATGTGGTCTTTGGAGAGTCACTTTACTTATAATTTTATTTTATTAGTAACCAATGCCTGAAATGTCCATTTACTTGATAAAATGATGTCTATCTTATTTAGTAAAAAGTAGACTTTGTTGCACCCAGAAGATATCCAAACTGGAAAAGAGTTGTGTTGAACTCCTTTAGGACATTTCCTGTGGGATAAAAAGTCTCAAGCCATAGAGGGCTATAAGATGAGACCCTGCACAGTATATGAATTAGATATTTTATTTTATTTTTTATTTTTTTAAGAAGTAGGCTTCATGACTAGCTTGGAGCTCAATGCAGGGCTTAAACCCATGATGGTGAGATCAAGACCCACACTGAGGGGCACCTGGGTGGCTCAGTGGGTTAAAGCCTCTGCCTTTAGCTCAAGTCATGATCTCAGGGTCCTGGGATCAAGCCCCTCATTGGACTCTCTGCTCAGCAGGGAGCCTGCTTCCTCCTCCCTCTCTCTCTGCCTGCCTCTCTGCCTACTTGTGATATCTGTCTGTCAAATAAATTAATAAAATCTTAAAAAAAAAAAAAGACCCACATTCAGTTCAAGAGTGGGAAACTTAACCAACTGAGCCACATAAGCACCCCAGTGGATGAATTAGATAAAATTATTTCCAAGAAATTTTCCTTTGCTTTTGGTAGATTTTTCTTTTAGTGTGCAAGAAATCGAGAAAGAAAGAAAGAAAGAAAGAAAGAAAGAAAGAAAGAAACAAACAAACAATAGTATCTTTGAGGAAAATACTGCACATCCGCCTATGTTCTTGTCTTCACCTTTTACTTCCTCACCTGAAGGAAGGTAGTGCAGGAATGGCAGGATTCCAGAGCAGGGCAAGAAACCGAGTGCAGGGTAGATTCACTCATGACAGGAGATTTCAAAAGTTAGAATTATTAAATCTGGGCTGGAAAATAAGAGAGATTTACTTAGGCATTAAAGGTAGTGGTACTGGCCGGTAAAACTGACAGATCCTTATTACATTGTCCCAAGAGAGACTGCGCTCCTCAGCATAGTTAATGCTAAGGAAATTTAAAGCAAGCTATGGAAAATACTTCTTCACCTGGTAGAATTCATTCTGAGGAATTTACTGCCACAGGCAGTCATGAAATCAATCACGGAGTTGGATTTTTCAAAGGGGCAGGATAATGTATGACCCACTCTTCTGGCTAGTTGGGAAGGATAGAAGCAATCAATTCGCCTGCTTCTAGGAGATCACAGTTGATTACAAGTGGGGTCAGTGAAAAGATGTCCCCCGCTCTTGATCAGGATAATTAAAAAGTGTTTGCTCATGCTCACTTGTCCTGGAAAGAAATAGGAAATGGGATATAGAGATCAAATGACCTGATCCAATATGACAAATGTTTTTTGACAGGGACAGAGCATTAAGCAACACAAAGATCAATCCAGGAACTAATTATAGGTCTTGCTAAAATATCTTTTCATCAAAGCATTTTTTCTGGTAATATGAATATTACACGATGTTTTTGTTTTTTAATCTGATTCTCTGACAAGTATTCTTGGAAGACATCTACCAAACCTGAAAACACTTAACAATCATGACTTCTCTTTTTCCCAATGGAAAGCAGAGTTTCATCAAAAGTTGTGAGTACACTGGAAATATGAACAAGACAATGGAAACTTTGATGTTGTCGTGATGGTCAGCAATAAACTCCTTTGATAAAGTTATCACAGGTTAAATCCAGCATCTCTTTCTTTTGGAATCAGTATCTCACCTTTTTACCTTATTTTTCTTGGAAATGTGTAGTCTCTGGGACATCACTTGGCACTATAGCATACGTATGAAAAACAACATTGCAGAAGAAAACAAATACCATATCATTTCACTCATACATGGAATTTAAGAAACAAATGGAAAAAAAGAAAAAAAGAGATAAAAGCCTAAAAACAGACTCTTAACTATGGAGAACAGCCCGATGGTTACCAGGGGAAGGTGGGTGGGAATGGGGGAAAGAGGAGATGGGGATTAAAGAACACATTTATCATGACGATCACGGAGTAATGTACAGAATTGCTGAGTCACTACACAGTACACAGTACGTTGAAAAAGGAGGAGGAGGAGGAGAAACAGAGGCACCTTGCTGGCTCAGTACATATAGCGTGTGACTCTTGATCTCGGGGTTGTGAGCTCGAGCCTTATATTCTATGTAGAGATTACTTAAAAATAAAATCTTTTAGGGTGTCCGGGTGGCTCCGTCAGTTAGGCATCTGCCTTTGGCTCAGGTCATGATACCAGGGTCTTGGGATCAAATCCTGGGTCAGGCTCCCTGCTCAGCATGGAGTCTGCTTACCCCTCTGCCCCTCCCCCTACCATGTAAATGCACAAGCGAGCTGTCTCTCAAAAATAAATAAATAAAAATTTTAAAAATTTAAAAAATAATAAAATAAAATTAAAACAAAACAAAACAAAGCAAATCACCGGACTTCTGGCATTCTAATTCATGGGCTTCAGAGAGAGACACTAAAAAAGATATTTCAGGTGAGGTTGGGGCCTGCATTTTTGTTTGGGCACAAAAGAATTTCACACAGTCTATGAAAAAGGGAAATTGTGAGCGGCGCCTGGGTGGCTCAGTTATTAAGTGTCTGCCTTTGGCTCAGGTCATGATCCAGGGGTCCAGGGATTGAGCCCCTCATTGGGCTCTGCGGGAAAACCTGCTTCTCCCTTTCCCTGCTTGTGCTCCCTCTCTCGCTGTGTCTATCTCTGTCAAATAAATAAATAAAATCTTAAAAAACAAAAAAAAGGGAAATTGTGCTTTGCAAAAATACAAAACAAAATCTTGGATGAGTCATCATAAAACCTAGTCTTTGAATTTCAATAGTGCATTACTGAAAGGGCATCATTGTCCCCTCCTGAGAACCAGGAAATGTTACCTACTTTAAGGGACAAGAACTTACCTAGTTGTATTACCTGCATTAAAGAAAAAGCAAACGCAAAGATAAGAGGCATCTGGAAGTTTTCCCATGATAAACCACCACAATTTGAAATAGTTGTTATAATCTGAACTTAAAGACATCCTTGTTTTCGTAAGTGAATTTTATTAAAGCATCTTCCTGACTAAAGACTAAAAAATGTGGAAGTCTATATCTCCATGTTAATGTCAGAAAAGTTTTCTATCACACGCCATGACACGGTGCTGGAAGCTCTACAAGGCATTCCTGAGTCAGCTCATGGGACACCTCATGGCTGCAAGCATTCATGTGGAGGGGAAAATCTCTGGAGCCACACTAGGATGCTGGCCCTGCCTCTCATCCACTGGGTTACCTTGAGAAAACCACTTCGCTCCCCTTGTCTTGAGATCCGCATCTGGAAAATAGGTAGAACAATATAGCCTCCTCCATAGGGTTGTTGTAAATTTAAATCAATATCAAGCGGGGAAAAAAAAAAAAATCTTCCTGGTACATAGTAAGTGCTTAGAAGTTGTTATTTTCCTTCAATCCCCAGAAAGCCTGGGTTTTAAGGGAAGTCCTACTTCCCCTGGAAGAGAGAGAAAAACAGTGGAGGTCATTTCCTGTCTTGTGGATTTGGGGGTAAGAGAGTGAGACGTTTCCATGGTTACACTCCCTCCCCCTTCTGCTCCCACCCTTTCCTCTGCCCCCTCTCCTGCCACATTTCTCCTTGAATTCTGCACTCTGCCACCAGCTAGGTGTTCTTCCCCACACACACACACACAACGCCTCCTTCTGTCTGCTCACCCCCCCTGAACTCCAATCTGGCTCACTCACAATCATCTAGCACCCTCTGCTCAGATGGTCATCACTCCCCAGATCTGAGTTAGGTGCTCCTCACACCCTTGCTCCCAGGCCCCATGCTCCCATCACCACTTCTCACTCTCCATTTACTCTCTGTACCCACCATTAGACTGCAAGCTCCACTAGGCAGGGATTGGGTCTTGTTGCCCTCACTACTGCTTCCCACCACTGGGCTCCACTTCTGACATACTGTTCCAAGTCCCAAATGGCTAAGAGAGGCAACCAAGATCAACAGGAAGCCTGCCCCTCTGTAGAACCGTGCTTTCTGTTTTTCATTTGCCTTTACTCGGCCAAATCACGTGTTGATGAGGGTTTGCTTAAATGAAATGGCTGCACTATTAGATTGAGATCTGACATGCCAGAAGAACCAATATCCGGGTGGTGTGGAACTAAGTGGTGTTTGTTTGTTTGTTTCTTTGTTTGTTTTTTATAAAACTAATATGGAGGGGGGTTGCCTGGTGGCTTAGTCTGAGAAGCATGTGACTCTTGATCTTGGGGGTCATGAGTTTGAGCCCCACAGGGGGTATAGAGATTACTTAAAAATAATAAAATCTTAAAAAAAAATACTGGGAAATCTATAATGCAGTCCGAATTGGAAAGGCTCAAAACAGAGTTAAATACTCATGAATTTGCAGCCTTCTTTGGGGCTTAGTCTAAGAAGAAAGATTCAAATGGCTGTTGTTGTTTTTACATAAGTCTAAACTTAACTGTTCAATCATATTGCAGAGTTCACATTTATCTGCTAGAATATGCAAAGAGTATTAATCTTATAATCTTTTTCTTTAAAGATTTTATTTATTTATTTGACACACAGAGAGAGAGAGACGATGAGCGCAGGGACACAAGCAGGGGGAGTGGGAGAGGGAAAGCAGGCTTCCTGCCAAGCAGGCAGCCCGATGTGGGAATCAATCCCAGGACCCCGCGATCATGACCTGAGCTGAAGGCAGACACTTAATGACTGAGCCACCCAAGTGTCCCTAACCTCATAATCTTTAAAGTACAGATAGCATATACTTGGCTTTGTGGTGGGCAATTGGAATGAAAATAAAAAATAAATCAAGCAATTAGGAGGCAAGTATAGACTGATCAGAGTGCAATGATGTTTACAATTAATTGATCACAGCCAGTTACAGATTTCTTTGTTCTTTCTTCACTCCCACTACTTGACTTGAATAGAAGTAGAAGGAGGAGAAGAGAAGAAGGAGGTGGAAGAGGAGGAGGGGGAGGAGGTAGGGGGAAAGAGGAAGAGGAAGTAGAAGAAGGGGAAGATGACAAGGAAGAAGAAAACAAATATAGGAAAGTGAGGGGCTCATCCAGCAGTTCACGCCCCCCATTCCACCCATATCTGCAAGTTGCGATTAACAGAGACAGAGGCAGAAGCCTAGAACACTACAGATGAATGATTCAGGTCCTGATTCTCTCTTTGTGATCGGGAGGTTAAAACTACCAAGATACATGATGGCAACTCTAACAGTAACTAACTTATTCAAGCTGGGGTCATATATGGAAACTCTGCTAAGCACTGTCCATGTATTATGCCATTTAATAATCACTGGAATCCTATGAGGTTTGGAATAATTATAATGATACAGATGCGTAAGCAATGAAGAACTTTGCTCAAGGTCACACACCCAACTAACAATCAGCAAAGCCAGTCTACTAACCATTGGTCATTTGATTCCAGAATTTTCTTACTAGCTTCTAGCCTACACTACTGCCTTCACCCCATCTCAGATACTGAGATGTAGTGGGGAAAAGCTGAGGTCTGGAATCTGAAGATTTGCATTAATTATCAGTTTGAGTGGGTCACTCCATCTCAGTTTCATCATCTGTGGTATGAGAATAATCATATCCGCCCCACCTGCCTTCCACAGCTCCTGTGATGATCTGGTGAAATAGTTTACATGCAAGAACTTAAGAAATAGGAATGTGGTATGCAACTATCAGCTGATAGGTTTTATTTACGAGGGTAGTCTGTTGATGGATTTGTAGGAATTTAGTTCGTGTTTAGGGAATATTTTATGTGTGACAGTCAGAAATGAGTTCTACCCAAACCAGGTATGACAATTGAATGAAAATGATGGACTTTGCCCACATAGATACATGGATGTGGTTTGAAAAAGGAAGGATCTGTCCTAGAGCCATGTACTTCAGGCTTGGGAAAACAGTAATTGGCCCCTACAGAAGAGTAGAACATCAAAGACAAGGTTCCTCTTCTGAACACAGTTGTGTTGGGACCAGCGCTGCTGTTTACAGATGAAGCACAGGCAAATCCATTTGAATAACAGGGGTTTCCTGGGAATTAAAAAAAAAATGATCTCATCTAAAGAACAGACCAGCATTTCTATTTTTATTTCCTTGGAGAAGACTGATCGTTTATAAGTCAAAATTTTGTTTTATAACCTATACATCTTACCCCCCCCCCAATACCTTTTTCCATAGGAAATGAAAATGCAAAAGACGTTATCCACTTCTATTACATTTCTGGGGAAACGTAGTGTTAAAGAGAAGAAGGTAATTTGAGACCCAAATTCATCCATCAGATTTTCCACCTATCCTTCACATCGTAACTCTTGTTGCTTTTCCCATAAAATAATACCCTTGACTACAATAATTTATTTTCTCATACTCAAGCATATCGTTGAGCATCCGAATGGATACCTGTAGTTCTCTGTTCAATATCCATTCCCTCTTCAGATAATAGGGCCTCTATTTTCCTTTAGGACACCAACTTCTTTCTCTATTCTCAGTCTGAATATTTCACTGGGGCTGACTCCACCTATTGTTTCCTTTGGTTGACTGGTGACCTACCCTGACCAATCAAAGTAATGGTGTTTTTTGTTTGTTTGTTTGTCTGTTTTTTGAAGGGACCCAATCAAGACTCTGGGCATTAATCCTGGAATGTTTGGTGCAACTACTGAGAAAAAGGCTAAACTTGTAAGATACCATCTTTGAGATGCTGGTAGTCATCATCATTGCTGTCAATTGAAGAGAACTTACTTAAGGCCAACACAAAGAAAAGTGGAGCCGATAGATAGAGAGAGAGAGAGAGAGGGAGAGATTTCCTAAGGGGATTATTGGAGCACTTATCTCTCTCCCCTGTTCTTTTCCATTATGTGAGCTACTACATTCTCTTCTTGATTAAGCCATGTTCTAGTGAGGTTCTGTTACTTGCAGCAGAAAGCAATCTCACTAGCCTAATGAGATTTATCAGTTGTGCAACGTTTCTACGAATTACACGTTTTGTCTGCCAAGACTCTGATAACCTCTCAGAAATAGGAAGAAGAGATCAAAAGAGAATTTGTGGAGCTGGGATTTACTCCTTTTGTTTAATTTTCTCTCTCTGTTCTTGATTACTCCAGAGTGTTGAGTGACAGTAACAGCAAACAGGCTGTTATACAGCACAGGCACAATGATGGGTACTCTTTTAATCCCATGTTTTTGGTATAATTATTACCCTCACTGTATCAATTAAGGAAACCAAAAAGAATTCCTTTCAGTGTTTCAAAAGACATCCAAGCCCTTGCAGTGGAAGTTTGGCCTCAATGTAACACCTTCCAGATGTTAACAGGTGCTGTATCTGTACCAACATAAGAATCTATAAAAGTTAGAGTTAAGAGTCTAACTTTTAAGTTAGGCTTTGGTTAAGAGTCAATTATGCGCCTCATTCTGTCACTGGAAAGCTACTGAAATTTGGAGAAAGTCACCTAATCATTCTTTCATGCCAGAAAATCCAGAATGCTAGGAAATAGGAAGGGGGAAAAAACCTAGCTTGTGCTCCAGCACTGATCTTAGAAATCAAAGCCTTGGATTGTAGTCCTATTAATTTGCTGTGTGAGCTTGAGCATATCATGCCATTTCCCTGGGCATCTATAAAACCAAGTCAGTGATTCAACCTGCTTATCTCTGGTATGTTATGTGTGAAGCAAACAAGAAAAGATATTTAAAAGTGATTTGTAAAATTGAAGTACAATTCTTGGTACATGGAAGATATTATGACTACAACTAGTGTCAAAAATTTGCGTTTGCCTGGTAAGAATATTTCCTTCTTCGTGGTACTAGAGGATATGACTTAGAAATTCCCCAAGCCACAACCAGAAAATAAATCTTGGCTGGGTCGATAGGAAAAAAAGAGAGAAAGAAAGGAAAAGAAGAAGAGAGAAGAGAAGAGAAGAGAAGAGAAGAGAAGAGAAGAGAAGAGAAAAGGAAAGAAAGGAAAGGAAAGGAAGAAGGAGAAAAGAAGAAGTTAAGAACACAATAAAGTCATAATTCTTCAGTTATACTTCATGATTTTTCTAGCTTATGCTATAGCTCGGCAACATTTTTATGTTATCAACTTCCATACAAAAAATAGTTAATTACTATAAAAATAGTAGGTTTTTTATATCTGGTTTTTTTGATAACTGGTGTCCGAAAAAAGCTGAGTTTTAGGGTGCCTGGGTTAAAGCCTCAGTGGGTTAAAGCCTCTGCCTTTGGCTCAGGTCATGATCCCAGGGTCCTGGGATCGATCCCTGCATTGGGCTCTCTGTGCAGCAGAGATCCTTCTTCCTCCTCTCTCTCTGCTGCCTCTCTGCCTACTTGTGATCTCTGTCTGTCAAATAAATAAATAAATAATCTTTAAAAAAAAAAAAAAGCTGAGTTTTAGTACTGACTCTGCCATTACCTTATTTTGTGACCTAAGACACAGGTATCCCTAGATCTCACAGACTAAATTATATAATATGATGGGCATCGCTGGTGTGCTTTCCTCTCACTTCCAGGTACATGAAAGACTATATTTATCAGACTCTGCAGTAATGCTTGGCCAGGTGACTAATTCTTGCCAACAGTACATGAGCAGAAGACTTACATGTCTCTTCTGGGCAGGAGACATGCCAACACTCTTTTCCTTTGCTAGAGCCAGAGGGGATGCCATGAATTCAATTGTAGGTGGTAGAGCCTCCATCATCAGCCCCTTGGGTGGGTATCTGGAACAGAGTCCTCTTGCCAAGTTATAACTGGTATGAAGCGTGAACAAGAAATAAACCTTTGTTCTGTGAAAGAGCAAATAGTGCTAATTTGTTACAGCAGAATAACCTAGCTTATCCTGAACAATAAAATAATTTTATCTTTTTTCTGTCTCCACTCTCACTTGCTACAGTTGCTTTGCATATATGTTTCTTATGTTGAAATAAGGGGTTAAAGCAAAAAGAAGCTATGAACCCCATAGATCTGCTAGGATATTTTCCTTTATAATTATAGGAAGAGATGGGGATAAGGAGAATCCATGGAGTTTCTTTGTCCCCTGGAGAGGGCATTCTAAAGATTAACTTGAGTGCATCTTTCAATTTCTCCTACCAGAACTTAGAAAGAAAGAAAGAAAGAAAGAAAGAAAGAAAGGCTAAACTAAAAGGAGTGGTTATCTTACTAATGGATATCAAACTTGAAAGACACATGTTAATGTAAATGTGTAGAGAATAGCCACATTAGATTTACCATAATTAGATACTTTAATGTATTAGTCATATTTATTTACACATGTGGCCCAAGAAACTTGCATAGTAAGGACATTTTAATACATCTAATAAATATCATCATATTCCTGGCTGTGCTCATTATATCTTTACTCTCAAAGCCAAGAAGTTTGTTCAAACTGGTTATTGGTATAGTGAATTTTATGTATTCATGTTTTGCCAAAAGGTCAGAAGATGCACTCAAGGAAAATATAAAAAGACTGAGAATAACAGTATACTTGGAGCAAGGAAGCAAGTCAAATAAGAAGGATATTTTGTTCATGATACCTGAAGACTTATATGCTTTTTATCAACATTCACATAAAATATAGACTTCTACATAAAATATAAAATACAGCTGGATCCATCCTAAAAACCAAACTCATTTGCTTGGCAAATTTCAGTGTGCCTTTACAACAGGAGCACACAACATGAGTAAGTAAAAGTCAGGAAAGGAAGGAAGCACAGTGCTCCAGACCTACTCCTGGCTTTATTCTCCCCTACTTCATCATGCATGGTAGGTAGGTAGAAGGAGAAGAGGAAGGAGAAAATTAGGGACATTACAGGACTGGATGAGAGTAGAAGAAGAAACTAGCAAAGTGAGCAAGGTGAACATGATAAAGAAAAAAGAGAAGAGATTATGCATGGAGTCTCATACAATTTCAAGCATGGTCAATTCCAGGTGAAGCAACCGAGAGATGAGCAAGAGAACCACTTTTTGACTTGACTCCTTCACTCAACAGCTTTGAAATCTTCTGGTGGAGCCATTCCTGCAATGACCTATAGAGCTCAAGCCTCAGAATTGCAACTTAGATATATGGAGGACCCGCCATTGAGGTCGCTTTGAGTGGTGCAAGAGAAGCCTCCAGATGCATTAAGAGAGACCAGTCAAAAGGCAGAACCAAAGCTGGAGAGAAGGCCATGTAGAGCTGAGAGGACAGTAGCTTAAAGGTTCAGTGTCTTCTCCAGAGTCCAGTCCTACACTGTTAACATATCCCATCTCACCAGGCTCTTCTTGGGGTGGAGAAGTCCAACCATGCTTTAGTCACGCTTATCTCTAGCTTTTCAGACCATCCCACCATACTGCTAAGAGCTAAAGACAGAGAGGCGCCCATGAACAGAAAAGTGATCTAACAGTGGAGGAAATAGAAAACATATCATAAAAGGTAGCTAACAATTTCTGAGGGACATACTGCATGCCAGGTGGTAAGCTAAACCTTTTTATACCTTGTCTTTTAAAAAATCCTAAATCCTACTCTGTGCTTGCTTGATTGATAGACGAAGATAATGAGGTTCCAAAGGATGAAGTGAGTTCTTCAATTTTCACAGTTGTTAAATAAAAGAGGTGGGATTCTGAGCCAAATTATCTGACCCAAAGGCCAACTGCAGTCACATATCACACCATAGAGAGTATGGGCGAGTCACATCCCTCTACAAGTTGCTCTCATTGACTGTTAAATGCCTTACATTATTCATATCCCTCAGTTTGGTGATGGGTCTCATCCTCACCCATGAATACCTTAAGTATATCAGTGTACAGGGGCGCCTGGGTGATTCAGTTGGTTGAGCGACTGCCTTCAGCTCAGGTCATGATCCTGGAGTCCAGGGATCAATTCCCGCATCGGGCTCCCAGCTCACGGGGAGTCTGCTTCTCCTTCTGACCTTCTCCTTGCTCATGCTCTCTCTTACGGTCTCTCTCTCAAATAAATGAATAAAAATATATTTTTTAAAAAGTATATCAGTGTACAAATAGCTTCTGTCCTTCCACTCACCCTTCACTCATCCGAGTGAGCTGTGTCTACTTCCCTAACCCAAAAATCTAGGTTTTAACTTATATGAAAGCAAAGAGACTTGCAGAGAGAGCTTCAATAAATATTTCCTTATAAAAGCCTGGCAGATGTCCAAAATGGGCTCACAAGAATTTCATAGTTAAAGAGTGGTTCAAATAGTAGCAGCCACAAATATTTGCAGAATGACTGAACTTTTAATAATTAAAGAGATCCTCCCTTGGAAACGCTCTTCCATGAAGCTATTTTTAAAGAGGCAGTAAGATAAGGAAAGATGTGGAAGGATATAAATTAAACTTTTCATTTATTCATTTTAATTCATACTCTCCACAAATATTTATTAGCCTCCTAGTCAGTCCCAGACACTGTGCAACTTACTTCTTAGGAATGTACTCATTATCGATTGCTGTGTAACAAATTAACCCCAAACTTGGCAAGTTAAAACAGCAAACACTTACGCTCTCACAGTTTCTGAGGGTCAGGAATCTGAGAAGAGCTTGGAGGGGTGCTTTTGGTTCACAGTCTCTCAGGAGGTTGTGGTCAAATTATTGGCCAGAGCAGAGGTCATCTTAAGACTTATGGAGGCTGGGGGCACCTGGGTGGCTCAGTGGGTTAAGCCTCTGCCTTTAACTCAGGTCATGATCTCGGGGTCCTGGGATCGAGTCCTGAATCAGTCTCTCTGCTTCCGCCTACTTTCGCTTCTCTCTCTGCCTGCCACTCTCTCTGCCCGCCTTTCTGCCTACTTGTGATGTGTGTGTGTGTGTGTGTGTGTGTGAAATAAATAAATAAAATCTTAAAAAAAAAAAAAAGACTTATGGAAGCTGAAGAATCTGGGTCCAAATTCACTCACCTAGGTGTTCCTTGCTGTCTGTTACCAAAGACTCCAGTTCCTTGCCATGTGGGACTTTCTGTAAGACTTTCCAGAGTCAGAGATCCAAGAGAAAGAAAAAGAAAGAGCATACATCCAAAACCAAAAGCCACAGTTGGCTTTTTATCACCTAGGCTCCACAGTCATTCTATGTCACGTGTGAAAATCAGGCTCCACCTCTCAAAGAGAGAAACATGAGAGAATCCCCGGATATCATTTTAAAACCATGGAGGGGAGCTGATTGGAGAGGAAACTGATAAATTTCGCTTTAGGTACTCGTCCATGTTCTGACTAACTACAATTACCCTGTGCTATTTTATAACTTAATTTTCTGTTCATAAATGGCATAGGACCACGTGCTTGGGATGGGAAGGCAGACTAATTAGACATGGGTCCAGGGACTAAGCATCCTCCTCTTTCTCACTTTCTCTACAGGAGACCAAGAAAGCATCAGTTCCCCTGTTAAGATATTTGGTATCTTTGGCTGAGGGATGTTATTTTCCATTCAGTGTCAAGGGACAACACAGACCTAAAGTTCTAGTCAGTGCCCCCATAGTAGCTATCTGAAAGAGTGGGGAACACTCAAAATGACACAGAAAAGACTATCAAAAAAGATCATCAGGGAAGCTTGAAACTGCCACATAAATGTGTTTGCCAATGATTTTCAACGTTCCAATTCATTTAACTTTTAATGGTCTGTATTTTGACCTGTTGAACTGTTTAGCAGATTCAGATTTTCACCATTGTCCTTCACATCAAATAATGAATTCTGAAGCAGAATATCCATCTGTCAGTTTGGAGAATGTGGCATCTTGTCTCCGCAATGAAATCAAGTTCCCCTCACCTTTCAACAGCCAAAGAACCACTTCATTGTCAGCAACGTGGAAAGCCACAAATCAATTAAACTTACCTTGCATATATGAGTGCCCATGAATTGCACTTACAATGGTTTTGCAAAAAAAAAAGGTGAGAGCGCAGGGTTCTCGACAGAAGCACCGAAGTCAGGTAATGGCACATCTGGGGTCTGTGACACCTGCCCTCTGTGTCCTGTCTGTGATTCAAGGAGACGTCCTCATTTATTCTCCTTGGGCCCACGAACGTATTCACTTTGCCATATTCCTTGTCGCTTTATTCAAATCCAAGAAGAAAACCACACGCAGGTTTCTGAAGAGCCACATGTGGCTGTGAAAGCCTCAGGTTGGAACGCAGCCCCTGTGATCCCCTCAGAGGGGTAGAGAGAAAGCAGCTCCCGAGAAGCTTCCAAATACAGCCAATGCCCCTTCGAGCGAAGTTTTGCATTTCCTTCTCTGCTTTAAAATCTCTATTGGCTGCACATCTGAGAAGGTTTAAGAATATAATTTATTCCATATAAAGTTCCTGGTAATTTATGCTCACTAAATTGGCAACATAGGAAGAATTTTTTCATTGATTCCCATGGAAGATTATTAAAAGCCGTTTCGTACCATTTAAAGACAGCACAGGTAGTCATACTTCATACAAAAGGAAATATATTAACAGCCCAAGTTTTAAGTTAAAACAATGTTTGGCTTTTTCATTTCTACATTTAATAATTTGAGGCTTGGGATAGCTGTCCCTTCACCCAAAATCCTTCTCTAGATAGCCGACATTGTGCCTCAAACCTGGTAAATCCAAGAAAACCTTCTTTCTATAACTCACTCCACTTCCATATTTTTTTTTTCAGTTTCACATTTACGCCAAGATAATAGCTCATGGCTCTGAAATGCTGGCTTTCCTGACAGGTAAACATTAACTATTTGCTCTCAGCTTTGCTTTTCTTAGGAAGAGACAGAATTTAGTATCAGCTCTCCCTTTGCTTTGTCCCTCAATGAAAAACAGATTGGATCTACGTGCACAAAGCCAAGACTCTGGTTGCAAAGTAGAAAATGTGTTCCATGAATTATATGAAAACTTCCCAACATTTAGATAGTCACTATTCAACGATTACTGAATTTTTCATTTTCTTTTTTTTTTTTTAAGATTTTATTTATTTATTTGACAGAGAGAGAGAAATCACAAGTAGACAGGCAGGCAGAGAGAGAGGGGGAAGCAGGCTCCCTGCTGAGCAGAGAGCCCAATGTGGGACTCAATCCCAGGACCCTGAGATCATGACCTGAGCCGAAGGCAGAGGCTTAACCCACTGAGCCACCCAGGCGTCCCTGAGTTTTTCATTTTCTTCTCACCTTTTTTTTTTTTTTTTTTTTTTTTTGCAGCTAATAAAGAGCATCATGGGGTGAAGAATGTTATTTATAATTATTCCATAATGAGGTAGTAGCCCTTCCTTCCTTCCTTTTCTGGGAAATGCTTGAATTAGGAATATTGGATCAATATATTTGTTGTAATAATTAATTAGATTCTTTGGTGTAGGCATGTATGCATGAACATAATTCTTCAAAGTGGAAGAAGGTATTCTATTGGCTTGCAAAAGTGAAGTCTCTACATTTGGTGGTCTCCACAGAGCCACTGGCTGGCAATCAGCCAAAAGTTGGATTCCCATCTTTTGCATTTATGTGTCCAATCCCATTGGAATCAATTGACAAGGGCTTTCTGGAACATATTTTAATATTGTTAATAGGAAAGTTTGATCGTTGCCCCTGGAGACCCATAACCCTCAACATTTTGTCTTTCTTTGAGTCATATGCTGGAGGTTGGATGATATTTTTATAGTATCTCAGTTGTCTGGGTACCAAGACACAGGTCAGTATCCCTGAAATGATGACCAAGGCTAAAATGGCCTCCTCAACTCAAAGCAAACAAAAGCTATAAGCATCTTTACTGAGAATTCCTACCTCACCCAGGAGCAATGAACAACAGTAAACATAGTGTTCAAAAATGTGATCCCTTTCACGTGTGAATTCTTTTACAATATGAATTCTAAGAAGAGAATTCACAAGAGAAACAAGGTGGTGGGAAGGATTTTTCTTTCTTTGTAAAGGAGAACGTATTTGGAAAAGAAGAATGAGAAGATGTCTTGCCACTAAGCCAGTGGGAATTTGAAATTTCTCCAAGCCAAGGAGCCAATAGATTGGCTAAAACATAAGGTAGAATTCAAAGGGAGCTGATCATGTTTTGATCTCATTTTATGCTTTTCTTCATGCTTGCTTCCAAGATCTAATTGGTGACTATGTTAGAGAATGTTAATACAGAACAGCGGTATAAAAAAGAAGGGCATCAAAACATCTTAGATGAGTCTTTCTTCCTACATAGAACTTGCCCTTTCCCTGGGCAAGTGGCCATAAGGTACTGATTTTTAAGAATCCCAATTATTGCCATTCCTTAGGTCACACAAGCTATGTGAAAGCCATAGGAAGAACAAGATGTCTTCTTAACCACAAGTTAGCCCAACTGAGAAAGTATCTTGGCCAGTGTACAGACTATACATAGAATGACAGATAACAACCACAATAAATTAAGGTTTGGTCACATGACATTTTCTAATTGCTCTGAGCCTTAAAAAGACCAGCATAGAGAGTGTGGCCGAGCCTTCCTATCATGCTGAGAAGTAACTAAAACAACACACTGGACATGAATTTGAAGCCTCTTGCACAGTGGTTTTCAAACTTGTGGCTCTCAAGTTTCTTGGAGGTGACCATCCAAGGTCAAGGCAAAGGACACAGTTTAATATCTCTTGTGCTTTTAAAAAGCCCTTCACTTCAACAAGCTAGTCCCACTGTAAACAAAAACTAGTGTTATAAGAACTAGTTTTAATAGTGATTACTTTGTACAATCATAATGAAAAACCCAAAATGATAGGAGTACCCATCTGTCTCAGTCAGAAGAGCAAGTGACTCTTGATCTCAGGGTCCTGAGTCCAAGCCCCACGTTGGGTGTGGATTACTTAAATAAAACTTTTTTAATTAAAAAGTTCGTATGCTCCAACTACCATTAACACAAAGAAAAACCAATATCCTTAAACTCCCATCTCTCCTTCATTCAGAAGGTATTGGGCTCTTATCCTGTGTCTGGTACTGTGCCAGGGGCTGAGAACATAAGTGAATCAGCTAAACTCCTAGCCTCTAAGGGGCTTCCAGCCCCAAGGGAGAGAGAGACACATAAGACTAACCAAAACAGCATGTTTCATCTGTTCTGATAGAAACCCAGGCACCCAGGAGGAAGTCAATGACACCAGGACTTTTTGGCGTACTTGCAAAGTTAGGATTACATTCTGGCAGGATTTTTTGGCCTCTGCAATGCTTAGTGTTCTAATCTTCTTTGATATTTCCACCACATTTTCTACTTTTATGGGTCCTTCTCTCTGTCTTAAACCTTCAGTAAAATTCTCAGGACCCAAGTGGCTGAGTTTATTCACTCTAGAAGGAGATCTCAACGTGGCTCATTGGTTGGATTAAAAAGAAACTCCATCCTCTGGGAAACAATTTCATCCACTCCTCCCTGCCATGAACAAGACAGGGAGGCAGAAGATACACTAACTGTGTGAGAAACCTACAGCTTCTTCACGCCAACGCCAGGAAGCCAGAGAGCAATGACCTTGACTGTCCCTCAGAGAAAACAGAACCTGTGCTTCCTTCCATGGTGTTCCTATTTCTCTCTCTTGTTCCCACCCCAGCTCTGCCTCACCTGCCCCATCTGCTGAGTCTCAGGTCAGGTCACCTCCATGATGAAGTCTTTCCCAGCAATTTTCTGTGGCTGGAGAGACCACGCTCTCTTTCAAGCTTCCAAAACTCTTTGTATAAGTTGTCTGTAGATTAGGTCACAGTTTCTTGCCTGTCCCCCACAAACTTGAAAACGCCTTGAGGCCAGGGCCCATGACTTGCTAGCCTTTGTGTCTATGAGTGTCTTGCACTAGGCTGTGAACATCTTACCTATGTGGTAGGTGAGTGTTAAATAAAAATATATATGAGAAAAAGTCCCAGAAGAGCAGAAAAATAACCATTCCTCCCTTTTCTACTAGGTTCTGTATTCTCCATGTTACACCCATGGCCCCACTCACACTTCTACTTCCTCCCAGGACCCACTTGCCAAGCCAGAGAGAGCTCTAAATGCAGTATAAATGGGGAATAAGCAGGTAGGCCCAGCCTATCTTGCCTCTCAGCCTTCCCCAAGGACTGGCTGACCCAAGCTAACCTAACCTCCCTCCAGACCAGGAACCCACTCAGATGTTTTTTTTCCCGCAAACTCAAGATTTGAATACTATCTGTCAGCCCGCTGTTTTGAACCATCATAATGTCTAACTAGGTACATTGATTCTACAGTGGTCCCCCAAATATTAATAGTATGCCTAGCCTTCTAGAGATGCCTTAGCCTTCTAGAGCTGTAACTTACAGCTTGCACCAGGTTGCTAAATTTCCATCCGAATCACCAAGTAGTTTTGCTCTGGACTCTCCCTTCCATTTGGCTAAATGTGTACTGTTAGTGGGCTCCCACTGCCCCATTGATCTGACAAAGAGGATACGGGGAAAGAGCTGGGGCTGTCCTACCTCTGTGAACCAAGGCGGGCACGTCAATTTGAGTCAGTGGGCTCTGGTAGAAGGACCCCTGCACCAGTTACCCCAGGGGACAAGGCTTTGACTCCTTAGCATCTCAGCATCAAATAAGTCCCGCCCCTCAAGGGCAGTCTTCTAGCATGGGTTGCATGTACAGTCACAACCCACCTGTAAGAAACAGGCAAAGACTTCTCTCACTGATGAGAAAATGACCCCAAGCAGTCAGTAAAACAAAACAAAACAAAAACCCAAAAACAAAAGCAAAAACCAAAAGCTCAGCCAACCTTCTGAGTTTGTAGAGACCTACACATGGGTCATTGCACCGAAGACAGAGAAAAACATGCAGCTCTCCAAAGGAAGTAATAATTTTGAAGACAATCATGAAATGGAATATTGAGAAACTGGGGGAAGGAGGAATATAGTTATCTTCACGCTTTCCACTCTTCGAACCAGCCATCCCCCCAAAAGAAGAGATCCTGAAGTCCAGACATGCTTCTGAAGATAGCCCAAATGGACAGCTTTGTGATACTGATTTCATTACCAGAAACTATGGTGCAACAGTCTTGGTTCCAACCTTGCCTGTCACTGACTAGCTGTGTATGACCTTGAGCATATTACATAACCTCTCTGAGCCTTGGGGCCCACTTCTATCATATGGGGATTAAATAACTAATTGCGTCCTATGTTTGCTGCCAGAGTCAAGTTAAATGACATAGGAAGGGATGCCTGGGGTAGCTCAGTCAGTTGAACGGCCAAGTCTTGGTTTGGGCTCAGGTCATGATCTCAGGATAGAGCCATGCTGGACATGGAACCTACTTAAGATTCCCTCTCCCTCTCCTTCTTCTCCTCCGCCACTGCCTGCACTCTAAATAAATAAATAAATGACATAAATGAGTGAAGTGGGAGCATGCCTGGATCCCACAGCTGAGGGGTTCTTCAGCTAAAAGTTAAAAACTGATGCCACAGATCTAGCATTAGAATTATAAGATACAGACGGAATTACCCTCATAGCTCCTATTGGTTTCCACTTGCTGTGCATGGGTCTACGTGCTTATCATCAGGAAAACCACCATAGGTTTCATTTGTGATTTGCTTGCTTGCTTTTATTATATATTATTTACTTAATGATATATAACATATACATTTATGTGTTTATTTAAAGCAATAAATCTTTAAGTATATTTATTTTATTTATTTATTTTTTAAAGATTTTAAGGGTGCCTGGGTGGCTCAGTGGGTTAAGCCTTTGCTTTCGGCTCAAGTCATGATCCCAGGGTCCTGGGATTGAGCCCCCCTCACCCCCGTGTTGGTCGGGCTCTCTGCTCAGCGGGGAGCCTGCTTCCCCCTCTCTCTCTGCCTGCCTCTCTGCCTACTTGTGACCTCTCTCTGTTAAATAAATAAAATCTTTTTTTAAAAAGATTTATTTATTTATTTGACAGGGACTGTCAAATATATATTTAGAAAGACTATATATTATTTAGAGAGACTATAAATATATCATCATAGAGAATAATGGGGGGAGGTTCTAAGGAGAGCATTTTCTTAAATTCACTGAACATTGCTTAGTTAAGAAAACACCCCAGTTTGGTAGGATCATTAATGACTTTCTGTCATTGCTATTAAATAAGTCGGTGAAGTAGATTAAAAGAAAAAGTGGGAAGATGTCCTCCTTGCTACCTGTCCTTCCACTAGCACCTGCAGACAGGTCCTTCTGGGGACATAAATGGACAGCTCTCTGTTCCACTCTAAGAACATTCCTCTGGGGTTCCAAGAGGAAATGGGACTTTTGGGTAAAGGGGAAGTTCTTGTATTTGCATCAGTGTTCTCCCTGATCCCCATCACAAGAGGGAGCATATTGGAGTGATTGAAATGTAACTGCTTCTTTTGGTGCCACAAATTACATTGTTTGCCATGCACTAAGCTGTGTCCATCTCACAGAATAAATACGCCCAAATGTGTTGTAGGTACTTTCTTTTATTTTCCCCTCTTTCTACCCTCCCCTCCCCTCACTGCTTCACATACAAAAGCAAGTGCTCTTTTAATAGGACCTCAAAAAGGAATCATTATCTCCTACCTTGTTTTCAGGGACACAAGACACTGTAAGCCCCTCTGGTTCATCCCCCCAAATACAGAAAGTGCCAGGTCAAGACTCTCTGCCCCAGAAGCAGTAGGCTGTGCCATGGAGGGGATTCAAGGACCTGGCTGCTTACTACTCTCAGCTGAGGGGTTCAGGCACTGAATCATCTCCCTGGCTCCCTGCAGGCGGGAGCAGATTTCAGGGAAGGGTACTGCTCTGTCCCAGAGAGATGTTCCGTTTTCGCTCTCCAAGTGAGCTGATTTCTCTCTTGAGTCCAGGCTGGGAGAGAAGCAGGCTTCCAGTAAGGTCTGCTTGATTCCATGGAGGCTTTGCGTATTGCTAGCTGGCTAAGCTTGGACAGGGCTCTCAACTTCCCTGAAGCTCAGTTTCCCCAGCAGGGGGAAAAAAGGGCGGGGGGAGACAATAGTAGTACCTGTGTCTTGGGGTGTGTGAGGATGTAAAGAGATAACCACAGGTAAGGAACTTGGTCATGTACAGGGATCAGTGATGCATTTCTGTCCCTTTATGTCTATTTTTCTCCATGCCTTTTCTGAAAGAATCTTTCTAGTGGTTGACAAGCAACTTTGGTTAACACTAAAGGTCAATGCCAGGTGAAAATCACTGCTGGGCAAAGTTTAGAGATGGGGGAGGGGTCAAAACGGCATATAGATTTCATCAGGACTGGGCAGTGGACAAGGGCAGTGAGTGTAGATGGAGCTGAGCAGTGGGTCTGAGTGGAGGCACACATCACAAGCCCAGCTTGGCCTGCAGTCCTGGGTGAGAAGGGTCTTTTGTCAACGAGACTCACTTAGGTCTTGCTATTGATCCATGCTGAGAAGAACAAGGTTTTGCCCTTGACTTCTTAACGTGCTCTGAAGCTGTTCCTCCCTTGGGTGTCTCTTCAAGCTCAAGACCATGCAGATGCAGAGCAAGACAAGGGAGTGGGGTTGGGGGGGGTGTATTGTTGGTGTGGGGAGCCCTGAGGCACAAAGCCAAGAACCCACTGTTCAAAGCAGAGAAAACAGGGTCCAAATGAGGACCAGGTCCTACTTTTCTTCTGTCCTCAGGTAAGACTTGAAGTCATCTACCCCCAGCTTGGACCAAGGTCTCCCCATCAAAGCCACTTTCCCGATTTTTGCATATTACCGAGCTCCCCAATGCCATCCCCACCTGCTCACTGCTGCAGAAGACCACCAGGACCAGGGGCAGGGAATACTGTACACCTCATCTGACCACACAGGAAAGGGAAAGAACCTGGTTTTGCAGGCTGTAGCGTTTTTGGGAGAAGGAGAGGGGATGCACAACCAGCTCTCAGGCCCACAGAGCGCATGCTCATTCACCTTGCTGGATGTCTCCAAAAGCAACAGACTTTTTGGTTCTGAAGACAGGTTAGGTCTAGCAATCCCCGGAGAAGGCTGAAGATCTCTCAGAAAAAGAAAAGTTCAATCTGAGTCACATTGATGAATGTGGTAGATGCCAAGCTCCCCCTCTCCACGTCCTCTAACTTGCCTCCCCCGACCCCAGATGCACGTGTGCGCGTACACACACATAGGTTAGGTGAGTCCTGAACAAAGGCCAAAAGGCTTTCCCATCTGGCTGCAGAGCGACAGCCACGGTGATTTCTCCTCCAAGGAAGGCTTTGCCTCCTTGCCTGTTTTGCCTCTGGTTTCAGCCTCAACCTCCCCTGGACAGTTCTTTGGAGCCTGACTCATTTCTGCCCCCCATCGCCCTGGACGGGACAGGGGAGCCCAGCGTGATAGCGAACGTCTTAGCCTTCTCTGGCTGACCTGCACATCTAAGACAGAGAATGCTCAGGTCCATCGGCACCCAGTGCGCTGGTCCCAGAGGTACTCTAGTCACCTCCTAGACCCATGAGGCACACTCCAGCCTCCAATACTTGCCTTTTCCTTTTCCAGGCCTTTAAACCTGCCTCGGGGATCTTACTGGAGCGTTGGGATAGGGAGATTCCCCTGCCCCCACCTGCCCCACTTCTTTCAACCTGCCGCCCATCTGGAGAGCGCAGATAGGGTGCGCTGAAGGCCTGGAGATCCTAATTGGGGGGCGGTGTGGGGGGTGTTGTCGTATGATTCTAAATTTTGCTCTTTGAGCCTAAAAATCCGTGTGCAGGCCACAAGAGGGGCCAGCGTAGAGTGAGTAGTTCCAGAGAAAAGGGCTGGTCTTGTGGTCACAGCGAGGACACTGCTGAGCGATAAGGGAGATGCGCCCAAGGGTGAGAGGGATGAAGGAAGGTCCCACAGGCCCAAGAAACGTCAGAGGCTGCAGAGAGACGGAGATGATGAACTCTTGGGGCTCCAACGTCCCGCCCCGACCTGCAGGGCAGAAATCCGAGGCTGGGAAGCTTGATCAGAGTCGGAGAGGGTTGGGGCGGGGAGCACCGAGGAAGAGTTTCAGCATCAGGCCCCAACCTTTAACTCCTAGCCCGGGGGCAGGAAGCTTTCCTATCTCCTCGGGGTGATTTGGTACTCAGAGAGGCCAGGCCAAGGCTGGGGGGAGGAAGGGGGAAGGGGAGGCAGCACTGCCAAACCACCTGGAGCTGCGGCAGGGAGCGCTGAGAATTCACATCCAATGGAACCGGGAGGGCAAAGGCCTTTCGTAGCTTGGAGTTCACTCCCGACTGTATATTGACTTTCCCAGCTTCTGCAATTCCAGGTCCTAACCTCATCTCTCGTTCTATCCCGTCTTCGAGTTCCAGCCTCTTCGGGCTGCCTGGCTGGGTTAGGGGCGTCCGCTGCCCGGAATGGATTCGCCAGGGGCCAGGTTCCTCCAGCTCTGCCCAGGGCGCCTGGAGCCCTATGCCCTCCAGTTCCGGCATGCCTGGCGGGCTGGCAACGGCTGGAAGAGGACAGGCAGTCGCAGACCAAGCACGCAACTTTTTTGAAATGCTTTGCTGTGCCCCTGAAAGGTGTTATAACAGCAATTCAATTACAGTAAATGGCGCACATCGTCCTCGCAGCTGGAAAGTCGGTAACTAACTGTGACCAACCGGTGCAAAGGAATGCAGCTAAACGCACATTACTTTTTTTTTTTTTTTTTAATTCCCTGCTCCTCCTACAAAGTCCCCCTCTTCCCGTCCTTTCTTCGCTCTCTATTAATTGTAGCTGGACCTCAGGTTAATTAACTCCAAAGAGCTTAGTCTATCTGGACAGAAACACACTGAGAAATTGGCAAGAGATCCTAAAAACTGGACGTGGCGTCAAAAAGATCGCCCAAAGTTCCTCGATCTGCCTTCCACCGCTCTAGTTGTTGCCTCCAAGGAACAGAGTTTTAGTCCGCAGTGCAAAGCCCGCCTGGGAATGCGGCCACCTGGGCGTGCATGGGTACATAGCTGGACTTGGGTCAGGGAGCCTCCTACCAGGAGATGGTGCCCACTAAACCACGAAGCATGGACGTCTGCAGGCACCCAAGGAAAGGTCGGGTCTGATCCTAGGGCGTCACACTTGGAGTTCATTGCAGACACACTGGCCATTCCATGGCACGGGAATTTCAGGCTAAACTTTAAATAGAGTTCCATGAAATTAACAATATCCACAAAAATGAGTCAAGGTGTTGGGGGGTGGAGTGAGCACCAGGCGGGAAAGAGCTGTTTGCTTCCCAGGAGAGTGGTAAATCATTACTATTCTCCATATGTTAAAATCTGGAGGGCGGGACGGAGGGCGGGGGGAACACTTCGGGAGTCAGCTTAGGCAGTCATTTAAATAAAGGTAAAATTAACATTGGCTCCCTTGAAGTTAGAAAGTAAGATGGCTTAAAAGCGCATTTTATTTATGTCCTATTAAACGGAAAGAAACGCGTTGCCTCTCTTGGTGTTTTTAGTTTCATGCCAAGGTGGCAACGTACTTTCGAGTACTTTCTAGCCGACCCTGCGGGGCGGACCTCCCGCAGCAGCGGCGGGAGGTTTCCAACCCTGGAAATGCTCAGTTTTCCGCGCTGGTGGTAACGCAGCGGGAAGTTGCCTCCGGTGGCTCGGCTTCTCCCTATCCAGCACTCGTTAGACGCGGGGATGTTTTAGTGTTTTACTCCTGGAGAGGGCAGAGCGCGCGGTATAGACGTTGGGACGGGTTTCGGCCGCGGCCGCCCAGCCGCCAGTGGCCCTGAGTTCTCTACCTGAGCTCCGCACCGTCCCTGACCTGGGCGGCGCCCCCAGAGTCAGCCTGGCGGGAGAGGCTCAGCAGCTGCAAAGACGGGTGCACGCAGGGTCTCCTAACGCAAGGCCAGCCAGGCTGAGACGCGCGGGGCCCAGCCCAAGGTTTGGCCCGAGATGATCCTAGAGCAGAGGGCTCGGCGCCGGCACTGCCGGAGAAGAACTGAGCTCTGGCCCACGGGCAGCCAGAGGCGTTTGGGTTGTTTTCGGCTTTGTTTTCGAGTTCCTCTCCAGTTCCCTGAAGCCTCTGACCTGCACTCTACGATTCTCCGCTAGGCCCTGACTTTTTTTTTTTTTTTTTTTTTTTTTCCCCTTTTATGTGAGGCGAGAATGGGACAGAGACAGGAAGGTTACTCGCGTGTCCTCAACTCCCCGGTCTGGCGATGCTAGGAAAGGAGGACCCATCAATATGACCAGAGGTCACCGGCAGCTTGTGATTTGGAGTTGTCACCCTTGTCCCCGCCCCTGGATTTCCTAGTCAAGTGGTTACAGAAAGGACATTCAGCGCGGGTCCCTGCCGAGGTGTGAGTTTCATAAGTTTCACATCCCCTCTTGGTCCGAGAAAACCCCTCTATTGCGGGCAAAGCGGACAGCGCTTAAGACTGCTTCTTTATTGGTGTGGGTTTTTTTTTTTTTTTATTTTGTTTTGTTTTGCTTCTTTCTTTCTTTTTCTTTTTTTTTTTTTTTTTAACCGAGGCTCCTGCCAGCTTTGCATTCTGCAGGGAGAATTACCCCCCTCCCAAGACCTCCCGCATTCCACCCGAGGAGCCTGGAATCCTTCTCCGGCCTGGTTGAGAGGAAATCCTGGGCCCTCAGCACGCCCGCGGGGGCGTGGGTGTCAGCGGAACCCTGGCCGGGCGTACGCCCTCTCCCCGCTGGGCCCGGGCGCGGCTCCTGCCCCGAGGAGGCAGGGTACCACCCCCCACTTCAGCCTGGGACCCCTTCCTGGCTCTCCCCCGCTTCCTTCGGTTATCCCGCCGGCCCCTTTTCACTCCAAGCGCTTCCCGGGGTGCCAGGAAAGGCCCCGGTAGAATATTCACCGCACAAAACCTCGCTTTTTAAAGCCCAGCTGGGGGGCTTGGTCCGTGATGGGAAACCGAGAAAGAGCGAGATCGAGGGCCCTGTGGGCGGCCCTTCTGTAAAGAGAAAGCTCCCCTTCGTTTGCATCTCTGCTCGAGTTTCTAAAAGTTATACTTGGAACCTGCTCTCTATGCCTGTACTGTGGTTCTGAGGAAGGAGGAGGGATAGGGAAGCATATTTTGAGGGCAGAAGCCGCCCTGCACACAGAGGGACGCCCTTTCCAAAGTCCCAGGGCAGGCAGTTCTGCGGCTGGAATTGGCTACTTCCATCTACAAAAGCTCTAAATATGGGACTTGAAAGGCACACATTCTCCACTGTTCTCCCCCTTCCTTCCAGGAGCACCAAACCCAGGGCACCCATGGCCGAGTTCTCCCTTCAGAGTTGCAGCAGCTGGGGCTTGTCCCACTGCCCAGCGACCTGGGGCGCTCAATTCTGGGGCGTTCGCAGCCCATGCCCAAAGGACAAACACTGGAGGAGCCAAGGATTTGAACTTGTAAATCCAGTCAGTGCAACTCTTAAACTTTTCCGTTCCTGCCCACCAGGTTATTAACAGTTTGAGTCCATAACCCAGGAAACAGGAGACCTTCTTTCTGTTGACTTTTTCTTCACTGTGGGGTCACTCCCCAGGAGAGATCTCCTAATATACACTTAAGGGAAGTTCTTGAGAATCTTACTTTTGCTCATCTTTGTCTCGGAGTTAGTGAAACCCAACTATGATTCAGATTATTGCCCCCGAATACCTCTAGCTTGTCTAAGACGGCCAGCTAAAAATTAAAATTGGCAAAGCGATGATAAATTGGTCCACATTTTACTCTTCCTAAAGTTTGCTAAACCAGTAGAAACTAATTTGAGGTGATTCCTATTGCTTCTGGTTGTTGGGAAAGTGGTCTCCAGCTCTTGAGGTCTAATCAGTTTTTTGCCTCTACCAAGCTTGCTCCCATTTCAGAGTTCCTTAGTTTGATCTTTTCTCATAGAAGCTCCCCCCACCCCCGTTCCTTTTATTTTCTTTCCCCTGGTGGATCAATCACAGAGACAATTGATTTTTCTGTGTCCCGTTTGAATCAGAAAGTGCTGACATCTTGGGAGGTGGGCAAAATATTAACTCCCACAAAATAAGAAGGCAGCCAGGCCTGTCTCCATGTTTAGAGATTAGCGTTGTGTGTGCGTACAGATATGTAAGTATACGCTCAGATCTATACACCTGATCTTGCCTACAATGGACAGTGGTTAAGAAATTTCAGTGTAATGCTGGGACACACACTAAATGGGAAATCCTCTTAATAAGCCAGAAAAATGAAGAGGACAGCCAAACCTAAATGTCCAGGAGTCAATCATTAATTGTGAAATCCCGAACTCTTGAGATGTTGTCCTATACTAGCCAGAAAAGAATCATTAACCCCCTCCCCATTTTATTGGAAAGAAGACCCTAAATTCCTTTTGACTAAAAGGAAGTTATGAGACAAGATGCAATTTTCTCTTTCTTTTCTGACAACTCTGTCATCCAAAGGATCACAACCATGTCGGAGTATCTGTCTTGGAAAGAAAAAGAGAGAGAGAGAACTGGTGAGAGAAACCCTACAGCCCGTGGCCATCTTTGCATCAAAATTTTCCAGACCTCTATTTTTTGATTGTGATCCCACTGATCTGAGTTTGAAATGCGAGCGCAGTGAAGCCCCTAAGCCTTCAATCGTGTGAAATTTTCAAAAGATCTCTAGAAGCAATCTCAGGCTGCCTGACCCCTGACAGGCGCCGATCTCTTTATTCCTCTCTCTGCCAGCACTTCATTTGTTGGAATATCTTTCAGATTTGCACCTCCAGATGACAAACCTGAGTGTTTATTATGTGTACATGAATCGGAAATCTTCAAGCCCGCACAAAAGCACCATCTTAAACATAATATTTAATTTCCCAGCCTAAGTGCCTCCTTCTTTATTTGCTTTTCATTAGATTAAATATTTTTTCCAGGTCTCCCATGCGTCACTTTGATATTTAGATGATTCTCTCTTTTAATCATTTTTCCCCCTTGAAAAATCCCCTCTCGCCGGCTTCTGCGGGTCTCACGCTGCAGTGCCACTGTGTGCTGGGCGGCGAGGCTGCAGAGCCGGATGCTGAGTGGTTCCGAGTGTGGGGGGCACCGATCCAGGCGGGATGGGGGCCCTTGAGGTGACAGAGAAGGGCTTGCTTTTAACTAGCAGCCAGAGCTGGGTCGGGACCAGTGATGACCTCCCTTATTCCACCTTTCCTCCTCAGGCCCTTTTAAATTCTTTACTACAACATCATCATCATCATCATCATTATTATTATTTTTTAAACCAGCACATAAAGCAAATCCTCAGGTGCCTTCCAAAGGTGCTTCAGCAGCTGGGACTCGGCCCCAGTCCTTAAGTCTCTAAGCCTGAGCTCAGGATTTAGACTTCTCACCCAAATCAGCCAGGCACTCCCTCCTACCTGCCTTTCTGGGGAAATCCCTAAATCTGGGGCACTGGGGACACTCCAGGGAAAGAGGGGAGCTTCTCGGGAGAGGACTGCTTTGTTAACACGCCCTCTGCCAAATAATTCCACAGACAAGATTTTGGGGTGGATGACACGGCCCACCCCTCTCCCAATCTCAGCCCCCAACTGGGGCTTCAGATCCCATCTGGGCACCCAGGTGGACTGAGTTGAGACAGTGTCGCCAGCCACCCCTGCACAAGCAGGAGGTGAACCGCCACCCTCAAGTACAGATTCAGGTCGGGAGGTGGTGGGTTGTAGCCCGAACCCCCCCCACACACCCTGTGTTTGGCTGGGCCGTGTTGCTATGATTAACTTATTAAACCCCTTCGTAATTATTTTAATTTGACTCCAAAAAATACTTTGGGCGGTGTTGCGATGTGTTTGTATTCATCCATCCCCCCCATAAAACCTGTGTTAAAACAAATGTTACTTTTCTCTCTCTGTACATAGACCCTCCCTTTTTGAAATAGACCGCAGGGACTGCCATTAGATCGAATGGCAAGTCTTTATGGAAAGTGTTTTGCATAATTACATACCAAAGCCAGAACAGTCACCTCCACATTTTATGGGTCACAAACCATCAACAATTGCCACATTATTGTCCACGAAACCTTAGTCCCTTCATTGACGGAGAGGACTCCACCGCCTAATCTAGAACGAGAGAGGATGGAAATTTCTTCTAATAAGAACCCGAGAAGATTAGGTCCCCACTGACAACGTGTTTACATATAGTTATAAAGTTCAGAGGACCGACGGGGAGAGGAAAGGAAATCGGACTAGGCCTGATTAGGAGAGGCACATCGGTCTAATACAGATAGCCCATCAAAAGCAGCGGCTGAATGCCTCTCCCCTTTTCAGATCCGACCCCTTTCCTACCTTTGTGATGCAGTAATTAAGATATTCTTATTTAGACAGACAGCTTCTCTGGTAACTGAATAATATTAGCTCCTTTGATGTCAAACTTTTGACAGTTATCACACCAGCACTGGGCAATTTAGTACAAATGCCCTCCTTTAAAAAAAAAAAAAATAGAAAGGAGAAGGAAAGAAATAAGGAAAAAAAAAAAAAAAGGAAGAAAGTAAAAGAAAACCCCCATCGGTTTTGAAGAAATCTAATATGTGTGATCCTTAGCACCAAATGATGTAAATCGCCCCCGACAGGCGGCCCGGCTATAAATTACATTCGGTGTTAAATAATGAAGCCGAATTTGGGTTTTAGCTCATTGAGCAGTATTGGTGGAAACCAGAGCGGAAGCCCTAACTCGTGCAAGTCCTTTCCCGCCTCCCCAGCCCCACCCCGAGCCGATGCCCAGACCCGGAGAGAGGAAAGCTCCACAAAGTCGGCAGGGGCAGGGCAAGGATGGGGGTGGAGGACGGTCCGGCCGAGCTGGGGGCAGGTGCAGGCAGAGCTCGGCGCCCTTGGCCCTGCTCGGAAGAGCCGGGCAGGACCAGCCACCAACTCCCGAGATGACACCTCGCCGTTGCTTTCCTAGCTAGGTCGCCAAATTTGGGATTTGCCAGATGGCAGGATTATTTTAGCGTCTGTTATATTATGTGGGGGGGAGGGGTTCGGGTGGAGAGCGAAGGTAGGATGCCCAGAGACCGCGCAGGTTCCTTTAAAATACACGCGCGTTCCCTCTCTGCCCCCGGTCGGGCTCGGACCCTTCCCGGAGCTCAGGGATCTTCCAGCCGCCTTGAGGCAAACAGCAGGCGGAATCTCCGCCACCCCTGCCCTTCGGTGCCGACCTCTCCGGGCCCGCATCTCTGGATCCAGGACCCGGTGCCCAGATGAGCAGAGCTGGGGGAGGAGGAGAGCGCTTCCCTCCAAAGAGAAAAGGAGGGGTGTGGGGTGGGTAGGAGCGTTGTGAGGGAAGGGGGCAGAGAAGGTGGGTTAGGAGGGATGAGACTGTGACGGTGACACCTGGAAGGCATTGTCCTTGCGAGCGACACCTGTCAATCTCCGCTCCAGGGTCCCGGGGCCGGGGGCGGGGAGGCCGCGGGTCTCCGCGGTGATGTCATCGCACTGTCCCTTCCCGGCGGAGGGCGGAGAGGACTGGGAGGGGCGCAGAAACCCGGCGGGCTGGGAGAAGGGTGGGGGAGGAACCGAAAGAAAATAAACAGAAATCACTCTCACTCGCGGCGTCCTCCGCTCCGGATTTACATGGAAATCAATAAATCCAACTTTAGTGTTATTTCTGATCTTGATTGACCCGTCTTGTCTTTTCACTGGGGGAGGTGGAGTAGGGACCCATCCCACAACCCATCCCACAATGGGGGGGGGGGGTGGCTGATACCCCAAAACACTGAGGTGACTGACCCTCCTTCCAGACCCAGCTCCCTCTTTTCCTGGCGGTTGTTCCAAACGCAGGCTTCAGGCTTAAGAAGGAAACATTTGGGAATGAGTTTTGAAAGTCTTCGGTATTGCAGGGGGCGAGGGGAGAGTTAATTAACGCCGGGCTTGCCAGCAAGTGGGAGAGGGGGCCTCGGCGTGGGTGGGCGGGCCGGGTCCAACACCCGGGTGCGCGCAGTGCGGAAGGCGTGTGATTAGGAGGCCCCAGGCTGGAGGCCCCGGCTGGGGGAAAGCGATCTGCAGTGGCCTCGGCGGGGGGCTGCTGAGGTGCCCTAGGCAGTCGCCCGCGGGTCCTGGGGAAATTCTGATCTCCCACCTACTGCGCTCCCAACCCCCCATCCCACCGAGCACTACTGGACTCTCCCTCTTCCTATTCTTTTCGGCCTGAGCTAATTAGCAGCCTGCCAGCGGCCTGATTTATGGAAACGCTCGGGCGGGCGGAGACGCGCTGCTAGCCGAGTCCAGGCTGCCTCGGGGCGGAGTGGAGGAGGAGTTTCCACCGGCCTCCCGCGCCGAGCTTTCCCCCGCCCCGCCGGAAGCTGGAAGTTGCAGTCCCTCCTCCCCACCTTCCACCCAGGCGGGTCCAGGAGGCCCCCGCGCCCTTGGCGCCCCAGCCTGGGACTCCGGGCACCCTGGCGCCAGCCGGGCGGGCGGGGGCGGTGGCCGCGCAGCCCGCTGTGGAGTCTCGGGCGCGCAGGTTCCAGCCCCAGCTGACCCGGAGGGCAAGTTGGGCACAGATAGGGCGAGAGCCTCCCAGTCCGCGTTCGGGTCTCCAGAAAAAGGGAAATCGGACCTGAAGTGGGGCGGGGATGTTGCCCGAGGTCCGCACCAAGCTCCCAGGCCGGGAGGAGGCGTCGCAGGCCGGGATGGGGCCGAATGGAGCCAGCAGCCCAGTTAGCCCCCCAGAAGCTAGGGTCTGTCCCAGGGGAGGGCGTGGTCCACTTCACTCTCCCTCCCCCCACCTCCACTTTCTTCTGGGTCTCACATCTTCAGAGGGTCCTCGGTGTTGCAGCCTCCAGCCAAGAGCTGGGAATTTTGAGACAGGCGAATGCGGGGTCACAGACCGTCCCTAGAGCCAGCCAGCCAGGCACTTGGCCCAAAGACGCGGGCACCGCCTTCTCGCCCGCCCGGGCTTCCTCTCCGCCTTCAAACGGGAGCAGCACCAGGGGTACCCCCGGCCCTCCCAGCTGACCCAGACAGAAGGATGGAGAGAGAAACGGGTGGAAGAATCAAGGGAGGAAATGCACCAGCACCTGTTGCTCGTGCTCCAGGAGTCTAGGGAGGACACTGGATGACCAGCTTGTTTAAGAAGTAACGACGGTAGGCGGCAAAGGAGAGGGGAATGGTCTGTACCCTCCCCACCTCCGGAAGCGTTAGAGGAAAGAGAGAAGTAGCCGACCCAGAAGGCCAGATACCCTGGGCATGTTCTCCGGTTCAGACTTGGGATGGGATAGGGACATGGGGTTGAAGTCACTGGGAAGAGGGCCATGCCTCAAGTCCTGCTATGACGAAAATTGAAATTGAGAGGAAATGAGATCCACAGGAAAGTGTGTAAAATTTATTTTAAAACACCCCACCAGTTTACCCTCCAGAAAACGTCTGGACTCTGTGTAGAACTGAGATCCTTCTCCCAT
Organism: Mustela lutreola; assembly: GCF_030435805.1. Taxonomy (NCBI): domain Eukaryota; kingdom Metazoa; phylum Chordata; class Mammalia; order Carnivora; family Mustelidae; genus Mustela; species Mustela lutreola. The sequence goes on along the minus strand of NC_081296.1, from coordinate 21,376,022 downwards.
CAGAAGACCTCGAAATGCCTGTTCCAGTCCCCCTCCTTCCTGGAGTTTCCTCCCATAACCCAAAGCCCCCACTCCTCCTCCCCACCCCCAGAGCCTCAGGGAAATATGATTTCCTGCTCATCTTCCTCCCTTCCCCTTCCCCCACCTCTGCCACCACCATTTCCAAAAAGTTAATAACATCAGGGTGTCATTCAGGCCCTGGCCCTTCCGAGCTGCTGGGCTGGAGGACGTGGACACCCACAGCCAGCTGGGGATCCAGGCTGAATGCCAGTCTACATCGTGGCATTGAGTCCCTGAATTTCCAACTGTGCTAAAGGCTGGGTTACCTGCCCAGACATACTCGGGTGGCCCAAATCCATGATCAAAGTCTTGGTGGAAATGGAGACCCGCCCTCAACAAAATGTGACTTCAGACCGCGGGTCTCAGGGGACTCCACCGCCCCAGGGCCACACTCGAAGCACAGGGCCTCTGGGGGTACCCCCAGCCTGCAGCTCCTACAGGCCGACTCTGGGACCTGCCACCCGCACAGCAAATGTTGGCTGTTAGGCGCCTAAATAATATTCTTCATTCGTCTTTTTCAAAGTTGATTTATAGCAATCGACAGGTTAAAGCCTCATGTGACTTCATTACTTTTAAAAGCTGTCTATTTCACAACTGTCACTTTTCATCACTTAACTCAAATAAATACTTGAAGAAATGAATTGGAAGAGACTTTTAGATCATGTTTATAATTCTTGGTTGCTACGTTAACATTCCTAATGACCTGACCCTCTGAGTTTCTGTAGACTTCTAAATTGGGCCGAAAATTCCTGCATTAGAAAACTTCAAGGAAGGTAAGCTGGCCTGAAAGACCGGCTAAAAGGACTGTGGCTGGGTAGGGAGTAGATAGTAGGTGCTGGCTCAGCAAAGCTTCCCAGCAGCTGCCACGGCCCTGGCCCCAGCCCGAGGCCACTGGGGAGGGCGGCCGCTCCCGGGTCAAGGCGTTCCGGTGCAACGAAAAAAGGGCCCAGCCTAACCGACGCGCGGCTCGAGTTGCTCCGGCTTCGCAGAGCCAGCCTGCAAACTCAGGAGGAAATTGATGCGGAATGGAAATGCTGCTCGTTTTGACTATTACTATTATTATTTCTATGCTTCAAAAACCCGACCACAGGTTGGGTATGGCCTGGTGAAAGGCACTACCTGCCGGTCATCGTTGACCTAGAGCTTGTTGGATACCGGGGGAAGGCAGAAGTGTGGAAACGAAATCGCTAGGACGGAAGTGCGTTCAATAAATCGAAATAGTTTCTTCTTCAATTTTGCTGCCATTTGCCAATGCTGGGTCCTCTAAGGCTGGTGCCACCCCCCTTCTCTTTCTTTTTCCCACCCACTCACACAGAACCATCTCTTAGAAATGGAGAGACAGAAGATAAGAAAGACTAGAAAAGAAAGGAAGGGGAAAACAGTAAAGAACGAAAAGGTAAGGAGAGGAAAATTACAGGAAAGAAAAGAAAAACCTAGTAAACAGGAAAACGGCCTAATTTGGAGGACAAAGCAATATCGAGTGCGTAAGGTTTTTCTTTCCTTTATTTTTCCTTAAAACAAGAAAAAAGAAAGAAGAAAAGTCTCCCGACCCTCGGGTGAAGGAGTTGGGCGACTCCCTAGCGTGTTAGGGTCTGTCCTCCCCGCAACTGGGCAGAGGCCGAAGCCCCGCGCGCCGTTCCCGGAGGCTCTGAGGTCCCCGCACGCTCGCCTCGGCCCCGCCAGGGTCCAAGAACTTCGCAGATTCCCCGGAGCAAGAGCGCTGGGAGTGTGCACCGGCTTCAGCCGGGTCTAGGCTCCCTGCCGCCGCCAGCCTCCCCCGGTCGCGGCCTCAGCCCTTCGCCCACCCTGCGGGCCGCTTGGCCCAGAGGGCCTGAGAGCTCTCCGACTTTTGGTGCCGAAGCGAGAGGAAGCCGACGGGAACCTGGCTCGGCGACCACTGCCTCGCTGCGGGAACGCGGTCGGAGCGCTCGGCGGCCCGCTGCTGTGTGCGCTGTGGTGCCCTGGAGCGCCACCTCGCTGCGGAAACTGAAATTGCATGGCCACACTCCCAGCCTTCTGCAGCCTAACTTGACCGTCGCCGGACTTTCCCCTTCATCAAAACCTCACGAGAAGCCGAAACGCAAAGGCCTTCTCCCAGTCGGTTAAAAGCCATTATTTGTGATCGACATATTGCACAATGTCGGCGCCGGGATGAAGGGGAAATAATAGGAGAAAGAGAAAAATATGTAGGTACAATTTCAGCAAGTCTAAGCGGTGAAGCTACTTTGATAGGAAAGATCAAATAAATGAGAGATGTCTTCTTGGAGGCCATGGGTTCGGGCCATTGAGTGCAGGCCACTCGGGTCGGGGCCAACGCAAATATTTCGAAGGAGACCTAAGAAGTCATCCCTTCCCAATTACATTTGCACCCAAATTCATTCATTCCTATGGGTGGGACATTAGAGGGGCTCTGCCAGGCCATTCCAGTGGCCAGCCCACCAAACCTCGGACCCCCACAGCCTTGGGCTCTGCTGACAGAATCACCACAAAATGCAGACCCCTAATCATATACACCTGTCGGCAGGTAAAAGAGCAACGGTGAGAGGTACAAATTGCACTACTTTTGACCCTATCTCACCCAGCTGGCAACTTAAGAGGTTTGCCCCACTCTTAAGTCCTCAGGATATATATATATACATACACATATATATATATGTGTATGTATATATATATATGTATATATGTATATATATAACAATTAATTCACTTTTATGGTAAGTCTTTGTTTCAATTTGTTTTCAGAGCGCATCCTTCCAGAGATAAGTGTTACAGGTAAAAACAAATTTCACGGAACAAGAATTTTTTTCTGTGGTGATTCCAAACATGATATTAAAAACAAGGAGTCTATCTTGTGGTCCTGAAAGGATTTGTGTGGTTTCTTTGTTGGGGGGCGGGGGGCACAGCCCTTTTTCTAATGTACTTTTAACTACAAGTTTGTTTTTGGTTTTAAGGAGCTCAGGGGATCCCACAAGGAATGATGCCTGAACTGGGTACCGTGGGGGTGGGGGACAGTGTATACGTGGTAATGTATAAGTGTGGGCATTTTCCTGCCTGAGCAAACCCAATATATAGATCGTTCCTTGAATCTTTGCCCTCCCTAAGTTCACAGAGTGGCCATGGGGGGAGTGCTCCTTTACCCTGTAACTAACACTCCCCGTTTCAGATTTGCAGACTCTCAAAAAGCCCCCCACCCTTGCTCAAAAACTACAGGGCTGAGCCAGGAAAAACACACACACACACACACACACACACACACACACACAAACCACAAGTTGGTTTTCTGATGGTTTGTCCCTTCTCCATCAGGCTAGGAGAGATTCTTGACAGACCATACAGGAAAGAGGCCCCAATTTCTTAGCAGGACTTGAATGAGGATCCCTCACCCTGGCCAGCTGAGGAGGGGTGGCCTGGACCCTGGGAGTCTTGGGGTTTTCTTGCCTGGAGGGATGCTACCTTGGGGAGAAGGACACTGTTGAGAGTTCTGGGGAGCTCAGAGGCAACTGCTGAGAGGGTCCTGGGACCACAGAGGGACAACAGTGAGGAACAGGGACCAAAAGAGAAGAGAGTAGAACATTAGAAAATGAAATGCTTGAATCTACCTGCCTCCAGTTTTGAGAAGGGGAATCTGTATTAGAAAGGTTTGCCTCTCTCCCTCTTCCTCTCCCCTCCCCCCCTCTTTTTTTTACATCCTTTCATTTCTCTCTCTCCCACCCCCTCCTCTTCTCACATTCAGATTTTCTGGTTTTTTTTTTTTTTCCCACAGAATAATGCCCGGAGATGAAAAATGATTTTTATTGCTGTTACACTTCCTACCGCAAGATGCAGTGCAAGGCGGCAGAGTTTGTCTTACAACTATGTCGCAGTGTTTCACTGATGCAAAACATATAGCCAGAGGGTGTTACTAATGACTCCTGGATTAGAGTGAGATTGAGACTGGGAGAAGGAAAAAGAGAGTGAGAACAAGAGAGACGGAGGAAGGGAGAAGAGAGAGGAATTTCATTAGAGAAAGGGGGGAGGGGAAACACCATAGAATCGGGTCTAATAATCTGACCAGGATATTTTCAGATTTCAGTGTTCTCCCCAAGCTTGAGAATGAACTAGAGAGAGACCAATATCCTTCTAAGCACCACGGAGTTTTTTTGTTTTTTTCATGTTAATAACTACTAATTATGTTTACAGCCTGTTAGCTGAAGAACTGTCCTTTTGGAAAGAATCAAACTTCGGAAAAAAAAGCTTAATATCTGATTAAAGGTTTTTCCTGGAGCCGAGGCCGCTCGGAAGGAGGTGGGGACCCGGTATCACCCAAGGGGGGTGCGGAGCGCAGCGAGGCCTGCAGAGGCTCACGGACCCCGCCGGTGGTGGTGCCACACACGTACACACGCCTGTGACAGCCTGGTGCGCCGGGGATGTCCCGCCGGGGCCGTGGGGGAGCGCCGAGGCGCAGCCTGCGGCCCGGACTCGGCCTCTACTTGGTCTTGGCGGAAAGGTCCCTCCGGGCTCCGAAAACCCCGGCGCCCTCCCCCGGGACGAGCTCTACTTAGGGAAGCGGGAGGTTTCGCGGTTCCTACCGTTGCCCAGGCCGGTCCCACCGCCCTGCAGTCCGCTTCTGCCCCCCGGGGCACAGCGAGGAGGGCATTCCCTCGGGGCTGCGGCCCTTTGAACCCGGGGAGCCCTCGGCTCCCGCCCGGGCGCGCGGAGCTCGCTCGGGGCCCGGCTGCGGAGCGGAGTGTGGGTGGCGGGTGGGGTTGAAGGGGAGTGGGGGAGGCGGGAGGGGGCGGAGGGGCGGGGGCGGGAGCCGGGCGTTAAGCCTGGAAGCTTGGCTGTTTACCCAAACGATTTTCCTTTCAGGCCCGAGACGCCAATGAGACAAGATCAAACTCCCCTCTTCGCTGTGTGTGTGTGTGTGTGTGTGTGTGTGTGTGTGTGTGTGCGTGTCGCCTTCACCAAGCCCGGCTTTGTGAATGGGGGCTCCAGGACGCCGGCTGGGAGGGACCAGAGGCCGACCCGGGCACCAGCGCCTCCTCCCGGGGGCTAGGAGAAGCCAGGCGGAGTACGCCCCAGACACAGTGGTCGGGAGCGACAGAAGCAAGCCACAGGGACGCAGGCCGCGGAGAGATAAGGGCCGCGTCCCCGAAGGCCGAGCGGGGAGACTTACGGTCGTGTGTGGGAGGGGAGACGGGAGAATGATAATCCTCCTTACAGTTCCTTAATTTCCGATTCCTCCACAGCTTAAATCTAGCTCCTTGGGCCACTGATTTCTCGCCGACTCCTTCACTCGAGATACATTAGTTGTAAATTAGGCCAAGGTTTTAGCGATTACGTTACAGTGCAGGCCGCGTGACACGCGCCGCTGGGCCTGCGCCTGGGTCCCTTCTCGGCGCCGAAAAATGATGAGAAAGCAAGAAAGGATGGATAGTCTGTATTGACAAGACATTTGTCATTTTTAAAGGGGTCCACATCCAAGAATATCCATCAGCCTGGGGGTGGGGGAGGGAAGCGGAGATGAGGGGACCGAGTCCCCGCCGACGCGCAGCAGGTGATCGCGGTCCTGGGCGTGGCTCCGGCCCTGCTCCAAGGACCCTCTAGAACTGAAATGTTTGCAAAATAACGACAATAATACTTTCAGTATGACTGAAGATACGAAGCATCAGGAAGACGGAATTGTATTTATTAAAGGTCTTAAAACAAAACCCGGCTACACGTCGTTCGTTGTACATTTATTGAGGGGCGCTGTCTCCGACAACTCATTCCTTTTGGCCTGGCGATTAAAATCTCACCCAAAGAATTGTTTCTGGAAGAAAAATGTGTCATTCCGCTGCTTCTGATTCATCCACTGTTGCTCCTCCTGCCTCAGCCTGCCCCTGATCCCCACCCCTCCTTACACACACACACACACACACACACGCACGCACACACACACACACACACACACACACAGTCTGTGTCCCTCACCGAAGGGTCCCTTTTTTACAGTTTGTTTTTAAATGACGAACCACCATCCCCTGTCCCAGGATGTTCTTATTTAACCGAAATTCCCCCGCCCTGCGATGACCGAAACAGAGTGCAATAGGGACCTGCTAACATTTGCTTCAGGCTTCGGTCTCTTCTGCTCCCGGTTATCCAGGCCTGGACAAACACCCTGCGGGAAGAACCGCAGAGATCTCAGTGTTTTACGGGCATTTTAGGGTGGAAGGCGGTGGCTCTAGGGCTCATAGGGGGCCAGGGTAGCTGGCCAATCCCTGGGCATGAGTGGGGGTCTTGGGGACCCCAGCTAGGCAGTGATTGGTCTGTGAGAGACAGAGATGCCCGCGGAGGAGACCTGATGAGCCTCGTGATTGCAACAGCTAACATTAATTTAGTGCTTACTATGTACCAGTTATTGTGCCCATACCCCTGGGGGCCTCCAAATCTGAAGGCAAACCGTGGTGGCCAAGGGTAGGCCTCGGAGCAGGGAGCAAGGGATGGGGGACGGGGGGGGGGGCAGGCAGGTAGCTAGGTAGGTGCGATTAGGTGGCTGGGATAGAGGTTTCTACCCGGAAATATATTCTCCCGGCCAGGAGAGGCGGGCCTTTACCGGCCGTCAGGAGCGGGGCCAAGGCGTCTTCCCTCTCTGCCTGCGGCCGTCTGTCGCCAGCCAGAGGCAAGGCCAACCAGGTTCCAGTGACATTCCCACTTCTTCTCACTGGAACCCCGGAAGAAAGTAGACTGGGCAGTGTGGGCCGCGAAGCCCAGGCCCGGGCGGATGGTGAACGCTCGGCGCGCCAAGGCCAGGCTCACGGCCAGTCCCGGAGGCCCCCTGTCCTGTGCCTCCTCCCGCCCAGGTCGCGGACGCACTGCTCCAGGCGAGGTGCGCCTCTCTCGCAGTGCCAGGGGGCGCTTGACCGACTCCGAGACCTCGGCAGCCGGTAGCCGAGGAGGGGCGTCTCCGGCCTCCGAGGCCTGGTGCGCGCCCTGGGCAAGCAGCAGGGCGCGGGCCTGGCGGCCCCGGGAGCATTCAGGCCGCTCCCGGCCCCGCCGCACCCCGAAGGGTTTCTCCAGCTCGCCGTCCGAGGCCGGGTCCGAGAGCGGGAGTTTTGCTGCATTTACTTCCTCTTCCTCCCATCCCCCCTAAAGCAGGGGTTGAGACTCGCCGGTGACCCCGTGCTGTGCGGGGAGAGGGTGGAAGAAAGCAGGCTCTGCTCTCTGTCTGGAGACAAAAGGCCTCCGCGCTCAGGCTCCTCTAGGCTTAGCCGCGGCGCGTTTCGCATCCGCCTCCACCTAAGCAGAGGAGGCGGGAGCAGGTGGAAGTGTCGTGGCAGTGGTGGCTTGGAGTAGAGAGCCTTGATTGATCCCAGAAATTGGACACCTCCAAGTCCAAGGGCAGAAACAGGGCCTCGGCATCTGCTCCAAAAATATAGTCTGCCCCTGCACCCCCTGCCACCCCTCATCCAGATATCCTTGTATAAAGGGGCCCCCTCGTTGCTGGTTTTGTTTTTTGTTTTTTTGGGTTTTTTTTTTTTTTTTTTTTTTCTGTCTAGTCTCCTTGCAAATCACCTGGCAGCTAGAAAACGCTCGCCCCTAATATCGACCTAGGGAGGCTACTTCTTTCCCTAAAAACGACTCTGGCTTTCTTTCTTCTAGGAGACCTAAGGGAAACTTCACTGGCTTTAAGATTTAAAAAAAAAAAAAAAAAAAAATTTGGAATCTCTCTGGGTGTGAGATGTGGTTGAAACATGCTTCCCACACGGACTCCCTGCTGCCCCTGGAGAGCTAGTCCTGCGAAGAAGAAATAGTCTTTTCTTATAGTCTATCATTTCGGTATTACAAATAACAACCGTGGAGCGAGAAATACCCCCGGCCGAAGAATATTGATAGATGATAGTAGCGATATTCACAATCGATCCTTTAATAGGCAGACGTCATAAATCATGTTCAATTCCCTGACAGCACAGTACTTCACTTAATAATATAATTAAGATTAAAACTCCAGAGGTATTGTAGGCAGCGTGTATTGATAGCTTCAAACATCGCATTCTGGATATGACAGTAGAAGGGAAAGGGACCTTTGGGAAATATAACCCCCTTCCCAAAATGTGAGGTCTTCCCTTTGCTCCTGTCCTGGGAGCCCTTTGGCCCTGCCCCCCCCCCCACATATACACCTCCCCCCACACACACCAGTAATCCCCAATTTTGAAGGGGAGCTGAGAACATGTCCTAGAAATGTTAAGGAGTATGATAAAGAGAGATGGGGCTTGGCTTGGGTGGGTTTCCTGAATTTAGGAATCCTTTAAAAGTCCATTCCTTCAGCCTTGAATCTGGAGGGCGGAAAAAAAAAAAAATGTTCAGGAGACCTAGGAAATGATATATATATATTTTTTCCAATAGGATTAATTTCCTGGATAGTATTTCTGAAATTACGTATAAATCACTGAACATCTGCAGGTATATGCTAGTCCCCTCCATTCTGCAGTTTTAACTGCCTGTGAACCTTTACAGCACTGCTTTCCAGTCCAAATCAGGCCTCAGGATGGAAATGAAAACTTCACGTGAAGAGTAAAACCAGAGGGGCAGCGTCCCGCGCAGGGGTGACGATCTGCTCTTTGCTTCATGGATAAAGCTGATCGCAAGTGTGGCTAAAATTATTTCAAAGAGCGGAATATTAATCGAATCAATCAGAGCTGACAAATGAGAAATATTTGAAAGTCAGTGGTAATTTACAACTTTGTTATTAGTTAAGAATTGCCTGCCTTGTAGCAGTAATTAATAACACTTAGAGAGGAACCATTTGGAAATCCCCCTCCCATCCTTTTTATTTTCCTTGTCTTTTAAGGAAGGAAAGAGAGAAAGGAAGCAAATGAGTGATCAGTAGAAACAGGAAAAACACTGAGTCGTTAGTGGGGAGAACAAAACTGGGAAATATAAAAGAAAGGGGAAAAAAGATTAGCCCCATGGGGGGCCATCAGGAAATAAAGAAAATATAGAAGGAGGGGTAGTAAATCATAAGGGTAGTAACCATACCCCATGAGCAGGCTGGCTAAAGGTTGAATTTCAAATGGCCCAGAAACCCCATCAAAATGAACAGTGCTGCTAAAAAATCTTGAAAGTAGCTCAGCTCTGAATCAAGGCAGAGCTCAGGGCATTGTCTGTTTTGTTGTTGTTAACAATGTATTTCTTTATAGCCCAGGAGCAGACGTGTGCAGGCTCTTTCCCAAATTCCATCCCTGGAGACCAGACTGGCTTTCATGTTTCTGGTGTTAACTCTCCTCTTGGTCACAGACAATCCCCTTCCCCAGTCTTACACTGATTATTAGATTGTCTCAGCCCCATCTAAACAACACACCAAAATAATGACTTGTTGAAAAACTATAAATCATTTCAATGTCTGAGCTTGGAAAGACACTTCAGTCAACAGGCTTGCTGTGAAAAGGTAGAGAAATTTCCAACCTTCTGCTCACTGAGGAAAAGCTGCTACTTCCCTCAACTTTTATTTGTTGGATGAGGGGCATTTTCTAGATTGGTTTTAAAAGGATGGTTGGTTGTAGGAGGGAATAACTTTGGCAAACTTTATCTGGTCTTTATTATAAGCCTCAGTCTTGTCTCATTGAGCTCAGGCTACAAAAGGTAGCTAGAGATTGAGATTTATTGGTCTCTAAATGAAAAGATTCATTTGATAGAAGAGGTTAACTCAAAGTTCCTATACCGTGCCTGGCTTCGGCAAATTCACTCTGTGGAGTCAGCACAGAAGCAGAAGAAATCTTAAAAACACACAGAGATATAGACACACAAACACACTCGCCCACTTAAGCCTCCAATGCAATTCTCTTTTCTTTGTTGTTTCTTCTGTCATTACAAATCTCCAGCCTCTTTCTAGGTGGCTGGGATGGTTGGCTCCCCCCAGCCACAGCAGCTGAACTTTGCCATTTTGTATCTTTTGCTTTTACCAGCAGTGAATGAAAGAATAAGGGGGGGGGGGATAAAGTAAAAGGGGAGAAGAGAAGTAATTCAAATAAAGCAGAATACGTTTGTAAATGAGGTAGAGGGGAGAGAGAGGGAGTGAGTGAGAGCGAGAGCGAGAGAGATGGGGAAGGAGGAAAGGAGCTCTAGGATAAAAGTAGGCAAACTGGAAATTGATGAGATGGGTTTTCAATCATTAGAGTCTATGGATCCAACAGGAACCTACAAAATGTATGATTGTGTAGAGGGACCCAGGAGAGAGAGAGAATATACCAGAAACTTCATGGGGGGGTGCAGGGAGACGACAGCAGGCAAGGACCTGAGATCCTGTGCAAGGAGAGAACTATGGAGATGCTAATGAGGGAAAATTAACCTTCGGGTTGGGTCTGTGACACGGGCCTTCCACTGAATGCCTGACCCAGGGGCTGCAAGCCGCCTCACTCGGCACCAGCGAAATGAGATAATCGCTCTGAAACCCACCAGTCCTGGTGCAAAGGAGCTCTGAAAACCCTGTTGTGGAGAGTAACTAGCAGCTTCAACCAAAGACAAGCAAAACAAATGAAAGAAGGCAGAACCACAACCAAGCCCAGAGAGCAAACCTAGGGACGCTGGGTGCTTGTGTCCACCTGCGGAAGCCCCATAGGCTGGCACGTTAGTGGGAGGGAGGAGCAGGGCCTGGGAAATGAGAAATATCTTCATCTCTCTTGTTCCAGTCGGTCACCAAAGGCCTCGGATAACTGGGCCTTGGCAAGGCAACACAAGGGACAAATGGATTTTATCTCTAGGAACGTGGCCACTGGGCCAGACGATTATTGCTTAGGCAGAGAAAATATATGGGGGTGGGGTAGGGATGGCGGGGAGGAGGGCTAAAGAAAAGAGAGAGAAGTTGGAGAGGAGAGCCCCAAAAACAAACAAAAAAGAAATTCTAAGGGAGATCTGTAAAGTGGAGTGGCTGTGGTAACACGTCACAGACACGGAGGGAGACATTAAAACACACACGCATACACAGGGATTTTATTAAACAAACAAGCCAACAACCAAACGCACATCAAAAACACATTTGCTCCTGCTGTCGTAGGGAAAGAGGGTTTGAAATGATCATGGGGTTCTGGTAGGGATCCTTCCGGCCTTTAGGGCTGTGGTCTTCCCCCACCCCCCATCCCGCCCCTCTCAGCCTTTTCAAGGAAACCCCAAGAGTCCGGACGGTGGGGCAGGAGCCTCCCAGAGGCTGCGTGGGGAGGACTCCCGGTTGGAGGCAAAGGGGTCGTGTTTCCAAGTAGAGACATCAACAAACCACAGTCTTAGTGACAGTGACAGCGCAAAATTATGTTTAATGTTGCAAGGGGGAAAGGGGAAATATAAAATTAGCGCAGAGAAAATGTTTCCCAGACCTTCTTTACAATTAGGGCAGTGGCATATGGATGGGCAAACGGTGAGGTCGAAGGCAACCTAACAGGCCCACCGCACTGGGTGGAGGCAAAGGTCCCTCCAGACCCCAGGGTCCTCATTCCCTGGGAGGAAGAGGAAGGCTTCTGGAGGGAGGTTAATGGCACTCTGCCCAATCGCTTCACTTGGTTTAGAACCTGTTTTCGGAGAAGAGAGGAGGATATTCTAGACATTCCATCCTGGTGGAGATTGACAGTTCAATGACTGGCCTGCTTAGTCCCAAAGCCACAGGGTTTTTAAATTAGTGATGAGGCTGGTGAAGGGGTGGGGGTGGGGGATGGGCTGGAAAGAGGAAAAGGAAATAGGGGGGGATAGATGTGTAGTTCAAACCCCTCCCCCATCCTTTTAGGACTCTGGGTGGCTCTACGGAGAAGGTGAGGGGAAGTGAGAATTATTTAATAAATTAGCAAGCCCCTCTCTGGAACTTGAAATCAGCCCTGCCTCCGCTGCCCTGGTACAGGTGGGCAGGACCCTGAAGACTTCTCCTGAGCCCTGGAATCTCCATATGCCCACCCCCATCCCTGCTCAGGACCACGGGCAAGCAGATGCCTGCCAGGCAATGGAGGGGATTTGCCCAGAGACAACTAGGGTGGTGGGAATGGTGGCATTTTCAAGAAGGAAGCAGTTTCTGTTCAATGGCAGATATTATACTCCTTAAGCTGCTTATTTAAAGAGACAGAGAGAAAGAGAGAGAGAGAGAGAGAATCCTCCTACCCCCATCCTGTTGTGGTTATAAAGAATATAATTTTGCTTTGTCTAGAAACCACTGCATTATTGTGGTTATTAAACGCAGTTTCCCTTCTTAGTGTGGGGAGGGTGGATGAGAGAGAGGGTGAATGGAAAATTCATTTTTCAAATCATACAAATTTAAAATGAATGTATTTTTAAAAACGAAACCTGGATGAAAAAGCAGGAGATGAGAGAGTGCAGTAAGAGGGAGAACAAGAAGGAAAACATAGAAAACAGCCTGATTCTTTAAAGACTAATCCATGCAAAATGATCAGGAAAAACAACTTGGGGAGGAAGAAAAAGCACTATCATTTCCTAGTCGGTGGTGCTCCATGACCTTAGGGAAAATGAGGAAGCAGCTTATACCTGGAGGTTGTAGTTTTACACTTTGATTTTAGCAACAAGTATCAAAAGATCTAAACTAATTGATTGTCGAGTTCCTTGGCCCTTCTCCAAAGAGCAATATAGGTTTAATTGTATGTTGTTTAAAACTCCATTTCTCGAACAGTGTGAAACATGTAATAAAAGTCATAAACCGTATCGGAGAATTTTTTCCCCCCACAAAGCATAAATACCCAACTGACACTTGGAAATCTTAGCTAATACCCCTAATGGGTTAAAAAAAAAAAAAAAGCCATCTGAGAGAGGTAGCCACATAATAAAATCTAAACTGTTAATCCATTTTAACTCATTCAAAAAAAGAACTTGCGGTTGCTAGAGGCACGTTTTGCCGGGGGCGGGGGGAGGGGTCGGGGTGAGGAGACCCCACATCAGCCATCTGACTTGCTCAAACGCGGTCCATCTAAACCACACTGCCCTAAAGGAAAGCAAGTTCTGGCCTTCCGAAAGACACTAGAAATCTCTCCAGCCTGGGAAACAGAGCTGAAAGTTGCAGCCAGACTGCCTGGCCTGAGCTCTCCTCTGTCTCCCCGAGACTGGGAAGCCACTCGGCGGCCGTCGCTCTCCACCGGCCTCGGCCCGGCTTCTCCCGAGGGAGAGGGCTAGCTGGACGCGGGCAGGAGCTCCCCAAAGCTGCGCCACGAAATCGCCCCCTGCCCCTCCCCGGCAGCTCCCCCACCAACATGGTCCTCCGCTCTGCCCGACCCCCCAGGGGCTGTTCCATCTAAACCAGCCCCCGCGCCCCCGCCCCTTCCCAAGCCCCGGGCATCTCCGTGAAGAGCAGGGTCCCAGCCACGCCTGCGCTTCGGTCGGAGAGCAGCCACCGCCGCCAAGTTCGAGGCCGCCAGCAAGCTGGCGAATGCGCCGGTTGCGGGCCATGCCCTGGCGTGGCCACGCGGGCCGGCTGCAGGCGGAGATCTGTAAAAATCCACGTGAGCCGCCCCCTCCTCCTGCTGCCGGCGGCCCCTGACACGGCAGCATTGAAGCCGGCCCGGAGGTCCCCGAGGTCTCCGAGTGTGACAGTACTCAGCATAGCGGGTAGATGGCACAATTTTCTAACATTTAGAGAGAGGAACCCACGCTGGGAGCAATAAGTCCATTTAAAAGCCCTTTATTTAAAAGGAACAAAGATAACTGACAAGCGAAGTACAGAGACATCTCAATGAAATTTCCAAAGAAGAAAGAGAAATCAGAGGCCAAAGCAAATGTGAACGGGGCTTGATAGAACAGGCTAGCACTTTCCTCCTCCTCGAGAAGAAAGATAAAAGACAAAAAGAAAGAGGTGCTGGTCACTGGGGACTGTGTGCCTTAACAATCACAGTCCTAACCAAATTCTAAAAATCCACTGCTACAGAAACTTGAAAACGGCCAGGTGGGCTATGCTGGGGCAGGGGGGAGAGAAGCCAGATCTGCTTAGGAAAAGAGACATGGCAGTCTTGCCCCCTGCCTTGGAGCTTACACGGTAACCTTGGATTATAGCTGCCTCTGCTTTGGGTTGGTGGGGTTCAGGGAGCCCAGAGAAGGTGGGTACACCAGGCAACCCACTCTTGGCACACTGGGGCCTCTCTAAGGGCCTGTGGTCCGAGGTCTCCGTATTGGAGCTTCCGCCCCTAGAACAGTGCCCAGGGCTGGGCTGCGCGACCAGCGAGGATCCCATGACCGAAGATTTGGTCAAAGTCAGGGTACTCAAGAGCTCACTTGCAGACTGAAACTGCTACCCCTTCAAAACCAAGAGGGTCAGGAGAGCTCCCACTGATGTCTCCCGGCAAATCCAAGACAGCCCACGCTCCATCCTGTGATCTAACACGGTCACCACCAGCTTCCCACCTCCAAACCTCCATGCCAGGTCGCCCACGCAAGCCAGGAGACCTGCAGGCCGAGAGGAGGCAGAGGAGGGGGCAAGAGGCCAGGAGAGGGGCGATGGCCCTCTGGTCTCTCTGCTCGGCGCTGGCCCGACAGAAAGGGTGAGGCGGCTAGCGCCTGCGGGGGGTCAAATGATTGTATTTGGGTGGGTGTTCGCCGACATATTTGCTGAGTAAACCTCCCTCGCTGTGCTGAAGGCGAATCCCCGTTGATAAATCCATCATTACCGTTCGGATTCAGGGAGGCAGCCGCGCCACTAAATTCATCTTACATTTGTAGCGCTTTAATAGACATTTATTAAATGCTTTTAGAGAGAGGCATGGGGCGCGTGATTACATCCTAGTTATAGACAGAACATAAAGACCCACGTTAACACCCATTTGCAGGAAGGAAGGAAGAGGTGGGGAGGGGGGTAGTGAGGCAGAGGGATAAAGCAAGGAGAGGCGAGGAGAGATGGGGCGGGCGGGGCACGGAGCTTGGGCATTATTAGCAAAGGCTGCCTGGCAGGGAGCAAGGCAGGAGCCGCAGGAAGTCTTGAGCTGCGGAGCAGAGAGAAGTCCCCACTCACTTGGCAGTTCTCTGGGCTTCCCCTTCCCTGGAGCCCCCCTCCTCCACCAACTTGACAGCGTGGGGGGCTCCTTTTCTCTCTACCAGGGCACAAGGGAGGTTTGCGCTGCCTCCATCGACCCCCTTCTGTCCCCACCCTCCACCTCTCCTTTACTTGATTCCAGGCCTCTCCAACTGAGACTGCTTGGAACAGCCAAACCAGGGGGAGGGGAGCCTTCTCGCTTCAGGACCCCAAGAGTTCCTTTAAAGCATCCCCTCAGTCCCCAAAACAGTAAGCCAGAGAGCTGAGCCAGGCTTCCTTCAGCACAATACAGTCCCTGCAGCCATCAGTCGGATAGCCCCCGTGCTCCAAGGGTTCCTTGGCCTGACTTAGCCATGCCCATGGATCCCTCCTCCTTCCTGCACGAGGGGGGCTCCAGGCCACCTCTGCACCTCCAGGATCTCGTGCCTGGGGACCTGTCCCGGATTTGCTCAGCATGTGTCCCTGGACCTCAACCTCAGGAGCTGGGCCTGCAGGAACGCCTGGGCCTCCCACGGGCCTAAAGCCTTCCCGAGTGCCCCCAAGGCCTCTAAAGGCCCAGTAGCCAAGCTCCCTCAGTTCTTCGAGCGCCCTCGCTCCCCTGGGACTCAGCCACCGACCTGGGCCAGGAAGGCAGCGGTCAGGACTCCGGGCCTTCCCTGGCTCTTGGTAAGAACACTTCCGCTATCTCAAAGTTGCCATAAGAAAATAAATACAAGTGACACTGTGCTGGGCCAAAGCTCATTAGTTCGTTGTCCAGGGCTAATAAAGGAACAGAAGCGCAAATTATAGAGTTCAGCTCCAACACACGCTCTGTCACCCGAGATCAGCGTACCGGGAGCCTGATTCCAATTGCTCCGAACTTGCTGCGCAGTTTGCCCCCCCCCCCCCATCCCCTCCTCGCGAGCAGGAGGTTGGTGGAAAAATATAGTTCCAAAGGGGGTAATGATCAAGCTTTTCCTCTCGGAAGCCTGCGCCACCTCATTTCCCATCAGTAATCCCAATAAAATTAACGTCGTGGCTGCAATTGAAAAGAGGAGAGCCCGTGACACTCCTGAAATAACACACTTTCCCCCAGCAAAAGGTAAAAAGCAAAACGGCCCTTTGTTCAGCTAATTAACGAAGGCCCAACTCCGAAAGCAGATGTGTTTGCTTAGCTAATCACAAGCATGTTTCTTTCAAGGAACGTCATTTCGAGGGGGCCGCTCCAGGGGATGGGAAAGGGGGACACAGCACCCCCCAGGCCCTCTCTGCCTCAGGGGTCTCTCACCCCAGAGTAAGATCCAGAGGCTGAAACCAGCCAGTCCATCTCTCACACCTTTCTCCCCCTTGGCCCTACCCCAGAGGCCCAACAGTCACCTCAGAGCTCAACAGAATGCCAGGCCTGCAAAACGCGAGGGGGGAAAAATAATAAAAGTTTTAATGACACAGATGCCATATTAAATGAGGCAGTTTTACAATTCACTTTGAATAGGACACTAACTTATTACAAGTGTGTTATCAGAAGGACGATAAGATTTATAACTCCAGGAGTGAGGTTTTCGCCTTAATGACAATGGATGTTAAAGGGGAGGAAATCTGTTCTCTATTAGAGATGAGAGTCTCTTCCCTGTTTTCGGGCACTTACAGATGGGTCCAGGAGAGCAGATCCCAAGCCCCTTTGTGTCTCCTTATGAAAAATTCTTTTTCCTCTTTGGGTATGAAAATGGGTCTCTTTGCTTGGTGAGCACCTCGCTCAGTTTTGGACCTTGAGGGAGGGCAAAAGAGAGAGAGAGAGAGAGAGCACAGACAGGAGACTGGGATGGGGATGGAGGTGAGGGGGTGGGGGAGGTTCTCAGCCCTGCGGTTCTTGCAGCAAAACTATTTCCCCGTCTTTCTTTGCCATACAAAAGATGGCTTTCCCCTAAACCAACACAGTAAGCAAACTTTAAAAAACTGGGGTCCTATTACAAACCAACGCCCAGCACTAACTGCTTTAAAATTACTGCATAATTAGATTTAGTTGAATTTCACCATTAATTAGGCAGCCGCACTGCAGGGAGCCTTTGAAATCTGAGAAAATGGGAAAAATCATCTGAAGCACGTTTTTTAAAACCCAACTTCAATAAATCTTGACGAGGCCCAGAATTCAGAGAGTACCTCGCTCCTCTCCCAGGCAGCTGAGGGTAGGGGTCTCCAGGCCCGGGCAGGGCCTGGAATTGGATGTCAAGGGGCGATTCCCCCCATCCGCTGAGAGCTCGGCCCGGGCCCATCCACTGTCTCTCCAGAGGATCTCCGAAGACTCTCTCTGGGAGGCCAAGTCTGTCCCGGCCGGCCTCGCCCGCTCAAACCTATTAAAGAAAGGGGATCCTCCGCTGCAGGCGCGCTCCTGCCAGGGGCGCCGTCCACGCAGGCTCACAGATTTCTAGGGCCCGCGACCACCCGCCCGGAACCCGCCCTCGGCCGCGGCTCGGCCCCCAGTCAGCCCCCGGCCGAGAAAGCCACCTCTGCGGTAACTTTGACAGGCAAGCAGCAAGTTCTGCCCGCTCCCGGCGGGGTTCGCGGCCCAGCCTCCACGGCACCCCCCTCCCCCCCCCCCGCCAAGCTGGACCCGACCGGCACAAACCCCGGGGCAGCCCCTGCATTAATGAGCGCGAGCACTGACCAGGTCTGTAAATACTGGCTTCTCCCCCTCCCCCGACACCATTCAAACATTTCAGATGCTTTGAGGATACAGACTTTTGCTTTTCCTAATTTGGCTCACGTTGGGAAGGGAGACATGAAATAAACTCTCCTAATTACAAGGGGAGGGGGTGGCAAGAGAGGGAAGGGGATACTGCGTTCCCAATATTTCCCCCTACGACTTCTGCTGTAATTACAGAACAATCGAGGACCGCACTCACTCGCCAGCAAGAGTTTAAAAGAGGGTTTTCTGCCTGCAGATGGAATGGCCTTTAGTCCCCCCCTCTCCCCTTTTTTTTTTCTTTTTGGTAACCAATGTGTTTTCTATTACCCGGCCCTGCCGTGCCTGGCAGCCCGGCGCTCGCGGTGCAATGGGAGACGCCATGTTGGCTCAGCTCATAGGACCAAGTCAAAAGCGAGCTTCGAGGCAGAGTTTCACACGCTCGAGCTCCCCCTGACCGCCCCCCGCCCCGACCCCCCCCCCCAGCCTGTCGCCGCTTCGTGCACATCCAGGGAGTGCAGCTCCGCGCGCCCGGCACCCCGGACTTTCCGGGGGCGCTGGCGGAATTCCGCCGCACGTAAGTGGGGGGCGGGGGCTGGGAGGGGGCAGGCACTTTTCCGCGGCTGCTGCCAACTCCAGGCCCCCGTCCCTGCGAGCCGGCCGGATGCAAACGCAGCGGTCTCCGCGGAACCAGCCCCGGACGTCGCCCGCTAACTTTGAGCCCCAGCCCCTCGCGGCCCGGAGAGGACTAATGCTGAAAGGCCGAGGCAGGGCGACCGCGAGCCGAGCGAACGGGCTACATTCCCAACCTCCCCCCACCCTCCCCTGCCACCCCCCCGCCCCAGCTCAGTCTTCCCCCAGGTTTGTTTGAAAGTGGCGAGAAGCAGCGATCGCCTCTCTCTCTCTCTCCTCGGACTATTGTTGCATTTCGCGTCTAACTGGGTTCTCTCACACCCCCGAGCGCCAAGAGGAGGGAGGGGGAGCGGGTTGGGAAAAGAAATAAAGCGAGCTCAGATCAGATGGAGAGAGAAAAAAAAAAAAAAAAAAGGAGAAAAAAAAAAAAACCCAGCAAGGAAAAAGAGACACTTAAAGGGAAAGAGTCGCCATGTTTAGCAGCTTTTTTAAAGATCTCGTCAATTTCACACAGAACGCACTCGCTGGGTCCCAGCCCTGGTCTTTTGTCCAGTTCAGTTGCAGCAAAGATCTTTTGTTCTAACTCAGCGTGAAAAGAAAAACTTTCTTTAAATGCAATAAACTTAAACCAAACTCAAGACTCTAAACAGATCCTCCTCCAGCCACTCTAAACATATACAAGGGGTTTTGTTTTAACCGTTTGAAAAATTTTGGGTCCTGTTTTTCTGCCTTGCAGACCCCAAGCTCATTGCTGAAACTCAGAGAGTGAGAGAGAGATTTCCAATGACTAGAACACATGCTTAAACCATAATAAAACAGGGACTGTCTTTTGCTTTGAAAATCATAAATTATAATTTAATGCCAATAATAATTTACAACAAATGGCTGTTTACAATAAACTAACACAAAACAAACAAGGAAAGGGGCCTGTGTTTTACTTATTAGAGAAACTTCACACACTCACATGGATAGCACTTGCAAGAGGAGAAAATAAACAACAACCGACAAACCTCGAGCTAAAGGTCAGCGATATTCTGCCCTAAGAACATACTTGTATTTATGTATGTATATATCTACAGAAAGAAGCTGGGGGTCAGATGGAGGACTCTGCTCAAATGCACAAATCAGACAGATTTTTCTGGTCTGCATGTATTGACTGGAACTGAGTTATCAAAGTTTAATAACACTTTACAAAATGATCCCTTTTCTTCCATCGCCCCTACCCACCCGCTCTTAAAATTAAACTACAACATAGTGAAGTATAGTGGGGAGGGGATGCTGGAAAGCCTCAATAAGAGCAAAATTGGAAGCTCCCACACACTGAGCTTCCTTCAAACCAGGAAAAGAGAAGGGGGGGGGGGACGACTCCAAAACAAAATAGTTACTACTTCCAAATCAGCATACTCTGTAAAGTTTCCTTCCTTCTTTCTTTCTCTTCTTTTTCTTAATTTGGCTTCTAAGGACAAAGGATCCCAAGAGCAGTACAGATTGTATCTACACAATCCGAAATGTCAAAATGTCGATGTGTTTTTATGTACATAACTCCAGTGGAAAAGACTCCCTTGACCTGTGGTCATGCTCTCACAGAATGAACGTAAAGGGGGGAGGGGAAAGGCAGGCCAACAGCAAGTTATCATATATACACTAAAAAACAGACCCTTCAGCACTCTAAGCTACATCACTGGATTTGAAATCCTCTCAACAACCAAGCTAGATGAGAACCACAAAGTATTTTTAAAAATCAAACCTACTTAAGGAAAAACTCACTGCAAACAACTGCCTCTATTTACAATGCTGTGATTAGCTTGCTAGAACGGTCTTCTGCTTAACTGTCAGAAATGTACAAAACAGTATTTTTTTCTGATCATAAAATAGATACTGATCTCAAGATTTCTAATACTTTCCACAATACCTTCCCTAAGCAGGCACTTAAGTGTGACAAATATAAGGGCCTTTTTTTCCTGGAAAATCCATTTTTAATTAAAAGGAGGATTAAGTGAATGGGGGTGGTTTACTATATCAGTATGGCACTTCCTAAACCATAGATAAACCATTAACTTCAGCTTCTCCCCCCCACACACACCCAAATTAAACAGGCAAATACACTAGTCCACCTTTGAACAAACTGACTGAGGGCAGTAAACAAATGGACCCCCGGGCCCGGCTCAGCGAGAGCTCACAGGGGCTCTTCTCGATGAGAAAGACAGTGAGTGGGGACAGCCAAACAGATTTCAGATATCAAATAATATTTTAATTTCTGAATACTTTCAATTTTCCTTGGAATATAACACACAAAGACTCGACCAAACAGTTCAGTTATTATAACTTTTACAGTATACAGAAATGTTGCACTTAAAAAAAAAACCTTCAGTTTTTTTTAAAACACAAACTGTAAACTCTAAGATACTGAATCAATCACGTTACCTATAAGTGCCAACAGTGTTATTTTGTCATGCTGATTTCAATGGTATTTTTTAAAAAGGGAAAATATCAACAATTATAATACAAAGGGTTTGCAAATATACAAACAGATATAGGATTTTCGTAACAATTCAAGAACTAAGCGGGACCCAATTCAAATTACAAAAGTTCACTTTTTATTCAAAACCTCAGCATGTGTCTTGGACACATTCCTTGGCTGCCAATAAATTCCACAGTTCATTCTCTTTCTTAAAATATTTTTAAAAAGCTAGGTTTGTCATGGTGTCTTTTTTGGGGGGGGCAGGGTGGGGAAGTTAAGTGTATGTGGTTCCTCCAGTTCTCAAATTAAGAGTGCTCAACTTCGCCTAAAATTTTTGGTCACCACTTCTAAGTGCGTTTCCATCATCTCTGAGTTGCCTTTTAAAGTTTTATGTCTTCCTATGATATTTTCATGGATTCAGTTTTAATTCTTGCAGAACATATATTTTAAGGATACACAGTTTTTAAGAAGCCAAGATTATATCAAAACTTATTATAGAACCACAGAATAAACTGGTTTGGAACCAGAAAAGTACAAAAAAGAACAGCTAGAGGTACATAGACACAGGACAATTAATAATTTGGAAAAAAAAAAAAAGACTTACTGTCTCCATTCTGCTAATTTTCTCCCAATCTCCTTAAATGCACTTTTAGCAATATTTTTCAAAAATTTACCAAAAAAAGAAAAAGACTAATTTCCTTTTTATACAAAAATGATAAGTAGCAAGTTGCTCTGACCGACACAGGAGTTTTTTTTTTTTAATGCATTCTGTAAAAGTTCATTTGACAGTCTTTTTTTTTTTGAAATTCACAGTCCATTAAATTCTTCCCCTCTCTTCTTTTAGCAAACTTGTAACATCCTTTTATATCCTTTCTTAACAGAAGGAATTTAAGCAAACAAACCAGTCTTTTGCCTTTTCTTTCTCTCTGTTTCACTGCCCCTTCTTATTTTGATTTATTATTTATTGAATCGCCATATACGGCCAGTTAAAACTGCTGCCGGACAGTAACATATCCCGGATGAGGGTTTCGATGGGGGTTTTACCTACCAAACGGACGAAAAACAATTGCTCTATGACTGAGGAGGAGACCGTGCGGAGGGAAGGGAGGCGAAGCAAAAGCTTTCCAAATCGCGTTGGTTGATTGGGGTACTGGCTCCTAACGTATTCTTCCAAAGCACACTGGGACTTTTCCTGCAAGCTTTCCACATGGGCTACATCAGAGAGACCACAGGCATCTGGAAGAAAGTTAAAAGAAGAAGAAGAAGAAGAAGAAGCAGGGGAAGGAGAAGAAGAATTCAGTCATCAGATTAAGAGGTCTGAAAAGGGTCACATGAGGTGTGTGTACAGGGCTGTCAAACTGCCCCGACCGGAGTTGGAGCAAATGCCTCTGTGCTAAAAACCTGGGTGAAGGGGAGCGGGGTGGTGGTGGTGGAGAGAGCAGGAGATGATCCTGGGGTATTTGCTTTAAAGTCAAACACAAGCTCAGTGCACTGCAGGCTTTCACTGTCCCAGTCCTCAGGCTGGGTCCCTGGGAGGCCCCAAGCAAAGTGCATTGGGTGAAATCTGGCTCAAGTCAGTAAACAGACAGACAAACAGATGAAACCAAAACTGCCAGGGCTCCTCCCCCTCCTCGTCTGTAAATAATAGTTTGGCTTATAATTATATAGTTGGGGGGGGGGGCAACAACCTGGCCCAGCCTCTAGTAATGGCGTCCACAACCCAGCCTCAGATTCTCCCCAAAGAGGGCGACTCATTTTTCTCCAGTCTTTGAAACTGATTTAAGTGGCCCTTTAAAACTGATCTTGTCAGTATAGCCCTATTGAAGGGCAGCCATGCAAACTGTGATCTCTCTGTTCATTTGAGCTGTTTCTTTTTCCCCTTTTCTTCTCTCTCCCTTTTTCTCTTACCCCCTTTATTTATTTATTTATTTATTTGTTTGTTTATAAAACCCAGGTCCGTCCAAGAAGAAACCCCTCCCCTGTTATCTTCAGGAAAACACTTTTCTCTTTCGGATATGTGAAAAATACAGTAAGTGCCTTTGAAATGAGAGGCTTCTCAGTGAAGGCGGTGCAGGTTGTGACCTGACCTTTTTGGGCTCCCTAGACAAGACTGGGGCGAACACATGCATATTGTGAATCCTTAAAACAGACATCTGAAAACAGCCGCCACTACCTCCACCCCAAGAACCAGAACACATATGCAATTTCCTCCTGTGTGCATCTAGGACTCCGCACGTAAAGAATGCATAGGTGTCTGTGGTCAGGAATTAAAAGATCTGTTTGCACAGGACTCCCTCCCTCTGCACTGGTACACTGTGTGTCTCCCTATGAATCAGATAAGAGGGACCTTTATCTCTTTGTGAGGCGATTTGCATTCTCCACACAGGCCTCTACATTTTGCAAATAGTAATAAATTAAACTGTTGAGACAGTATCAGGCATTTCTTTCCTTGAAAGACCAAGAGTAAGGTTGAGAGCTAACAATGATATTGAGAAATTAACAACACCCCCATCATCTGGGCTCCTGGGCTGGATGTAGTAGGGTTGTGGGATGGGGGTGAAGGTGGTTGTGGGGTATGGCAATATCCTGCCTGCACATTTGCATCCGGCAAATGTTCTAGTTATGACAGTTCCCCTGAGAAAAATACTCCAGATCCAAGCCTCTCTCCACACAGCTTTTCCTCACCCAGACACTGCCCTTTCATTGGTTACCTCAGGACTTTCAAAGGCAGAATTTGGGGTGGCTGTGTGTGGGGGGGTGATGTGTGAGAAACAGTAAGTTATAACAGACAGTGGGTTAAGGGCTCAGAACCCTGCCATCGATTGAGCTAATGACTTGGGCCCCTAGATTTCCTTCAAACAATAAGGAAGAAATTGTAGATCTTTTTGTCTGCCACAGGAACTACTCAGCACTCCTAGTGTCCAGATTACAAGCTGTAAAAACTGCAGTTTCTAGGTTCTAAGCCCTACCAACATCCCAATGTTTGTTATTCTGAATTGGGAACCCCTCTCCCCTCTCAGGCATGACAAAGGGATCAGCTGACAACTTAGACCCAGAAGGCGGAGGGGGTGATTTCCACCCACCTGGGGTAGGCTGAACTCAGCCTGGAGGCAGCCAAAAGGCTCAGGTGTGGCCCAAAGTGGAAAGCCAGACACCTTCAAAAATCATTTGGCCTCAAGAGTTAATTAATATTAGATCTATTACTCACACAGGTTAAACTACATACAAACTAATTCGATTTCATAATGCAGTCAATGATGGTTTTATATCTCTGGCAACATTCATATCCAGCCCCAGTTGGCATACACTTTGGGTTGTTTGAAAATTGCCTTAAGTGTTTGCCTGGGCAGAGAAAGCAGGAGGCCAGAGTCTTCCAGCCCTCGCAGACATTCTGGACACTTACGATGGCCCCTTTCTTTCTCTTGCCCCTTCCTGAAAGCTCTTCCTCCTCTCCTGGCAGTCTGCATTGTTTTAATAAGAATATGATTTTTAAAATTGCTGCCCTCAGGTTGGATTTGCCTGGAGCTCTAACTCCTGCTGAGTTAGCAGACAAACTTTTCCCCTGCAGGGGCAAACTTTCCCCTGCAGAGATGATGCCAGGACCGCCCCAGTGCCCAGAGGCATCTCCTAGAGGCTCAGCCAGGGTGACAGAAAACGAGCCATGGGGCAGGGGAGACAGCACAGGCCCAGCTGACCCAGAAGGCCGGGAGCTAAGGGAGGGAGCAGGAACATGCATCCCAGCCTGGCAGGCTCAAGAGGCTTTCACATGGCCCATTTTGAGAGCCTATGTCTGGAGCAATCTTCCTGCAGTCCAGCCTTCCCCTCTTGTCCCCTGGACAGGCCTGGTGAGGCCCAGCACCTACACAGAGTTCCCACTCCCAAGTTTGCTCTCAACAGTTTGGCCTTTCAAGGGGGTGGGGGTGAGGGGAGGCTGTGCCCAGGATGGGGACTCCCAAGTTCTCTGGTCCCTAACTCTGAGCTAGAAGTCCTTGGACTGAGAGGGCAGGGCTCCTTCCTACCTGAGGTGAACAGGACTATGGCCTTGAGACAGCTGTACTCGGCGGAGTCGACGTGCAGTGCTTTGAGCTTCTCCACTTGCTCTTGGAAGATCCGTATGTGGTCCATAAAGGCGACCACTCGGTCGGCGGACATGGGAGAGGCGTGTAGGCCGGCGGCGGCCAGGAGCGGGGCGACGTGGAGGGGCATGGAGCACTGGGCTGCATTGAGCACGAACAGCTCGCTCCAGGTGAGGCGAAGCAGGGCCACCTGGTCGGTGATCTGCAGGTCAGGGAAGAAGGGGATGTTCCGGGCCCACTCGACGGCGCTGAAGAGCATCCGCGCGGCCAGTTCGCAAATGTTCTCAATGCCCATGATGTTGTTGGGCTGCATGCACTGACTGCCGAAGCGCGACGTGGGGTAGGGCTCGGCGCGCAGCAGCAGAGAAATATATCCGGACAGGTACGAGTGGCAGTTGAGAGGGTCCCCGTTGGTGAGCGCAAACTGCCCGTGGGTTGGCTGGGTGGGCGGCATCCGGCCCCTCTGTACCGCTGCGGGGAGGAAAGGAGACACCCCGCCGTTAATGACCAGCCTCGTCCCCCAGCTCTCCCGGCCCGACCCCCACCTGACCCAGACCCCCGAGACGCGCCACTACCGGCAGGCCTGCCCCGGCGCGCCAGGGCCAGAGACCTGGAAGTCACCGGGAGCCCGGCAGCGCTGCTCTCAAACCACCACCCAAGCAGGCTCCGGCGGCCAAAACGGCACACTTGCCTCCGAGGCCCGCTCGGGGCTGGGCCGCCGAGGACCCAGAATTGACCGCTTTGCCTCGGGGTCCCCGGCACTGGGGGCGGGAGGTAGCGTTCTGGGGGCATCTTTCTTCTTTACTGCTAAACAGCTGATATTTCTTATTGATTGGAGGAGAGGGAGCGGGAGGGGCGAGTCTGGGTGGCGGGGGGGAGGGTGAGACGCTTTTGCAGAAAGACACCAGGGTTCACCCCAGACGGCCTGCGGCCACCCCGGAACAACTCTCCCCCAAACCCCGCAGCCCCAGCCCGGCGGGGAACCCCCGGTGAGAGACGAGCGGAAAGCCGAGGTCTGGCGGCAGCCTAATCAGTGTGCTCGAAGAAAGAGAGACGGAGGGAGAGGGCGGAGAGAGAGGCCGGCCGAGGCGAGAGGAAGCCGGGGAGAGGCGGGGAGCAGGCGGCCGGCGCCGGCGTAGCCAAGGCAGGGCCCGAGAGGGCCGGGGAGAGCTGGCGAGGCTGGGGCTCGGGCTGTTATCTGACGCCGGACCGGGAGAGTCGCTCTCGCAAAAACACAAAGAAAGCCCGGCGTTCGCTCGCCCTAGCCCGGAGCCCGCGCCCAGCGCCGTGCGCGCCATTGGCCGAGCACGGCTCACGGCGCTCGGCGAATTTTATATCACAAAGACCCAACTCGCGCAGAGCGAAAGCAGCCGCCGAGGGCCCCTCGCCCACCCTTCCCTGCTCCCTAGCGCGCTCTCCTCCTTTCAAAAGTGAAAGGAAAAAAAGAAAACAGAGGTATTTTTTTTTTTTTTTTAGCAGAATGTTAATCCACGGAGGGTCACATGAGCGCTGCCCCGGCAGCAGCGTTAATACGGCGAAGTGCATAAAATTGCCATTTGTAATTTGAACCTCCTGTACAAAAGTACAATCTCAGGTTTTTTTTTTTTTTTTTTTTTTTTTGAGAGGGTGGGGGCTGGGGAGAGGGGTGGGGAGGAGGGACATATGTTGAACATGCAGGAAAAACAAGGGGAGAGAGAGAGAGGAAAGGCAGAGAAGTAAACCAGGCTTTGAAACAACAACAGACAACACCCCATCCCTCGTAGAAAGGCGAACTCGAATGAACTCGGAATCAATGCAAAGAAAATGAAACAGCCCGAAGAGAAAGTAGAGGAGGAAATCAGTCGGCCAAAGCATGCGGATTTGGGGATCTGGGTTCCAGTGCAGAACTTGTTTCTAGTATAAAACCCCTTTCAATTGCAATACGAAGAGAAGAGCTTGGGGCTTCTGCGTCCTTACCCAGAGCAGGCTAGCCAAACGCACCCAGGGCCCCGGGACCCCAGGCGAGGGGGGTGGGTGGGGAGAAATGAGAGGCCGATACCTTCCCGTCTCATGCCCACTTTGAGGCACTTTTTGAGGCGGCAGTACTGGCACTGGTTGCGGTGGTGCTGGTCGATGGGACAGTTCCGGTTGGCGCGGCACGTGTAGCTCAGGTTCCTCCGCACGCTGCGCTTGAAGAAGCTCTTGCAGCCCTCGCACGTGAACTGGCCGTAGTGCTTGCCGCTTGACTTGTCCCCGCACACCACGCACTCGATGTGTTGCTGCTGCTGCTGCTTGTCGCCGCCCGGGCCGCCGGGGCCGCCCTGGCCACCGGCCGCCGTCTGGGCCGGCGTGCTGGCCGGGCCCCCTTGGCCCGGCGTCTGTGGCGTGTGTGGGGCGCCGGGCGGCGGGCCGGGCACAGGCGGCGCCTGCGAGGCCTGGCTGCCCTGCGAGCCGGGCACCTCGTCCTGGGGGTCGCGCCACGTGCTGACTACCATTGCCATATCTATGGGGGCCGCGTCCGGACTTCCTGCTCCCCTGGCTGCGGGCGGCGGCGGCTCCCGGGTCTCGGGCTCCGGCGCGCCGCCTTTTGTGTGTGCGAGGGTGCGAGAGGGCGCGGGAGGGCGCCCCGGGTGGCTCGGGGGCTGGTTGGTTGAGGTTGATTAGTTTTTCCTTTTTTGTTTCTGCTTTTGCAAAGTTTTGTCGATGGCTTGTCTGGCCCGGTGTGTTTGTTTTGTTTGTTTCCCTCGGCTCAGCTTTGTTGGTTTCGGGGGGCTTTCCGCCCGGAGGGGAGGGGAAGGGGCCAGGGGAGAGAGAGTGGGAGCAGAACGTGGAGAGAGAGGGAGGGGAGGGAGAGCTGCAAGTCGATTGTCTGGCTTCAAGACAGAAGTAGGAGGCAAAAAAAAAAAAAAAAAAAAAAAAAAAAAAAAAAAATCTCTCCAAAGATCTCGCTCGCTCTCACTCTCTCCCTCCCTCTCTCGTTCACTCTCTCGCTCTCAGAGCTGGTGTGCCGAGGAGTTGGAGTAGGAGGAGGAAGAGGAGGAGGAAGAGGAGGAGGAGAGGCGACTGTCCGGGGGCCAAGTCCAGGGCAGCCCACAGTCAGCCATTCAGGAAAGCCATCGAAATCAGGACGACTGGGAGAGCGGAGGCGCCGGTCGCGGGCGCACCCAGAAAGCCCGGCAGGCCGGGGCGGAGGCCGGCGGCCCGCGGAGTGGCGGGAGCGCTGCCCGGGTCCGGGGGAATCAGCATGAAAGTGGTCCGCGTCCGGCGCTGCGCGGCGTCGTCCTGGCGCTGGGCCGCCGCCGCCGCCTGCCACGGGCGCCCGGCGCGCGCCTCGCTCGCTCTGGCCGCCGCCGCCCGCTTTCGCCGGATGGAGGCCGCTCGCTGCTCCCTGCGGGCCGCCCGGGCCGCCGCCGCCGCCGGAGCCGCCGCCGCCGCCGCCGAAGCCGCCGGGTCGGGCCCGGAGCCGCCGCGTCTAGCGCCGCCGCCGCCGCTGAAGCCGCTGCTGCCGCTGCTGCCGCCGCCGGAGCCGCTGCTGCTGCTGCTGCCGCCGCCGCCTCACACACATAGGGAAAGAGTCAACTCGCCGGCGGCGGGGGAGAAATGATAAAAGAGAGAGAGGAGGGCAGATCACCACCTAGAAGCACATCCTTCGTGCGCAGAGGGGGGAGAAAAAGACGGAGAGAAAGAATGAAAGAAGGGAAAAAAGGCAGCACGGCACCCGGAGAAAGGAGGCAACTCGGGGAGAGGAGGAGGAGGAGAAGAAAACACACACGCGCGCACGCACACACACACCGCGGAGAGAAAAGAACAGAGAATCAAAGTGATCAAATATGCTAAAAAGGGGGGCGCGGGAGGGAATGCGATTTATAGGCGCCGGGGCTGGCAGAAGTGGCTTCTCCGCGATCAGCTCACTGAGCTCTCTATATAGTGAACTTTGACACGACTGCTGCAACTTAGCGCACGTTGCCATGGTGACGGCGCGCCTTATAAGGCAGCAGCCGGGGTTGGCCTGGCCAGGCGCGCGCGCGCCGCCCCCTCGTCGTCATTGGCCGGAGCGCGGCGGCCCCGCCATGGCGGCCGCGAGCTCAGCCCGGTCCTAGCGCGAGCGGCGTAGCAGCGGCGGCGCGGGGAGCGCGGGGGGCCAAGGGGGGCGGGGAGGGGGCGGCCGTGCCGCCACCACCGCCAGGCGGGGGATGGGCCCGGGCCGGCCCCGGGCACGCGGCCCCCGAGCTCTCTGCACCCCGCACCGGAGGTTTCCGCCCCAGCGGGGAGAGGAGCGCGGCGCGCACACACAACGCCTCTTAAAGGCTCCGCGAGAGGCTTTGGATGGAATCGAGGACTTCGCCTCCCGCAACTTGGCGATGCCACGAAATCCGTCGCTCGCGCACCACCCGGGACTCCCAGCGCATCTTTGTGCCCACAATGCCAGAGAAAGAGAAAAGTTCCCCGGTTTCTTTGCAGAGGGGTAGCGGGTAGGGGGGTAGGAAGGTGCCGGGAACCGAGCTTGGAGACATTTACCAAACGAAAGATTTGGTCAAATCCGGGTGATGGTAGACCCTTCTCGTAATCGACTCTGATCACTTGCTTGGTTTCGTGGCTTATTTCTTTTTTCCCTTTTTGAGGAAAAAAAGCCGTTTAGCGTCTATCTTTTCCTTGTAGGGTTAACATTTCCCAGGTATGTGGCCTGACATTTTAATTGCTCAAATAAAGCATCTCGGATGCTGAGAAGCACAAGTAGACTTCATCTCATTGTCATGACGCAATTAAAATCAATTTTCCTCAACTTTATCCTCTCTCATTAGTTATAGCTAACTCACAGCCCAGCGTCCTGCCACACACCCAGTCGTGGAGAGAGGTGAATAGAGCGTTCTGCGCGCTGATGGACAAGCGGAAGCAGCTTCCCAGGCTCCCCTGTGCCTACCCTCTGTACACACATGTAAGCGCACATGTATCAGATGCACATTTGTCAATGTACACAGACAAAGACTTCAGCGACTGTGCTTCTAGGTCATGGAACAGTTGAGTACGAACTTCATTGTTCCTCAAGTTCCTTTTAAGCATCCATATAGTCATTAAAACACAACCAGAGATTCTGCTCCAAATTGGGAATAATACCAAGCACAACTCACAAAAACCACACACACGCCATGGTCTATCTCAAGAGATTCACTGCAGTAAGAACAACTTCATAGCCTGAGCCATTCCGCTCAGTGTGCTAAAGTCATCAACATGGATGTGTCTCTGGATTCCAGAGCGTTTGGTTTTAAACATCAAACAGGTAGAATTGCCCCCACAGAATACACTATATTTCAACGCAGTAGACTTTTGGTTTGATTATGAGAAGTTAGTGAATTGTGACTGTTCAACATTTATGGAACAAAATTTTGACACCATCATACACATTTTTGCACCGAGAAAAACCATAATCTGGGACGCCAACCAGATTTATGAACAATTAAAATATTTGACATAAAATACAATGAGCTTCAGGAAACATGAACATATAGGCTAAATTAATGACCACAGGAAGGCATCCTTGATAGTTCAAAAAAATTGACGAGATGAAAGATTAAAAAAAAAACATAAACCAGACATATAATTGACCTGTGCTGGTGTACATTTTGCACTTGATATCCTTTACACACAGACAGAATACAAGGAAGGTACTAAGTGAAGATGTAGGCAGACAGGGGCTAGTTTTTAGGGAAGGAGAAACACCCCCCACCCCTTACACTTCATTCCTGAAGCCTTCTTAGCCCTCACCCCATCTCCGCTGAAATCACGTATTTCACTAAAGCTGCAGGTGCTGGGATTATTTGAAAGTTAAAAAAAAAAAAAGAAAAGAAAAGAAAAACAACAACCATAGTGGACACTGAACTATCATAAACGTGGTGTGTAATGAGATTGCCAAAGAGAGAGAAGCAGGCTGAGAATTTCAGGTTGATTAGAGACACAATATAACTTTCTCTTAAAGAGGACAGAGGATGGAAAAGAAATCATTTCAGAGAAGGTGTGTTTTTTTTTTTTCCCCCTTCCATTTCAACCCCTATGATTCAAGGGATTGCCTAATGCTACAAATGTCAGTAGATTAGGGGCAAACTCAGCAGAGATGTGGCGGGGCTGTGTTGAAATAGGAAATCTAATGGGCATACCCATCTCAGTTTAATAGAAGATGGGAATAAATGTAGGGAAATCTTAATCTCGCCTTTTGAGTGCAGACACTTCGATAGCAAGATCACCTTTTACAGAAGTGAAGTGGGAAGTTTTTGAGGAGAAAAAGGTTCCACGGTACAGAGATTTTTGGTATTTGAAATGCGCTCTGATGGCCTCAGATTTAAAATGAAGAATTTCCTCATCTCTTACAGAACTGAAGCCTGCTACACACATGACCACAGGGCTGACATGAAATCAGAGGTATTTCACTCTCATTTTAGGATTCATTCAGTTCTGGGAAGGCTATTAAAATTCCAAATAAATAAATAAATGACCCTATCAATTATAGTTAATTTTACTGCATACAAGAAGAGAAAGACTGCAGACTGAGGGAAAAAGTGGGGGGGGGGAATATTTTAAAATGTCTTCTTCAGAGATGCTCATTTCCCTTGAATAAACAGCTCTAAGACTAACAGATAAATATCAATATGTCGTGTTCAAAAAAAAAATCCAGCCCAGTCTTTTATTGTAGATGTAAATTTATTTTAATGAGAGGAATGGCAAGCTTTAATTTGGCCGGAGAAAGTTGGAAAAACATTTGTTTTACTCTGGTGAAAAAAGAAAAAAAAAAAAAAAAAGAAAAGTAAACCCACCCAGGAATATGATTTTCTTGCAGAAAGTGGCCTGATGGCTGTAATTCTCCACAAATTAAATCACAATATGAATACAGACCCCAGCAAATGCCGAGTTTAGCTCTGAACTCAGTAGAAACCAGTTCTGTCCACCAGGATTCATTGAATTCCTCCTTTCCCTCAATCTAGTCCGTGTGTGTTTTTCTCTTCCACCACACTGGAGCTCCATGAATAGGGAAAGGGGCTTCCATTGTGTCCCTCTGAACTTCCAAGTCAATGCAATTTTTAACCACTGGCTTGTGGTACTTTGAAAATCACCAGGGGCTGTCAGAGTTGGGTCCTCTGAAAAATTTACAGTGCTAAATCAGAGCATATGCTGGGAGGGAAAAAATTGCTTAAGATTGGAGCAAGTACAGTATCTGTCTGCCCCCTAGTGTAAGAGTCCTCGCTGCCTAAAATTCAACTTTAAAAGAAAAGGAGCTCTTAAAGGGAAACGACTTTGAGCTCACGTAGGCATAGCAGAATGAAAGTTCTGTACATTTTAATCTAAATAATTCTTCCGGATTTAAAATTAATTGGCTCTGGCTTGGTTGGACCGGACTCGGATCTCGCCACCTCTGCGCTTCCCGAGTCACTGGCGGAGAGGTGATGATTTTTTTTCCCCCCTGAACTGGGTTTATGTGCGTCCCCCTCACCCCCTCCTCTCTTTTTCTTTCTCTGTCTCTGTCGTCTCTCTCGCTGGCTTTTTAAAAATGAGGAACCGTTCCTTGAACGTTCTGGACAGAGCACAGAATTGCTTCTTAAGTCAGCCCGACGCGGTTGCAATAGACAGCAAAAAGGTAAACGTTTGCCTGAAATCCGCACGCCAGCTCCACCACCCCGCCCGATGGTGAGTACCCTTCTCGTCGCGATTCTCCTCCTAGCTTTTACCGAGCGCTCTTCTCCCCGAGCCGCGGCCGAGGGCGCCGGGCACAGCTTTCCTCCCTCCCTGCCTGGCTGGCTGTCAGTTGCACAAGGTTGCAAAATAAAGCGCAGAGGCAAATCGAACAGTAAATTCTGATACTTAGTGCGAGCCTCGCAGCTCCTTTGCTAGAAAAATCGAGTCGTCTGTTGCTTGGAAAAACACGCTTATAGGACTGGCTTTTAGTTTGCTCTATCGAAGGAAATGAGTTTGAGGAGACAGGACGAGGAGACGGGGAGGCACCGCAGTCTTTACGCTTCGGTTTAATCATATTTTGGCAGCTTTGCAATTGTATTTTTCCCCCTCTTCCCCCCTCCACCACCTCTCCTATCACACAAATGTAATAAAATATGGCAATGCATTGAATTGACGGCCCCCCCTCCCCAAACCCCTGAAACCACAGTCCTAGGCATTTCATACACGTTAGCAAACCGATATTTTGAAAAGCCCCAAGTCATCCCCAGCCCCACACAGCACAAGGAAAAAAAAGTGAGAAAGGAGAGAGAGAGAGAAAAAAAATACTGTAAGTAAACATACCAAAACCATATTTGCCTTGTTCAAGGTCCCAAACCGCTTGCATCTTCCTTCTAAACTGGAATAACTCTCCTTTAGTTTGGCGGGTGAAATAAACGCTTTGTTGGCCCCCTGAAAAGATGTGTCTTTGATAATTAAAGAGAATCTCCTCCTCGGTGTTTATCTAAGCGATTGTGCAAACTGATAAAAAGTAGGCACTAGCCTGCAGGGAAAAAGAGGAAAGGTGAAGGGAGAGATCTTCCACCTTAAGGAAGTGCTTCCCCATGTATTAGGCGTTCTCAGCCTTGGAAAACCCTGCACACTAACTTTAGAGAGACGAGGTTTCAGGGAGCTTTGTACATAGCTGCTGAGGAATGCAAGCCTCGCCTTTAAGAAAAAAAACCCCAAACCGTAGGTAGGAGATGTCTGGAGTGATCCTTGTCTCTCATCTCATTCCTTAGAAGGAAGAGTGCGTTGTTACACCTTGTTTGGGGCTGGAAAGACGAGACTTTAAAAACACCCGTCCAATTGAAAAAAATCTCCCAACTTAATGAGTTTAGTCGGAGGCTGGAGCAAAACGGCTCAGCCGCAGCAGAAAACCGCCAACAACTATAGGCGATATTGCAAAGCAAGACGACCCGAGGCACAGCCAAATTCCACTGTTTGGGGTCGAGAGGGATGGAGGCTAATCCTAAAGCAAGTTGGGAAAAAAACAGAGGTGGGAGAGGAGGGGGAAAAAGCAGCAGCCTAGCAGCCTGGCAGACAGGCTCCCCTCACCCTGGATCAGAGATAGAACTTGAAACAGGAGGGCAACATTTTTCCTAGGAATCCGTTGGAATCCTCATTTTTCTACTTTTAACTCAGGTTCCCCCAAGTGATTTTTCCCTCTCCCTTGCAGATCCGTGCCCCCCTTTTCCAGTTTCCATTCTAGAACTTTCCTGAGGAGGAAACCTATTTCTTTTGGGGGGAGGGGTTCCCAATTTCAAGTCTTCAAATAATGAATGCTTAATTAACCCCCTCCCTTCACCCACCCTCCCAAATGAAAAAAGGAAGCAGGAATACAGTAACTAGAGAAAATTGAGAATAAACTATCTTGCCTCTTGCAGTTTTAATACAGTTTTAACTAATGGATTTTTTTGTTTTGTTTTAAGAGAAGAATAATGGGGAAACACGGATCTTTTATTTTAGGAAACTGTTATGGTAAGATGTATGTCAGACTTGACAAATGGAACTAACGCTCTTCGGCTGCTTCTTGTCCTTGTCTTAAACAGGAATTAAGTTAAACACAGTGCTGAATGTTAATTACATGTTTACTGGCTAATGAAAATTACAAATGGTTTTGCCACCTCAAACAATGATGAAAACTCTGAAGACACTGTAATTATATACTTTGAGGGAAATAACTCAGAATATTGATCATAAGAAGTGTAAATCTTTTTTTAACTATTCATTAATACCATAAATATGGGCTACAGAAGTTTTTCCTTGTGGTTTGTCTCCTCAGTTATATCGAGTGGATGGATGGTGAAGCTTCTCTGGGGAGGTGGTGAACTCATTCTCTTATAGAAGGAGGCCACTTGTGTAACTCGGGGGGGGGGGGTGCCCCCTCCCTTCCGCCCCCGCCCCCTTTAATCCCGGCAGGAGGTCGAGGGATAGTTCAACAGGGGGGCTGGGCTCAGGGCAGGTGAAGGTGATCGCGGCCCAGCCTCTCCCCTCCCCTGCCCTCCTTTCTCCTTTTCTCCCTCCTCCCTTCCCTGCCAGGTCTGATCGATGACCATCTTCCCCAGCCTGGGCGCCTGTCGGATAACCTGGCATTCGGTTTCCTTATGGAGGACAACTCACCCACCGCAACCCAGCGATGCTCCCCTGACAACTTAAGTTCCTTCCTTCAGAGGTGGTTAGGGCAGTTCATTGCAAGAGAAGAAGGCAAAAGAAAAAAAGAAAAAAAAAAAAAAGTTGAGGTGGAGGGGGTTACTGGGTAAAGGTGGCTCAGGCCGCGGAACCAGAACCGGTTTCCCTGGGTGGGGAGTAGAGAAGTGTTTTTGTTGTTGTTGTTGTTGTTTTGTTTTAACTTTGGCCTGAGTTGTAACTCTGCACTCTGTAGCGTGGCAGTCACTCCGATCTTGGGGGTCAAAGGTGAGGGCTGCACTAACCCTAAAAGGCTTGTCTGGCCTGGCCAGAAGGCCAAATGCGCACAGAAGTGGGGTGCTCTCTGTCAGCCTTACTGCCTGACGCTTCGGAGGGGGTGTCTATGAAACCCACACGCGGGGGACACAGGACCGAGAGCCGGTTTTAAGGGCAATATTGAGGATTTTTTAAAAAGTGCCCTAGGCTTGTGGGACTGGAGTCCTCTTTTCCCCTGAGAATTCCCAAGGCGCTGGTCTTTGTCTTAGAAGGAATGGAGTTTCTGAATGGTGTGAAAGGGACAGAGAGGGTCGCTTCAAATCGATTTTACTTGTCCTTTCTGTCTTTTCGGATCAACGCCCTTCAATGGGCACAGAGGTGCTCTTTCAACCAAAAACTTGTGCTACATTTTCTGCCTGTATTGGTGCTAAATACAATAAGCACTGGGCAGATTTTTTTTTCTTTGCTCTCCAAAGCAAGAAAGCACCCTAATTAAATTGTTTTATATGGACAGTCAAGACGGACCAATTAAGTATGCATTAGTATAAAGATATAGTCTGCAGATAAGGCAGTTTAGAAAATCAGGGGTAGGACAAAGGAGAGGGCGCTAGCTTTGGGGAGGCGTGCGCGGACCCCGCAAGGTCGCTCACCTTCCTCCCTGGGCCCGACGGAACTGCAGAGGCCCAGGCCCCAGGTGAGAGGAGAGGAGGCCCGCTAACAGGTGGGCAACAGTGTTGGAGTCTTTCAGGCCCCAGCGCCCCCGGGCTGAAGAGCCGTGGAAACCCAAGAGCTTTGTAGCCCTCACATTTCTCTACTCGGACAGTGTAGTCGTCCCAGGTGGCGGGTCCCGCAGGCCAGGCGAGTCCGGGTCGGGCCCACTGCCCGGGGTCCAGGTCCCGGCGCGGCCTTGCAGTGAGAGTGTGCGCCCAGGGGAGGCTGGGAAGGCCAGCGCGACGCGGACACCGCCACTGCGGCGCCTGCAGCCCTGTGGCAGCCAAGATCAGGGTAGGAGACCCCCTTCCAGCACGTCCCAACGCTTTTTCGCTTCTAAAGAAACAGGAGCTCCTCTGCGAAGCAAGTAAAGTTCCCACCCGACGCCCTCCGGCCCGAGGGGCGTCGAGCACCAGCCACAGAAACAGGGGAGTGACCGAGAGTCGGAGAAAAGGTAGCCAGAGGGGCTCCTTGTTCGGCGAACGGAGACGTGGGCCTTTCCACCCTCTCTCCGCCTTCTGAGGTGTGGGCGGGCAGAGTGCACCTCGCCCCGAAGGCGACGACCCCTGGAGCAGGGGCCTGGGCCTCCCCGCGTCGCGGCTCAGGGCTGTGATAGGTGGTCCTCGGGCCGCGGGGGCGCGAGCGCAGCGCGCTGCCGCAGGAAGGACGCGCGGGGCGCACAGAGCGCCCTTGGTCGGGGGCGGAGGGGGGTGGGAAGGAGAAGAGGCGAGAATTAAGAGCCTGGGGAGGTGGCTGAATGTCAAAAGTAAAAAGGTTGAAAAGCCAATTTTCCCGGCGCGCTTTCGCCCCCTTTTGCTGGTTGCCGAGGCCGTAAATCAGCGGCCGGCGGCGAGGGCGGGAGGAGCCCCCTAGGCGGGCTTGGTGCGGCCCCGCCCGGACCGTGCGCACCTCCCGGTGGTCCCCGAATCGATCCGAAGCCTAGCTGAGGATGTCACCGCACTAAATATTTACTGATCACACACAAGTAGCCGGGGCTCGAACGATTTTCCTCTGCGAGGAGAGCGCAGAGAGAAGGGTAAATCATTTTATTAGTGTGGATAAAGCCCAGAGCACACTCCGGGCTGGAGTGTTTTAAGATGTGTCTTCAACGGGATGAAAAGAGTTAGGGAAATCGATACGGAGTGATTAGAAGCCCCCGGGGTGACGAAGGGGGCCCAGGCTTTCAGGGATTTGGCGAGGCTGAGAAGGGGGAGCAGCCCTCGAGGGGGGCGGCCGGACCACCGCCAGGGAGCTCCCGGGCGCAGGCCTCCGTCCCTCCCTGCTCGACGGGAGACGCCAGGGCGCGGCCGTCCGCAGGGTGTCCGCCGCGGCCCGGCTTGTCCGGGCCGCCGCCAGGGAAGGATTGCGCGGGCCGCCACGGGGGCCAAGGGTTCGGGAGCCACGGGCTCCACGCTGCGAGTGACAGTGGTCAGGTGGCCACCGGAGTGGAACGCAGGCCCGACGCGGGGAGGCTGGCTGGTTCCCCCACAGTGCGGTCTCTGCAGACAGTTTCCTGGAGCAAAGGTGTGACCCAAACGGGTTGCATTTTGCCGCCCCAGCCGCGACACGCAGCATCCCCTAACTTTCTCCTTGATTCATCTCTGTCCCTTTTCTCCTTTGATGTTCCCAAAGAGGACACAGCCCCGCGGGCTGTGTGTCCCTCCCACCCTAGGGCGGCCGCCGGGTGGCGGAACCCGCTGCGGACCACATTGCTAGTGGATGGCAGGTTCGGGACTCCTGGGCAGGTGGGAGGAAGTGTGAGGCCGAGAAGGAAGGCGGGGGCAGGGTGACACACACCAGCGAAGCCGCCGGCGCGTCTCCTTGCTCCCCAGGGCGAGAAATTAGCTTTGGGGGGTATCAAGCCACGCTCCAGCGATGGAAATCGGTCTGTGGCCCCAAGGCTGGGGGCAAGAGCCTCAAGTGGCCGAGGAGAAAAGTCTTGCGGGGCTCCCTAAAGTTAGCAAGGCTTGGGGGGTGGAATTTGCTGGGAGGGAGAGGAGACCTTCCTCCCCCAAACTCAAGCAGCAAAGTCCTGGCGTGAAAATGGCTTTTCACTTCTAGGAGCGGGAGTCTCGCGGGCTCCTGTGAACAAACCTCAAGGTTCGATACAGCTGCAAATAATCAAGAGGACACTAATTTGGAGGGGGAAAGGAGGGGCGGAAGGTGAGGAAAGGGGAGAATCTCTTTCGTTTCTTCTTCCTTTTCCAGCACGTGACCTTTTCCTTAAAAAAAAGAAAAGAAAAGAAAAAATCTGCTCTTTCTGAAGAAGCTGATCGATTTATTTATTTATTTACTTACTTCTACTTTTCCCTATCCCCTCCCCCCCACCAGATTCCTCGATTTTCTTGGCAGCTTGAGGAATTCAGTTCAGGTTGCCCTGCTCGGCCCCTCAATGCAACAGGAAATATAACTTCAGATCCAATTAACTATTTTCCAGAAGGGGTAATTATTATTATTATTATCATCATCATCATTATTATTATTATTATTAATATGGATCCTAATGGAGTGGAGCGATGTTATTCAGGTGTGAGGCGACTGGTGCCTCGAATTCCTTCCTTGGTAATCCTCTCATTCCTGGGTTGGGAGCTCTAGGCTCTCGCTGACCTGAAGCTGTCAGGAATCGGGTCTCCATTAGCCCTCCTTGGTCTTGGCCAGAGCGAAGGTTAACTACACTTATATACCAAAAGGGGGTGTAGCAAAGAAGTAAGGAAGAAAGGGGAAGGCAGGGAGGAAGGATAGGAGGGAGGGGTGGGGGGAGGGGGAATTCCCTCTAGTTGCTCCCTGCCCTTCAATGGCCTCCCCCACCCCCATCCTTTCTAGGAAAGCAGGTTTCCATTCAGTGAGACAACAGTCTTATCCATTAAGGAATCCTACTCCATGGAGGTGGACTTTAGGGAATAGAAAAACATAATGTAGTGAAATATTTTCTTCCATTTAACTGACCACCCAGCCCACTTTGAACAATATTTCTAACACGTCTACAACAGTAGATTAGCATGGGGGGGGGGGTTCAAACCCCCAAATCTACTGCATATTTTACCTTCTTTCATTTAAGTAAAAGCCAATTTAGAATCTTGCCAGTAGCCAAATTATAGCCATAAAATTTGGATGAGATTAGGAAAATATTCATTCTGCTGGCTTTAAACCTGTTGGCATTTTAATGGGTAGTTTATGTAATAGTTCCGTACATGAAGGTGTATGTGTATGGGTGTGTATATATCCTTAGGGTGTTAGAAGTTCCATGATGGATTAAAGGTTCATATACTCAAGCACTAGATAGAGGCTGTCACTCATGTGTTCTTGCCGAGGTCTGGCAGAAAGCAGCGCAAAAAAAAAAGAGTTTTGAATGAGCTCCTTGGAATCACTATTGTTGAAATACAAGCTGAAGCAAGTTAGTAATGGTAAAGCTATTGTACCTCGCAGAATCATAAAAAGACACTTCAAAGTAAAAACGTCAATTTTCAGTTTGACAGCTTTGGCGGGGCACTTAAAAAAAAGGTGAGCATCTTTTGCCTAATATATATTTAAAAATTCAACAATATGATCCTTTAATTTACTTTTCAGTGAACTGAAGAATTAAAAGAGAATAGGTTCTAGATACAGATAGGCTTGTTGCCCATGTAACCAAGTCTTATGTTAGCTATCCATGCTTTTATTATTACAGTGCAAGGCAGTTCCTAATGAGAAAGTTCTAAAGACATCTAAAGCCATGTGGACATTAGCTCCTATTTAGAAGTAGACAGAGTGAGGAAAGATAATCTAATTCTATATTTTCTCCCTTTTTCGCAAGAGCCTGGTAGGGAAACCTTTAAAATGACAGTTCATTTTTGGTATGTCAAAAAGAGCATTAATCAAATGATATCAACTGCCAGTCACTTAAATGCGAAAGTGTTAGCAAGGCAGATATCCAGATAAATTAATATTGTTCATTAACTGCATCAGTGTACTTAAATAAAATACAAACAGAACAACAAAGGGGGGTTATCTGGTTTAATTTCCTTTAGCCACAAACTCAAGGTGAATTTTGGAAGGAGGAAAATAATTTAAGGATTAGTTTTCCTTCTACTGGCTTTTAGAAAGCTTAAAGTGAAGTTTCAGCATAAATCATATAATTAAAGAAGTAGATGAACAAAGACAGATACACTGCCATAATAGAAAAACATTATGTGTGAATTTAGAAAACACAATTAATTAATTATTTAATTTGCCAACTGCATTTCTCCTCTTCGAAGGCTGATTTCTTGAAATGTTGGAGGTATGCATTAAAAGTAAAGGACTTCTGTTCAAAATTAAGAGGATGAGGTTTAATATATGATATTCAGCTCCTCGAGCATAGGAGGTTTCATCTGGAGAGTTTACAAAGTATAACATTTAAATAAAATGTACACTGGCCCTTTTATTTTGACTATAGAATAGAGAAAGGTACTTTCCCCATCTGTCCATTACAATTTATAATAAATTAATCAGCCTTATCAAAGAGATTACGAAGTGCTTGACTGAGGTAAATTGATTTAGATGATATCACTTAAAACAGTTTAAAGCAAAAGTGAAAACATAAAAGGGAGGGAATATTGGCTTCAGTGAAAAATGTCACATTGGGTATTTCTTGACAGGATCACATCATATCACATGTCAGGGGGAGGTTAAAAAATTAGGCAATCCTATTTCTTTGCAGAATGTGTGTTGATAGCTTACTTATTGACTCCAAAAGTTATGATGCAGATTTTCATTTTGCATATACTTTGTTACCATATTACCATACAATTAGAAGGAAGCTAGAGCATGGCCAGCTGTAAGGGACATGGGGGGTGGGTGGAGGGGTAGGGGCTAAAAAGTAATTTTTTTCAGTCTCCAATACTTAATGCTTGTTTACTCATTGATTCTTTTCATATTATATTGGTTGATTTAATGACTTTTAAAATCATATACTATTTGGCTAAAGCCTACATTGTTTCTAAATAGAAAACAAAATCAAAGGTATCAGATTTTTTTCAGAAAGTACAATTCCACGTTTGGTTACTGAAGAGCTACTATTTAAATTTCCTAGGTTCTATTTAAAATGAACACACAAACATCTAAACTTCCCCTTCTTTGCTAATAACTCTTAACATTGTTAGTGGCATGGCTGTGGATGAATTTTTTATATAAGAGCCTTTAACTCTCTTCCTATTTACCCTGGCTGGAAATGCATTTAATTTGTCTTTTGTGCTTACGTGCTTTCAAAAGCATTAGTCAATATGCAAGCATTATTCACCCTATTTTAAAAACCAGTCAATATAAATTCTGATCATAGAAAAGAGGTATGATGTTTACTTTAAAGCTTCAGGAACATATAAAGTTTTCTTAATAAACTAGAAGAAACTCTATCCTAGATAGATTTAAATAGGGCAGCTGTGGGGGT
Source organism: Mustela lutreola (assembly GCF_030435805.1). Lineage (NCBI taxonomy): Eukaryota > Metazoa > Chordata > Mammalia > Carnivora > Mustelidae > Mustela > Mustela lutreola. The sequence continues at coordinate 21,334,697 of NC_081296.1, read as the reverse complement.
ATGGTTTATATTCGTGTCCTTCTGCCTTCTTGCCTTTGGCACGAAGGTATCTGGGTTTTTGTCTTCACACACTGTCTTTTGTTAACAGAGTAGATTTTGAGATTTTAAAAAAGAATTTTCAAATTGTCGTGCTTTTATAGCTTAATGCATTATTAAAAATAGTATTCATTTCTGTCTTCAACTTTATATGCCTAGGCAATAATGAGAAGGCGAGGTTCTGCAACCCCCTTACCCTCCAAAGACAAAAACAAAAATAAAAACATTACATAAATACTAAAGAGAGAGAGAAAAAAAAAGATTCTGTGTGTTTAAAATAGAGGCATACTGTTTTTACAATGGAGCTCTTAGTAAGGGTTTTTTGGTTTTTTTTCATCTTAACTATCAACCAGGATGCGATACCTCAGTTTTCTATATAATTTAGGAATTTTGTACAAGTTTTAACAACATAGCATCACAGGCTTTTTGAAGTGCAAGAAGTTTAGAAAAATGAGCCTCCAAAATAAAAGGCACAAAAAGAAGACAGGGCATGGTGGCTTGCCTCTGTTTTAAAAGACATTACAAAAGTTATACTCTGAAAATTACAATAACATGCATTTTCATTGAGTGCAAAAACAAGGTTATAGGAGAAAAAAAAGAAAAAAAAAAAGATTCCCTCCCATTCCTCCCCATCAAAAAGCAACAAAACACAAAAACAAACCCCAATCCTAAACCCCATATAAGAAGCCCCTTACCACTGTAGGGGAAGTTTCTGTGTAAGTGTGGGTCTTGCCAGAGCTCCTAGCTGGTCTACTTTTTAAACGAGGCAGGCAACGTTACACTAGTCAGCAGCCTGGCAGCCTAGAGAAGGAGGCAAACTGTCGGAACTACTGCAGATGACCTGCCACTTAGAAGCAAACTTTGAAAGCAACTGTTGAAAGTTAACCTCCCCTTTCCAAAGGAGGTTTTCAGAGGCTGGACAGTGAGAGCTGATATAATCAATTTTATTATTTTCTAAGTCATTCCTAACTTTTATGATCCTCCCCCCCATCCCCCTTTACTATCTATCTTTGTGCCTCCAGGACCAGTGAAAGAGCAGGGCAGATTCTAGATTGCTTTCAGAGTTTGCCTTCTCTGATGATGGATTACCATGTCAATTTAAACGGCATAGGATTAATTTGTTTCAATGATTTCTCTTTAGGCTGAATGCCAGCCGTTTTTCTATCTCTCTCCCTGCTCTTCAGAACAACAACAACCAAAAAAAAAAAAAAAAAGCAAAGGAAAAAAAAAAAAGCCTTCTTTCCATATTCTAAGTTAGGAGACAATAATAGAAATAGACAAGTTAGGTGTAATGTTGCAACACAGTTATAGGTCTGAGTGTTTTTATCTCTGCCTAAGAGGCTGAAACATACAGTCAGTCACATTAAAATGAAATTGGACTGAACATTTATTCAATAAATACTTGTCTTGTAGATAATCCAGTGCCGAGTGCTTTTGACACATAAGGACTTAATTTGTCTTGGATAACAAGTTATTAATATGGCACATTTAAACTTGCCACCTACAATAAGGTTATTGAGATCTATAAGAAACTCATATGGTCATTGGGAAGAATAATTTGAGGGAGGGAGGGAGATTTTTTAGGAATATGTATCTTTATTATACACACACACTTATGAGAGACACATATGTATTTCAGATCACACATGGATAAAAAAAAGTTCAATGAAGTTAAGAATAATTCCATTCATTATGCAGGTATATCTAACCTTGCTAACGTAAGAATGTCTGAGGGAGTTTTCTCATTTGAAAGGTTTCTAAAGTGCACAAGAAAAATGCTATTCAAATCCTATTTCTTTGCAAGACCAAACCCATTATGAGGTTGAAAATGGCACCAAAAAAAAAAGCACTTAGGTGCAATCCAAAATCAAACACTCCCTCTACATTTTTGCCTGGACTAACGTTGCAGCCACATAGAGGATATTGCCTATAGAATAAAGGCAATTTAGAAGAAATAATCTATCCTTAAAGTGATTATTGCATTTCTTTTCCTAACAGGAGGTCCCCCAGCAGATGCAAAGGAACAGGAGAGGGGGTTGATCCTATGGACTGAATCTGCTGAGTAAATGTGGCTATTTGAACACGGGGCTGCATTTCCAGCACCCTCTTTTCTTAATTGCCTCTCCTTTTCTCCCATTCTCCTGCACTGAAATTAAATATCATAGTTCAGGATAACAAATTGCATTCCAAATATGAACACAAATGGATTTTATAGCCTCCCCCTTTGGCTAAGCGCTCTCAAATGCCCAGCCGGGCTTTCTTTGAGCAGGTTCTACTTTCTAAGGACATATGCAATCAGAGGCCAGTGACTGTCAGAATGGGGATCTATGCAATTTTAATTTGTAAAAAAGTTGTTGGTTGTTAACCTTGGAGGAGATTGTGCATCTCTAAGAAACCAAAGCTTTGAGAGCTCTCCCTGGGAAATGATGTTACACATGAGCAGAAAATCCAGGCAAGAAAGGCTAATTGAATGAAGAGAGAGAATTAGGTTAAAAAATAGAGTACAATCTAGTATCACATTTTCAGTAGTGTAACTTGAAATGAAGGTGTCTCCAAGTCGCCGGTGATGCCAGAGTGTTTAGATGTTGGCCACAGATGGGGACACCTATTGAAATGTGTCTGAAGAAGATTAATAGGGCTTGTCACTGTTGGGAAAGCACTGCTTTGCTGTAAATTTCTACCAGCACAAGATGAATTACCGATGAACGCTCACTTATCAACCCCATCACTATCGTTCGACACTAAATCAAATTGAGAAGTTATCTGCAATCAGAAAATTTCTTTTTAAAATAGACATACACCTTTAGGCCCCAAACCCTTTAATAATCCCACTCAGAAAACAATTCCCATGCCCATGATGCTTCTTTAGCTTGAACAAAATTATATCTCAATAATGAATGTATTTTTAAGTTCACATGCAACAGACAGATAGCTAGTCAATAGCAAAGTTTGATAGCATTTTAACGAGGGGATGAACGCTTTTTGGAAGCCTGCATTTAATATTTCATAAAGCGCATTTTCTTTGCTTTGAGATATTTCTCTCCCTCACTTGGAAGGCAAAGAGGAGAGAGGGTTTACTGTTTTCCTATTCTAAACCCTGTCCCTGTGAGCTATTTGTTATCTAATCCTCTGGTAAGGTAAAATTATGAGAGAACCACAAGTTTAGGTAGAGAACAGTAGAATAGGATTAAGTGGATAATGGTGATAATTGAGGAAATGAATTTATTCTTTTATGATTTAATGGTGTTTTATGTCTAAGGTGGCTTATTTGAGAAACAAAACAGTGGCATTATCTCCTTTATTATCTGTTAAACAACTCCAGGCGTCTGGAGGGTTTCCAGCCTAGGAAGAATAATGTTTTAATAAAACCATGAACCCATAAGATTTTATCGGGTTCTACCTATTTAAAAATTATCTCATGTGCATAACCCACTTGATTTTTACTGCAATTCTTCACAGGCAGATATTTTGATATTCCCGTTTTGCTGGTGAGTAAACTGAGGCTCTGAGAGTTAACTGAGGCATGGAGCCAACAGGATCTCAGCCAGAATTCATAACTACATTTCCTAGGTTCCTTTCAGGGTCTCTTTACTGCTAGTGATTATGTGCCTGATGAAGATGATGATGGAATGAATGGCAGGTAATATTTGTTACAGACCACAACTATGGGAAACATGTATGCCACTTCATTTAATCTCAATATAAAAATATTCATTTTAATCTCTGTCCAGTTCTCTGAAGTATGTTATTATTTCCATTATCCAAGCAAAATAAACAAACAAACAAACGGACGAACAAACAAAAAAACCAACCCAGTGTCTTATAGAGTTTAGGGACTTACGAAAACGTGCATTTCTACTACTCTGGGGACAAATTATTCAAGTCCAAGAAGTCTACATTCAAAGCCACTGCCTTCTCCTGTGCTCCTGTTCCTAACTGTAAGGAGTCTTCAGTAGTATGGGGTGGTCACAAGAAATCCCACTTTGTTTGGAATCTAAAAATCCCAGACTCTGAGGCACTTTGTCTTGGCAGAATAGATCCTGGTTTGGAAATGATGAGACCTGGGTTTAAATTCTAGCCTTATCAGTTACTGTGCAACCTCAACGTTTTTGATTTTTATGTTCCCCATCTCTAAAATGGGGTGATTGGAGTCAATGGGCATTGGTTTTGGGTGTTTTCTTCTGTCACGGTGCCTAGAGGGATTGAAGTGAGGAAGATGTTTGAAGAGGTGAATGGGGATGAGGGACATGTGAGGGCGTTGTGAGGAGGTAGGGTTTCCATCCCTCAGACTGGAGACCCTTAACATCGGACAAAGTCTCTGATTTCTTCCTCTCTGCTTCTAGAGGGAAATGAACACTTAAGACAATGATCATTCTTTAGAAAACCATACAATTTAAAACTTACAAGAAAAACTGTCCCAGATAGAAGAAAAACCCAAGGTCTCGAGCAGTTAGAGGACTTATGTAAGGCCACCCTGCTGGTTGATAACAGGAGAAAGTGGGCTCCTTTTTTCTCAGCCCCCTAAATCAGAAATCCACTCTCACTGCTCCCCCTCCCCCCAAATACCATCTTCCCAATGCTATGCTCCTTATTCAATGAAAACATACTTTAAATCATCTGGTTGCATCTCCTTTATAACTATTACTCTATTTTTTTTAAAAGATTTTATTTATTTATTTGACAGAGAGAAATCACAAGTAGGCAGAGAGGCAGGCAGAGAGAGAGAGGAGGAAGCAGGCTCCCTGCTGAGCAGAGAGCCCGATGCGGGACTCGATCCCAGGACCCTGAGATCATGACCTGAGCCGAAGGCAGTGGCTTAACCACTGAGCCACCCAGGTGCCCTCTATTTTTTGATATGATGGGTTGTGTGGGTTATTATTGGTTGCACTATGATATCTTCCTGGATCTCTCCCACAATAGCTTTCCATAAAATCTATTAAGTTAGCCAGGCAAATAGTCGAAACTGCATTGAAGAATCACATGATAATAAGAATATGCCATAATCTCCGTTAGGTCACTATAAGATTCCAACCTATATTTATTACAATCCTTCTCTGATGCTTACATAACCAAACTTGCTAGATTTATATTCTCTAATGGTTCCCCAATGGGAAAAAGCTGTGTTTTTTATCTTCCTTTTCCTGTCCCAAATCACCCTTCCACATACATTTGCCTGCTTTGGGACCCCCTGTCTGGGTTTCATCAGAAGTTGCAAGACAAAATGTGCATTATTAAGAAATATAAATATTTTCAGAAGCAATCAAAGGGATGAAAGATTGATTCAGCATGTAGATTGGACCTAATTCGAAGCAGCTTTGTTCTAATGAGTGCTACTGGGATAGAGTCAGGAGCTGTTGTGGCCACCAGTTGGAAATTCTGAAATCATTAGGAGAATAGTCAGGATTTCTCTTGTTAGGTTTGCCAGAATATTTTTTGCAAGGTGTACACTTTAGTCTCTGGTCTGTGCCACTCTCTTTGCTACCCTTAGGGACTCGTGGTTGTTATCTTTGAGAAATCATGACTAATTCCTCCTCTCTAGAGTTTAGATCAGTGAGTACCTCCCTTTTTCACGACTGGGAAGTTGGCTTGGCATTAACTTTCATAAGAACATTTTGGCCCGGAGGCATCTGTCTTACAATTTCTTTCTTGGCTTAATAAAAGGTATCACATTATCTACCTGGTCAATCTCTATTGGCTTTCAAAATAGAGACATGGAAAAACCTAATAAGCCTCATTAGGATATCTGCTTTAAAAACAACAGGCTGCCTCATTTAGCATGTTGCTTTGAAATGTCCCAGCAGAGCTGGGTGGTCACTGCTTGAATACAGGTATTGCTAATTTGGGATCTTTGTCAGTCTGGTAGCTCTGGAGAAAAAAAAAAAAAAGCGTAATGTGTAGGTGGAATTTTAATACACCGATTGTTGTATTTTGTTTTTGTTTTCCTTCTTTCTTTCCTTTAATCCCACTTTTTGTCCACGGGGCCATGTGCAAGAGATGGCTTGATTTTCTTGGTGTGGTTCAGCCCTCCACAGCTGGAATTCCAAAGAAGACTGAAAATGTCTTTAAAATCAACACAACTCAGGGAGCCTCAGAGAACAAGTTTTCCTTTGTTGTAGGGTATAGTATTATTTGCTGTAGGTTTTTTGATATACATTCTAAATTAGGCCTGCAAAGGCATGCTTCATCTTTAATTCATCACTCTCAGCTGAAAGAGATTAGCAATGTCTAGCACGCACCCCTCGTATGGCGCTGACCTCATCAAGTATGGCCTGAAATTAATTAGCCTCATTCATTCCAAATGGAAAAGGATAATGGAGCAGCATTTTAGAGATGACCATCACAAATTGTTTGCAGCATATTTAAAAGGCCCCTATTTTCAAACCATGTAGATTAAAATTCTTTCCAGGGCCAGAGTTATCAGGGACTCAGAGCAAAGCCTGGTCAGGTTTCGTGTATGTATGTTTGTGTGTGCGCATGCGTGTGCGCGTGTGTGTGCCTGCCGCGTTGTTTACCGAAGGAGTGTTAGAGCCTGTGTGTAGATGTGTCCGCGATTAGCTGGTTTTGCTGCTTAGAACGACACCTGGAATACTTGGCCGACAAAAATCTGATGTTTAATAATGTCTTAAAAAGGTGCAGTAGTAATAGGATACATTAGTGGATCTTTTTGTGTGTGTGTTTTACCATGGAGTGGGCATGCCGGCGCAAACTTTGCTATTTTCCAGTAAGATGCTCTTCATCCTCTAATTCAGAAACACCAAAGTCTCTTAAAGAAATGCTCCGTGTTTCTAGTTTGAGTTATTTTTGAAACTTTCTAGGACTTTTCCCAGTCTTTATTGTTTGATCATATTTCAAAACATGATTGAGGACTCACTTGGATTAGAGAATCACTTAAATTTACCATCTTTCTAAGATTAGCTGATTTTTTTTTTTTTTTTCCCTTTTGGGGATTGACTAAGGGAGGCCAAATTTTTGAATATCAAAACTGCTTTCTTTTCCAGCCAAAAAAATCTTGACCGGGCTTCTTTGGGATTCTTAAAGATGTTGTAAAGTTTATTTTTATGAGCAGTCATTTGGGGACTACAGATTAGAAGAAGAAGAAGAAGAAGAAAAAAATGACATTTTCTGTTTTTAGGTTTTAATTTTTAAAATAATATAAAATGTAGTCAATTTATGAAAAGATATTAGTAGTATTTGGGGGAATTTTATCTAGTGCACATTTCGTAAGAACAAAAAAATAATCCCAGAATAACTTTGTTTGGTTATATTAAAAAGTAGATATTCAAAGTTATATAACTAGAAAGATTCTACTTAACTGTTAGAGTGAAAAATATACTTTTAGGCTAATAATGTTTTTGGGTGCATTGATATATTAATCTCCATATGCAAGTTATTTCAGATTATTTCATCTTATAATAAAAGAGAAACTGGAAGCATGTTGCCCCTCCCTATCTCTGCAAATGTAGGATTTAGAAATTTCTCTAGGCTCACTTTTGCCTAATTTTCTCATCCCAGAAGGCCCCTTTATCTAATGGGCATATATCATTTATATGTACAAGATCATCAATCACAAACTGTGAACCTATCATTTTGACATAAAAGATCTATCCTTAAATCTCCTCAAACCTCTAGCATATAATTTGAGGAAATTAGCTAGTTTAAAGTCTGCATTTCTGACTTCTGGGGGATGAAATGCAAAAATGGAGAAAGCTTAAATTATACAAATTTGATTTTAAAGTCACAGTTTAACTGAGCCAGGGATAAAAGAAGCACGGATCTTGAAATGTCGACAGAAATAATTTTGTTAATTATCATCTGGTCAGTTTGGAATTTCATGCTGAATAAACACAGTATGTAAGAAAGAGGAATATTTGCAAAAGTAGCTTGACTCCTTAAAGCACATTACCCAAAATATATTTTCCTCGTATATTTTTATTATTAAGACAAAGAAATGTATCCATTGTGTAATATTGCTATGGGCTCAAATACCAAACAGCATGCCTCAATTTTTATTTAAAAAAAAAATTTATCAACTGAGGTGAATATGGCAGAAAAACCATAAATACAAGGATTAAGGCTGCATGAAATTCGAGTTCATTCAAATGACAAACCCAAAGTAAAACCCAGATGAACTTACCAAATTTCATTTGCTATCCACCTGAAACTATAAATCCTCTTTGGGCATTTGAGAGTAGAAAGGAGGTTCACTGAAAATTCAAACCAGGTTTTCCTAAACCTGACCCAGACTCACTAACTTTAGGTAAACTATAGTTGTGCTGTGGCTTCTTTGTGAAACTTTCTTCCCACTTTAGCTAATGATGAGTAGATACCATGGGCCGGAAAAGAGAACCAGAAGATGGTTTTGGAATTGCTGTTTTGTATTTTTTTTTTCTTTTCACATTTTCTGTAAAGTTCAGAAGTAGGGAGGAACAGTATATGAAGCAAGTTTTCAATGATGTATGTGGAAAGATGATCACATATGAGAGAGGGAAATTGACCATGAAATACACACAGGATTTTTTAAAAAGGAGAATCCTGGCAAAATACTGCTAACCAACATTTCTTAAGTGCTTGCTGTAATCAGGCACTGTTTTAAGCACTTTACATGTGGTGATTCAACTTGGTTTACCATAATAGTACCAGACAAACACTGTTATCTCTATTTCTCTGGTAAGAAAAAGTAGGCACAGGGAAGTTACATTACTTGCTCTGCCCAAGGTTACATTGCTCTGAAGGGGATCTGAACCCCAGAATGTCTGGGAACCTCAGCACTCCAGCACCATGCCTTGCTGACCCTGCAGAGGAAATGGAATTACCATGTTGTTGGGAAAAGACAGTGCTACAGACTATGAATGGGAGAGATATTTTCCTATTTTTTAAACTACTGAGAACAGTAGTAAATTTATTGGGAAAAGCTCAAGTAGAGAAAGCTCATTCTTGTCTAACCTTATCCCAGAAGTGGGAAGGGAATTGACATCACAAATCTCCCATAATAAGTCTTTGCTGAGCTTCCACTTGGATACCCTATGCTAAGGAGATACAGATAAATGGAGTTGAATTTTTTTTTTAAAGATTTATTTATTTATTTTAGAGAGAAAGTGCGTGGAGGAGAGGTAGGTAGGCAGAGGGAAAGGGAGAGAGAAAAATTTTTTTAAAGATTTTTGTTTATTTATTTGACAGAGAGAGAGATCACAAGTAGGCAGAGAGGCAGGCAGAGAGAAAGGGAAGCAGGCTCCCTGCTGAGCAGAGAGCCCGATGTGGGGCTTGATGCCAGGAGCCTGAGATCATGACCTGAGCTGAAGGCAGAGGCTTAACCCACTGAGCCACCCAGGTGCCCCAAGAGAGAGAATCTTAAGTAAACTCTGTGCTGAGCAAGGAGCCTGACCTGGGGCTCCATCCCATGACCCTGAGATTATGACCTGAGCCAAAACACTTAGCTGGCTGAGCCACCCAGGCACCTCTGGAGTGGAATTTAAAGGAAAAAAGTACAAGAATGACCCAGTGAGAGATTGGGGAGGAAATTTAAAAAAACAAAACAACAACAAAAAACAACCAAGTAAAACTTGGAGAACCATTAATTAATGTAGAATTCAACAGGATTCCAGAAATATTTAGAGGAGAAATGAAGGCCTAAAAATGTCACGAAGGAGACTGGAAATAGATAAAAATGGAAGTCTAAGAGAAAAGCAAATTAAGGGAACTCAGATTTTTGTCAATGACTTGCCAGAGCCATAATGAAAGCTATATTCTCTCCGGGTTCTGAAGAGACTTCACAGGAATGACAAATTTTGTTCCCTGCCTTGTGTAGGTTGACTTAAAGATAGGTTTAAAAAAAAAAAAAAATATATATATGGTTTAAAAACTGCTTTACATAATATGCAGATTTATGTGTATATTTATAATCTATAATCATAATAGCATGGAATAATCTTTATATTCATGTTCTCATTTAATCCTCATGATGAGATCCAAGGTATCTATTACTGTCTGCACTTATATATATGGAAACTGAAGCTCAGGGAAGTTATGTTGCCTCTCTGGGGTCACTCAGCCTGTAGTTCCCCTGAGTGTTCCCAAGCCTGGACTAAGACCTCCCAGAACACCACACTGGCTTCTCTTGCACAGCGTCCCTAGGACTTTGCCCAGAAAATGATGTCATAAAACAACTGGTTTTTGGCCAAATTCATTATGGTGCATTTCCCTCAAGGAACGTACCAGTAAGAGCACATTATGCCCGGGTGAGAAGTAGCCCAGCTTCTGAAGTCTGGCTGGCATCCTCTAAGAGGTGGCCCGGTCTTCTCAGCTCTTGCAGAAGCTGAGCCTGTTAGGTAAACACCCGGATGTCGGCTCGGGTGTGGGAGCAAATGATCGATGAAGGAACATTCGAAAGCAGAATGGATCTCCCAGAGCAGGCCCTAAGCTTCCTGTGTTTACAGGCCTCCAAATGAAATCACCTGGCTGTTTATAGGAGTCTTAGTGCTGATGAAAAGACAGTTACACTCCAAACTTCTCCCTGCCAAAGGAGAAAAGTTCCAGGTTCTTTAAAAAGTATGTAAAGCATCTGATCTGAGAAGTGGCTACAGCATTTGGGACCAATTACGCAGATTAAGAGGCAACAATGCTCTGTTTACACTTTGTAGCCAAGAGCCCTTTGGCTCTGGCCCACAGGCTGGAGATTGTAAATTATACAAATTTCAGCCTAACTTGACTTCTCTTTTGACCTAGGTGTCTGAATGTAGAGAAAAGCAGGAAGAAAAGCTGGTTGCTGTTTGCCCCAAAGCTTCAGTGGATGGAGAACTGAATGTTATCTTCCAGGTAAGGCGTTTAGTCTTACAGTCCTGCATACTTTTATGGCTCAGGGAAGGGTCTGACTGTGTTTTTGTTGTTGTTGTTGTTGTTTTGGTGTGTTTTTTTGGGTTTGTTTTGTTTTTCTGAGTAAGGTTTTATTTATTTATTTATTTGACAGAGAGAGAGAGAGAGAGAGAGAGAAGCAGGCTTCCCACTGAGCAGGGACCCCGATGAGGGGCTCTATCCCAGGACTCTGGGATCATGACCTGAGCTGAAGGATGACGCAAAATGACTGAGCCCCCCAGGAGCCCTGGTCTGATTGTGTATGGCTTTTCAGTCTGCTACCCCTCCAAAATCATTTTTGCAAAAGAAGTTAAGAAATAAAGTCTCCTTGACATCTTTTGGTTAGTTAACCATAGCACCCCAGTTCAGCTCCATTTTCCAAAATAGTGTGCATAAATTGGTAACAAGTGGTAGATGGTGAAGTCAGGCCACGAGCACCACGCCACTGAGCATGGTCAGAAGTAGATGGTACAGCCATTGTGGGCAAAAAAGGAAGCACCATCTGGTCCCCAACTCAGAGGCCAGTAGGGATTTGAATCATTTAGGCTTGAGACTGAGGTTCCTCTCTTTACAAAGGATGATCTGTCCCCACTTGGCGTAGCCCTGATAATTCCAGAAGTTTCTTCAAAAATTTTTGTCTTTCTTTTTAACTTAATCCTGATGTTAAGGGCTTGACCTTGCCAGGGGAAAGGAACCACAAAGGTCAAACAGCAAGGAGGAGAAATGGGAGGCACAGGTCTGCCAAACATGGCGGTGTGTAAAAGACAAGCCATTATTTTTACTGACAGGAGTGAGGCATGTGTGTTCAGAGATTTATAATCTAACCATTCTAATACCGCATTTAGACCATCACACTGGAAATATCCACAAGCATGGATATATTCAGGTTCTTTTTCAAGCTCTCTAGACTGGGTAGTCGTTTAGGAGGACGCATGATGGAGGTGGTGATTGTGGAGTATTACGGGAATCTTAATGTTCAAAGCATTTTTCTAACTCAAGAATCCAGTGTCCGCTTAACGAAGGCTGTCTTCTGAGACAGCTCCTCTTTGATGCCATTTCCAGTCCCCTTCCATGTCAACACATTTTTTCTGATAAAAACTGATCAACAACCAACAGGGATTTTTCTGACCCTGGTTTATCTCAATAATTTATCATTTTCTGCAGTGTCAGAGCTCCTGACATTTACAATTAACTCACAAATTAACTTAGAAATGATAGTAAGCTCTCAGCTAAATGATCTAGTGGCCACTGGGGACCAGACCAATTTTCTAGAATAAGGTTAGGACTAAGCTGCTCTGGAACAATGCTGAGGTTGGTTGTGTAGAAATAGTGGTTCAAGTGTGAGCGGGAATCCAGATATGAAAGGGGAGATTTTATCTGCCCCTGATTCCATTAGTTACTCATTCCCTCTTGATATTCCTTCATCTGTAAAACTGGGGTAACTGGTTTTAAAAATGTTTTGGAATTCAAGGCTCCATAATGGAATCAAGAAGTCTTGAATCCTTTCCTTAGAAGGAAGCTTGGAGAACACTTGTCCAGCTTCTCACTGAAGCCAGAGGTCTGGAGATAGGCAGATGGCCAGGCTGACATACAGTCAGCAATTTGTTAAGAGTTTTCAACTGAAGGCAGGTAGTGTAATGGTGTGAAGGTCTGGGTGAAGGCTGCTAGACAGGGCCAGCCACCTAGAGAGATAGGAGGGGAAGAGCTCACTCACTCCTTCCAGGGCTACCACTGCTGGGAGCTTTATTTTTAGAAATCTGTGTTCCTTCGCGGGACCAAAAATCTGTGTCTCAAGAGCATCTTTCTACTGGGTTGGATTCTGTCCTCAGAAGCAACACAACTCAACATCATCCCTCTACGGTACGACAGACTTTTAAGCACCAGGAGATAATTTTTGCTCTCCTCACCCCCTCAAAGCCCCAATTCTATTTTATTGGCACAATTCTCCAGTTCCACATATGACCTGGACTCAGAGGTTTTGCTTTCTTTGGTTGGTCTTGGTGTGCCAGATTCTCTTAAGAAGCGTCCAGCAACAAATAAAACACATAGAAGTCTCACAACCAGTGCAGTCCACCACATGACGGGCTTTGAACAGAGCCCTGAGTTAGGGAGGAGTCAGATCCCAGCCATCTAGGGCTTGTACAGGGGATTTATTTAATTTAAGATAGTCTCATGTTTATCCCCATTAAATTGCATTTTGATTTGGCTTTTTCATAGCTTATAGAGTCTGTCTCTCTCATCTTTGGATCATTTAAAAGCTGACTGGCGGATTTTTTACAAAGTTATGTGTTTTTGTGGTCATTTTGTTTAAGGAAAGCTCCATGCCCAAAGTGGGGCTTGAGCCCATGACCCCAAGATCAAGAGTCACGTGCTCTACCGACTGAGACAGCCAGGTGCCCCTCTTTTACAAAGTTTTGCCCAATCGCTGATCTAAATATTACAGAAGCTTTCTGGAGGGTTTCTGGAATTTCTAGGGTCTTTGATGGTACTAGCCATTAGGTTGAGAAAATAATTACAAATTTATTTCTTCAATGAGCTCGTAAGTAGTGATTAATAGTAGGGTCTCTGAAAGTAGATTTGCCTGGGTTTAAATCCTGGGTCTCTATGACCGTGGACATGCTGATTTATTTGTTTGTGCCTCAGTTTCCCCACCTGTAAATGGGGATAATAATGTAACTCTCACATATGGTTGTTTTGGTGATTAAATTAGCTAATATATGGAAAGCACTGAGACTCGTGACAGGCACATAGCATATACTATTTATTGTATAAAGAAAATAAATCCAGACAAGCTCCCTAAGGATAGGGACCAGTATCTCATTTATCTCTGTATCTCCAGAGACTAGTACTGTGCCTGGAATATATTTGGGGCCAATATATTGGCTAAAAAGACAAATGGGTTTCCATGGAGTTCTGGACACTGGTACAGGGAGGCAATATAATCAATGCTGGGGTTTCTAATGCTACCAGACTTGCAATATTATTATAAAAAATATCTTCACTACGCAAAGAGGTTGCGTACATTCAACCTCAGGCCGTCATCATGGTGGTTATTTTGCTGCTCATTTTTCTGTAAATGATCATCAGTGTCACCTGTGTCTTTCCTGATGCTAATCCATTGTCTCTGTTTAACCTGGAAAGCCAGAAGGCCAGGAGAGTCAACATGTAAGTCCAGTCTCAACTCAGGGGGAAAAAAAAAAAAAAAAAGGAAAAGAAAGGATTCTGCTTAATTTGCTTGCACCAACCTGAGAGGGGACACTGTATTTTTAGCACGAAAAGTGGCTTAACCAAAGAACGCTAACATTCCTGAGACAGATCTTCACGTTGTTTAAACTTTTGCAGATTCCCCAGCATTGGACAGACTCATTCAAAAATACGTGCTCAAAAAAATGAAATGTCTTAAACATCATCCTCGGCACGAAAGCTCCTGCATTTCCCTACCTTTCCATTACCTAACCTAAGTGCTTACATCAGGGTAGGTCTTGATTTAAGCACATAGCAACAGGATGCTCCCCTGGGTTCGGCTTCTGTGTATTCAATCCGATTCTTGGTGGATTGAACATTTAAATCTTTCAGAGATCTCTTTTCCACGTAAATTCCCTTTGAACTTCCGTCCATGCTAATTTTAAACATGTTCGGTATTTCCCTCCTTCTCTACGAATACAGTTGAGCTCAAAGAAGGAAATTCACCAGTGTTTTCTCCTTTGTATGTGTTCAATAGGTACCCTGAAGCAATTACCTACTGGGAGACGTGGGAGGAACCCACTCTGTAGGAGCAGGGGCCACCGGTAATGTGATACGTGGTTGTTGTGTGTGTAAAGGGCTAATACTTTTGACAGCCAGCATCCTAAAGGGGTGTAGCAAGTCATTTGAAATTTGTACACAGACTGCCCTATCCATTACGCATCGCCCATATCCTACCCATAATCTCCCAAGGCAGATATGCTATTACACTCAGCGGGCCAAGGTCTGCCTCGGCTTATATACACACAACTCCCACTGACTCTGTGTCACGAAGCCACTTCAATGGGACTTCTCAGCGGCATAAATTTAGCCCGGGACCGTCACAACCACAGCGGGCGCAGCTAAACAGAGAGCCCTGGCTGTGTGTTAAAAAGGCTGAGGAAGAACAAAAAAGCTGCCAGTTTTCATAAGAAATCTTACCCCTCGAGCATTCAGAACTGTAGCCTGCCGCCTGCCGCACTGTCCTCATCCTGCAACCTGCCGATCCCAAGCTGGGACTTGGAAGAAGCAAAAAACAGTGTGGGCGTTAAAAAAAAACCAAAAACAAACAAACAACAAAAAAAACCCACCCCGGTCTGCTACAGGGCATAAAATGATGCTTTGCATCCAACCTCATGATGTGAGGGAAGAATTCCCCATCGGTGCGCCTCAGAACATTCATTGATCAAAATGTAAAGGAACATCTGGGAACCAAGGACCCTCTTTAAATATAGTATATTTAAAATACATAAGGCAAAGGTACAAAGATTCCCCGATTTTTAAAGTTACTGGTTTATCTATTTGAGTCACATGGGGTAATGGGTGTTCCGATAAGTAACATAATATCGTGAGAATTGCCCTGTTGGTTACTTCATGGGGCCTTCCACCATGTTCACTAACGTGATTCTCTGGGAGCTCTTTCTTGGTCTTTCAGACGTCCCCACACCAGACTTTATAAGCAATCAGGCATCACTGATCTCAAGCATGAAATAAAGGTCAGGATTTTAATTTCGACTCCGAGTCCTTGCCTTTGCCAACAACGAAGTCTACTACTCCTGCACGTGGAAAACGCTGTAGTCTGGTGAGCAGAGCCTAGGTTCAAATCCTTGCTTCCTGCCGCACTAATTGTGTGTCTTGGGTATGCTGCTTGATATCTCTAAACCCCAATTTTCTCATCTGTATCCTGAGGTGAACAGTATCTTCTTCATTGTGTTGCTGTGTGGATGAGATCAAAAAAGCTGTGTGAAACACTCAGCATGACAGAAAATTTATGGACTGAATGGAGACAGGTGTGACATTGTATAGTAGGCGCTCAATAAAATCTTCCTCCTCCTTTTTCCTTTCTTCTTCCCCACCATCTCTCATAAGCTAATACTCATGCAAGCCTATGTATATTAAGAAAAATACTGCCTTTAAAGAAAATAACTTAATTAAATAGTATTCCATGAATGACAAATGACCACACCATGAACAAAACACACTTAAAGCTATACTCATCCTTTGATTGTTGTTACAAAGCCGATAAGAATGATCTATTTAAAAGGAAAATGAAAAAATAAAAAATAAGGAACCAAATTAGACATACAGTCAAGTCTGATTAATGGCTACTTCCAGTGGAGATTTTAGCTGAGTATAAGATGCTTGCATCTCTGATTGTTAATGGACAGTGCTTAGGGGTGACCATTTTAAGAAGTCGAATGCATAATTCATTCAAAGTACACAGAGATTTTCTTTCTTAGTTTGGAAAGACCAAAAGTCGGGCATAATTCTGTTAATTCTATAAAACTGGTATGTTTCATGATAATGAATTTAGATACAGAAAACTATCTCTCTCCAGAATAAATGTAGCTTTCCTGTCATTTCTTCTTCTTCTTCTTCTTCTTCTTCTTCTTCTTTTTTTCATTTCTTCAATATGAGGACCCTAGTAGGGAGTAAAATTAATCATGTGTTAAAAAACTTACCTCAACCTAAAAGACTTCCACTCATTCTACAAAAGGTAGTCCAGGTCATTTTTAAAAACTAACGCATTCTTGAACAGGAAAAAGTGCCATAGGTTAATTCAAAAAGTATGAATAATTCAACACAGAATCATGCATTTCTTTTTACATATTTTCCCACATAAAACTGTTGCTTTATCAATGTTAAGTAAACCCCCATTGGTGCGTATAACTTCCCGAAAGCTCTGATAGGAGATGAAGTATTGTAATTCAGTAACAACTGAAATTTAATATGTTTGGAAAGTGCACATGCAGACCCTGTATGTGTGTGTGTGTGTCTGTATGTGTGTGAGTGAGTGTAGGAACTTACTTTTTCCAGTTCACAAAGCAATCTTCTCTGATCTGCAGTTGCAGTTAGAAAATGTTGACAGTGGGGGTGTCTGGGTGGCTCCATGGGCTAAGTGACTTGGTTTTGGGTTAGGTCTTGATCTCACGCTTTGTAGGATCGAGCCCCGGGTTGGGTTCCTTGGTTGGTGGGGAGTTGGCTTAAAGATGCTCTCCCTCTGCCCCTCCCCTCCATCTCTCTTTCTCACAAAATAAATAAATAAAGCTTAAAAAATAAAGAAAATGTTGACACTGAAAAATAATTGAACAGGATTTTTACAAAGTTCAAGGGGGTTTGCGGAGCCTGGGTCCATTTGGTAGAGAGGATGACTAGCAGCCCCTCCTACCTGTGTAATCAAATCAGCAAAAATGCAAGTTACTTGTTTAAGTGTGGGTGGTAATTTAAGCTCTAAACAGAAAACAAAATGGATATGCACACACTCCAAATATATAAGATGAACTCCTTAGATGTTTTGGTGTCTTCTCTGAGATAATAGAAAAATAATAAAATGTGTATTTAAGCTGCCTGGTGTCTTCCCACTTCACTTCCTTTAACGTGGGGCGGACCCTATGGCCTCTCAGGCCTGGCTCATTTTGTGTGGGTGAACTCTGGTTTAACAGACATTCTTTTTACAGAACGAGGGAGTTCCCCGGCTCAGCCACAGTTCGCCTCAGTTCTAGGGGTCCCCCCCGCCCGGCGCGGCAGATCCTGGCATCCCCGCCTGCACGGAATCGATTTAGGACACCAGGCGTTTCCTCAAAAATTAAATTCCCCATGAAAACTTAACAGGACCAACAAGGACATCAGAAAAGCGTTTTGGGAAGAGTGCAGAGGTTGAGCGAGAGAGGGAAGGCAGAATCCTTGGTATCAGGGAGAAGGCGAAGAGGGTCAGATGGAAAGAGAAGTGAAAGGAAAAGCAGGGCAGGAGGAGAGAGACGAAGGAGAAGGAACCTAAATTAGAGCAAGAGGCTATGTTTATTAATAACCTTGCTGACCCACAGGCCCCTGACACAAAGTACATTAAGTCTTGTTGGGACACTCTGCTCTGTCACTCCTAGGAGGGGCAAATAAAACAGTGTGGGAAGCTGCGAACTTTCTGAGAACAGATAAAACACGGAGCTACCACCACAGAAAAAAAAAAGCCAGCATAGGGGAAAGGCACAGACTCACCCGCCGGAGCCGTCCTGCAGCCTGGGGTTCCCCTTTATTTTCTGGCAGCATCTTCTCTGGGCAGTCTACTTTGGGCTTCCATGCTTCCAGCAAACTAGAAGTGAAAACAAGCAAGACAATTTTTTTCTCAATTGCAAAAATAATACATGGCCATTGAAGAATGTTTAGAAATTGTGGGAACATATGAAGAAGTGAATAAAAATAGACTATAGTCTTTTTCCTCCACTTTTTTTTTTTTTTTTAAGAGAAAGAGAGGCATACCTGTGCTCAAGAATGGGGGCGGGGCAGAGGGAGAGGAAGAGAAACTCCCAAGGAGACCCCATGCTGAGCTTGGAGCTAGAGGTGGGGCTCCATCCCACAACCCTGAGATCACAACATGAGCTGAAATTAAGAGTCCTAGGCTTCACCCACTGAGCCACCCAGGTGCCCCTTCTCTATGTTTTTACGCGATGTGTATTTGTATGCTTGAAAAGTGAGACTGAGGGTCTGTTATTATCCCCTGGTTTGTGATTTGGTTTTCCCATCTAATAAGTCATAATCAGTATTTACTCCTGTGTTGAAACTATTGTAAAGTATGATTTTCACGCTTGCATCCTGTTTCCTTATTTGTAGGTATCATAATTTGGTTGACCTCTAGTTAGATATTCATGTCATTTTTCTAAACTGTTGGTCTTTATAAAATTTTTGTGTACATCTCCATTTCTTCTGGAAAGTACCATAAGCAAAATTCCTGGGTCAAAAAGTTTTTTTTTTGTTTGTTTGTTTTGTTTTTTTGTTTTTCTTTAAGATTTGCAGAGCTGCCCTCCAAAGTGTTTATATCAATTTATCTTCCCACTTGCAGTGAATGAGAGTGCAGAATTCACATAACCATCATTAAGTCTCCCCAAACTAAGATAAGAAACTCAGAATCCTATTACGATACGCATTTCTTTGATTATTTGTGATGTTAACTTTTTTCATGTTTCTTGGTTATTTGGCTTGTTTTGTGAGCTTGTAACTTGCCTGTTATTTATACTTTTATTTATTTAGAAATTTACAATTTAACTTTCTGTTAAATTGTAAAACTTCTTTACATGTTAAGTGTATTAACTGTCTCACTGCAAGCATTTTATCCATTTTCTCAATTGATTTTTTAATTGTTAATGGATCTTTTTAAAGAGATTTTATTTATATATTTGACAGACAGAGATCACAAGTATGCAGAGAGGCAGAGAGAGAGAGAGGAAGCAGGCTCCCTGCTGAGCAGAGAGCCTGATGCGGGACTCGATCCCAGGACCCTGAGATCATGACCTGAGCCGAAGGCAGAGGCTTTAACCCACTGAGGCACCCAGGTGCCCCTGTTAATGGATTTTTTAAAAAAAGATTTTATTTATTTATTAGGGGGAGAGAGAGAGAGAGAGAGAACCTCAAGCAGACATGAGGTTCAGTCTCACGACTGTGAGATCATGACCTGAGCTGAAATCAGGAGTCAGATGCTTAACCAACTGAGCCACTCAGCTGCCCCAATTGTTAATGGATTTTTAATGAATGTGTTTATAAATCCAAGGACACAAATATTTTCCTTTATTCTTTCTTCCTCTGCTTTTATGTTCAGAAAGGCCTTGCCTAGCCCAGGGTCAGAAAAATAACAATCTACAGTTTCGACTGCTTTTGTGGCTCTTCTTCTTCTGCTTCTTTTTTTTTTTTTTTTTTTAAGTGTTTAAATCTCTTATTTGTTTGGAATTTGTTTTCATCTGTGTAGTGAGAATATATATACCGAAGCCTCTTTTCCTTACTGATCTCAATCTTGTATGTTATTGGGCCTGTTTCTGTGTTTTTCAATTTTATTTCATTATCTTCATGTCTCCACTGCTTCTTATGCCAAAACCCTCCCTTTTTTATTATTATAATTTAAGACTATGCTTTCATAACCAGCAATGCAAGTTTGTCGTCCTTGGATTAGTTTTCTGGGTTATGCGTCCCTCTTTTATATTCCACAAGAACTCATCCAGTTCAAAATGTAAGTGAAAGCAATTGATACATTAATGTGTGGGGACTTGAAGTCCTTACTACTGAGTTTTCTCAGCTGCAAGTAAAACATGCCTCTCATTTATCTATTCCTGCAAATTTCTGCCAAGTTGTAGTTTTCTTCAGGTAATATCTCAATATAGTCTCAAGTTTATTGATTGTTGTTGTGAATCCTGTTTCTCTATTAAATTTTATAACTGCAGAGGAAAGTTGCCTACTTATGTATTTTTATTTGGCATTTGCCACTTTCCTGCTTTTTTGTTCAGAGATCTTGCCAATTGATTCTTCTGAACCATAGAGGGAAATATTATCATCTGCCAATAATGATAATTTTGTCCTCTTTCTCAGAATGATATAATTTCTTCCCTTTTCCCCTGTCTTATTGCAAAAGGTTAGAACTTTCAAATTATTTATAAAATATTCTTTATTGGACAGGCCTCCAACATTTTACTACTAAATATGATGACCTGAATACATTGTATTTTTGAAGAGCTCTGACTTCTGGAAAGTGTTTTTGGCTTCTAATGGCACTTTCCTCCCTGAAGCTTGTGTTCACTGGTCCCCTTGGGTGTCTCCTGGCTCTCTCTGCCCAGAACTGAACAAGTCTTACCCTTTTCTTTTAAAGATTTCTTTTTTTTAAAGATTTTATTTATTTGTCAGAGAGAGAGAGCGAGCGAGCCCAAGCAGACAGAGTGGCAGGCAGAGGCAGAGGGAGAAGCAGGCTCCCCGCCGAGCAAGGAGCCCGATGTGGGACTCAATCCCAGGATGCTGGATCATGACCTGAGCTGAAGGCAGCTGCTTAACCAACTGAGCCACCCAGGCGTCCCTCTTTTAAAGATTTTATTTACTTATTTATTATTTTAGAGAGAGAGCATGAGAAAGAGCATGAGCAGGGGAAGGGCAGAGGGAGAGAATCTCGAGCCAGCTCTGTGCAGAGTGCAGAGCCTGATGTGGGGCTTGATCTCAAGACACTGAGATCGTGATCTGGGCTAAAGTCAAGAGTCGGATGCTGGGGATCCTGGGTGGCTCAGTCGGTGAAGTGTCTCCCTTCAGCTTGGGTCATCATCCCATAGCCCTCACATAGGGCTCCCTGCTTGGTGGGGAGTCTACTTCTTCCTCTCCCTCTGACCTGCCCCTCTGCTCAGGTGCACATGCTCTGTCAAATGAAGAAATAAAAAAAATCTTAAAAAAAAAAAAAAAAAGAGTTGGATGTTTAACCGACCGAGTCACCCAGGTACCCCAAGTCTTACCCTTTCATACATAAGAGTGTTCTATCTCTTTACAGATAACCCCACCTCTTACCTACTGATGCTTCTTTTCTTAATGCCCACATTTCACTGTGGGAGATCAGTTCTCAGGCCAACACACTCATTACAAATTGGAACCACTACTGTTTTAGTTAGTATATCATATGAAACAACCAGGCTATTTTTGGCCAGCTTAAAAGTTAGTGTCTTGTGGAAGAATTTCTTTTTTTAATGTTTGTATTTTAAGAAGATGCTGAACTATTTTCTCACATTGGAATGATTTCATTAGAATTTGCTGACTTTTTGCCAGTGAAAAGCAAAAATCACCTGGGATTTTTGCAGATGCCATGCAAAGACGGTTGGTTCCATGGGTTAGATGGGTTAGAACAATATGTAAAAACAGACTGAGAAAGAGAGTGACAGTAGCAGTTAGCAATGGCGGGGGTCACCTATGGGGAGGGAGAAGGGTGTGTGCCTTGGGAGAGGGGTCAGGCCTAATAACTGTGGGAAGTTGAATGGTCTCTCTATCACTCTGAGACTTCACTTCTACAACTCTAAGTTTGGGGCCATCACCTGTTTTGCAAAGTATAATGTAAGCATGACAGATGATGAGTGTAAAGCATCTGGTAGGACACTTGGCACCTATCTGGCACTTCCTGAGAGAAACTGTAAGCTTCTGGCTCCATTTGAAAGCAGGGGGACAGACCATGTCAGAGATAATAAAATGGAAAGAAAAGACTTTTGTTTGGTACACAGAGTTCATCCCAAGCATGTCCAAGAATTTCAGGATTTAGGGGCACCTGGGTGACTCAGTCGGTGAAGCCTCTGCCTTCAGCTCAGGTTATGATCCCAGGGTCCTGGGATGGAGTCCTGCATTGGGTTCCCTGCTCAGCAGGGAGACTGCTTCTCTCTTTCTCTCTGTCCCTCACTGATGCTCTCTCAAATGCTTTCTCCCTCTCTCTCTCAAATAAATAAATAAAAATCTTTAAAAAAAAATTCAGGACTTAGCCAACAGGCAGTGCTGTATGTGGGGGTGGTTCTGAAGACCCTTAGCCTCTGCCTAAGATGGTGGAACCCTCACTATTCCTCTTCTCTGTCTGGTTTGGCCCTTTCTGTGAATGCCAAGCATCACGGGAGCCCACTTTCCATCCCGCCCTGATGAGCACGAGCTCTGCTTATTTAGATGTCAGCCACCTCTGAGCAGGACCAGAAGAGCTCCTCATTTTGATAATATGTAAAATAGTCATTGGCCATGCACCAGGCGTTAAAAATTTCCTTGTTATCCCACCTTTCCAATTTTCCAATTTGTTAGCCTGGAAAACGCCCTTATTGGTGCCACACTTAGGTCTTAACAAGGCAGGATAAGCTTTTTCTTCTATCTTTCCCAAAGTGAAGGGAGCTATCTGGATTAATTTTTTTCCTTTCTTTTTGCTTGGTGGGAGGTTTCTGTATTATTATTGTTTAAAGTCAATTATCCTTTACTTCGTGTTCTTTTCTGTTGTTTATTTTATCTGTCCTTCTCTCCCAGAGGGACAGAATTAAGGCCCCCATTTGGTTTTTATTAGTGTAATCAGTTAATAGCTCTTCGATAATGCCTTACTTATTGTGTTAATTTTCTGCAGTTATGTCCAGAGGCAGCTTCCTGGAAGACCACATTAAAAAAAAAAAAAAGATCTAACATTTCTTCTTTAATGGGTCCACTTAGCATTTATAGTTTCAGCTAAGATTATGGAAAATTGTTGATTTATAAGATTATTGAAAATATATATAAATGGCAGCTACTATTTTAAATATATCTGTGGCAACCCTAAAAATTCCATTAGTAAGGTGAAGGTGCAAACCCAACCCTGGTGTTTCTGTTGACATGGCTTATCACACCAGTTCTTTGGATTTATCTGGAATATATTAGAGGTGTGGGTGGATGCTGTTCCCATGCATATGGTGCCGGTCACTGTAGTTCTAGTGTGTCTGTAGCTAAACTCTGCTTTCCAGGGACCTTCATCCAATTGCTCGTGACATTTTTTTTTTTTTTTTAATAAGTTCTACATCCAGCACGAAGCCCAGTGTGGGGCTTGAACTCACAATCATGAGATCAAGACCTGAGCTGAGATCAAGAGTTGGAGGTTAACCAACTTAGCCACCCAGATGCCCCACTGGTCGGGATTTTAATGCGAACGTACCCTGTGTGGACTTTAGTACTCTGAGAGTAGTCCTCAAATTAAAGTGGCACGTTGGAGGAGCGCCTAGGGACAAACTAACTTACTGGAAGGGTCACAGAAAAGAGGCTGATGATCAATGCAATTGATCGAGCCCCCATGGTAGGTTGCATTCTGGATCAGATGAATGTACTGAAGCCAAGAGAACATGACTCAATGGTTGGCATCATGGGTTCTAGATCCGCCTGGGACACGAATTTGCTCTAGACCTTCCTGGGACATGAACTGGCTCTAGACCTATCTGGGACATGAACTAGCTCTCAAGGCTTTCAGGGCCTCAGTTCCCTCCTGTCAAGGTGTCATTGGAATTTTCCCTTCTAGTCGCTGCTGGGGATTTTAATGGGAATCTATCCTACATGAATGTCTTCCTCACCAGCGAGAAGTTGGGAGGAAGGCTCTAAATGTCCTCCCTGCTTTCATGGTCTCTGCAGTGTTCAGTCCGTGGTTGCTGTATGCACACAGTCAGTGAGGAAGATTCATTAGCAGGTGACTGAATCAAGATTAGAATGCTTTCCAGTCATTGTTGAATTTCAGGAGATGAAGGGCATCTAACACAAAATGGGGGACCATCAATGCTTTTGTAATAAATTTGTTTGAAGGGTGATGCCTCAGTGAAATTCTACTTTGGAGAACTGCTCTTGGTCCTGCACCATGGCTGTGAGCGGATACGGGAAGAGCACTAGAGGGTAAGTTGCAGAGCCCTACTGTGGGATCCTGGGCGAGTCACTTTTTCTCCTTGGGTCTTTCCCCCTTCGTTGATCAAATAAAGGGAGTGGAGAAGAATCACCAAGGTCGCTTCTAACCAAGGAAGTCCGTAACTTTGGGAGAACTGGATGCCATGTAAAGCAATTGAGAAGGTTCCGATGTTCTCCTAACACTCAGGGTCCAGAAAAGTTGGAGCATGTTAGCTTCAATTTAATGCTTGCTGGGAAGCAGAATGGGGGCTTGCTATGGAGAGGGGCTGGGAAGGAGAGGACAGAAAGGAGGTCTGTGTGTTAAGGGTTGGCTGGAAATTTCACGCAAAGAAGGAAATGGGGTTTCCTGTAATTGCCTGTTTCTGAGCTACAGAATAAAACGGTGCGATGCCTAGTTCTTAGCACAGTATACCACCTGTTTTGTCTGCCCCTGTACCCTGCCCGTGCTGGTGATGTTTGAGAACTTTCCTTTCAGGCAGTGCCATCAAAGAAGGCAGTGGAAGGCCACACGGCAAAGTCAAAGTCACGACAGAGCATATTTGAAAGGAAGAGGGAAAAAGCCCATATACATTTCAATGGAAGTATTTTTAAGGCCTTTCAAGGAGTCGTCTGAGAAATAATTACAAAGTTTAAAAAAGGAAGAATCTTGACTTTGATCTGATTTTCTTCTGTAAAGCAATTAGGCCCATCATTTTTCAAGGGCTAAGCTGAAAATTCTAATGGCTGGACCCAAACACTTTCATTTGTGTCTTGGGACTTCTAAATTCCGAAAGAAAAAAAAAGTTTAAAAATGTATTAAGGTGATTTTTTGCAGAGGGATTCATGCATAAAGCATTTGCTGGTCATCTCCTTTAAAGACTACAGCACCATAGCGTAGCTGAGATTAAGAGCTTGATGTAAATCATGTAAGAGTCCAATTAATAGCACCAAATGAAGAGATCTGTAAAGTTGATTTGATGAAAGAAGAAAAACTGTCAAGGTGTCATTGGAATTTTCCCTTCTAGTCGCTGCTGGGGATTTTAATGGGAATCTATCCTACACGAATGTCTTCCTCACCAGCCTGGTCCATGGGATGGGCCCTCAGGTAAGGAGAGGATATTTGGTACGTGTTTTATTGAAGTTAGTTGTGAATGAGTTAAAGATCTAACACTGAGCTTAATTGTTTCCTTCAGCCCGAGACCAGAAACTCTCAGGTACGATGCTCGGAGGGAGTCTGTAGTATGAATATTCCTACAACTTCCATATGCCCCAGTGGGAGTAGAGGAGGATCGGAGCTCTAAATAACCCTAATAATATCGGGTAGGATCCCCTCAGGGAATTGTTTGAGTCTGTCAGAGCAGATTAAAATACAAGGCACTCACGTCGTCAAAAAGGGTACGTCGGTCTACCTGGCTATACGTTCCTTTCTGATACTGAATTTGTCCAGGGGCTTTTTGATATTACACCCCACCTACCTGTACTCCCTCCCTTAGGGAAGAAGTGGGGAGCGAATCAGAATAATGCACACTGGTGAAAGTCCTATTATTGAAATCATTATTGCTTAAGACACCATTGCTTTAATCAGCCCTATCATAAATCAGTGCTTTTCACAAGCGAGGGTTTAAAATAAAGTGCTGTTTAAACAGATCGGGTCTCTTAAAAGGCATGATGCAATTGGGAAGCTCCGGAAAATGGATAAAAAAGTGGTTTCTGAACAGATACACTTGTTCCGGCGCTTTATCTTCCACTTAATTTAAAAAAAAAATTACCTAGTCCTTTCTTAGAAATTACATATTGGAGGCCTGTAATGGCCAAGCCTTTAACCCATTAAAAAAATTTACTCCCAGGAACAGTTAATATTTGACGTTTAATTGCTTTTTCTTGTTGAAGAGGAAAGTCTGTTTCTTTCCTTCCTTTCTTGATTGACTTTTCAAAAATCACCTCGTGAGCTATAAAGATGGAGAGGAGTAATTGATTTTCAAAAACTCAAGTGCGTGCACACACATTCGTATGTGTGTGTGTGTGTGTGCGTGCGCGCGTGTGTACCTTACAACTTCTGAGTACCAGACACTGGGGCTTCCCCCACCCCCAATCACGGAGCAAGGCAAGTGTTGCTATTTCCAGTTAATGGAGAGGCAGCCAAGGCCCAGAGAGGTTGATTGCTCACATAAGGTCCCACAGGGTAAGTGATGCGAGGCTGAGTCTTTAGATCTCCAGCCCTATTGCCTGCCTGTAGGGGTGCTTTGTACCCAGGTGTGCAGACATCCATGGACCAAAGGCCATGCCGGTGCTCCCCATCATTGGAGGAAGTAATCCTCCCAGCCTGTTTAACCAGCACTGGGTTCTGGAATTTAGCAAATGACACCATGCAATCCACAGATGCTGAATGAGTCCAGCTCTGATTTGTGCCTGTTCTTTGACTCCTGCATTGTGACCGAGCTTGGAGAAGCAGCTGGACCAGCCTTATTCATGAGAGCAACTTGGGAGAGATTTCTCCTTGGACAGTTTTATGCGGATGAGTCGGGGGTTAGAGGTTCTCTTCTTAGAAAAATGCTCACACAGACTTCAGATGAATTTCCGGGACTCCTCAGGACTTGTTTCAACAGTCTTAAAGAGGGGTCATCAGGACGCTCGTGTGGAAGGGGCAAGGAAAAGCCTCTTTTGGGTTACCCTGAGTCAGAAAATTTCCATTTCAACATTGTCAATCGCTCACCTTTTATGTGAGGTAAATTCACTATCACAGACCGAAGTGTTGCCTTTCATTTGTCTTTCTCATTCTTTCTTTCTTTCTTTCTTTCCTTCCTTCCTTCTTTCCTCTTCCTCCCTCTCTTCCTTCTTTTTTCCTTCCTTCCCCTTTCTTTCTTTCTTTCTTTCTTTGCCTTCTTCTTTTTTCTTTTTCTTTCTTTCTTCCCACAAACCCAGGTATTTAGGTCTCTGGCAAAACCGCACAAACCAAGAGTTCCTCCTCCAATGATGCCTTTCAGAGCTCAGGTGATACGCCTCATTGGGTTACACCTTCCATGTTTTGTGGTCAGATGTGGGCTGTGTCATTCTACTTCACTCCACCTTGCAAGAAAATATTTATGTATTAGCCTCCCCAGGTCGCATTTCCTTTGGGATTGCTCCTGACTACGCCATCTCCATGCCAGCGGCGGGCAGTCGCGAGGCCGACCTTCACGGGACCGCTGGGCGCGTCTGCAGCAAAGAGGAATCTGCTCCTTCCCCCTCGGACTTCACTGAGCCGGAAAACTACGAGGTATGTGGCTGGAGGAGGGGACACTTCTGAGAGGCGGAGTGCAGTCCTTCCAGAAAGGGCTTGGAGGGAAACAGGTAGGTGTGGAGGGCATGAAAATTTGCACCATTCACAGCAGGTTGGTTTTTTTTTTTTTTTTTTTTTTTTTGGCTAGATCTGGAAAGACAATAGCTTATTGTATAAGGTCTTTCTGTGATTTTTTAATGTTTTTCCTTTTTATTCCTGATCCGTGGCAATTCCCATTGTTCACCGGGTGGTGGTAAAAATGAGTCTCACATAACTTGTGTGGTAGGTTATGCTTTCTAAACCCTCTCTGGAAACTCGTTTGGCAGTGTGTGTCAAGACCTTACAAATTTTTATAACCCTTGATCAAATAATTTCATTCCTGGGAATCAATCCATTTTCAGTACCAAAAAGAATGCCCAAAGATGTTCTTTAAAATTAATTAATGTATTTATTTTTAAAGTTTCATTTGTTTAGGCAATCTCTCCACCCAACATGGGGCCTGAACTTGTGACCCTGAGATCAAACATCACATGCTATAGTGAGTGCTGTGGATAGTGTAAGACTGAAGAATCACAGACCTGAACCCCTGAAACAAATGATACATTATATGTTAATAAAAAAAAAAAAAAAAGAAAGAAAAGAGTCACATGCTTCCCCACTGAGCCAGCCAGGTGCCCCTCAGAGATGTTCTTTGAGCTCTTGGTACAGTACTTAGAACCTTAATATAAACCTAACAATATGGGAAAGGGAACTATAAAATATTTTCGCGATGTTGGTATGCAAATGATGTCATAACATCGGAAGAGGAAATGTACTCCCCAGGATTACAGATATATGGGCAAACCATGTGCAGTCATAATAATAGATAACACTCATTGTCTACTGAAAATGTGACAGGCAATGTGTCAGATCCTTTGTAGTCACTGCCCCCTCTGGTGTGCTTGCTAGATGAAGCTAGATTTTATTTTTTCTCCATTTTACTGATGAGGAAGGGGGAAGGTTCATTGGATTATTTGAGATCAGACAGCTAGTATGAGATTTGAACCCCATCCTGGTGGACTACAGAGCTCACACTCTTAACTTAGCATTCCTCATGATATGTGGATAATTTTAAGTAAAAAAAAATATATATATATTAGCCACCACCCCTCGCCCCCCAAAAAGTAACTCCAAATCTCCAAACCAAAAACAGCCAGCCCCAGCAAACACATATCTGACAAGCTCTGGTCTTTTGGTAATCACATGGAAGAGTAAAGAAAAAAACTTAGACCAGAGAACTTGAAAAACTTGAAAAAGCTTATTTGCAACCAGCCCGTGAAGTGCCAGGTCGGTATCTGAAGCAACAATTAAGTGTTTAAGGTCTTTTCTCTTAGGTAGTCGAAGTCTGATCTTATACTAAGACAATCTGCTGAAGATTCTTTTGCCAACTTAAGGAAGGAAACCTTATAATGGAGCAAATCTTGCATTTACATGGAAAGGACTTTGCCCAGAGTGACTTGAGCATTCCCTTGATGGCTATGGCCTAGACCGGCGGTTCTTCCCATATTTTGTGTGAGAACATATTTGAAAATATTAATGCCAGGACGCCTGGGTGGCTCAGTTGGTTAAGCAGCTGCCTTCAGCCCAGGTCATAATCCCAGCGTCCTGGGATCGAGTCCCACATCGGACTCTTTGCTTGGCAGGGAGCCTGCTTCTCCCTCTGCCTCTACCTGCCACTCTGTCTGCCTGTGCTCACTCTCGCTCCTCTCTCTCTGACAAATAAATAAATAAATAAAAACTTAAAAAAAAAAAAAAAGAAAATATTAATGCCATCTATGGTGTTGCTCTCATCAAAACATATCCATTTATATGTGTGCCACATTTTGTTCTGTGTCTATTTACTTTTGAAGTCTTTTACGCTCATAGCTGGTTTGAGGATTTAAATGAAAATTTCTCTCTGTGTTTTGGCTTGCAGAATGTTCTTTGTCTCACGATGTGGGGAATGTTCTTTCGTTAGCAGTTCAGACAGTGATACAATTTCTTCAGAGCCTTGTCTACACCTGTGTAAGGGCAATAAAGTGAGTATAATAAATAACGTAGTTTCACTGTTTTCTTTAATGTGACAGCATGTTACTGTGAACACTTGCGTTTGGATGCGTGGTGAACAATGGCCTTTTGGTTTTTTCATGTTAGGATGAAAAAGAAAAAGTGCATACCACACATCACCAAGAATCAACGGTTGTGCCTGGCAGTATAACCGAGAAAGACTTTGGACGGTATTAGGAGCAATTTTCCCTTCCACACCTGCAGAAATGCACTGACATTAAACACACATGTACCAAGGGCACGTGTGCAAGGCTCAGTCTTAGACGGATGTGACCAGTGGTTGGACGAGACCTTTGGATGAGATTCTCTCAGGACTCCAATGTGCTGAGGTTGGGAAATGCTCAGGCATCCTCCAGGCACGGTTGGCTGTGTTGCTAATGGGATTACCGCTGGCCTGATCTCATTCCATTAAATATTTTCATCATCAGGAGGGAGAAAATTATTGTTCACCGTTCCCAAAATGGTAACATTTTCAGGTACGAGTCCTAAAAGATGTTATGGGTCTTTGCTACCTGTTGTTTGGGATTGCGCAAGAGGGTCCAGAATACCTGGGTAAGAGGTCATTGGTCTGTCTTCTCCAGGAACTTCCCCAGGGCTGTGGTCTCTGTCTCTGTTAAGGCAAACATACGAGCCAATGTGCATCTGGCCAATTATGCAAGCCTCCATCACGAGGGGAAATTCCTTCCTCACCCCAGCTGGTGAACAGTTATGCCCTGGAGCCCAGGACGGACATGCCTTGTAACTTTTTAACCTAGTTAGTGTAACTGCCAATATTTTTCCTATTCATATAAATGTCTAATCCTTTCTCGAATCTTGCTAGACTATTTGCCCCAATAATATCCTGCAGCTGTGAATTCCACAGGTAGATTATACGCTGTTTTAAAAAGTATTTCCTTTTATTCATTTTAAATTTGTTACCTTTTAACGTCACAAAATGGCCCTTGTTCTTGCGTTAAGGGGCATAGGGTACAGGCATTACGAATTTAGCTTTAATCTTTCCAAGCACTCGCCATTGGTAAAACTCTGCCTTCTTCATATTGTGTTCCAGCTGGCCTATGTCATCTTGATTCAATGAGATAATTGGTGTAAATGGCCTCACACTACTTTGGACACATAGTAGGCAATGGAAGAAAGGCCTCTTTGACATTCAGTTTCATTTAGTGGACAAATGTTTATTGAGCACCTACTGCGCATGGGAGTTTTTGTTAAGTCTTGGAGAGACAGCTTCGAGTGAGGCAGGGGGGTCCTTGTTCTGAAGGACCTCATTTTCTAGAGAAGACAAGCTGCAATAAAGTAAACAAAGATGAATGACATGACTTTGGGGTGGTGGTAAGTACTACGGGAAAATTAGACAAGAGTGATTGGCAGAGGATGGCAGGGGTCATTTCCAATTACATGGTCAGGGGCAGTTGAAAGGGGGCAGTTGAGTTGGCCATCAAGGAATTATCTACAGGACATCTCCATGAAGGTGAACCCACATTCCTAGACGCTGTCCCCAGTGAGGCAAGACTCACATCCTTCTCCAGTGAGTGAATGAATGAATCAAGGTTGAGGAGGGAAATCGTAGCTTTAGAAATCACTCTGAAAGTTACTCATAGACCCAGGAGTAATGTTTCTTGGATCCCTATACCCTGTAACTTCAAAGACTGTTGGAGTAGAGAAAACATGGGAGTGAGTTAGTTAGACTCGGTGTCAAGCCCTTCCCACATCCCCATGTACTCCTCTAGGGTGACCTTAGGGAAGTCACCTGGTATCTCCTCCGAAGGGCTCTCATTCGTATAAATGGGAGTAAAATTTCCGTGGGGTGCCTGGGTGGCTCAGTCGGTGAAGCCTTTCACTCAGGTCATGATCCCAGCTTCCTGGGATCGAGCCCTGCATAGGGCTCCCTGCTCTTTGGGGAGCCTGCTTCTCCCTCTTCCTCTGACACTCCCTGCCCCTGCTTGTGCTCTCTTTTTTCAAACAAAGAAATCAAATCTTAAAAAAAAATTTCCTTGCTTCATGAGGGGTGGAACATTGGAGATAAAATGATGTAGCAGCTAGTTCTTTATAAAGTACCAAATGATATCGAAATGTGATCATTTGGGAGGAAACCCATTGTTCTCAGACCTGCACACCCTTTCTTTCCTCTTGCCTTACTCCTTGGTTTCCCTGTTCCCCACTTTTATCCCTGCCTCTGCCTATAAAGCTCATCAGTGGCACCCGTGGCACTTCACTTCCTGTCCCTGGAGTGGCTTAAACGAAGGTGGTGGCAGAAGGGGGAGGGGTTACCCCTCTGAAATATTGCCTACTTCTTAAGGGCTGTAAAAATGAAATCAGGTGGGGAGTGCCTGGGCAGCTCAGTCAGTTAAGCAAGAATCTGACTCCTGATCTCAGCTTGGGTCTTGATCTCAGGGTTTTGAGTTCAAGCCTCGCATCAGGCTCCCCGCTCGGCGTGGCACCGACTTTAAGAAAAAAAAAATTATTTAAAGTAAGAATTTAAAAACATAATAATGGAGTCAGGCAGAGCTGTTGCTAGTTGAAACAGGGGACCAGAGGTGTATTTCCAATAGCGATCGCTTGTTTTTATTTTGTTTACTGCTTGGTCCTCCGGGGTCAGGTTAACCAAACTTCTATACACAAAGACGGCTTTCCCTGAATTTCTGAGGGGGTCCTTCCCTCAGAAAATGGAGGCTTTGGTTGAAATGATCTGATTACCTCCTTGGAGCTTCCCCCTGTCTTCTGGCATGATAGACCTATAGCATTTCCCATGCTTCTCCTGTTATTCTTTCTAATTGCCCCTTAATTTACCTTTTTTTTTTTTTTTTTTTTTTCCGTTTAGGCAGTTTGAAGTAGAAGCATGTGCAGCCCTGCATAATAATGTATTAGAAAGGCATCTCAAGGAATAAATTATTAGCATTGTTTGCATGCATGGTTCAAATTTACTGGCAAATTGTTCAGGCCTTGGCTTTACGAGGTAGCTGCCAGCAAGGATCCTTCTGGGTAAAACCCTGAAACAGGAGAAGTTTCCTTTTGGTTTCCCTCACTCACAAGTCCTCTGCCTTCTTCCTCCCCTTTCAACACCTCCCACCGTTCCCGCCCCTACAGAACTCTGTGGACCTGGCAGGGCTTTTTACACCTTCACGCGAAGACATTTCGTGGGTTCCCCGCGGCCCACCCCCCAGCCACCCCGCACAGGACCGGCCCCCAATGAAAGTGAGGTGTGCGAAGGAATAAATCTTCAATGGTATAATTTTAGACCCTGTGGCAACTGGGAAGGGCAGCTATTTTGGGCCCTGGGGCTTTCTCCTTGACCTGAGATGATGTTACTTTGCCGTCCGCTGGCGCAGTCTGCCAGCCCGGCACGCGTTCCCTGTAGCAATGTGCCTGCCATTCCTGGGGGGTGCTTCTCCATTTCTCTGCGGAGCCACTGGGTGCTCCTCCAGAGCTCTGTGCAGGTATGCAAGGCCACGAATCTGGCCATGGGCACCCACCTGGGCCTGTCACCAATGACATTTTGAGGGGGTGGCTAAGGCTACCCCCTCAGGGACAGCACAGATGGAAGGCCCTTCCTTCCATAGAGGAGGTGGGGAAGCTCCCTGGTCTGGTTCTTGCCTGTCTCCCCAGCCTCCATGCTTTATCAGCTGCCGTTGTGCGGGTCACCCCCTCTCTGAGCAGGGTGACCAGGTGGTGTCCGGGCCACAGCGTCTGAGCACCCCTCCTGAGAGGCCTCATTTGAAGCTGCCGGGGGAGGGCCGTCCTCACAGCGGTCCTGACCACCCTGCTTGCTATCTTCCCACTCAAGCCCCTCACGCAGCTGCAGCCTGCAGACCAGTGTCCTGGCTGGGGAAGCGAGTCCGGACTCCTACAGCTGATGGACAGGACAGCTACAAGAAGTCCGAGGGTGGCCAAGACAATAGTGCTTTCCAGAAGGGGCCGAGAGTCTAGCCAATATCATCCCTGGGGAGAATATCTTGTTCGTGGTTTTTACAACCTAAAAAGTGTGCACAAGACCTAGAGATCATTCAGGAAGGAGGACTAAAGTCAGTAAAGAACAGAAAAATGGGAACAGCGTTTTGTTGTTGTTGTTTTTTTATTTTATTATATTATATATATATATTTTTAAAGATTTGAGCTTGTTCATGCCAAAAAGAGAAAACAGAAGCCTTTTATAGGTACGGCGAGAACGTGGCTCTCTCTTCTACAGGTCCCTTGGCCATTAAAGAAAGGGGAGAATTCCAGAGTTGGAGAGAGAGAGAAGGAAAACTGGGTGGGGAGGGGACCAGGGTACACAGAGAACCTGAGGAAGGACCGGAGAAGATAGTGCCTGGAGGGTAAGACGAAGGGAGAGGAAAAGATCGTGAGATAATGCTGCCTTTCCTTATCTGCTGTTGAATTGACAAAATTTTTTTTTTCCTTCGGAAAGGGAGGGAGGGAGAGAGAGAGAGAGCGCGCCCACGTGCACAGGCTTGTGCCTGTGCTAGCTGAGGGGGAGGGGCAAAGGGCAAGGGACAGAAAGAATCTTAAGTAGGCTCCGTGCCCAGTGTGGAGCCCAAGGAGGGGCTCCGTCCCATCATGACCTGAGCTAAAACTAAGAGTCCGATGCTTAATCGACTGAGCCACCCAAGTGCTCCTTGGTGTTAAATTAAATTTAACACATATTTTGAGAATCAATGATGTCTGTTCTGGTTCTCTATTTCTGTAGGATAGATCCCCTTAAAATTTATTTGCTTAAAACTGCAACATTTTATTATCCGCCATGGTGCTGAATGCTGACTGGGCTCAGCAGGTGGGTCTTATTTTGTGAGGATGAGGTCTGCAGGTGGCCCAGGTCACCTCTAAGGCTTTCCCACTGACACGTGGGGACTCACACTGGCCTTTGCTGGAACCTCAGCTGGGGCCACTAGCCGGAATGCCTGGTCACTGTTCACAGCAGCTCATCCCTGTGCTCCTTTCCCAGCCTCTCAGGGCTCCAGAGGTGAGGATCCAAAGAGAACGAGGTAGAGGCTGAGCCCTCCTTTCTGGTCTGGCCCACGCATATACACAATGGGTCCACCAGTCAGTCCGGTCAGCTCAGATTCAAGGAGAAGGCCCATAGACCCTTCCTGTGCATTTGAGGAATGTTCCAGAACTTGTGGCTACGCCTTCAAACTGCTAAAATGTCCAATCATGATGTCACCTGTTCTCAACCTTCAGCCCTTCAGAAACTTCTCATTGAGTTGGAGCTATGCTCCAGTTAAGTAATCAGTAGAAAGGAATGAAGTATCCATTCCCCAGAATGTGAGGTGATAGCAAAAAATGTGCCAAATGGGGAGCAAGAGGAACTCGTGTGTGGAGAGGCCATAGGCAGAGGGCAGGTAGGAAGGCCTGTGGCCTCTTCTCTTTTGGAGAGCTTTAGAGCAGGTTAGATGGTGAAGGCTAACACTCCCTGACTCTGGAGTGGGTGTTCTAGCCAACTTTATTCAAGCCCTAACATTTGTTCTTTATAACTTTGTATCCTGTTATCCGTTTTCTCTTCCCCTGCCTCATGTTTATTCCACAAACCATCCTTCCTTTCAACAACATTCTTCTTCTGTGGTCCTCAAAATCTTTCCATCCCTCTCTCCCCCTTGGTCACCACTATGCTTTCCGTGCATGAAAAAGGTTTCCTTTCTTTTTGCTTCTCTACGGCCATTTCTCAGACGAGATCTCTCCCTGCCTTTCCCAGTCCCCCTCCTCATTTGACTGCTTGAAATATGTATCTTCATGTTGGGTTCCCTCTTTGTGGCCATTGTCTCTTGCCTTCTAAAACCGTGTTCTATATTCTGTGTAGCTCATGCCTTTTTCTCTGCTCTGACTTGTCTTATCCTCGGTGCCCTTTGTCCCGCACAGTGTCCCAGGGCAATGGGCCCTGGTTTGTCCAACATCCAGTATCTCCATTGGCTACAGCTTTGATGGTGTACTATCTTCATGGTGAGGCCTTGTCCACAGCCACAAACTCTCCGGTGGGCTTTGCTGCTCAGCTGCTGACCTTTCTCTGGTAAGAGTTTCCTATATCCCGCCATTACAAAAGAAATGTTTTCTTTGCATCTCAGTCTCTGTTCTCCAGATATTACTAACTATAGACATTCACTTAAAAATAAAAAGATTTATTTATTTATCTTAGAGAATAAGAGGGAGAGAGAGCATGAGCAGGAGGGGCAGAGGGAGAGGGGGAGAGACTCTGAGCACACGGAGCCCAACACGGGGTTCGATCCCAGGACCCTGAGATCGTAACCTGAGTTGAAACCAAGAGTCAGATGCTCAACCACCTGAGCCCCCCCGCCCCGTGCCCCTAGACCTTCACTTTTAAATCCCCATGTAGGTTTAAGTCCTTCTCTCCTCTTAGTATAAAAATGATATATATCCACCGTAGAGAATTTAGAACACACAAAAGAAGCAAAAACAAGAAAACCAATATTGTGGATATAAACATTGTTAAGACCTTTGTGTGGGCTACTCTTTTCCCTCCATATTTTGTTCAGAAAAAAAAAAATTGCTACTTAGATGGGCAGTGCTTTTCTCCAAGTTGTTTGCTATTTTATAGAAACAACTGTGGCAAAACCAGAGCCTCTGACCCCAGCTAACTGGACAAGTCTGGGCCATCAGGTCCTCACTAGGCCGGTACCTGCCCTTTCCTTAATGTAAATCAGATAATATTGGGATCTGGACCCATGATAGCACATCAAGGTGGAGTTAGAATTTTCACTTTGAAGCCTAAAACTTTATTGGAGATGGTGGTTTGCAAGAGACAAGTAGAGAAGACAGGAGTCTAGAAGCATTCCTTGGATCCTGGCAGGAATTTCTGTGGTGAATTTTGTGCTCTAACCTCTTATTCATATCTTAAATTCTCCCTTAATGGTGGAACTGTGTCTGTGGGATTCTGACATTTCCCCCTAACAATATCTGAGCAAGGGGATACTTTTTTGCAACCTGCTTTTCTGATTCATATGTTTTTTCTGTGTCATTGGATATTCTTCGAGATTATGATTTTGGGGCCTACACAGTGACAACAGTGGATGTTTGAATATTTATGGGGAAAGTGAAACATGCTGCTTAAACTCTGGCATTAGATAGTACTGAGTCCAAATGCCTGACACATAGTTTGCTATGTGACTTGGGCAATGTATTTAAATACTCTGTCCCAGGCTCCCCATCTGTTAAATGGGTATAAGGATGTGGTCCAGTGATGTAATGAAATCGAATGTTCCCAGGACACAATCGTGCCACAAAAGTAAGGGCTCGATAGATTTTGCCTATAATTATTAATTACCGTAATCCTAAATCCTCTGTAATTGCTCATGAAACAGCCCCCATACTTTTCAGCATTAGAGACAAAGCTCTGACAAATATCCTCAAACATTTACATGTTATTTTCTTGAGATAAGTGCCTACAAGTTGCATCATCGGGTCACAGATTATAAACATTTAAAGAGCTCAAAACTGTCACTACTTTCACTGAATTTTCTAAGTTGTCCACAGCCCAGCCTTTCCCATTTTTTTTTCACGTCCACAGTTTCAGAGACAACGTGTACCTCTCTGTGTCCAGGATTTGCTGAATGCTCACCTTCCAACAAAATTCACACAGTGTTATGTCTGAAAGTTTTTAAAATGTTTTTACATCTGATATTCAAATTGGGGTTTTTCAGGTAGATTTCACTCATTCATGTACTTCCTCACATACCAGGTGGAGATCAAGTTTATATACAGAAATAGGTTTATAGGATAGGTTTATATTGTTAGAGCTGGCTTTTGCATTGCTAACCCTGGAGAGGTCTTTGGAGCTTTGAGGAAGAGTTCTAGACAGTTCTAAGGAAGTCACCTATTGACCAGGCTGAATGATATCTAGAAAACCTTTCCTCTCTAGAAAGAGGACTACTTGAAACAGGAACACTTTGACCCTTTGACCTAACAGGAACAATCCCGCACCTGCCCATCTCATGTACCCTGGTTTCTAGGCTCAGGAAATATCAATATGAAATTCACTGAGATGCTTCTTTGAGCTACCCATTCTACTGTGCACCAGAAAGATGAAGAAAACCCAAAACCAGAATGCTCCTTGCCTCAGGGAGCATTGTCTGTTGGACAAGGGGATACACAAACAATTATAGATCATAGTTAAATTCGCCAGAATGGAGATGCGTATCTGGAAGGAAATCCCTGAGTCACAGTCTGCACAATCAGCCCAATTGTCTCCAGACGGTTTTGGTGGGTCCAAGGTTATAGCATTTAGAAACGTTTTTAGTTGCCAACAAGGAGTAACTAGAGATTTCAGGTAAAAATGTAGATTTCTGTCTCACCTTGAAAAAAAAATGGAAGTTTTGGCAATATGGAGCCCTCATGTTAGCATGACAACAGTGAGGCGTGGCTGACCCATTAGCTATGGTACCGGTTCTCTCTCTCTCTCTCTCTTTTTTTTTTTTTTTTGCACAGTTCCCACCACTCCCTGCTCTACTACCCTTTGCTGCTTTACTTATGTGTACTATCTGTATGAGCCATGAGCTTCTGACCGTAGGCCTAGCTAAGGGGGCATTTATTCTTTCACGGGCTCTCAGAGAAGACACAGAGAGGTCTGCTAGAGCAGAGGACTGCGGGGTAAGCAAAAATATGCTAGGTAGGTAGGTGGAGGGAGGACCATCCATGCTGGGCAGAGGTATGGGGACTGGAACACATCACTCAGCCCTGCCTGAGTGAGGACAAACAGACAAGATTGGAGAAGAGTTGGGCATCTGACAGAAGGGACTGGGGGAAAGAGTTGGAGAGGCATGTATGCATCAGCTCTTAAGCAACCTGTCACACCAAAATAAGGAATTGAGATTGTTGTTGTTGTAAAAACCAGTTCTGATGCTTGACAGAAGAAGAGCTAAAAAAGTTTGTATTATCTGTGCTCTGACCTCATGGCGGTACCTGGTGGAGCACCTTGTGCGCAGAATCTCATTCAATCCTGACATCAAGCCCAGAGGACATGTGCTTTTATGACCCTAGCCTTGCAGATGGGAAAAGGCAGATAGAAGGAGGGTGGTTAAGTGACTTTCCAAAGGTCACAACCAGTAAGTGGCAGAGTGGGAAGTGGACCCCAGGCTCAACTACAGAGCTCACCACTTGATCGCCAGATGACATCCAGGCTTCAGGATGGCGACCCTAACGGCCAAGGCAGAGTTGTTCTGGGAGGGGGTCAGGTCAGGAGAGGCTGACAGATGGAGCAGGGTGGCGGGGTGTCCACTGCAGTGACCAGCGGGAGAGCAGGAGAGCCCCACGGGTCTGCGTTGGTGCAGGGCAGGGGAGAGGGTGTGTGTGGGTTCCACAGAGGATGACCCT
This sequence comes from Mustela lutreola, assembly GCF_030435805.1. Lineage (NCBI taxonomy): Eukaryota > Metazoa > Chordata > Mammalia > Carnivora > Mustelidae > Mustela > Mustela lutreola. The sequence goes on along the minus strand of NC_081296.1, from coordinate 21,295,798 downwards.
TCCTCGTGGAATGTCCCACCGCAGGAGTTTCCTCTTGCTCCTTCGAATTCTCAGGGCACTTTGTGTCCCTTGCCCAGGGCTTGTTTTTGCCATGCTCCCGTAACAGCTGTGCACATCTTAAGGCCTCATGTCTAGTTCAAGTTTGTAAGGGGCAGGAGGAATCATGCTTTATTGGCCTTAATTTCATTTTTGCATTGCTGAGCACGGTGCTTTCGCAAATGAATGAATTCCCCCAAATTATCTTTTTCAGATCGTTTCTCCTCCTGTATGCATTTGCGAAGCCCGTGGCAGGTTAGACAGCTCTTCTTTACAAATACGAGAATAATTTCTTTACACGATCTACTTTAAACCATTTGAAAATATGAGGGAGAGAAGACAGGGAAGCTGTTTAAAAGCAGAGAAACCCTTTAAGAGTCAATGTCACATTTATTGTTATAAAATATTTTTTTCTCTCTGTTAGACATCTGGTTCCCATTATGTTCAGTATTGGGTACTTGAGTTCACCAGGCATTTTGCATACCAAGCAGCGTGTATGCGAAATCCCCCCGACATCCGGCCGTTCATGTTTGCACCACACAAGTCCTACTTTACATTTGCAGACAACCTTCCTATCATCAACTTAATTCTTCCCAACATGCTTTCGAGGTTATTTGGTTCATCCTTAGCTTGCGGACCAAATTGCCTACGTCTGAGAAAGGAAGGACTTCATCCTGGAGTCTTTGCTTTATGTCCCTGTATGGTCCAACTATCTATAAGCGCACCCCAAAGTCAATGAAACATCTAAAGCTTAAGTCTATATTTCCCAGTAACATTGACCCAGAAATGAGAAACACAATATGGAATGTTTGCTAATGAGTCATGAATTTCATTATAATTGCTTCCACATTCCGGATAGCGCCCTTAAACCATCTAATCTTGACATATCCTGCAACAATCCCATGTGTTGTAAATGATTTTGTTTTATTCCTTAGGTTACTGTTAAGGGCTTATTTTATGCTTCATTTCATTTTCTTAAAGAAAGCCACACACGTGTGTCTGCACACTCACTCCCGCGCATGTGCCCACGCGCGCGGGTAGCCGCCCAAAACAGAGGCTTTTGCTTCGATCCTTATTATTATTATTTTTTTTAATAAGATAATTATGAAACCAAAAGGAACCATCATCCTTTGGTTTGGAAATAAAAATAAACACAATTAGGGAAAAAAAACACAAAACGGTGTTTAAAAATAAACTGCTTAAAAATAAACACAAAACGGTGTATTGTGGAATTCCAAGCAGGGTCTCTGAGAAGGCAAGAATCGAGCAGGGCCTCGGCCAGCAGGCCAGCGGTGCCCTCCCTCTCTGCGCAGAAGAGTCTATGAATGGACAGACACGGCTAGCATTCAGTACAGTAGTAATGGAAAATTAAATACGACTTTTAAAAAGTGCTCACATTATAAAGTGATCTATTAGCATTATATGACTTCGGCACTTAAAGTGACTGATTCTAATTGTACGATTTGGCCTATGGCAAGCATTAAAGAGCTACAGAATCTTGTGCTTTTTTAAAAATCTCTTTTGGGATATTTTAAAGTGGATTCCACCACACACACCCCTCCTTTGGAATAAAGCTTTGTTCCTGCCACAGAAATGGTTGTGCAGAAGAAATCTCGTAGTCTTGATAGAGCCCGAGGTAATTATAGTTTTTTTTCCCTTTGATTTGTGAATGGATAAGGCAAACATTAAGGACATTTTTGCATTTTTTTGCCTCCTTTTTTATTAAGTGAATCTGTCTTTACAGCTTGGGGATGTTATCCTGAAAAAGTAAAGATGGATGGCCTTCCCTGATGAGCTTTTCTAGCAATCAGACAGGCATTCTTTCCCTGCACCTGGTGATCGTACTCTATCCTGCCCAATCTCTTCCGCAGGAGCCTGTGGGTCGCTAAGATGATGTTGCATGCCATACCTTAAGCTGAACTCAGTTTAAGCAAGTTAGCACAAAACGAGGGCGACTTCTGAGCAGGTGTGCTTCTTAGGTACACTTACTAAAGGGTATGCAGTTTCCAGAAAAAGAGGGATAAATATGGGGGGATATCATTCATCTTTGAATTAGATTTTATGTTTATGATGTGTACAGGCTTATTCATAATTCTCACGGTATGGACTGCAGGAACCTTATTAACTGCATGGTATTGGAAACAGCAGCTTTTTATGCTGACAGAGGCCTTTTTGAACTTACATGTTTAAGCCAAACTGAAGCTTTTCCTTGATCTACATGCCTATGAATTACTTGTTGGTAGTTTTCAGATTCCTGACTGTCGAAAAATTGCCTACTGTGCTTCAGAGAGTTTTGATGTAATGACCCACATTGTTACCCATATAACCAACAGTGGGCTCTTGAACACATGATTTAAAAACTTCAATAACACTGTTAGAGTGCAAATGCCAGCCTTATTTATTTGAAACATCTCTTCCTGAAATTGGGCTTTTTTTTTTTTTTTTTTTTAAAGATAATGCAAAAGTAGAAGTTTAAAGGCACTCTGGCTTCTTGTGCTTTTCCCACTAACACTGCCCTGTAGCTTGTAATAGCTCTTTTTCTTCCACAACCTGGAATCTGCCGAAGAGAGCAGAAATACTTGTTATTGACCTGAATTAGGATAAAAGGAAAAGGGAAGATAAGATCGTAGCCGTCGGCACTTTGTTTATGAAAACATCATTTTGAGGATGTGCTTGAATCAGGCAAAAGTAATTCACCACCCTCCTCTTCCAGCATATTTGAGATGCCAGCCTGATCAGACCTAGAGAACAATGCCCAGAATTAGGGCATTACCTTCCCTGTATGCTAGTGTTGTGCAGGATAGCAATATCTAATCATGATATTTTCTCTTTGTTATTTTAGAAATATATATGAGCATAAAGAAAGTAAAAAAATGAAAATGTAAGCATGCATAAATTTTATTTTAAAAAAGTAATCATATTTTATTTGAAAAGTTTTAGGACTCAAAAGAAGTTGTAAAAATAATTCAGAAAGATCGCCTGTTCCCTTTCCCCAGTTTCCTCAAAGATAACAGCTCATATAAAGCGCAGTACCTTGTCAACATTAGGAAAAGGATTCAATAGTGTTATCCTAGTTATAGACCTTATTGGGACTTCAGCAGGTTTTTTGGTTTTTTTTAAAGATTTTATTTATTTATTTAAGACACAGAGAAAAAGAGACTGAGAGTGAACATGAGCAGGGGAGAGGGGTAGAAGCAGGCTCCCCATTGAGTAGGGAGCCCGCATGGGGCTCCATCTCAGGACTCTGGGATCATGACCTCAGCCGAAAGCAGCTGCTTAACTGACTGAGCCAACCAGGTGCCTCTGAGGAGAGAGAATCTTTTACTTATTGATTTATTTCAATGTTCCAAGATTCATTGTGTATGCACCACACCCAGTGCTCCATGCAGTACGTGTCCTGCTTAATACCCACCACCAGGCTCACCCAACCCACCACCCCCCTCCCCTCCAAAACTCTCAGTTTGTTTCTCAGTTGTTCACAGTCTCTCATGGTTTGTGGGGAAAGAGAATCTTAAGCAGATCTCACCCCGAGCTGGAACCAGACACGGGGCTGGATTTCACGACCTGGAAATCATGACCTGGGCTGAAACTAAGAAGACGCTTAACTGACTGAGCCACCCAGGTGCCTCTGTATCCTGCCCTAATTCTGGGTATTGTTTTCTAGGTCTGATCAGGCTGGCATCTCAAATATGCTGGAAGAGGAGGGAGCCTTCCACAGGGCAGGGGCTCAAAGTGGGTAGGTCCTGGCCAGGTCAAAGGGTGCAGGAAAGGGACTCAGGGACATGTCCTGTAGCCACAGTCGGAATTTTAAGATGTTGAGAGTGACAACTTTCAGGATCTTTGGACGAGCTCCTTTCATTCAGAGCCTACATATGGTATTCTAGCTCTGGTGTTGCATTTGAGCAATGGCTTGCTATCACAAGGGCAGTCACTGTTTCTTAGAACAGACTCAAAAGGTCTCTGACATCATACCTGTTAAGTCAGATCTTCCCTACTCAACACTGGCAGGCCTGGTGCTGGGCTCACATAGCACGTGGGTAGGAGAGAGGTCTGTTTTCTAACAGTAAAGGGGAAGTGGTTCCTTAAAGCATGGTTGGTAGCCAGCGTTGGGGAAATAAAACCATTGTATGCCTTAAAAATTGAGGTTCCTCATTCAGAATGTAACAACACTATCATCCTCTAGCCTCCTACAGATGTGATCACCAGCGTTTCCTGCTTGGAAGACCCTCAGCTGCTTTCCACTGGGCTTCAGGTGGTGTCCAGAATTCCTACTGTGGCCTGTGGCCTGCAGGGTCCTGTTTGGTCTGGCCAAGCCTACCCATGTCCTCAGCCTTGTCACAATCCACTTTATTTCTAGTTCCCAGGGATCCAGTCTCGCTGGACCATTAAATGGCCCTTTAATTTGCTAAGCTGTGTTCTACCCTGGGCCTTTGCACATTCTACTTCCACAAATGCTCTCCTCCCTGCCCCCCACACCCTTTCTCCATACTTGCATCTATAACCTCATTCTCCGGGTTTCTATTAAGACTTTCTATACTTGTCTCTGTGAAGTTCCCACCAAGAGTCCCATTTTATCCATAGTTTTGCATGCATTATAATCTTATATTCAGTGGTAGAATTATATATATGTGTCTCCCCTATTATACTGTGAGTTCCATGAGGGCAAGAGTTCCATGAGGGCAAGTTTCAGTAAGAATTTGTTGAATGATTTATTGAACAGATGAGTAGATGAATGAATGAAATAATGACACATCCCCTCATTTCTCCCATAAGTTTAAGTAATGTCACATTTGGGATTTGGACTTATTTATACTTACTTCTAAACTCTTCATTTTGGGGTCATTTGTTTGGGGCTCATTTCCGGGGCCATTCTCATGTTCAGGTAGGAACAGCTTTTTTTTTTTTTTTTTTTTTAAAGATTTTATTTATTTATTTGACAGACAGAGATCACAAGTAGGCAGAGAGGCAGGCAGAGAGAGAGAGAGAGGAGGAAGCAGGCTCCCTGCCCAGCAGAGAGCCCGATGCGGGACTTGATCCCAGGACCCTGAGATCATGACCCGAGCCAAAGGCAGCGGCCCAACCCACTGAGCCACCCAGGCGCCCCAGGAACAGCTTTTCATAGGAAATCATGGCTGATGTACGTTGGTCATTGATTTTGCCTATTCTGTTGGGTTCTTTCTGCTTTGCACGTTTTATCTGATGTAGTTGCCACTTCAAGGCCACTCCAGCAAAGTAGTGGCCAATCCTCATCAACATAGTGGCCATTCATTGGCAAAGAGCTTCCCAGAGCTGCTTTGCTAAATTCAGGGCTCTAAGCATGGCATTTGGTATGCCTATGATCTTGACAGTGGGAACACTTTGGGAAACAGGTCTAGTACACCCTTGGAAAAGATTATAGCTGGATGGAAGAGGCCATTATGAGGATGAAGGAGGTTCATTTTTGAATATCAGATCAAAGAGGCATTTGAAACAGAGCTAGAGGTAGAAGTTAGGGACCATTCTCCATGGATGAGTGATCTTTGAGCTAATTCTAGATTGATGGTCAGGGATATATTAGTTCTATGGGAGTATGTGACATGAGGTAAGGTCAAGACAGAGGGTGTGGTGTGTCTAAAGGTCTTGGAAAGAAGTCTGATGAGATGATTCAACCAAATCTCTGGAAAATTTAGATACAAACCCATGTCTCCTGGAAAGAGTGCCCTTCCCCCGTCCCTCAAATTTGAATTACCTAGGTAATTGGTTCAGTTTTGTGGTTGGTATCTACCTAGTCTAAACATATGTTAGCAATCAAATATAGATTATTTATTTTATATTTAGGTAAGTAGGTAACAGTGTGGTACAGAATTCTATCCCTTTTCTCCCTTCCTTTTTATCAAGGTGTGTGTGTGTGTGTGTGTGTGTGTGTGTGTGTGTGTGTCTTTACATTCATTTGTCAATCTTGCCCAGATACAGTTAAAGTTCACAGACTTGTTTGTTGTACGAGCTTTGAGATTCAGGAGGGCTTCTGCCTATGGTGGTTGTGTAGCTAGTATGAAGACAGCATGACCTTCCAGGAGGGATTCAGATTTTGGAGTTAAATGCCTAGAGACAAGGTTCAACTTCATGTGTGCCGACTTGCGACTTGGGGCAAGTCCCTTAACCTTTCTGAGCCTCTGTTGCCTTCCTTCCATCTTTGGGCTGACAATAAAATTATTTGTCTCATTTGTCTCATAGAAGTATGTATGTGATGTGATTTATACGAAAGAACTTCAAAACTTATCAGGCACTTTGTAAATATCAGGCATTGTAGTTATACAGTTAATGTACTCTTTAAAAATGCGACTGGTTTCTACAAGTAAATGCTGTTGAGTGTGGATGAGAACTTCCCAGGCTCAATGTCACTTGAAAGTTTACAATAACATATTTCAAATATGGCAGCAATGTAGCAGCTAGACATTCAAACATTTCTAGAAGCAATGAAAATTTACAATTATTATACTGCAGGTTTATCATTTACAGAGCAGTTCAGTATATAAATATTGAAAAAGAGAAAGTCAGTCCCCAAATAAAGACTGGCAAAACCTTTGATGCTTAGCAAGAAAGATATCAAAGTGAATTTTCCTGGGATATTTCTGGGTAGCTCATTTTGTCGTATGCTTGGAAATTCTATAACCTTAGAATCACTTTTCAGGCTACAGTAATAAACTTTCTCAAAAAAGTTTTATTTAGCCAGGAAGTGGCTAGAGTAACTGAGAGGAAAGGCAAACAGGTTTTATATGTAACAAAAAACTATCCCACACATCAGTATTAAAATAGAAACAAATCTAAAAATGCACATCCAGTTCAATACTAAAAAAATTAATGAGATCCTTTTGCTATAAATATGATTTTCTAGAAACTCAAGTGCAGTTCATATTAAAAAGGACAGAGATGAATTTATTCAGCAACATAAGCCCAGAAAATGTTTGGTAGGTAGTAACAACTGTGTTATTATTATTTTTTTAAAAATTTATTTATTTGACAGACAGAAAGCACAAGTAGGCAGAGGGGCAGGCAAAGAGAGAGAGAGAGAGGAGGAAGCAGGCTCCCTGATGAGCAGATTGCCAGATTCGAGGCTCAATCCCAGGACCCTGGGATCATGACCTGAGCTGAAGGCAGAGGCTTAACCCACTGAGTCACCCAGGCGCCCCAACATCTGGGTTATTGATGAATGGCTGGGAATTGGAACATAGAACTGGAATAGTAATTAATATCTTTTTTTTTTAAGACTTTATTTACTTATTTTAGAGAGAGAGAGAGTGTGCAAAAGCAGGAGGAAGGGCAGAGAGATGGAGTAGCAGACTCCCCACTGAGCAAGAAGCCTGATGGGAGCTGGATCCTAGGACCCAGGGATCATGACCCGAGCCAAAGACAGTGACTTAACCAATTGAACTACCCAGGTGCCCATGGATTGGTAATTAACATCTTAATAAGAAATCCACTATCAACTATTTTATTTTATTTTATTTTATTTTATTTTATCTTTTCACCATAAACCATTTTACATCAAGATAGTTTTGTTTTGTTTGTCCTTCTTTCCTATTTCTCTCTTGCCTAGTTGAGACACTTTCCCCCCGCTCCTTTCCTCTTGAGGCCCTCATGAATGAAAAGAAAACAAATATTAAAATACTGTATAGGAACAACACAAATGACGTTGGAAATGGGCCAGCGACAAGCGATTGTGTTCATTGGCTTGCTGCTCCAAACCTCTGTCAGCTGGTGCATGTAGGAAGCTAAAGAATGTTTTCTTGTCAGCTTAGGAGATCAAAGTTTTGGATCTTGAAAAGACAAGACATTTGGAGTGGGGGAGGACGCAGTGCACTTCAAGGTGGAACGTTCTGTAGGACCAGCTTCAACCACCCAAGAGTAGAAATGGCGTTGGGATCCCACAACTCATTAGCGGAGACGAAGAACACATTACAGTCGATTGGAGTCTCGCTGGGTGCCCAGTCACCCCAGAACCCTTTGCTAAAGGACCCTGGGGTCTTCACTGAGCCTGAGGGAGCTGCCTTTTGAACTTTCTCACCTCACCCACCCCAGAGGGGTCCAGCAGCTAGATGACTCTTGACTACCAGAATCTCGCTCTTCCCATTACTTGAGAAATTCCGTGTTTTCTGCTTTAGTAGGAAGTCTTTTGCGTGGCGGTGAGCCCACAGTTAGGGGTTGCTTTAGCTCAAGCCTCAAAATGCACACACTGCATCTTTAAGAACGAGTTTCCTTGTGAATCAGTAAACGTACCAGACAAAGCCGCAATGACTTATGCATTCCTGCATACCCGGCAAGGTGAAAATAATAGAATAAACATCATATACTTCATTATGATATCGGTTTACACTTCCAGGGTACACAAAAAGAGGCCATTTCATCAAGCTAATTGCCTGAAAGTAAAAGAGAGAGAACTTTAGCTATTAGTCTATTATGGGGCTTTTTTCTTAATCACAAATAGGGACCCTGTGTCCCTGGGGGGATGTGTATTCTAATTTACAATTGAACTACAGATCAGAGCAATCAATCTTGGGCAGCACTTTTACAGTGTAATTGCTGCAACGATAACAAATAAAAAGAAGAAGAAGAAGAAAAAGAAGAAGAAGAAGAAGAAGAAGAAGAAGAAGAAGAAGAAGAAGAAGAAGAAGAAGAAGAAAGAGAAGAAGAAAGAGAAGGAGAAGAAGAAGAAGGCCTAGCTAAGTTTTAGCTTGAGGTGGAGATATTTCCAGACACTAGTTCAGGGTGGGAGGGAGAGAAGACCCGCCACAGACATGAATATGCAATGAGGGCTCATTAGCTGCCTCGTGTTGCCATGACGAATGGCATTATCCCCGGCCTGGTGCTGCCTAAACATGAATTTTATAACGACCCATTTATCATGACTTGTCATGAGCTTCGGTACTGTACTTTTTTCCAGCTCACACACCTTTCCCTATTATGACGGGAAAAATCTTTCCCTTTTCTTTTTTTTTTTTTTTTTTTTTTTTTTTTTTTTTTTTTTTTTTTAAAGATTTATTTATTTATTTGACAGAGATTACAAGTAGGCAGAGAGGCAGGCAGAGAGAGAGAGAGGAGGAAGCAGGCTCCCTGCTGAGCAGAGAGCCCGATGCGGGACTCGATCCCAGGACCCTGAGATCATGACCTGAGCCGAAGGCAGCGGCTTAACCCACTGAGCCACCCAGGCGCCCCAAATCTTTCCCTTTTCTATTATTGTTTCCTTTTATATCGATTTCTGGCCCTTTAAGGCAAGTGTTCTAATATAGCAACACGCTAATGAGTGATTTGTGACTTCAAAAAGTTGAAGAGTGAAAACACAATTAGTCATTCCATTTTCCCTGTGGTCATAGAAGTGAGGAAAAAGTTAAGAGTCCACTTTTAAAGAAATGTCTTATTGTGTGAGCTTTCGTTTGGCTATAGCATTCTGACACTGCAGAGATTTTTTAAAATTTAAAATGAACTGTGTTGTCTTCCATTCCGTTCATACTTTTATTCCTTTCTTTTTCTTTTCTTTTTTTTTTTTTTTTTTTTTTTTTTTTTTTTTTTTTTTTTGGTCCTGTAAGAACCTTTCAGTATCTTCAAAGTAGAGGTCAAGAGTTTCAGAGGTACTTTCCAAAAGTCTTGGAGCTATGATGAAAAAGTATGAGACTAAAATGCTTGCAAGATCTTTGGTGCTTTGTGTTGTACAGGTGCATACGTCAATTTCTCACTCAGATACCTGGTCAGATTGTGGGGAGGAAGGTTGGCTTGGTCTTTGATGATAACTTCTCAGGGCATACGTCTTATCAATAGTAAAACAAAACAAAACAAAACAAAATGAAAGCAATCTCCCTTGATAGAAACCATGAGTTCTGTTTGAGTATTAAGGAGCCACCAAGTTGGTATAATGCGAGGACTGGACTCCCTGCCCTTGGGCAAGAGTGTGAGGGAGCGCATCGAAGTTAAGACCAGCAGTTGACTGAGAATATGGTTCTAGATTGACAGAAGTGGCCTTGTTGTAATACAGACCCAACCAGTGGTATCTATGAATAGTCCATTTAGTTAACAGAAAGAGAGCAGTACTAACATGATTTCTCAGTTGGATTAGGCAAGGTGAAGGAAGGGCACAGGAACATGGGGGAGGGGAATTTGATATTGTTTTGCACACCCAGGGGTTATGGTCATACTAATTTGTAAACCGAAAATAGCTGACCAGATCTTTTTTTTTTTTTAAAGATTATATTTATTTATTTGAGACAGAGAGAGAGAAACAGAGGCGGGGAGGGGTAGAGGGAGAGGGGGAAGCAGACTCCCTGATGAGCTGGGAGCCCGATGCGAGAATTGATCCCAGGACCCTGAGATCATGACCTGAGCTTAACGCAGATGCTTAATCAACTGAGCTACTTAGGTGCTGCTGGCCAGATCTTTTTGAGTGTGGCTATCTCTCCTATGCCCCTGAATTCTGTATTAACAGGAACAGTACTTCCACGTGATAGCATTTAAACAATACATAAAATTAATGATAAAATATGTTACATATTAATGACAATTTTGTACTTGCTAGGCATTCTGCAATTCCAGAGGTCTTTCATCAGATCCTAAGGTTAATTGGGGGCAGAGTTATTGTTTCCATTTTAAAGAAGTAAAAATTGAGGCTCAGAGCTTAAGTGACTAGCTCAAGTTCACACAATTAGACCCTGAAGGTGATGGCGCTCCATATCAAGCCTTTTCATTTCTAGGCTGGGGTTTCTCACCAGTCACCAGAACAGGAAATTATTCCTCAAATGTTGTCTTTTTTGGGATTTAGCAGTAAGTGAGTAAGTTGGGAAAAGAGCCCCATTGAAAAGATGGCCATCATTTACACTTGAGAGCCTGTTATTCTCCTAAACTACTTACTAGAAATTGAAATTAGCACATGCATGTCAATTAAAATTAAGTTGCCAACCATTTATGTTGAATTATCTTTCATCATTTGAAAACGCAGATAGGAAGTGTTTTTCAACATAAAGACTTGGGCACCATTCTGGCCGGTATTCTTGTGTTTTGAGTCTGCTGGGCATTCTATATATACATACACATATATTTTTTTCTGAGGAATATATCTTTTGTGTTTTCCCCTATGAATGATTAAACAGGATTGTTAGAGATAATTTGGTGATGGAGGGATTAAAATATTGGCAAATGATATTAAAGAACATTGTGATTATGACTGAGCAGATTAAGACTGTGTCTATATGACACCAAACATCTGGATGAAAATGGAAAAAAAAATTTTTAATTCTTGATTGTTTTCTTTACTTGACACTATACATCTGGATCTTTAAAAACATCTGGTTTTTGACTCTTTTTTCCCAGGTTTTCTCTGGGTGTTTGGTCTCATAAACAGAGAGGTAAAGAACAAACATTTTAGTACTGTTATTACTGAATTAGATAAAACTATTGCATTTAATTAATCTGCAAATTTTAACTAATTATTCTATTTAATATAGCATTTAATGAATAAAATTTTCCACCAGGCAAATATATACAGACAGAAAGAGGTAATTAGGTGATTTAAGAATAAAACTTGGCTTAAGGCATTATTTCAATCTTGGTCATAGTGTACCGACAGCAATTTCCTTGGGCAAAAATCTTTTTCAGTCTTCAGACAACAATTTTCTCTCTGAGAGAGTTGTTTCTCCATGTGTGATGAGGATCTGTTAATTCACAATGTGTTTTGACAATAGTAAAATTTCATAAACACTTAATAACATATGAGATACATCTAGTAACAGACATTTTCTTTGCCAAGTGAATTATCCAGGCTGATAAAATCAGTGTAAACCCACTCTCCAACCAGCCTCCTGACATGCCCGAGGCTGAACCCCGAAGAGGAATCAAATGAAAACAGGATTTCAAAGACTTTGCTGCAGTGAAAGGCACCTTATGTGACTGACTTTTTTTGTGATCTCATCTAAAAAAAGTTATCATAATTATTGAACATTTCCTCTGTAGCTTATTCTCAATCCAATCAGTTATAATGAAAATAGTCTGCTTGCTTTTTATATTCTCAAGTTTTCGGAATGATTAGTGCTTCCTTGAGATATCCCATTAATTGGACACACAACCCAGATAAAAAGGCTGAAACCCGAGAGTATATAAAAAAACATAAGGTTGTTGCAATTTAAGTGCCTTCAAAAGATCTAATTTGATTTTTAAAAGCAGTTCTGCAGATGTGAAAATTAAAAGCACGCAGAAACAAGATGTGGTTTAATGAATGTGTAGGTAAGAAACATTTAGAGGTTTCAATAGCCTTATTCAGGTTTTTTTTCTTTTTCTTTTTTCTTTTATTTTTTATTTAGCTGTTAGGTTGGAGAGCTCGAGCCTACCACACAATGGAAATTGCTGAAATTTATGGGTTGCTATTTCTTTATTGGACTGCCCATTTTTTCTTGCCCAATGTATTTCTGAAACAACTTGGTATTTCTGTGTGCAGGATCTCAATCCTAGCACCCGTCAATCAGATTTCCAATTCTAGAGAGGGAAAGGGTCTCTCCCTTTGGTTTGTTTTAGCTGTTTCATCCATGAGCTTGTCCCCCTCCTGCCATGAGCAAAGTGTACACTTATTCCCATTAAAGGAAGGAAGGAGGGAAAGAAGGAAAGGAAAGGAAAAGAAAACCCTTCTACTGGCTCTAATGACATCTTCAGTCATTAATGAGTTAATAAAAATCTCAGAGTCATCTGGGGCTAGATAAGGAGGAAGAAAGAGAAGTATTGTACTATAATGACAGGCTCCCTGGCTGCCCTTGGAGATGTCATGGGTCAGTCATGTTAAGAATGTGTACGTCCAATCATCTGCTGATTTTTATCAGCAAGCCTTCCAGCAGAAACTGACAAGGGCCAGTTTGGGAGTCACAATGAATAAACAATGACTTTTTGGATTGTTGGGGGCTGTGTAATAGAGTGAGGGGTTTATAGGTACTAAAACATGATGACATTAGCAATCAATATACCAATTACTGGACAAGTTATTGGATGAGGCATTCCCGGGTCTTCAGCTGTCTTGCACTTTGAAGAGGGAGACTCCCTAGCTCAGAGGCAGCCGGGGGGACCAAGACCCAAGGACCCGATGTAAGAGGCGAGCCTCGCTTCTCTGGCTGAAGTAGTCCAGACCTGCATGTTTTGAATTGCTTGGGGAGTTTATTAAAAATCCAGATTCTTCTTGTGTCTCCTCCCTAAAACTTTCCATCTTGGAGGCTGTGGCTTGGGTTTATTATGATCTGTTGGATCTGGCACGTTAGGGAGCTGCTGCACAGCTGTAGCTCTCAAAGTGGTGTCCCCAAATAGTAGTATCAGCATAACCTGGGAGCCTGGTAGAAATGCAGATTCTTGGGGTGCCTGGGTGGCTCTGTTGGTTAAGTATCTGCCTTTGGCTCTGGCTCAGGTCCTAATGGAGCCTGCTCAGTGGGGAGTCTGCTTCTCCCTCTCCCTCAGCCCCTCCCCACCTCAAATGAATAAATAAAATCTTAAAAAAAAAAAAAGAAATGCAGATTCTCAGGCTCCTCCCAGACCTACCTAAACAGAAGCCAGGGGGCGTGGCTCTGAGACCTGTGCTGGAAGCAGCCTCCATGGGATTCTCAGGCACTTTACAGTTTTGAGAACCAAAGCTGTACAGCGAAGATCCTCACCAAGGGTCCTTCTCGCGTACGTCACCTCTGATGCCCCTAGTGAGTGATTTGTTACTCAGACTAGCTAAGAGACAAGAAGTATGCAAATACATGATTTACTTAAAAAATTCAATGAAGGTAAACCCAAGCTTAGCTCCAGAATTGCGCCACTCTCCTCGCACTCTGCCAGGTTTTCTTGAATGATCTTGATGCATGAGTGACTTTGATTATAGGAAAGGAGGAATAAACATGGCTTTCGTCTATTGTTTAAAATAGAAGAGGGAAGTCATTTTGTTAAAAATCTTCACAGGCAGGTTGTGGGTGGGGGAGTGCCTGGGTGGCTCAGTTGTTAAGCATCTGCCTTCAGCTCAGGTCATGATCCCAGGGTTCTGGGATCAAGCCCTGCGTGGGGCTCTCTGCTCAGTGGGAAACCTGCTTCTCCTTCTCCCACTCCTCCTGCTTGTGTTCCCTCTCTCACTGTCTCTCTCTATATATCTGTGTCAAATAAATAAAATCTTAAAAAAAAATCTTCAGAGGTGGAAAAAATCATCTTAAGAAAAAAAAATCAAGGTATGTGGAGTGTACATTTATAAATGTAACTAATATTTGTCTGGCATTCAATGCCCACAGGCTCTTGTGTTGATTGGAGAGATCTACTTAAAAAAAAAAGCCACCGTCCCTAAACATGCAACTGGTCCAGGTAGGAAAGGAAATTTTGCATCACCCAATGTTGGCATAGCAAGAGGAATGGCAAAGCTTCCTTGCAGGGAACTTACGGATGTCTCATATTTTGACTCAGAGTTTCCCTGAAGTAACTGCCAGAGCTTGCTAAACTCTCAAAAGAGGTGGGCTATTCTGTCAGACATGCAGTAGGTTTAAGTATATTTCCCTGAGTATGTTTCCGAGAACAATGCCAAGTTTCTAAGCATTAATACTAAAAGGAGTTTAGGTCAAGTGAGAAACCCCAGGTTAAATGGAGTGAGGCTCGTTTCCAGCAGAGCCCCCTACCATGTTACCATACACGGCAATTCCCCAGGAGAGTTTTGCCCAATGGATTTGATCAACAAAGCCCTTTGAGGAAGGATTATCTCATAGAGTGAGTGTTTCAAGGGCTAAGCTTTAGGAATCATGGGTTTGTATGTTTTAAGATGGCAAACACCTGTGGGCAGAAGGTAGTTATTCTCTATGTTGTAGAATAATAGCCATCTTTCTTAGTTATAATTTATTAAACCCTCTGTGTCTGGCATCAACGTTAATTATGTGGTGGCTTGAAGCCAGCAAGAAGGTTCATGTAACCATCACCAAAGAGTTAAATAAGTTGTCCAGCTAGTGATGGCCAGGTTAAATCATCCCTGAATTTTTGGCATATCTCCCAGAACAGGTACTCATTAAAACACACACACACACACACACACACACACCCCAAAAGAGAGACAGAGGAAAAAAAAAAATCTGGATTTTACCAGTTAGATTACACTGTGTTTTCCCAGAGAGATAATTCCATCACCACTTCTTACATGTACCCAGAAACTTCATGCAAAAGCAGATGTGTCCCTAAGCCTGATACTGGAAAGTCCTTAAAGTCCTTCTGCTCCCCATTGACAGCACCGCCCTGATAATTTGGGGCTCACTGCGTACCAGAAGGCTGTGGTGGTGGAGCCCCCTTAGTTCCCACACTGGCTCTTCCTGAAGGTGAGCCGAGGTTGCCGACATGGACCGCAGAGGTCAGGCCAGTCGGTCCCGAAGCCCATCCTGGGTTGAAGTTGAGGAAGTTTTACAACTTCTTCTCTTGAAGTTCTGGCCCAAGCTGTGAGTTAACGCCAAATGTTAATTCTTGCTGGGGACATAATGTCTTATAAATGTTATGAAAGAATATCATTTTCCCTGCAGAAGGGAAGGTACTTTTAAGGCCATGTTAAGAAACGGGAGTCGTTTTCCAAGGAACATCTGTAGGTCACGTGATCGCCTATAAATTGCTTCTTTGCTAAAATCCTGCCCCCACCCCCAGGCCCCCTCCATTGTTCCTCAAGAGTTGGAAGGCGTTCTCACATAGAAGAAAAAGAGAACTGAGGTAGCATTTGAAAGATGCCTGATGATGAAAAAATAGATACACAAAAACGCTAAACATAGAACACCCCTAACTGCCCCCCCACTTGCTAATATTTGTCCTGTCTTCTCTGTGATCCTGCAAGTCCATACAAGACTCAGAACTCATTTGCGTATGTCTCTGAATGAAACCTACTAGGGCCAAGTTGGCTCTGGGAGGTCTTAAAACCCTATTTTCCTCTCCTTTGTAAATATATCCCTGTTGACCCACCTTGTGCTTCCCAGCTCTGGAGACACAAGACGTTTGCGGGAGGGTGTTCGCTCCACACCCGGTTCAGCAGAGTTAACGGAGGTTTACCTACCGACTCGTCTGTGTTGTTATGGAGTTGAATATTTCTCCCCTTTCTATTCTTTGAAATGGTTTGAATTAAAATAGCTTACTCAAGGTCACTGGAGGCATATGGTCCTGCTCAAAACTTTAAACAAAACATTAGTTTTTACAACCTTTTGTAATTTGGTATTGTATACAACATGGTTATATGCAGAGTTTCTGTAATCTTTTCAGCGGTGACAGAAATATGAGAAGCAAATTTATAAGCCATTTAGTGAAGCATTTAATCAATTTCATGCATAGGAAATAACTCCAATTGCTTTGCTTTATCAATCTTTCTCTCCAGGAGAACTCCAGTCAACGCGGTATCTCCAGACACTGACTGGGGGAATGGGGGACATGGGGGGGGCTCCGATGGGGGGGCAGAATGGGGGGACAGGGATGGGAAGGAGTGGAGAGTACTCATAAACCTTTTGATGCACTTGAAATAATCAGGGACTTCTGAAGTCTCCCTACTACTGCTGCCAGCATCTCTGAGCCTTCTAGAGGCTGTGAATCAGATTCTGTCCGAATGTATTTCAGACAGAAAGTACGGGTACAATGTTTAGAAGAAGTTTTCAGGGTCTTTTCCTGCAAAGTTACTCATTAAAACCTCTTTCCTGGTGTGCCTCTCACGTGCTCAGCGTGGCAGACCATGTCTTGCTTTAGGCTCAGAGAAATATTCTGCGGTTCTTGCTTTCCAACACATGAAAAAAGAAAACGACTAACATTAAGGCTGACTTGTGCATCAGGGAGTCTAAGCAACATGCCCCAAATAACTGAAAACCCACCAAAGTGGTCTTTTGCAAGTGAAGACTATTTAGCATTTTCCCAGAATATTTAAACTGCCTTTTGGGGCTCGTGTTGTGATTCTGTCTTTGAATTGCTTGAAAGATTAGTCCAGCGGTTGGTGACATAGTGGGTTAATATTTTCTTTTCTGTTGCGGGCTAGAATCCCTCTTATAACACTTTCCCCCAAACACCATCAAGTTCTTAAGTGAAAAAAAATCCTGAGGGAGCACAAGACGATTTTGCAGTAATCACTATCTGCTAAACTATATTAAAGTTGCATTAGCTTTACCTTGTCCTCTAAGATTGGAACTCATATAAAGGTACTGTAGACATAGTTTCTCATTTAGAAAATAATTTGCTTCCACTTATTTCTGAACCTAGAAAAATATTCCAGTGAATAAATTCCAATCGAGATTATTGAGCTCTGATTTCAAGTCAGCTCCGTTTGTGGATCTCATTTCGGGAAGATAAGGCGTTTTACGTTCTTTTTAAAATATGACATACACAGTGATCTCCCTGAGGTGGCAGGTCAATGGCATGTCATTTGATCTTTATTTTTCCCTGTCTTTTTAGCTGTGGGGACCACAAAACTGCATGGAACAGAGTTGCTTTGGTGACCCTGTATGCAATTGGTAACTCTGAGGGAGATTGGCCAATGGAGGTTTCCATGTCTGTCTCTGTCCATCTATCTATCCGCCTATCTGTCTATCTATCTATCCATTGCTAGTCAACCATTAACTTCTGGATTAACCCAGTGCCTCACTGACTTTAAAAAGAAAAAAGAAAAATAAGAATCATTTTAGAGGAAAGAGGTCTTTGGTATGAGAACAGATATTTGGTGGGGGAAAAAAAGAAAAGATTCCTTTGGGCCAAGGTATTTACAATTTTCACAGAAATTTTGAAACTCAAAACAATTACCATACACTTACTGTCTTGTGAGTTTAGAACCAAAGGCTAACCTCCTCTCTGCCACTATCTCCAACCTCAGTTGCTTTCTCCAATTTCCTTGACATGATCTATGTCAGCGAACTTTTCTTTTTTTTTTTCTTTCTATCCAAAGTACAACTAAAACACATGTCATATTCAGCAACATATCATTGTGTGCTTGATAGTTTCACCAATCAGCATCTTGGAGATCTTCCCTTGCTAGTAGAAACAGATATACATCATTCTTTCTAAGAATTCAAGAATTTCCCATGGTATGGCCATACCAATGCTCATCGAGTCATTCCCACACAATGTGCACAGATTCCTACTACCTTTTTGCTCAGACACAATGCTGCACTGACTATCCCTGGACATAATTCCTTATATACTCTATGAGTATTTCTTTCATATACCCATATGTGTCATGCTCATCATACTCCTATGCAAGAGTGTCTAGCATGGGTACTTAAAGTGAAATTGCTTGGTGTGCACATTTCATCTTCTGATGGTTACTGCCAAATTATCTAGCCGATTTAAGTTTAAAAAATGTTTATTTATTTATTTGACGGAAAGAGACACAGCAAGAGAGGGAATACAAGGGGGGAGTGGGAGAAGGAGGAGCATACTTCCTACTGAGCAGGGAGCCTGATGCGGGACTTGATCCTGGGACCCTAGGATCGTGACCTGAGCCAAAGGCAACTGAGCCACCCAGCACCCCTAGTCAGTTTAATTTTTAAATGAAAGTTCTGTTAGAATCTCTGATACGACTTTTCTCAATTCTACTCCTACCTATATGTCACTCAGTCACTCTTATTCTTGGTTAGAAACTTTGCCTTTGCTTTTCCAAGAAGATGGAGAACATCCAAAGTGCCTTCTCATTGACTTTTCTCTGTTCCAGGGTGAGCTGGGCCAGCCAGCCTTCTCACTGGTCAAATGTCTAGAAGTTGGGCTGCTTGGCCCATTGAGGTGTCCAGCTAATCAGAGATTGTGTGGCAGTGGTCAAAAAACCAGACCAAAACAAACCTACTGTCCATCCTTTACAAATGTGTGCAAAAAGTCAATTACATATTTCCATTTTGGTCATAACATTGAGATTCAAATAATTGTTTCAGACAGTTTCATACCAAAGACCTATAGATTCTTACATTTGAGAAGATAGCCTTGTGATAAGCTGGTGTTTGCTTAGAGCTTAGGGCCTGGGAAGGACATTGTTATGGAACAACTTGCTAAGAACAACTTTCCTTGTCTCCTTCACTCAGTGAATTTTTGTTCCCCTCTGTAGAAACTTCTACCCATGTCCCACTCTCCGTTCCCCGTTGCTGCCTCTTCAGACCCTTCCCTCCCTACCAACTTTTGAAACAATGTGGAAGCTCCATATTTACCCTAGCATACCCTCCTGTCTTCAACCCATTTCACTGACTCAATCTATGAAATAAAAACCTAGTTTGGATTAGTTCTTACTGCAGTATTTTCTTATTATTCAGACTCTTTGTCCTACCATTCAAAGTCCTTCATGGATTTGTCTCCAGACCAGTCTTTTAAAACATATTTTCTCCTCCTTTATATACCTTTTACTTAGCAAAACAAAAACGGTCATGATTCCCGAAATCTTGCTGCCTCTCTGTTCTTCTCATGTCCTAGATCCCCCTTCCCTGAACTCCAGAGGAGACCTTATTCTCAAAATTGTGTACTTAATGTGACTTCTGCTATCTTCCTCATGCTCTATCACAACCAGCGTTGCCATTGTTTGGGGAGACAGCTAACAAGAAAGGGAAAAACAGAAGTCAGATGTTGGGCTAGTTCTATGTGAAATGGCTGGACTATACCCTCAATAAAGGTTAAGGAGCTTCTAAGTGATGGAGAGTAATGTGTTTTCAATTCCACAGTCTAAAGCAGAAAGTGAGAATGTAATCAAATTACAGCTGTATTAAAACGCTAGGCTACAGCAGGTTTCTCTTCAGCTCTATTCTCGTGCAGGCATCTAATCAGGAAATGGCCGACGATGTAACCCATGAATTGTTTGTAACTCAGAACCTTTAAGTGCAACGAAGCTAACCCCATTATATGAATAACATATTTAGTCTATATTATGTAGAGTAATTCATGGATGAAAATGATACTTTTGGGTCTCTTAGTAGAGCATGTACTTTCAGTAGATTTTTAAGATAGAAAGCATTGATTTTATATAGTTTTTAAAATTTTTGTTTGCTCCCCCTTCTAACTAATGGTATACACTTATGAGGAGCCTAATGTAAGTTAGCAATGCAGTCCTGGCCACAGACCAACTTCTTCTTTTCTTTAAAGATCATTGTCAGCTCTTAGGATTGAATCTCTAAAAACTCTAATATGAGCTGTTAAAAGGTATTTCTAATAATGAAAAATTGGAAGCCAACTCCATGTCCAAGAGTTGTAGATTGATGCCATACACATAGCATAACAATATTGAAGTGCTATGCAGGCAGGAAAATGCTGTGAATTCTATAACCATATGGAAAACCAGCTTTGACATAAGGAAAGGGAAATGGTGAACCACATGTAAACTTAACTTTCTATGCATATGGACCATGAACTTGTCAGGGTGGCAGAATTGCAACTCATTTTATTTCTTTAAAATTTCTTTTATTATATAGTAAAATAGTGAGTGCCTGTCAAAACCTAAGTGTTGCATGAGCTGTATTGCTCCCAGCTGAGTGGTGACAATTGGGCTGGAGGAAGAGAATTTCTTCGTCTGTTACCCTGGAATGGTGGCTGGAGGGCTTCCCCCTAAGTAGGGCAGAAGATGCATTGGCCTTACAAACAAGGAGAAATTGCACCAATTCCACTCAGGGGGACTGGTTTAAACAAACACTTGTAAGAGGAACCTGATGCTTTAGCAGGAGGGTAGAATTGTTATAGCTTTCCCAGCTACTATAAACACACCTGTGTCTCTTGATCTTGCTGGACTGATTATCTTATTGGGGGGGGGGCAAAGAAAACTAGCAGATGGGATTGCCAAGGTGCTTTACTTGTCATCAAGAAACTGTGGGAAATGGGAGAGTTAATGGAAATTGAGGTATGTGCAAATGGTGATTCACTTGCCCCAAAATATCACAGGTGACTTTTGGAAATGCTTGAAATACTTAGATATCCCATGAATTAGATGCTACGTTTCAACAAAACTTAGGAGAAAATCTTGATTGGCTACTTTGTAATTTT
This sequence comes from Mustela lutreola, assembly GCF_030435805.1. Lineage (NCBI taxonomy): Eukaryota > Metazoa > Chordata > Mammalia > Carnivora > Mustelidae > Mustela > Mustela lutreola. The sequence continues at coordinate 21,274,807 of NC_081296.1, read as the reverse complement.
TTATCAGAGGGTGATGGAAATCTAGAAGGTTAGAATGGAAAGGAAGCTGGGGATAGAGGCAGAGCTCACTTGGGTCCTGCATAGGTTCACTAAGAACACTCTCTGACATGCTGGCTTACTTTGTCTTTTCTTTTTATTTTTTAAAATATTTATTTATTTATTTGAGAGAGAGAAAGAAAGAGTGCATGAGTCGGGGGCGGGACCGAGGGAGAAGAGAGAGAGAATCCTCAAGCAGACACCTCGTTGAGTGTGGAACCTCACAAGGCGCTCGATCCTGGGACCCTGACATCATGACCTGAGCCAAAATCGAGAGTTGGATGCTTATCCGGCTGAGCTACCCAGGCACACCCCTGACTTTTTTTTTTTTTTGTGATTAGGTGAATACATAGTAGGAAAGAGGTGCTGTCGACCAGTGCTCTTTAAATTGTCAAGTGTAGAGGAAGTCACTTAGGGATCCTGTTAAAAGGCGCTTTCCAATTCATTGTGCCTGGATGGGGTCTAAGAGTCTTCATTCTTAAGAGGCTGCTTGTCCCCGGATCATACTTTGAGTAGCACGATTTTAGATCATGGGCTCCAAATATAGCTTGTTAAAAAACAGATTCCTGCACTGTATGTCCAAAGTTGCCGACTCATTAAGCATCAGATTGCATTTTTTTCAAGCTTCCGAGGTAATTCTATTATGCCATCTCATCGGAAACAACAGCTTTAGGGGACCCTGGGTGGCTTAGTCTGTTAAGCATCTGCCTTTGGCTCAGGTCTTGATCCCGGAGTCCTGGGGTTGAGCCCCGCACCAGGGTCCCTGCTCAGCGAGTCTACTTCTCCCTCCTCTCCCATTGCCCTTCCCTTCCCTTGTGCTCTTGCTGTCAAATAAATAAAATCTTAAAAAAAAAAAAAAAGCTATAGACACTACATAACAAGTCCCAATATCTTATACTTTTGATCACAACAAATTAGGTATATTTGCAACTGGTTGGACTTTTATTCGTGCTAGATGAAATTAATTCCTTCTACCTCTGTACAATTTCTTTGCCTTGTATATACTTCTATTCTTGCACATTTCATCTTCTCTTCTGGTATAACTTTGCTTCTCCTGCACGTGCCCTCCTTCTTACCAGCGCACCCTTAATGGACTACTTTGTAAGCTCAGTTACCTCTCTCTGACTTGAACTGGGGACTGACTTTTTTCTGTGTTCCTGAGCTTCAGGCTCTCATCTGGCCAATGACCATGACGATGCTTTCTCATATCGACTCTGATGAGGACCGAATAAGAAGCATCCTGAACGAGTATCCACAGCTCGATGTGGTAAATCAGGAAGCCTAGTTTCTGGGCTGTCGTCTGTCAAATTTGATATGACCTCAGACAGCCCTCTGACTCTGTCTCATCAAGAGCAAGAAGGTTTTAGAAAGTATGATGTGCTAAATAAACTGGGGAGAGTTTATTTTTCGTGGTTGGAAAATAAATTATTTTTTTAGATTGGCAAAATTAACACCCCAAATTAATTGAACAGCATTTACTCAGTGTCATTAATTTTTATGTGAATTCTCCCATCAATAGTGTTTTTTGTGAATGCCTGTGAGAGGGTTCCAGTAGATAAACATCACTCTCACCTGACTCTAGCTAGGGACCATAGTTTTAGCCTTGGCTGCCACCATGGTATGTAGGGATTGCTCTCTTCCGTGTCCTACAAAGCCATTGTGAAAGCACAATGCCATTAGCACCCTCCATGTGTGTCTTGCTAGAGTTCCAGTTTTCAATCCATCTTTGGCTTTGGCCAGAGAAAGAAGCCAATGATCATGCATGAACTTTGCTTGTTTCCTCTAGGGCCATGGTTTCCCCCTGGGCTGTGAATCAGCATTCCTGTGATGATGTCTTATTTGTAGCATTCTTACCCTATACTCACGTGGATTTCAGAGAGAAGAAACACAGACAACGCATTTTTTAAATTAATCAATTTTTTTCTAGGGTTAGTCCACTGAAAACATCTACTGAAGGGAGTCCAGTTAACTACATGCAAGAATGAACTCCTCAAGGACCAGCAAAAGGTCAGTTGGAAATGGGAAATGCACAAGAGATTATGGCGGACTGAGAAGATGGGCTCTGATGACCCGGGCTCTTCTTCTGACTTTACAGCCTTCTTGATGGGCGATGTTAGATAAGTTAGCTCACCTCTCTGTGCTTCAGCTTTCTTCTCTGGGCAAAGAGTTAGATGAAAGGAGGCAACTGATTCTGTTAGAATCTCTCCTGGTAGGAGCAGAAATATTTTTGTTGTTCCCCAATGTACTCCAAATGCCCAGAGGGGTTGTCTGCACAGAGTCGGTGCTCCTTGTTTGTTGAATGAATAGCTTCCTTCCAGAGTGACAGAAAATACAGAAGCCTTTCTCTAAGCTCCCTTTGCAAGTGTCTTCACGTTCTCAGAGAGTGAGCCTTCACTGGAACGTTCTTATCGCTGTTTTAACAGTCAGATGGCCCCAGGGTTTTGTTTACCATGCCTGACAAAAACCGAGTGGCACAGTTAAAGGTCTAAACGCTCTGTGGACTTTTACATCATCTGAAGTGTTTATTGACTCGAACGGAAGTAGATGCAAATATTTGAAGCTTCAACCAAGTCGGGTTTTTTTTTAATTTTACTATTTACAAAACAAGATATTTTATGGATGTAATTTATACATTGAGTGGAAGAGGGCTATTCCTAATATTATCTTTATCTTCTAGACATAAATAACAAACAACTCCAGTAATCAAAATTTACTACAATTGTAATAGATTTTGGCAGAGTTTATGTATTGCAGGCAAAGCTAACATAACACCAACTTCCAAGGATATAGGCCAGGATTTTTAGTTTGGCTTTGTTAAATAGAAAAAAAAAATCTACTACTGTATTTTCAGGTTTTACTACATTCAAGAGATTAATTTTCATAAATAAAATACTTTATGCCGGCTTCTCATCAGAAAGTTGAAATTATCTGAGGCAATGTAACCACTAAAAACTTGTATACTATGAAAATATTTCAATAATTAATGCATGCTTCATCTAGAGTAATTGACAGGAGGTCATAAACGTAATGGGCCATCTGTGTTTGATTTGTACGAGAAAATGCTTAAAGGGATAGGCAGGTAATTCAAGCTTCTCTGGCAAGAAGATTTGTTCCAACTTCTCCAAGTAGCAGAGCCATTTACTAAAGGGGTTTTCCTTTCTTAAAGTCTTTTCCAGATTTCTTCTGGAGCTATGCACTTCTCACTGCTACTCATTCTAATGTAACAATCTCCTTTAGAGTTTTGGTGTATATGTGGATCACGGCCATCTCAACAATTAATGCTTGGCTCTCCTAACCATTTCAATAGCAACTTGAAAGCCATATGTCTGATTAAAAAACAAAACAAAACAAAACAGAGGCTCACTTCAATGCTATGACTTTACCATTCATTCTGCTCAGTTTGACCACTTCAAAAATTAGTTTTGTAATTTTTCCTCAACTGTCAGGAAGCCAACAACCTTGCCTATATATCTGTACACAAAGAGTAATAGGACCACTAGGACTGTTAGTAAGATTTCTGTAATTCACTCCTGTGGGAGTGGACCAGAATCACAATATTTCAAGACACAAAATGGTCTTGGTAGACATCAAGGAGATTCTAGAGTTCTCTGGAAACCAGAGAGTGCTGAATAATCGCCTGTCCTGAGATCCAGACCCACAAATTCATTCAAAAACACACATTCAGCTGGAATTGGCTGAGAATTTGTCATCTGTCAGGTATTGTGTGAAGCGATGATTATGTTGAAAGCCACCTATCTGATTGGCTGAACTAAAGTAACCAATAAAGATAAACCAACAAGGTCCCTGAATTCATGGATCTTACTTTCTAGTAAACGAACATTTTCCTTATATATCTCATAGATACCATAAACGCCATGCCTGGAAAATGAAATGTGCTATCTCCCCAAACTACTTGTGCTGGAAAAATCTGTTTCTCCTCCTGTATGCCCCGATTCAAGAAAATGTGGCACCATCTTCTTGGTTCCTCAAGGCAAAACGTTAGGATTATCCCAGGCTCTTCTCCTCTTTTCTCTTCACCAAAACCATTAACAAGTTCTGTCTCTGCTAACAACTTAGAACTATTTGACCCTGCTTCCTTTTTATCATCCCTAACTCTGACACCCTTAATTCAGTTCTGTGTGTGTGTTTGTGTGTGTGTGTATGTATGTGTGTATTTTTTGGCTGGAATATTGCAACAGCCCACCGTATTACATGCTTACCAATCTATTCTTCATACTATTACCAGAATGGTATTTTCAACATTAGAATGCTGACACCATTATGTCATTTCTTTATAAAAAGTCTTTACAATAAAAATACTACAATTACCTCTGAGGGAAAACCAGGCACCTTCTTAACATGGTGGGAGGAAGACTTCTGCAAAGCTGGGCTGGGCTTGATTCTATGGGACCACCTTTTGGCACAGATCCTGCTCCATAGTCACACAGAAATGTATTCTTTGAGCACATTATGGGATCTTACTACGTTTGAACATGTGGATCCCCCTCCCTGGAATCCTTTTCTCTTCACCCATAAAACTCAACTCATGCAGTTGATGTCTCTTTTCCACACAGCTGCTCTTCCTTGATACTTGCATGGGTTATTAGTGACTTCTTTTGGAACATTCTGGAACATTCTGTGGTAGGTAGTGTTAACACAGATCTGTCTACCTGGCTTACAAGATCACAGGGGGTCGGCATATAAGAGATGTGTTAAGTAGAAGGTGTTAAAAGATATTCATCATGGGCCCAGCCTTGAGTTATACTTGGTCTAAGACATAATAGAGTTTAAAGCCAGTTCTCACGAGTATTGTCTTTAAGTGGGGTTGGCAACAAGATGGTCCCTCCCTTCTTTCTCCCATCCTGTTACTTATTTGAAACCAATGGTTAAATTATTCCCATTCTTCTCTTTCCCAAGCTAACTTTTCTTAAATGTCTTTAGTGTTTGAGTACTTATTAATATTCAGTTATGTCCATTCTTACAATTCTTATTTACAAACACATGGCTTTTAATACTTTTAACCTGTGCCCTTCACATTTTTCAAAAACTTCTGAGAAAGGTATAAGAAAAAAGTTTAACTTATTTTATTCTGATTTTTGAAATACAAGAGAGTTTTTCAGTTCCACTCTGGCATTCCACATAATGCCAATTGGCTAAATAAAAGTAAAGCAAAAACAAAAACAAAAACAAAACAAAACCCACAATTCCCCCAAGCCCAATTCTTTTTGTATTTGATGTCACAAAGATAAAATATCTGGGTATTTAACTAAAATTTTCATTTTTCAGAGACATTTTTCTTTTCTTTTCTTTTTTTTTAAGATTTTATTTATTTATTTGGCAGATAGAGAGACACAGCGAGAACACAAGCAGGGGAAGTACAAGCAGGGGAAGTAGGAGACGGAGAAGCAGGTTTCCTGCCTAACAGGGAGCCCCATATGAACCTCGATCCCAGGACGGTAGGATCATGACCTGAGCAAAAGGCAGATGCTTAACGACTGAGCCACCCAGGCGCTCCACATTTTTCTTTTTGAGCAGGCACAATAATAATAACAACAGCTATCCTTCTGATTTTAATTAGAAAATAAAAATAGAAAATATAAATTCAAAAAAAAACTGAATTCAGCTCTTTACTATTTCCCAAACATGTGTTCATATCATTAATATATAAAGTGGTCATTCCTGGTGGTTAAGAAAAATAAAGCCTTTGGGGTGTCTGGGTGGCTCACTCGGTTAGGTGTTTGCCTTTGGCTTAGGTCGTGATCCTAGGATCCTGGGTTGAACCCCATGTCGAACTCCTTGCTCAATGGAGAGTCTGCTTGTGCTTCTCCCTCCCCACTGCTCACTCTCTCACTCTCAAATAAATAAATAAAATCTTAAAAAAGAAAAGACAAAGAAGGGCTTTGAAAACTGTTAGTGAATATGGTTAACTATATACTGAAGCGAAGAAGTAGTTTGTATAGTATAATTCTGTTATAACAAGAAGAAAGTGCAGTAGGCCATTAAGGAACCTGCATTTGTGATTATTTCAACATGGCTAAGTGCACTCAGTGTCCCGTGCTCTATAGGATGCCACTGAAAAGGGGCACACAAAGGTGATATGGGTCAATCTCTGTTTCTTTTCCTGCACCAAGCTTATGGGGTTGGTTTTGCCTTCAATGCATTGGACTAGTTGTCCTTGATTTCATTTTGATGATATGATGAATTTTTATGTATTTTTTTCCTATACATTCAAACACTAAAAAACCAAACCAAACCAAAACAACAATATTAAACAGCTACAGATTTTGTTGCCCAGGTGTTTAGAGTTCAAAGCAAATAACAGTATGACAGGCCAGGGGCAACTTAGCCATCTATCAAACAAATGCACAGCCTGAAGAGACAGCAGATTAAAAGCTTAACTGGGGACAATTTGAGCTGGTTGAAGTAAGTACAACTGTGTTTTCCACCAGAATCTAGTTCCTTCTATTGTTTTGTGATATTACAAAAGCAATGCACACTTGTTACAGATAAATATTAGAATATATAAAGAGCAAGACTAAGAACATTCATTCCCAATCTGAATTTTCCCCTTCATTACAAGTCAGCCATTGTGATCCCATTGTTGTATATCCTCACAGGTACATAAACTTGCACCCTGTTCTACATATACAGACCTATTCATTTAGTATCATTTTTAAAAGATTTTATTTATTTGTTTGACAGAGAGTGAGAAAGCACAGCAGGGGGAATGGCAGGCTGAGGGAGAAGTAGGCTTCGCACTGAACAGGGAGCCTGACGCTGGGCTCCCTCCCAGGACCCTGGGATCATGACCTGAGCTGAAGGCAGCCGCTTAACCGACTGAGCCACCCAGGTGCCCCTATTTAGTATCATTTTTGTGGCTTAAGACTATTTCGTTTTCTGTATTTCCTCATGTGCCCTTAAACAATTCACGTTTATTAAACATTTGGGTTGTTTCTAACTTTTCTCCCTGTCAAGAAATTGCTCTAAAATATGTATAGTAAGACATCTTAATTTGTATAATCATCTCAAGAGGTTTATGTACTCGACTACAAAAAAAACTATTGTTTGTCAAGAAGGCATATTATATGCTACAAATCAATTCACATATTTTTAAAAAAACTCCAACCATATAGAAGGCTGAGGATAAGATATAAATACATCAGGCTAGTATGATTCTTTATTTTAAAAACTTGGATAATATGCCTTGTGAACAAACCAATTCAGTGTTTGAGAGTGGTAGGTAAAAAAATATGCTTGGAAGGTGGGTTGGAAATGTTAAGGCCGTGTGGTTGTAATAGGACAAGACTGGACTTTGGGGGTCAGTGGTGAGGTGTTTGAATCTGTTTTCTGACTGGGCTGGTTATAACCCTTTGTGTAGGTGGGAACCCCTCACACTATAGTTGGCACTCTGTTGGTATGGGGAGAGTTGGCATTCTTTTAGATTCCTGGGAAGAAGTAGGCTCTCAGAACACAAGGACGGTAAAGGTAAGATGGGGAGGAGGAGAGGACAAGGATGTGGAGGAAATCCTAAAATGACTCTGTATGCCTGAGAAATAGGGAGAGAACTTGGGAGTAGAATGAGGAGGGAGGAAATGCCACCAAATGCTATACTGCAGCTGATCCAATGATGATGATGGTGATGATGACAATGATGGTGATGACGATGGTGACGATGATGATGGCAATCATGGTGATGATGTTGATGATGATGGTGATGACGATGATGGTGATGATGACAATGATGGTGATGACGATGGTGATGATGATGATGGTGATGATGTTGATGATGATGGTGATGACGATGGTGATGACGATGATGTGACGATGATGATGGCGATGATGGTAATGATGATGTTGATGATGATGGTGACGATAATGGTGTCACTTAAGGTATAACACTTGCAATAGTGATGGCAATAGAAGCTCATACTTCCATACCCAAACAGGGTCTGTAAGTATTTTAAATACATTCACCATTTAATCCTTACTACACTCTATCTCACCTAGCTCCTATACCTATTGTAAGAATTAAATAGGTTAACATATGTAAAGTACCTAAAATAGTGCTTTATAAATATTAGTAAGTAAAGTCCCTTTTTTACTGACACAGAGAGGTTAAGCATCTTGTCCAAGGCCACACAGCTGGTCAATGGCAGAAGTGGAGTTAGAACCTAGCCATGGGGTTCTGGAGCCTGTGTTGCCTCTAAGAGATCTCTGGCTGACTTGGGGTAGTGGTAATGTAGAGCTGACCTTTTCCTGACTTAATTTCACTCAGAAAATAAAAACAAAAGGGGTGCTTCCTTTCTCCACAAGAATGGTCCATAAAGCTGGAGTTTTCCAATCATTGGCCCTCAGTGGCCAGCTGGTGGTGGCATACTTGTTGTGCCATTTCATTTCTTCTGGTGCACTCCATCCCTGTGGTCCTCTTTGGAGTGAATTGAGTTGGAAGGGCACTTTTTGAGAGGTTTCTTTTAACATTATTTAGCAAAATGGAAACAAAATATAGACCCAGCCTGTAGAAATGTCACCAGTGGTGGGAAATGGTTTAAAAGCTCCTTAAATAACTAGTGGTTCCAAGACCACTGAATTAAGACTGGGCTAAGGTCTCTATTCTTGTCCTTTTCCCAGCTCCTCTTTTCCTTATCTTGCTTCTGCCCCTCAATTATTTACTAGCTCATCACCCTGACCCCACTGTAATGGTAATGATGATAACACTAATGCTGGGAGCTCATCATTATGGAGCTCTTATAATATGCTAGGCACATTCATGATGATCTTATTTAATCCTCAGAACAAACTTCTGATTAGATAGAACTTTAAAAAAGTAGAACTTTTTAAAACCTAGTTTGTATGTGAATAAATTGAGGTTTTGAGAAGGTAAATCACTTGGCAGTAAGTGGAATTGGAGCCCATCTCTTAAATCTGATGCCACACCTTCTCTTTTCATCGCCCAATGCATCAGAATCACCTCCACTGGGCATTGTTTTGCAGCATCACCTGACTCTTGGAAGATAAATTGGTAGGTGTGCAATGGCTTCTCTGGGTTGAATACTCTACCAAGTATTTTGTTTCCTATGACTTTTAAAAATCCTGCACATTTTAATTCAACCATGGGCAAAATCTGTGCTAGGTACTCTGTGGGGGTACAAAGAATTACTTATATATATATATATGCATATCTCATAAAGATTAGGATATCTTTTTCTCTATATAATATAGATATATTACATATAGATATGATATAATATCTATATCTATATAGATATTCTCTCTATATATATATACACACATATGTATGTATGTATATATAAACATACACATACACACAAGATTATAATATATATATATATATATGTGGTAACTATAGAGGTATGTTCAGCTACAAAAGTGCAGTTACAATATAGTATGAGTATATAATACATGAGACATTAAGCAAACTTTGTACTTAGGTAAAAATTTGTATCCTGCAATTATCTTTATTGTATAAAAAAAAAAAAAAAAGGATTGAGGGGTGCCTGAGCACCACAATTAGATTAGTTAAGTTTCTCACTCTTGGTTTTGTCTCTTGTGATCTCAGGGTCCTGAGGTCAAGCCCCATGTCGGGCCATGAACTCAGTGTGGAGTCTACTTAAGACTCTCTCTCCCTCTGCTCCTCCCTCCCCCACCACATGCTCCCTTTATCTCTCTTTCTCTCTTTCTCAAATAGATAAATCAATCTTTTAAAAACAATGAGGATTGAGAATAAATTTTAGACAACTCAAATTCAAAAGTAACAAAATACAATAGGAATATAGAGGGAAGAAATTAATAAAGATGAAACCTAAAACTAAAGGAATAGAAAACAAACACAAAATTGGATAAATAAAATCAAAATTAGTTTCTTTGAAAGTTTATTGAACTAGATACACCTCAGACAAGACTTATGAAGAGAGAGAAAAGCAAGATAGATACAGCATTATTGAGGTCTATAACAACAAATATGAAGGTGAGAGAAGTTACTGGCAGATGTTATGTATAACTCTGTAGAAATAAATTTGAAAATGTAGAGGCAGTGGAAAATTCCCTAGTTAAAAAAAAAAAAAAAACCTCTTAAAATAACTAGTTTAAGAAACATGAATAGACTAATTATTAGAGAAGAGATTGGAAAGTAAAAGATCTATCACTGAAAAAGGCACCAGACCTAGATGGTTTTACAAGTGAATTCATTACATTTTTTTTTTTCATTTATTTATTTTCAGCATAACAGTATCATTATTTTTTTTCACCACGCCCAGTGCTCCATGCAATCTGTGCCCTCTATAATACCCACCACCCCGACCTCCCACCCCCCTGCCACTTCAAACCCCTCAGATAGTTTTTCAAAGTCCATAGTCTCTCATGATTCACCTCCCCTTCCAATTTACCCCAACCCCCTTCTCTCTAACTCCCCATGTCCTCCATGCTTTTTGTTATGCTCCACAAATAAGTGAATATTCTGCTGAGTGAAATAAGTCAAGCAGAGAGAGTCATTACAGTTTTAAAAATCAATCCCACTGTTATCCAAAATCTATTTGACCATAAAAAGCAAAGATACTAAAATATTTTTGTGAAGATAGATGCTCAAATCAGTACTGGGGCGCCTGGGTGGCTCAGCTGATTAAGCATCAGACTCTTGTTGGATGGTCACAATATCGCAGTTGGGGGATGGAGCCACAGGTCAGGGCTCCACATTCAGAGCAAAGTCTGTTTTGTATTCTTTCTCCCTCTCCCCATGCTCCCCCTTCCCCTGCCTCTTCCAATTCATGTGCTTTTTCTCTTTCTCTCAGATATAGAAATAGCATCTTAAAAAAAAGAGTATAGATTTTGAAGACTAATTTCTATAAAGACTTGTAAACAGAATATTAGCAAATCAAATGCATTAGTGTATTTGAGCATATGACAACCATTACCTGATAGCATCTATTACCAGAATATCAGAATCTACCCGAACTATTCCAGTTTTATATAAAATGTGGGAAGGCTTCCAATTACTTATAATGGATATGATGGTGGCCAATGAATTCTTAATGTGTAATTCTTAAGCTCTGATATTTGAATAGCTTGGAGATTGTAGAAGTGAGGTAGGGAGGGAAGGTGGATACTGGGGAAAAAGAGAGTCATTTAGCTTTAGGAAAATGCATTAGTTATTTGTGCTTACTTATTTAATTTTTAGGATATGCAAGTTGAAGAGAGGAATGATAAAAAAAAAAAAAAAAGAACCTGTAAGGGATTTCTACTGTGTTCCAAACCCTGGGATAGGTGGTCTACATCCACTGTCATTAAATGGTTGAATAAAGTCTGGGTTAATATGCAAACAAAGTGCACACATGCACACTCACATCAATGGAATGCCTTCTAGAAACATCCTTTAATTACAGAACAAAAGCAACCTATCATTTCTAAAAAAGTTAAGAGAGGGGCTTATTCATAGCACCTTATTATTGAAATTGGACTCAAATGAACACTTCAAATACTTTACTGACAGATGCTATTCATGAAATAAGAGAGATAGCAATTTTAGCCGACATGCAACATCACAGATCCTGTCATGGCTTTATCGGCTCATTAAAATGGTTTTGCTGGTTGAAACCACAAAGACACTGATATTCATGCAGTGAAGACATCTTGGCTCGCCCTGAATTTTCTCAAGCTATCTTAACAGGGTAAGTGTCTGCTGGTTGTACCATCTCGGAATGGAGCATTTTATAATTTCATAATGCCAGGGCTGAAGCTTTCTTTTCTATCTAGCAGAACTTTATCTAGAGACCTGTGGGATCCCGGGGCATGCGGTGGGTCCCAAGAGAAAGGGGGGAATCTCTGGATGTATTTTTGTCACGAAGCAGTCTCCCACTTGTCCCTTTGGGGATGCTTTCTGCTTCATTTGTCTCAGGCATTGCCTGGGGGATGATTTTGAGGCTTCTTTCTTCTGTTTGCCTTGAGAAAGGAGTTTCTCTGCTACAGTTATCTGCCCTTTATGACCTGGTGCCTTCTTATGGGGGAAGGAAGCACTCTTTCTTACAGGGTACAGAGCAAAGAACTCTGGCTAAAAGACGTTGGCTAAGCAAATTTAAACAAAACAAACTATGGACACTTCAGACACAAGACTTTGTAACTTAACCAGTTGGAATGATAACTATTAAGTCAGTGACCATAGAAGTCTAACCTATAAACAGGATTATAAAATTTAAATAGGGCTTTGCCCCACAATTATGTCACCAGCCAATGATGACAGCGAGGGAGCTACCCTGTCTTTCTGCTTCATCACTTAAAGTGACAGTACCCAGCTTTCTTCTCGCATCTATCATAAGGACACATTGATTTCCTTTCTGGAGAAACACATATTTCTTTTCTCCTGCTAAAAAGATAAATCTGACAGATTTTAATCAAATGTAGTTGTTCACAACTACAGAAATTCGTTCAGTGCCACATATGAAGACTAAAATACACCAGCAGCTAAAGAAGGAGGATTTTTTGGCCAAGTTTCTTTGAGGAAAACACTTGTATTAAAACACACACACACACACACACACACACACGCGCGCACACACACACAAGGGATAGTGAAGTCTATGAGTTGGTTAATATTTTTTAAGATATTAGTATTAGTATATTATTTGTAGTGACAATGGTAAATGTTGTTCTCCATTAACATTACCATTAAAACTATGCTGTCCAGAGTCTCTGTTTAAAACCAAGATGCTAGAATATTGGGTCTTGCTTTTGAAAATGAAGTCTTTCCCAAGATGAAGTTGGCTTTCACATATTTGAGATGTGATGTAGAAAGACGAAGAATCTTCATGTCTCTCATCCAACAGGCTCTCATCATTGTATTTTTTTTTAAGATTTTATTTATTTGACAGATAGAGATCACAAGTAGGCAGAGAGGCAGGCAGCGAGAGAGAGAGAGAGAGAGAGAGGAGGAAGCAGGCTCCCTGCTGAGCAGGGAGCCCCATGTGGGGCTCGATCTCAGACCCTGGGATCATGACCTTAGCCGAAGGCAGAGGCTTTAACCCCCGAGCCACCCAGGTGCCCCTCATCATTGTATTTTTGCTCAGTATTTGGCTGTGTCTGGCTCACAGTGCTTTGAAGTATTTGCATTATTTTATAATGTATTTCCTATGCATTCCAAGTATCTCTTAGATACACTGTGTATCTAAGGAGAGCCCAGATGTCATATATATATATATATTTTTTTCTTTTGTATTAGATAGAGATTTAAGATGATATTTTTCTTAATTGTTATCATTAAGAAAGTCTATGGGAAAGACAATTAAAGTCAACAAATCTTGATGTTTTTCACATCTATTCATTGAATAATTTGGTTCTTCTCAGCATAGGTTGTACATGAAGTGCTTTTTAATGGTGCTTTTCTAAATATTTGAGTCTTTGGCATATTTTGTCTTTTCTTCTCAGTTTAGATATGACTGATTACATTTTCATTAGAATGGAGAGATTGGATGTCTCTTGTTCACACCTAGTGGCAATTTCCTGCCCAGAAATCTTGGCATAATTTATCTTATTTCAGCTAATTTTCAGAGGTGAAGAAAAAGAATCCACATCATGAATGAAAGCATACAGGTACATTTTTAATTGACCATCAATCCAATCTTGCCTTATAGGACCCATCATTTCAGTAAAGTTTTTTTTTTTTTCATTCTACCCTCATAATTTTGAATATTATATTATATATCTTAATGATATATGATTCAAGAATAATTGTGTTTGGAAAGAAGAGTATTGAACGGAAAGTTATTCTAATAATCCTACATCGTGATTCAGAGTGTGAATAGATACATGCATTTCACTGGGCAAAAAGAGAGAACTAGGTCTCTTTTGAATGTGAGCTTTAAAAACTTCACTTAAGTGTGCTTCTACTATAAGATCTAAGTTTGTGAAAATTACAAAACATTATTATTTATATGATAATGTGCCCTATAGACAAATTGCCCGCAATGCATTATTGGATAACTTTATCAACCACTTTGGTTTAAGAATGAGCACACAACTCTGGTATTTGTCTAGGATGTGCCATTTAGAGATTTTTTTTTTTTCCTAGAAAGCATAGGGTGATCTGGGAAAAGAAAAGAGTAGGTAAGTCAGAAGTTACCTTGCCAGAATAATATTAGAAGAGCTTGGCATTTAAATTGTAAGAGGAATAAATTAACTTCTTACAGCAAAAAAGAAGAAAAGGAAGCCAGTGAAAGTGGGTGAACTCCTTCACTTGAACATCATGGTGTCCTTGTTAAGCCTCAGCCAAGAAATGGGTGGTTAAAGATGTGTCCCAATTATCATCTGCTACTGGTGTCCTCTGAAAGTGTCATCCAAAATGAAAGGCTATCCCGGCACAGGAAATAGTTGATTCTTTCTTGAAAAAACATCTGGGATGCCCCAAACTAGAGCCAGTAGAAGATACTAAGGTGAGCACAAAATATTACTTGGAGCATGATTTATACATGCTGAACAGACAATAAACTCGCCACCATCCTTGGCCCCTACAGAAAATGCTACCGGCTAGCTCTAAGTATAACCGAAGCAATATTTCTCAAAGTTTTTCCTTATTTACAAAAGAAGCAATTCATTTTGTAAGACATTTCACACTGGCAAATGGCCAACAACAATTTTGACCAAGGCTGGGTGCAAAAGGTATCACAAAACACAAAGCAAAAGGATATTTAGGAAAGATGAAAACAAAAGGGAAGATTATTCATCCTTCCATATGGCTTTTTAAAGCCATTCACAATTATGGATCGTTTATGGCAGTTTCTATAAAATTTTTCCCATTGAGAAGGCAGAAGACTGAATAAGTTTTGTGAATGCGCCACAAAAGAAAGAAGAGAAATTCAGAATGACAATGGAATTTAGCTGATTGTTTGAGGATCTGTGGGTGGTAATGACACGTTAACCAGGAGAATGGGGAATGTGATCTCATTTGTTTTTCCAGAAAGGGATTTTAAGAATTTAACCAAAAATTAGAGTCTCTCATGAGAGTGGGAGCATAAGCAGTAATAGTCCTACTACAATTATACATCTGATTGAAAAGGTACAGTATATCAGGAGTCTTAGAGCCAACGTTGGTTTTTCTAGCTCATGTGCATGGAAATACACTCACTTTGAGAGAGGAGAGAAACAGTGGGGATTTCTCAGTATGTATTTAGATAACTTCTTACAGTACACAATTTAGATCATATGTCATGCCATCGATTCACGTCCTTGGCCTCTTATAATTAAGCGGTATTATTTAGAAACATTTGTGGCTGAGTGGGATTCTTGGAGATTTTGGAGTTCATTCCCTAGCTGGCCAATTCAAGACTTTTTTTTTACACAATTCCAGCTAAATTGGAAGGCAATTTATTTGTTCAATTATTTACAGATCTCAAACAGCCCCACTCCCTCAACACACCATTATTTGACAACTTTCAATCTTTTTCTTCTTTTTTTTTTTTTTAAAGTAATCTCTACCCTCAACATGGGGCTCAAACTCAGAACGCCAAGAGTAGCCTGTTCTACCAACCAAACCAGCCAGGCACCCCTCAATCTGGTCTCTTACAGATGAATGTTTTGTCACTTCTTTATTTGGGCTGGCTTTCCATTTGCTTTGGAAATCATTCTTGGAGCCCTTTCCAAATTCTCTGTAGTGCCTTACAATTGGGAGGTCAAATCATGGCAAGACCATACAGACCTTGGACGTGAAAAGATCCTACATAGGTTGAATCTTGGCATAGCCAGATACTAGGTGTTGGACCTCAGACCAGTTAATAACACTTTTAAGCCTCAAATTTCCTTATGGAACATGACAATGGCAATCAACCTCAAGGAAATTATGTGGCTTAATGCAGCTAATTTGCTGAAAGCCTCAGCAGAGAAAAACTCATGGATGATAGCTCGAGAAAGAAGTAGAATGTGGGAGCGCGTGACTTGTGTCTTTGAGACTTCCCCCTCTATCCACTGCATCCTGTCATTTCTACTCATTTTATGCACAAAGCCCTATATATGAGCCCGAGACAGGTTCTTCTGTGTCTTCCTTGTTTTTTTCCTACAATACTCCCTGCTTATCTGGTTGCAGACCATTCTAGATGCGGGCCCTCAGAACTTTAAGAGATTAAATCTTGTCTCAGAAAGTCTAACTATAGCAAAGGAAGTCGCTCTCTGGGTTCCGTTTAGTGAAAGGCTACCCCGATCCAATCAACAGCATCGTGGGGGCTGAACTTAGGGAATCCTGCCTCCAAACTCTGCCCAGGCTTCCCTAGGATTAGTCACTTGGCCGTCTCGCTCTGCAGCTAGTAATTCAAAGATAATCATGTTACTAAGATGCCATTTAATCTGTCTTTGGCATATCTCAAGTTTTCATCTTCATTAATAGAGCCATCAAAGTTTCATTGGGCCTGACTGGTATTGGACACGCGAGTGATTCACCCAGAGAGGGGGGCTTGCCGTTCGCCTGGAGGGACTCTGCTTGCCAGATGGCAGCTGTTAAATCTGCCTGCAGCAGGGGGTGTGAGGGGGGCTAAGCTCTGCTGGCCCCTGGCCAATGGGGCTGTCCCTCTTCTCTGATGACACATCGTTGGGGGCCCAGGCCAGGGCACCTGGGCCCTTGGGGCAGGGTGGGCTCTCCACTGCCTGCTGGGCTGAAGTCACCTTGGGCAGAAGAAACCAGATGCAGGGAAGCTCCCTTTGCCTCTAGCATGGGCCACTGAATCAAAAGATCCCCGTGGAAAGCAGTATGGTACAGCGGACAGGTGAAAACCCGGGTGTCAGAGAACCTTGGCTTGAAATCCTGACTCTACTGTTTAACTAACTGTGCAAAGTTAGGCTGATCACTCAGTCTCAGACTCTCCCATTTGCATGATATGACCTTGATCCATGTCACCATGGTTGGTTCTCCATAAAGCAGTGAGAACAGGGGAGTCAGAGGCAGACAAGTCCTACCGTCCCATGACCCAGCTGTCCCACTTGTGCGTGTAGAGCACCGGGGAAGTTCCGATCGGGTCCCTGCGGGGCCTGGATGGAGTTGTTCATCACGGTGTTGTTTGCGGTGATGAGGGTGAGGGAGTCTCGGAAGTTCATCATTGAGGGGGAGGTGTCACGGGAGGTCAAGGAGGCTTACTGCGCAAGGCCAGCTAATGGGGTAGGGTGGAGTAGACGAAACTTACAACAACGCAAGGTGAAGAAGAAGGAGGGAAGCGAGGAGGGAAGGGAGGAAGGAAGGAGGGAGAGAGAGAGGAGAGGCAGGAGGGAGGGAGAGAGAGAGGAGAGGCAGGAGGGAGGACAAGGAAGGGCAGGGAAGGAGACACAACCAGTCTCTGCACATCACTCCTATAAATTAAACACATACACACAGAACAACGGGGTACTACTTGTTTTACAAAGACACACACCCACTCAAGGACATTTTCAACCCTGGTACTTGCTTAGGGGCGGGGGGAGGACAATGGCGGAGGGAAAGGAGATAAACAGTAGTGAGCCGGGGAAGGGCCTAGTACAGACTCACAGTGACCATGAGGGAAGGAGCAGGACTCGCTCAGGGCTCTGCCCCTGGATCTCAAAGAAGGAAAGTGAAGAGAATGTTGTGGGAAGGGAGAGGATTGAATAAGACATACTTTGGGGGCTGCAGGGTCAGAGAAGGGGGGTCTTTTTCTCTCTCTGTTGAAGGCGGGCAGAACTTTAGGAAACCTGTGCCGCCAGGATGAAGCAGAATGGCCCGAGATACTCATTTGCTGTTATCTGAATTCTCAATCTCCACAGACCCTAACCGCCTGAGGCACTTGCCTATTTTTTTTTTTTTTTTCCCAATTCTCATTACAGACCCAATTTTTGTGACTCGGTCACTGTGGAGTTTTAAGAAGGTGTGGGGCTCATTCTTGTTAAACCAGTTGAGAATTTCCTGGATCCCCAACTCTCTAGCCCTGTGTAGACGTGCCCTGCTCTTCTCATCAATGAGACCTTTGTGTGCCATGGGGACGAAGGATATTACTGCGCGAGAAAGAACCACAGGAAACTCCCAGCGTTTTTCTAGAGGATGAGGGGGAATAAATGTCAGTGTGTAAAGGGGCACCCTCTGTGGTCTCCTTTTGTTAATTTATGAATTGGAAGATGAGTGTGGATTTATTGGAATAGTATAATTAAGTGTCACCGTGGTACGGAGCATAATTATGACCAATATAATCAAGCAGAGAAAGGAACCTTACTTCCTCCTGAAAAGCATTATTCCTATAAGCCTTGCTTCTTCAAAGCTTTGTGTTCATTTTTTTCTTAAATATAATAAATAAGGCAGGCACAAATAAAGAACGTGATCTTAAAGGAACATGGAGGGATCTGTTATCCATGTCCTGTCTTGGAAGTGAAATTTTTGAGATAATATTGAAGATGGAAATCCAGCAAGACCCCTCTGGGCTAAGAGAGGCTACTCTTATGTTACACTTCTGTCTATCACCAGTATGCCCTTGTCCTATTTTTTTCTTCTCTTTTCCCCCTTTCCTCCTCCTCCTCCTTCTCTGTTGGCCAATCAGATGCCTTGTGCCTCTGAAGGGGACGATTTGTTCAAGCAAGCCTGGGTATGTGGTCCAGGCTAAGCCAATTCACGGTTTCCCTGGGACTCTGGTTGGTGATAGGAAGGCAGACGTGCTCTCATATCTAGAACAGCCATTCAGAATCCAATGACCGAGGCCAGAGCAGAGTGGAAGCGCAGCAATAATGAGATGGGCAGGTTCCTCACCCGAGTGCTTGCACGCAGCCATGCTCCAACCGGGAGCTCTGGAGACCCTTCACGTCTGTCAACTAATCAGTCCCTCTTTTGGCTTGAGCGGGTTAGAGTGGACTTTTTGTCATTTGCAAACCAAAGATTTCTGAGTAAGGCACCAAGCAAGGAAGGTAAATGCTGCCACATGTTCATTTATGGGACATTTGGTCTGTATGCTTCCTTGATGCCAGAAAGACCCTTTCATAGCAAAATTCCATGCCTTATTTGAATCACTGTTGAACAAAGAGAACACATCTGTGTTAGTTTAAGGATATCTGATGTATCTTCAGGTATCTGAAGAAGTGTGTGTGTCTGTGTACAGTGTGTACGTGTCTCTTTTTTCTTCAGTAGCTACACAGTAGTAATATGACCACGTGTTGGGGTACCTGCATCATAGACAATAGTGACACAATTCATGAATCTTTGCCAACACTTCCTTCTCACGAGGACATGAAGAGCTAGTTTCATGTTCATGGACTGAAGAGCTCTGTGACTTTAGGCATTTTGCTTAACTTCTCTGAGCTTTCTGTGTTCATCTGTAAAGTGGAGTTAATCTGTATTACCTGATTGCTGTGAGTAACAAACAAATTCATATGAAGTGCTTTGCAGAGTGGCTGCCAGACAATAAAATCATTCAGTGTTCCATAATTCGACGGCCATCCTTAGTATCATTGTCCCCATAGTCTCCATCAGCATCATTGTGGTGTGAAGGGCGATTCAGCCGTAGTTGGGATAATTTGCATGCATGGAGGGCTTTATATACCATTTGCAAAGTACTTTCTCATCCAGTTTGGTACAGTGAGCCGACCCTGGCGCACGATACCCATTTCACATTTTGGCTTCTTGCAAGTTCTTTCAAAGGGTTCCATGAGATCTAAGTCTAGTATCCAATATAAGAGATTGAGAAATGCATTCATTTCAGCCGAAGAGTTTAAAAAAATAAGAAAAAGAAAGGAAAAAAAAAAGAAAAAAAGAAAGGAGAACATTTTTAGGACAAATGTGGCCTGGTCCTGAATTCAGTCTTTAATTAAGGCTGGAAGTTCAACTGCTCCCTAAAACTTTGGTTACAACTGTTAAACCTGTGAACAGAGCTAATCAGAGGAGATGAAATGTTATTTTGACAGGAGTGACTTCCTTTTCTTTTCCCTAATAGATCACAGATATCAAAAACATAAATTTGAAGCAAACTTTTGTTTTGTTTTGTTTTGTTACTGGCCATTTAAAATATTCTTTTTTTTTCCTTCAAATTTTCTTCAAGTTGGACCTCCTGAAAGACTATGTGTGTTTCATGTTACCAACATAAGCAGATTGTTGAATTTGATGCATTTAAATGTTTTCTTTGTTTGTGGAATTTTTTTTTCACAAAGGCATGCTTTCAAAATGCTCAAATTATGGATCCATTGCAAAATCTTTTCTTTTTTTTTTGCACAGGAAAATACTTTTGAATTAACAGCTGGGTAAAAATCCTCAGTTCTATTGCTTAAGGGAAGGCTATACTTTTGATCTCACACAGATTTCTAGAATAAGGAAAGGCCGTGATTGACTAATTGAGCCAAACTTGCTGATAAATTTTTTTGCTTTGGGTCGGGGTATTGTTTTCTCTAAGTCAGGGAAGACGTAACTTCTTTATTAACTGCTAAGGGAGACAGTGATGCTGTGGAAAGTGGGAGTCATACCATTTTACAGGTGTAGATTTTAATGATCTCTTGCATAAAACCAAACCAAACCAAACCAACAGGTATATGAAACAAAACTTTCGTGATTATTGAGACAATTTCTTCCTGGTCAGAGCTCCTGCCAGAGGCTGGAAGAAGTGCTGAATTCAGAATTCTTTCCCTCTGTTTAGGCTATTCCTGTAGCCAAGAAGTGTTCTTCATTCTGTATCACTGATGTACTGATTTATTCTACATCTAGATTCTTAGAGTAGTTTATCAAGAGCACTTACTTCTGCATCCTTCATTGTACCTGAGAAGATGAACGTCTGTTTCTGGACATATGTATTAACACAAAGTTAGAGACAGAGATCATTATATGACGATGAGCCATAATATTTAGGTTTTATGAATGCTTGATATATTTTTAAAGACATGGAGCCAGATTCGCCTAATGCTTCAGCAACTGCTTAGTAGTGAATCAGTCATCCTTAGAAGCTATATTAAGGTATTCTGCAGAGGGGGACCTGGGTGGCTCAGTCGGTTAAGCATCTGCCCTTCCTCGGGTCATGATCTTGGGATCCCGGGATCAAGCCCTGTAACAGATTCCCTGCTCAGTGGTGAAGCCCCTTCTCTTTCTCGTTTTCACTCTTTCCAATAAATAAATAAATAAATAAATAAATAAATAAAATCTTCTTTAAAAAGAAGATATCTTACAGAATTTTTTGGTAATATCCAGAAGAGGTATGTTAGCATTGATGGACGATCTGTCCTAGAGGAAAAAGCCATGGGGACAGGTTATCCCATTAACTTCACATGATGGGTGAACAGTTGGGGTAACATACAGCCAAGGATTCCCTAAGTGATTCTCAAATTTTATATTTAAACTCAGCAAATATTACTCATATGTTTTAGGTGGGAGATAGATGCTCAGCTTGATATTCCATGCCTAAAGCTGTGGGCACGCAGGAGGCCATATTAGTCTTAATAACTCTCGAGAGCCTCTTCTGGACCACCCACCGGACCTCCTACGCATGCCCAGTCCTCTCCACCACTCCGTCTGGGTGGCCACTGGGCTTGGTAGTTCCCTACTGCAGCCCAGCATGGAGAGCCAGAGCTGCTGGGAGGTTCTGTGGTGGGGTATGTGTGTGTGTGTGTGTGTTTTGGAGGGGGCGGGGATTCTTCTGTCCGCGTGTCACACTTTATCATTTCACCCTGGAGGCGACACAGTTGGGACCTGAGTCTCACAGTGGCTTTCATCAAAACAGACCCGTTAGCTGCGTCCTATTCTGTCTCTCTCTCAAGTGTCAGACTGAGTTTCCAATCCCGGGAAACACACAGTGTCTTCCTCTGTGCACCTGGCTTTTCATGTTGTCGTGGATGTCTGTTCTCCAAAATTTGTCTCTTTTTTTTTCATGTCGTCAGGGATGTCTAGCCTCCCAAAATTTGTCTCTTTCAGTCCAGACCCCCAACCACATTGGACATGAACTCATGCAAAGAAATGGGGATCCCAAGATAGGGAGCTTGTGGCTCTACAAGTCTCAGTGGATATTTTGCTACTGTTAGTATATGTTATTTTTAATATATCATTTTGGAAGATGGCCTGAGGATGGGGTTGTTTGGGCTTAAAGGGCACACAGACCCACACATTTAATAAAAAAGCTTCTTTTGTGATTTTGTGGTTGCCACGATATCGGACTCTAAAGAAATTTACAATGAAAAGGTGGTGGTTGTAGGTACAGAGACCATCACGGAAAGTGAAGAGAAATTTACAGAAATCTGTGAAAGATCAAAACAACAAGCTCGCCATGACGATTTGTCCGGATGGTTCAGATATCAGAGAGATGGAGTGTTCAGTAATCAGTGACTTCTGCATGCTATTTGCATAGAGAGAACTTTAAAAAGGTTACATTTCTTTTCTACTTTCATATTTACTTTATGTTAAGGTTGTAGGATCTCAGTGGCAATGTTGCTGATGCTATTTTTATGAAGTCCCAACTCCATGTTTAAATGTAGCCGGATGGAAATTTTGAGCTACAGCAACAATAAATAGATCTGACATCCTTGTGACTTTCAAGTTCTGCTATGCCTGAGAGTCAGTGAAGGCTGGTTTTTTTGCCTTGAACTCTGAAGGAAGAAAGAAACTTTTGTTTATAAATTTCAGAGATTTTTGTCTTTGCACTTACCACGAAGTCAAATGTAGATATAATCCACTTTAAGTGCTTTTGGCAAAATTTCAAATATGCCTGTTTTTTGATAAGGGGGAAAAATCCCAACTTTTTGTCAATACAAGTCCTTTACTCTGTGACTTCTGTCGGTCAAGCTGTGATCTTGTGGACTTACGGAATACTGATCCTGTACAGGAAGTAAGAGGCAGATATGTAATCTGGGCCATCTTTCTGATCCATTTTAGTTATGTCTGATTCTAAATTGAGTTATATAGAATTTAACATACAGGACCCTGTTTCTGTATTGTTTATGCCTCCCTTCTAAAAATGTAAAATTTTAATGCCGATCTGAGTGAAATGATCTGAGAGTATTGAAAATCAAAGAGTATTTAACTTGTGTTACAGTGTGTTTTATATTGGACTCCTTTATGAAGATATTTCGTAGCAGAGAAGTGTGTATGTGTGTGTGTGTGCGCGCACACACACAATTTTTTTTTTTTTTTTAAATTCACCACACTTAGATGTATGAATGTTAGACTTATAAGTGCCCTAAGGGCAGGGTTGGGTGGTGGGCTAACTTTGTTAGCCCCATAAGACCTGGTAGAAGGCTCTTGAGAAATAAAATGCCAGTTTATAATTGTATAGACTTTGTATTCCTGAAGATGTCTGTTGGTGACCTCTTTTACAACCATCTGGAGAGACGGATCAGACAAGTCTTATAATTTCACAGATGGTAAATCTGAGCTCCAGAGAGCCCCCTCCATGTCTTCTACCCCACCATTTTCTTGAGTCTGAGAGCTGGAACTTTACGTTGAATGGGAGGAGCGTCACTCTACTAGAGTGATGGAGAAAAGTGCGTATCTGAATTCATGAGTCAGGTTGGTGACAGTTGACACAAACCTTCCTATGGAGCCACAGGTCTTCTCCATCACCATGTGCACCTCACCTCCTCAACTTGAGGGAGCATTGAACTACATTCGCGACGGCCATGAGGAAACCTCAGCATGGATGACAATGAAGTTTCCAAATGGATGTGGAAATGCATCTTTGCCTTTTCTGAAAGTGGTCCCCAGGGTGCCTGTGGTGTGTAGTAGTTTTTCCTGAAGCTTCAGGATCAGTGTTTGAATGGCTGGACCACCTTTACCTAACTTCTACCTGGTCTCGCTCATTACAGACTGAGTTATCTCTCAGATGGATAGGAAGTCTTATCGCATGTGGATCAACAACAACAAATGGGACTCATTGGGCACATGCTATCTTGGATTTTGGGTTACAAATATTTATCTAACAAAATGTTCTTATCTCTTAGAGTACTAGTGAGAGACTTTATATTTCACTAGGTCTTGCATAGAATTCTGGGATGGACAATGTAAGTTTGGCTCGTCCCTTCCTAATACATTTCCAACCAATTCAAAGAGTGTTTTAGTGAGCACATGTTACAATATGACAGGTGACTGTGCTGATTCTGGGAATATGGTGGAAAGTGACAGAGGCACTGTCCCTGCCTTCATGGAATATATAAACTAGTGGGGAATGATGACAAGAAAGGAATGAAAATTGGATTCGTGTGATGGAAACAAACAAACAAACAAACAGTCCCGTGAAACTGGTGTATTTTTCTGGAGAAGTAAGCATACTGGAACTTTCTGGTTATTTCAGTTTAGATTGCCTGAACTTCTTCATGTGCTCACAGGTAGGCTCTACAAAATGTGAAAGTTCCATGATCTCTTTGGACCACAGTTCTGTCATTTGTGAAACATAGGAGTTGACTGGATGATTTTGTAACTACACTTATCATGATGAACATTGCATCATGTAAAGAAGTGTCAAGTCACTACATTATACACCTTAAATGAGTATAACAATGAGTATAACATTGTATGTCAATGATGCTTCAATTGAATCAAACGAACAGATAAATAAAAGTCTTTTCAGTAAAATGTTGAAAGCTCTCCCTCTAGTTTCAGGAACTAGATAAGGGTGCTCTCTCTCACCACTCTTCTTTACATAGTTCCAGAAGTTCCAGTCAGATTAGGCAAAAACCAGACCAAAACAAAAACAAAACAAAACAAAAACAAAAACAAAAACTAACGAAACAAAAAACCCACTCAAAGCAGAAAAAAGAAAAGAAAAGGAAAGAGAAAGAAAGAAAAGGGCATCTCAATTGGAAAGAAAAAAGTAGAATTGTGTCTGCTTGCAAGTGATATGATCTTATATGTAGAAAAGCCTACAGACTCCACCAAAACCCTCTTAGGACTAGTAAAAGAATTCAGTAAAGTTTCAGGATACAAAATCAATATGCAGAAATCAGTTGTGTTTCTATACATTAGCAACAACCTATCTGAAAAAGAAATGAAGAAAACAATTACATTTACAGCAGCACCAAAACCAAAAACAATAAAATACTTAGAAATAAGTGTAACCCAGGAGCTGAAAGATCTCCACTGGGAAAACTGTAAGACTTTGATGAACAATATTGAAGAGGATGAATAAATAGAAAGATATCCCATGCTCATGAGTTGGAAAAGCTAATATTGTTAAAATGCCCACACTACCCAAAGCCATCTACAGACTCAATGCAATCCCTATCAAAATTTCAATGGCATTTTTCACAGAAATGGAAAAATATCCTAAAATTCATACAGAACCACAAAAACACTCCAACTAGACAAAACAATGTTGAGAAAGAAGAACCAGAACGGAGGCATCATATGTCCTGATTTCAAATTGTGTTACAAATCTATTGTAGTCAGAACAGTATGGTACTGGCATAAGAAACAGGCATGTAGACCAATGGAAATAAGTTGAGAGTCCAGACATAAACCCACACATATAGTCAACTACTGTATGAAAAGAGAGCCAAGAATAGTCAACGGAGAAAGGGTTGTCTCTTTAACAAGTCATGTTGGGAAAACAAGATAATTACATACAAAAGAATAACATTGGATCTTTATCTAATGCCACACATAACAATTAACTCCAAATGAACCAATTCTTAAACTTAAGACCCCAGACTGCACATCTCCTAGAAGAAACCATAAGGAAAAGTCTCCTTGACATTGGTCTTGGCAATGGTTTTTTGAATATGATACCAAAAGCACAAACCACAAAAGCAACAACAAACAAGTGAGACTATTTCAAACTAAATGTCTTCTGCACAGCAAAACAACAAAAAATCAACAAAAACAAAAAAAAAAATAAAAAAACAAACAAACAAAATCAACAAAATGAGAAGGCAATCTATGGAAGGGGAGAAAATACTTGCAAACCATCTATCTGATAAGAAATTGATATCCAAAATAGTTAAGAAACTTGTAAAGCTCAATAACAGAAAACTGAACAGCCTGATTTTTAAAAAGTAGGCAAAAGGGTTTTGGAGAGGAGGGGGGTGAGGGGCATGGTTGAGCCTGGTGGTGGGTATTAAGGAGGGCACGTATTGCATGGAGCACTGGGCGTGGAGCATAAACAATGAATCTTGGAACACTGAAAAAAAAAAAAAAAAAAAAAAAAAAACAGGCAAAAGACCTAAATTGACATTTTCCCAAAAAAAGACAGACAAATGACTGGCAGGTACGTTGAAAGGTGTTAAATGTCAGTAATCATTAGGGAAATGGAAATCAAAATCATAATGTCATTACCTCACACCTGTTAGAGGGGCTGTTATAAAAAAGATGAGGTGACAAATGTTGGGGAAGATATGGAGGAAAGGGAACCCCCGTGCCCTGTTGGTGGAAATGTCAGTTGGCAGAAACAGCACAGAAACCATTTGGATGCGCCACTGAAAATTTAAAAAAAAAAAAGACTACTTTATGATCTGACGATCCCACTTCTGGATATATGTCCAAAGGGATCTCAGTGAATGGATAAAAAAGTTGTGTATATATATATATATATATATATATTTCTGAGACTCTAATGTGCAAAATAGAAATGATACAGTAGCATAAATATTACCTAGCCACCAGAAAGAAGGAAATCCTACCTCTGTAGACAACATGGGTAGACCCCGAAGGCACCTGTTTTTAAGTGAAAAACTTTTTGTTTTAAGTGACATAAGTCAGACGAGAAAAACAAATACCATATGATCTCGTTTATATGTGGAAGTTAAAAAACCTGAACTCATAGAGACAGAGTGGGGGGCTGGGAGAAATGGGACTACATCGGTTGAAGATAAGTACTTCCAGTTATAAGATGAACAATTTCTGGAGATCTATTGTACAACATGGTGACTATAGTTAACAACACTGTATTGTGCCCTTGAGAGTTACTAAGAATGGATATTAAATGTTCCCTTTCCCCTAAGCCAGGTAATTATGTGATGTGATGGGGAGGTGTTAACTAACTGTATTGTGTAATCATTTTACAATATGTGTGTGTATCAAGTCATCATGTTGCACACCTTAACCTCACACAATGCTATATGTCAGTTGTATCTAAGTAAAGATAAGGGGGTGGGAAGACTGTTCAATCTTGAGTATTTTTGTTGTATTACTGCAATAGCTAGCATCTATAAAAGGCTACATATGTCCTGATCACTGGACATGTGGCTTTTCCAGCATTGTTACATTTAAAAAGTAATTTTTGTGAATCTGCTATGTAAACCTGGTTACCATATCAGGAGGGGCATGGTGTTAGTTAGTAACCATCAAGGGAGCAGATGGCTTTGCCCAGATATCTTTCCGGATTTAGATATTTGAGATACTTTGCTAGAGAACTTGCATCACATATAGAAACATCTCTCTGCTGTTTATATAATATTCGTATGTAAACTCTTTGTTCCTGGTGAAAAATAATCCATTTGGAGCCTTGCATAATTTAGAAGATCTCTCAAGACAAATAAGCCGTTTTCAAGGCAAAACAGAGTCCTTCTGTCTGTTACGGCTCTTTATTTAAATGCCCCATATCCACCCGTCTCCATCAAGTAATCTCCTTTTGCAAAGTTGTTTTGGTCTTTTTAGAAATCTTTTACGTCCTTTTTCCAATGTTATTGAACTTAATTACTGTGTGACTTACTGGGTGGATGTGGTCTTCAGCTCCCTGCTAGGCATGAAGGTGCCTCCCTTTCAATCATGTGAGAGCAGGGGAATGAGCGATGCCCTTGCAACGGGCCAAGAAGCACACGCTAGGAGAAAGAGGTGGCATGTTTGATGTTCCCCTAGCATGGTAAATTAGTTAACTAACCGTGATGATGATAATGACCATGACAACTGTAATGGTGATGTAGAATATGATGGTGGTGGAGGTGGTCATGAGAGTGGCCTGTGATGGAGCATCTCAGAAACTTGGTTTGCATAACTATCTCATTTAACACAACAACCAAGTGAACGTGATGCTAATATATTTGCTGAGAAAGGATGAAACTGAACTTCAGCATTTGTATCCACCTGTTCTAGATCACACCATCAGTAACCAGACAAGCTGGGATTTAAACCCAGTTCAGTCTAATTCCAGACCTTTGGCTTTTAGCTGCTGCATGGTACTAACTGAAGACCTTGGCACCAGGATTCCTTTCTAAGATGACAAGGTATTCTATTTTTAATTCTATTATGATTTAAATAGAGCTATTATTTATTATTGAAATATTATCATTAAATAGAAAATTCTCTCAAACAATCAGAAAAAGTAATGTTACATAAATGTCACCAACGTTTAGCAGGTGAGTGTTCATTCTGTGTGTGGGAAGGCAGCATGTGGCAAGGGAAAGAACCTGGATGTAAGGTTGGCCTGGCCAGGACCTGGCCCCACATGTCAGCTGTGTGATCTTGGCTAGTCACTTACCCTCTCTGGGCCCGTTTCTTTAGCTGTAAGGTGGGGCTAAAAATAGCCACCTAAAAAAATACTGGAAACTGGAGATCATAAATAACAAATCTGTACAGTGCCTGGCAAGGACAGTACAACACTGCTCCTTCTCAGTAAAAGGTAGAAAGTGATTCATTTTAGTTTCCTGCTTAAACAATATTGGTTCCAATCAAGCTTTTGGGATCAAACTAACTCCTTAACTCGGCCTAAAGGTCCTGCCTGATTTGGTCCCTACCATGTAACCAGCCTTATCTCTGGACATTTTCCTTTTCACTGGGCTCCAATGGGCCAAGCCTCACCCCTCTACCCCAGACCTTTGAATATGCTCTGTCTTTGGCTGAGAATACTCTCTCATCTTTTTATTAACTCACTACTCTTTCTTGTCCTTTAGGTCTTGGTTCCGATATCACCTCCCCAGGGTAATCTTCCTAACCCCTAGAAAACATCAGGCCCCTTCTTACATACTCCCTGAACTCCTTCTTATTTGAAATACTCCTCACAACGGCAGTTAAGTATTTTAGCGAGTATCGATGAGGATTTACTGAATGAGTGAAAAAAAAAAAGAATAAATGAATTACTGAATAAAGGTTTGCCTTATTTCAAAGGTTCCCCTTGGCGTTTCCTGGCCTGCTTTTATTAAAAGAAGACCACAGGATGTGAGCCATGGAGACTTCTAGCAAGGGCACAAGTTTTTGCCCAAAGTTGCATCCTTTTCACTCTTGATGGGACCAAGACTTCCTTGGGGACCAGTTGTTACCCGTGGTAACAGGGCAGGCAGCCTCCTGGACCCAATAAGACACCTTAGGTCTGACCAGAGTGATACCTGGAATGAAAGAAACTTACCACCCCTCTGAAACAGATGCTTTGGTTTATGACAGAAGCAGAAGAGCCTACAGGTGCGGGCTGGGCTGACACGGGCTCTGCAGAGAATCGTTAGAGCCTCCTCCGAGATGTGGACCGACTCTGTGTTTAATCAGCCACAGGCAGAAGAAATGGCTTCATTTCAGCTCAGTGAGAGCCAGATCACAAAAGGAAGATAGATGGCTCTTACGAGCTCATCACTACAAGCATATTGTCTTAATTTGAATGAACAGCCTGGCCCCGTGCTAAACCAGGAGGAGAGGGCAATATGGCTAGCATCAAGGGCCAGTTGGCTCAACTCTCAGCACACCCCTACAGGAAAATCTCTCATTTGTTTCTTAATTAATATTTTAAAGCAAGTGAGAACCATAGGACACATTCCTCAATCTCTTGAGAAAATCCCCCGCTTGGAATTCAAGACGCTTTAAGGAAGGACCCTTCTTCCCTGAAATGTCTAAATCTCTACGTCAGCAGAAGTACCCTGGCCAGTGAAGGAAGGGCCATTCACTGGCTGTTTTTAATACATGGTCACGTGTGCAGTTCATCTGGAAATAGATGCAGGTAGACACAGAAGTACCCTGGCCAGTGAAGGAAGGGCCATTTGCTGGCTGTTTTTAATACATGGTCACGTGTGCAGTTCATCTGGAAATAGATGCAGGTAGACACAGTGCCACGTCTGGGCATGCAGACACCTGCTGGTTGCTTGTGGGCTCTTGCTTCCAGGGGCTCGGTCCTCTGCTTGCCTCTGGTCCTCCAGAGCTCACGCTGGGGAGGTGCAGAAAATGGATATTCCGTTCAGCCACAGTTAGCTGGTCGATGGCCAGAAAACGGCCGAGAAGGGAGGTTTCAGCTCGTGTGGGAGGGAGGAATCACACGTATCTGAACTCCGAGACCTTGCTGAAGCCCTCTTATTAGAAGTGAAAGCAGATAATGAGCCGTTGGGGTATTTACAAACCAGTGGAGTTTTTAGAATCATTTGGTATGTGTCACACCCGTGTTTTCATTCTCTCCCCCGAGCCTGAGCACGAAGAGCTTTTACAGCCCTCCCCACCCCAGTGACTATTTTCCAGATGTTCTGAAACAACATCAAGTGACCCAGTTTACCCCTGAGAGGTTTATAAAGGTGCATTTATAGAGAGCCCGGCTGAGCGAGGCGGAGATGTCCGCTTGGCAGCTTAGTCCGAGATAATCTCCCGTGAACGTCGTATCAAATCTTCCTTTACCTAAGGCACACTCAGTATGGTTTTTAGCAAAAGATATGCTAAGTACTCCCAAAGTGAAGAACAAACTTAAGAAGCTTAACAATGGATGCAGAAATATTATCATCAGCTATCGGGGTAGTAGTATCCAGTTCTTCACCCACGGGCATGGATTTGGGCTTAGGCAGATGAGGACAGCACCGTAGAAGTGTGTGGTCTTAGTGAGTTTAAATATCAGCGAGACGAGGGGAAGGACCTTGTTAGCATAAAACCTGAACACATGTCATTGGCTTTCTATGCTGCCTGGGATGAAAGGAAAATCACAGTCGCAGCCATGGAAGGAGGCGGGCTGGGGTTTCTGTGCAGATCGCAGAAACGAGAAGTCATCCTTGATGGGCGGGAGATCATTTCATTCTTTGCACACGGGCAGCGAGCCCCAGAGCAATCCTTTGGGATCTTGGCCCACTTAGTGGAGGCGAGCCATTTCCCAAGGGCAAACAATATGTTGGCTTATATTTAGTCCTACGGAAAGAGTCCCCCATTCCTTCCATAGGCATCCGGTGACATGTCAAAATCTGGTGAGAAGGGGGATCATTCTTCCCCAACACATCCACTGTGTGTAGATGATGTTCAGTGGGACCCCTCCCCTCCCCAAACCCCAAAGTAAGCAACATGCCAAGGTCTTGATGTGAAAAGTACTTAATGTTCTATAGTGGGTCAGTTGCCCTGTGGCTATGGCGCAGAATGAACAACCTTCCTGGCATGACTTCCATTGTCACTGGCACCGAAGCCAGTGCAGTCATCCCGTTAAGGTCCTTTGCACATGAAGGGGAAAGTGAGCATGGGCCCTTCTCAGTCTCAGAATGCCTGCCTCTTCGCAGCCATTCACCCCGCGGCGCTGTGACACACCACCAGCTAACCGGTGACAGTGACATGCTTGTGTGGCGCAAACCCAGGAATGGAAGCCGAATTCCCACTTGCGTGCAGACATGGATGCCTCCTCGCCATAAAATGAGCTACTCTTTCCTTTGGAAACCCTTAGTTTGGAATGTTAAAGACCCATCTTCTGAGTCATTTGGCATGACTGATGCTTTTTGACTTCTGCAACGGATCTGCCCGCAGTTGGTGACATTGGTTGCCCTACTCTTATCTTCACATCCTTAAGCATCCGTGTTCTTCCTGGTCATCAAATTAGCTGCTTCCCCTCATTGCACATCCACTGACAGTTTGGGGTGGTTTGAGTTGAGCGGGGTGGACAACGGGAAATTGGCGATTTCCTCTGCCTCTCGTAGAGTTCATCTCTCCCCCAGATCCTGCTAAAAACATCTCTCTCAACAACACTCTTTATTCCTAGTTTAGCAGCATCATCGTGAAGAACAAGTTTTTCTTTACAATGCTCCGACTCAAAGTCCAAATGATAGATGGTTTCCTGATTCTGAAGAAGACACTTACGCACTTACAGTTCTTTCAACAATTTATTCCAGTTTGAACAAGACAGTCGATTTCTCATGTTAACGTGGGGCAAGAGGGTATGAATGTGCAAATAAAAATGTCTGGCATCCATTCAAAAGTTGGGTGAGACTAAGGACCCAGAAAGAACGTTGCCAGCCAGAAATACTACTTTCTTGTGTCCACTATTTGGTATCTGTGGGTTTCTCTCCTGCCTGCCATACATTTCCTCTGTTCTTAAAAGCCCTGTCTGGGTCTGCAGAGAGAACAAAGTTTCTTACCATGGATCTTTGGATGTTTTCTTAGCCTACCCACCCCGGTAGGCCCAATAAAGAACACTTCTAGCTCTTTTTTGCTTTCTTAGGCATCAACCCCTCTCCTCCTGGACACCCCCACTTTATGTGCCATTAGTAAAACATTGGTCATGATTAACTTGTTTTGTTCCATGTATGACAGCGGAACTGCTAAAACATCACTTTCCTGATAATTCTTTCCCCGTGGGAACATTTGCAAAAGCATCGTCAAAAAGGAGTCCCCCTTCCTTGCCCCAACAAAAATACAGCAAAGTTAGCACATGCATTTCTAGACTCCTTTTTCCTTCATAAAAGTCATCTCTGTTCTTCCTTCCTGATCAGCAGGGAGAGGTATATACGTCTACATTCTTTCCCCAAGGGTGAAGCGGTATATATTTTGCCGTGTGTACTTGGCCCGCAGAGGCTCAAAGGGACTAGAACACATTTGAGCATAGTAGTGATTTTCATAATCTTATGGCAAGTTTTCCAAGTAGTAGGTCTATGGGGGACCTGAGACCTGCTCCTTCCGGGGGTGCCTCTCAAGGGAGCAATGGGAATGAGAAGCGAATGCGGCTTCCCTCTCACATTCACATTATGTGCCGAGAGTCCAAGTGTCCTAGAATTCTCCCCATAAGGAGCATTCCCGAAAGACGAGCCATGGGAAGTGTAAAGAGAAATCACGGCTACTCAGGAAACTTCTATTTGCTTTCTTCTGCACTGCCTGCCCATAAGCATCATCTGGGTAAAGTGTTAAGAGAAAATGTATGCCTCATCCCAGAGAAACGCCTGTATGTTGCCACAATCACAACTTTGGAAAGATGTTAGAGGAAGGTATTCCTTTAAAGCTGGTCACATCAGCCACAGTGTTCCCTTCATGTTTTAATATCATGGTGTCTCCTTTTGGTCCTGTAAGTGTTACCTGGTTTCCCTCTAGGAGTGCAGGAAACCAGGACCGGTAATTTATGGCTCTTGTTAAGAGGGTTGGCTGGACGTGTGGACAATATGTCAATAATTATTTCTGGTGGGGCCTTAACAGCAGAGGAAGTGGCTCGGTAGCATGGCTTATTTTAACGGAAGACAGATATGCCTGACCTGGCTTTTATGACAGACGTCAAATATATCGAAGTGTGTTGTGAGGCAGATCGCCTTATTGGCAAAGAAATGAAAGACCACCAGGAAGATGGATGGGAAGTTTTCCTCAAGAGGTTTCCTGTCTCTTGCACAGGTATGACAGTGAACCTTAAGAAGGCCAACTGGCAGGCCCGAGGGGAGACGTCAGTGAGACTGAACCTGCTCCTGCCTGTGAGACTTGGAAACAAGAGTCCTTGCTCCCCTGGACTGATGTCGGGACAGTGAGGAGCGGGTGCGGGGGGGGGGGGGAGGGTGGACACCACAGTGATGTGAGGGAGGTCCCCCTGAGAGCAAGCCCCTCCTTGCATGCGATACCCCAGACTTGCTCAAAAAAATCTGGTTCTCCGGTCTTCCCTCTTGAGTTCAGCTCAACAAAGATTTCTGGAGAGCCTAATATCCGGGCATTAGAGATTCATGCTAAAAACCACACTTTCCCATAAGACCTCCCCCGCTTTGTTCTTCTGGGTCCTTCTACCTGGGGGAGGAACAGGATCTGAGGGTCACTTATTAGCTGCTGGATGGTCAGAGTGGGGGAAGGTAACTCACTTCTGGGAGCCTTGTTTTCCTCATCTGGAAAACAAGCCTCAGACTTTAGAGGATTGAACAGGACAGCATCTCTCTGCTTGCCCCAAGGAATAGATCTATAAACGATAAAGGGGAAATGATGGCCACTCCCCTATGTACTTTTGACCCATAAAGACTGCTTTTTGGCTAATTTATGTCACCTGCCACTAAATTAACTGCTGTCAGATCACAAGCTTCTTATATGCCTAAGCCCCGAGCTCCCCTAATCAAAATATGGTTATCAGAAAACTGTGTCCTTTGGCACAGATGAATGACAAAAAAGGCTACCTCTCCTCCAGCTGGATGTATCCAGTGCCAGGTGCTGGCCTCGGCCGGTGGAAGCTGGATCTCGCTTCACACAGTGCCGGGCACAACGTGCGTACTGGGTAAGGATTTTCAACCCAATTTATTATAGCCGTTGCTGTGCCAAGAAGGGCAGTCTTCTACTTGCAAAGAGCCACATGAGTCATTGGCAAGATGTCATGGATACATTGTTAAAATGTAAAAGTCACCACTACAGTATCCTTGCACCCCACCCCCCAAGATGTATTTGTGTATTTTAGAGACAGGAAGAGAGTGGGAGTAGGACAGTCAGACCAGGAGGGAAAGAGAATCTTAAGCAGACTTGCATTTAACAGAGAGCCCAATGTGGGGTTCAATACCACGCTTCATCTCACAACCCTGAGATCAGATCATGACCTGAGCTGAAACCAAAAGTCTGATGCTTAACCCATTGCACCACCCAGGTGCCTCTCCTCTTCTCCTCTTAAAATATTTCTTTCTCAGAGTCCATTGTAGATAAAGAATATAGTATTTCATTCCTTCTGGGTTTACTGGACCTAAACCGTTACAGGTGGTTGTGTGTGTGTGTGTGTGTGTGTGTGTGTGTGTGTGTTTAACCATGAACTATGGGGTATCCACAGTAGTATGGATTAGAGAAAAGCAAGGAGAAATAGTAACACAAATTATTAAGGAAGGAGACGTATGTCTTTGCCCACCATTGGGAAAGGGGGACGGAATAGAGACATTGAGAACGATTTGCAGGGAAAGTTAGTTGTGATATCGAGTGTTTGTTGGTTTCACTGCTTTTCTTGTTGCTAATTCTATAAAGACAGTTTGGATGCTAAAAGTGAAATCCATAATAGATGGAGGAACTGCACAGTCTTCTGCTTTGCATTTTTAAAAAGATTTCATTTATTTATTTATTGGTCAGAAAGAGAGAGAGAGAGAGAAAGAGAGAACATGTGCACAAGCAGGGGGGCGGCAGGCAGAGGGAGAAGCAGGCTCCCTGTGGAAGCCCGACTAGGGACTTGATCCCAGGACCCTGGGATCAGGACCTGAGCCCATGACAGACACTTCACTGACTGAGTCACCCAGGTATTCCCTTCTGTCTTGCATTTTTATTTTGTCCCATTTTGTAGTGATACCAGAAAGAACCATCTTAAGCAAGTAGAACTTGCTCATTTCCTATGTTTTCCTCTTAATCCCTTGGGCCTTTGACCACGACTGCCTACAAAGTGGAGATGCTGTCAGAAGAGGAGGTCGGACAGGGACCGTTTTCATGGGTGTCGTCCTCCAAGCCAACTGTCAAGAGGGCTCCACCCTTTCTCTATGGAGCAGAAAATGCAAGACTCCCTAGAAGGAAAAAGCAGGATCCAGTTCCCCGTTAAAGACAGGAACAGGGTAAAAACTGAACTGAATGAGGCACTGGTCTGTCGGTGAGGCGCTTGCCTTCAGTGAGGTAGCAAGGGCAGATCTGGGGCTCCTCAGGAGGGAGGGGGGTCGCTGTCAATGTCTATCTCCGAGGCGGGCTTGAAGCATCAAAGGAGAAATGGATGCGATGCTTTTCAGTTTGAATCTAGAAATGTGGGCTCTGTCACGGAAAAGCAAATGGCTTTTCAGCTACAAGAGGATTCTACCAACTCATATACTTCTCTTGCCTTTATTCAGATACCCTCCCCCACTCTTTTGATTTCTCTCTGAATCTGTATTAAATTCGTGATGTGCTCTTAA
This sequence comes from Mustela lutreola, assembly GCF_030435805.1. NCBI lineage: Eukaryota > Metazoa > Chordata > Mammalia > Carnivora > Mustelidae > Mustela > Mustela lutreola. The sequence goes on along the minus strand of NC_081296.1, from coordinate 21,238,888 downwards.
GGGAGAGAGGTCTAATCGAGATGTAAGACGCTATGAATTAAAAAAAAGGGGGGGGTAGGAATTCACCATTGCTTCATTGCCCTAAACAGCAGCTCATCTCAAACGCTTGTCCCCCTTTCAGTGAAATAGATACCCTTCTCTGCCAGGACGTTCCAAGTCTCAGAGGCCTTTATTAACTTGATCTTTGGGAATAGTGTTTTAATTTTTTCCATAATCATCATGCAAATTGATCATGATAGTCTCTGGGAAGGAAAAGGAGGAAACCAATGGCCTCATTAACTCTAAGCCTGGGAGAGCGCATGCTCCTGGGGGTTGCTGTCCTTACACACACAGAGGCGTAGGCTTTCTTTGTGTGTGACTTGGTCCAGTCCCCAGTGCGAGCTGTGGCTTGCTCCCTGTCTAGCTTGTTTAAATTGCCTCATGCCTTTGACTCCCTCACAAAACAATGGGAAATAACTTGGAAGGCCCCCATCTTGTGAAAGAAACATTTGTGTCCTGTGAGATTCCAACCACAGTTTCTAACTCTCTGACAACAGGATCAAATCATTGATACGCCATGCACGTGCTCTATTCAGGCCTTACCTTAAAGACATTGGGGTCTCATGTTGCTAAACTTTGTGCAATACATTGAGTCAGCGCTAAGATGTGTGGCTCCGAGGCGTAATTCTGCATGTTGTTCTGCTGAACGAGGAGGGCTTTTTAAAAAATGTGTTTTAATTTTAATTTAAAAGGGAGAGTGGCAGAGACAAATAGATCTGTCCAAAATATACTTAGTAATAGATTTTTGAGTTGGGTTATTAATTTCATGTAAGCGGTTCCTCTTTTTGTTTTTATAAAGTGTAAAATTCGGGAGAAGCAGAATCAAATGTAATACACTTTTATTGATGGCCCCGCCAGGTGCCAAGCAAGGTGTCCAATGGTTTCAAACACTGCCTCATTTATCCTCATCTGACAGACTAGAACAGGGCTGTGGCAAAAGGTGAAAGGGTTTGTTGAGCTGGCAAGTCGCAGAGTCATTTCCAGATCTGCCTCATCCTTGAAAAGGATTGGACGCAACTGTTTGGAAATTTACTTCTTTGGAGCTAGAGAAGAAGAGCTAGACTCTTTCCTCAATGGATCGTGTCCTGCCAGTGAGTAGTAAGGAAGTTGCTATAATTCTTGGAGCCATGGGGTACCAGATATTTGCAGATGAGGTGACCAGCCTTTTGCCTTGTGCACACGAGTGCCTTCCATCGGTTAGTTGTATCTGGGGCTGAAAAGTCTGTCTCTTCCTCCCTGGGGGAAGAATGTCCCCTTCTAGTGAAGTACAGATGGGGCAGGTGCTCGTGAAGTCGGGGGCAGGGAGGAATGAGCATTCTGCTGGCTGGATTAGTTGACGGGTGCTAGTTAGAGTGCCTGAGTTAGAGCCACACGACCCGTGGGAAAATCCCTTTGTCTCAGCTGTAATCCCTCCAGGTGGCAGGTTCTTTAAAGTCGATTTGACCTCTCTTGAGACATTTGATAACAAACAGGCATTGACACCTACTCTCTGTAAGCTATTGGGTGAGCAGACAGTGAAATCTACCTTCAATCCCCATTTGTTGAGTTTCCACGATATCCTAGAAACGGTGCAAGGTACTTCAGATGCAAATATAAAAGGGTCTAATAACCTTGTAGGGAACGTCAAACTGTGAACGAATGCATGCAGTTTTAGAAGGATGGTCCACAGCAGAAGAGCACAAAGGAGCGACTGGAGGAATGCTTTAGGGAGCTGGTGACGTTATTTAGCTTGGTCTTGAAGTTGTTAGGAAGACTTCGTTGGGTTGAAAAATTGGGGGAAATGCGTTCTCTTTTGAAAGAGTTTCGTGTTTACCTTGACAAAGAGTATGTCATCGCCTTGGAAAGATTACCCCATGAACGTGGCTGTAATTGGTCGAGAGAGGTGTTGGATAATGGAGGTGAGCTGTCCTTACCACTAATTTATCTGGTGGGATGGTCTTTTTGCAAGCTATGCTGGGAAGAATGCTGGTTCCTCGAGATGTTAATTAGTATTGTCTGTGAAAACAATACCAATTAAAATAAATAAATGCATTTTCATTAGATATAGGGAACAGTGGGTTAGGCTGTTGGATGGGGTTCTTCCTTACAGGACTTCTCAGAGCCTTTACTCAGTTACACTGCATTATAAATTTCTAAGAGCCTGCCTTAAACCTATCTGTCTTTTCCTATTCACGGTGCTTTCAGGGTTCCCTGGGTCTCATAGTGGAAAATACTTTTTTAAGGTAGGGGCAGCTATTTCTATTTTAAAAAGAAGCTTTGGGGCACCTGGGAGGAAGAAAGCCAGTTGTGACAGGCTGGACACAAGCTGACCTGTAACTGAGCTGTTAAAATCTTCTGGGCTAAAGAAAATAAGGGTCAGAATTATGGCACTGAAGATGTAAAGAAGGAAATGGAATGGCAAGATAACTGGCAGGGAGAATAGGTACTCTGGACCATATGAGGGTGAATGAAAAAAAAAATTGTGCGTGACTCCCCGGGGTCTAGTTGGGAAGTTTGGTGAAGAATAGAAATTTTGAGTAGAAGATGAAAAAATTAATTTGGGATATGATAGAATTGTGGTGTCTATAAGACCTACAGATAGAGTTGGTCAACACATCCACGGTTGGAGATACTACTCTGTAGCTCAAGATATGCATGAGTATAATTTTATCTTTCTATGATGCTTCAGATAACCCTTGACTACTTAACGGAGTCTTAGGCGTCAGTAGAGTGCCCATTAAGTGTTTCTTGACCATACATGTATAGCAATGCATGTTGTAGAGAGCTATGTTGAATAGAAAGCTGAATAGAAACCATTAACTATATATACTAACACCTGCCTTGTCCAGGAATAGTGCACAGGGAAAAGCAAGCAAACAAGAATAACAACAACAAAAAAATATATATATATATAAAATAAACGAGTAAAGAAAGAGAAAGATACAACCCTTGCTCAAGGAGCTCATTATCTTAAGCCTACAGAAGATACACAAGTGTTCAGATTACCTGTGTTAGGATTCTGGACTTAGCACTTGCTGTATGACCTTGGGCAAGTAAGGTCACTTTGGATTGGTTTTTCTCATTTGTAAAGTCATATTTATAGAATCTTAGTATCTTCCTCGTTCAGGAGTTGTAAGGATTAGCCAAGGTAAAACAGAAATTGATTTGCTGTATTTTGAATGTATAAAATAAATTTCTTTAGGAAATAATGTATGCATTGTGATCTATTTAATAAATTTTACTATTGCTTTATTTGATTTCCAGTTAATGCCAAATAATAACTTGTCTATTTGAATTGCAAAAATCAAGCTGGTTTGAATTAAAGAAGTGTGAAAAATACTTGGGTTGGCAAAATATGTAACACTTTCATCAATTAAAACTAGGTAAAATGTGTTAAAAATAATGGAAAGTCCACATTTTAATTGAACTGGCTTTTTCATGAGTCTATATTTTTATGAAGCTTAATGAAACAAAAATTGAAATGGTGCCCATTATGAAATCCGTGTTAATTGTTTTTATTTCCATAAAGTTCACATGATTACAAAAAGTTTTCCAGTTATGCCAACTAGAAATGTACAGTACCTGCCTTTCATTTTCTCTGGCTTTATTTTTGGTAATAGAGACCAATATTCATTTTGGCAAACAGAGCATTAGCTAAATTGAAAACTTCCTTTAAGCACACTAGAAACTTTTGACATAAGATTGCCAGAATTGCCGGGTATTTTTGTCAGTCTGACAAAACTTTCTTTGTTCTTCCTCGCTTCATCAAGAGCAAGACTGTTTCTCCACTTACTGTTACTCCAATATGATCGTAATCTTAAATATCTTTGCGCTAGAAGGCACTGCAATATTAATTAAAAATATAGTCTAATTATTTACCCTCGTTGGTTCCTACAAACCTCCACAGTATAATCAGAGGACTCCCTTAAGGGTTTTCACGGTATTTGGGAGTGAAATAGGAAGGTTTATGACTGACACTGGCTCACGAGTGTAATTACGTATAACCTACAATTCACCTATAGGTCAAGTGTAACTTCTCAGGGCCATGTCCAAAGACAGGTGATAATGTTGACTGACCACTGTTGGGCAGCGTATGCCAAGGAGCAGAACTTTGATTTTACTTCCAGGCATCTTGGAGAACATTCCAGGGGTTTCTGGAGACAAAGGGAAAGCAGAGGGTGGCCAGATAGGTCATTTTAGACAATTCTTGGGACAAAACTCTGTAAACGACACCTGAGGACGGCTCAGCAGGCTGATTGTATTCTGTGACAATCTCTCCCTACTTCTGGCCTAAGTGCTAGCCTAGAGATGCAGAGAAATATTTTCTAGCTGTGAAAGGTGGGGTGCGGGGGCCCTTGTGTGCCTGGGGCTGAATCATCAGGGCAGAATGCCTTCTGGAAGCATCGCAGAGAAATGTTTCTAGGCCCAGCAGGGTGTTCAGATCTGTGTGTAATACCTTTTATCCTTGGGTTTTCCTGGAGTTTAAAAAAATATTTTATTTATTTATTTGAGAGAGAGAGCGCATGAGCTGAGGGGAAGGCAGAAGGAGAAATGGGCTCCCCGCTGAGCAGAGAGCCCGATGTAGGGCTTGATCCCAGGACCCTGGGATCATGACGGTGAGCTGAAGGCAGATGTTTCACTGACTGAGTCAACAAGGTCTCCTTATCTGGCATTTTAAAAAATAAGGACAAAGTTTCTTTCAGAAGGGGACTCAAAGCGTTCATTGGTCTCCACAAATATGTCTCAGAAAGAGTAGTAGCAACAAAATTGACTTCATGGCGTAAATGTCCAAATGTCATCCCACCCCCACCCTTCAAAATTCGAATGGGTGTCTAGGTGCCCTACACAAGTCGAACCGTCAGACTGGCTGGTCTGAGGAGGAGGTGAGCAGCGAGAGCAACTGCATAAAGTAGTAAAAGACTTGGGGCAATGAAAAATGGTAGTAAAAATAAAATAATATTTGATTCTAGACATTGAAACTCCTTACAACTCAGGCTATATTCATTGAGAGACCAAGTCAGAAGACAAGAAGAAAAATATAGTTTAGGCTAAGCCTGGAAGCCTCTGAGGATCTTGAATATTCTTTCAAAATGTGGAAAGCAAATGGTGTGGTTTAATCTGTGCACAGCAACTCAGTAAGGAAGGTCTCTATTCCTGGGGAGTCTGAGGCGGGGGCAAGTATCTGCTGTGACCTTCCTGATTCAAATTCCCCCTGAAATTTTGCTCAAGGAAAGGTAAGGATGTTGAGCAGAAACACTCTTGGCTTCATAATTCAACAGGTGTTAGCAGTCAGGAAGGGAAGGCAAGACATTAAATGTAAATGTGTGGAAGATATTTGACGATGCCTCCCGTGGGGTGATCTGTGAATGGGAAAATGGATAAAGCGACCAGGGATTGTGGTGTTTGGGTTTCTGCCTGTGGAAAAATGACAAATAGAATCCTTGCCAGCTGGAGATTCTGACTCACAGAAACATGAGAGGTCATGTGAGATATGAAGTCAAACAGAAAGAGTTATATATACACTCGAAAGGTTTTATTTTATAATATGTTAAGCTGATATTGGGGGATTGGTCTGGAAGTTGGTAGAATCTGCCAGAAAGAATCTTAGAACACACCACATCTGTTTCAGTAGATAAGCTATCCATCTATCCACTCACTCAACAATAATTAGGGAGCTCCTACTATGTGTTGGACACTGGGATAAGTAAAAGCACCGTATTCCTGACCTTGCTGGGCTGACAGATGATGTGTCCATGGAGGGATGGCCCTTGCTGTCCCATTGGGAATATGGGCAAAGGGGAGACCGATATGAGGTGTGGGATGGAGAAATGGGCATGCCCTTGTAGGCTGGGGCAGTATTTTTTCTTGAATAGTAAGAGAAACAAGGAGTCATGGAAGGGTTTTAAAGGAATGATATGATCAGATTAGCTTGCAGGGGTTTTCTCCCAACCTCCAAACAGCATTCTCCAGATGCCCATTTCTCCCTACTGCCCATGGCCATGGGTTTTCAAACAACCTCAGGAAATTGATGAGTGCACAAGGACAATTGGCAACAAGAAAATGGAATGATGGGAATGGTTGAAGGTTCTTTTCTTTAGTTTGGACCCTCATGACCTCACAGCTGGACCACATAGTCATTCTCCTTGATTGTCCTGGGTCTTATGCTTTCCTCTGCTTCCAGATGAGTCTTCTTGAACAATTGCTCATATGTCCAGGTCTGGAAGGCTTCATCAGCTCCCGAGTGCGATAGCTACAGACCTCCTTAAACAGAGTAACAAGGCCCTCTGTCGAATGATGCCTGTCAGTCTTCCCTGTCCTGTGACCCATAGTGTTTGCACAGTGGAGCTTCCCAAACTGGTTCCACAGAATACCCAGTTCAGTGAGATGTTAACCAGGGCTCTGTAGGGAAATGGGGAGGGGGCTGTCCACTAGTCAAATAAATTGGTAAAACAAATCCAGCATTATAATGCCATCCTCTCCTTGAAAGTCACAATGCAATTAACCTCACTCAAGGCTCTGAGAAGTCCTGCAAAATTTCATTTAACTTAGCATTTCCCAAGCACAGTTAACATCAAATCCCTTTCTGTGCGTAACAGCCATGATCACCATGATGAAAAGCTTGGGCGACACAACTCTGGGTAAGCTTCTCACTTTTGCCTGGTTGGTCTATTTAACCCCAAACATACCTTTTGAATTTCTCCTGGTATGGCTTTCTTTATGCTCTTTCTCCTTTTGCAGAACTCCTCATTTTCTTCTCCCTCTAAGCATATCCAACTCAAATGTCACCTCCTTCGTGAAGCCCTCTGTGATAATCCCAGCTCAGACTGCTCTTTTTCTCACTTTTAAAGCATTTTTAAGCTGGACCATGTGGTATTTATTTACTGCTTCAAATTGTTCCCTTTTATGCTCACAACGTTACTCTTTCCATCCTTGCAGTCACAAAAATTAGGTTAGAATTCTCTCGAAAGGATTTGTGGCCTGCTTTTTACATTGAAAGGCGAAATTATAAAGAACACAGGCATTGGAATAAAGCAATCATGTCAGTCACATTTCAACTAACCGACTGCATGATGGTGGGCAACCTACCCAGACTCTGTAAGTCTCAGTTTTCTCATCTGTAAAATAGGAATAATAAACTTGGTCCTCGTTGGAGGTGCTGTGAAGATTGAATGAGAGCAGGTAGGATATCTGACATATTGTAAACAACCGATATGTGTCAGCTGCTATTACCACACCCAGTGTCGCCATCATAATTTACTACAGCAAAAACAGTTCTCCCTTTGTTTATTATGGTGACTGCACCTGTCCAATGTTCCAGGCTGTCAACATTTCTGAATCTTCTGATATTTGGCATCCAAAGAGGCTTATTGAGTGTACCCTTTGCCTAGCAAGGAAACGTCTTCCTCCTGAAGATGGAAGCCTTGTGGCTCTAACGGCCAGGCTCCCTGGATTTTCTGGTCTACCTGGATTTTAATAGTAAATCCCATGAGCAAACAAGGAATTAGTCCAATGTATCCTATTTCTGCTTCAATGCAAATATGGTGCATTGTGTGAAGAGGTAGGTGTTTGGTGCTTGCTTGGGGCTGACTTGCTGGCCTGGTCTACACACCAGGACATCAGATCACCTGCGGCTTCCAATCAGAGGCTGGGTAGAATCAGTGGTTCATTTGCTTTAGGTGAAGTTTCTCTTGAATCTTGATGTGTGATTGTCTATGATGTGATAATTCAGCAAAATAACACGTCGAGGGACCTTTTGTGGTTTTCCGTAGTAAATACATGTGAATTAAGAACAAGGAATAATATGTATATGCATATATATTTTTCATTCACTAGTGTTTATTGAGCACCTACTATGTGCTGTGCACGGTTACGGGCCGCTGTGCTATATAAAGGTAACAAGAGCCAAGCATCTTTATCATAATGGAACTCAAATCTCTCTGAGAAGGCAGAAAACAAGCAAGTCAACAAATGCATCTCTAATACCCCGAGTGGTGCTATGTGCTGTAAGAAAATCCCAGTAGGAAGCAGGGACAGATCACTGGGGAGGTGGGGGAAGCCCTCTGTGTCAAGATGAAATTCAAGGGCTGCCTAGGTGGCTCCGCTGGTTGAGTGACCTACTGTGGGTTTTGGCTCAGGTCATGATCCTAGGGTCCTGGGATTAAGCCCTGCATCAGGCTCTGCACTGATGGGGCATCTGCTTCTCCCTCCCCTCTGCTCCTTCCCCTACTCTGCTCTCTCTCAAATATATATATACATATATGTATATGTATATATATACACTCACATATATGTATATATAATATAAATATACACAAATATATAATTTAATATATTTAATATTAAATATTAAACATTAAAATATTAATAAATATCTAATATTAATAAAATATTTAATATTTTAATATTTAATAATGCAAATATATAATTCATAATGATTATTAATTATATTATATTATATTTAAATATATATTTTATATATAGAGAGTTTGAAAAAAAGATGAAATTCAGGCAGAGTTATGAAGAAAATGTGAGAAGTCCACAGGCCGAGCAACTCTGACAAGGAAAAGGCAAGAGAAGTAAAGCCAAGATAAAGGGGGTGAAACCCCTCCTCCACGTTGGCATGGACAGCGCCGTCCACCCAGGCATGGTGATCAAGACAGGAATTCTGGAGTCCAGCACACCCGGTTTTGAATCCCGATATTACCACTGACTCTTACACGACCCAGGGCCCATTACTTAGCCTTTCCAAGCCTTGTATTGTTGCTGGGTGAAAGGAGACGCAGTGCCCCATTGAAAACCTTTCTTGCCCCGTGCCGGGCGTAGAGCGGATGCTCAGTAAGTGATCAGCGTAGGAAGAGATACGGAGAGGCCAGCGCTGCGAATGGCACGGCTAGATGGAGATAGAGATGGAGATACTCTCTGAAGGAGTTCAACTTGAAGCCCCTGGCAGGGTTCACGGAAGGAGCAGTCCCATCTCAACCAGCGTGCCTGAATAGGATCTGCTGTAACTCTACACAGCCCAGAGCCAACATGCCCGCGGGTAATGTAATGAAAGGTGTTTTCCTCCCTTCGGGACAGGTGCTCAACTGATACAATTTAGAGTCTCAAATTCCAGCGCTTAATTGTTTGCTCTACATACAATTTAGCCCAGCTCAGAACACCTGTGGACTAAGTTCTTTTGATGCACCCAAGCCTGTCTTTTATTAAGCTCTTTGCAAGCAGTCAAAATAAGCCCAAACGTCCATGTGTCGCTTAGTACGCACGTGGACATAAAGAAAAGCAGCGTGAGGACGGCCCAGCCAGCGCTGGGAATAGCAAGTGAATCCCAGGGCTCGGGGAAAATATGGTTCTGTGATTAATATAACCAGAGTTAGATCTAAAATAAAATGAAATATCTTATCTATCTATAGAAACTTGCCTACACACACATAAAATTCCCTCTTAGTTGTACTCGAGGTTTAGCCATGTTGAATCGATAAAGAATGATTTAGAATGGATGGTTTTTAGCAGCTGGGTGCGCTTTCCAGTCTTCCATAAAGAAGTTAAAATTAATTTTAATATGTTGATGGTGCTTATTGATGATAATATTCATAATAAATATCCATCGGAAAAATTCTCTGGCACATCTCTGTGACAGCAGGTCAGGAATGTTAATGACAATCACAACTACAAAACGCAATTCAGTCAATTACTTTAATTAAATCTAAAACTACTTTATGTCCTCTCATTTATATAGTAAACTGATCGTGGGGAAAAGGGCATCATCTTTATCTCCGAGTCCAAAGCTGTGGTCTCAGATTGCGTTTTAACATTTGTAGCTCTTCTATCTTGGTGGAACATTTGAGGTAATTATGGGTCTTACAAGTAATGCTGCGTCTTCTCTCATGGAAAAAGAGGTGGAGATCTCCTTTTGAATGCAGTTTTACAGAAGGAGCTCTTTCCCTTCACAGACGCTAATCTTGTATTTACAGACTAGGTTATATTGGCGAGAGCCAACATTCCAGGGTAAATGGTAGAAACGTCTACATTTCAGTGAATCCTTTTTAATTATATTGTTGGGGATCAGAAGAAAAGGAACACAGCTGTCTGAAGTTCTCACTGCCACACAGGTTCAAGGGCTTATAACTCGCTCAGTCGTTATATCCAAACTAAATGCTTTTTTAACAAAATGAATTGTGGTGTCATACAAAACTTTGTGTTCCTTACGCATTTATGTGAATGCATAACTGAGAAAATAGAAGGGTGAGCATTAAAAAAAAAAGTCAATCAATTAATTAACAATTCATTCAGTCTTTCAACAAGCAGCTCTTTAGTGCCTACTGTGTACCCAGGAATGTTGTGAGCACCCAGATCATCCAAATACAGCTGTGAGGCTCATAGAGAAAATCCTGTCCCTCCCCTCAAGGTGTTTCCATTTCAGTTGGAAAGAAACGAGAGCACAAACGAGTGAAGTGAATACCGAAAAGTGACAAAGACTAGGAAAAAAGGAAAAAAATAAAAAAGCAGGATGGTGGAAGTGCCACCAATGTCTTGCTTAGCACTGTCCTGGTTTTAGCATAGACAGTCCAACATCCTGGGAGGCCCCCTTGTTCCAGGCAGACTGGGATTACTGGTCACCCTCAGCATGGGACAGAGAAGGACTAGCAGGGAGTTTCTTTTGGATGGGTGGTCAGGGAGGGCCTTTCTGAGTTGGTTCATGTGAGGTAAGACAAGAATGAGGCAAAACTGTTGTCTTCACAAATCGGGAGAACCATCAGGATGAGAATCATCCCCTCCAGATGATCCAGCTGGGGATTGTTTGCTTGGAGAACACGGAGGAACATGCCAGGAGTATTTTCTCTGGGCCAGACAATGTAAAAATTTTATCTTATTTAATTTACAAACCAAGTATAGGCATTACTCCTCCATTTAACAGGTAGGACATAAAGCGATTATTATTGTCTAAAGTCTTGAGGTTCACAAGGAGAGAGTGGGGATAAAATCTTGCTCAGCCTGAGTGCAAAGATCACACCAAGCAGAATGAAGAAGGAATCTGAACTACTTTTTGGAGGAAGATTCATTTCCTGCTTGTAGAGGAGATGAAAACAGATACTTTATGTCATGGAGCCCAGGATTTTGCTGTACATTCCATTAAACCTCTGCTAAGCAGGATTAGCTTGGACCTTATTCTTTATCTACTCTAGACCTGGCAGCTTTTGGGTTAAGCCAGGTCTAAAGGCTGGAATACCTCTTAAAGAACTTAGGATGTGAAGGAAAACATGAAGGGGTAGAAAGATGAGACTTGGAGTTTCTGCAAATCACAAATAGGGTGAGAGGCAAAGACACAATTTTTGTTATAATTACTGTGGTCCTATTTATATCTGGGCTCATGTTGCTTATGGACCAATGGGAGGCCTATATCTTTGTCATTATTTAGTTTCTGGCATGTATGTATTTCTCAAGTCTTTACAGAGCAGACTATGTGTATTACATCTTTGGATTTTCCATTGCAACTGACATGGATATTTGCATGTGATATGGAATCCATAGATATTTGCTGAAATGCAAATATTTGGGGGATTAGCATTTGTATCCTCATAAATTTCATATTATAATTTTAAGTAATTTTCTACAAGAGGATTTCTGGTGACTCACATCTGGGTTTGGTTCACAACTGTTTTGGACTTCAAAAGGAACAACATCCTTTGCCATAGCTACATTTTGACTCAACCCATGTCATGATTACACACTTTGAAGATACAAAATTATTTAGATTAAAAATAAAAATATGTGAGAAATCAATTTTGAAAAGGAAGAGTGAGGACATAAAAAAATTCACTCCTCCATAAAAGCAGTAAGAATATTGGCAACAGTCACTAAAAGCAACTCTTTCAGAACTCTGGAAATTAACCAAAGGTTTTTAGTAATCTGAAGAGTGTTTATTCCAAAATCATGGTAAGGACGGTGAATGTTGTGGTATTTTAACTTGGCCTCACTCCATTCCACTCTTCCCTGTTCTGTAGTAGTCTGGAAAACCAAGAGGTTCATAAGTATGGTAGCTATGAAAACAAGTAACCTAGTAGCCACTGAAAGAGGAATATGGTTTTGAAACTCCTCAAAGTCTCCTTTCCCAGAGAAATGTCACTATTTGACTTGTCTCACAGTTTGTCTTTATTTGACTTGACTCAAATCTCATTTGTACAAACAGCCTTTTCTCTAGGGTGTTTGTTAGAAACTATCAGTGGCATTGTTTAACACGGCAGGTCTCTGAGTCGCTGATAGCAGTTGGAGCAGTTGGATCTTCATCAAGAGATGAAGCAAAATATTAAAAAAAGAAAACTGGGTAATGAGATGTCCATAGAGAGTTTTGAAAAGCTCCACATATTCTTGAAAATCTAGAAGTCCACATGTAAGTGCAGGCCTGAGTACATGTTCATGAAAGACCCCCAAAAGCTCCAGTTTCTTACCTCTGGTGACCTTGAGTCTCTGTGTGAGAAGGAAATGAAGGCTAAGGTAGAGTTCCAGCTATGTGGCTGAGCAATGTAAGTACCCCTTCCCCTTTTCAGAGCTCCTTGGCAAAGGCTGGGAGACTTATTGATTGCAATAACTTAAGGAAATCTAATCATGAGCTGACCACTTATAGACACTTCAGGGACTGCACATGACACAGAATATATACTTCAAAAAATTATTTTAAGAAAGTCACTAAGCAAACAAGCAGCAACAACAATAAAAACTTCAACAGCAATAAACTCTAGGTAGAGGGAGGGGAAGAAATCGTATTTCCAGAGTAACACATCATATTTTTTTTCCCCTAAACTGTCCAGTTTTCTAAAGAAATAGGAGAGTATGACTTACACCTGGTGGGGGAGGGGGGAGGGAGGCAGTGGGTGGCAATCAGGGAAAGAAGCTATTCCTGAAGTGGACCAGATGTTGAACTTAGTAGACAAAGACTTTAAGAGAACTAAAGAAAAGCATATCTAAATAATTAAAGGAAAATATGAGATGATGTTTTACCAAGTAGAGAATATTAATAAAGAGATAGAAACTATTAGGGACATCTTGTGGCTTAGGTCGGTAATCATCCGACTCTTGGTTGTGGCTCAGGTCATGATCTCTGGGTTGTGAAATTGAACTCCACGTTGGGCTCCATGCTTAACAGGAACTTGGCCTGTGATTTTCTCTCTCCCTCTTTCTGCCTCTCCCCCCATCATGCACACACACACATGCACACACACACACGTACACTCTCAAATAAACAAATCTTAAAAAAGAGAGAGAAACTATAAAAAAGAACCCAATGGGAATTCTAGAGTTGAAAAGTACAAAAATTGAAATGAAGAATTTGCTAGAGTAAGTTAGGATGTTGATTTTAATACCCAGAGCAACCACTAAGAAAACAACAAAAACAACAAAAAAAACTAGTAAAACAAACAGCCAGGACATTAAAACAGTATCCTATCAAAGTAACACACAAAAAAGACAGTTATGGATGAATGGTGAAACAAAAAAGACATGAGATATGTAGAGAACACATAACAAAATGGCAGCTATAAATCCTACCTTACCAGGGATTAACTAATGTAATTGGATTAACCACTTCAATTAAAAGCAGAGATTGGCAAAATAGGTAAAAAACAAAACAAAACAAAACTATCATCCAACTATATCCTGTCTACAGAAGACACACTTGGAGCAAAGACACAAATAAGTTGAAAGTAAAAGGATAAGGAAAGGTATAGCAAGGAAGCAGCAAATCAAAAGAGAGGTGGGGTGACCATACTAATTCAGATGAAATGGACTTTAAGATAAAAACTATTACCAGATGTAAAGAATGACATTTTATGAAAATAAAAGTATCAGCCCATCAGGAATACTTAATTATGATAATCACATTACTCCTCCAACACCGAGTCCCAAATTATATTAAACAAAAACATGGCAGAATTGAAGGGTAGAATAGACAATTTAACAACCATCATTGGAAATTAAACTATTTCTATTTGAAGATGACTGATCTTGTTTATAGAAAGTCCCAAGGAATCCACTAAGAAGATATTAGAGCTAGTAGGTGAATTTTGCAAAACATAAGGACAATCAATTGTTTCTATGCACTAGTAATGAGTATTTTGAAAATTAAATTAAGGAAACAATTCCATTCTTTTTTTTTTTAAGATTTTATTTATTTATCTGACAGAGAGAAAGATCACAAGTAGGCAGAGAGGCTGGGATAGGGGAGGTGGGGAAGGAGGCTCCCTGCTGAGCAGAGAGCCCTATGTGGAGCTCCATCCCAGGACCATGAGATCATGACCTGGGTTGAAAGCAGAGGCTTAACCCACTGAGCCACTCAGGTGCCCCAACAACTCCATTCTTAATAGCATAAAAAAGAATGAAATTTATTTAGGAATAAAATTTAACAAAAGGCGTACAAGACTCAGAATCTAAAGACTATCAAATCTCACTGAAAGAAATGAAGGAAGCGCTAAATAATTGGAAAGACATGCCATGTTCATGGATTGGAAGACAATAAATATTGTTCAAACAGTGACACTTCCCCCAGATGGCCTACAGATTCAACCAATCCCAGTCAGAATCCCAGCTGCCTTTTTTTTTTTTTTTTTATTAATTTCCAAGCTTATCCTAAAATTTAAGCAGAAATGCAAGGGACTCAAAAGAGCCAAATGATCTTTAAAAAGAACAAAGTTGGAGTGCTCACATTTCACAATTTGAAACTTAGTGAGTGTAAAATACATTGATTAAGACTGTGATTCTGATATAATGATAGATCAATGGAATAGAATTGAAAATTCAGAAATAAATCCTAAGATGTATAGTCAACTGATTTTTGGCAAGGTTACCAAGACAGTTCAATGGAGCAAAGAAGAATCTTCTCAAAAAAATGGTCCTAGAAAAACTGGAAATACATATTCAAGAATGAAGTTGGATCCCTCCCCCACACTATATCAAAAAATTAACTCAAGATGGATCATGGACCTAAAAATTGATGGTTTCCTGGATATGACACCAAAATCCAGAAACCAAAACAAAAGGAAAATACAGGTAAATTAGACTTTCTTAAAATTAAAAAACAAAAAACAAAAAAACTTTTATGTTTCAAAAGTCACCATCAAGAAAGTGAAAACACAACCTGCAGAATGGGAAAAAATATTTTCAAATCAAATATAAGGGACTTATATCCAGAATATACAAAGTATTTGTACAACTGAATAATAGAAAGACTAAGAATCCAATTAAAAAGGAGCAGAGGGTTTGAAAGGGCATTTCTCTAAAGAAAATAAATAGCCAATAAGCCCATGAAAAGAGGGTCAATATAATTAGTCTTTAGTAAAATACAAATCAAAACTACAATGAGATTTCACTTCCTACACATTAGTATAGCTATAATACAAAAAAGCAGACAATACCAAGTATTGATAAGGATGTCAAGAAATTAGAATCCTCATACATTGTTTGTAGAGTAATGAAATGGTACATGCCTTTTGGGAAACAATTTGGCAGTTTCTCAAAATGTTAAATATAGAGTTACCATAAGACCCAGCATGCTTACATGTATACCCAGGAGAATGGAAAACCTATCCACATGAAAACTTCAGGAATATTCTTAGCAGCATTAATCATAATAGCCAAAAAGTGAAAGGAACCCAGATGTCCATCCATGGACGACTGGATAAACAAAATGTGGTCTATCCATAAAATGGAATATTACCACAGAAGGAATAAAGTGTAAATACATGTTGCACCACAGATGAAAATGATCTATGAAAGGAAAGAAGCCAGACACAAAACATACCATATTGTATGATTCCATTTATATAAAATATCCATACTGGGAAATGCATAAAGGTGGAAATTAGATTCGTGGTTGACAGAGGTGGGGAGCATGGGAGAC
This sequence comes from Mustela lutreola, assembly GCF_030435805.1. Lineage (NCBI taxonomy): Eukaryota > Metazoa > Chordata > Mammalia > Carnivora > Mustelidae > Mustela > Mustela lutreola. The sequence continues at coordinate 21,222,981 of NC_081296.1, read as the reverse complement.
AGGGAGTGATGAAATTGTTCTAAGCATGGAGCCTGATGCAGGGCTCGATCCCAGGACCCTGAGATCATGACCTGAGCCAAAACAGAGAGTCGGATGTTTAACTGACAGAACCACCCAGGCGCCCCTAAAAGGGTACATTTTATGGTATACGAATTATATCTCAGTATTACAAAATACTAATATGCTTTATAAAAGAAACTTCTGTAGAAAAAAAAATCAATGTCTTATTAGGTAAATTTCTGTAAGATAAAATAACTGTGATGGATTCAGAATCGTCCTGCAATATCCAATTTTCTCCTGGTTCGCAAGCCACTTAACTGGGCTGTGTTTCCCAGCTGCCCTTGCAAGTAGGTACAACCATTTGGCTAACTTCTGGCCTATAGTCTGAGAATGAATGTTTTGTGAAACTGCTCTATTGTGTCCTTAAAAGGAAGTTGCTGGCCCTTGACTTCATCCTTCCCATTTCAGGCAGGCTGAAGTGCGGACATGGGAGCAGTATGCCATCTTTAAATGGCTGTCAAGAGCAACACCTTAGGGCGTGATGGAAAAGAAAATGGAAGGAAGCTGGGTTGCTGGGCCATCTTGAGGACCAGAACTTTCTGGAATCACTCTGCTGCAGAACAGAAATAAATTCTACCACATGCTGGCCTTCGTTATTCTAGACACTTCCAGAGTGGTCAAACTGATTTTCTAATTTATATAATAACTCCTTGGGCTGAGAGCATGGTGATTTCTGTTAAAGACTTTCTTTCTGTGGATCTATGCCCAAATGGTTTCAAATGGACAACTCTGGGGGCCACCTGGGTGTCTCAGTTGGTTAAGCAACTGGCTTCAGCTCAGGTTATGATCCTGGAGTCCTGGGATAGAGTCTCACACCAGGCTCCCGGCTCCATGGGGAGTCTGCTTCTCCCTCTGACCTTCTCCCCTCTCATACTCTCTCTCACTCTCAAATAAATAAATAAAAGCTTAAAAAAAATCAAAAACATAAAAAAACCCAAATGAACAACTCTGAGGTACAAGGACAAACAAGGCACAGTCCTTTTCCTCTGAGAGTTCAAAGTATGATGGAAGAATTTGTGCATGGATAGCTAGTGGAAAATGCAAGGGTTATAAAAGCAGAGATTCAAATAGAGTTTTGTGGAACTATGTATGAAATTGTGACTGGGGGCCCTTGGGGCCCTCAGCCAGTTAAAATGACTGACTCTTGATTTTGGTTCATGATCTTAGTCTTGAGATCAAGCCCTGCGTGAGGTTCCAAGCTCAGCAGGGAGTCTGCTTGAAATTCTTTCTCCCTCTGTTGTCAGTTCTCCCCACCCCACCCACTGTGCACACCTGTGTGTGCGTGCACTCTCTCTCTAAAAAGAAAGAAAGAAAAAAAAAAGAAAGAAAGAAAGAAAGAAAGAAAGAAAGCAAGCATGACTGGAGGAAGCTGGAGAGAATGAGTGGGCATGAATTGGAAAACCCATCAGCAAGTGGATGAAGGTAATACAGATTTTTTCATATTTCATTTCATATTCTTTTATATAATGTGGTTTTGTACCTGGATAATCGGAGTTGTTACTCTTTTCAAGACCTTTTTATTTTGAAAGCCTTTTTGAGATACAGAAGCATTCAAAGATAGTATAGAGAATTCCTCTACACCCTTTACCCAGCTTGCCCTAATGTTAACCCTATACATAATCTTAATACTGATACCAACCCTAATTCTAAGACAGTAACTAAGGCGCGTGTGTGTGTGTATGAAATAAAGTATGATACCAGTAGCTAAACTCCAAACTTCATCAGATTATACCAGTTTTCCCTGTAATATACACATTTCTTTCTGTTCTAGGATCCAATCCAGGATCCATTGGATCCAATCCAGGATCCAGTCCAGGATCACATTTGGTCTTTAACTTGAAATTCTCCATAGCCTGATTCAGACAACAGGTTATTCACGCAGTATCTGTCCAGTCCATACAAAACCAAAAAGACTGGGAGGGAACCAAAAAACCAAAAAAGAGGCTCAGCTCAGTCATTCATGAAACCCTAGGCCTGTCAAGTGGATGGCTGTGGGGCTCAAACATGAAAGCATTCTGAACATTATAAACATACTCTCCTTCTGCGAGATCATTTATTCATTCATCAATCATTCCGAAAACCTTTCCTGAGTGCCTGCCATATCTTCAACACTGCGTTAGGCCCAGAAGACAGAGGACCCACGACTCCCACCCATCTCTGGCCGGAGCTTCTAGTCCTGTAAGGACTAGAACTAGTTTTTGAGTTTTTATTGAATGCCTACCATGGGTCCCAGGCTATTGATCATTAACTTTGCAGGAGAGTGTCCTGTCTGAATAGTCCACTTTGGGTCTGAAAGAGTTAATACGTGGTAAACCCTTGGGCAGGGCCTGGGGAGTCTCTCCCTTGGGGAAGGCAGCAGCTGCCTTAGGGCTCTGGTCCTTATTTTCTTTCCCTCTCTGTTTATGTCTCTGTTTTCTGTAAAGTCTCCTAAGCTGCCGGAGTATCTACCACGTTCTCTGACAATGCTATAAATTTCATTAAGAAGATGAAGCCTTATGGGGCAATTAACTCCGAAAGTGGTACAAAGCAAGAGCAAGGAGATACTGGCCTGTAGTACTTAGCACTTAGCTCTGAAAGTCAGATAAGCCCTATCAAGCCGGGGTTGTGTTTAATGTTTGCTGCCACTTCCATACCACAGCTACAACCTAGCGGTCACCGTGTTAACACTCCCCAATATCTATTACAATTAGTTTTTGATTAAGAGGCCTTACATGGCTTTCGAAGCCTTTTATGTTGTGTCAAATGGCCGGTGATGGAGTGACATGCGCAGACACCTCCCAGTAACAAAGCATCTTGTAAAAGGTTTCAAGTGAACTATTTTATCATCCTAATGGAAACCAGATGACTCTAACTACCCCCCTACCCCCCTAATTTCAACTATTTACTGAAGAGTCCTTGTTTTGAATTACTTAAAAGATTTATTCTTAAATGCCTACCTCACACGTTAAGAATCGCCCTTTGGAATTTGGGAAACGCTTTCAAAGGTGACTGGGGCGATTTTCACAGAGAGTCTATTTTATTTTATTTTATGTTTCCTTTTGATTTTTAAAGGAGGAAATACCTCTGTCTTTTTCTAGTAGTTAATTGTTATTTTAATTATTGTGTGGGAGGCCTCTTTCTGTGGAGCTATGCCTTCTCTGCTGGGGGTGGGGCGGGTTTAGGCAATAATCTTAGTTTATTTTTTAAGAGAGAGGTCACTGGTATTTCGTCAGGAATTAAAAAACAACTTTGTTTAGTTATGTAAGATTTAATTCTGCACAGGCTCAAAATACATGTTATTTTTATAAAGGTTTAGGAGATCAAAGAAAGTAGAATTATTTAAAAAACTTTTGTGAACTATAAATATACTTGTAAATTTAGTGAAAACAATACGTAAATAGGACATAACAAGTAAACGTGAAACATATCAGCGTTTTCCATGACTGTCTTTCTTACGGTGTTTGTGGTGTTGGCCATGTACTTCCCTTTGAACCTCAGTTTTGTCATCTATGATCTGGGGTTGGATTAGATGCACCCTGAGTTTTCACTCTCCTCTAGAAGTCATTGGTTCTGTGATATCCGATGTGCCGGTGTCTTTTAGCTCCTGGAGCACAAAGGCCTTATCATGGGGAGGCATTGTGTTCAAACCCTGTTGACCACTGTGTACACTTCAGTGTGGATATCCAACTCATCGAGACTCAGATTTTCCCGCATATAAAATAAGGACAGTGCTCTCCCCTTCACTTAACTTGTAATTATAATTTGGTTACAATTAAAAAGTAAAATCAGCGATAGATGGTCCCGTAAATGGTAGCCTCTCAATAATTCCTATTTTCCTTTTTTGCTTTCCTATTCAGTCTTGTTGAGTATTGTCTAGTCCAGTTTGAAAGAACGAAATTACCATGATGTTGGTCACGTACATCATGCTATTAAAACCATTTAGTGAGCACTTGCTAAGTGCTGGGTGTCCTATTCATCATGAAAATCCTGAGATTCGAGACAGAATCCTTGCTCATGTGCAGATTGGGCCATAGACAACAGATAGAGAATTGTTTATTTATTTATTTATAAAGATTATTTATTTTAGAGAGAGAACGCACACACAAATGGGCAAGCATGTGCGAGCAGGGGCAGGGAGGGGCCAAAGGGAGAGAGAGCAGACTTCCTGCTGAGTGCAGAGCCCTATGCTGTGGGGCTCAGTTCTAGGACCTTGAGATCATGACCTGAACCAAAACCAAGAGCTGGATGCTTCACTGACTGAGCCCCGCAGGTGCCCCAATGGAGAATTTGAGTAGAGTCAGGCAGAGATGTGTGGAGGAGAGTCAACTGTCCAGTCCACATTCCAGATGGGGCTTTATCATTCATAAGGTGACTTTTTTCCTATGTGGTCCCATACATCCTTGCAGATCGTCTTCTCAACCACCCGTTGGGCCAAGCAGTGCTGAAGCCATCAGCTCCCATTTCAAAGATGAGGAAGCAGAGGAACTGAACTTTTGGATCTTTTATGACTGTGATTAATAAGATGGACCAGATCCTTCAAAGTAAATCTCATTACCATCGGTGTCATAGCAGTAAACACATGCAGAGGTTTAGACCAAGGAAGAAAGTTATCACAGGTTCATTGATCAATATTTTATGTATCAGGGTCTTCTTTCTAAGTGTTTTTGCTCTGGGGTCCTTTTATCCTATTCCTCTCTACATTCATTCCACATGGACGCACTGCTTTCCGAACACAGGGCTAGGTGGTGGAGGTTCCAAGACTGAACTTGGCAGCCCCTGTCTTCCTCAAAGAGTTCATGGCCCAGTGGGGACATGTGTCCAACCAAGGGTACCCATGACTGTAGTGCAGAGGTGGGTGCTTTAGGGAACACGGCAGAGAGGCACCCTGGTCAGCAGAGAGGGGTTAGTTGAGGTGTTCTGGAAGAGGGGGCACTTGAACTTGGCTGAATTTTATGAATTTTATGGGACAAAGAATGGCCTGTGTCAAAAGTGAGGGGGATGTGAATACGGCTTTAGGTTCAGAGAGGGTAGGGGAGATGAGAAACCATGACTTATAGGGTCAACTGTCGATGGGGAGGAGAAACCATGGTGGGCCCAGGGCTGTGGGGAGGGAGGGACCAGACCGTGACGCCATTAACCCGACACCTGTCTTTCCACCACATATCCAGAAACAAGATCCCATGTAGCCTCTGTCCTTTATATGAAAATCTAACTCACATTTAACTAGTAAACATCCCCTGTACCTTATTTTCTTTCCACTTCTCAAACCCGTCTCATTTGCTGCTTTTGGCAAGTCTGGTTTTAGAGTCAACCTTAGCAGTTGGTTAGAGGCTGTTATTAGTATAACCAACCTTAAATAATTTGATTTTCAGGTTGGGTACGTCACAGTGTCTCCTGTGGGCTTAATAGCCAAACTACACATTTATTTAAAAATTGGTTTCTTCACATTATATTTGAAAGTAGTGCTACTCACTCATCTGTAAACCATTAGGCCACATATATGAAAGTATCTCATTTGACTTTTATTTGGAGTTCTGAGAATAAGGTTTAGGTCCTTACAGATATTCCAATTTTCTATTAAGTCTATTGTCTTATTTTATTAGTTTTCTTTAAAAAATATTTTTATAGAGGACAATGTGTTTGAGGGAGAAGAGAGACTATAATAAATTTTAAAGGAACACCCAGACCCTCTTTCTCCTCCATTTCAGGGATTTTTCTTTATGTATTTTAAATGTAGATAAGGGATTTAAACTGGGCTGGCATGGTGTGCAGTCAATGGGAATTGTTTGGCCTGAGGAGGGTTTCAGTGAGTTGTCAATATTTAAAAGTACAGAAGTCTAGAAATTTCTAGAAATCTGGCTTCCTTAAAAAATTAAAAAAAAAAATATGGGGTGCCTAGGTGGCTCAGTTGGTTAAGCATCCGACTCTTGGTTTTGGCTCCGATTGTGATCTCAGGGTCATGAGATTGAGTCCCACCTCAGGCTCCGTGCTCAGCACAGAGACTGCTTAAAACTCTCTCTCCCCCTCACTCTCCCTCTGCCCCTCCCTGTGCACGCGCTCTCTCTCTAACAAATAAATAAATCTTTAAAAAAATTTAAAAATGTGATGCCATGAACTCAGAGAATAGCACTCTTTGGGGCTCAGGCACATTCATTTCCAAGGTCCTGGAGGTTCATCTCACGCACCAAGTCTCATGTCTGTCCTCCTGACCCCACACGCCTTTACCTTCATAATTACAGCTCAGGCTGGGCATTTCCCAATAAAAAACAGAAGTGAAACTTATGTGCACACCAAAAACTACACATGAATGTTAATAGCAGCGAGTAAAAAGATCACTGGGGGTTGGAGGGACAGATGAACAGGCAGATCATAGAGGATTTGAAGGAGACTGAAAATACTCTATATGATGCTATAGAGATGGCTACATGTCATCATATATCTCTCCAAACCGAACCCACAGAATGTATAAGACCAAGATTGAACCCAAAGGTAAAAACTATAAACTTTGAGGCTACATCAACTGTAACAAACTTACCCCTCTGGGGGGCTGGGATACATGCAGAGATGTATGGAAATCCTTATGCCTTCCTCTCATTTTTTTTTAAATTTTTTATTTTTTATAAACATATATTTTTATCCCCAGGGGTACAGGTCTGTGAATCACCAGGTTTACACACTTCACAGCACTCACCAAAGCACATACCCTCCCCAATGTCCATAATCCCACCCCCTTCTCCCAAACCCCCTCCCCCCAGCAACCCTCAGTTTGTTTTGTGAGATTAAGAGTCACTTATGGTTTGTCTCCCTTCAATGAAACAAGATGGGATTGGAAGGGAGACAAACCTTCCTCTCATTTTTGCTGTGAACCAGAAAAAAAAAAAGAAAAAAGAAATGTCTTACCTACCCCTCCCCCCGCCGGCCCATAGGGGTAAATGCCAATCAACAGAAGCAAAATTAAACCCCCTCATTTCAGAAGTTTTAATAGGACATACAGGCATAATAACGGAGAGAGCGAATACTTACAGGTTAGTGAGAAAATAGATTCCTTGATCAATTTTACAGACTGCCATGACAGGGGAACAAGGGAACAGTCTTCAAACAAATTTTTCACCCAGAATTTTTTCTTTATGACCTGCCTCTTATTATAACCATCTCAAAACTGTTTTGGGGGTATGAGTGCAAGAAATGGAAACATGGAATAGTAAGTTTTCACTCTCTAGAGACCAGAAATGCCCAATGGGTTTTTCTCATTTTGGCGGGAGCAGGGGGTTGCTGTGGTGACTTCCTTGGCACCTACTTTCCTGAGCTTGGTTGAAAGTGCTAAGTTTTTCCTGGTGTTACTTATTAATGTGACCTGTTTATGTTCCAGTTATCCAGCTAAACATTAATATCTGTTTACTCATTGATGACCTTTGCAATATCGTACCTTTCCCTTGGCTGTAAATGTCAACCCGCCCCCCTTTTTTTATATGTGCCATGTTCTCTTCCTATCTACTGGCTATCTCCAGCAACAACGCAAATGTGATCTTCCCGTCTATGAAAGAAAAGACAAGTGCTTTTGTGTTAAGAGGACTAAGACACAGAACATTCCTTTTTGGAATGAGCAAGAAATATATGCCCATGGCAAGTGCAAAGATCTCTGGCCCTGGGGGCTGGAGGGGTGGTGGCTGGAATGGGGGCTGGGGAAGGCAGGGACAGAAATTGACAAGAAGAAAAAGTTCTTTTGCTTCAGTGGAGAGAAAAACCAAGGAAGGGACTCTGAACCGGTCCTGGGGAACGGAGTCTGATTTTCTTTTTTTTTTTTTCAGAATGTCAGTATAAGCACTTGCACATTCAAGCAAGCCTGCAGGATTTATCTCTAGTTCCCCGATCAGTCTACATTAACCCCAACACCAGCAAGACATTACCATTCCGTTCACTTGTAATGGCTAAAGCCGAGATTAAGCAGTACGGCTGGATTAAGGCTGCAACTGGTGACCTTAATTTTACCCATCATTGGAGCCTGTGTATATTTGATTCGTCTTAATTGCGTTTACCTAATTTAAGCAGACAATAGCAGCCCAAGAAAATTTTTTTAGCCCCAAATAATCAGAAAAGGAAGAGGAGCTATTTCTCAGAAATGAAACACAGAGCCGCCTAGCCCCGGCGGCCGTCGGGCTAACAAAAGCTGCCGTTTTCTTTCTCGCTTTGCTCCATTAACATAGCAGCACAGGGAAGGATCCATTGAAATATTATTATCTTTGCATAACAATACAATTTTAAAGTCTCACGGTGTTTCTTTATTGAAATGTTTTAAGATATTAATATCATCCCGGCCATAAATAACCATTATGGCATTCATAGAGATTAAAGTATTGAGATATGCCCTGGGTGTACATTCACATTTTCTCGTTCATTGAGTTCTAACTTCAGTAAAATTAGTTTTTTTAGATACAGCCCTGAACACTTGCTGTGACTGTCACTTCGCGTTGAATTTATCATAGAGAATTTAAGGCGGAAGACTGGGGAGCAATCTGTCACAAACGATTGTATTCGTAATCTTCTAGGGTCGGGATGAGGGCTGGGGAGAAGATAAGCATTCTAGAACGCCGCTCTTCATCGCCAAGACCATTCATTGGGCTTCAGCTGCGGGGGCGGGGAGAAGATTTGCGTAGACTGTGTCATGCGTTTTCCTGAAGCCTCTGCCTGGTGTCCGCTGCTATGCTCTACTTTATGCACATAAATGCCTCTCAGGTTTTCTTGGCTAAATGATAACTCAGCTTGTCTTCTCCAGTGAGTTCAGTAGTAAATAGATATATGGGCTAGACGTGGGGTGTTCTGACTTAGTTAGATCCTCTCGTGTCCTAGAATGGACAAGTGGACGCAATCATTGAGCCGGCCACACGATCCAGACTTCCAAGGAGACACAGGGACTGGGGTATTATGCTAAGTTTACAACGGACAAGAGCTGAGAAGCAATTCAGTGTCGAGGTTAGCGTTGCAACAGCGTGTCAGTCCCATGCGTCGAGGGGAAAAACGTGGTCCAAAAATCACATCATTTTCCTTGAAGACTGAGTGTCTGTTCGAGGTATTTGAAATTATAGGTGAGGTAGAACAGTTGAGTTCTTTCTCGAACTCGTTGTATGTGTAGGGTTTGCTCTGGGAACCAAGCAGGGTATTTTCCCAAGACTGTGATTCAGCGCTGTATATTTTATTTTCCCTCTGATGTGCAAAGCAGGCATTTCGTCACAACCTCTGGATTGTGGAAGTCGACTACCCTTATTAGCTTACAGATTTCTATCTGGGTATCAAAAATCAGAGGCTTTGAACTTTGCCAATCAGAATCCCACAGTTACATTTCCTCTCCATGTCACATGGTCAGCAAGCTTCACTGACACGTGGAAAATTTCCTTTACACATCTTACTCAAGGCAACACTGGAAATTTGGGTTTATGGAATGTGCCAGCAGCTCTGAGCTGTCTTGGCTTCTCTGCTGTTGGCTTGGTCCATGGCCCAGGATTGCATAGCTCAGAACTCAAATGAACTGCAAGAGCAGAGCTGGGAGTGTGCTTGGGCCCAGGAGTTTTGCAAAGAGGTGGGAAGCGGGGAGTGGGGAGGCTCCCGGCTCACTTCTCACTGTGAGGCAGAGGTCACCGCTGTTTGGAAAGACTCGGGTCATTAACTTCCTGGAGGAAACCTGCCCTCATTCCCACCTTGCAGTCTCCTTAGGGGCCCTTGCCCTGGGCCCCGCACGGGGATCCCGGGAGCATCCCATTCAGAGCTCTTAGCCACATCGCACTAAAAGATCCCCTCATGTGTCTCTGTTCTAACTAGACCTCAGCACCCAGCACAGTCTGTGACACACAGAGATGTTCCCTGAAAACTGCCAGGGCATCTAGGTAGGCTGTAGGATGCAGCAGGACTAGCCGCAGGAGTGGTAATAATAATTAATAATAATAATCTTCTAATTACTGCATAGCTACTCAGTGGCTATAACTGTTGAGCCGGGGGGTTTTATCTGTCTTGAGTTTACAGAGGAGACACAGACTTGGCATGGTCAGGTACGGTCCACAGGATAAGTTAGGAAGCAGAACAACCGAAGGGCATGAACTTGAATCAAGAAACTCGAATCTGCTTGACTCTATATTCTAACCACACACATCTCGGCTGAATAAAGATCTGAATAAAGACCGTATTTCCATCATCCCCAGGCCTTGCCTCTGACCCCCTTCTCCTGGCACTCAGGTTACCTGCTATTTTCTGTTAGTTTTTGGTCTCCCCAGCATTTCATTCTTTACATTTTCCAATATGTTGGTGGCCTCTTTTTTTTTTTTTTTTTTCTGGTAGTGGCCTCTTTTAATAGTTCTACCTGACTTCAGCTCCTGGCTTCACCATGTCCAGCTGTGAGATCCTGGACAAGATATTTGCCCTCTTTGGGCCTCCATTTTCCTCGGCTGTGATCTGGGTGCAGGGAGGTACACGGAGTTGTCTTGGGGAGCAACTGTCCTATTCCTTGTAAAGATCCCAGAGCACTCTGAGAGGGTAGCAGACGTGAGAGACCATGACTTGTCATTTCCCTCTACCCCTGTCTGTCTCCTCTGGGTGCCGCCTTCCCAGCCTGCAGGAACCTTCATTATATCTGGGGCTGTGCCACCCATGGGTGCACTGGGGGTGCAGGGAACCGTGGCTGGAATGTTAGCCTGGTGGCCTGCTCCTGGTCCTAGCATTCTAGTTAAAGCTGCTTCCTGTGGTCCAGCCTCTTCCCCAGGGGAAGGGGGTGGCTACAGACGGGGGCCAATGTCCTGCCAGGAGCTTGGTCTTCTGGCCTTCACCCCCCCCCCCTGCCCCCCCGCCCACCAGCTATCAACATCTCTCTCCCTTTCCCTCACTCTGTTCTCAAAGTTCCAAGCTTTTCCCCTCTTCCTCCCAGGTTGGCATGATCTCCTCCCAAAGCGTGGGGGTTTTGGGGAAACAAAAGCCAGGTGTCTCGGCTTTGGCCTCTCCACAGGAACCATCCCCCTGGGGCAGGAGCACAGAAAGGCCCGGCTTCCTTTGTAGAGCAGAGAGCCGGCAAACGCCGAGATAAAAACACAAATTAATATATCAGTAAATGATCCTGCCACGCTGACATACTCTCTAATCAGGAGGACAGGGAAAACACGGGGAGGATGCCAGCGAAGAATCTGGAGGAGGAGGGAGGAGCCACAGAAACCAGGTCTGGAGGAGGAGCAGACCTTTGGGGAGGCTTTAAAGTCTGAACTCTTCCCCTGAGATTTCCCCAGGTGTGTGGGGAGCGGCAGCCCGCCGCCGCCAGGGGAGGGACGGGCGGAGAGGCAAGACAGAATGAGACGAAGAGTAAAGGGAACTTGGGAAGAAAAAGCCAGGGCAGAAAAGGCAGGTGATGACAAAAAGGCAGGCGTCCAGCCTGGACACCGTTTGACTGTCCTCCCAGCATCCCGGCCCCTCTCCATACCTCTCATGCTCACTCTTACCCCATTTGAAAGATGGGGGCACCGAGGGGGTGTAAATAAAGCTGAATGAACAGTTTCCCTCCTCTAGTCCGGGGTAGGGCTGGGCTTTCAGGCACAGCATCTGTGGTTGCACGTAACCACTTTGCTCTCAGGTTTCCCACAGACAAATCCTTGTCTCCATCAAACAGGGGTGCCGGAAATTCATCTCAACTCAGCGGGGGGAGTTTGGTGGTCCTAAGCGGAGACTGAGCAGATAGGTACATGTTAGGCCAAGAAGACATAAAGAAGAGAAAAGAAAGGGGGCACCTGGATGGCTCAGTCCATTAAGCATCTGCCTTCGGTTCGGGTCTTGATCTGAGGGTCCTGAGATCATGCCCCAAATCGGGCAGGCTCCCTGGTCTATGCGGAGTCTGTTGCTCCCTCTGCCTGCTGTTCCCCTGCTCGTGCTCTCCTGTCTCTCAAATAATAATAATAAAAAATACCATCTTTAAAAAGAGAGAGAGAGAGAGAAAATAGAAAAGAAAACAGGTTCTACTCTCAGGATTTCAATATTAAAGCAAAGGAATAAAGCAATCACATCTTACAACCAACAAAGAGCTTGCGGAAACATGGCCTCTTAGGCTCTACCCCACCCTGTCAGATAAACCCAGCCCTGAGTATTATTGCCATTGCACAGATTTGGAAACTGAGGGTGAGGGAAAACTGAATAAGAGACAGAGCTGAAGACCAAACACAGATCTACTGGCCTCCCAGTCAGCGCTGACAGGATGTGTGCGAGGTGTACGTCAAGGTGTCCCCCAGCCCCACACTCAGAGGCCGGCAGGAGAAGGGGAGGAACGGCATCTTCCTTGAGCCCGTGCAGACCGCTGGGCTCACTCATGTTCAAGATCGGATGATGGATTGTACGGATGGGAAGGGAATGGAGATATTTGGGGGAGTGGGGGAGGGTCTCATGTCAAGCTTTAGACTCAAGAGGCATCCAAGAGGAGAGCAGGAGCAGCCAAAAAGGCGAGAAATCACGGGCCGGAGAGAAAAGCAGGAGGGACGGATGAGTGGCTTCTGAGAGTACAATGCTGGGCGTGCAGATGGAAACACAAAGCAGGCAGCGCCAAAGGAAGGAAGTGGAGAAGACAGGGAACATGTGGACGATGTGGGAGTGGCCCTCAGGAGCTAGAGATGTTGTCTGGAATTTGTACAAAATGGATTGCTGTGTTCAGGGAATATCGAGTGTGGGGGCAGGAGAGGAAGCACCTGTGTCAAGAATGGTGTGGGAGAATCGAGGCCACACCTAGACCAGAAGATTTGGGCGGACCGCGGGACATGGTTATGACGAGAACTGAAAATAACATCGCAAAGTGTCAGCCAAAATAAAAGAAAAAATAAAAAAGGCGGGCAATGGGAGAAGGAAGGACAAAACCAAACCAAACCAATGTTCTTTTCAGAAGTTGCTAGAATCGTAGCAGAAATATTTCAGCTTTAACTATTAGATCAGCGTTTCCTGAACGTGGCTATAAAAGACCCGCCTTTTTTTTTTTTTTTTTTTAAATTCTTAAGGACCCTTTTTCATATCTTGTGGAAGTATTCTTTTATTGGTAGTATTAAGGTAAGTCTCTTTTGCCCATAAACTCACCCTCCCGAATTATTGTAGTTTTTGCATTTTCAATCGTGGCTAATAACTCTCCCTGTTTTTTTGTTTTTTGTTTTTTGTTTTTTTTTTTTTTTTTTTACTGCTTTCACAGTACCTGCCTATGTATGACATCTGGTAATAAGGTATGAGCTGGAAATCCAGGCTTGTCAACATTTCCCTTGTGTACCTATCACGGGATGGTGGCTGTTGGCTTTAGGGACCCTTCCAGGAGCTTCCACGTGATCCTGGGGCTCTGATAGTCCCACAACTATTTTGGTTGCTCTTGGGATTTTTCTTCCTTTCTTCCTTTTCTTAGCTTCCATTCAGAAAGCAGAATTTTCCAGCTAATTGACCTCCAAATAGTTGAAGCATGATTGTGTGATCACTCCTAATATTGGCATTGCATAAAAGCAACAAAATCAGCCTGCAGATTATACACTGCCGAGGCCCTTTAAAGAAACAGTTAATCCAGAGATTAGGCTGCATATTTTGAGGACTTTTTCAAATTTTTTATCATGCCCACATGCTTTGCTGGTGCTTGGAGCAGCGGTGAGTATATTGTCTGTCAAATGGTAGTGAGCCACAGTGTGAGACGTCCATGCCAACCTACCGGTGAGGTTAAGAAGGCCAGGACTGCGGCCACGATCAAACACATTCCTCTTCTTTCCACAACTCCGCGAGGCCAGAGTGTAAACTCACTTGTGGAATTTACGCTGTTTTTCCGCAAGTGGATTCGATGGAGGCATCGCATTGGGGATGTCCCGAGGTTTTTCATTTTAAGCATCTTTTGCTAACAAATCTCAGACCCAGAATTTCCACAAGGCAGAAATTAAGGCTGAGCTCTTGTGAGATGGGCTTCTGCCATGAATATATCCCTATCACTAGCCCCAAAGTTCACACCCAACATTCTTCTTTGGGTGAAACTAAGAAAAGGCACTTGAATCCCAACAGCTGCATTGGAGGAAAAGAAATTTAACATTAAAACGGCTTCCAGGTGAGGGGAAATAATGGTGTCACTTTGTGCTATGTTTAGAGTAATTTGTTTCACACCAGGCATTACTTTTACCCTCCCCCTCCACCAATATCATGAACAATTTCTTTTGAAGAATAACATTCACTATGAAAGACTTCAACCATGGAAGTTGAAAGAAGGGAACTGTGAACCTCCAGAAACCCGCCACCTAGATTTCACAATGAGCATTTAACTCTTGTTGTTTGACCCTGTATCTTATCATCTGTCTGTTCTCCTATCCGATCATGCTGTCCTGTTGATATTTTCATGTTGATTTCTGGATTCATTTCAGAATCAGTTGTGGGTGTCGATATCCTTCCCCACCAACCACTTCAGCATGCAGATCCTTAAGTAGAGTTTGATATTTGTTGACAGGATTTTATATATTTTTTAAAGATTTTATTTATTTATTTGACAGACAGAGATCAGAAGGAGGCAGAGAGGCCAAGAGAGAAGGGAAAGCAGGCTCTCTGCCGAGCCGGGAGCTCGAGGCGGGGCTCCATCCCAGGACCCTGAGATGATGACCTGAGCTGAAGGCAGAGGCTTAACCCACTGAGCCACCCAGGCGCCCCAACAGGATTTTATTTTTGAGACCTATCCAGTGTCATGTACAAATTGCAAGTGCATCTTTACATTTATTTTGGCAAATGTATGCCACTTTGTAACCCAGATGACCGCCAAAATCTGGAACCTCTTCCTCTTTCCAGAGAGTTCCCTCACGCCCCTCCCAGCCGGTTCCTGCCCCCATTTTCCCATAGACAACTGGTGTTCTCAAATTTGTTTTATTTTTTTTTTCTCCCACCATGGATTCATTTTGTCTGTTTTAGACTGGGATATACACGCCATTATACCATAAGAATACTTGGGATAAGGCCTTTTTCCTTGGCATTAAGATCTGGAGATAGAAATGGTGAGGGCTGTGAAGTGTGTAAGCCTGATGATTCACAGACCTGGACCCTGGGGCAAATAATGCACTTTATGTTAATAAAAATAATCAATTAAAAAAAAAAGATTTGGAGATTGATCTAAATGGATCCTTTGGATGTCTGGGTAGTATATTCCTTTTTACTGCTGAGTACTATCCCATCTCATGAATATTAGCACTGGGTGCTTTTTTTTTTTTTTTTTTTTTAAGATTTTATTTATTTATCAGAGAGAGAGAGAGCGAGCACAGGCAGACAGAATGGCAGGCAGAGGCAGAGGGAGAAGCAGGTTCCCTGCGGAGCAAGGAGCCCAATGTGGGACTCAATCCCAGGACGCTGGGATCATGACCTGAGCCGAAGGCAGCTGCTTAACCAACTGAGCCACCCAGGGGTCCCAGCACTGGGTGGTTTTTAAAGAAGGATAAAATACGTAGTACCTCAGAAAGTCCAGGAAAGAGTGTCGAAGATAATGAGAGGTTGGGGGAGGGAAGGGGATTTGAGATATTTACCATAAAACAAAGGAGCATGTTTAAGAAAGGACATGAGAACTCCCTTACAAATATCTAACATAAGGGTCAGCCAAGTTTTTGGTAACAGGCCAGAGAGTAAATATTTCATGCTTTGGTTGGGCACATGGTTTTTGTTCTAACTACTTAATTCTGACCTTGCAGGAGAAAGCAGCCCCAGACAGTGTGCTCATGAGGAAATGTGGTTGCCTTCCAATAAAACTTTATTTGTGGACACTGAGATTTGAATTTACATATTTTCATGTGTCATGAAGTATTATTCTTTCTTCGATTTTTTTTTTTCAACCGTATGAGCGTCTGAAATCCGTTCTTAGCTCGTGGCTCCTACAAAAACAGGTCGTGGTTTGCCAAACCCTGATAGAAATGACTGTTTCTATCAAACCAAAGGAGGAATAATTATGACTCTGTTTAAGGCAAGTGAGCAATATGAAGACTGGGAGAGACAGATTTAGCTCAGGGAACTAAAGATCTTTCTATTAAGTCATATTGAAATGTGCTCTACATCATCTCCAGGTCTCTCTCCCCTGTCCCCACTGATGCCATAGGGTGAAAAGGATAGGTTCCAGACCCAGTCTTTTTGTTCAATTCCCCAGCTCCTCTCTGCCCAGCTGTGTGACCTGGTGAAAGTTATCTAACCCCTTCCTGTTTGCATTGGCCCATATATAATGTGAGAGGCATTACAAAGACCCAGTAAGTTAGTATATTACTAGTAATATACTAGCTAGTATATTACGTCCGAAGAACGGAGAGGATTTACAATCAGCCCTCCACATACTTAACACAGTGTCCGGCACATGGTATATGTGAAGTAAGTATCATTATCATAATAATTATCATCCTTATATTGTTATTCTCTCATTACCCCCGAGAGGCTGGATAGACACGGATGAGAATATTTTTGGAAGGAATTCCTACTTTTCATGGTAGGCTGAACTAATAGATGCTTAGATGCCCAGGACCAACAATCAGTGTTCTCTTCAATTCAGTGCCTGAGTCCTCAACACTGAGACTCAACTGCTGTTGAAATCCAAGAAGACACAGCACAGTATTTTAATCGTTCACGTTAGCTAGCCTACACAATAAGGCAAAAGAGTACTTTGTTTCTACTTGATCTTTCCTGATCTTGGATCTTGGACTTACCTCTCAGGGTACCTTATTAATGATAAAGACTTACGTAGGTGTTGACTGGAGTGATGCTGCTCTAATATTTTTCTCCATGTGAGAAAGTGAGAGGAGGGATCTTTGCTTTGTGATGGGAGATGAGTTCTACCAAAAGCATTAAGCAAGGACACGATTCTTCCTGTGAGATGTACTCACCTATTTGGCGATGCTGAGGAACTGGACAGCTGTAGGAGTGTTGTGAGATTGTGTCTGGGTGTCGAGGGACATCATGTGACTGTGCCCCAAGCTGCCATGATTGCTGCTGCCTGTTGGGAAGAGAGCAATAAAGGTAGAGTTGGCTACAGCAGACCTCCCTTGGCCTCTCCTAGTCTCCCAGTTATAACTCTTGTCCTATATTGCTGTCTTTGTTTACTTGCTCCCTGACATTTGTGTTTCCAAGCCTGTTTATCTTTATTGCTGTCTATCTCCCTTGCCTTGTTTTCCTCCGGTACTGGCCGGAATGACGGTCCCCACGTCCGTGGGTGGTAAGCACAATATGCAGTCACAAAAGAGAACCAGAAGAGACCTGGAGGACCATTTACGGCCACATATGCTCTTTCTAGATGCAAAAGCCAAGGCTCAGATAAGATAGAACCTCACGAGATCTCATGGTTTCCAGCCCAATACTCTTTCCATTGCGCCACATTAATCTTTGTTTAGAAACAGGATCTGGTATGGAGTCGTGTTTGGGAGGCATGAGCCCCACACTCACGCCTGAAATGCAGAGTTTCGACACCATTTCCACGTAAGGATACGCTGTAACTGGAATAATAGTCTCTAGTATATTGAACATTCACAGATGACATTAATAAATATTAAATATGGAAGCCTCACCCATTTTTTTTTGGAACTCTGGGGATGTCTTTTTAGGAATCTCAAAATGTGACATCAATTTCAATCTTTCTGTATCTCCAAAAGCTTATAGGGAAAAAGGTGTTGTCCACAGCAATCCCCAACCAGTTAAGGTGGAAGGAGGAATGCAAAGCTCTCCGGTGAGTGAAGCGTCTAGCCTTTTGACAACAATAGGCTTGGGGATATCCCCCTGACCTCCCCTACTTCCATATTGCTTAATAAACATTTCCAGTCATCTCCTAAGTTTTTGGAAGCAAGAAAGAAATTGAAACGACTCTTAACTCTTTCCCACCTGGATCACCACATAGTTTAAAGCCCAGGAAGAGCCAAGGTTGCACAAAAACAATCCCATAAGAGTTATTGACTTTAGGAATAAGATTATTACCTTCCTCCTAACTGACTTTCTGAACTTTTTGGATTTGGCAGCTACGACTTTGAAAGCAAACACATTCTGCTTTTTGTATGTAATGTAACAGAAAATGACAGGCGGACATGAACTTTGTTGAGGATGACCCATACTCCTTTTTGAAAGCGTAGTATAGGGGCGCCTGGGTGCCTCTGTCTGTGAAGTGTCTGACTCTTGGTTTCGGCTCAAAGTGTGATCTCATGGCTGGTGAGTCTGCTTGGATTCTTTCCCTCGCCCCTCCCCCCCCCCCCAATAAATAAATCTTAAAAAAAATATAGTATATCTATGGAATTGGAAAGCCATCTTACCCTTGTGTATAAGATATAAGATACCTATGTTAATGCCTTATTCATTTAAAGAAAAGATCCTTTTAGAGGAGAATACAGAATTCTTTTTTTTTTTTTAAGATTTTATTTATTTATTTGACAGAGAGAGACATAGTGAGAGAGGGAACACAGCAGAGGGAGTGGGAGAGGGAGAAGCAGGCTTCCCACTGGGCAGGGAGTCCGGTGCATTGGGGCTCCATCCCAGGACCCTGGAATCATGACCAGAGTAGAAGGCAGACTCTTAACCAACTGAGCCACCCAGGCACCCCGAGAATAAAGAATTCTGCTGTCAAACAGGTGGAAGGGACAGATTTTTTTTTTTTTATCACAGGGGAGGCGTCCCGATCACACATTTCCATTAGTAATATTCAAAGCAGGGCCACAGAAGGGTCTGCAAAAGAGAGTCAATGAGACTCCTGTTTTTGTTTTGTTGTGTTTTGTTTTGTTTTCTTTCAACATCCTGTCTGTTTCCTTCACTCTCTTCAGAACAGCCTTAAGTAGACATGTGTCTCAAGGTCAAAGTGAAAAAAAAAAAAAACTAATGATAAAAGTACAAGTAAAAAAAAAAAAGGAACGACATAGCATAATGAAAGTTTTCTTTTATGATCCCATGTTCATGCATTTCCAATACCCATCATTAGGAAGAGAAAAATGAAGCCAAGGGTGTGACGGGAAACTCAGTAAAACAATATTCCATGTCGTCAAGACTTCTGACTCTGACGGCAAAAGCAACCGAGTGAAATAACTGAATTCCCACTGTGGAGGAAAGATGGCTTTAAAGTTGCAGCACAAGTATGTGTTCGCGTGGGGGAGAGTCAAGAGTTTCTGGTATTTACAGCGGAAAACACAACAATCACCGGCCTATCTTTCGGAACAGGAATGCATGCTTAAATTGGCTCTGTTTGTCCTTAGCAACCTGAACTCAGAGGCCACATTTTTTCCTCTCTAAGAAGCAAGTTGGAACTTGAAAGGTATGTAGCATGTCGTGAAAGGGGAGCGGTGAACTTTGCTCAGGTCTGCAGCCTGCGCTGAAATCAGAACCTTCAGAGGTTTCAGGACTGGTGGATTCCCTGCCCCCCTTCCTTTTCCCTGTCTGTCCAGCACTTTTGCAAAATACCTGGGTCTCTGGGTGGAGGAGTCCCTGCCCCTGCGAGAAAACCTGCTCTCTCTACGTATTTTTGATGTCATTTACAAGGAAGTCCTCTAAACAGAAACCAAACCTGAAATCCAACTTTCCAATGATCATATTTCACCTGGTTTTTATAGAGCTGGGGGCCATGTAGGAAGTTTTGTTGTTGTTGTTGTTTTGGCATTCATTTTACTTGTAGCTTTCAATTTTTTTTTTCTTTTTTTAAAGATTCCTCACGTCGAGATTATCACCGGTGGGAAAGATCTCCCTTCTAGGACTAAGGGAGTAAAAGATCTTGAAAAGCCCCTGCATTCAGGTTGCTCGCAGTCTGAATCTTTTCAGGACAGCAAATAACTTGGTAACTTGAGCTGTGTTCGTTCCTGAAATTCTTTCACATAATTGAAGATTAATTTGATTCCCTAGATTGTTGAGGGTTGTTGACAGTGGGGGGCTGGGGTGGGTGGAAATAGATTATTCAAATCACAAAGAAGTAGGTGTGCCCTAAGTGACTGTTCCATTTCTGCTAGGAAGTGTTTGCCTTCCTGGGTATTCAATTCAGACTGGCGAGCTGAAGGATCGCACTGCCGCCGGGAGAAAGGAGAGGGCCCTGGCAACGCGCGGAGAGCAGGTGAACCTCAGAGAAACTGAAATATTTTGTCAAGAGAGTTCTGTGTCTTAATGGCCCCTCCAGAATCCATTACCTCTGAAACAAGCCAACTCAAGGGCTCTGGTTTTCTCAAGTGTCTAATGTAAACAATATGAAAGTCAATAGTGGGGGACATTCCAAGATAGTATGAACACGATTGATTTATTGATGGTTGCACAATGGGAGGTTATCTTTTGTTAATTGACTCTGCAAATAAACTCCTAGGCGGCTGGAGATGGGGGAAAGTAGCTGGTGGGTGGGGGTAGGGGGGGGGAAGGTGAGGCACCTGGGTTGAAATTTGTTTCAACTCCCAGGCCTGTCCTGGTAAATTCCAGATACCATTCCCATTGCCAACCTCAAACAGAGGTTAGCCGAGTTAATTCTGTCCGGGACTCAGCCTCCGTCCCCAGCCCTGCTACCCCTACCAGGGGAAGACACAAAGATCTTGTATTCCTGTCCACATTGGCTTCAGAACATTTCAAAAGCTAGTAGTAACAGTAGAGGTTAAAGAAAGAGAGAGCGGGAAAGAGAAAATGCACCGACTCAACTTATTTTCAAGTCTGGAAACACCTGGAAGATGCAAGGACAACCTGTGTGACGTGTGTAACCCTGGGGAAAACACAGCCTTTTCTGTTGACACTCGTTCCACAGCCCTTCATCGTAAAGGCTGCTCTAATTTGGTGGTCCCTCCTGAGAGAAAAGACAGGAAAACAAAACAAAACAAAACATGCCCAACATACGCTGTATAATTTCTGGGTAATTCCCAGTATTGTACCAATTGAAATGGCATCCTTACATTTTAAACTTCTTTAGATGGATTTTTGGGGAGACTTTGATTTATTTTGTATTTTTTTTTTCGAAGTCTTATGTATTTGAGACATCTCTACACCCACGTGGGGCTTGAACTCATGACACTGAGATCAAGAGTCACGTGCTCTTCTGACTGAGCCGGGCAGGCGCCCTCCCTTTTGGGGACTTTTAGACATCTATCAGATGTGGTTTAATAATGAAAAGTTCTCATGGCTCATTCCTTTCCATCTTCTAGAATGTTTTAGAAACATCAGCTTCTCCTTTCAAGATGGCTTTCCTTCTGTCTCCTTAAGACTCCTCTTTTTTTTTTTTTTCTTTTTTTTTTTTAAACATGGGCATTCCTCCATGTCTGGACTTTCCCCTTGCTCTGTCGTCGGCCGCATCTCCCAGTTCCCCCAGCTACTGGCTGTGCTTTCTGCAGGGGACCCCAGAGCACGAGTCAAGTACGTTGTACTTCTGTGGGAGCTCAGTTTCTATCTCTACCTGCGAACCTGCCCCAGCTGCCCCTTCAAGCATCTTCCTGGCTTCCCTCTTTCTGTGCATAACCCCTCACCCTCACCCCATCCTTCCATTATCTCTGGTCCTAAAACTTGCAGTCCACCTTATTTTTCCATTTCTGGTACTTGTCCCATCTAGTAGGTTTTCAAGTCTTCTAGATCTTGCTTTTTAAAATTTGTGTACTATGAACTTATCCAGTATAACCCTTCTGAGTGGAATAAATTGATCCAGAGATTGGCACACGGGAAGGAATCAATTCATGACTGTGGAATGAAGGAATGAATGAGTGCCTAGTTTTTCCTGCTACTGTATTTTTTTTTCCATGCTAATCATCTCTGATCATATTATTTCAGGGTTCAGAAACTATCAGTAACTACTTATCTCCCAAATTAAGTGTAAGCTCTTTTTAAGACACCCAAAATAGATTTTTTCACCCAATTTCATCTTCCACCAAGCTCCAATATATCCTGTGCTCAATCCAAAATAGTACTGTTTCCCCCAATATCTCGCTACCTGCATAATCATAGCTCATCTTCATTTTCCTCAGCCAGAATGTTCAAGCATCTTTTCAAGTTCAGGTTTTGCCAGGCTCTTAAGGTCCAACCCAAGTGCCACCCTCTCCATGCAGCTAATTTTAAATTCTGTATGCCTCTCTCTCTCTCTCAACCAAGCTGGATGTGCCCTCCGAGTCTTGGTTCTATTCAGCCTGTGTCATAGGTATTTCCATACCTGATTTATTCTCTCCTAGTAGAAGGTAACCTGCTTAGCGGACAGCAGCTAGACCTTCCTTCCTTTCCTGTGTCTGGATCTTCAATGCTTCCAAAGTAGTGAGTGCACAGAGTACGGTCTTTGAATTACATCGATTGACATTTCCTTCCCCTTGTTGCGGGATTTTCTCTTTCTCTTTTGATTGCATGTTGTTCAGCCTGGTGTTCGCACGCGCGCGCGTGTGTGAGTGTGTGTGTGTGTGTTTCCCCAATTGGCTCCTCTAGGCTTGAAATCTACATTTGTTCACAGATACTTTAAAACTGTCTTCAGGATGAATGGAGGTATGGCAGAAAAGCTCCTTCGCTGTGGACCCGTGCAGATTGCTTGGAGTTTACCCAATTCTTTGCTCCTGTTCTGCCCCTTTTAATGTCTGGGAATTAGTTACACTAAAGTTCTACTGTGCCGGGAGCTGTCTGCAATTTGAGATGCAAACTCCAACATCGTGGGCTACTTTTTAGAAGCCTGTGGTCATTTGGGGGACAAAGACACTCCTGTTTCCTCTTCTCAATAACAATTAAGACATCAGATTAATAGAATCTTTAAATTCTTCAACGATTCTTGCAGAATCCTTTGTGCTTGCCTTAACACATAAAGGTCACCCAAGAAATAAGAGAGAGACAGCTTATGAATTGGGTTTGCTGATAGATTTTTGGAGAATGGCATGGGTGCTTCCCAGTGCACTCTGGCTTCAGAGCTGCTTGGCATGGGAGCACTGTGATCTACTCCAGACAGGCATTTCTTGGGCAAGGAATCCCCTGTGTCAAAAGGACCTGCTTTTAGGACAGGAGAGAAAAGGGGGAGGGGAGGAGTGGGGAGGAGGAGATTTCTCCATTCGCATCCAGGGTTCATTTAATGAGTGTAAGATTGTTGCTAATGGGATTTAACCACAATACCTATCCCTAACCTTGTCACCAAAAAGGTAATCTACATGCTCCTTTTTTCAATCCTGTCTGCCTGGTAACTATGCAGAAGTCTGTTCTCCCAATTTTCTAAGTGGTAATCCTAGAATTATCTTGGCTCAGAAATAAATGAAGAACTCGCGTTCGGGACTCAAATTTCCCTACAGGGGTTGTAACTGAAACAAGGCTTAAGTACCAGGACACAAAACCTCTCAGGCAGTGGACAACGTGTCAATGGCTCAACATTCTACCCGAGGAGGCCCTCGGTCTTTCTTTTTTTTTTATAAAGCTTGGGATCAAGTTTGGGTAGAGAGTAAAAAAGCCAGGCAATTTAGCTCCTTGAAAGGCTCGCTAGTTGGGAAGGATAGAGCTATATTGAGCTCTGTGATGGTCTCTCCAGGAAGCTAAAGCAACCAGGCAATGAAATGGTAAAGGGTGTGTGTGAATGTGTGTGTGTGCACGCGCGTGTGTATGTGCGTGCACGCACGTGTGTGCAGGATGAAGAAGGCAAGCTTAGGGAGATGATAATTCTTTTTTTTTTTTTTTTTAAAGATTTTACTTATTTATTTGACAGAGATCACAAGTAGGCAGGGAGATAGGCAGAGAGTGAGGGGAAGGCAGGCTTCCTGCTGAGCAGAGAGCCCAATGGGGGGCTTGATCCCAGAACCCTGGGATCTGACCTGAGCCAAAGGCAGAGGCTTTAACCCACTGAGCCACCCAGGCGCCCTGATGATAGTAATTCTTTAAAAGAATCTGGTCAGGGGAAAAATGATAGTCGTCACACAGTGTGCAGAACACAGAGCCTATCGCTGGACCACCTGTTGCAGATGGCAAAGTTATTCCTGTGCGGAGAAACAGGGTTGGATGAATTGAGTCTGGGTGATCTCTTACACGCGACGTCCCTTCCCTCTATGCAGGAGTAATGTTAATAAACCATCACTCATTTATTGAGTCCCGATTCTAGGCCAAACACAATCGTTCAGTTCTATCAGGTCATTTGATTCTGATAACTGTGCTCTGAGAAGCAGATAAAGGGAGGGTTTTGCCCCAGGTCTTGTAGCCTTTAAGTGGAGGAGACAGATCAGAATCTAGTTCTCTTTCGGACTCCTCTTTTAGGTGCTTTTTTAAGATTTTATTTTTTACAAGATTTTATTTATTTATTTATTTGACAGAGATCACAAGTAGGCAGAGAGGCAGGCAGAGAGAAAGGAAGGGAAGCAGGCTCCCTGCTGAGCAGAGAGCCTGATTCGGGGCTCGATCCCAGGACCCTGGGATCATGACCTGTGCTGAAGGCAGAGGCCTCAACCCACTGAGCCACCCAGGCACCCCTTAGGTGCTTTTATGCCCCACCTGCTGTACTATTCTCTGCTGTCCTGACATTGCATGGTTTTAAATTCAAATATGAAAGCACTTTGACCTACTCAGAGAAAGACACAATATACACATGTGTACACATACACACACACACACACATACCCCATCTATATCTAAATCTACATTTTAAGGGGATGGGTATGCTTAGGAAAGGAATAATGAGGGACTTTCATTTACATTTTAATTTATATTCAGATATCCTGGAACTGTAACTTGTACTCCTCAGTATTAAAAAAAAAAAAAAAATCCCTTTCCCTTCTTTTATTTATGATGATCCCTGGAGATTGTGCTATGTTCATGTTCCTAGATATGAGACCACAGTGGTGGGACAGAGATGAGCGAGATAGAAACATGCCAGGAAAGGAAATCAAAGGGTAGATTCCAGTAGAATCTGGAGGCATACATAACCGGGTCTGAGTGGCTATTTCTTCCATTTTGCATAGGAAACTGAAGGTCTATTCAGTTCAGCATCTTTGAATTTCAACCCCAGGTTAATCAGGTAGATGATAGTGAATAATTGCAAGTAGAAACTTGATTTACAGGAGGGGAAAAGATTTGACTTAATCCAGACTGAGGATTCTTCTTCGAAGGGCATTTTAAGCGCACGGCGATTTCCCCTCTGTATAGCTATCCCCTTCCGGAACAGGTGAGAATCAAGGATGGTATCTTTTGGAAAGTTAATGTTCTTTCACAAACAAACCAATTATGAATAAGAAGTACATTTCCTTGATGACATAGTTGTTAGTTTAACTCCATATATGAAGAAGGGATTCAATACTTATTTGGCAAATCCAATGTAGAAAGAAACACTTGGCTATGGAGGACCAGTCAAGGTTTCTCTCCAAGCCGAAAAACAGATGCTTTCAATCTTTTGCAACCTCTTTGAGCCCCTTTGGACAAGCTCACCTCCCAGGTGCTGCTGAGCTGTAATAGGCACAGACTTCTAGTTGCCAAATACCTTTCACTTCTGGGCTCATTCCCTGCAGGATAGGGGATGAAGTGGTCGAGGAACCAGAAATTAGCTGTTGAGCCCAGATGTAGTAATAGATAGAAAACAGAATCTTTCCTCCTCCCAGATCAAAGAGAAAGAGCTCTTAGATCGGCTGAAGTTTGAAGCAGATGAAGAAAAGAAAGAATAGTAATCAAAAATAGTGATGTATATAACAATGCGAGCTTATTACAGAGACCTGAGAAGCAGCTCTCAGGAGGACAGTCCTGCTGCTAGTTACCTGGGATTATTTAATTACAAGCAATTCATGATTACCTGTGAAGGAGAGAAATAGAGTGGAAAACTCCAACAGTAGCTGTGGTAAAATCACATCAGCTGGCTTGGGGATATTTCGTATGAGTCTCCCCCCAGAAACTTGCCTTCCTAATTATGTTTTG
Organism: Mustela lutreola; assembly: GCF_030435805.1. Taxonomy (NCBI): domain Eukaryota; kingdom Metazoa; phylum Chordata; class Mammalia; order Carnivora; family Mustelidae; genus Mustela; species Mustela lutreola. Next base: position 21,197,148 of record NC_081296.1, on the reverse strand, counting down.
CTTAGCCCAATATTAAAAATTAGTTGGTTTCCCCAGAGTATCTCTGAGGTTAAACTGCAGAGGGAGTTGGTTGGAGAGGATGCCCACTGGAATATGGAAGATGAAACATTTTCTGGCACGTATGTAGAAAAAAAAAATTCTCAAAGTTATTTTAATCTTCAAGGGAAGTATACTTTCCAACACTTTCCCAGCCTTCACGTATTGCCTGGAATGTTCTAAACATTTGTAACAATTAGAGAAATGATATTATTCTTACTTAGGTGTGTTTTTACCTTGAGAATGTCATGTCCTCACCCCTATCCTTCTTGGAAGCCACAGCCCATAACCACATCTCAGACTCAAGCCTAGCACCCTGCCCATGCAATGACCCCAAATGTTTGTTGAGTAAGTACATGTTCCTGCTCAGGAAGGGCTTCATTCTGGAGCACTGAAGAAACAGATGAAACAAAATTGACATCTGAAAAGTACAGGTGGCTTGGGGACTCCAGACCCTTCAGCCATAATGTTGTTGTCATAGGGTTCTGCCCCGAGCGCCCGCCTCCTTTCTTCCTTTCTCTTAAATTTAAATGATTTCATATTCTATGATTACTTATGTATATGGAACTTGAAATCAGGCACACTTCTCAACTTTCTGACGCTGCAACAGCGAAACCTGTAACAAACGCATGCATTGCGTTTGAGCAAAATGATGAACACCACATTCAAATGAACAACTTTGATTTAAGGTGATGGATAACAGTTTGCTGACATTGAATCCCTACTCATGGCAATGATATTGTACTGATGGGCATGCAGACGAAGTTGTGATTTTAGCCTACCTACATTTCCATGTTGTGTACAAGACGATTCTTCTAGCACTTTCTCTAATTAAACTACGATGGAGCTTTGGTCCACACAGCCTACTGGACTATCACTTGAATTTCACTTGGCTTAAATACATAATTTACTTACTGGGTGGACCTAGGTTTTGTGCGCCTGAATAGTATACAATTATGAGAGCTTTCTGTAATAGATACATAGTGAAACAAAATTGCCAGCACCTTTCCCAGGGCTTTGGAAGGGATCTACGTGTATAAGGAATCCTGAAGCTCAAGGTTCATTATCTTCCTGCTAAATCCATCTGTGTTCACATATCAAGTCCTTCTCTCTTGTTGCCAGTAAAGCAGTAAGACCTGGCAACAGTCAGAAGGGACATTAATTTTTTTTTTTTTTAGGGGCGCCTGGGTGGCTCAGTCATTAAGTGTCTGCCTTCGGTGCAGGTCATGACCCCAGGGTCCTGGGATCAAGCCCGGTGTCAGGATCCCTGCTTAGTAGGGAGCCTGCTTCTCCCCTCACCCTCTGCCTGCTGCTCCCCCTGCTTGTGTGCCCTCTCTCTCTGTCAAATAAATAAATAAGATCTTAAAAAATGTTTTTTTTTTTAATTTTAAGAAGATAACTTTAAATGTCACATTCATACTTTTAAGATTAATATTCAAGTAAAAACAGACAATTAACTGTTTTCATTGATGAACACAGAGACGGTTGAGAAATCCCTATTAAATTCTTTCTCCTGATAAATTCCTTGGAGGAGGGATACTAGGGCAGAGTTTTAGGCTCTTGCTATACTTTGTTATGTTGGATTGTCAGTGGTCTAAATGTGGGGTGGAAATCGGGAAGTTAGCAGCTTCCTGGAATTGCTTTTCTTAACCTGCCAGATTTCTCAGAGCATAAATAAACTTTGGGCAAAGCCATGGTGTTTACAGGGCTTGGGCTCCATATCTTACCTGCCTCCTGGTTTGATGGCAAGGCTGGGAACACTTGTGGGCAAAGGAGGGCCCAAGTGAACCTTAGTCTAGTTATTTCTCTGGGGGCCAGAGGGACAAAGAGAATTCAGACATCAGGATCTGTCTCAGGGCAGTGTCTCAGTGTCCAGTAGTTGTGATCAAATGTGTTGTGAGTCTGAACTTGAGGTGCCTGCCAACGGCCAGCGAAGGGGCTATGGAAACACCAGACAGGCAATGGAAACCAGGGTCAGGAAGAATGTGGAGCTGAGGCAGTGGTTGCCGTGGTGGGCAGGGATTAATATCACAACCAAGCACGTCTTATGCTTTGGGCCCTCGGTCTCCTTGCCTTTTTTCCCTGGTAGGACTCATCTCTACAAGATTGTACTTGGGCTCGCCCCTAAACCCTAGGTGCAAGGCCACAGATGAGGACAGGAGATGGCTGTGCATCTTTCTTACTGGGGAGATTCTGGAATTATTCTTACTAGAGCTGATTGGAGAATAAAATGGTAGTCAATATCTTCCATCTTCCCCCACCCCCAAAAGGCTGTCTTCCTTCTTTTTTTTAAAAGATATTTTATTTGGGGCGCCTGGGTGGCTCAGTGGGTTAAAGCCTCTGCCTTTGGCTCAGGTCAGATCCCAGGGTCCTGGGATTGATCCCCGCATCGGGCTCTGCTTGGTGGGGAGCCTGCTTCCTCCTCTCTCTCTCTCTCTCTCTGCCTACTTGTGATCTCTCTCTGTCAAATAAATGAATAAATAAACAAAATATTTTTAAAAAAATATTTTGTTTATTTATTTGACACACAGAGAGAGATCACAAGCAGGCAGAGAGAGAGAAGGGGAAGCAGGCTCCCCACCAAGCAGACAGCCCGATGTGCGACATGATTCCAGGACCCTGAGATAATGACCTGAGCGGAAGGCAGCGGCTTAACCCACTTAGACGCCCAGGTGCCCAGCTGTCTTCTTTCTAAGACAGGAGAATATTCTGAGACATTCCCAAGATGCCAGTATCCACAACACATATTCTGACTTGAGCTGGGTTCCAAGCAAATACTTATCTTGGAAAATCGTGAGGCTTGTCATGAGAGATCCTAACTTTCTCCCTCTCTCCCTTATGGGGTCACTGTGAAGTTCAAGTGTGGTTTGTAAAAAAAAAAAATCACCTTCTACCAGCTTATTGTAGTCACATTTCTTTCCAATGGAGATGTTGGTTTTATCTCACCTGAAAATTATTTGTGGGTGAGATTACATCACTTGACATATACTTAAAAACTTGAGATATAATTGACATATAACATATATCAGTTTCAGGTGTACAATGTAACAACTTGATGTCTGTATATATTACCAAAGAACACCAGGATAAGTCCAGTTACCATCCATGAGCATACAGTCACAAAATATTTTTTCTTGTGATGACAAATCCGTTTTCTGTTTCCTTTTTTATTTTTTTAAATGTTTTTGTTTCTTTTCTATTTCGGGTGAAAAATGATTCCACTGGAAATTTTATATCAAAAAATATTTTTAGAGAAGGGAGGGTTTCTCAGATTTAAAAGAGAATTTTTCTTTTCTTTAAAACTCAGAGCTGTTTGAGCTAGTAAATAAACCTCTCTATCTAATCAGTTAGGCCTTTCATACAGTACACTCAACTGATGCTTGAGTAGAATATGTATTTCCAGTCACATGAGGTCTTATCAGTTCTAATACAGAAAACGAATTAGCCACTCTTTTATTGAAAGAGGATACCCGTGGGCTCATTCATTTTTCTTGAAATATTTGGTGGGGGAATCTGAAAAAGCTTAGGAAGTAAACAGCCTGTTTTGTTCAGGGAAACGTTTCTGAAATAGTTAGCAGGGTTCATCTGAAGACATTAACTCTGTGGTAATTTCCATGATGTCAATGCCGTGCTGGAAACTGAAGAGGGATTAAGCCGACCTGTATGGTCAAAGCGTTATTACAGTAAATTGACTTGGCCGGCTACACCTGAGGTTGGCACCTTTCACCATCTAATCACCTACAGTCCAGTTTTGTGGTGTTCGCTGGGCTTTCTCAGAGGCCAGAAGGAAAACCCCGGCTCAAGACCTCCTTGCCTTCAAGGATTGCCCAAGGATCAGAACATTAAGGCAAAGTTTTTTGTTGTTGTTGTTCTGTTCACCCACCCTGGAATATTAAATAAATAAATAAATAAACTGAATTTCTGTTTACTTTCCTTTTGTCTACTCCCAAGTTCCTCTGACAGGCCTTTCTTTTCAAACTTTTTAATACTTCATGTGATTATCAATTTTTCTGTGAAAAGAATCAGGTTGGCCCAGGAACTTCACTGAATAAAGATGAGTTTATATTTTAAAAAGGAAACAGCTGGATGGCAAAAGCCAGGGGGGGAGGCAGCTCTTGTTTCATTAGCAAAGGGAAGTCTGAGGGCCCGAGGAGAACAACTGGGCCGGCAGCCATGGCGGGGAGAAGAAAAGGAAACACACGATCATAAAGAACTAATCATGAAAAATGGAAAGTGACAAAGAGCCAAGAACAACAAGCAATAAATAAATTTGTAAGGGGGAGGGGGGAGTCGAGGAGGAATGCACGGTCATGCTCAGGAAAGGGGCCATGAGAACATGCGCATCGCGTTTGAAAAAGAAAGTAATAATTCTGAAAATCATTAAAAAGTCCTATGGAAAAGATTTATTTTATTTTATTTTATTTTATTTTATTTTATTTGACAGAGTGAGAGCGAGAGAGCACAAACAGGGGTGAGGAACAGAGGCAGAGGGAGAAGCAGACTCCTCGCTGAGCAGGGAGCCCACACAGGATTCGAACCCAGGACCCTCTGGGATCCTCACCCGAGCCCTGAGGGCAGATGCTTACCCGACTGAACCACCCAGGAGTCCCTCAAAGAGAACTTTTCAGAGCCTAGTTGTCTTTCCGTGGATGTCACGTAGGAGTCTACTTCGGAGCATGGGGAAAACGCAGAACTGGAGGGGGAAGGTTTACGTTCAATGGTGCCAGAGTGATTGTTTGCTTGGTTTTTAATTTTTATTTCTGCCTGATGAGAGGGAAGGGAAGCAGTTAGTTTGGCCACATTAAGGTCGAAGACAACACCCAAACAGGTGCCTCAGGGGCTTTTCTAGGAGTAACTCTTTTGCACTCTAGCCTGGAGTAGAAACATCATGTGTATCTTTACCTCTGGGCTAATTACCTAATGCTTATTTGCATATAATGAGGGATCCGGTGGCTTGTACTCATAGGTAAATCTCAGAATATTCTCAGGTGAAATTAGCATGAATTTAAGGAGGTCCTAAGAGGAAAACCAGATTCTCATCTCTACTTCATCTTGGAATCTGTTCATTATGATAAAATACACAAACATGGCCAACAGTTCAGGCAAGCCTACAAAGAAGACTTTTTTTTTTTAAACTATTTAAAGTTTTCTCTCAGTTACAGATAACACCTTACCAGAGAAACGGTGCTGGTCTTTTATTTGGGGGGCATGCTTATTAGTTTTTTTTTTCTTTTTAAATTAGTTTTTAATAGCGGCATTTGTTTAAGGAAGAGAAAATGCTTGGTGTTGAGTTCTGGAATGTACATTAATCTTGTTAATGACACCACAGTTCATGGTTGGCAAAACAGGACTTTTGAATCCACCTTTTTTTTTTTTTTTTTTTTTTTTGTGGTAGCTATCCTTGAGAAATAAGGGCAGGGAGCTAGAGATATATGAAAAGTGCATGAAGACAAGACACAGGATTGCCTATGATTTTATGTTGTTCTTAATTAGGAAACATATTGGCAGTGAATGCTAACATGTGTTAAGATCTTTAGCTGTAGCCAAATAAATGTTTTCTATTACAACTCTGAATCCCATCATGCTGGTCTGATCATGGCTCACAAGATCCCTTGACAAGTCACCTCACAGGCCAACTTTCTATTGGCTCACAGGCAAAACTACTTTTTGCCACATGGTTTCCTGAAGGGTCATCTTCAACTCAGGGTAGAAGTCAAGGATTGAAGTGTGGTGACCTCTGTTCTTGAAACTGCTTTGGGTGGTGGTAATGAGGGTTCCTTAGTAAGTGAAGTCATTTTGACCCCAGAGTCAGAACTGGGTGTTAAGGACCCAGAGCAAGTAGCCTTTCAGTGATGTTAATGCTTGTTTTGGTGGGGAGGAGAGAAAGGGAGGAGACGGAAAGTTTAGCAGAAAAAGGTGAAGAGGTAAGGTAGTTACATTAGGGAGATATTTTCTTGTGTCCACAAGGAGCCATGGAATGTTCATTAAAACCACTGTAATGTTCATTAAAAGCAAGTAGAAACTTGGCAAAAATCTAAGTGTCCATCACAAAGGAAGGGGTAAATATACTCAGGAATGGAATACTCTTGAACAGTTAAAAGGAAGGAGTTAAGATTATTTCTAACAACAAGGCCAGCTCCCAACAGCATAATCAGGGAAAATAATCATGTTTCAGAATACTCAGTGCATCACAGCAACATTTGCGTGAAAAAGAACAATAAAACAATGGTATATATTTATCATGGGCTCATATAGAGGTATGTAAGGCTCTCCCATCAGTTCTGGAAGAATATGTTTCCAAAGCAGTTCTATCTCAGCGGAGTTAGGGAAAGAACCAAGATTGCTAGTAGGGTCAGTGAGAATATTTTCTCCTCAGTAGTAGATGTTTTTCAAAAGGCAATATTTGTGTTCTACTCCTGAAGTTAAAAATTCATTGAAAAAGGAAAAAAAGAAACAAATGATTATGAAGCAGTTTCCTAAAATTCAGTATCAAAGCATTTCACCTACACTTGACTCTAACATTGCAAGCTGGTTATAGAACTTCTGTCATACTTGGACAGGTAACTGGTACAGAGATGATTCTATGTGGGTCTTAGAAATCTTTTTTTTTTTTTTTTTAAGAAGAGTTTCTGTAAGGGGTCTTTTTATTACTGGGCCAGAGAAATTTTACACACATTCATATACACAGATGAAATGACACGGGGGCTGCCCCTTGGTTGGAAACATCCATCACTTTTTAATGCCAATGAATCAGTGAAATCTTGAGGTATTCATTTATTATGCTGTGAACCCATGCCTAAAACCATTCAGCTCTTTCTCTGATTGGTGTCTTTATATGCTGTAGTTCCTCTTCCTAGAACCTCCTTCCTTCAATTTTTGCATGCCCTCTGTCCTTACCTCATTCAGGTTTCTTATATTTTTCTCCACCCCTGAAGCTTTCTTTGATCTCCCCATCACTCTCTCCTCTCTTTGTAATCATTCACTTCCCTCCATGCATTCACTTGCTTTCTCTTTCCTCCTCTAGAATGTACATTTTTGTTTTTGTTTTTAAAGATTTTATTTATTTATTTGACAGAGACACACAGCGAGAGAGGGAACACAAGCAGGGAGAGTGGGAGAGGGAGAAGCAGGTTTCCTGCTTATCAGGGAGCCCGATGTGAGGTTCAATCCCAGGGCCCTAGAATCATCACCTGAACCAAAGGCTGATGCTTAACCAACTGAGCCACCCAGCTGTCCCTAAAATGTATGTTTTGAGAGAGAAAGGGACTTTATTTTTCACTGTCATGCCTCAATGCCTGGGACAGCATCAGGAGCACAGAACAAGTATCTCACTAAATATTTGGTTCACTGATTTAACAGGACTACGGTGGGGTTTTTGCTAATTTATTGTACATCCGTGCGTAACACTTTCAAAGCCTTGGAAATTAAGTGATTTCTCCGCATTTTATATTTACAGCTCCTTTCATTCTTAAGAAGAGTCAGCCATACATTTAAATGACCCTTTTTTCCCCCCCACAAACTATCCTGCACAGGATATGGGTTCAAAATTTAACAACAACAAAAAAAGGGACTATACACCAAATTGGATTCATTTAATGAAAGAGAATTTTTTCCTCTATTCTTAAGTGAAAATCTTTAACCAATATATCACGTCCTTCGTAAACCATGAAATGAAATGACTGACTATTCAGACTCATCTTGAGAAGAAAAACTGTCATCTCCAAAGCAGTAAAATCTCCATAAAACTGTGTAAACTAATTACTAGGTTAAGTAAAATCACTGGAATATATCAGGACCTTCCGATGTCTCCAGGGCAGACATAATACAATAATTCTCGAAAAGTCACTCTGGGAAGATACTGTAGTGGGCAAGATGAGATCAGTGTAATAGTCTCCCTTAGCTTTGGTTCTGAGACTTACAAAGACACTATTGGTGTCAGATCACACATACAGGAGAAATGCCTATTAATGTACCATGATGCGAGCTGGCTTTTTGAGATCGGTGGGTCATGAGCTCAGTGGAACTGAAATGGAAATGATACAGCCATTTATTCTGCTCAGATGCTGTAAGAGAGATACCTGAAATCTACTTCGATGTTTCCTTTTGCTTCCTTGTCCAGGGAAGTAAAAAGTTTCTTGTATACAGTGCTTTTTATTTTAGGTTATTACCTGCCTCTATGTTTCTGTGAGTGGGTAACAGTTAAAACAATAGTAAGACCTCCCAGAAGCCTCAGAAGAACAGATACAAACAGACCTCCTGTTCCTTAGGATGAATGAAAAGCTCTACACTTCCGGAAAGCAAAGTGATAATCCAAGATAAAACACCAGGATAAACTCATGGGAATATTGAATGTTTATTTTATTAGGTAATTTTATGTAAGTTTGTATTTAAGTATTCTACACATATGCTGTATAAATATATACACACACACATACACACATTTTAATTGGTGACATCATTTGGTCAAATCCCAGACTAGTCTTATATTCAACACAGATGGTCATCACTCTGGATTACAATCGACTGTTTGTGTATATGTCTTTCTCTTACTCCTTGAAGATAAGGAAGGATTCTCGCCTTATTTGCCATGTTCCCTAGTGTCCAGATTGTGGATTAAATGAACAGCCCACTCACAGAAACCTATCTGTGATTCCTTTCACATAATCTTTTCCTACAGGTGTGAATCGAAGATTGAAATTTGACCAGAATAGTGTTGGTTCTCATAAATATAATTTCACTAGACACGAAGGTTGACTTCCTTATACTCCCTCTAGGGGATTTCTACCCTAGCTCAAGGCGATCATTCGTGAAAGGAAAGTGGTAGGAACCAGATCTCTTGAAAGTGATGAGTATTGACAAGCTCAGAGGATGGCAAAGGAGGGGAAGACATGTAACTGGGTACCCAAATGACTTGCACTTTAGAAGCTGTGTACCCTCCCCCTCCAATTAAAGTAGAGGGCCATCTTTGTGCTGGTTCTGTTCTTTCCTCTGTGTCTGAACCTGCCACTGCCTGGTTGGCCTGCAGGTCCCTTTGGAATTGATAATGAGGTTCAAGAGAGTGGGATAGTCCTCCTAAGTGTATCACCCCTATTTAGCACCTTTTCCAGGATGGCAGCCACTATTGTTTTACTATGTCCCTGATCAGCTGTCACTATTCATAAAGTAATCACTGCCATTAACACGTCATGCCTCAAGCCATCTGCTGCTGCGTGGCACACACTGGGGTTGTTGGTCGTAAGCTAAGCAGGTGTCACCTAGGAAGGACAGGTGTCACCACCACAGGAAAGGTGGGAGGTCATCATGGGGATATCAGATAATTCTATTTTTTGATGTACTGTAGTGCAACGGGTAATTGTATTTCTTGTTCAGCTTGCATAATATTAAAAGAAAAAAAATCTTATTTGAGATACTGAACTTTCAATATTGGTAAGTTTGGAAACCAAAATGTCATGGAAATTCTTGACAACAATAACATCTAGGTTGTGAATGTTCTATTGCATTAAATTTGCAGCCAAGTCTAAAACCTTCTCGAACAAGGCTTCTGATATCAGCTCTTCACTTACTGAGCACCTGCTATGTGACCCTGACATAAAGCTAGCCCAGCCAAAATCCCTACTTAAAAAACAAACAAACAAACAAAACCCACCAAATAAAATATACAGTGGATATCCCTGACTTATATTGAATTCCTGACCACCCATCTGTCCTTAACACTGACCTTGATTTTGGACAACTTTCAGTTTCTTACTGTTTTCTACATTGATGGGTCTCATGCATATGGATTGGAAAATGAGTTTGCATTGGAAAAATATGATGTAATAGTCTATTAAGAAGGACAATTATCTCTTAGAGTAATCAGTTATTTCCTCTGCCACCCTCATTACAAGGGGGATTTCTAGCCATACAACTGAAAGAGGATTCAGAAAGTTGACTGGGAGTTTAAGTGTCTTTAGAAAGTGTGAGATAAATGATCAGACTTGGGCCGAGTAGTCTTACTGTCCCCTTCCCTCCTGTGTATACAGTGGAATTGCATCCATGTCCATTAACTTCAACAAATTCACCTGTTATTCCTTGGCAAATAAATAAATAAATGACTTGAAGTAGCCAGTTCTGCCTTTTGTTGCATGAATTTTGTTTGTTCTTAGGAGTGACGAGTGTTGGATGAGAGGGTCTGTATCTCAGAGCTGGAGGGGCAGAGGGAGAGGGAGTTGAAGGCAACAAGGAGCCTGATGTGGGGCTTGATCCCCTAACCCTCAGTTCACAACCTGAGCCAAAACCAAGAGTTGGACAACTAAGCAACTGAGTTACCCAGGTGCCCCTCAGTTTTACCTTTAGAATCTAACCTCTAAGGAGCTGTGTAACTGGATTACAAACCAAATTGTGGAAGGCTACACAATCCTGAAGTTTACAGAAAGTAAAGATGTCCGTCTTGTATGCCAAGATTTCTTGACTAGCTTTGAAACCAACCTTCTTTCGTGGAACGTAAGAATCTCAAGCCCTCTCCCCTACCTGGAAGATTTGTAGAGTCATCTGTTGGAACCAAAAAGATAAAACTGAGCTTCATTTTTATCATTTGTATTAGGAAAAATGCTTTCTATTTCCTTTTTAAAATCTGTAATTATGACATATATTACATATGCTTGTCAAAATGGGTCCTCCTTTCTCCTTGGAGCTAATTATATGACCTGCTCTTTATTCTTCCCCAATCGCTAGTCATGTTCTGGGAATCATAATTGTCAATTTCAAATGGGATATGGACTAAGTTTCATTATAAGGCAGTCTTTTTATTAATTCACTGAAAACAAGCAATGGGCCCATTTTAACATTAAGGATGAACTATGGAATCAGAGATTCAAGCCTGTCAAGATATTAGGGAAGTATCAGACTAAATAAATATGTTTCTTCAACTGATTTATGGCCCTTTATAAGGAGATGTAAGTGTAAACCTGTGATTATTGGTTATATTATTTGCCAGGAAATGTGTCTTAATAGATTTGAACTTGACTTGTTCAAACTGATTTAGTAATGTTATAAAAAAGCCAAAAAAATAATGTTTTATAATTAAGCTGCCTTCAAATATTATAGCTCAGTCACTTTATCAGATTGGCTCCTTAAAATGTCACATGGCTGTGTACTGGGCTCAGATGGAAACCAAAGACAATACTAATACCGGGTCCTACCTCTAGCGCTCTTAGTCTACTTGTGGTTTTAGAATTTCAGCAGAGAAAATGGCTAATGACTGGTAGACATTGCGCTGGATATTTTGCCACTTCTACTAAAATAATGTTTTTGTTGAAAACTTAGACCCTGTAGATTCAAAATCAAACCAAAGAGTATTTGGTCAGACTTTCCCGTTGAAGAGAAGAGAAGCATTAGGATTTCACTACATCTAAGAAGGTAAGTGAGGCTGGCTACAGATTTGGAAATTATAGCAGATACCAGGGAAATGTTTTCCCAAGCCATGCGACTCTATTTATATTTGGGTGTCAAGATGATGCTTGCACTACGTGAGCCACTTATGGGTAAGCAAGAGGCAGAGCAAATCAAACACCTCTGTAGGTTGTGAGGAGTGGAGGTTGTAGACCTCAACTGAGAAATAAACAAATAAAAATTTATTAATTTAATTTCATGATGGTTTCCTATCTTCCTCGGCAAAGTCTACTTTTTTCCTTCACGCAGACCCTGGAGTCTCTGTTGACCTCCTAAATCTATAGATAGGACAACATTTATTTTGAACACTGAGGCCCCATCTCTAATCTATACCATGGAGACAACCAGAAGATCTATCCTAAAGAGTTTTGGGGGTCATTTACAAATATAATGTGTAAAAATACAGTATTCATAGTTCTTTTTTAATAAGTATTTTTATTTATTTATTTATTTATTTGTCACAGAGAGAGAGCACAAACAGGGGGAGTGCAGGCAGAGGGAGAAGCAGGCTACTGAGCAGGGAGCCCAGTGCGGGACTTCATCCCAGGACCCAGGATCATGACCTGAGCCAAAGGTAGATACTGACTAAGTCCCCCAGGCATCCCAGTATTTATACTTCTTACAACAATACTTCTGAGTACTATAAAATACATAGGTGTATGCCACATGGTTGGCGCTAAATAAATTTTAAAAAAAAGCAGTTACTATTCTAGATTAAGATAAAGAGTTAATGAAGTAAAGCCATGATAGTTGCTTGTACAAAATATAAAAACAGCAGGGCAGGAGGCTCGGCGAGATGGAATTAAAGAATATTTTAAGAGGAGTATTTTAAACGTAGATGTATTTAAGCTGGCTGTTGAAAGAAAAAGCGAGAACTTCTGAAGGGAAATAGCACGAGCAAAGTTTTGTTCACGAAAGAGAACCAGCTGTTTTTTTTTTTTTTTTTTCCGTATCCCACACGCTGTAGGGTTCTTCTCAGTGAGCTCCAAATCTGGTTTTATGGATTCTTTGAACTATTTGCCTGTTTTTATGTTTTCATCTGGATTCTAATTATGGAGAGCCACACATTAACAGAAGGGTCCTAATAAACACTATTATTTATGGGTTTGTATTGGTATGGTTGAATACTTTATAGCTTATGCCTTGGATAGAATGATTTTAAAGTTTTTGCTCATTCAAAATCATCTTCTTCAGCCTCACTTGTAATTGACCCATCCTTTATATTTAATTTATTTTTCAGTTCTCTATTACTTCTGATAAGGCAAGGGAATCAGGCAGAAGAATGGGAGAGGGAGCATACAATTAGAGGAATATGATCTAGGGGGCACCTGTGTGGCTCAGTGGGTTAAGCCTCTGCCTTTGGCTCAGGTCATGATCTCAGGGTCCTGGGATGGAGCCCCGCATCCGACTCTCTGCTTAGCAGGGAACCTGCTTTCCTCTCTCTCTCTCTCTCTCTGTCTGCCTCTCTGGCTACTTGTGATCTCTGTCTGTCAAATAAATAAATAAAATCTTTAAAAATATAAAATAACAATAAATAAATAATAATTTTAAAAAATATGATCTAGAGCTGCTTGCTACTTTTGATGAAAAATGAAACTTGAGACCTCAGGATCCAAAAACAGACATGCAAGAATTTAGCTATCCCGTGAGAAGAGAGAATCAGGCTGCCTCCGCTGTGCCGTCAGAGACTTGGTGGATATCTGCTGATACTGTCTGTCATTAATGTCTTCATTCAGGAAAGATACTTGAGCTTTCCTTTGTGGGGCTACCCTTGCCTGGTCTCAGTCCATGCTCAGGTGGAGCCTTGCTGAGTTCCCTTCCTGTCCCCCTTCCAATCCCAGCCATGGGAAACAGCCCCATCTCATCTACTTGGGCTATCTCTGCCCGGATGCTGAACTTTGAGTGGAAAGGTGAAAAATGCAAATAGGCTTGGAACAAACGTTTCCTGGAGACAGCACCTTGAGAAGGGTGTTTATGAATTCCTATGAACTAGCACCCTATAGCAATCTAGTTTTCATCTTTTGTCCTTCTATGTCCTGAATGCTTAGCTTTGGGGTTCTTTGAGCCCTCTGTGTCACCCCAATAACTTTCCTCTTTTCTTTTGCTTATTTAGGTAGAGTTGACTGATCCACTGAGTAAGAGTCTATGAAAAATTATTCAAATATGGGGGAAATAGCCAAAGTGTCCTGAGCTCAGATTCCTAGAGAACATTTTCTCACTGAACCAGACTTTTTTTTAAAGGATTTATTTATTAATTGGAATGGGGGTGCAGAGGGTGAGGGAGAGAGAAGTTTAATTTAAGGGGACTCCCCACTCAGTGTGGAGCCTGATGCAGGGCTGTGCCTCATGACCCCGAGATCACAGCTTGAGACAAAAATAAGAGTCGGATGCTTAACCAACTGTGCCACCCAGATGCCCTCATGGAACCAGATTTTTAAAGCACATACCAGGTTCCAGGCACTGTCTAGGTATTAGATTCAGTGACAAACAAAAGAAAGTATTGAGAAGAATAGATGTTCCAACAGATGTTGGTTGCTGGATTTTCAGAACCTAAATTAATGGGTTAATGACATTCATTTGACCTTGAAGATGATTTTATTTGTGATCCTCCATGAGGGCTTCTGATAAGAGTTTGTTTTTAAATAAAAAGAATAAGAATATTAACAACAGTCCAGGTATATGTTTTAGAAAAGATTTGGTCCTTTGGAAAAGCAAATAGAGTGTTGATTTAAATTTCTCAATGATCAAAGTGTTAAGGTAATTTGTTTTGAATAGAGCCATCTATGATATATATCCATATAAACTACAAAGCCTGTAAATGTGTAACAGGCAACAAATAATAAAACTATCAAAATAACGTATTTTCTTCATACCAACTCTATCCATTAATTTTTTACAGTTTTCTACTATGTAACATTACCCTTCATAAAAATGATATTTTGAAACGAGATGGGGTTGGCAAAAGAAACAACAGGTAGTTAATGGAAGGAGGATTACAATGCTGGGCTCTGCTGGGGGAGGGAGACAGGAAAATAGAATTCGTCTGGGGCTTTCTATGCGCCAGAGGCCATGGTCCGTAGCCTTTAAAGGGGAGAGTAGTGCTCAGAGGCAAGACTTTTATATCTCTATTTGTTTCTTTTCTCTAAAGAAATCAAACACAAGCTATTTCAAATAATGAAACTCACTTTAATATAATACATGATAAGCTGAGTCGTGAATCTCACACATACTAAACATTTTAAGAATTTACCGTGGATTCTTGTGGATGGTTAGGTAATCTCTAAATCCGATATGATGATGGTTTTGCTTGAGACAGTGGGAATGATGGGGGAGAGATCTGAGTTCTAATCCTGATTCTACCTCACATTTACAGCAGTGTGACCTTAGGCAAGGTATTTGATCTCCATATGACTCAATTTCTTCATCTGCAAAGTCAAGGTTACAATTTCTAGTGGTACTCCAGATAGGACCATTCCCTTTCTCCACCTCCACCCTTGAATTTGTTACTCTTTCCAATTAGGAGAGGATGACTTCTTTACACCTAGGGGTCATAACACTATTATTAAAAAAGTTGCACTTAAAATGTCTAATATACTATGATATTATGTGTTAGGTAAAAATTCACATGTTTGCAATTTCTTTTTCTAATGATTGCAATTTCTTGAAAAAAAAAAAAAGAAGAAGAAACCAAACAACAAAACTGAAAGTTTGCTTTTTTTTTTCCCCCTTCTTTTTCTTATATTAAAGTGAGAATCCTCCCTATAGTCCAATTTTGGGGAAGGGACTCATCTGGGATATGAATTCTATATTCTATATTTTTCCAATTCTCTGAACACCTAGTGGGTATTTGGTCCCATGGTAGGCATATATAATACAAAGATAAATAAGACATGACTCTCAACTACAAAGAGCTGGAGTCCAGGGTGAAGGTCACACCCAGAGAATTATGTCTAGTAAATGTAAGGGTGAAGAGCGCGATAGGAACACTGAGGGGGGAACTTAAGTTGTGGGATGGGTAGATGGTAACAGGGGAGGTTTCTCGTGGTGATGGTATGGACATGAAGACTTTGTGCATGAGTTGGGATTATCTAGATGGTCTAGGTGGAGGAAACCTGGAGTGGGTGAACGAGGAAAATCAAAGGTTGAGCGTGATAAATGGGTGGGGGAAGGTGCGGGAGAAAGTCCCAGTAGATAGTGCTCTGGTCCCCAAGGCTAGAAGCCGGAAGGCAAGAGAACAGTGCCTTGGAGAGGCAAACAGAGATGGCAGAAGTTGTTTTTTCCTGGCCAGGTTACTTAAGCTGTTGCACAATAGAACAGGAGAAGGCAGAAATATTTCAGTTCTGTCTATGAGAGGGTGTGAGAGTTTGAGGAAGGTCAGTGCTGTGGGATGCAGAGCAGTGGGAGGTGTTGGGGATTGGCAGCATATGGGGGTGAGCATGGGGGTATGAGGAAGAGGGGAGAGCCCAGGGTGACTCCCAACTCTGGAGCTTTGGTCCCCAAGACAGTGCTGTCATTGGAGGTAGGAAATACATAGATAAAATTAGTTTAGGGCTCAACCTTGGCATTCCATGACCAAGGGTATAAAAGATGTGCAGCATCCCATCATAAGTTCCTGAAACATTGGGCCATGACTTTGGTTAATCCCTCCAGTGAAGTTTTGTTGACATGAGCTGCACTTATGACTTCTTCTGGTGCGTGGTGAAGGCCAGACCAGGGAGGGGAAAGTGGTGAAAACTGCATTAGCATTACCTCTCTTTTTGTAGCCCTGGGATCACGGACAAGTCATTTTAGCTATATGGGCTTCCTGTGCCTCTTTGATAGAATGAGCAGATTGGACAAAGAATCTCTAATTTAAAAAAAAGTTACTATAATTTGGCTAATTAGAAACCACTTAATGTGGTATCTCCATTTTTGGCATTCCCCGCTTGTGTAAAAGGTCGCCCTAAATTTATAAGGCACTTAACGTTTGATGCCAGAAAGACATCTTAGCTCTTCTAGACTCTTAAAGATATTCTCAGCTCCTTCTTATCAGGAATTATTTGAAATGCTATAATGGTATGAACAGCCACCAAAGTATGTATTTTCTCAACTTTCAAATGCTCCCAGCCAGAACTTGCCTAGACGTAGCACAAAACCTCACCCACAAAACTCCAACTCCCCTCCCTCAGCCAACGGCTCGATCCAAATAGTGGGCCACTCCCTCAGTGGTAGGTTCTCCCATGAAAGAGTGCATTAGAAATAAAGCAACATGTTTTTCAAATCAGCACACATACCAAAAATGTATTTACTTAGACCTGCTTAATGGCTTTCAGAGAGCCATTAGGCTCAACTGAGTGAAAATTATATATTACCAAAACATGCACAGCATAGCCTAAAATAGACATTTGACCTCGACGTACAATAGGAAAGCCATTATCTTCTTGAATTCTCCTTCACTCCTTTTTGTTAAGAAAATTGGCTCATTTTAGAGCAAAAGGGTACATTTTTTTCTGAAGGTTTTCATGTTGCTTGCTTTGTTCCAAAGCTCAAGGAGGAACCACATCGTGCATTAATCTGTTGAGTGGTCTTACTAAGGGAACATTCTACCTGCTTAAACCTGGTAGATTTTCGTCACTAATAGAGGCACCAACAAAGCATGAGAAGCCTGAGGAGATAAGTGAAAAATGGGAAACATCTACGGGATAGAGCAACATTTCAGGGGGAAAATGTACAGAAACACCCCTCTCCTTCCCATCGACTTGAATTTGAGGTACTTTAATTTGACAAACTTTGTATGTAGATTAGAGATCTGTCCCACTGCTATCTGGCAGCCGAGAAAGCAGCAGCAAAGGGGTTAATAATGGCTGACCATTTTTTACTTAACAAGCAGTTTTGTTACAGAAATGGAGGCTGACCTGGAACATTAACAACCAGAATGAAAGGGCAGGCGGGCAGATCTGGAAAACTCACCATTGTATGTGAAAAGGAAACGTTTTTATGGATTTTAGAGAGGCCAAAGGAAAGGGCTTATTTTATATATGAGAACATAGTTTAATTTAGATTTTTAAGGACAAGTCACCCCACATTCAAAATCCATATATAACAGTCGAAAGAAATGGAACAATACTTCTATTGGATAATGGAAAGCAAAGCATTCATACTTGACAATACAGTGTTTATAAGATATGTCTCTCGGTGGTTCTGCAAGAAGTCAATGTGTAATTTAATGTATTGACTTCTATTTCTAAAGAATCATGTTGTTTACCTGGTTATCTCAGGGGTTACTGGTCTACCTCGTACCATGTCGGTGAAAGACACAAATCAGCCAATGTGTACCTTCTGACAATTCCCAGAGTTTTACCTGGAGACACACCCGGAAGCAGAGACTCATTCACGGAAGGCATGTTATAGTAACAACAGCATTGGTCTTGGGAGTCAGGAGATACAATCCAAAACCTCAGCCCTTTCACTTAAAAATATGTGGCCATGAGGAAAATAGCTTCTTTCAGGGGTTCTCGGCCACAGCTGTATAACAAAACCATCTGCTGAGCTTTACATACACACTCACTGGGGCAACCAGCCATGATTCTGGTTCACTGGGTCACAGTTTGGTCCCTGTATGGTTCAAAAACAGATGGGGTCAGTTACTACGGATACGTGTCCTCCTTTGTAAACTAGGAACCCCATTTCCTAGCCATCGTATAGAGTGGTTGTAAAGATCACATACGATGATATAGTGAAGGCACCAGCAAGCATGCTCAGAAGGGTTCATTTCTTTTTTTTCTTCCAATGATCCCTGGTTTTCCAGGTCAGGACTCCCCAAAGTGGTTCTAAGGAACAAGAACCCCTATGGGATTCTCCATGGAAAGACTGCACCTGCCAGTCCCATTTGGCGGCTACACACTTTGCTCCCTCCCAGACTGTTAACCGGGACCCTTGGCACACTGAAAGTTCTGGAAGCACTGAAGTCAACGAACTGGTGAACACAGGGTTTCTCCAAGTGATTTCATCACAAAATTCCTCTTCAAGTGGCATTGTTAATTGACATTTCACACGGCATGCTTTGGGGATCGCTCCTCTGCGTGATCTCTAACTCAGGTTCTCACATTCTGGGACCTCCCTCAGGGAGTTTGCTGCATGTTGTTGCAGCCTTTCTCCTCATCCTGAAGAATAGCCGCTCCTTTTCTAACTATGAATTTAAATGGATGCTCATATCAGAAGTGATTCTATTTAACTGTTGTAGTTTTCACTCGGAGTGCCTGAGTTTATGAAGGCGGAACATAAATGATCTAGAAAAAAAAATGGAACCATCAGTTGAGAAGTAAAATTAATAATTAAACAGTAGGAAGTCATAAGCCCACAAGCTTTCCAGTAAAGGAAAGAGCTCTGCTATGTGAGATGATAGCTTACCCTTGAAACTGGAGGGGTGGGATCAAATTAGAAATGTAAGTCCGGATTACAGCTTAATTAATCTCATGGTCAAAGACTTTTGGTAGACATTTTACATAGGTGCACTAAAAAATTCAAAAAAGTATATTACATACAAGATTATAGTAAATATGAGACATAGTAAATAGGAAAATATCATATTCTTTATCTAATGACAAAAATTGCGTTTTTAATCTACTTTGGGGAAAGCCAAGAACTTAAGAGCTTTTGGGAAACTGAATATAATTGCATAAGTTTTTTGGCAACATCATTTGCCTGATCTGCACTTTTAGCCTAAGTGGAATATTCGGCTGCAAATATGTTGTCCTGGGAACGAAAACCCAAAGTGACAAAGTGTATCTCTGGCTGAGGTATTTTTGTAGAAGAATCACCTATTCCTTGAAGCATGAGGAGAAGAGAATGCATACACCTTGGATATGTGGTCTTGAGATAGATGGGGTACAAAGTTCATGTTCATGGTCATGTTGGACAGAGTTTGCATTAAGAATTCGCATCCAATAATTACTTAATTTTTCTTTCCAGGCTTCTTGCTTTTGCAGGTTGGGTATGAAAATCTCAGAAGAACAGCTTTGCTTGTGAGCTTTCCGTTATTTCTACTCCGGGCCTGGCCAGAAACACTGTGAGAACACCCTTTCATTTGGTATTTGAGCCCTTATGCCTCTGTTCCTGGCTGCAGACCAAAGGGAACAGACACAACTGAACATTTCAGAACCTCAAAATAGGAAACTAAAAATGGTGTGCTCCGCATTTGGTTCTAAAAATGATTGACCCCAGAGCCTTGTTCCAAACGATCCGGTCGATCCATCTCTAATGTGGATTACTGGATTTTAGAAACTATTGGAGAACAAGTTTGTGTTTTTGTTTTGTTTTGTTTTTGATAACTAAAAATAAGCAAACACAAACAAAAGACAAAAAAAAAAAAAACCAAAAACCCACATGATCAAAATGGTTGTAATACAGGTATCATGTCCTTAGAGCAGAGGCTGCCTTTTATGAACGTGCTTTGTGGTCCAGGATAAATTAATGTAAACGACAAGGGGATTGCAGTCTGGAGTAGGAGATCTGGCCTTGAACATTGACTTGATCGATTCCTAGCTGAGTGACTGGGGCACATTTCCGAGGTTTAGTTTTCTTTGGGGGAAATTAATAAGGATAATGGAAAAATAACTACACCCATTTTAACCAGGGCGTTATGAGGTGTGAAGCATTTAAAAATACTTTAAAAATTACAGTGTGACTCTTACAATGATATTATGAGAGTTAGTGCATCCCAGTTACTAGAAGTTTGAACTTCATGGTCAAACATCTGGGTTCCAATCCCTATTCCTCTACTTTCTGGTTCTTGGTCTGTGTGAGTCTCTAACCATCGTTAACCATCAACTTTATCATCTGTGCGATGGGGATAGTGTTGTTAAAGTAAATGAAATAACATATGTAAGAAATTTGGCACACAGTTAATGCTAGAAAAAATCGGTGGCTGTTAATCAATGTATAAAGTGATGATGATGGTGGTGACTTTATATGCTCATAATTCTGGGAGCCAGTCTACATGTAAATATATGAGAGACTGCATTGATCTTGAAAGCTCTCGGGATCCTTCTCCCATAAAGTTACACACTCTGTAGAACATTGCTGGGTGAATTGACACACTGTGAGATTTACATAGCTCACTTGGGCAGCCCCAAAATATGGCTTGGGCTGCATGTGGGGATCTAGTGGGGGAAATGGAAAACACTTGCTAGTTGGATGCCAAGTATGAAGCAATGCTGATCTTGGCAATTTTTAGCATCTCATTTTCGCCAGTAAGGAGAGGTAGGTGAAAAAGTGCAAACATATGTAGAAGTCATAATAAAATTGTTGTGGAATTAAAACATGAAACCCACAATCTCTGAATTCCAACATGGCAGCATATTGTTTCTAAAAGTTCTTTTTATGCCAGGAGTTCCATAGGAAGATTGTTGTCTTCCAAACCCACGCTCACTGCCAAAAGCCTTGTTGACCCCAAATCTGACTTGTATCTTCTTTACTTGATATCCCCTAGCAGATATTCAAGGTAAGGATTTAGTAAACATTAGACATGTTTAAATATGAAAATGTCCTATTCTTTATCCAATGAAAACACGGCATTTTTAATCTACTCGGGGGAAATGAGTAGTCTACTGTCTTTAAGATATCAGTCACGTGATTTTTACTCTTCCTCCCTTCATAGTCAAAGCGCTTGGAAAAACACTTTTCTTTAACCACAGTTCTTCACGGATTTTGAATCCCTGGCTCCCCCCAACCCCGTCTCCCTAGTACTGAAGGGGCATTCTTCACAGACACCTCTGACCTTCCAAACGCCATATTCAATATCAATTTGTGAATGTTTTTTCTCCTTTGCCACTTTTGCATCATTGACTATGTTCTCAGGACCACCCTCCACCCTGCCCTGGCCCCTGGTTTGCATTCTTGTTTTCTTTCCAATTCTGAAGACTCCTTTTCTCTGGCCTTTAAGGGCTTGCTCAGGATTCTGTCCTCCATCACCTTCTGTTTGCCAGAGAGTTTATCTTTAGGTAAACCCATCCATTCTTGCTATTCCGATTAGTCCCTCTGCCCCAAGGCTGGACCACCATACTTGTTCCCCCTATGTTTGTTATCTCCACCTGGATTTCCTCAAACTCAGTATATAAAATCAAGACTCATCAATTTTCTCCTTGAACAAGCTCTCCTATCCCTTCCTTTTTCTTTCAGTAATTGTGTATATACGTGGACATTGTTTCTCTTGGTGTTAAAACCCCAAAACCTCAGCTTTATCTTTGTCTCTCCACTCGTTTGACCTCCAGATTCTAGGAAGTTCCCACGTTTATTTGTAAGCTCTGCCAATTTTATCTCACAAAGTCCATCACACTTACAAGAGAGCTACACTGATGCAAGGATCTCTGTGTGACACTTGTTGCAATGCTTGTCCATATGTTTGAAAGAGGTGCTAGACCTGCGGCTGTAACTTCTGCCTTCCAACAGAAAGAAGGGGGGAGATCCCAGAAGCAAAAGGTGTCTGCCAATTGAGGAGAGCTTTCCTGAATGCAGCATACAACAATCTTTGCTTACGTGTGCTGACCAGAGCAGTTTTGCATGATCACCTCGTCTTGTAGAGGCAGAGAAATGTAGATCAAAGAATCTGGACACAGTACTGCTCCAATAAGGTCGAGTTCTGTTTGTGAGGAAGAAAAGTGCAAAATGGTATTGCGTAGGCGATTGGCAAAAGGGTATTGGGTGGACTTGACAAACTGGTTCTTACTTCCCTATGTTTTCTTAAAATAATCTTCCACTGGTAAAATATAAGAGCCTATACTCCTTACTGCCCCCCACCATCACTTTAGCTCACATCCTCATCATCCTTTTGTTTGGATGGTTGCCAAGCAAAATGAACACGTTGTTTCCATGCCCCGTGGCTATTACTGTACCTGTTCACCAATTCCTTTTTTTTAACAATAAATTGATCACAAGTACTGGGCTGCAAGCTGAGGATGAACCAAACCATGACCACTGGTTTCAGGGGCTCACGGCTTCAGGGGCTTCTTGTCTTGCCAGTTGATATCAATGCAATACAATGATTGAATAGGGAGAGGCACAAGAAATTAGAGGAGCAGAGAGAGGAATGACTTATTCACTCTGGGAGTGGCTGAGAAGACCGAGGAGGTGATGTGAGTTGAGTTGCGTATTATTAGGAGTTTTTCAGGGCAATCCAGAGAGACAGAAAAATATATTTTCTATTTTTGTAAACTAATTACCAGTGAAAAACAAAGTGGTTGTATACTTGACCTCACTCTGAATTTAATTTTTAAAGAAAGTAATCATAAGCGAAAGCAATTTTAAATATAGCATTATAGGGCACAGTATTGATAAATGAGAGGAAAACCCGTTCTTAAAGAGTGTACCACTCACTTACCATGTCCTGAAATTAACTGAGAACTCATTTGTCAAGGCTGCACCTACCCTACAGAGAATTCTTCCAATTAACATCAAAAACGATCATTCTTAACCTCTCATGCATTAAGAAAATCCTGTCTGCACCCAATGTTCTGTTCATAATCAATGGAGCCCTTTATGTATGTTATTTCAAATTTATCACCCTGCATATTACTAAAGTGAATGAATTAATAAAGGAATCTGCTGTAGGTCCAGAAGCTAGATTTATTTGTTGTCTTCTGGTTCTCATGGGATTTTCTCTTGGTCTCTGGGACACTTCACTCTGCAGTTTCTCAGAGTTTGGAATATTTATTGATAGCTAGCTATCACTAGCTAGCTGTCACTAGACAATTAATAGATAGCAAGTGACAGCATGTGTGGGTATGCCTAGATGGACAATGGCTCCATCAGAAAAGTGGACTTTTTAGGGGATCACTTATTCTGGGGAAATTTCAGGTGAGTCACTATCAGACTGTGTTAAAAAGGCAATGCTAGTATTGTGCTATATCAGTTCTAATAGTATTACATTGTTATCAATCAAAAGAATGAATTGAGATAAAGTGAATTATGATACTTCATGCTGGTGAACTTACAGTTACATTGGTGCATTCCTAAACCGATTGAAGAATAAAATGGCGCAACATTCCTGGAGGCCAATCTCATGATACGTGATGTGATCCCTAAAATATTTATATCCTTGACCCTTGATTGTACTTGCAAGAACTACTTATGGAGATGATTAGAAATGTAGAATTGTGGGTAGGCCTTGGTGTAGAAGGATGGCTATCAGAGCAATAAATAAACTACAGAGCATACATGAGACGGAACCTTATGTTGTCATCAAGATTCCCATTTTCAAATAATTTTTATTCACATAGGACAGTGCCCTTTTATATTCAGCAAAAAGACAAAGAAGACCGTTGCAGTCAGTTTTATCTATCTAATCTATCTATCTATCTATCTATCTATCTATCTATCACCTATCCATCCATCCATTCATATCTAAAGTCTATTTATCTTTCTATCCATCCATCTTACATGCACACAGACAGACACACACACACACACACGCCTTTCAAATGACATTTCTCAGAATACTAACAATGCTCTAAGTTTAAGTGATTTCTGTTATCGTCTTTAAGTTTGTCTAGATTTTATAGATTTCTATGTTGAGGTTATAAATTTCATAATCAGAAATAAGTCACTCAAAAGAAAATACTAACAAGGACCATTTTGGAGAAGAAGAAAGGATTGCTTATTGGCTCTTTACATATCTACGCTGTCTGTGTCTTCTTGGACCTGCTCACAGTGTGAAGTCTTAGTTAAGACTCTGGCCAGGATAGGTGCTCTGGGCTCTGAGCAAAGCTCCCTGCTACCTTGCTCTGTCCTCACCTCCCCCAAACTCCAGACTGCCCTGAGCGATCTCTTTCCAAGCAGGGCTATCATCATGTTACTTCCCTTCTCAAAACATGGTAAAAACCTTCCTAATTGCCTACAGAAGAGACCCCAAAGTCTCTGGGTGGCATCAACCCTACTCTTGAGTCTGTTCTCCTTCCTGTTTCTCAATCTTCTTGCACTCCAGCAAAAGAGAGCCTTGAATATCTTGCTGGCACACTTCCCCTTGCTTGCCTTCCCCCAATCTTAGCTCCAGTATTGCCCATTGAAGTTCTACCCATCCTTCAGAGTCCTGGTCAGATACCCAAGGAATTAATTCAAAATTCATCTCTTTCTCCATTAGTTCCTTCTTGCACTTTGTTGATCTCTTTTATTACATATATTAACATTTTACTCATACTCTGGGTACTTGCATTTTTGTGTGTATCTTTTTGTTTTTATATTGAACACTTGATTTTTAACACCCCCCCAAGATGTCTTCTTTTGTAATCTTTATAGAATGAGTCTTTGACGTGGTATATATCACCGTCATATGAAGTTTTGGTGACGAAGAGTGCTGGCCTCATCCCTAGGTCTCTGATTTCGTATATCAAGGGTGGGGTCTGAGAATTCCTGTTTCTGAGAAGTCCCCACATGAGATTCCTGCTGCTTGTATGGGGACCATACTTTGAGAACCAGTGCTTTTCAGTAAGAGGAGAAAAGAACTAATGTCAAGAACTTCCACCTTGCTATAGCAGATAGACGCAGAAGATAAGCGTGCAAAAGTAGAATCAGAGACTTGGGGTTGAGTTCTAATTTGACTACTTCTTGCCTGAATAAGTCTTAAGCCCTTTGGATCTTTGTTTTATTTATTTATTTTTTTGTCAGACAAATGGGGATATTATTACTTCATCCACAGGGCTGTTCTGAGTTGTGAGAGATCATGTTTGTAAAGTGCCCGTGGGATGGTGGCTATTATTATTGACCCATGTAATCTGTGCAATAACTTTATAGAATGGAGTTGGCCACCATTTTGCAGATTAAGAGATGAAGTAACAGAAAGGATCAATAACTTACCTAAAATCATCTACCTTATAAATGGTGACTGGGATTCTAATTCAATCATTGTGACACTTTCTGCTCTACCTTAATACGGATTATTATATACAATCCACTCTCAAAAGAATTCCTAAAGCTGGATCTCCATATTTATTTATGTGAAATCTTTCATTGGCAATAACGCATCTTAAAATATTTTCCTGGACTTTCAATGTCAGACAGCTTCCACGGTTAATGGACACAAGTGCAATTTCTATCTCATTTTAAGAGGCTATGAGAAAATAATAAATCAGGTTAAGTAAAAGTAATTATTAAAAAGGAACTTGCGGGGCACCTGGGTGGCTCAGTGGGTTAAGCCGCTGCCTTCAGCTCAGGTCATGATCTCTGGGTCCTGGGATAGAGCCCCGCATCGGGCTTTCTGCTCAGCAGGGAGCCTGCTTCCCTCTCTCTCTCTGCCTGCCTCTCCGTCTACTTGTGATCTCTGTCAAATAAATACATAAAATCTTAAAAAAAAAAAAAATGACCTTGCAGGGTGCCTGGGTGGCTTAGTTGGTTAAGAGTCCAACTCTTGGTTTTCGCTCAGGTCATGATCTCAGGATTGTGAGACTGAGCCTTGCCCGGGCTCTGTGTTCAGCTAGGAATCTGCTTGAGATTCTCTCTCTCCATCTCTCTCTGTCAACACCTCCCCCTGCCCTCTCAAATAAATAAATAAATCCTTTAAAAAAATCCTTTAAAGAAGAAACATTAAATTAAAATCAAGTTAACTAAGCAAAGTGTCATCTTACAGTTCTTTGTTACTTTGTGGTATTATTAGTTTCAGGAACATTATAAAATACAGTTTAATTTTCTTTATTATTGTTTTTCTTGGGGAGGATGGAGGTATATTTTATTATAGATTTTATGATAAATAACTTGATTTCAACAGCACTTTTGAATTTGTTAGACATTAAAACAATAGAGAAAGACCATTTTTATAAATTGAGAATTCACTTTGTGTGAACACCAAAATGCTAAGGTTTGATTTCTTTGTTTCTATAGAAACAAAAGAAAATTGAGATTAAAATAAGCTAAAATGGAATGAAGTTTTGCGAAACAGATAAAGGAGCTTATTTTACTTGTTCCCACTGTAATGTGTTAAGATAAGATCTTTATTTAAAACCCAAGCTATCTGCGGACACTTCTTCTTTTTGAGGAATAGTCCAGTTGAGATGGGGGAAGGACCATTTGGCATTGTGGTGAATGGCGAGATTTATACCAGAGAAAACCCACCATGTGGGCTCTGTAAATGTGTATTATTTATGACATGTGACCTAATGTGATCAAATTTACCACTCAAGATTTTTTTTTTTGACCTTTTATTGGGAAGAACAGAAGATGAGTGAGGCCAGTTTCATGGGTGTAAGATGTGTGCAGTCCCATGGAGCCCCAGACTCACAAGGGCCTCAGACTTGATTTAATACTCTGCTGTTTTCTTAGGATTCTTAATTTTTTTGTATTTTTTATTTTTTAAAGATTTTATTTATTTATTTGACAGACAGAGATCACAAGCAGGCAGAGAGGCAGGCAGAGAAAGAGAGAGAGGAGGAAGCAGGCTCCCTGGGGAGCAGAGAGCCCAATGCAGGACTCCATCCCAGGACCCTGGGATCATGACCTGAGCCAAAGGCAGAGGCTTTAACTCACTGATCCACCCAGGCGCCCCAGGATTCTTAATTTTTGAACACAGGGAGCCCACATTTTAATTTTGCACTGGGTCCTGAACATTAGGCAACCAACCCTGAAGACAAACATTATTTTATAACCTTTCTGACTGTCTTTTCTGAATACTCTCCCTCTTTATTCCCACTACAGAGATACGAAGGTGGCCATCTTGCTCTGGGTGACTGTACACTTTGGCTATGCTTGACTGCTTCAGAAGAGGACATGTGGCTCCAGATGGGTCAACCAGAACCCCTTCTCATGGGCAAAGTCAACTGGACCAAGGATGCACACTTAAGCCAAACTGAACCAGCTTCTAGGAACTTAGAAACATGGTCTGGATAACTGAGCTACTAGAGTGTTGATGGTGGTATTTCCCATTACTCAGGCTTAGGAAAGAAAAGAAAACTGGTTTCAAGAGAGAATATGAAGAACGAGGCAGACATGAACATACCTGCAAAGGTCAGGACTAGAGAGAGGGTCTTGTTAGCATTCCTGGATCCATTTGTTTCTGAGGCCTGATTGCCTCTCTGTAGGTGAATTCTGTATTTGTTATCAAAAAGTTTTAACTATTATAGGAATAAAGAGAATTTTTTTTTCCCTCTTGTCCCTTCAGTTCCAGATAGGACTTTTCTTATTTTGAGAGAATAATCCTTCACCATGCCATCTTGTAGTCTTTTCCCTGAAATGATGTTATTTTCTGAGACGTTACAATCTTGTGGTCTCAGTGACCTGCAGACAGAATGTGTCCCCACTGGTAGCATGCAGGGAGTGAGCTGTCTATGTCCTCATGCTTAATGTTTTTTGTGAGCTCTCCTTTCCTTGCTCTCCTTATGTGGCATGAACAACTTGAACCTGGCTGAAGAATGAAATGTTTTTCCTACCAAAGAACCTGCAACTCAACCCACCTTTAATCGGAAGCTTTGCTCACAGAGAACATGTGGGAGGCAAAAAAGAAATCGGGAAAGCCAAATCAACCTCGGAGCATTAACGGTGATGTTATTTTAAAAAAAAGCACTATGCTCACAATAATGATGGCTATACTAGCCCATAAAACCACTCAGACTTTTCTTTCTTTCAGACAATATGGTCCAGTGGGAGAAGTTTGGGATTTAAAGGATACTATTCTTTAACTTTATGATGTGTTCATTCCACCCTTCTGGATCTCAGTTGGAGGATTTGCAGAATTTAAGTCATAATGTCCTCTATGAAACCTACGAGGTAGGATGAGGACGTATAATTAGCATGTTGCAGAAAAAGAAGAGGATATGTGTATCTACACAATTCACCCGTCTTGCTCCCAGACTAATCCAAGAGGAATCAGAAAGATTTATCTTTTGCTTTTCCATCATAGAGGCATAGTTGCACTTGGTATATTTTCCTGTTCTTCTGACCCAAATTAAACAGTCTAATATATAACTTAAAAAATCATTTTCTTAGAAATGTATTTTGGAACATACTATATTTTGGAACATCTCTGTGGCATTTATCTCATGGGACTGATACTACAGGGAAGTGAGGCTTCCATAGGAAGATGTAATCAAATCAGGAAGATGAACCAGGCAGAAGTAGAAACACCTTTGACAGAAACGTGTCTAACTGTATATGAGATGTTGATCAGGATGTGTTTGCCTGCCAACAGAAACATTAATTCAACAGGCTTAAATGACCGGAATATTTATTTGTATTTATTTATTTAGTTTTAGAGAGAGAAAGAGAGAGTGCGAGCATGAGCAGGGGGCAGGGGAGTGAGGCAAGGGGAGATGGAGAGAAAGAGAATCCTAATCAGGCTCCACACCCAGCGTGGAGCCCGACACGGGGCTCGAGCTCTCAATCCTGAGGTCTCAACCTGAGCTGAAATCAAGAATCAGATGCTCAGAGCCACCCAGATGCCTTTGATTGGGGTATTTATTTTGTAATATAATATGTAATATAATTGTAATTATATTAAAAAATATAAATGTAATATAAATGTAAAAAATATAAATGTAATATAATTATTTCGTAATGTAATAAAAAGTTTAGAGATAGGGTATTAGCTCTGGGTTTGCTTATTCAGCAGTTCAATGGCATCATCAATAATCAAAGATTTTGCATTTTTATTCTCTGCTGTTATCAGCATGGTGGTCCCCTCCACCCCCTTGGGTTGCTACAGAGCTCCGCTACAGTGCTAAGTAAGACTTAGCACTTCATTTAGCAACATGGGCATGTCAAGGGCAGAGTGGGGGAAAACCTTTCCCAGAAGGCCTTGACTTTTCTTGCTTTCTTGTCACTTTGATGGGAATTTCATCACTGTTCATTTCAAAATCAAGCCCTCCTAAGGGAGAATAATTTCTGTGATGGATTCACCCCACAAGTGTGGGACTCGGACTTTCCTGAAGGATATGTGTACCCAATATCTGAAGACTACTGGAGTTTTGCAGCCAAAAAATAGGGGGAGGATGCCTGTAGGGAGAAAACTCTAGGTGACCTGTGACAGTAGCCCGATAGGGTCAGAAGACTTTGATGTCTTACAGAATTGTGGAATATTCCAGCACTATGGGATGCGTAGTTGTTCAATTTAAGAAGCAAGAATTATTGAAAAGTAGCCTTTCTTAGGCTTGTATATTCCTACACCTGTGTTATAACAAAGCTATCAAATAAAGTTCCCAGATTTTAACAAGGAGGAAAGAGAAATTCTAAATAGTGAAATCCCTTTGTAAAATATATAATTACCATAAATAAATAAATTTACATGATAAAACATGTTTATAATAGTTTAAGGATAATTTAAAGTACCCTTTAAAAAGGGTATTCCCACCTCTTAGACAATAAAAATAGTGTGACATCTTTCCTTCTTTTCTCTGAGCTTGTTGGTAGCAAAGCCCATTTTTCTTTGGCATCTTCTTAACCCATAGTATAAAGTTTTGCATTCAAAATAATGTAAAATAATAATGTAATAAACATTTGCTAAATAAATAAATGAAATTATAAATTTTAATGGTTTTTATTATCATAATATCTGGGCACTGCCGAGGATTTTGAACACAGCTCAGGCTTACTCTGCAACAAAATAGTCTAGATTTTTTTCTAGTATTTTTTTTTTAATTTGAATATATTTGACTCACAATGTCACTTTAGTTTCAGGTGTACAACACAATGATTCAACAACTTTATGTGTTATGCTATACTCCCTACCAACTAGGCTACCATCGGTAATCACGCAACACTACTAGAATATCTGGTCAATTTTTTAAAGGGGGCATCAATAGGGAGCTTTTCTTGAATATAAGGAAACCCTGTCAAAAGTGTGTTTGCAATCGGATCTCTATTTCCACACCCAAGATGCAACAGATTGGTAGCATCAAATGTTTCAATCCTTCCCATTTGGCTGAAATTACATTGAAAGCCAGTAAGAAATTCAAGTTCTATTGTTTCATGTAAGAAACAAACCTCACATAGCTATTCAATATAGAGAAGTCATTTTCCAGGAGTATGTCTGTTGCTAGACCAAAGACGTTGGCTTTCCCCTGTTGTGAATTTCTGTCTATTTCACTGTCCCTCAGCATCTTTGTCATGGCGGAGGCTCACCCAAGGACCAGTAATGGATTCTTTTCCCCTTTGACAGCATCCTCGACAAAATTCCTTTGTTAATTTAGATGTGGGTATATGGTACACAATGAGAAAGCGACTCAAAGAAACCCATTGCTTCCCAGAAATCCCAGATTGGAATCGATATCTCGTGGGTTCTGGTTCTCAGGCATTGGTGTGTGTGACCCAGAGGAGCATGTTAGGTCTCTGCAGGGTCCTGGGAATCTGCATTCTTAACCAGCGCCAAGGCCCTGTTGATGTGAGTGGTCCCTGGATTCCGCATAAACAGAGGCTGAGGTAGTTCAAGGAGGCAATTAAGCAAATGAGGCAAAACTGACCGTGCCACAGGTGGGTGATTCTACTGCACACATATGTTTGAGGAGATAGTGCAGGGGTAAGGCAGAATGCTGGATTCAAATCCCAGCTTGATTACTTACCTGTATGCACTCGCCAGAAAGTTATCTCACCTCTTTTTGCCCTTTTTTTTTTTTTCCAACTCTTAAGTAGGGATAATAACAATTATTACCTCTCAGAATCTTGGTGGGATTAAATGTGTTAATACATGTAAAGTGCTTGGAACACTGTTTGACACACTATAAATATTATAGAAGTGGTAGCTCTGACTCCGTTCAATACAAATCTTCGAAATTAGCCTCCTTTTCCTTTGTTCTGAGGTCACGCTGCATTTTGTCTGTTTCTTATAGCCCAAAACAGCTCCTACATGCTTAGAAGCGCGGGTGTTTTTAAAGGCACTGAAGCCTTTTGCTCTCTTGTGTTAATCCACTGCATTCAAAGAACCGGAAGACCACATTATGAATTTATAAATTCACTTAAGTAAAGACGGAGAGGGAGATCGATCCCAGAGGACGTATTATCAAAATTGGGCTCCAGATGGAGAATTTATATGATTTGGTGTAAGTTTAAATTTAGAGTCTTTTTATTCCAAAGCTGGAGAGAAGAGGCAGCGAAATGTGGGCCTTGGTTAGTTAAATAAATGTAAGGAATCCTCTTTATTTCCAAAACTATTAGATCATTCACAGAATTCGTCATTTATTTCAATGAGCTTTCTGACTTCACTCCTTAACTTTTAATATTTGGTTTTAAAAGTCTTTATTATGAAACAACTCTGGTTCTTAATAGGATGAAAAGAAGAGTCAGAGGAGGCAGAGATCAGAACTGTCATGGGGACAAGCCTGGCTAAGAGGAAGAAGGTAGAAGGTCCGTGGCTACAAGTGTCACAGGTCCTGGGTGTCTCAGTAATGGCCCCTCCACATCCCTTTTCCTGTACTCTTTCCCCTTCCTTCTTCCCTTCTCCCCTCCCTCCTTCCCTCCCTTCCTTTTCTTTTTATCTTCCTGCCTTCCTTTCCATTTTTTTTTTTTTTTTAAAGAGAAAGAGGAGGGGAGGTTCAGAGGAAGAGAGAGAATCTTAAGCAGGACCCACGCTCAGCATGGAGCCCGACGTGGGGTTCCATCTCACGAATCCAAGATCAAAACCTGAGCCAAAATCAAGAGTCCCCCACTTAACCGACTGAGCCACTTGAGTGCTCCTCCTATAGTGCTTCTGACCATCATCTTCAAGTGGAGCAAACATTCACTTTTCCTTTTTAACCAAATGGGAAAAAGATGCCCCCAGGTCCCATAATTGGTATCAGTGGGGCCAGAGAGGATGAGCTCTGTGTTTAGTGAGAAATTTCTTCATTGGAGGCTCTGTTTAATCTTGCTTTGCTATTTCATCTTACTGTGATTTCAGGGTTTCGCCCAAGAAACACGTGCAAGGTTTAAAAATAACATGCTAAATAAGTAGCGATACTTGATCTTTTTCGTGAAACAGAGGAGATATAATCTGGGCCAAGTGGCCCTAAATTAACTCATTTAAAAACATGATTCTTCCTTGGGTTATGGCTATTCTTTCCTCCAGCTATGTCCTGGTAAATGTTTAACAAGCAGCTTTTTGGAACAAAAGCTCTTTCGTGGTCTTGGTGGATTTCTATAACACTCCCACCATAGCCAATTTTGAGCCACCCTGTGACACCCCCCCCCCCCACACACACACACCCTGGAAAGCAGATTTGAGAAGAGAGGCACACCTGGGCTCCTGGAACCTGTTCAGGCCAGCTCCTGCACACCTCTGCTTATATCCCAGAAAAGATTAGGGAGAGGCCAACCCAAGTCCCAAGAACTGGCATTCAGAGCAAGGTCTATGGCTTGCTTTGGCAAAGGTGAGGGGTGGCATTCAAACCAGGAGGCTGAAATCCACATGGCGACTGCCTAACATTGGATCATCCAGCCAATCCCCACGGTTACACTAGTTTAGAGAAATCAGGCAAGTGTGTAGACATTCCTCTGGATGCCAATCTGGATATGTCAAAGGAAACATTCCCAAACTGATTTTCTAAAGGTATATTCCTTTCTCTTTCTTTAAATGGTTAAGGTTATGTCACTTGATTGTAAATTTATATCAAAAGATTTAGCCTAAGAGTCCAAATCCTTCCATTTCTTATGCTTTAGAGGGATTCATTGTATGTTTATCTTCCCCATTGTCTATCATCCCAACTGCCACTTGAGGACAAGGTGAGGTAGGGCCCATTCCCAAGGGGTGATGTGAAGTCCAGAACACCTGAACATCAAGGCACTCTCAGAGTCCGTGTACACACAGATCCAGCATGCAGGAATAGAAAAGCACTGTCTGTGTGAAGCATAAGAAAGAGAAATGAAGGGAGCCTGGGTAGCTCAGTTGGTTAAGTGGCCAGCGCTTGATTTCAGCTCAGGTCATGATCTCACGGTCCTGAGATGGAGCCCTGAGTCCAGGTCCCTGCCCAGAGGGAAGTCTGCTTTGGGATTCTCACTCTCCCTCTGCCCCCCACCCCCACATGTCTTCTCTCTCTCAAATAAATAAGTAAATCTTAAAAAAAAAAAAAAGAAAAGAAAAGAAAAAGAAATTAGGGCAACTGAATGCATAGTGTGTAGTCCTAAGAGGGGACAGAGAGAGGGTGGCATGGACAGGGATAGCTGTCCTGAGCAAGTGACATTTGCACTGAGATCTAAAGGAGGACCAAGGCCATGTGCTCAAAGATGTCGGTGTGAGGTGGGGTGCCAGGTTTTGGGCAGAGGGGACTGCTCATGCAGAGGCCCCTGGTTGGAGAGCACATGGTGGATTTAAGCTGATGATGGAAGGCCAGGCTAAAGCCCAGGAACTTGGGGGAGCCTCCTGCAAGATGAGATGGGAGTGGGTATGCAAGAGGGCAGCCCACAGGGGCTGAGATTTTGTGCTTGGCTCCTTGGATGGGGAATGGGGAACAGTAGGAGGAATTGTTGGCTGAGGTCTCCTTGCCAGGAGAGAGAGAAATGCATTAGGAGACTGTGAAGGATGCAATAATATCTGGGTTTCAAGAAGTACTGTTTGGGGGCCCAAATGACCATGCACCAAAGAATGGAGACGCTCCCCATTTCTGGACAGTCTATGGAGACCAAGAGCCACACAGTCACGACTAAAGGACTGACTCATCTCTAACATCTGACAGGTCTGGGAACCCAAGGGGGAGAACAACAGAGGGGGGAGCCCACTCTCTAAGGCAGTAGTTCTGGCTTCAAGGTGGAGTGGCGAGTGGCTTTTAGGTAGTGAGCTGCCACACACAGTTGTGACGTTTGTGTAGCTGGTAAAGGGGCCCAGCACAGGGACGGTGGGGGCTTTGGTCTAGCCCCTTCTCAGTGCCTCAAGTCCACATCATGGCAAGGCACTGCCCAAAAGTGTTGTCTCTTGGACTGGTTTGCTACGGCTTTCCACCAGCAGGACCCTGCCCAGGAATCCTTTGGAGAGGAGTATTTGATGGAGGGAGAAATTCCTGAGGCTCTAGGTCAGCTGGTGGGGGGAGGTTGAATTTGAAGAAATAAAGTTAATATCACCTCATTTGTGCTTATAGGTTGGTGGGACAGGAATTACTCAATTATGTGTATATATATACATACATTATATACAAATCCACACAAGTATATGTGTGCATGTGTCTACACATATACGAATATTGAAACGGGGATGGTATGTCCTTTATTTATGACCTTTCTTTTCCCTTTTCCCTAGTGCCTGATTTCCCACTTCCTTTCCCATAACCACCACCACTTGTCTTGTCCAAAGGACTTAGTTGCCTAAGGAGGATTAAGATTATTCTAATGGAACTACAGAAAGGAAGAGGGACACAATATTCAGCTCCTAACATTAGATCCTGTTGCATCTGCAGCAAGTTAGCTTTTGTGGGGGAAAAAATATTCTGGGCACCTGGGTGGCTCAGTTGCTTAAGCATCTGCCTTTGGCTCAGGTCATGATCCCAGGGTCCTGGGATTGAGTCCTGCGTCGGGCTCCCTGCTCAGAGTTTGCTTGTCCCTCTTCCTCTCTCTTAAATAAATAAAAAATTTAAAAAAGAAAAAAAATTAAATTCATTTAAAGTCTTGTTAACTTATTTGGAGTCAAGCTTGAAAGATAAGATCATTTATTTCTTTCAGAGGAAGACTCCCATTTCTGTTAAAAAGGCTGAGCCATGGGGCTTCTCTTTCTCAAAGAAGGGATGTTTTTGGTGAGGCAGAAAGAGGAAAAGGAAATTCACTCTTTAACTCAGAGAGAGGATGGGAGACAGATGAGAGACAGAAAGATGTGTCAGTATTAGTGAGTGATAGGAATTCTGAGTGATAGGAAATCTGAATAGTGGTTGAAACGAGATAGAAATGCATTTCTCTCTGGTAAGATTGTCTGGAAAATGGCAGTTCAAGGATGCGATGGCACTCTCCAGTATAAGGGACTCAGATTCCACCTCTCCTTTGACTTCACCATAATCTCCTCTCCAAGGGTGCCTCATGGTCCAAGATAGCTGCTCTAGCTCTATCCATCTCATCTACATCCCAGCCAGTAAAGGTAAAAAAGGATAAAGAAGACTGCTCTTCCTAACTTTAAGGATGCTTCCCCAAATTTGACCATTTCACTTATATCCCATTAGCTAGAACTTGCCCACCTACATGTAAGGGAAGGTGGAAAAGGAGTCTTATTCAGGGGAGTCATGTGTAAAGCTAAAATTCTGGTGAATCAATACTGGGAGAAAGGAATGGGGCGAACAGATCTGGATGTATTTTACAAACGACCAGATATTTTGGGGGTTAGTTAAGGGAAGAGGGCCTTGCCTACTTTCTTGGCATAATCTGGGAAATCTCATTCTGCTAAGAAAGGCCTTGTTGGGTGCTGGAGCCACATGATGATATCTCGGTTTGATAGACGTACGTAAGCCTGCACTAGTTCTATGCTCAGCCTGTGGCCTGTCGGGTCTCAGAATCTCTCACAATCCTCCATGAAGAGATGGATCAGGTTGCACTGTGAGCTAACAGTGATCTAGAGTCAGAATGAAAACACAGTGCATGGATCCTGTGAGACCAGAGGACTGACACAAGAAAAGACGTCTAGGCATAGGGCCAGACCTGCCATTCCTCCTCAGACTCCAGGTGTGCCCAGAATCCTTCTGTGAATCTGGTCCACCCTCTTCCCACTGTCTTGAAGACCAGGAATCTCCTTATCCATAGATACCATCTCCAGAAGGAGCAGGGAGAAGTGAGGAAACCCAGAAGATCGAGCCTTTATCTGAGAGAAGCTTAATTACCAGAAAGCAATGGCTTTTCAAGTGGAGATGGGCTCTCCCCATGGATCTTGGCAGGGTCACCCTCTTTCTTTTGCAATCTGACCCAGGATGCTGGAAGGACAGAGCAGGAGAGGAGGGAGAGAAAGTTTTTTTGATTTTGTTTTAAGATTTCTTATTTATTCATTTGAGAGAGAGAGAGAGAGAGCGCGAGAGAGAGCGCACGAGCAGCAGGGAGGGGTAGAGGGAGAGGCAGACTCCCCACTGAGCAGACAGCCTGCAGGGCTCAATCCTAGGACTCAGGGATCAGGACTTGAGCTGAAGGCTTGTGCTTAACTGACTGAGCCACCAAGGGGCCCCAGATTCTTGAAGAAGGCTTAGATGAATTATGGCAAATAAAGAACTCAATTCTTCCCCCAGGCACCCGAGTATAGCGTGAGTGAATTTGCTACCCTGCGTGTGTACATAAAACCAAATTTGCCATACTAAGTCATTTCCTTTTGAGTGAGGCCTCCCAAGAATGTAAAATTTTGACTTGAACAATTAAAGTTCAAATTACTTGAGAGTTGAGATGAGTGTATCAATGTGGACTTTAGCTGGCTGTCAGCCCAAAGACTTGACTTTAGAGATATACCCTTTCTACAAAAGATCTTATGAGCAAGTGACAACTCTTTAAAATGGGAACTAGAAGAGATCAAGTTGAATGGTCAAGAGAACACACCTCCCACAAGCCAGGCCCTTCCCAGTTGCTTCTGCACAGGGCATTCCCACAGCTGCTTTCAGAAGCCCCTACGAAGTACCAGACACAAATGCGGGTGCAGGACATGAGACAATTCAGTTATGTAAAAATCCTTCTTCACCCACAGACATGTTCCAATGCACTTCAGATATGGAGATTTCTGAAATGACCAAATAGTTTTTTTCTTTTTTCCTTTCAGTGTTAAACCCACACTTCCTGACTTTGGACAGGAGGGTATTGTATCACTATTGGCCACAATTTAGATGTCCATGACATGCAGGCACACGAGCATGTGCTCACACACACAGACACACGCAAAAATGGCCACAGAACCTATGGATTACCAATACCACGAAGTATTTTATGAATGCAAGCATACCTCCCAAGACTAGACCAGCAACCTGGTTAAGCTTTTCACCAGGACAAAGTACATGGTTTCGCTTTCAGAGAACCATGGCTAAAAAATTGCTTGTTGTTTTAGCACAGAGCTGGGACCACGTTCCCGAGTACTTGTGGAGTTCCAGATGGCTTGCTGACACCTTCTGTAACATTTCAGTACTTGAATCGATGGACACTGATGACCAAGGACCGTGGAGGGAAAGTTCCAAGGGAGGGTTGTTTTCCTCTGTTTGGTTCTCTTTGATTTTAAAAAATTGCATGTGGGGGGAAAAGATGTGATGTTTCATTAGATAAGGATTTCTGTCCATTGCTTTTCTTTTTATGCTTGGCCACACTCACGGGGCCGGTGCCCCTGCGTGGCCCGGTGTTGACAAAGATTGGCAGCATGAGCCTTAAACTGTTGTAAACACCTATAAAATGTGGCCTTCCTCACATGGTCAGTGATGAGGCCTTGACAGCATGACGCCCGTCATCTGATAAGCTAGGGTCAGGAGTCACTCGATTGCTTTGCTTTTTCTTTGGATGTCAAAGAGCTAACAGCTTTTAATGTTCTTAATAAGTAAATTGCCCAAACATGCACGGTTTTTTGCACATATTAACTCATCAGAGGCCAAAGTGAACCAGGGAGGGCCCCTGGAGAGGTCAGGGGCTGTGCAGCTGGTGTACTGTAACCTTGAGACCAAATTTTGGTGAGAATCATCTGTTTATCTAGAATCGATTTTGGAGAGCTGCCATTGCTTGCTGATAGTGGGATCTTAGCAAGGACTCACAGAGCGCAACTTTAAGCGAATGGCTGGATGCTTTTTCCAATGTTGATGATGTCCGCAATCCAGGGAAGAAAGTTACCAGCAGGACTTTGATTATGGAAGAACATTTTTCTGACCGCAAAATGAATTTTAGTGTTAGAATTAGCGTTTCAGATCATCCTCTCGTGTATATGCCATGTCTGTTTTATAATGTCCTGGAGATTGAAGTGACCAGAGTTTCTTTGCTCTGCTAGTTGGGATTGGGTGAATGTGAGACCACGTGGCTAGGCAAAAGGACAATGCATGAAAATAAGGGTGCGACCGTAGTCACCATGTGGAAGATCGCTCATTCAGTGAGTCATAAACTCATGAATAGAGATGTCTGGGTAATTGATACTGATGAATTTTTATTCTCTTCTAGGTCTCTTTTATGTCCCTGAGGATGGAATGGGGGATGGCATGTGAAACAACCATTTCAACACCTTGGATGCAACCCTATGGATAAACGAAAGGAGAGGATGCATCTTGGATGTAGAGGATTTTCCCCAGCTTACCTCCTAGGATTTCCCCTTGTGTTTCAATGGACACTCAGGAGTAGATGGGAGAGAATCAGCTGGGACCTTTATTAGGGCTCTGGGAATACTATTTTCAATCTGAAAATTCTGCACTTACACAGATCACTTCACATACATAATCCTGTAAGATTTCAGAGCAAATCAATGTACTTTTCCGGGTCTTTCTTCCATCAGTCTCATCGCACTTCTAATTCTATATTTAGCACTGCAGGTAATCACAATGTTGGAAAGGACTCCATTCAGGCAACTCAAGACCCAGGTTTTCCTTTCTGATCACAGATTCCAATCCAACAACTTGTGATCCGTGGACACTTCTGAGTTGAGATTTACAGAGGATTCTCCAAAAATGAAAAAAAGAAAAAATAGTGGGAAGTCAAAAGAAAATGTTGAGTGTTGACCAACACAGGCAAGTTCAGGCTCTCTCCATAGGAAGGAGGCAAGTAGTTTCAAATGAATCGAACATTTGGCTCTTTTCTTCCACATCCACACTGTTTGATTCTATTCTGCGACAAGACATTTTGCAGCAGGCAAAAACAAAGCTGATTTTTTATTTATCCAACACTGAGAGGCTGTCTCATCACCTAGAGGAGATCTGAATTTTTATCCCTTATCTAATCTTTACCATTCTGTCTTTAACACTGGTGAGTAGTGATGGCCCAATTTCTAGCACCAATTTCCTTTTGAGACTGTGGTTTCCTCTCTCACTTCCAAAATCTTCTCCCCTTTTATCCTAACTCTAAATGATCCAGAGTTTTTTGGACTTTGGGCCTAGTCTCTGCTCAATATCTGTGTGAGGTTGATGGTAAAATCTCTTAGATACACATTGTGGAAGATGGGTGTGGTTTTCCTATTTTCCATACTATTCTTGTGTCTGTGTCACCAAATTATGACTTGACATAATTCACAGACTCATTTTTCTAACCATCCTTTAGAAGTTTATTTCATAAAATTTTTCCCCGTTAATTGAGATATTATTGATATAGTATAACCTTTATAAGTGTCAAGTATATGATGTGATGATTTGATACATGTATATTGCAAAAGGATCCCACAATAAGGTTAGTAAACACCCTCATCCTCTCACATAATTATGATTTGTGTATGTGTGGTAATAACATTAAGATCTACTCTCTTAACAATTTTCATGTATATAATACAGTATTTAATTATAGCTACCACCCCAGAACTTACCCATTTTATAGCTGGCAGTTTGTACCCTCTGACTACCATGTCCCCATACCCTCAATCCTCAGGTCCTAGAAAACACCATTCAACAGAGATTCATGTCCATAAATAATTTAACTAACAAAAGGTGTAGTAGACTGATGGAAATTGGGTATAATCGTGAGATGGGGCAACAAATCTGGGGTTTGACTTGGAGTTTCTTATCCCATGATATTTCTGGCCTTGCAGAAATACTACTGAACAGATACACTGCTGAACTTTTTTTCTCCCACACTTACGCATCAAATATATTTTCCCCACAGGAATATCTAGTATCATCTAAGTGGATAATTAACATTCAAGGTGCTAAGACCATGTCCACATGATGAAAAGTGTTTTGGAAAAGAATAAATGAGTGCATTACTAATGAAAGATTTTTTTCCTTTACAAAAAGTCACTGAATTATGTTATCCAGACAGCCCACTGTCTGATAATGAATTGATAAATGAAGGGATAGACAATCACATTAAGAACATCAGAACATCATTTGCAATTCTCAAAGTCAGTATTCAGAATCAACAAGCTATGAACTTTCTCCCCAAATTAGGGGTAATAACCCACCCAACGGAGTGGCAGTGAGGTGCTCAGTTGGAAACAGAAAAATGAGAGACCTCCTCTCTGCTTTAGAGAGACTTTGGTGGAGAGAAATGTTTTTCAAAGCATTTTGGCTGACACCCAGATTAAGAAATGTATTTTATATTGCCACACACACTTGAGGATACACCAATATGCACGTATGTAACAAACAAAAATTGCCAATGTAATGTTTCCTTCAGTGCACAGGGATAGTTCTTATTGTGTTCTATTTCCTTTAAAAACAAATGTTACCACAGAAATGGTATCTTTAACAGGAGGCTGTGACCCACTATTTGCAAAATGGTTATTCAATAATGACAGTTCCTCCACATTTGTGATGAGTGGAGAAGATAGATTATGAAATTCCCCAAGAACTTGGGATTTATAAACTGGTGGACCACTCTCATAAGCCAACTCTAAGAACACAGTGTATGGCATATGATAGGGGCTCAACAAAAATTTGATACAATAATTTATATAGCATAATAGAAAAGAAGAGGTACCGCAGATACCCCCTAGCCAGCCTGCAAGACCATGAGAGGAGGAGTAGCTGAAATTGGGGAAGTAATTTTAGGCTGATTGCTAAGGAAAATGGCCTATCAGTGCTAAATATTTTCTATAAGAAAGAGTGAGATATTGAGGAAAGTTCAAAACCTTCTGTGACAAGTGGATCTAGAATTGAATCCCAAAGTCTCCACTCTGTAAGTGTGGGTACCTTCTCCAACAGGATCCTAGCTTTCTGATTATTAATGTTGGGGAGATGCTACCTAATTAACCAGGTCATGATGAGAATTTCTAATAGTGCATATAAAGGATATTATGGAGCCAAATATGTGGAAAGTGTTCTATGAATAAATCATAGTAATATTTTGTGTGCCAGATGTTGGGTAAGTCTACAGGCAGCATTTGCTTTTGCCCAGCATCTGGCTTGAGCATTCCATCATGCTAATGTATCTGTCCTTCCAAATGTTCCATCAGGCCTGCCATGACTTCCCTGTCCATCCTGCTAACTAGCAGGTGAACCGATGACTCCACCTTTGCAATTGGTGAGAAACCAAGGGAGCCCAGTAGCAATGGTGATTAAAGACACAGCACAGGTATGCCTGGGTGGCTCAGTAGGTTAAGTGTCTGACTCTTGATTTTGGCTCAGTTCATGACCTCAGTTCATTGAGATCAAGCCCTGCATCAGGTTCTGTGCTCAGTGGGGAGTCTGTCTGAGATTCTCTGCCTCTCCCTCTGCCGCTATGGCTTGAGCTCTCTCTTTGTCCCAAATAAGTAAAGAATAGATAAATAAAACCATAAAGACACTGCCCTGGGTTGTCTGGCTATGACAAGAAGCTCTTTAGCTCCAGATCAACATAAAACCCTAAGTTATCATTAATATTACTTTCAAAACACGTGTTTTGGGGACTCTGTGTTCAGGAAAACTGGAGGAAACAATGCAGGCTGCATGAGGTGCCAAGTTCAGAAATGCATGGAAATGACCCATGCCTGGTGGTATGGGCCCAGCAGGAAACTCAGAGAAAGAAAATTCTGGAAGTTTGGTGTTTTGGTGCTTTGATTAGTGCTTGGTCATCAAATTCTCCTCACTAAACACCTCCCACGAGAGCTTGATTTCATTCTCCTCGCCCTCCCTTCCTACCCAGTTATTTATTTTTCTTTATTCATACAATTAGAAAATGTGTAGCATCAGCAACTATAAGTTAGTATACATACTCAGTGTATTTTCATATGTGTGTCTAACTGGGTGGTCTCTTAATGAAAATTAAAAGATTCAAGATCGCCATTAAAGAATTCTTAATAAGATGTCTCTGTAGGGACACCTGGGAGATTAAGCATCTGACTTAAGCTCAGGTTCTGATCTCAGGGTCATGGGATGGAGCTCCGCGCCTCTGTTATCAGCAAGAAGTCTGCTTGAGATACTCTTTATCTCTTCTTCTGCCCCTCCCCCCATATCTCTCTAAAAAAGTAATTCTTTTTAAAAAGATGGCTCTGTATTTATATTACATATTTTATAATATGTGTGTATATGTATGTGCATATATATACATATATATAGTATATATGTATACATTGACATCTGTTAAATTTTAAGTACCATGGCATATTATTGAGAGCATCAAAACACCTAAGGACTTTACCATTTTATTTTAACTTAGTGACAAAATACAATTTTATATATAGAAATTCACTGAGATATAGAAGTGTTTACTATATTCTTATCAATAGGTTTCTATACA
Source organism: Mustela lutreola (assembly GCF_030435805.1). NCBI lineage: Eukaryota > Metazoa > Chordata > Mammalia > Carnivora > Mustelidae > Mustela > Mustela lutreola. Next base: position 21,154,497 of record NC_081296.1, on the reverse strand, counting down.
TTTGCAATTATTATAATTTAAAAAGTAAAGAATAAGGAATTTACATTATTCGTTTCTGAAGAACATATCTTTTTCACACAAAGAATTAAAAAAAATTAAGAAAAGCAGGAAGTGTCAATTGGAATGCCTGGAATACGGCTAAATTTTCACAATATAAGCAAAAGAATATGTATATAATGGGAAGTAGAGGGTTGGTTGTCTCTGCTATAAATTCTTGATAATGACAGTCAGAATTGGTACTTATCCAACTTTGGTGCACATTGAGTTTACTCAGGGTATTTGTAAATAATATGAATTTTGAAAACCACCAAATTCAGGTTTAAGGTGGAGCCCAGATATTGTTCATGAGCTTTGCAGGCAATTCTTCTGACTGTACCTTGAGAAACTGGTCTAGAAGATTTCAAATGAAATATATATATATATATATATATATATATATATATCCTATATATAAGTATATATAGGATAAATAAATATATATATAAGTATATATAGGATAAATATATGTTTATCCTAAAATATTGGGAAATGAATATATATATATTCGTTATATATATATGATAAATATATATATTTATATATGAAAAAAATATATAAATATATAAATATAAATATATATATATATATATATTCCTTTCCCAATATTTTATATGTTACCAACGTGGCACACATCTTTGAACATTTAAATTTCCTCGAATAAGCACGAAGAAGTAGAAATTTGAAACACTCCAATCTAGTATTCTGACTTAGTTTTCCATCTTTGCTGTACACCTTCCACAAACACCCCAGTTGTCTATCCTGAGCTTTGTGAAGCATCTCTGAATTCCACATGTGCCCATGAATGCTCACCTGGGTGCACACACAGAGGGTTTGCAGTTCCATTTCTTTTTCTTTTCCTTTTTTAAAATGATTTTATTTATTCATTTGTCAGAGAAAGGGCACACAAGCAGGGGGAGCATCAGGCAGAGGGAGAGGCAGGCTCCCCCCTGAGCAAGGAGCCCAATGCAGGACTCCATCCCAGGACGCTGGGATCATGACCTGAGCCCAAGGCAGACATTTAACCAACAGCCACCCAGGTCCCCCGGAGTTCCATTTCTTAACACATGTATAGATCTACCCTGATTCTTCAAGTACTAGGAGTACTATCATCATATAGGGTATCAGTAAATGTTAAAAGCAAATTTGTTATCTCAAATAACATACATTTTATGATATTAAAAAGGGATGAGCACTGGGTGGGGTGGCTGGGTGATGGCCACTGGGGGAGGATATGTGCTATATATGTGTTATGAATTGTGTAAGACTGATGATTCACAGACCTGTACCCAAATAATACATTATATGTTATTTAAAAAAATAATAAAAACTCAACTCAACTCAATAAATAAATAAATAAATAAATAAATAAATAAATAAAAAGGGGACTAGGACCCTGGATACATAACAAAGTCTAAAGTCCATCTTTAAGCCCTGGCAGGACTGTATGCAGTGAGGAACTACTTCTGACTAATTCTAATGAGATAACTGCAAAATACAGTACAAGCTGTCCCATAGTGACTTAGCACTGCAAACACACTCCATTCTATATAAAATTTCCCTGTTTTTTTAGGACTGAGAGGCCTCCTGGACAGAGGTCTACCAGCCAGCTGGTCAGATGATCTTCACTTCTACTTTCCTTCTTCCTCTGGTCCTTCCATTAGATCTGTAATCTGGCAAAGTCTGTCCCAGGGAAGAGGAAAGCTCACCCCTGGGACTATTCTTTTCCTCCCTGTCCATCTCCCTTTTCACCCCAGCTCAAGAGGCATCACAGAAACATCCTTCATGTCTTTTCCTTGTTCCTGTGTACTCTACAGAGCTCCATGTCTTTGGATAAAATACCAAGTCAAGTCTGGAAAGTATTTGCCTTGGAAATGGACCATTAAGATACAGGGAATTAGGGCGCCTGGGTGGTTCAGTCGGTTAAGTATCTGACTCTTGGTTTTGGCTCAAGTCATGATCGCAGGGTCATGAGATCGAGCTCTGTGTCAGGCTCTGCAGTGGAGCCTGTTTAAGATTCTCTCTCTCCCTCTGCTACCCCTCTACTCACCTATGCATGCTCTCTCTCTCTTTCTAAAAAAAAAAAAAAAAAAAAAAGACATAGAGGATTGAAACAAGATTTGTGTTTCATATATCTGTAACTGTCTTTCCTAAAACTAATAAGGAGAACCAGAGAGCTTTCATAATTCTTGTGAGTTTCCACAGCAAATGAGCTAATATCTATAAAATATTTTGTAATCTATAAAACTGTAGGTAAGTACAATTGGACATTATTATTATTGTTGTGTTGTCACCATTGCTCCTGTTTTGTGAGCAGTGATAATCCTAAGAAAAGCAGAGGTGGGCTGTGTGCTAGGTTCAGGTTGCGAGAGTAAGAGAATAGTATCTGGATGGCTACTGTTCACTTCATGGTGGGCCTCAGGAAGCTCAAGCTTCATGTTCCCCAGCTGTGGAGGGACTGGGTTAGGAGTCAGAATCCTTAGCTTTTCATCCCAGATCAAGGCATATCCCTGAAGCTCAGCTCTGAGAGTGTCACTCTGACCCTCAGAGCCCAGTCCTTGGCCTAGAGGACTCATCTCCGATGACACCCTCCCATGAAACCCCTTTCTTTTCACTGTTCCCTGCATGGTTTGGTGACCTTCCCACCAGGGACCAGGAAGCCACTCTCCCCAATGCTTATTAGAAACAGAGGAGAAAAAGGTAGGAGAGAAGTCCCTCATTTCTGGCTGCCCAGCACAATTCTCTGGATGCCCATTACATATGCTGGCGAAGGGATGGTTGATCATTCCCCACTGGAACAATAATAATCTCCAAGGATATATGGGTTATGGGTCTCATAACCCATATATATCTCATAACCCATATATATCTCATCCTGCCTCAGAGCAATAGAGGGTCATGATCTTTATGGGAAGATGCATTCTGAGATCAAAGCTATGAACTTAGTAACACACATTTAGGACTTAACCCTATTTGCAAATTGAGAATGACCTTCCCCCTGGGGGGTAGTATAAGTCCACAGGCAGAAATTCTGCCATCTCCTTAAAAGAACAAAAGAAGCAATGAGGAAAACACTCTGGGAATCACAGTATCTTCTTAGGGACTAGAAAGAGAAGCTACAAACAAAGGGAGGACAGCATACAGGGAACTCTACCATATGTATGGGAATTTCTCACTCAAGGAACTTGGTTCTTGGGAAATAAAACATAATGACGACTCGTGGTGACATTTTCTTTGGTTTAGCCAAAAGGTTTAGACTTTTCTGTAGTTGTGTGCTAAGAAATGTATCTCATTAAAAAATATAAAAACTAATAGGTACCTTTATTCTTATTAGATAGCCATACATAATTGGTGGAGAATTATTATGAAAATAAAGTGAATAAAAAGAAAAATGTAAACTAAAGAAATATAATTCTAACAGCCACAGATGATCTTTTTTAATATTATAGAGAATATATATAAATATACCATATGTATTTTTTTAAATACTGTATTTGTACTGAAATATGTAATCTGCTTTTTAAACTTAACTATAACCCAGATATCTTTCCATGTCATGTCTATGTTGTAATCATTAAAGTGAATATAGTTATTATTTTATTTAATTTAACTACTTGTTCATCTTGGCTTTTAGGTTACTGTTAAACTTTCATGGCTATTGTACGAAGGCATATTTATTTTGGATGAGAAATTTATCAGATATTTAAGTTATTTTGAACAGGATATTAATAGAAGAGATACACACATTCCCATGTATAGTGCAGTATCATTCACAATAGCCAATATATGGAAACAGCCCTAGTGCCCATGAATGGATGAATGAATAAAGAAGATGTGGTGTTTGTACAGAAAGGAATGTTATTCAGCCGTGAGAAAGAAGGAAACCCTGCCATTTGCAACTACATCGTTAGACTTTGAGGACATTGTGCCAAGAGAGATAAAGCAGGCAGAAAAAGACAAATATTGTATCACTTAGATGTGGAAACTAAAAAAGCCAAACCATGAAAACAGAGTAAAATGGTGGTTACCAGGGGATACAGGAGAGAGGGATACAATAGACATTCTTCAAGAGTACAAACTTGGAATGAGTAGCAAATACATCTTAGAGATCTAATGTGGAGTATAGTGAATAGGCAATACTGTATTATAATCATCAAACTTGCTAAACCACTAGAACTTCATTATTCCAACCACTAAAAAGAAATTATGTAATGTGATAGAGGTGCTAATTATCGCTACAATGGAAATCATATTAAAATATGTAAATATATCAAATTAACATGTTGTACACCTTAAATTTACACAATGTTATACATCAAACATATTTCATTTAAAAAAAAAACACATGTATTAACAGGCAAAAACTGTTTGGAGCAAGTGAGGATGGTTTTCTAAGTCTATTGATTTGACCACACTGTGTGGACAATTTAGATAGTAAGATACTGGAACACCTGATCATTTCCGTCAATTGGAAGAAACAACTGGTCAACTCAGTGCATGATGTTATCTCCCCCTCCCCCCAAATGGGAATACATATCGAATTCTTAGGATAGCTTACAATCTCATCCTGCCTTATGTGAGACAGAAAGTGTTAACTGACAGAAGACACAGGCTTTCATTTCTCAGATGCCACACAAGAAAGAATTCCTTGTATCAATTTTCTCAGTTGAATCTGGAGTTTTCTGTTAATTTCTCATTTAAGTCCAGTCAGTGGCTAAACTAATTGACCCTTTTCCCATCCCTGGAGATGACTTGTTTATATGCAATATTAATAAAGAAAACAATATAGTGTTGCCAATCGTTGATGAGCAATAAAAAATTGGTGGATGGAATGGAAAACAAAATTGTATTTCAGGATGTGTATGGAATCAGTCCTCAGGCAGAGCAAAGGCACGGGGCTCTCCATCAGAACTCCTGGTCATTATTCAGTGAAATTAACATCCAAACAAGTTGAATTCTTCACACTTCCCTCCCAAGCCATCCATGCCATCATTTTCAAGACAGACTGATAAGATTTTAAAAACGGCGAATGGAAATTGGGAAACGCAAAGAGACAGAATATATAATCCAAGATGGTGAGTGGATGTTTGTAGATGCTCAAATGGACAGCTTCAGTCATTCTTCTGATTGAATGTGGATCTATACATAGCACAGATCTGTCTGTATTCACATTAAGGGGTTGTTGAGGGGGGGCGCGGAAAGCAGGCACAGCACCAGCTGTTTACTTTGTGGCTATTGTTTTCCTATTAGCACCTGTTGAATTAGGGGTATTAACCCCAGTTGATTTTGCCTGTGCATCTATTAGTGAAGGGCTCTTAACAGTGAATGCAGTGGGGGGTAAAGAACCATATTAGTGGATCCTGATATATAAATAATTCACAAAAAGTCGTCCTCACTAAAAGTTTCTAATAAATAAATGAAGCAGGCTGGTGCGTGCCTAGGATGACGTTAGGATGAATGCTTCGGAAAGTTCTAATGAAACCAGGCAGCATTGGCTTAGCCCATTCTGACTTCTGTAACCTGTGCGGATGATCTTGACATTAACCCGGGGTGTGACTTCACAACTAACATGAAGAGAAGGTGTTTCATTTATCAGGGTCTTTATCCTGCTCTTTATTTAAAGTGCAAAAAAACACAGAGAACTTAGCATGCTTCCCCCTGCCCCCATTTGGCATTTCCATGGAGGGCGGGGTGTGTTATTGAAATTTGTATTTAAGACTTTAGGAAAAGTTCTGCATACCCCTTGTGTTTTCATGGCCAACCAGTTTATGCTTTGAAGTGATATTTACAATGTTAAAAAACAAAACAAAAAGGAAACAAAATGGGGGGTGCCTGGGTGGCTCCCTTGGTTAAGCATCGGAATTTTCAGTTCAGATCACGATCTCAGGGTCGTGATATTGAGCCCCGTGCTCAGCATGGAGTCTGCTTGAGAGTCTCTCTCCCTCTCCTCCGCCTCTCTGCTCATGCTCTCTCTCTCTCAGATAGGTAAATAAGAAAATCTTTAAAAAATAATTTGTTGACTCAAAACAGAAATAAAGCAGTTATATCCTTTTGAATGAATATATTCAGCTATATACCACAGTTCCTATTATTCTCACCACTGACTGCATTTTGAGAAGAACATTAGGAGGGAAATCACTTTCTTAATATTCTCCTCTCCCCTAGCCACCACATTACATTTCACTTTTCTCTAAGATCTCTGTGTCTTTTTTTGGTTGTTGTTTGTTTGTTTGATTTTTAATCCTCTAGAAACATGGGAGGCAAGGAAGAGCAGAAGTTATTCTCTCTATTGGACAGATGAAAGCAAGAGGCTCAGAGGAGGGGTTTTCCTAAAGCCACTGAGCTCATAAATGATGATGTAAAACAGTACCAAGGCTTTGCTGCCCCAGGATTGGCGGAGAGAACAGGATTCTCTCTCCACTGGCCCTGCAATCAAGAACTTTGAACACCTGTGGAGCATCTCTCACCCAGGAAGACAGTGCACTTGTTGGTCACCATCTTCCCATACTCAGATCCAGTCAGGAAAGCAGAGCACAGTCCAGGTAGAGGTAGTCCTAGGACCACCTGGGTATCTGTCCCTTGTCCCCTCCTTTCTCCTTGTGTTACTACCCTTCTTGCCCAGGGTCTAATGGTTTCTTCCTGTGCCATACTGCACCTTAAAACTGAGGCTACAAACTCCAAATTCAGACCCCTTGCTCTGCAATGGGAGCTTGGCAACAGTCTAGCCTGACTCATCAGATCTCAGGCATCCTTAACCTCATCCAACCTGCACAGAGGGCATCCTAATACATATTTGTAGAAAGAATGAATATTGTCCAGAAGGCAGAAGCGGATCCCTGGTTGACATCTGACCATCACAAAATCGTGCTTCTCCTTTGATGGAAACTCTGCTATGGATTGGGGCTGTGCTGGTGACGGAAACAGAGCCATTCCCCGCCCTTCAAGGATTCTAGGAGGGAGTACAGACAGTTATACAAGGGTTGGCCATGCACGTGATGATATGCAATCTGGCAGATGAAAAGCTCTTAGTACCTCTAGGCTCTGTCTTCAACAGAATCATAGGCTCTCCCAGAGCCCTCATATCCAGCTGATACTGCAGTCTGGAGGTTTCCCTTCGAGGCCCAGTGTTAGCTAAGAATTCATTGCCTCCCTTCTCCCTCCCTCCCTTTTGCTCTGCCTTGCTCCCTTCCTGACCTTATTTGGCCCTGAGTGTAGGGCTTCCCAGGCTCCTGAAGTCATTTCAGTCCTATGTAGTGACATCAGCATCGGTGGGTAGCCATAGCAGCTGCGTAGATCTGTCTATAAATTAAAGCTATAATTCCGAACTTGGAATGCCAAGGACACACAGCAGGCCTTCCCTTTCAAACACCTCCCAGTCATCCTGCTGAAGAAATCTGGATTTGCAGCCTCCCTTCAACCTTCTAGAATAGAAGGTGTGAGAGAGACTGAGTGATCGAGGGTCCAATTAAAATTGTCCCTAAATGGAGGTGAGAATTTCAAAGGCCAATAAATGTTGTCAGAGTGCAGAAACACGGCAGGGTCTGGATGTTCAAGTCATAGTTCTTTTTCTTGGTTTTGGAAAGAAAGTTGTCAATCTAAAAAAAGCAGTGTTGAAGGACATTCTGATTAATCTAGCCAAGTGTGGCAAAGGCGAAATGTTATAAACCATTTTTTTTTTCCTAAGTAAAATCCTACTCTTTGGAAATGGCTCAGTTATAGAAACATCTGGGGGCACTTTTTGGCATGAATAAGAAGTTTGGCCCTTAATGTAAGGTTAATTTACTTGGGATGAAACCATAGCTATTCAACTTCCTATCACTCTTTCCAGAAAACCCTGTAGCCTGGGATCCTCCAGGCAGAGCTCATTTACATTTTTTTATCTCCCTATAGTCAATTCTGAAATTCCAGTGGTCATGTTCAGACATTTCTTACCAGAAGAGTTATTTCATTTAAAAACATCTTAATTTTCAATGACATCTTGAATCTCCAGATCTGTGCTATGGAGACTTCTTTATTTTGACATGGTCATTCTGGTTGAGTAAATTTAATGTTTATGAAAACACTTTACAAGCTAAAAACTATGTGTTCCCCCCACCACCCTATAAGTTTCCTCTGTCTGATCATGGAGGGTCCTACTTTTATTACCCTTTCTGATATACAGACTTTCAATTTCTATTTTTAGCATTTGTCAAGTGTCACAGAAAATGTTGTCTTCTGCTGAGTCAGAGTTGGAAATGACATTTTCGAGAGCTTTGGGAACATTGGCAAGGATCCCACCAAGGTGTAGACCAAAGAGGGCTGATAGAATTACAAAATGTTCCTCCTGGGGGCTGAGTTGTATGGTGGGAAGAACCCAACTTGGGGAGCAGACCGACCTGTGTTTAGATCCCAGCTCTGCTAGTTTTTCATTGTGCGATTAACCTCTCTACTGAAAAGAGGGGATTATATGGTCTTTTTTCTTGCTGTGGGGACATTAGAGTCTGGGAAAGGCTTAGCACAGTGCTTGGCCCATCGTAAAAGGTGGATAAACAGAAGCGATTATCATTACCTCTCTCTATTGGACACATTTGACCCAATTCACCTGGGGTTATTCTAACTTTTCTGTTGAGAAATGAGGTGCTCCACACAGATCCATCCTTTAAGTAAATGCTTGCACAATGCTGACTGGTTCATAGTACTGGGTCACTGGGTAGAATGTACTTTCCACTTGGAAAGTCAAGTGCTGCTCAGAATTCTAAACAGTGGAGGGGAAAAAAAATAACGACTTAGAAAGCAAGAGTTCCCAGGTAACAAAATACTTCAAGGAAAGAAAACCTAGATCTAAAAATCAAAGATGCATTCTTTTGTTCAGTAAATATTTAATTGTTTAACATGTGAGGGACCCTGGGGGGGGTATATACAGAAAATGGATTTGAAAGGTACAGGTACCCCTACTTTTTTTTTTTCTGTATAGTTGAACTCGCTCAATTTAAAAGCCAACATTTTCTTCTCAGCAGCTAGAAGGTAGGTGTGATGGTTAAACTTTAAATCCAGCTCCATGTCCTAAAGCTAACTTATTCACTTCTGCTTTATTTCGTCACTACTAATTCACTCAGTCTGTGAGCAGGGGAGCCCGGGGGTCACACTGTCTACGTTCATGGGATGGACTCTAGTTCTCGCAAACACCCTTGTTCTTTGCTCCAACCGATCTTTGAGGGAAGGCCTCTGCCCTTATAGGACACGTTACAGAAGTGTTTCTGGTTGAGATAAAGAAGTCTCTTCCAGCCCTGCTCATGCACAGCGAAACCCTACTGCCTCTGGCTCTGAGGTGTGGGTGTGAGCCTGTTCAATCCCCATCTTGGAAGGCTAAGGTACCATTTTCAGTCTGGTATGTAGGAGATAGTTGATCCCACTAATAGAAGTGGAGAGGGACACTCATGGATTGGAGAGGTCCATCGGATACTTAGGTGAAATGTGAGCCTAAAACTCAAGAGAAAAACTAGAGATGGGAGATTGACATTGGGGAAGTAATCTGTTCAGTCCCAGGACCTGAAGGCACGAGGTCAGGAGAGGTCACCAGTGGAGTGTCAGTAGCTAGATGATTGAGAGGACGAGGCACCATGTTCCATGGGAGAAGGACTTGCCTCCCACCTGCTTATCGAGTTTTCACAGACTCCGGATTCCATCTCGTCAGGAGGAATGGAAGTGATTTCCCATGCCTCTGCATTTTGCATCCCCTGTTCTTGCTGGGGTGGGATACTGTTCTATACTGGGTTCCAGTAATCCATTCCCATTCTCACCTGATGTTCTTCTTCAAGGGGAGTGGACAGTGGCTGGGAAACCACAGGACCTGGGACACCTAAGTGACCCTGGTGACTGAGCATGTGGTGTCGATAGTACCTGGAAGCAAATACTAGTCTGGTGTCTAATGAGGCTTCTGAGTCCATCATAGATGAAACCATTCAAGTTCAATATCCAAGCCCATATAAGGCAAGATGGTAGGGAGGAAGCAAAGTGTAAATTGGAGGAGGTTCAGAACCATGGAAGCTGATGTGTAGTGGACAGGTAGAGAGGAGGGATTGTAAAGTGAGTTCTGGGAAAGTGGTCCTTCATGTGCTTTCTGGAGTTCATTGCCCAGGGGCATCTGACTCCAAGGTTCTTGCTTAAACCCTGGCCTAATTCCTAATCCTATCTATCCCCTCCTTCCTTGAACTACTCCATGTCTGAGTTTCGAGGGGGGGGCAGTTGGATCACAGACTTTTGCCTCTTGTGGTGATTTTTTGACCCTTAATTTTTGGATTTTCCTGGCATTGCTACCTGCCAGTTTAGGCCTTGATTTTGGTCTGTTTTCCCTGACAACCTCAGCCCCCACTAACGGCTGCGTGGTTCTACCTGTTGGATTCCCATTATCGGTGTCTGGCCTGGGTCTAATCTCTGCTTCTGGAACTTCCTTTTTAATGGCTTTCCTAGCACCAGGAGTGTATCTGGTCTTCCGGTGCTTGTTATAAGTTTTGATTTGATCTTCTGCTCAGCGCCTGGATCTCCTGTCAGTCCAAGGGCCCCAGTCTTCACTAAGAATGACTATGTGTGCCTTATTATCTTTCAAACAGCCTTCAATACAGAATTGTAATGCTCATTTTGCAGGGCACAAAAGGACGCTCACAGGCATTCAGAGGCTTGCTCAAGGTCACAGAACTAGGAAGTGGCTGGCCCTAGGATTGACTGTCAGATTGGTTTGGTTCCAAAACTCATTCTTTTTCCACAACTACAAGTGGCTTCCCAGGAGGTGGGGACGTTAGAAAGGTGAACAAGACTATCCAGGCCAGGGGTTTCACATCTTTATGGTTCCTTCAGAGGAATGGGCTGGCTAATGACTGCAGCAGAGAGGAGGGTCCCAAGTGCGGAGGAATTGGAGGGAGATTCTCTTCCGGGTTTCAGGGGACGTGTCCACACAACACATCACAATGGACAAATTACTCTCGTCGGGATTTGCAATCAAGACAAAATGCACCCTGTCGCCTAGAAATGGGTGCTATGAAAGGATTGTGATTAGAGTGATGGTTGCTGGATTCACCTGACTTTTAGACACGATCCCGTTACTTCCGTTACTTCCGCAGGAGGTCGAGACACACACGTTGTGTACATTTGTAGCAAATCTGCCCACGTTATTGGGCCAGCAGTCTTGACCACCACCTCCATCCACGAAGTCCGAATGCAACATTTGTGAGAAAAGCACAAATGTTGCCTCTCTGGTTCGCTATGAATAGAAATGGCTCCACTTTGCTAGATGTTTCTGATGTAACGCATCTTTATCCAAACTATGGCTTCTTTCCTGCCCTAAGTATATGCAGAATAGCTAACATTCTTCCTTTTCCTTTTAGAAGGCGGATTAGTACCACCTGTCTCAGCTAACATTCATGGGATTCAGCAGGAAAAACAGTATTAGGGGAGGAAAGCTCCTTTGAATGCAGTATTTTAGGATTATTTCTTTGGTTGCTAAACTGCTACCTTTGTTTTCAAAGGTGATGAGACATTTTCTGGCTGGGAGACAGACATCCCAGAAAGGTGTCAAGTTAAAAGAGGGCTGATGAAAAGATCTGAGCCTGAGCTCTTAGAGGAGGGTAAGCGATTGATTACAGGCGTTGCTTACACTTGCTTCTTACTGTTACAGTTGAGGGAAGGATTGTGGTCATCACCTTGCTGCCCCATCCCACCCCTTCTTCTATGGAAGGTATTAACCTGGGCTCCCATTCCAACTGGATCTTTGCCATCCCAGGCTGCTCAGTGGTTTCTCTGTACAGGGTAAAGGGAGGAAGGTGCTGTGTGTAGAGGTTCAAAGGGCTATCTCTGAGCTGGGAGCTCTGAGATCTGCTCTTGGATTTGGCATTCAACAAGGATAGCATCATGGACTAGGTATTTAACCTTTGGCTGTCTGCATGGTGCCCTTTTCTAAAATGGAGATAATGGAATTCTCTTGCAGGAACATTGGAAAGATTAATGAGTTAATGTTTAGTGAAGTGCTTTGAGATTCGCAGATGAAAGGTGCTACATAATAATTATAATAACACTTTGTTCTTACATAGTGCTTTTCTTCCAGGGAGCTCAAACTGCTTTACCAAAATTATTTCATTAATCCTTGCAGCATCCCTCTATGGCAGGTAGCAATTACGATTCCCCTTTCCCATCTCAGAAATCGGGGGCGTGAAGGAATAAACAGACCTGGCCAAGATCACCCAGCAGGTTATTGGTTAAGTCATCGATTCAATTCAGGTCTGATTCATTCATCCACACATTCATCCATTCACTTACTCATTCACCAAATACTCACCCACAATTATATGCCAGACATTTGAACTCTTTGAAAGGGGGGTATATGATACAAAGTTAAATAAATATACATTTTTTTTTTGCCATTGAAGAGATTGGGTTAGTCCATTTAGAAAACTAAATAATTATTTAAAAAATATAGCAAGCATGTTATATGATGGAGTTTACCAGTGGAGAAAAAGAGGTTGAAGACACATGTCCCAGATAAGAGAGTGAAAGAACACGGTAAGTCTGGGGAGAAAGACCCTCTTGGCATGATGGGAGTACAGGGTAATTTGGACAGAGGAGTGGGATAAGAAATTTGAACTTATGCACAAGACAACTGAGAAGCTTTGGAGGTTGTTCAAGTAGAAGGAACGAGGTCAGCTTTATATTTAGAAAATTAGCTCTGGTGGCTGAGTATTAAGAGGTTTGGATGCAAAGAGACCTGAGTCCAGAAAGCAGGAAAAAAGCTCCCTGACTCAAAGTCCAGACCAGTTACTAGGTCATTCTCAATGGCACTGTAAGCTAGAGCTACAAGGTATTTTAAAATATTGCACATGGTACTTAAAAAAAAATCCATAACAGACTTCTTTCACAGCGAGGATGTTTTCTCATGTCAAGAAGCATCCAAATGTCTTTTTAAAAAAACCAAATAATCTAGAATCTAACTTTTCAATGATGGTACAGTGAGCAACTGTCACTCTTCGGCTCTGAAATCCATCAGGCAAATGAGTAAGTCTACATCAATTACTTATTATAATAGAAAGAGCATTTGCTATACTATTTGTTAAGTATCTCTTCAAATTAGGTACAAGAGAACGATCTTCAATGCAAAAGAGTGTTCATTTGATTTCACGTGATAAAGCTTTCTGTGATTAGACATATTTATTTTTATTTTTTGCCCATCATTATAACCATACAGTCAATTTTAAGAACAATTTCTTGATCACTTGTATTTTTTTCCTCATCAAATGTCTTTTAAGTGTCTGACAACAAAAAACAGTAAAATCATCCTGACTTCATTAGAGGTTCTTAAAATGTATTTTTCAGTTATGAATGGATTCAGACCCACAAGCTACTTATGCGATGGAAGAGGAAGACCCACTTGGAACTCAGCTGCTCTGCATCCAGCCCTTTATTGTCAATCCAAGAAGAGTAGTGAGCTGGGAAAAATCATACACATACATATTTTTCAAAATTAAAATCCTGACGCATGGCTGGCTGAACTATTCTGAGCCTCATGGACGTGAAATCAATGCTTGTTGACTTACTGACAATGAGCTCATTTAGAATTAATATATTTCTTTGAGCAACGCTTGCTTTGTAAGGAAGACTTCCTATTTGTTCTGAAGTTTAGTAAGCGTGATCAGTTAGGATAAGCAAAGTTATGCTGCAGTAACAAACATGTCTAAGAACTAGTGAGTTTAACGACAGAGATTTAGTTCTGGCTCATGCAAACTTTATTGCAGATCTAAGCAATTCTCCAGAGTGCTGTCCTCCAGGTGACTGCCGTGAATATTACCTTCTTATCACATGCATTTCAGTAATTGCTGGAGGAGGACAAGAGAGAATCCATTGCTGGTCAGTTAAAAGTTTCTATTGAGAAGTTCTGCTCTTTTCATCTGCTCCTATTACATGGACTAAACCACAACACACAGCTGTGCCTAATTTCAGGGGCACCCGGCATTACAATCCTTTCATGTGTCCTGAAGAGGGAAACTTAAATATCAGTGGACAATTTAACATTTGCCATAGGTTTTTCTGGTGGTCTTTGAAAATACTGTGTTTTTGAAAATATCATCTATTTCCATGTAATGAACGTGCATCTTAATATTTGAATACCAAGTTATTTATTATTTGTGAAATTCCTGGAAGACTTACTGGTATTAAAAAAAAAAGATTTTATTTATTTATTTGAGAGAGCGAACATGAGAGAGGTGAAGGGGAGAGCCAGAAGGAGAGGGAGAAGCAGACTCCCAGCTGAGCAGGGAGGCTGACACGGGCTCCATCCCAGGACCCCAGGATCATGACCTGAGCTGAAAACAAACACTTAACTGACTGAACCACCCAGTCCCCTGCCACACTTAACTAGTATTAATGCCATTGTTTAAATATAGTCTACAATATAAAACTCTATATTGGCTAACTTCTCTCACCAGATGGTGAAATATTTAATGGTAGGGATTTTTTTCTGTACTTCTACAACTTAGAGGATTGGCTGTCACACAACAGGCACTAAACATCTTCCCATGTCTGGTGACACAAACAATTTGTACCTCATATACACCTGGAAGAAGACATAGGTAAGCTGAATTTATATTTTTAAGGAAAAAAAACATCCCCAATTTTATTATAATAGAAGTGTTCAGAAAATTTCTATAGTTAAACTTCTTTTTTTTTTAATTTTTTATTTTTTATAAACATATATTTTTATCCCCAGGGGTAGAGGTCCGTGAATCACCAGGTTTACACACATCACAGCACTCACCAAAGCACATACCCTCCCCAATGTCCATAATCCCACCCCCTTCTCCCAAACCCCCTCCCCCCAGCAACCCTCAGTTTGTTTTGTGAGATTAAGAGTCACTTATGGTTTGTCTCCCTCCCAATCCCATCTTGTTTCATTTATTCTTCTCCTACCCACTTAAGCCCCCATGTTGCATCACCACTTCCTCATATCAGGGAGATCATATGATAGTTGTCTTTCTCTGCTTGACTTATTTCGCTAAGCATGATACGCTCTAGTTCCATCCATGTTGTCGCAAATGGCAAGATTTCATTTCTTTTGATGACTGCATAGTATTCCATTGTGTATATATACCACATCTTCTTGATCCATTCATCTGTTGATGGACATCTAGGTTCTTTCCATAGTTTGGCTATTGTGGACATTGCTGCTATAAACATTCGGGTGCACGTGCCCCTTTGGATCACTACGTTTGTATCTTTAGGGTAAATACCCAATAGTGCAATTGCTGGGTCATAGGGCAGTTCTATTTTCAACATTTTGAGGAACCTCCATGCTGTTTTCCAGAGTGGCTGCACCAGCTTGCATTCCCACCAACAGTGTAGGAGTGTTCCCCTGTCTCCGCATTCTCGCCAGCATCTGTCATTTCCTGACTTGTTTATTTTAGCCATTCTGACTGGTGTGAGGTGATATCTCATTGTGGTTTTGATTTGTATTTCCCTGATGCCGAGTGATATGGAGCACTTTTTCATGTGTCTGTTGGCCATCTGGATGTCTTCTTTGCAGAAATGTCTGTTCATGTCCTCTGCCCATTTCTTGATTGGATTATTTGTTCTTTGGGTGTTGAGTTTGCTAAGTTCTTTATAGATTCTGGACACTAGTCCTTTATCTGATATGTCGTTTGCAAATATCTTCTCCCATTCTGTCAGTTGTCTTTTGATTTTCTTAACTGTTTTCTTTTGCTGTGCAAAAGCTTTTGATCTTGATGAAATCGCAATAGTTCATTTTGCCCTTGCTTCCCTACCAATATCCTTGATGAACACAGATGCGAAAATACTCAACAAAATACTAGCCAATAGGATTCAACAGTACATTAAAAGGATTATTCACCACGACCAAGTGGGATTTATTCCAGGGCTGCAAAGTTGGTTCAAAATCCGCAAATCAGTCAATGTGATACAACGCATCAATAAAAGAAAGAACAAGAACCATATGATACTCTCAATAGATGCTGAAAAAGCATTTGACAAAGTACAGCATCCCTTCCTGATCAAAACTCTTCAAAGTGTAGGGATAGAGGGCACATATCTCAATATCATCAAAGCCATCTATGAAAAACCCACCGCAAATATCATTCTCAATGGAGAAAAACTGAAAGCTTTTCCGCTAAGGTCAGGAACACGGCAGGGATGTCCATTATCACCACTGCTATTCAACATAGTACTAGAGGTCCTAGCCTCAGCAATCAGACAACAAAAGGAAACTAAAGGCATCCAAATCGGCAAAGAAGAAGTCAAATTATCACTCTTCGCAGATGATATGATACTATATGTGGAAAACCCAAAAGACTCCACTCCAAAACTGCTAGAACTTATACAGGAATTCAGTAAAGTGTCAGGATATAAAATCAATGCACAGAAATCAGTTGCATTTCTCTACACCAACAGCAAGACAGAAGAAAGAGAAATTAAGGAGTCAATCCCATTTACAATTGCACCCAAAACCATAAGATACCTAGGAATAAACCTAACCAAAGAGGCACAGAATCTATACTCAGAAAACTATAAAGTACTCATGAAAGAAATTGAGGAAGACACAAAGAAATGGAAAAATGTTCTATGCTCCTGGATTGGAAGAATAAATATTGTGAAAATGTCTATGCTACCTAAAGCAATCTACACATTTAATGCAATTCCTATCTAAGTACCATCCATCTTTTTCAAAGAAATGGAACAAATAATTCTAAAATTTATATGGAACCAGAAAAGACCTCGAATAGCCAAAGGGATATTGAAAAAGAAAGCCAAAGTTGGTGGCATCACAATTCCGGACTTCAAGCTCTATTACAAAGCTGTCATCATCAAGACAGCATGGTACTGGCACAAAAACAGACACATAGATCAATGGAACAGAATAGAGAGCCCAGAAATAGACCCTCAACTCTACAGTCAACTAATCTTCGACAAAGCAGGAAAGAATGTCCAATGGAAAAAAGACAGCCTCTTCAATAAATGGTGCTGGGAAAATTGGACAGCCACATGCAGAAAAATGAAATTGGACCATTTCCTTACACCACACACAAAAATAGACTCAAAATGGATGAAGGACCTCAATGTGCGAAAGGAATCCATCAAAATCCTTGAGGAGAACACAGGCAGCAACCTCTTCGACCTCAGCCACAGCAACATCTTCCTAAACTTCTTTTTTTTTAAAAAAAATTTATTTATTTATTTAACAGAGAGAGAGTTCACAAGTAGGCAGAGAGGCAGGCAGAGAGGGAGTGGAGGAAGCAGGCTTCCTGCTGAGCAGAGAGCCCGATGCGGGGCTTGATCCCAGGACCCCGAGACCATGACCTGAGCCGAAAGCAGAGGCCTTAACCCACTGAGCCACCCAGGCGCCCCTATAGTTAAACTTCTGATGTGTTTTCTAATAATACCTTAAGGCAAACCAAAATAGCTAAGAAATCTAAATGATTTCTTGAAAACATTTTTCAACTTTGGATGGAGTGAAGTGGAGTTCATTTGTGCTAGACATAATGAGGAGGTTATCAGGAAATTCTACTTTGAAAATGAACTCAGGTAATGAACTCAATGAAACTGTACACTTCTGGTAGAGAAGCTGATTCTAATTCATTAAAATTTCAGAATCATTAATAAAACTGTTGGTACGTGCTTCCCATGTTTGTTAAATTTACCTTTAAGTGTCTTAAATCCATGAAAAGGCTAACCTATAATAAAATTCTTAAGATATAGCTGATGTGTTTTCTTCTTGAATTTTATTCCCATATGTCTAGTATTTCCTTCCAGTGTATTTAAAATAATTCCTGTTCCTCATTGGCAAGGACATCTTCTGAAGTTTTATAGCACGTCCACCCCATTAGCTATGATCTTCATTTGATATTTATAATCTTTCCTCATGGGTCCATTGCCCTAGTCCCACCAGCGTTTGATACACCGTTGATGTATCGGAATCATTTTGATACAGAGGCAGTAGGCCCCACGTGATGTGAGTTAGATTCTTTATGTGAAGCTCAAATAGCAGAGTTGGATTTTAAATTTTTTCCTTACTAATTTTGAACCTCAGTATCTTCAACTCTTTGGATTCATCTACATCTGTATTTTACTTATTTATTTGTTTAGAGAGATAGTGCACATGAACTGGGAGGTGGAGACAGAGAGAAAGGGAGAGTTTTTTTTTTTTCTTTTTAATGACAAAGCAGGCATTTTTTTAAAGATTTTATTTATTTATTTGACAGAGAGAGATCACAAGTAGGCAGAGAGGCAGGCAGAGAGAGAGGAGGAAACAGGCTTCCTGCTGAGCAGAGAGCCCAACGTGGGCCTCAATCCCAGGACCCTGGGATCATGACCTGAGCTGAAAGCAGAGGCTTTAATCCACTGAGCCACCCAGGTGCCCCGAAAGGGAGAGAATCTTAAGGAGGTTTCACATCCAAGATGGAGCCCAATGAGGGGCTCCATCTCACAACCCTGAGATCATGACCTGATCTGAAATCAGGAGTTCCACGTCCAGCAGATTGAGCCACCCCATTGCCCCCATCTGCATTTCAGATGGTTTGCTACTGCTGTCCTGCCATTTAGAAGGGGCCATTCTTTTGGATTCCATGCTAAGTGAATGGATGCCCCTTCAGTATATCTGGGGCCACAGGGAATTTTCCTTCTTTATTTTCCCTGAAAGCTGATAAGTGATCATGGAAGGATTTGAAAAACAAATGGAAGCACATTTTTTTTTTTTTTGAGTAGACACCAAAGGTTGAGTGGTGAAGTCAAAAATTCTAGGGACACCATGATTATGCAAGACTCTCTGTATGGCTCCAAGTTGTGCATCTGCCATTTTTTATGCCATATACCCTTAGTTCAACTAAGGGAGGTTGCATGAGGACTTCTAAGGGAGGGAGAAAGGCAGAAGACATAAAATGCAAGCCATTGCTTCTGGATGTTATCTTACTTAAAATTTCCGTCAAAATGACTGGGTAACTCAGAGTGACTGAGGTTGTTGGTATGGGAGTAGATGCAGAGGTAGAGGAGACAGAGAATGAATTCAGAAAATTATAGGCAGTCTGGGGATTCCTACCTGAAGACTGAAATGTTGTCAGATGTTGCCCCAAGGGCATCCTATTTTAGCAACAGCTTCGGCAGTGTCATTTTTCAGAGTTCTCTCAACTGTTGTTTGGGTGGGAAATGGGAAAGCATTGGAGATACAGAAGCTAAAAGGTCAGGGCTCCTAAGTTGCTCCATAATTTAAAAAAAAAAAAAAAAAGACACATTTACTTGGGTGCCTGGGTGGCTCAGTGGATTAAGCCTCTGCCTTCGGCTCAGGTCATGATCCCAGGGTCCTGGGATCAAGCCCCGCATCGGGTTCTCTGCTCAGCAGGGAGCCTGCTTCCCTTCCTCTCTCTCTGCCTGCCTCTCTGCCTATTTGTGATCTCTGTCTGTCAAATAAATAAATAAAATCTTTAAAAAAAAAAGACACATTTACTTGTTTTTCTAAATTAGTGTATATTGGAAAAAGTAGTTTCTGGGTGAAGACCTCTGGAGGCAATTTAATGAACATACATATATTTCATATTGTCTTATGTTATATTTTATCATCGTGCACACATATTATGTTCTGTGGTTTTTTTTCACTCTGCACTATTTCATATATTCTGCACATCGATATTATTCATGCTGTAGTCATTTTTAATAGTTATCTGTGCCGTATTTAGTCAAGCTACTACATTTGAGTTGGCTCATATCTGAATTTTAGAGTTGGTGATCTTTCTGATTTTAAAGACTGTATAAATTTACATAATGTAAAGTAATGTGTTTACATTGGTGTCTAAATTAGATACCGGCTAAAGGTTGCCCTCTTTTTCTTCCTCTTAATTCCCAATTGGATGCAACCCCCAAACTTTGAGATTTCTGACTCCCAGTGCTCATCTCCAAGACTATCAATCCCAAGAAGGTGATTTTCATGTAATAATTTTCTGCTCATAGTTTTAACCTCTTTTGGTGCATTTCTATTATTTCTTTGTCCTTACTGGTGGTTGCACCAGCTCCCAGTTTAATATCATTTGCACATTTCATTAATATGTGGCTTACTCCCTCTTCGAGATCCTTAATAAAGATGTTAAATTAGATTGTATCTGACATTGACCCCTGGGGCACTGGAATGCTTTAACGATATCCCGTTTTCCCGTCTGCAGTGTATAAGATTCTCGCAGAATGCACGAGGCGCACAGCTTCAACCTGGGATAAATCTTCAATTTTAATTCTAAAGCAGAAGTCAAGTCATGTGGTTTGGGATAACTTGACATTGCCAGAAAATGTACTTGTAGTTGCTAGGAAGTCATATTTTAGCAATTAAGTACAGGTTTGCCAGAATTATATGTCAGATTGCCAATCTTCTGACAATTACAAGACATAGTCTCTCTATCCTGCTTCATCCATTTCAGTCAAACTGAGAAGGGTCTTGTTTTTCAAAATGAAACTCAGCTTTTTTTTTTTTTTTAAATTTCAAGACTAGCAATCACCTTTCGCCAGCTTTCAAACAGCACGCTTCTTCTGTGTTTCAAAGTAGTCTTATTAAAGAAATGGTTGTACCAATACACCAATCGAGACAGGTTCAGGGAAGCCTACCAGGTGTCCCACTGAGAATCTGGACATGAACTCAACTTTCAAATCTCAGGAATTTACTAAAAGTTCTTCTTCTAAATTGGAAACATTTATTTATTTTTTTTTAAATAGAGAAGGTATAATACCATATGATATTCTTGGCACCAAATTTAACTCTCTGATTGTACTTGGTTTAATTAGAGAAATATCTCTATATCAGATGCAAGTTTTACAAATAAGTTATAAAATAATATCTTAAAAATTGAATTGTGTAACCCAAAGTGCCTATGAAATGAAACTAACCATGGTTAAATAGAATATTAATCTTACTACCATCAAGCCTTCCAAATCATTCCAAATGATCAAATATTTTAAAAGTCCCATGTTAGACATTCGCATCAACTTCTCTCATCATTTATGGCAAACTTGTCCTGCAAAGTTTTTGATCTCTTCTCAGGCATATACATTATATGTGTCTGCTTGGGCTGCCACAGACTGGGTGACTTGAATAACAGTAATTCTGGGGGGGCTGGGAAGTCCAAGATCAAGGTACCAGGTGATTTGATTGCTCAGTGAGGACTCTTTTCCTGGCTTGTACATACCCTCTCATTGTGTCCTCACATGGAGGAGAGAGAAAGAGTAAGCTCTCTTGGGTGTCATTCCCCTTTTTAAAAAAACAATTATTTATTTATTTTTTATTTATTTGTCAGAAGAGAGAGAGAGAGAGCACACAAGCAGGTGGAGTAGCAGACAGAGGGAGAAGTGGCCTTCCTGCTGAGCAAGGAGCGTGATGGGGGACTCTATTCCAAACACCTAGAAATCATGACCTGAGCCAAAGGCAAACGCTTAACCAACTGAGCCACACAAGTGTCCCTCTTTGGTGTGACTTCTTATCCCATCATGGCAACTTCACCCTCATGACCTCATCTAAACCTTATTAGCTCCTGAAGTTCCCATCTCTAAATACTGGGACTTAATAGGAATTTTGGGGGGGAAAGAGGCATACTCAGCCTATAGTACATATCCAAATAACTCTTTGGTTTCAAACAGGAAAAAAAAAATGATTGAAAGAACAAACAGAACCAGCCCTTGACATTTGCCCTGTAAAATCCATTTTTCATATTCATAAGCACAACTGAAAGTATATATCAGCACCAGTCACACAAAGCCACATCATTCTCTGAGATGATGTGATGGAGGGAAGGTGCTCTATTCCTCCGGGGTTCTTGCCTCCAAACATTTTTTTTCAAATATGTAATGACTGATTGTGTCATGGAAAGGACACTTTTCACCCACTTAACTCATTGCATTTGGAAACCTGAATTCCAGAACATTCAAGAGAAATTCTTCTGTCACCTACTACCTCCCTCTTTGCCCACCTGCACCCCATGAAAAATCAGTGACCTCACCTACTTTACGAAGTAGGTAATGATTCAGGCAGCTCAGACAATACAGCAAAGCAGAGTAATTGGGTGATGGAATGGGGAATATTTACTCCAATGCTACTTGGTTGGTTGGGTTTTGGTGGTAGAATTTAGATGGTTTCTGAAATTCCTGCCTTCTATTTTGGGTAAATGATTGGATATAGTGCATTTTATTATACTTTCTTAACCTCAAGAGACCTAGCAGTTTAGCTGGCAAGAAAAGAGTTGTCTATAAAAGGAATTAGAGTCATATGAGAGATAGGGGCACCTGGTTGACTTGGTCAGTTAAGCATCCGACTTTTGATTTCAGTTCAGGTCGTGATCTCAGGCTCCTGGGATCAAGTCCCACACTGGGGCTCCCCACTCACTGGGAGTCTGCTTGCCTTCTTCTGTCTCTGCCCTTCCCCAGACTCTTTCTCTTAAGTAAATAAAATTTTAAAAAAAGAATTATATGAGATGTACAGTTTAATACTAAATTATGCAAAACAGAGAAGGACTCAAGCAGTGACACAGAAGTTAATGTTCCTCAGAGCCTGCTTCTGAGCTACATCTCCACCCCCTCCTCACATTCCATCCCAGGTCCAGCCAGTCTGACAACAAGTGCTAGGTCTTCGCCTCCTTCCCAACATCCTGCTCTGGGTAAAGGCCCCCTCACATCCAATGCTAGGTCAGGGACCCCTTCCATGGGCTTGCAGAACCCCTGTGTCCTCTCCTTCAAGGACTCACTTGAGTCCTAAATACATTGATTCTTTCTCTAAATTAAATTATATGAGATGGAGATGGCTCTTTCCCCCAGAGAGTCATCTCCATGATGGGAGGTCAATAATCCAGGATCCTGCTGCCCAAAGAGAACAAGGCGATGCTTGCGATAACCAATCTGAAACTTCATGTGTGTGCACTGACTAATTACAGAAGCAAAAAGATGGAATCGTGGGCCACCGAGAAGACCTTCCCAGGCAATACGTTAAGGAATTGTCGCTCAGTTCTCCACGATTTTGGAATTTTTAATGTCAGTGCCTCCATGTTCTCTCATTACCAGGGAAACTCAACAATCACAAGTGCTGGAAATGAAAGATATTTTAATGGAAATGAAATTCAGATAATAGGTATTCTTGTTATCCAAGTAGTCACCTTTCTTATTTTGAAACCAAATGCTTTTTTCTTCCAACTCTGTATTTAACATTTAAAAATATTTGCATTTTACATCTCAACAGTAGTTAACATGTGAAGGATTAGAGAGGAATTGTTTTAGCTGATAAGCATTGAATTAAACTTAGAGAAACATTTTTTTTTTTTTATCTGATGACCTTCATCAGGGTGAATCTGTCTAGGTTTTAGTGCAAATCAAATTTTCAAAGTACTGTAGAGAGAGGTAAGAAGATAGGGCTTTTTAACTATGTAATAATGTTTTGGATTATCAAGACTTATTTAAAACTTCCTTGACATAAATCAGTTTAAAACTCAGTCTTCATTTTTTTTTCAAAAATGAATATGAATATTCTGTAAACCATAAGATTTTAAGGCACAGTAAGATTTGTTTAAATTTATGGATAAAGATTGATTTTATCAAACTGAAGTTACCTCAATGAGAGTTTTTTCTTCTAAGGCTATCTCATTGGAAAACTAAGTTAAAAATAACCATGTCGGGTGCTTGGGTGGCTCAGTGGGTTAAAGCCTCTGCCTTTGGCTCAGGTCATGATCTCAGGGTCCTGGGATCAAGCCCTGCATCGGGTTCTCTGCTCAGCAGGGAGCCTGCTTCTCTCTCTCTCTCTCTCTCTCTCTCTCTCGGCCTGACTCTCTATCTACTCGTGATCTCTCTCTGTCAAATAAATAAATAAAATCTTAAAAAAAAAAAAAAAAAACCCGTGTCTATCAAATCTACACATGCATATGAAGTTGTTTGTTTGCTTAGCGTGACAATAGAAGAAATAAAAGAAAGCATTCTGAGCTAGAATTTCCAAGTTCTCACTCTAACACACTTCACAGCTCCAATTCAGACTGATTTTAGAAGGCAGCCATGAGTTTTGCAGAGAAAACTTTTTTTTTTTTTTCTTGATAGGCGGTCAGTTTGTGCAACAAGTAAAGCAGCACAATTTCAGAGGTAAACAGAGAAGATAAGAAAGAGGGTATCCCTGTATTTTTTTTCCATTCTGTAAAGTTCAGATCATGCATCATCTCTAATGAGCTTGATAAAGCATAGGAAGGCAAATGTGCCATAATTCATCATGTTTCCCATTTCAAAAGTGACAGGCAACCTAAGGGAAGAAGTCTTTATTTTGTAACAATAAAAGGAGGAGGCAAGATAATCACCTTTAAAACAATATCTGCAGAGGAGCCCTTACAATCCACACCACATATCGAAAATTGTCTTGTTCTACAGGGGATTTGTTCAGTTAATGTTGTATCAAAACTTCCATTAGTGCTCATAAGCAAGACAGTTGATTTTTGTATTTAATCTAAATGTAGGAGAAAGAAAACATCTTTAGAAATCTCTTCACATTTTGAGGACTCATGTGCTTGTATTGTGAGAAACGGAAGCAGTGTTTGCAATTGTTAGAAAGGTACCATGAGCTTTCGTGTTATTTTGTTAAATGGTACAACATAAAATATTGAAAGAGCCAAGTGAAATTCATTCTGTAAGGAACCAATATATACTTACATCAGTCTTCTGAGGCTGTTTGCTTATTTCTAGAACTAGTTCAACAAAATACCATCTCCAAAAATGCGTCTCTTTTTTCTTCAAACGTGCCTTTTGAAATCATTGGAATATTCCAGAAATTGTATGTATAACATATTAATATATTATTGTATACTATATTTATATTATTAAATATTTGTATAATTAATATCATATGTTATATATATTTCAGTAAAAAATATACGTAAAAAACAGAGACCTGAATATCTTAGACTGCACACAGAGAGAAAGGTTGGTACGCAACCTCATCACATCTCTGATGCCTCAAGTATTCTGCCTTATTTGCAAGTGAGCAAGGGAGGCTAAGACGTGTTTGGTCCCTCTAAGAAAAATAAAAGCTCCTACTGCAAAGACATGCTAATATTTTATAGTGTCTCAACACCACACACCCACATCTACTCAAAATATGCCACTTTTTATAATGGCTAAAGAAAGCAATTTGTCTTTATTAAGAAGTTTAAGGTTCATGTTTATTTAAAGTTACTATCTGCACCGTAATGAACAAGTAACAGGAATGCTAGGCAGGCAAAGTAACTGTTTCTGTTTCGAATATATGGAGTCTATTTACACAAAGATTCAAAATGCAGAAACACATTGGGTTGTAATTAATGACAGTGAAGCCCCTCAGAGTTCATGTTGAGGTGCTGAGGGTCACGGGCTTCAAGGTTAAGACAGAGACTGTCTTCCATATCTGTCTTTGCATATTAGAACACATTATATTTGGTAGATTTAAGGGCAAAAAAGTCCTCTGGGAATTACAGTAATTGATTTTATATGGTATGGATAGATGCATACTTGCCGAACAAATTCTACCACTGTTACATCCTAATCATTGGCCGTTGCTTAATGACATTCCAGTGGTAAACGGCTTGGTCCCCTTGCCACTGAATAATTAATACGCCAAGGCATATTTTAAGCAATCTTTGTTCCTTTTGGGACCAAGAAGAGCTTAGCTTCTCTCCCCTGCTTTTGAGTTTTTTAACAGGAGAGAAAATGATAGACCTGATGATGTGCATACATCTGGTCAACTCAAATTGATTTTATATAATGAAACAAGAAATCAGGGATGTCTAGGTGGCTCAGTTGGTTGGGCGTCTGCCTTCAGCTCAGGTCATGATCCTGGGGTCCTAGGATGGAGTGCCGCATCAGGCTCCCCACTCAGCAAGGAGTATGCTTCTCCCTCTGCCAACTCCTCCCTTGCTTCTGTTCCTTCTCTCACTCTCTCTTTGACAAATAAATAAGTAAAATCTTAAAAAAAATTGAGTTTCCCCTCACAAATATTCACCTGTGTTGCTGCCCAAAAGGGCACTATTTTAAGGACTATGACATTCTCCCTGCTCTCTCAAATAGAAGTTGAGACTCTTTCACTGACTCCCATTCCTGCATCTCCTGTTACTTTAGGGTTATTGCAGGGGATGAAGATGGAAACGCTTCTCTAAAACATGGGCTCATTGTTAAGACTGATAGATTTTACCCAAGGGGACTGATCAGCAATATGCCACCCTTATATCAGGACTGGGGACATTTTCCATTTTTGCAAAACACCTGCCTGACGAGCTTTTCAGTACTTGCTTCTAAGAAAGACATTTGGGTGACTGTAGTGTATATGTTTGAGTTTGGTCTATTTTTTTGGTATTTCTCCTTTTCTTTCTGATCCCCTTTCCCGCCTAGGGACCGTTATGTTTTTCCTTTTTGGAAAGGAAACTTAATTTTCAACCTATGGTCATACTTGGATTATTAGATCTTTTTCTTAATGTCCTAAGTAATTTCTTTCATTTATTGATGTTCATATCTCACACAGATGCTTATCTTGCTATCCCTTCATTGAACAAAGTCTGAGCGATTTATTTTTTACCATTCTTAAAGAATCAGTGATTTCAGCCATCACGTTTTTCTTAACTTTATATTTTGTTCTCAGGGACTTAGAAATCAAGTGGAACTGCAGAATAACTTTTGGTACACACCTCTAAGTCCCCACTGAACTTGAACTTTCCAACTCGAATTTGAAATTTACAATTCAGGGTTTCAAAAAGAAGGGAGAAATAACAGTCTGAGTTGCTCTCTTAAGCAATATGAAGATCAGAATTGATTTTAACAAACATGGTAACGTCCAACGTCCAGTGGAAAAGCATCCATTGGGACACAAGGTGACAGTGTCCCTGGAGACAGTGGGCTAAAGGAAGTTAGTTCTTGATGCACATCTTTCTTTATGGGGCTGCACTGATACGGTTGACAGGGTCTCCACAATTTCAATAAGGAAATTCAGTACTTTTGGCATGGGGGGGGTGTGGAATGTGGGAGGGTTAGAGAGACACCCTTGACAAGGGTGCAATCCACTAGTTAAAGATCTTGTTATCTGGTCTTTCCAATCATAGCCACAAGGCCTTTCTATAATGTGCTTGCCTTTTGTTTTTGGTTAACACTTTCCCAGCCAGATCTGCGAAAGGGGTATTGTCAGCCAGCCAGAGAAAGCTTGCGTCCCAATAAGGATGTCACTGGTGAGGGCTTGGCGATGGAGCTCCTCGGCTGCGCCATTAATGTCATCACTCTGTGAGGTGAGGTATGGATGGAGAACACATGGTCTAACAGTCACTGGAGGGTGGGTTTCTTCAACTGAAAGTCAGAGGCCAATGGGCTGAGACTGGCAAGCTTTGGAACATCAGCTGGGATTTGGTTGGAAAGGAGCCTGTATGGTCGGTATGGTTCACACATGCTCATCTCTGGATTGTTCTTGGGAGGAGCCTTCAAGGTTTCCTGACTCCACCCCTTCCCCGGTTCCATACCAGCAACAATAGTGAAAAGTAAAGAACCTATCACTGGGGTGTATAGCATGTAATGTCACATCCAAGGAGAAAAGGAAAAAAAAAAAAAGATGACTAAGCCCTATTTCTGGCTTGAGGACTTGGGGAATTAATTACCAAATAGCTGAACTTCTACTAATTCAGGAGATGCAGCTAATAATCTAGCAAAAACATCTCTCTTTTTAAGCAGAAGGGCAATGATCTGGCAAAAATATATGCTTTCTAGGCCAGGCAACAGATATCCTTTAAATGAACATGGGTGGGGGAAATTGGAAGGGGAGGTGAACCATGAGAGACTATCGGAGGGTTTTGAAGGGACGGGGTGGGGGGGCGGTGGGGGGGAGGTTGGGGGAACCAGGTGGTGGGTATTGGAGAGGGCACGGATTGCATGGAGCACTGGGTGTGGTGCAAAAACAATGAATACTGTTATGCTGAAAATAAATAAGTAAGTAAGTAAATAAACAAATAAATAAATAAAATGAACATGGGAAGGAAGGAACCCAGTCGAGGTGTTGTATATTTTTCACACACACACACATTTTCTTTTTGTATTAAAAATTATGTTAAAGCTGAATTTATGTCATGCTTCCAGACAAAGCACAGGATAACCAAATGTCTTAGCCCTCCTGGGTCGAACTGTGGGCGTGAGAGTCAAGTAACTGTTTTAAAGATGCTTACAAGAGGTATTTATTTCAATGAGGACATAAACTTCTGTGAAAGCCCTTTTCTGCTCTTCCTTGTTTCCGCTGCGACAAGTTCTCCCACCCAGAGGGGCATCAGAAAGTGGGATTCAGGTTCAGGCCTGCTGATGGAGGGGAATACGTGGTCTCCTCATTTAAAGCAACTGGATTTTTTGCTCTTCGAATGTAGGAAACCTAATTACACCCTGGTAAATTCTCTTCAGTCTACCAAACACAGAAAAAAACAGTGACAGAATCTGAAAGGCCAGAAAAGAGAAAAGAGTCCCTAAGACCTAATGAATCCAAGCTAAACACCTCTCCACAGAAATGTCAAACATTTCTCTTAGCACAAAACAAGGCTTAAAGAATGCCTTGCTTTTGTCTCTGGCCTAATTCCTTAAGCAGAGAGGGGGATTTTCCTCTGGGAGTGTTATTTCACAAAGAACGAAACAGCAAATAAACAAAAGACTCTCAAAGAGAGAGAGAGAGTATAAATAAAATTCATGACTCTTTAAAGAGTTTACATTGAAAGAATGCGGGGGATTATTTACAATTAAAGCAGAGCCTCTGGAATACAGTTATTATATATTAAAACAAAGAATAAGAGTTCGTTTCATTTTGTTCACAGGAAAGTGCACCTGGCAACTCGGAGTTTGAAAAAAAAAATCGTGAAACTTCACTTTCTCGAGATCTTTCTCTCGTTATTTTTGTTGTACGCATGTGTGCAACTTCTTATGCCACGAGCAGAGCGTTTTCTAATTTATCTGTACCTTCCTTTTTAAAACTGCAGGTGATTCCTATTGCTATTTGATTAAAACAAACAAACAAAAAACAACATGTCAAAAGACAAAGTTCTAAGAAAAATTTTGTCGTGGATGTGTATAGAAGGCATTTCCCACATTTTCACACTGAAAATGAGTGTTTTCAGTGGGGAAAAAAAAAAAAAGTCTTAGGTTGAACAAAGACAAAGTCGTAAGCCACTAAGGAAAAAAAAAAAAAAAAGTTGGAATTAAGAGAAAAGTAGGAGAAAGACCAGATTTAGGACTATCTGGTGTCCTGACAAATCATCCAATAGCACAATGGGGTAGTTAGTAACAGAAATGGGGGAAGGGGTGCGTTCAATATGAAACAAACACAAGATTTCAGTATTAATGTAAGAGGCAGACAGAAATAAATGGTTATTAAGATAAGAAGCAAAGGCTAGAGAAACCACTTGATTATAAATTATAGAGCAATTAGTCCTCTTTTCAATTGAGTGTGTGTGCGTGTGTGACTTAAAAGAAAAAAGAAAAAAACGCAGATGATAATGTTATAAGCCAGGAAATGAGGACCCCGTGGACAATGGGCGTTTAAAGGTAGAGCACTAGTAGAAGTACGGTTTTCTTCCAAGATTCAGTCATGGGCCTGGGAGATGGGGCGAGGGTTTACGCCTTTGCCGAGTTTATAGCAAAATTTAGATTGAGTCTTATCCTGACGTGCCTGTCCCAGTGAAATAGCTGAAACATTTGGCCCCACGAGATTAAAAGAACCGTGCTTATACTTAGCATCTGCTCCCCCCACCAACTCCAACTTTGCTACTAATAAAATTCAGCTCTATGGAAAAGAATTTGAATTCCAGCTGGGCAGTTTTCAAAATAAGATGAAAAGTTAAGCAGGCAATTGGTGTGTATTTAGGGCTCAAAACACCTTGCCCCCTAGAAGACTTGAAGGCGTTAATCCCTTCTCAAGATAATCCACTAAAAAGCATCCTTCATTATGATGTTAAAAGCAAGGATCAGTGCTGGGGAGTCTAACAATAGGACAGGGGGGTTTTCAGTCCCAACCACATTCTTCCTAGGTTAGAAACAGAAACTGCTGTGATTCCAGCAGAAAAATAGAGCAGGACTTTTCTCTTCTGTTAAATATTCAGATGGAAGGAAGGGGAGGAGTGGGGGGGGGGCGGTGGTTGGAGAGGAACTTACTACATGGACTAAATTCCTCATTGGATCGTTTTCCTTGGAGGATTAATATTTCAGATTATTTTAAAAATCGTCCTCTCCTGAGAGGAAAACCACAGTTTTTAACTCAACAGTTACACGGTTTGGGAGCACTTTTGATGTCATGCAAAAGTGCACTTTTGATGAAACCATACTCAATTACTCCCTGCCTCACCACTCAATGCACTGTCACCCCCCCACCCCACCCCACCACACCTTGATATGCTCAATGAACACAAAACTCACTCTAAACTTTTACCAAAGAGGCAAGCTGAAGTTACTTGGTCAAAATCTGATCCTGGGAGCCATGATGTTTTCACCTTATGGCCAGATTGTACTTCTCAAAAAGAGTTTTTAATTATTTTCTGTAAGTGAGAAGACAAAGTATTTAGTGTTTGTAAGCAAATGTATCTTAAAAATCCGGTTTTAAAAAATCTCGTTTTCACTGTATTCTAGTGTGTTTCACCATGCTGGGAATACAATTTACTGTTTGTTGTTGCTTTCAAAATGTTTTGTAAGGAGGTAGTTTTAAAACTTAAAAAAAAAAAAAAAATTCCTGTAAAAGTCTTCCATCCTAGGTAAATTGGGATGGCAAAAGTTGGCTATGAGAAATATTCCCCCCCTCCTTTGTAAAGTGTAAATACATTATTTTGTCAAGCATGTTTATTTTAAGGAATTCATCCTTACCAAAATTGAAAAAAGACAGAGAAATTTTTTTTTTAAGTGTCTTTGAAGTGGAATCAACTGCAACTCATGAATGTGTGTTTGTGTGCTTTGCCTTCCATGATCTCTTGTGTGTTCCTATGGGGTTCCAGACACCTGGGATCTGAAGACCCTGAGCTCTGCTTGCAGTCTTCCAGGGGCCAAAGGTGGACACACACGGCTCTAGGGGTATGTGACCAAGCATGCACTGGAGTGGCAGTAATTATCAGAGATAGAAGAAAAAGGGATGTGTTGATGTGATTTGGATTTGGATGGGTTAAGAGAGCCATCTGGAAACACTGGTTAGACAAAGAATTTGAAAGGGAGAAAGTTTAAATGCTAAATAAATAGAAACCCTTGAAACACGGTCAAAGACCTACTATTATAGAGAGAAATATCAGGAGCTAGTATTTCAAATAGGATTTGATTAATATTTTATTTCCATGAGAAGCATCGTGAAAAAGGAAGGACTTTTGAGGTCAGAACTGGGGCACTTATCAACAGTATGACTCACTTCTCTTCTCTTATTTATATTCATTGAGGATACCTATGTCTGGACAATTGGTTAGCATGAAGACTCTTAGAGAGCTCATCCAACACTACTTTATCTCGATACACTGGTGGTAAAAAAGAAACAAAAACCAAAACCAGAGACCTGAAGTTTGGCAGACTCCATAGGCGCTCCTTGTGGGACTTTGGGCAGGGCCCCTGGTGTTCCTAAGCCAGAGTCTGTTCATCTGTGAAGTGAGAATGGTACTTATGGTACTAATTCAAAGGGTCGCTAGGAAGATACAGTAATATGGTCCGTAAGTGACTCAGCACCTGGCTTATCATAAACCTTTAATAAAGTTCAGCCAAAGCAGCAAACGTATATATTGCAGAACATCAAACATAGAAAATGCATCAGAAAACGTAGACTCTTTTCCTTTGTAAATACTTGCTTCCATATTTTAACCTACTATGCATAGAGTTAATTCAAGGAATGCAAGCGTTACTAAGATTTTGATCTTATGGTTGAAGTATTTTCCTTAGCTGCCATTCATTATGAAAACGAGAGAAGATTTATATAGTTTACTTTTATTAATCTCAGTTTTAATTTTAACAGAGGAAGAAACAGATTAAAATGTGTCCAAGAGCATTGATCTGATGAGTAAGTGGCAAAGCCAGAACTGAAACCTCAGGGCTCCCAGTCTGGATATCTTCTCCATGCAACATGGAGAAAACATTGCAGTCTTCTTCCACTTGGTTCTCCCAAAGCCTGACACCCAGGAGGTCCTAGAAGATGCTGGTGGGCTTGGACTCTCTGCTTTCATTAGCTCCTTTGTGAATGGAGCCTCCTGGTTCCCACCACTGTTCTGTGACTGATCCGGCCCCTACTCTCCATACAAAACTATACCTGCTGCTTCACTGTCTAGAGGAAGGCGATTGTCCTGATGGAACCAAGGAATTCTGCTAAGGATCTAAATGTACTGTACATGCACAGGCCAAAGGACAGAATGTTCTGTAAGTGAATGACCTAGACTTTTGCCTTGAGGAACAAGTGGGGTTGGATTGGAAGAAAGCCCTGACATTACTTAGGCAAACTAAGCTCCTGGCAAGCAGGCCAAAGACTGAATCTGAGCATTTTTCACTTTCCTAGAGTTCCGCACATCAGATAAATGTTCAATACTACTAATTGAGTTGAACTCATTTGACAAAATAAAAGAAAAAAGAAAGTATGGGTCAAGAAACGTTCTTAGGTTAAGAAGCGATCTTGAATTCACAGTTTAATCAATAATGATTTGCAGATTCATTATTTCCCAACTTTAAGTTGGTGCTGCTGGCTGCTTAGTTATTTTTAAGCCTTTACTAGATACATAAATACTTTCCTCTTTAATGAGAATGAAGCTGGACAGTCTGTGTCTTATCATTAAATTCCATTTTATTCACAAATGTTTTAGTTTAGGCTTTTAAAAAGTCATTAATTTATTGCCCGTTTTTCTTATCGTCTTTAAAACAAGGGGGGGGCAATATAATGGAAAGAAGCTCTTATTGGCAAAAAGACTGAGCACATTTCCATCAGTTGAGCCAATAATTCAAGCTGCTGTTTATGGCAATTAAAGGCCAATCTGTGGAAAGGTGGAGAGCCCTGGGCTACACAAGGATGGACTTTCAGCTGTGGGAACCCCAAATCATTGGTGAAATGGGGAAAATACTTGCAGATATTAGCAAACTGGGACACTGATAGCCATAGTGTTTTGTCATGAGTCCCTTTTCCTTGTGATTGCATCTTTCTGTATGTGCATTTGACTTTAATCATTTTATTTTTAATTTTTTTAATCAATGAAGTATAGTTGACATATAATATTACATTAGTTTCAGGTGTATGTCATGGTAATTCGACAGTTCTATATGTTAAGGAATGCTCATTTTAAATGAGATCTTGAAGGAGATGAATAGAGATAGTTTTCAAATAAGTAACATTTATTACCAATAATAGAAACATTCCTATCCCATAATTACTATTGCTCACATCTATATTGTCAGGCAAAACGTCAAACTCACATGCAGTAAAAGCCATATTATAATAAATTTTTCTATTTTTTAAAAAATAAATGAGGTGGTGAGTTTAAGTATGTATATACTCACTGTTTACCAATTAAGATGTTTTAAATTCAATTAAATTTTAAATTATGAAAGCCACAAGGGGAAGCACAAGGATATTTTTTAACATCTAACAAATTTAAATGTTTTCTGATAATGACAGAAATACCCAAATCAGATCACGTTTTAAACCTAAAAAATAAATAATTAAAAACTTAGACTTATTAAAGATAAACTTTTTTTCTCTATAACTTTGCAGAGATGAATTACATATCTCTTATCTCTATAACTTTGCAGAGATGAATTACATATCTCTTATCATGGCCAGAAATACCTTTTCTTTTTTTTTTTTTTTTTTTTTTTTTTTTTTAGAAATACCTTTTCTATGTAAATATACCTTACCAACATTTTTCAGGTGATTTTAACACCTTCAATCTTTGACCTACAGTCTGAGACAGACTATAAGAAGGAGGACCCCAGGGACCCTTGCTTGTTTGTATTCATACTCTTGCCTAATCTCCTCCCCATTGAGTGTGGGCTTGTGTCTTACTTCTAACAGATAAGGATAGAGCAAAAGTGATGGAATATCATTTCTGTAATTATATTATGTAGAATGATAACTTCTGTCTTCCAAGCCAACTCTTCCTTGCTGGCTTTGAGGAAGCAAAGTGCCATGTAGGCTAGATCTTAGTGGCAGTAAGCTGAGGGCAGCCTTTGGACAACAGCCAGGTGGAAATAAATCTTTCCTTCCAACAGCTTAAAAGAAATTGAATAATGGTAACTGACAAACACAAAAGCGATCTTTGAAGTCACTCCTTCACAATCGAACCTTCAGATGAGATGAACTTTCAGATAATATGAGATCAAGATGCTAACAGCTTGATTGCAACCTTGTAAGAGATCCTGAAGCAGAAGACTTAGCTAAGTTGTGTCCAGATTCCTAATCTACCCAAAAGAGATAGTAAATATGTATTCTTTAAATTGCTCAATTTGTGGTCATTGGTTTTGCAGCAATAGGTAACTAAGGCAGGCAGACACACAGGTACAAATGGACACTATTTGTCATTTGAAATAATGGTGTATGTTTAAGTTGTACAGTGTTGTTGATTGGATAGATCCTGCAAAAATGATTATCACCATAGTGTGAACTAACACCTGAGCCACATCACATAATTAATATTTCTTTTTTGTGGTGAGAACATTTAAGATCTACCATCTTAGCAACTTTCAACTCTGTAATACAGTATTATTAACTATAATCACTATACTGTACAGTAGATCCCCAGAATTTATTTGTCTTATAGCTGGAAGTTTGTATTCTGGCCAACATCTGCATTTTCCTCCATTTTCAAGCCTCTGGCAACCATCATTCTAGTATGATTCTATGTATTTGACTTTTTTAAGATAACACACATAAGCGATATCATTGAGTATTAGTCTTTCTCTGTCTGACTTATTTCACTTAGTATAATCCCCTCAAGAATCATTCACATTGTTGCAAATAGCAGGATTTCTTTCTTTCTCATGGCTGAAGAATATTCAACTGTATGACTATATCATCTTTTTTATTCTTTCATCCACTGATGGACACTTAGGTTGTTCCTATGTCTTGGCTATCGTGAATAATGCTATTATGAACATGGGAGTGCATCTCTTCAAGGTCCTGTGGTCATTTACTTTGAAAATATACTTTAAAAAGTGGGATTGCTGGATCATGCAGTAGTTCTATTTTTAATTTTTTGAGGAAGCACCATACTGTTTTCCATAGTGGCTGAACCAAATTACATTCTCATCAACAGTGCACAAGGGTTCCCTTGTCTACACCTTCACGCCAACTCTTGTAATCTCTTGTCTTTTTGATGATGGCTATTGTAACAGACATAAAGGGATATCTCATTGTGGTTTTAGTTTGCATTTTCCTGATGATTAGTGACGTCAAGCACCTTTTCATATACCTGTCAGCTATCTACATGCTTTCTTTGGGAAAAAAAAAAAAAAAAAAGTCTATCTAGTGCTTCTGCCCGTTCTTTTTTTTTTTTTTTTAATTATTTTTATTAACATATAATGCATTATTTGCTCCAGGGGTACAGGTCTGTGAATCATCAAGCTTACACACTTCACAGCACTCACCATAGCACATACCCTCCCCAGTGTCCATAACCCCATCACCCTCTCCCTAACCCCTCCCTCCGGCAACCCTCAGTTTGTTTTGTGAGATTGAGTCTCTTATGGTTTGTCTCCCTCCCAATCCCTCTGCTCATTCTTAAATCAGATTGCTGGGAGTTTTTGTTTATTGAGTTATACAAGTTGTTGCTATACACTTTTGAATATTAACTTGTAATCAGATACATGATTTACAAATATTGTCTCCAATTCCATAGGCTATCTTTTCCTTGTTTTAATGGTTTCCTTTGATATCCAGAAGCTTTTTAATTTTAGTCTCCCCAGTTTATTTTTGCTTTTACGGTCTTTGCTTTTTGGGTTAGGGTTTTCTTCCTTTTTTTTCCCTTAAGATTTTTATTTATTTTACAGAGAAAGCACATGGGGAAGGGGTAACGGGAGAGAGAGAAAGAGAGAGAGAATCTCAAGCAGACTTCCCACTGAACACGGAGTCTGACTTGGGGCTCAGTCTCACCAGCCTGAGATCGTGACCAGAGTCAAAACCAAGAGTAGGCCGCTTATCCCACTGAGCCACGCAGGTACCCTAGTTTTTCTCTTTTAAATAGAAAAAAAATTCTGGAAGAATGTTTATAACACTATTTTTTTCTTTGGATGGAGTAAAATCAGTGAAACAATAATAAACTATCTGGGTTTTCTTTATTTTTTGCAAGGGATATGTCCCAAAATGAATGTTTCAAGGCTTTTATTATGTTCATAGCTTGAGGTGAATTGAGACTGTTGCCTATAGGACTTAAAATATATTCCAAACCAACTTCTAGGCCTATCCTCATTGTCTCAGTTGTGGTTGTGTAACACTTCTCAGTATGGTGCCTTTTAGTTTTTTAAAATGAATAAATTCAGTTCCATTTCCCGCCCCCCCCCACCTCTCTTCATTTTATTTGAGAAGAAGAAAAGACAGGAATATCAAACCATACTCTCTTACAGGCTCTTACAGAACTTAGGAATCCACTATAACATTAAAGAAGCTTAAATTTACGGATGACACCAAATGCCTTTGACAGCTAATGAGCATTATCTCCAATGCTATTCTTCTTCTATCATCTAAAACACATGTCTAACTCCTTGTATTTTTGTGGAAGTAAGTTTTTCACTGTAATGAATGGAAAGCCCAAATATGTATGATCCTTTCTTGTACATTAAAGTTACTCCATTGATTCATTAAGACTTATTTTCAGTAATGTTCATGCCATCTTGGTCATAATGTTCACCTAGAAGGTGACTAATACTAGTTCAGCAAGTTGGCTTCTGCACCAAGGAATATATATAACTTTAGAAACAATGTGAACACATGCTATTCTACTAGCTCCATAAATGTCCCCCTTTGAAAATTACCAACTGGTAATCATTGCTTTTGGCTCTAAGGTGCATTGATTTAAAAAATCTGGGGAATGTGTCTGTACACATGAAAAAACTTCATGACTTTTTCTTTAATCTTCATTTTGCTTTGTTTTCTAGAAGAGTTCCATGTGACCTGTGCCAACATAAGGTATATTCAGAGCCCTTGGCTTTCTAGTTGGCCAAAAGAAACCTACACTCTGCCAACATTATAGTACATTCACTCCTTTATGAAGTTGAAAGACTCACAGGAAATGGGTATGATTTGAAATTGCACCATAACTACCAAAACACAGTTCTCCGTATTAATATTTCATGTATCTCACAACTGAACAGAAATGGCCTGAGTTTCTTTACTTCATCACGCCACCCTCCCTCTCTGAGAATGGGCCACACTTATCCCCAGTGTCTCTTGTTTATGCCTTAGGGTCATAGAAGGGGTCTTCCATAAGTGGGCTCAGACACTCCAGCAGAGGAATACTGTTGTATTTTCTAGAAGAACCACCCGCACGAGACCACTGGTCACCAGTGCAGCCTTGCCACAGGGCCATCTCACCAACAACTTCATGACACATTCCTGACCGTGCACAGAATATTTTACCAGAGACAAGCATCCAGAACACAATGCTTGCACAATAAAGGCTTTCCCCCACCAGCTTCAGAAATGAGTGACAAGAATTTTATTAGTCAAGGAGATGTCTATTGAAGCAACGCAACAGTGATTTTTATGGCTGCCTAAGTGGGAAGCTTTATTGTGTATGTATTTGTTTGCTTTTAATCATTCTGTGGTACTCAGATGGGTGGTACAGAAATGTAAAGATAATGTTTTTGAAAGGTTCATGCTGTTGTTTAAAAACATAAAGGAATAAAACTTAATTAACAAAAAATAAGTTTTACTGATGCGTTGCCTGTCTTGGAAAGCGTGAGGATAATACGAGAGGTTTTCTTATTAATTACTAATACCAGTCATTAGTTATTATATCCTTTAATCTGGAAGGGAAAACAAGAAACTTGACATTCATCACAAACAACTGCTTCTGTTCACTCGATTTTTTATGGAGAAGGTGCATTGTGGATTTCGAAGGCTATCTTGTCTTATATGAATATGCCCTCTTGCTGCATTTTTGGACATCAAAGTACCTTCTTGCCTCCAGAATCCCCTGGCACAGCCCAGGGAGTCTTGTCCTTTCAAGCACTGACTGACCAATTGCTACCCCTGCCCCAAATCCACAATACTTGTTAATCAACAACTTGTGAGGCATCTCATTTTATTCCAATTATCTCTCGAAGTCTTAACAGCATCTCTTTGGTACCCAGTGTACGTATCATTTCAAGTTTCAGTTCTCAAGTCTGATAAAACTAATAAACCCACACTGCCAGAGGTGGCACATTAAGCTGGTAAAATGGTTTTCATCTTAATTGGATATGAGCACTGTTATCGCTAATAACCCCAGGATACTTCTAATTGGACTCTCTCTCTCTCTCTTTCTCTCTCTTTTTTTATTTTTGAAACACTAATCGCATTGACCAGCTTAATTTCTTCACCCCCCACTCTTCAAACCCAAATTTTGAAACACAGTATAGAAATATTCTCATTTCAGGAGGTTATTTCAGTATCATTTCTTTGTATTAGGCCAAAAAAGGTAAACGCTTTTGTAAAAAATAAAATAATAGTTCCTTTTTAAGTTTTCAGAAAACAAGAAATGGTAACAAAACTTTGCTGTTGGCATTGCGATAATGTCTTTAATGTTGTTTGGTTAGCTGCCAACTTCACCTAAGGACACTCAATTCTCAATTTTGAGTCCTTTTAAAAAGATAATGGTTTCCTCTTTTAAATTATTTAGTGTAATTTTAACACAAGTTATATATCAGGATAAAACCACTATTTTAGAAGTTATCACATGCATAAATATTAGATTTTTGTTTCATCTTGATTTTACAAATATTGGTGAATATCTATGAAAATTATAGCAATCTGGATGTTACCATTTTGGTTAAGAGAAAAAAGATGTGACAAGACTTCTTCCATGGGGAGCTGGAAGCTGGTTGGTGGCTCGTAAGCACACACTGACATACACACAAAGATAGTAAAACTTGATTCCACTATTCCGTGATATCAACTTGACACTAAATTTCAACATGCAAAATCAACCCTAATTTTTCTTTGTACGATTCTTTTTAGATTCGTTAGGCACATCGTTGGCACCAACAGAATAAGAAAATAAGTAAAAGTCTTAAGAGGGGTAAAAGAAATGAACAAAAAAATTTTTTTTGGATTTCACAAACCAGTCTTTTTTTCTTCAGTAAGTATAAAAACTGAACATTGAATATGTTTCAATTGTTGAAAAATGTCATGTGAGCCATTCACTGGCAGAAATAATTCATTTTAATGGACATAATAATTTTTCTTGAGCAATATGTATTTTATCAGCTGAGTGTGGGCCTTTATAATTATTATTACTATTCCCATATAATTAAAAGCCTTTATGTAGATATCATTAAATAATTATAGATGTGCAAAAGAAAGGCTTACCATTTTTCCAATCCATAAAACGATGATAGGAAAAAGTACTCATTAATATATATTTACATTTCTAGCAATTAAATTAGCAATATCTGGAGCACAGAGGAAGGTGGGTAAAAAGCTTTCATAGAATCTTTTCTAATATCAAAGCCGTAGTGACATCACATATGCCTTTTATGTTGACTCAGAAAATTACGCATCATTGTGACCCTGAAAGATATTCAAACTGACAGTTGTGTGTCTGTGCCTATTATTTGTGTAAGTCTTATATGTGGGAGAGACATGTATATTACATACACATATTTGTATGTGTGTATATGTACATATATATGTACATATAAGGTGTATACAGAAGGAAGGATATCCACATGGTATAAAACAAGCATATACACACATATGCATATGATGGTGGTGATAATGATGATGACTGTTTTATAGCTGGCAAACATTTTAGTTTCTCTGGGACTCATTCTTGGTTTCCTTCCGTTTTAAAGACCAAAATTACATAATTTCCTCATGAGATTCTGGAAAAAGTGAAGCATATCCAAATTCCAACTTAAGAGAGGGCACTCCTCCACTTTTCTTAAAGGAAGATAATAGAGAACAAACTCTCCCACTCTATTTTGTCCCTCTCACAGTGTGGTCAGAGAAGGATTTGCTTACTCTCTAGCCATCAGTCAACCAGAACTTCTGGATTGTTGGACGTCACTCTGTGAGACATTCTGCTGGTCTCTGTGGAAACCAGGCAGATAGTGGATGTATGATACATGGGCTCTCTCTCTTTTTATATACACATATGTAGAGAGAGTGAGAGCAGGGCAGAAGGGGCGGAGGAAGAGAGGGAATCTTAAGCAGGCTCCATGCCTAGTGCAGAGTCCATTGTGGGGCTCAATCTCATGACCCTGAGATCATGACTTGAGCTGAAATTAAGTGTCGGACGCTTCACCAGTTGAGCCACTGACATATTCCCCTGACATGAACTCTGTTCTTAATGAGAACATCATCTGGTTGTAGAAAGTCTTCCATACATTTTAAACATACAGTTGAAATATAAGGTGAAATACAGAGCAATATGCATCATCAAAACTAGTCATATCTACAACATTGACCAAAAATGCTTATCGGGAAGGCAAAAAAGGAGCTGTAGCTGTATGCAGTCTTGCTTTGGGTATAGGCTCTCACATGTGGTTTACATGTATTACTCTAAGGAAATACTATGTATATTAAACATAGACAGAATTGTAATAAAGAACGATGAGACAAAATCAATATTCATAAGAGTTCTAATATTCTGTCACTGTTCACCCCGTGGGGCCATTTCCCCGATCTCAAGACAACTGATAGAGATGATACAACATATTTTTGTGCTTATTGTGGTTAAGTCATTATGCTCCATTTCATTGGTGTGGTAGCTAAGGGTAGTTCATCCTGATGAAGCATTTCCAAATATTAGGGGTAAATTCCACCTCATCCCAAACTAAAGGTGCTACTATTTCTTGAGCTACAATGACTTTCATTTTCACAGGGCTTTTCCATCACCATACACCAGTTTCCTCCCAAGACAGCAGACCCTTCTCTCTCCCACCTTTCTCCTTACCAACAGTCCAGTCCCTTGTTTTCTATTTTTGCTCTTTCTCCAATTAAAGAGCTCCCTTTCCAGCCTCATCAAAGGTGCTAGATTCAGCCTCTTTCCTAAAATCCCAGTTTATGGTCTGGAAAAAAGTCAAGTACCTTGCCCAAGGTCAAGCAGACTATGAAGAGCAGGGTAAGAGCTTATGTTGCCTCAACATTGGTATTGTCTTTAGCTTAGAATCAATGTGATGATGATAACGCAGAATATTCACTCAACAAGCCCCCTGTTCTGGGACAGGCACTGTGCTGGGCTGTGGGGACACACAGGTTAATAAGGTGGGCTAGCATCATGTAGAATAGGAAGCTTGTATTCTAAAGAGGAAAGATGTAAAATAAACAAGCATGCAAAAAACAAAAAACAAAAACAAAAACAAAAAAACCCATGGTAATCTCAGACAATGGTAAGAGTTTGGCAATTCACTAGGAAAAAACCTTGAGTGGTAAGATAGATATTTGTGGGGGGCTGGGGTGTCTTATTTAAGTGATCAAGAAATTGCCTTTGAAGATGTGGTATTTGAGCTGAAACCTGGATTATATAAAAGCGTTGGTGTGAACACATGTGGACATTCCAAGCAAGTTCTAGGACCTTAAGGTACAAGTAAGCTTGTTATGTCTAACAAACACGGAAACAATTCTGATAGCTGGATCATAATGGAAAAAGGGGGAAAATAGCACGAGATGAGGACTGTGTAGGACCAGATGACCCAGGATGAAGTTTGGATTTCATGGTAAATACATTAAGAAGTTGAGGGAGATTTTTAAGACTGGGGAATGACATGGTCTTATTTACATTGCTTAAAGATCACTCTGCCATGTGAAGAATGGATTCTTGAATAATGGAAGTAGCAGCAGGGAGACCAGTTAGGAGGCAAGCAACGGGAGTGCTATTAACCAGGATTATAGCAACAGAGTCAGAAGAAGGGGCAATGGAAACAGAAGGATTCTTTGGTGGATTTAGTGTTGACAGTGTGCGGAAGACAAAAATCAAGAATACCTGAGTCTGGGGGTAAAGTGGGTACTAAGATTGCTGAGTGTGCTGTTATGCATGAAGAAGAGCCAGGATGGAAGTCAGAGGGGTGGGGAGACAATGAGATCTGATTTGGCCACCTTAAGTTTAAGACATATATTTAAGATCTAAGCAAATGGGTTAGATCCAGGAGGCTGTTGGATTCCTTAGTCTGGAGCTCAGTGGAGAGGCAAACTCTAGACAGAACTTGGTGAATCAAGAACAGATAGACGGTGTGTAAAGCCAAGAAATGGAATGAGAGGGACAGCTGGGTGGCTCAGTGGGTTAAGCATCTGCCTTTGGCTCAGGTCATGACCCCAGGGTCCTGAGATCGAGACCCTGCTTCTCCTTTTCCTTCTTCTACTTCCCCTGCTTATGCTCTGTCAAATAAATAAATAAAGTAAAAAAAAAGAGATGAGGCAAACCTGAGAGTGTTTGCACCTCTAAGGCAGAAGCCATGTCTCCATCTACCATTTCCATTTTAAAAGATGGAATCTCTAGATTAAAAAAAAATACTGGATATATATATACATATATATGTATATATATATATATATATTTGAAGATTTATTTATTTTTCAGGTAGAGATCACAATTAGGCAGAGAAGCAGGCAGAGAGAGAGAGAAGAGGAAGCAGGCTCCCCGCTGAACAGAGAGACTGACACAGGGCTCGATCCTGGGATCCTGGGATCATGACCTGAGCTGAAGGCAGAGGCTTTAGCCCACTGAGCCACCCAGGTGCCCCTGGATATATGTGCATTTATACACACATTATGCCTATGTGTATTATGCATATATTAGATATGCACATTATTTTATATATATGCAGGTTATCTTACATATGCATATTTCACATG
This sequence comes from Mustela lutreola, assembly GCF_030435805.1. Lineage (NCBI taxonomy): Eukaryota > Metazoa > Chordata > Mammalia > Carnivora > Mustelidae > Mustela > Mustela lutreola. The sequence continues at coordinate 21,111,476 of NC_081296.1, read as the reverse complement.
TGTGCTTTAGTCGGTATGTACATTTCATTTTATATGCATGGTTTATTTTATGTGTCATATCATATCACACTCTGGGAGAGCCAAACCAGGCACATTTGTGGGTTGCTTCTGAACTAGTTGAAAACATCTCAGGAGTAAGGGGTATAGTCTGGTCTGGGTTGGTAAGAAGAGCCTTATAGAGTTGGGGGAGCTGCTGTGTGACAGGGCATATGGCTCTTCATTTCCTTGTTCCACGAGGCCCTGGATTGGCCTAGAAGCTCGAGGCCAGGTAAATCACGCTCTGCTGGGCTTCAGCTGTGTATCTCCCAGGTTCATTGCAATATCAGGGGCCCAGTGAATGCAGTTAAAAGTGAACCTTGCAGGGTGCCTGCGTGGCTCAGTGGTTTAAAGCCTCTGCCTTTGGCTTAGGTCATGGTCTCAGGGTCCTGGGATCGAGCCCCACATTGGGCTCTCTGCTCGGCGGGGAGCCTGCTTCCTCCTCGCTCTGTCTCTGCCTGCCTCTCTGCCTACTTGTGATCTTTGTCAAATAAATAAATAAATAAATAAAATCTTAAAAAAAACGAACCTTGGCCTGGGCCTGCTCACAGAATAATGGGGGCCACACAATGCTCTTCCCTACTCTGGATCCCCATGCAAGCATAAGAACTAATTATTTATGTACTATTCACAAGCCTTGCGATCTATGCATTCATTCATACTAGGTATACATGCTTGATAGGAATACAAATGGGTATCCTTAAAGGGGACATTTCCAGTTTGACAGGGATCGGTGCCTTTTAGTAGCTCTTAAAAGTATTCTTCTTTGGGGCGTCTGGGTGGCTCAGTCGGTTAAGCCTCTGCCTTTTGCTCAGGTCATGATCTCAGAGTCCAGGGATCCTGCCTCACATGGAGCCCCAGGTTGGGTTCCCTGCTCAAAAGAAGTCTCTTCTGCCCCTCCCCCATTTGTGCTCTCTCTCAAATAAGTATTTAAAATCTTTAAAAAAAAAAAAAAAAAAAAAAAAAGGTGTTCTTCCAAGCCCCAGAAGGCTGAAACAGGGAGGGTGAGGACTCATCCTTCTTCAGCCCAGCCCCTCTCCATAAAACCCTCTGGCTGTTTATTTTTGCTATACACTGAGGCTCTGAATTAATATTTCCTTTGAAAAGGGGGGTTCTTTGGCACTGAGAAAAGTTATCTGGAAAATTAAATTCTAACGCTCAAGTTTTAAGCATCAATTATTTTTAATCTCCACTTCCTGTGAAAGTCGTGGGTTGTTTTTTTTTTTTTTCCTGCTCATGAATAAATCCTCGAAAAATAAAAAGATACAAACGAAGCGTTAGAGTAGCCACATTTTCCCTCCTCCAGGCACAGAACTATAGGATCCAAACTTCTCAGCTGGAATTCGGGGACGGTGAGCTTCCCTCTAAACTACTAACAGGAGAGACATACTGTTTTCCTGGCAGGATGCTTTCGTGCCCATCTGCTCAGGAGCGCGGTGCCAAGAGGCTGGGACCACGCGGGGGAGTGGGCGGCGCGGGGAGTGAGGCCCCTGTCAGTGCTGGGACCCCACTGGTGCAGCCGTCCCTGCATCAGAGCACAGGGCGATGGCCAGAAATCACATTTGTGGATATCTGGAGGAAGAACGAGCAGCAAACATCCAGATCCTAGGCCCCATTTCCAAGTTCACCTGGGATCCGCAAAGCTGAACCCCACCCACACAGACCTGGCTGATTGCGGGGTGTGTGTGTGTGTGGGGGGCGGATTCTGGAGACTCCACTGTTTGCCTATATCCCTTTTCAAAAAGAACAACTGGGGTCCTTTTTCCTCCCTATGTGCTGCGTAGGGAAACCGTCAGCCGGCCTCAGAGCAAATCTCTTCACTTTGCAATGGAATCTAGGCGTACGATCAGGTGAGGTCAAGTGTCATAAAGCGAAAAGAAAACAAGTGGGTGCTTGAAAAATTCGGAGACCTTCCTTTGTGTATTCTCTGTCTCCTGTCTCGCCTCTCCTGCCTTTCTATTGACTTCTGCTGAGTTCATTTTATGGAATCTGAGAGCCCCTGACCTCAGTCCGATGCAGGCATTCTCCCAAAGGGGTGGCCGCAGTCACAGGGACCCACAGGGCAAATGGTTATTGATCTCTGTGAAGTTGGCCCATACACACGCATATCCACCCGCGGGGGCTATGAAATAGGTGCGTGCAAGCTCACGTTCTCCCACGGCTCTTGAGCACGCGCGTTATATGCTGTAGTTCAAGGGCCACTTTAATTATCTTCTTTTGACTCCCCATGAATATCATTAATTGGAAAACACCCCACCACATTTACTAAGTACACTGTGTGGTTTCCTTAATAAATGTGGGGTTTCCTAGGCATTTCGGAAGGTAGGGAAAAAAAAAATTGCAGGGTTTCTACTGCTCCTTCTGGGAATTCTTAAGAACTACAAGGACCCCCGATTTGGGGGTCCCTGTTATACATGATGGTGTCCTGGACAGGAAACCCAGAGATCTGGACTCTGCTAGATCCACGGCTGAGAACCTGGACCCAGAATCTTTCTTTTCTCCTTTGTAAGGTGAGGTACAGATACAGTTTTAGATAAGGCCCTTACTGGAAGCAGGGCTTTTGCCTCTCCTAGATCTGCGCCCTGAGGAAAGGTGGGCAGATACCTACCTATCTTGGGGCCATTCCTAGCTCCCAGTCCAGCCAGAGCTGCTTCTGATGGGAAGTGTGCAGCTCTAACCCCATTCCACGTGTGCAGAGCAGCAGAAGAACCCTGGAAAATCCCGAAGGAGATCCCAGGGGTGAGTAGGAGGGAACCGAAGGCCAGAAATTAGATCTTCTGCTTGGGGAGCATAAATGACCGGCAATGCACATTTCTGCCTCGAAGAGCTCTCCGTGATTAAATGCCTCTGAACTTGAGGACATCAAAGACAGCTCAGGTTGTGGGGCTGTGTTGTGGGTGTATGATAACTGTTATCACTTCTTAAGTCTTTCTTCAAACATGGTATCGAGTCCAAGAGTCTACTTAATTATTATTAAACTAAAAACATGTCACATTCCAAAGATATTTTGGAAACAATAGATTTGGATATTTACTGGGGGCTTCCATCATTTCAACAAACTTGTATTTAGGGAGCAGCTGGTGTCCGCAAGCCTGAACTGTGAAACTGGTGTTTAGAGACGAAGCTGATAATTCTCTCACTCATTTACAAGATTACACTTAGGGGGAAGATTTCACCTGAGCGCGTCCCATGCCAGAAGCCAGAGAGATGCACAGACTTGGAAAAATCTGGGCCATGGATGCCATGTACTTAACATAGAGGGTGATTTTTGTCGGGGTAGAAATAAACAACTCTTGAGTGGTTGTGGATGCAGTGCAAATCTGATTCCAGATGGTAAGTGTGTGTGTTCGTTAAGAATGACATCGGTGGGGACTTCTGGGTGGCTCGGTGGGTTAAGCCTCTGCCTTCGGCTCAGGTCATGATTTCAGGGACCTGGGATCGAGCCCTCTCTGCTAGACCGGGAGCCTGCTTCTCCCTGCCTCTCTGCCTACTTGTCATCTCTCTCTCTGTCCGGAAAAAAAAAAAAAAAAAAAAAAAAACTTTAAGAATGACATCAGTGATAGAGATCACGATAAAAATAACCCAATTGAAATCGAGTGCAAAAACATCTTCCAGGAGTTAGAGTAAATTCTTAATCAGAAAGAAAGAAATTCTTCTACTGAAATTCACAGGATGAATCTCACAGGTCTTTTTCAAAACTCTAAATTCCAGGATCCTATGTAGACGAAATTAAGAAAACATTAAATGGGGTATGGAGCCATGTATAATCCTTGCTGTGAGTGAATCAATTTTGGCCTGAAGATACAAGGTTTCATGCTCAAGTCAGGTCTTGAAAAAGAAGGTCTAATTCTAATGACTTCACTTGAAATAATGTGTGTAGTTTTATTACTATCATAGCTGAATCTAGTATCTAAAGAAGGGTTTCCATGAAGAACAACACATCTCTAATCCTCTCCTAGATGGACATGAACCAGATGGGCAACAGGCTTGTGACCCTTAGCCTTTGATAGTGTGAGGTCAGGTGGAGAGGGAGAGAGGCTCTGCTCCAGGCCTCACTCCCCAGGATAGCCTTGGCCATCAGCCCCCCTTTAGGCGGAATTGCCTGAGCTCAGTATTTACGCTTTGAGATGTACAACCCGGCTTTAAATCCTAATCACCTCTCTTTCCTTTTAACCGGTTACTCCCTTTCTCCAAATTTCAGTTTCTTTCTTTGTAAGTAGGTAATTAAAATTGCCTTTCTGTGGGGATTAAATGAGATGATAGGCATCAAGTGTCTGATACACAGTGAGTGTTGGAGAAGCGTGCTAATGTTATTATTGTCATCTATTTATTTTACTTACTTACACTGAAACTAAATGAAAAGTTAATTTGAGGGCTTTACAAAAAAGTCCCTTTGTGAACTCAAGATATCACTGGTGATAGAATTATTTTGCTTTCTCCAATAAAACTTTCTTGAAACACCAATGAGAGGACAGACAATCTGTAAAGACTTGAAACCTTTAGTTTTTATTTTTGGCATGTCTTGGGTCTGCTTACTTTTCCTCTTTCTTTCTTTTTTCTTTCTTTCTTTCTTTTTTTTTTTAATATGTTATGAGCATTACAGAATTGGAAAAAGGATTAATAGCCTAAAAAAAATATAGACTTTATAAATCCACTTAGCCTGAGAATGGCTTTCTGGGGCAACTTGCCTTTCCAAAATAAATTTGCAAACTTCACCCTTATAAAAAAAAATTGGAATTTGGTGAGGCAAAAGAATTTGGACCGTATCAGCTTGTCATTCCAAATATAAAAATATTTAGTCTTACTTCGAGATAAATAGCAACAATTGAACTTAAGCCACTAAGAAAAATAAACATACAACTTCTTGAAAATGTACAAATAACTAGATGGTTTAAAAAATGTTATCAGAACTGTCTTTACCGCTAACAAGGTCTAAATGAAACTGTCGCCATGGATAATGTTTGTGTCTTGCGTTGTGACTGTCCTGACAAAGGCCTGTCCCGTTGGGGAGTAGATGAAGCTTAACATTCACAGGCCTTGGGAGCCATGGATGGAGAAACTCCGGCTGTCTGCCAAGCAGAACCTGGCAGATCTTTGGCAAGGTGGTTGCCCTGAGACAACTCTTGCCCTGAGACAATCGGGAAGGCTTGGGGAGAAGGTAAGATTTGAACTGAGTCTTAAATGTCCCTCTCCAGAGGTAACAATTTTCCTGCCTCCTTCCTCTTTACCTTCTCTACAGCACCACGTGCTTAGAGGGGTAAAGGTTGGAATCCATGGACGATCATGGCAGATGGGGGGAATATAGGAAAAATCTGCTTGATCTCTGAAAGCCCCGAGTTGAGTGTGGTACAGAACCAGTATTGAGGGGATCCTGAGTCCAATAATGATTTCCTGAAGTGACCTTGTCTTCCTCAGGTGACCTGATTAAGCACAGAGCTCTGGAGGGAGCCTTGAATTTGAATCTCTTCATTGACACCCATTACGTAAAGCCCTGGGGCCACAAAGAGCCTGCTACTCTTTGACAGGCATCTTTCACATTTGTAAAATAAGTATGTGAAAATTGGATTATTGTGAGGCTAGGTGATTTTTAATTATAATAATTATTGTTATCATTTTTTTTTAGCCTGCCCTCAGCCAAGTACATAGCTTAATTAGGTAGTTTTATTTATGTACTAATATTTACTTTGAATCTAGTTTCTTGATGAACTCAGTTAAAATCACAGGAGCCACAGACCTATGTGCTGTGGTATCCTGTTAAATCTAGGACACTTTTTTTGAGTAAGAAATATTTTTTTTTTTTTTTTAATCTCAGGAAACTCTATTACCAGAGTTGAGTTAGAGAATCACTTCAAGGAATATCTGGGGTCATTTTGTTTACAGGAAACGGGTTTAAGGGAATGCTTTTAAGGACATATTTCTTTTCAGTGTGATAGAGCTTCTCAGAGTTTTCCATATTAAGATTTATTCTTTCTAAAAGCATTAATAAGTACAGAATTAAACCATAGGGTAATAATTGAAACGGTTGCTATGAAAAATGTGACATTTTTAAAATCCAAATTCTAATACCTTCCTGTTGTTTTAAAACTCATAATACTTTTGAGTTATAATAATCAAACTGGAATTTTAGTTCTAACCACAAGCAGGAATCATAGTGCACAAAACAAACATTCGTAAAACAGTCTGAGTTAGAGTTAGAGCGGCAAAAATTGTGAAAAAATAAAAATCTCCCTTACTTGGCTGTTTTGACATATTTTCTCCTGCTGATAACACAAATACGAAAGAATTGACTGCATCTATCTGATCTCCCACAGACAATTGGCTAACTTATCAGAATACCTGCTTGCCTTAGATCTATGGATCCCTAGATTGAGCAAACAAAACTTAATCTAAAATAAGAAGAACCAGGAGTGCCTGAGTAGCTCAATCAGTTAAACGTCTGCCTTCGGCTCAGGTCATGGTCCCAGGGAACTCCCGGTGGAACTCCGTGTCCCAGGCTCTCTGCTCAGTAGGGAGTCTGCTACTCCCCTTCCCTCTCCCTGCCTCCCACTCATGCTCTCTGTCCCTATCTCTCTGCCTCTCTCTCAAATAAACAAATAAAATCTTAAAAAACAAAACAAGAAGAACCAGATTATACTTTATGCCTTTTTCCCTTTTAATATCCACGGCTGTTGTTGCAATAATTGTAGTTATTTTCATTGACACCTTGACATGGTTCCGGTAACTGGCCCAGTTCCCTGACTTCAAAGCAGAACACGTGACACAAATGGGGAGGATCATATTCCCCATTCCCTGAAAGCGGAGTGACTGGCACAGAGCGGGGGTGGGGGGGGCATCTGGCCCAAGCGCGACCTGTCAGAATTCTTTCCTGGGATTTGTTTTCCTGCAACTAGCAGAGAATACAGTTCTTCCTTCCTGGGTTGATAAAGACGTGATGTCATGACTCAGGATGTGCAATGAAGGACTAACCTTGCCTACGGAGAGGTTGGATCATTTGCCCCCAGCTCCAAGGAGGTAATCTCTAAAGCCTTGGAGGGTCCTGCCTGATAAGAGTGTCTTTGTTTACCTAGAGGTCTTGAGCCAGGCCAGATATCTGATGCTAACCATGTCATTTTTGGTGGAAGGCCTTGAGCCATGTGGTACCAGTCCTAGTTCTAGACGGACTAGAGACTAAGGTTATTCACATGAGTGACCAGCCTCTTTACGTAGCCAGCTCCTAATAAACTCTGGATGACAAAGTTTGAATGAGCTTTCCTGGTTGACAGTATTTTGTACATGTTACCACAATTATCACTTAGAGTAATATGTTCTTTCTTTTATTATTTTTATTTATTTTATTTTATTTTATTTTATTTCTTTTCAGTGTTCCAAGATCCATTGTTTATGCACCACACCCAGTGCTCCATGCAATACGTGCCCTCCTTAGCACCCACCACCAGACTCACCCAACCCCACCCCCTTCCCCTCCAAAACCCTCAGTTTGTTTCTCAGAGTCCACAGTCTCTCATGGTTCATCTCCCTCTCCGATTTCCCCCAACTCACTTCTCCTCTCCATCTCCCCATGTCCTCCATGTCATTCCTTATGCTCCACAAGTAAGTGAAACTATATGATAATTGACATTCTCTGCTTGAATAATATGTTCTATCCCCACCATTCCACTGCGAGAGAACAATTGGAAGCTTCATGCCTTAGCCTGTGTTGGGTCCTGCCTTATGTGCCTCTTCCTTTTGCTGATTTTAGTCTATAGCCTTTCTCTGTGATAAAAACTATAACCACAAGTATAACAACTTTTCTCTGTCCTGGGAGTCCTCTACTAAGGAATTGTTGAAACTCAGGGTGATCTCGGGGAACCTCTCAGACATTATCCAGGACATCTATGCTCTCCATTACTGGAGAAAGTTCTCCACTACTGGTGAAAGGCTCAGAAAGAGAAGCAGAGATGAGAAACATGAGAGATGAATGGAAGAGGTGAGAATGAGAGAAAATGGTATTGTGCCTCTGGCTCTATTGCTTGAGACCCTTTGAGGTACCTTGTTCATTTAGTTATTTCTTTGACTCTGTGGATTACCTCAGTATATTTCCAGTAATCTGTCTCTCTCTTTCTCACTTTCCTGCAAACAGTGTATACCGCATTCCTGGAAGTTTGTAAGTTACTGTATCATTTTCCAATTTCAGTTATATTTAGCTAAAAATATGTCAATTTCCATCCTTAGAGAAGTGAGTGTGACTAATAGTAAAATCCAAACAAAATAAAGACTTGTAAATATTTTTGGACCTTTCAACAAAGTTACTGAAAAACATACTTATTTCAAGTAAATTAATCTAGAAACGTGGACCTTACTTTGATAGGCCTCTTGAACCCCCCAAGTTATTTCTGAGCTGCTGTTAGAATAAGAGATATGAAAACAGAACTTAGGGGACACCTGAGTGGCTCAGTGGGTTATTCCTCTGCCTTCAGCTCGGGTCATGATCTCAGGGTCCTGGAATCGAGCCCCGCATTGGTTTCTCTGTTCAGCAGGGAACCTGCTTTCCCCCCTCTCTCTGCCTGCTGCTCTGCCTACTTGTGATCTCTCTCCTGTGTCAAATGAATAAGTAAAATCTTAAAAAAGCAAAACAAACCAAAACAGAACTTAGTATAGTCTTCTAGCTTCATACTTTCTGTGAGAATCTTCTAATATATAATTTTCTGCATTTTGAGCTCTCTGTATTGCTTTTGTGAAACAAGTGATAGAGTTTCAGCTCTCTAGGGATCAAAGCTAAACGCTAGTGATGATGCTCAAAAGAGACTATTCTAAATCCAAAGAGACTGTTTTTATAGAAAATGTTACATTCTTCTACTACTAAATTTCAAATATTAGCCCACAGAAGAGCAATTAGCAAGTATGTCATCTATAAAAAGTATGAACATTTAGACATTTGTATTGTTACTATTTATCATTCTGTTGATGGAGAATGGACCACATTCATTTCATGCCTGATATCAGTCCAGGAATGATAATTGAATTTCCACAAGTATTATCAGAATTCCTTGAGCTTTTTGGAACCAAAAGGAACTTTCTTAATTTGATAAATCTTTGTACAAACACTTAAAAATCACGTTTGAGGTAAAAGTATCATGAATATTCCCTTCAAAGTGCAGAAAAGGACAGACAATGAGGTTCCCTATTACTATCTCTAGGTCCTAGATATAACATTATATAAGTAAAAGAAATATGAACCATATTATTAGAATGAAATAATGAGCAGGATTATAGACAGTTTCTTTTCTTTTCTTTGTTTCTTTTTTTTGATAGTGTAAAAGAATTTTGGAAATTTGACTGACACAAGGTCAAAATTTAAATATCAATACATGCAATTAATTGTGTGGTTAAATACCAGCCTAACTGATCAGAAAATGTAATCTTTCAAGGATTCCATGCCCAATACCCACCAGGTATTGAAGAATAAATCTAAGAAAAGAAATAGATGATCTGAATGGAGATTATGGTACAACAGTATTGAAAAGACACAAAAAAAGGGGTTATATAAATGGAGATACAGTACATAGATGAGAAGACTTATTTTCCTAAAGAGATCAATTATCCCAAAACTAATCTAAATTTTTCATTAAAATCTCAACTTTTTCTTTCTTTTTTTTTTTTTTTTTTTCCTTTTTCCCACAGAGCTAGTGAGTTCATATGGAACTAGTTCATGCATCTTAAAGAGTCAGGGCCCAAAATAGTTCAGGTGCTTTTGAAGAGAAAGAATAATAAGCAGCACACACCCATTTAAGGATGCAATTATTTTAAGGCTATCATCCTCAAAACGCTATTCTAGTGGTAGGCTAGAGATGCCTGAAACAGACCCACATAGACATAGGGAGGGGATAAGAGGTGGTCTTACACACCAGTGGGGAGAGAACACGCTTGCTTTTGAAAGGAAACAGATATAGATATACAAAAATAAACATCAGATCTTAAAATCAGGAAACAAAGCTTTAAAATTCTTTTTCTTTTAAAGATTTTATTTATTTAACAGTGGGAGAGAGAGAGTACAAGCAGGGGGAGTGGCACAGAGAGGGAGAAGCAGGCTTCCTGCTGAGCAGGGAGCCGATGACAGACTTGATCCCAGGACCCTGGGATCATGGACTGAGCCAAAGGCAGATGCTTGAGTGACTGAGCCCCCTGGGGGCCCTGAAATTCTTAGACAGAAATGAAAGAGAATATATTTACGATGTCATGAGAGGAAATAATTTTTTAAATATGAAAAGTGTAAACCTGAAAAAGATGAATGAATTTGATTAAACTAAAATTATTCTGTGAAAACTCTTCTCTTTGTTTACAGACATCCCATAATATTTTTAACACCTACATTCTAAGATTATAGATTTTAATACTTCTCATTCCTATTAAGGACATATTAAAAAAGTCTTCAAAATTAATCAAAGATAAGTAGGCCTTGGAAAAATGAGCAAAGGATATGAACATCAATCTGAATCAGGAAATCTGAATCAACAAGAAATATCTGGAAAAAATGAACCTCTTTCCCTTGCTCTGTGATGATGGGGATGCAGATTAAAATACAATGACAGGGGTGCTGGGGTGGTTGAATCCTTAGGCATCTGTCTTTGGCTGGGGTCATGATCCCAGGGTCATGGGATCGAGCCCCGCATCAGGCTCCCTGCTTGGCTGATGCGGGGGGGTTCCCTCTCTCACTGTGTCTCTCTCTGTTAAGTAAATAAAGTAAATAATATCTTAAATAAAAATGACAAAGACATTGTTTCAAGCTCAACAGATTGCCAAAAAAAAAAAAAAAAAAAAAAGATAGAGAAAATGTGAGGAAAGGGGAGTTTTCATATACTATTGCAGGGGCTGTAGATTAGAACAATCACTGTGGAGACTAATTTTATAATATGTATTGAAGCAGCAGAATCTCATTCACTATGACCAGCAATTCCACGTCCTGGTGTATTACATTACAGAAAATGATACCCTGTACCTCATAGCTTATGACATCGAATGATAACTGGAAACAACCTGAACGTCAGTTAACAGACAAATTCATGAACACAGTTTATTCCTACAAGGAATACTATATAGCAGTTAAGATTAATGAAGTTAAAAAAAAAAGTAAAAAAAAAAAAAAGCTTAATGAAGGAGCTATCCCAGTAGTTCATTCATTGACAATCTCCTCCATTCTTCCACCAATGGCCTCCTTCTGTGGGGATTTTTATTCTTACTTATGCTTCCCTCTCTCTAGAACATTCTTTTCCCACAGATACTCTTCTGTGTCATTCCTGTGCTTTACCTGGCTTTCTGCACTCAAGATCTTATCTCCTTGGAAAGACCCTGGAGTGGACACAGTATAAACCATCCCATCTCCTTGACCTGGACAATCCTTTGACCTCCTGTATTTGCCCCCTGGTGGCTTCTGTTTTGCCCTATAAAGACAGATTCTGTTTCTGGGAGGTGGGTAAGTATTTGTTGAAGCAATACGTAGATATCGGCATACATTTAGATGTTTACGGGCCCCGTCACGAGATTTAAGGGCTCCCTCACATTCCTGTTTTCCTGTGGAAACAGACTGGGCCGATCTACCTTCCTACTGCAAACCCTCTCCTAGAACTACGGGATGAGCAGAAACATGAGGGACAAGAGGCAACATGTGAAACCCTCCAGCCTCCTCGCCCCCTTGCATGTTTGCTTTCCTGGGACCTTCCACGAGGTGCTCTGCACGTAGACAAGGGACCCATCCAGGAATAAGACGGTGTCCAGTGGAGCAGAGCTGGCTGTGTCCTCTGAGAACGCAAGGAAGCATGAGCAAGAGAAAAACGTCTGGGCTCAGATCCCAGTGAACTCATCTGCTTCTCCTTGAACTTTTTGCAATATCATCTATGCTGGAAATGATCATTTAAAGCCACAGCCTAGCATAATGTTTACATCCTGAGGGTTGGAACTGGAGTCATTAAGTCTTTCAAACAACAAGGTAATGTTCAGCTACTGCTCCTGGAGGAGGGGGCGTCATTTAGCACACTGCAGGGTGCTGATGCGAGCTGGCATCCTGGGAACCTGAAAGCCTTGTTACCTCTCTTTGACCTAGGGTTCACCTTGTCTTCTGTGGAGTAGCCTGGGAATGTGATCTCCTCGTTTTCTTAAGTTACATAGCTAAGTGTGCTTTGAATTACTTGTGTTAGTGGAAAGATAAGGTAGACCCGGGTACGGGTTGTAGCCATATTATTTCCTAGCCACCTTACCTTGGGCAAGCTGTTTCTTGATCGTCCTTCCCTTTCGTCACCTGAGTGATGGAGTTATAAAACATCTCCTACCTCTGGGTTTTGGGGGTTGATGCATTGAAATTGTAGATGTAAGGCACAATGCTGGTCCAACTCGGACAGGCAAAAAAAAAAAAAATCATACTTTATGGCATAGCTTGCGTCCTATCTCTCTCTGTGGACATATTAATTCTCCTTTGTACAAATCCCAGGTGATTACATTGAAATGAATATTCTCTTCCACAAGCCCAGAGCTGCGAGGATTTTGTTTTTCCCCAGTTGGCTGAATGAGGTAGAGGGCAAAGAGAAGTAAGTAATGTTAATAAGCGGTACCACTCATATCTTCATGGCGATCTCCTTGTAACCAGATAACTTCCTTCTAGCTGCATGTGTGAGCTGAATTTACCGAGTCCTCTAGAGAAGAAGGGAGATCGAAATGAGATGGGAAGAAAGCCTGTCTCTAGATATTGAATATCCTGGCCTAGGAGAGACTTAAACAAAAATTAAAAACGTTAGTCTTCTTCCTTTTTTTTTTTTTTTAAAGATTTTATTTATTTATTTGACAGACAGCGATCCCTAGTAGGGCAGAGAGGCAGGCAGAGAGCGAGGAGGAAGCAAGCTCCCCACTGACCAGAGAGTCCGATGCAGGACTCGATCTCAGGATCCTGAGATCGTGACCTGAGCCAAAAGCAGAAGCTTTAACCAACTGAGCCACCCAGGTGCCCCAGAAAAGCATAAGTCTTCATTTTGAGGGATTGTACCATAGCTGATATTCCGAGTCACACTGAAAGACCTCCATTAAACATCAACCAGTTTAGAAAATCCATTATTCGACGTGATTGCCTAACAACTAAATGAAAGAAAGCAGATGAAGATCACTTTATTTTGATGAAGACACCCACACTAATTAAAGATTAATTCAAAGTAAGGAGGAGTGAGTCTTAACCCCCTTCCCTATTCTTCAGAGCCTCTGTGAATGCCTACGAATTAAGCAATTTTAACAACACACTGATTTTTAAAACATTCTCGATGGGTACTTGGGTAGAGCTATAGCATGGTAAACAGGTTGGTTCACTTGTTTAATGCCCCATCTACTCCTGGTGACTTCCTTCTCTTGTTCTTCTTACAACTTGCTCTACTCCATTTTCATCATATGTGCAGGATGCCCTCCTCTATCTTCAGCCAATTCATGTTGAAACTGAACCTTTTCAAGGTGGTTTTGTTAATCATCATTCCTGAACATACCTCTTCTAACCTTTATATAATCTTGGGCTAGAACACTGATTCTCTAGCAAAATAACTGGGGGTTATTTTGCTCCCCACCCAGGGGACATTTGGGAATATCTGAGGCCAGTTTTGGCTGTCCCAACTGGGTGAGAGCCATGCTAATGACATCGATTGGAAGAGGCCAAGGAACACACTGCAAAGCACAGGACTGCCCCCCACAACAAAGACTTAGCCAGCTTAAAATGTGAAAAGCCTGGAGGTTGAGAAACTCTAGGGTTACTACAAGCTTTTTCCATTAAAGCTGGACATTTTTGGGAGTGAAAGATGGTGCATTTACCAATGATGCTTGGATATCTGGTACGACCTGGGACTTAGTGTTGCCGGTATATGGGATCTCTGGTCCCCTATCTTGAATTTGTTTTCTTTTGGATTGATGAGGCATTGTTTGGAAGTATTGTTTTAATTTGCTTTCTTGACTTGCTGTTAGACCTTTTTTACCAGTTCGACTCTTAGCTACCCAAAGACAGGAGTAGGAGGTTCAACCTCTGTATCTTTCCTTTCTCCTTCTAGGACTTTCTCCAGAATACCTACTTGATAAACCTTCTTGACTGACTGTGCCTATTTGTAATCTCTGCTCACAACTGGGTCCTTGACAAAACCTACTATAAACTTCTCAACCATCAATTATACATAAAAAATGTGGGTGAAATGATGGAGAAGAATTCAACAAATAGCATTGCTCATAATGGAGAGAAGATTCTACCTTCTACAATATGTAATTTGATGAAATATGCTAAGCAAGGTACAATCCCTATAATTGGTACTCATTTAAATTACTCATGTTTACTGTAAATGTTTTCATTGTAAAAAATGTGCTTCTATTGCGTTAGATAAAATTTTATTATTGAAAACATGGTTAAACAATTAAAATGAACAAAGATATATGAAGTTCCCCAAATCTTGATCGGGATCGAGTAGATACATAATGACTATTAGTTCTGTTTGCCTCCCATTACAGATAACACCTAATTTTAGGCCATCTAAATTGTCTTATAAGTTTTTAAATTATCGATTCTAGGGGATTTTTGAAGTTACCGAGATGGTTAAAATTGGTTGGCATAGGGACAACTGGGTAGCTCAGTCAGTTAAGCATCTGCCTTCAGCTCAGGTCATGATCTTGGGGTTCTGGGATTGAGCTCCTGCATTGGGCTCCCTGCTCAGTTGCTTGTCCCTCTCCTTCTGCCTTCCCCTACCCCCACGTGTGCACATGCACTCTCTCTTTCTCTCAAAAAAAAAAAAAAAAAAAAAAAAAAGATAAAATCTTTTTTAAAGTGATTGGTATGATGTTTGTGGGGTTCTGTAACAAAGCATCACAGACTGGGTGGCTTAAAAGACAGAAAGTTAGAGTCTCACAGCTCTGGAGGCTGGAAGTCCAAAATCAAGGTGTTGGCAGCTCTTGCTCCTTGGGAGGGCCATGAGGAAGACTCTGTCTCAGGCTCCTCTCTGTGGCCATTGGAAGACATCTTCTTCCCTCTATATGTATCTCTGTGTCTGATTTCCCTTCTGTATAAGGACATCAGTCATATTAGATTAGGGCCCCTATCCTGAAGAACTCATTTTAACTGATTATCTCTGTAAAGACCCTGTCCCCAAATAAGGTCCTTTTTTCAGATGTACCTCAACATATTCATTTAGGGGGTACACTTCTACCCATCACAGCTGATAAAGAAATGCCAATAAAAAGATTAGGGGTTACATTTAAATTTTATACAAAGAATAATTTTATAGTACCTTACTATAAAGAGAAAATTGTGGAGTCCCTACAGGCTGGAAATATGAGTGATAAACTTCAAGTTGTTGTGGGCCACCGGAAAATACATAATAGCAGTTTATCCTTTAAGATACTGAAAAGAACTTTCCTGAGGAAATCACATAGATAAAAATGTGAACACCTTTCTTCTGAGCATCTCAAAATACTTAGCCTGTCTTCTATCTTTTTTTTTTTACCTCTCAAAATCTCTTGGGTGGGATGTGGGACATCCCACAGGTGAGAAAACTGAGGTGAATGGAAATTAAATCATTTAGTTTCACATTATCTTCCCTTTCTAAACGCAGAAGTAAATTTGTTCTCTGCATTTGCCTTATTGGAGGTATGTCTGCTCGACTAGTTAGAGCATGAAAAAGATTATGGGATTCCAGGACTGTTGATCTTTAAATGGATTGTATTCATGAAGTAATCAGGGTGGGGGCGGTCTGGAGGGCAGCCCAGGGATCTACCAGGATGGGATCTGAGCCAGGTGAGGGTTGTGGCATTCTCTGAGCGGGGATAGCCCCTGTCTGCCCATTACATCAGGCCAGGAAGAGAAAATTTAAAGATATATGCCTACCTTTATACAAACTTATGTCTATTATATAAGACATATATATGCATTATATATATGTAATATTTAAATTTCTCTTCCTAGCCTGATGTAGATACATACGGTATGTTCTAGGACTGTATTGTGTAGATATATTATAAAATGTGTATAATATTTTGTATCCCTCTGTCTGACAAGAATAGTGGACAGGGACCTGCCCCTCCCAACCCCCCTGCCCCACTCTCATCCTACCACTGCGCTTGCTAGTGGACTTGAGGCAAGCGCCTTTGCTTCCGGGACACCTGTTTTCTCAGCTGTAAGATCAGAATATCAGCTTGCATGCCCGGCCAGGTCTCCTACAACATCACAATCTGAAGCGGGAGGGAGATTGTCCCAAGTATTAAAAGCAATTCTCCCGCGGTCAACCCACGTGCTGAATGGACCCTCAAAGCCTAGTAATTGGGTAACCTCGTCCCAGCCCTGTCGCTTACCAAGTCTGGTTGGGGGTGGGGACGCCTGAGTATTTCCGGAACAAAATGAAGAGTTCTCCAAGACGCCTAGCGCTGACCTCCTGGCCTTGCCCACCAGCCGCCCCTCCTCCCCTCCTGGTATCCCTTTCCCCTACCCCCATCCTGGGACGCTCACCAGCCCCGCGGAGTGCCGGCCGCTGCGGCCGCGGGGTGGACGCTGTGAACTCTCCAGATCGGAGAGGGAAAACCTCGGCGCCCAGGGTTTGCCTTTTCCCGACAGTTTCAGCGACTCTCAAATGCAGGGGAGTTAGAATGCGCGGGGTCCAGGACTGGGTTATCTACACAGAGGCCCCTTGATCGGCCGGCCTCACTCCCTTACCGCGGGGCGGCCTCCGCAAGTTATCAGAGTGTCGTTAACGGGGGCAGCTGCTGGTAAACAAGGCGGATGTCGACACCAGCGCCGCAGTCCGCAGGAATTTAACTTTAATCTGTCCCTTTGCTTAAAGGAGCACCCCTCTCCTTCTCTGGGTTGCGGGCATCATTAATTCATCTCCGTCAACGTTCCGATGGAAGGCTGGCATTGACTCGGGGAAACCCGCTGGGATCGGGAATTAATAAGGTGCTAGGGACGTTCACCTTAGGTCAATTCGAGGGGACACGGAGAGAAAGAGAAGTTGCTCCGGAGTTCCCCGGCTTAGCTGGAAACCGATCCTACATATTTATAAAGGTGAAACTGGAGGGCTGCCAAGCGCCTGCATTGAAGTGATTAACAAATGTTTCTCTTTAAGTGGACACCTCTTGTTCTAAATATATTTGACAAGAATGCAAAGAGTCATCTGGAGGGCACCGAGGGCACCGCTCGGGCCTTCTCTGGCGCGGCCGGCGGGGATCGCAGGCCCGGCCCGGCCCGCGCCGCTCCCCGCTCGGTGCCAGCCGAGTTCACGTCGCCGGTGGGCAGGCTGCCAGCGCCGGCGGCTCCCCGCTGTTTAACGACAATGGATTTACTGCTTCTCTGCATATTGGTGTTATTTTGTATAAACAAGGTTAACAGTCCTTTTAAATTAAATGCACCACCTGGTGACTGAATGGGTGACCTTGCCAGCTCTTTTCACCTGGCTCGGAGAAGCCCAGGATCCCGCTCGCATTTCTACCTGTAGCTCGGGATTGGAATCGCCCTCCCTTCTTATTTAAAGAGGGGGAGCTGTCCTCCCCCTCGCGCTCTGACCCTGCCGCGGGCGACCCGCACGCCGGGAGGTACAGGTGCGCGCGGCAGGTGAGCCCCGCGCGACCATCTTGCGCGAGGCGCAGGTCGGCTGCAGGCGGTGCCGGGGGTCTGCGCGGCGGCCGCCCGCCGGGGAGATCCGGGACCGCCCGGGTCGGGCGGTCGGGGTCCCAGGAGAGTGACAGCCGGCCCTGTGGGCCCTGCCAAGGCTGCCTTCAAAATAAAGATCTCCAGAGGGGGCAACACCGTGAAAAAGGTTCTTTGTGTTTCACTCTAGCGTGGTATTGATCTAATATAGGCCTCGGCACTTTCCCCACCCTCCAGGAATTTGAACACCTGGAAAAATTCTCCCGGCTTTACATGTGAGGAAATTTAATGGTGTAAACAAACTCAGCAGGAAGCCCCCTTTGATATGGGAAGGCGGTGGTGCCTAGCTGAACGGCTTGAAAGACTTTGCCTGGGAACGTCCACTGTGATGTTGAAGGGTGGCTCGGAGCTGTGTAGGAAAATGCAGACAGGGAGCACCGCTTTAGATACATCTAGAAACTTCGTCCAGAAATTTTCAAGCCGGAGACACTTTCGTTACTCATTGAATGAAAGGCACCACCTCACTTCCTCCTTATCATTTGCCAACCCTCCTGCCCCCCCCCCCATCCCCAAATAGGGCCGAAATTACTCGGAAGTAATTGCCTTCCATTTTAGCCTAAATTCTAGACCGGTCCGGCAGCCCCATTGCTATGCAAAGAAGGAAATCAGATACAGAGAGGTGAGGTGACTTCCCCAGGTTCACCTGATCCAGAAGCCAGGCCCCAGGTCTGCAAGTCCAAGGCAGTTTTTGCTGTTCCCACGGAGTCCCTGCTCTGCCTACCCAGAGTGTGCAGTGTGAGCCAGAGCCCTTGGAAATTTGTTTTTGTTCTTAGCGCCATAAAAGTCACTGGTTACATAGCTTCTGCATAAGTTCTTAGAAGTCCAAATTCCAATAATGGAAATGTCTAATTAGGCAGAGTAAAGTAATTCCAGTACCTGATATAATTTTCATTGCTAGAATTCTAACATTTTATATACGTTTTATTAAAAAGAATACAGATTTTTAATACATTTTAGTGAGTGAGATATAATGTGTCCCCTCTTCCAAAACTTCCCTAAAGAGTACATTAAATGTGTGCGTGGTGGGGGATAGGGGATTAATATTAAGAATATTAATTTTTATTATATTATTGTACATGAATAAAATCCATTGTCCATAGTCACAAAGAGTATTTCTCAGTAAGTCTGTTTCTAGTGGCATGAAACATTTAGTGTGGGCATACAGGGTGCTAGGTTTTGGGGGTCCAGAAATGAACAAGGCACCATCGGGAGCTAGATTGGTTATGGAAAGTCGGAGGGATTCAGTGTATGTATAAGAAATCTCTTTGGGTAGGGTATGGGGTCCCAGAGCTGAAAGCTCCTAACTCTGGGCACCCGAGCAAACTTCACAGAGCTAGAAGTGCTCTACCCTAGGCAATTTCATGTGTGTTATTGTGAAACAAGTCGGAATAGGAAGATATTTACCTTAGGGATTACCTATCGTGATTACTGTTTGCCAGGCCTTCTCCTTGATACTCGGCCTAATCCTCCTAACACCCCAGGAACTCCACTTTACATGGGGGGAAAGTGAGCTGTGGAGAAATTCAGTCATTTGGCCAATGTTTCACAACAGAGAAATGCAGACCCAAGCATGAGTCCATGCTCTTACGCTGCCCCTGGATGATTCCATGGGCGTTGTATGCACATAGCTGTGTATTACTTTCTTCCTTTCAAACAATCTATTTTCCAGGAACTAGTTATCACAATGGAACACATAACTTAAAAGTTACTCATTGCCAGACACTACTGTGAACTTTTTATACAAGCCTCTCATTATCTTCTCGCCCCCAAGTCCTGTAAAGTAAGTATTTTCTCACTTTGCAGTTAAGGAGACTGGGCAGTTTATCATCATCATGGTCAGCAGCAACATTTATGTCTTCCTCATCACATTCAATAAACTTATCGGGGGGTGCCTGGGTGGCTCAGTGGGTTAAAGCCTCTGCCTTCTGCTCAGGTCATGATCCCAGAGTCCTGGGATAGAGCCTTTGCTCAGCAGGGAGCCTGCTTCCTCCTCTCTCTCTCTGCCTGCCTCTCTGCCTACTTGTGATCTCTCTGTCAAATAAATAAATAAAATCTTAAAAAAATATATATATATAAATAAACTTACACAACTAAATCCACAGAGTATTTAGAATTATTGGATTTTGGGGGACAGGAAAAAACCCTTGACTATTCTTCTCCACTGTAAGACCAAATTCCCAGGCTTTTCACCTAGAAGTATAAGGCACGGAGACTGTCATGGTAAACACCCAGGAAACAAGACAGGTCCATGAAGACACGGGCGTCTTTACAGTAGAAGGGGGCTTTGCAGAGATATTAGAGCAAAAATCACAAGAGAGAATGACAGTTGAGAACTGGGGTTGTCAGGAATATAAGAGGTAATTTCTAGTTAATCCTAATGTAGCCCTTCTTTAGGGCAAATAGATTTCTGTTACATTGTAGAAGCTGCTCTCAGAATATGAAGCTAATTACTTCATGATAAAGTGTTTTTTCATAGATTACTCACCACGGTGACCTCCATCCTCCACATTGTTCCACTGATACAAACATGGCCCTCTTACTCCCCTCACCCCCACCCCCTAGCAAATCTACCTTGAGTCAGAAGAGTTTATCACTTCTCTGAGTGTCAGACCACGTCAGGAAATGAAGTGTTGCCTGGTTAGTGTTTGGTTTTGTTTCAGTCCATATAAGGCAGCTCTACTGATTTTTCCAATCACAAAAAAATATTATATATTAATAAGGAAAATTGGGAGAACCATAAAGAACAAAAGAGAAACTCATTGAAAATTCTATGGCTGAAAATACTTTGGCATTTTTCTCTTCCGGCCTTATTTCACATGAAATCTGTGAGGAAAAAGTAGGACCACTGTCATGTGTTTTGTTGATGCTACTTTTTTACTTCGTAAACAAGTTTCAGTATCAAATATTCTTCAAAATTTGTATTTTCAAT
This sequence comes from Mustela lutreola, assembly GCF_030435805.1. NCBI lineage: Eukaryota > Metazoa > Chordata > Mammalia > Carnivora > Mustelidae > Mustela > Mustela lutreola. The sequence goes on along the minus strand of NC_081296.1, from coordinate 21,090,837 downwards.
GATTATATAACATTCATTGTAAGAATTTATTATAATTTTCATAATACGGGTTAATAATTCCTCCTTTTCTGAGTATGTAGGTTATTTCTAATCGTTGCTCTTAGAAATAATCTTCTGCATATATTTTGGCTGCCTATATAATTTTCCCTGGCTTGCATGGATTGCTTAGAAATGAAGCTATTGGATCAAAAATCGTGCACTTTTGCTGTGCCTCAGGAATGTGAACATGCCTGACACACAAGTGACTTTGGGGGGATAGGATAAGATTCAGAAGTTGAAGGGTACACAAATTTTAATGCTATATTTGGTAACTTCTGCAAAAAAATTAAAAACGTGTGTGTGTGTGTGTGTGTGTGCATATTTTTCCTAAACTTGAAAATTGTGCTGGACTGCCTTCTGTATTCCAATCTGAGACTTCCTTTGTATCATATGTTGCTTCCTTTAAGGTTGGATTTCTGCCTTTTGGATGTTAACAAGGGGAAAAAAGAAAACATAGTGGAGACACTAGAGCTTACCATAACTCACCATAGTTTGGAATTACTGTAAGGGAATTTAGAAATTCTAGTTTGTCAAGTATCTCGTCCCTTTTGTTTTTTTCAAGAACACAGGCTTGTGTTCTTATTTTTCAGGAACAGCAGAAGGTTGCTATTAAAAGCCAACAAGCACACACACGCACACAAACAAACAAACCAAAAAAACAACTTCCACCAGAATTTATAAACTCTGGAGGAGTAAGCTATTAAGTAGTACATTATGGCCCCAAAGAGACATTATGAATTTCTAAGGCATCTAACTTTGTCTTGTTTCATGGCTAAATGAATTTGCAGTGCAACTTTAAATGGAAGTTATGTTTGACCGTGTTCTATATGACTTCTTTCAGGTTGGGAGAAAATAGAACCATTATTTGTTGTCCGAGCTCCTGGATCACACGCTACCACTTGCTTATCTCACTGGGCTCAAGCTTTTCCTGTGGCATGCCCCCCTGTTCATCTACCTATCTGCCTCGCCCATGGTTTGCTGAATGCTCCCGGTGAGCCTGGTATCCTGAAGGACCTTCGTATCCGCTGTGGTTGGGTTCTCTCAGCTTTCTGCTTGGCCTTGGTCAAAGCCACGGTACACTCCAACTCTTCAGCTCTGGCCCGAATGCCTTGAGCTTGAATACAAATAACCTTGGAGTGGGAAGCTTTTCTACTCAACTACGGACATAGCTGAACAGATTTTGCTTTAGTGAAATGAAGTGGAGCCTGAATTTATCTGGAAATGTGTGGAATCAGCAGAGAGCAGTAAACACAAGTCTAGGGAAGTGGGAAACCATTGTGAACGATTTCGTGTTTTTCACTCCCAGCGGGCATTTGGGCATTATTGTAAAGAACCATGTTTTCAAACCTGCCAATAACAGAACAGATCTTTATTCATTGTGGATGAGGCTTCCACTGGGAGAGTTGAAACTCTCGTTCCTTTTTCACCAACTAGAGAAGCTCTTCAGAGTTCCAAGCTTCTGTTTTCTGACTTCCACGCCATAAAGGGAGATGTTAGATATATTTCCCATAGAATAACCTCAGGGCTTTCTGGGGGAAGTTGGACAGTTTCTATGGTGGCATAGAACGACAGTTCACCAGAGAAACAATCCCAAGGAAAGGGCAAATATATGCTTTCTGTCCATTTGTCTTTCCTCTGTGTGTATTGTTGCAAACAATAGAATCCACTCAAGTAAGTTTAGGCAGAAAAGGGATTTAATAAGGGAAATGGGTAGCTCGTAGAATCACTGTGGTGGGGGGCGGATTGCTGTAGAAACAGATTTGAGGCTAAGTTTCCAGAAACATGTCCCACATCAAATCACAAAACCACAGTATGAGTAGACATTTGTCATTGCCCCTTCACGAACTGTAGACTTCCAAACTTTTGCAGCTCTGCTGGGGCCTCCGGTGATGGATGCTAATCTTGCAGTGGGAACTCAGTGTTGCAACCCAAGACTGGAAGCTTATGTTGCCACATGAACCCAGAAAATGGAAACTCCACCAGGACTTCGAACCAAATGCCCCAGCCATGTGTCTCATGGAGGCAGCACCATGGGAGATACAAGGGGAGCTGGGGATTCCCGTGCTGATTTCAATCCTGGGGTTTGGGGGCATCGCTGTATATATCCTCTGGGTTTGTGTTCCAACATTCACATTTATTAAGCAGGACAACGTCTTCCAAATTCTAGACAGGAGCCTGCAGCCTAGCAAAGTGGTTGACTGTCTGGGCCTCAGAATCAGTCAGACATAGGTTCGAATTTAGGCCCAACCTGCTGTTCTCATAGTGACGTAATAAGAAGTCACTTCCCTCTCTTCCTTTCTCCTCTGTGCGTCAACTTCCTTATCTGCAAAAGACACTGACTACCATGTATCTTAGAGGCATGTGATAAAAGTTTAAATGAACATCTACATCAAACCCTTTGTACAGGTTTTTTCTTTTTTTTTTAAAGGTTTTATTTATTTGACAGAGATCACAAGCAAGCAGAGAGGCAGGCAGCAAGAGAATAGGATGCAGGCTCTCTGCTGAGAGATCCCAGGACCCTGGGATCATGACCCAAGCTGAAGGCAGAGGCTTTTTTTTTATTTTTTAAAAGATTTTTATTCATCTATTTGACAGACGGAAATCACAAGTAGTCAGAGTGGTAGGCAAAGAGAGAGAGGGGAAAGCAGGGTCCCTGCTGAGCAGAGAGCCCGATGCGGGGCTCGATCCCAGGACCCTGGGATCATGACCTGAGCCGAAGGCAGAGGCTTTAACCCACTGAGCCACCCAGGCGCCCCTGAATAGTTTTTTATAACGCCGTGAACATTCACAATCTAGTGGTTGTCATTCCAATTACTAGTAAAATATAGGTGTATGGTTTGGGAAGGGGGAGAAACTCTTATTGTCAGAGATCATATATTAATAATAATAATAATAACAACAACAACAATAATCCCACTAGTAACAAACCAGCCTCTTCCCAAGCCACCCAAGTTCATTTTAACATTTCTTGTAAGATATTCCAGTTCATACAAGGAATTATATGGCTGAACAATGGGAAAATGTGAGGTCAGATGCTTCCTCAACTGTTTCCAAAATAAATAGTTACAGGAAGCTCACTCCCCTCTGCCTTAAAGATTGGGAGGGGGGCTCGTGGAGGAGGCTCTGTGACTGTGAGTTCTCTATGGGAGATGTGGGAGCAGATCAATCCGTGGCCAAGTGTTTTAGCCGCACGTTTATTGTGTTTGACAGCGATGACAATGTAGTACGCACTGAATAAAATGACGGATGCACCCCTTCTCTCTCTCACACACACACTGCTTCTATGTTCCCCTTGAACCTTCTGAGTGAAAGCCAGTCATACAAAAAGCATGCAGGGTGGGAGTTGAGATCTGCCGCGACCAAAATTACCCAGGAATTCCAAATTTCCAGAGTCGCAGAGGGGAACCTCACTAGCCAGAGGAGAAAGAATACAAAAGACTGCGTGTTCAGTAGTTAAGAGTCAGATCAAATGGGAAAAGCCTGCCTGGCCACAGAATTACATTTCTTGGTCATCAAGCCTTGTCTCCTTCCCATGGTGTGGGCAGCCGATGGACAAAGAAACAAGAGATATCTACGTTTACTGTAAATTTACATTATACAAGGCAAAACTATTTTTTGATGCTTCTACTCCACTGTTCAAAATCCTACTTAGATGCCATCCCATTCCCCTCGCTGCTGATACCCAGATGTTTCCACTTGCGATTAGGGCAGGCAGCATCCAGATGTTTTGAGGGGGCGGAGGAAGTTCTTTCATTTGTGGCAAATTTGAGAGGTGAAGATTCATTGACTCATGTAATAGTAATCTTCCTACCCCCGGAATTTGGAGCCAGGCTTCTTGCCCGCTTTCCTAGTCCTGTGTGGGGTCATCTCACTGGTATGGGACAGTGGGGGAACCTACAGGGCTGGGATTGTGTGGCTCCCGAAATATCTACCACAGTTTGGATTCGCCCTAGGCAATTCCTTCTGTTCTTTTAAAGGTCATTTTGTAGACAAGGAGGAAACTTCTGGCCACATCACCAGCACAAACTAGCATCCTACGCTGGTTCTCCCGCCATCCTCTCCAAAGATTTGCTCTGGATTCATAGAGCTCTTGTTCTAGAAATCTCCCTGTTCTCAGCTCACAAGAACCACAAATCTTGAACCAAGCACATCTTTTCTGTAGTTTCTGAATCTTTTTTCTGCTTACCCGGGATTCAGTTATATTTCATCTTCTTGCCCCCCTCCCCACGACCCTGCTCCCTGCTGGGCCCTCCTGCCTTGTTCACTCTGTCCCAGCCCTACTGTTCCGTCACTTGGATATACTTTGCACACTCGTGCCTGGATGAGCGGGTGGATGGATGAGGGAGGGTTTGCCTCAGCGGTTCCCTGTGTCCAAAACGTTCTTCCCTGGATGTCCCCAGGGGCCCAGACACATTTCACTGGGGTCTCTGCCCCAGGGTTCCTTTTTTGGAAAAACCTTCCGTTTCCACACTGGGTGAAATATCAGTGCCCACCACCACTTCCTGATTTCCTCTCCCCACCTGACAGGGCAAATAATGGTTTGCTTAATTGATCCTGTCTCTCTTTCCCTACTAGGATCTAAACGCTGTGAGGGCAAGGTAGGTGTCTGTTTTGTTTCTTGCTGCCTATCCATGGCCTAGAACTCTACACCTCATTCAGGTTGGGCCCTTTACTAACAATATTGTTGTTCTGCTTCTGTTTTTATGCAGTTTATGAAAGATTCACTCATCCTCTATAGACATCAGTGGACTCCTATTCTCTTATGCTCACAGTGGTTCTTTTCCTGAAGAATTAGATGAGAAATAGGGGTGCCTGTGTGGTTTAGTTGGTTAAGTATCTTAGTTCATGATCGCAGGGTCCTGGAATCAAGCCCTGCATCAGGCTCCCTGCTCAGCCGGAAGCCTGCTTCTCCCTCTCCCTCTGTCCTTTCCCTGCTTGTGCTTTCAAGCTCTCAAATAAATAAATAACAAAATCCTCAAAAAAAAAAAAAAAAAACAAGAATTAGGTGAGGAATGGAGTGAGCTATTTCCCAAGGTTTTCACAGCAAATATTCAATGGTCAGGAGGCAATTTAAGCACTTTGCTTTTTTGCTGCTGCTTCGGAAAGAGTAAGCACCTCATTAAAAAAAAAAAAAAAAGAATAACAATTCTGTAGGTATAATGCGAAGCGTAGTGACTATAGTTAACAGTATTGTATTACGTATTTGGGGGTTGCTAAGAAAGTAGATCTTTTAAAAGTTTTCAACATGAGAAAAGAAATTGAATTACGTGTAGTGAAGGACGTTAGCGCGACTTACTGTGGTGATCATTTTGAAGTATGAGTCATTATGTTGTACACCTGAAATTAATATAATGTTATATGTCAATTATATCTCAAAAAAAACTGACTAATAGAGAAACTACATCTCTATCATCTGAAATGACTCTTTAATGTCCTTTTTTCAAGAGCTGAGCTTACAAGGAAGCCCGAGAATATTTCTGGCCCTTCACCGACTCCATTCATTGCCCTTCTGGGCCCAGGAGGGCATCAGATGCATGACCTCTACCCTGGGAATTTCTCATTCAAGTGTCTTTTTCCCCTGTAAATATAATCTTATCTTTTCCTGAAATTTAAATTTGCGACAGACTTACATGCCTTTCCTTTTTTTTTTTCCACTTTCTTTTATTGGTCACACTCCGTAAGAATCTTCTGCACTTTGTACTTCATGACTGAACTCTGAGGTTGCTTCCTGGCTGATTCCTCATTGCTCTGCTTCGCTGTGAAGACACCAAAACCTCACCGTAAGATCCCAGTCAATATTTGCAAACCAAGTGAGTCATCGCTGGGGCCTCCATTTTAAAGCACGGAGGGTGAACTTGCTAACTTCCAGCCCTCCATCTCGAGATGGCAAGGCACTGTTTTATTACCATTCAGAATTTCTTAAAAGTTGCTGGGATATGTTTTTGAAGAACATGATTCCTTTTGTGTGGGAAGAAACAATAAAGATAATAGGGCAAATGTATTTCCTAAAATGAACCATTGTGTTTCCATTTTGAAATTCTCTGTCAAAATGGTTTTTGTCTCAACAAGTTACAGCTTTCTGTGTAGGAAAAAAAGAGCAGGGATCTGGCCAAAAACAAAAAACAAAAAACAAAAAACAAAAAAAAGAAAATTGTGCACAGCTCCTTAAAGAAACACAGGAAAACCAAGTATTAGCTATGGATAAACTGACTTATTGACCCAAGTGTTGACCTAAATTCCCTCTGATTATATTAAATCCAAAGGAGGGCATTTAGACCTGCAGTAGGTTCTGCCATCTTTGACACAGAAATACACTGACTCAACATCTTGTTATGCTGGAGATTCACATTTGACAATTGCCCTTCAAGAAGAGAGAAAATCCTAGCAAGTCATTGTCCTTGGTTGAATGATGCCCAGAGAAAAGAAAAAAAAAAATTGAATCTCCTTTTTACTTAAGCAGTTTTAATTCCTCAAGTTAAGCGGAGAAAATAAAGATATGTAATTGGGAGTCCAAGGCCACCCATGGTTTTCTACTGAGCATTACCTTGGCATCTGCACAGAGTTCTTCTGTTCTAGCATTTCAATAGTTCAATGTTCACCTCTTTTTATATTTGGACCTTGACGACACAAATGGAGATACTATGTAGTCTGTTAAAATAGGAGAGATAGTGTGCACGTTTTATTATTCGCCATTTTTAAAAATCTGTATTTTTATGCTATTAATAATTATACAGGGACTTAAAATCTATGGCCTCTTCCACAAAATGGTCTTGAATGATGCCCCCATTTGCTTAATTCTGCTTTTTGTAAATCACTTGCCCTCCCCCCCCACCAAAAAAAAATCTCTGGATGGACTTTCAAAGATGTCTTTTGTAGAAACACTGGGGTCTTGTAATTACTTGAGTACAACTATCCAGTCTGAGAGGATGACCTTTCACCTCCTATCCAAAAAAAGAGCACTCTGGAGAGACGGGTGCTGTAATCTGGGTTTAAGGCTTCTCACCACCATGTTGAGAGCCCGTTTCCTGCACCACACACAAACAGTGGCAAGAAAACCCAGGTTCAACATTCACTTTAGCATTTGCCTGTGTTGCTCTTGAGAAATTCTCCTGCTTACAATGAAGAAAGGGTCTTATCCTAAGCACCACCATCCCTCCCTGCCCCTTGCCGGGTAGGGATGGGAACACATAATAATAACACCTAATAAGCGGTTTGTGGGAAACTGTCCAGAGGGAGACGGGACAGAGGAGATTAGATCTCAAGGAGGTGAGCAAGTTCAAGGGTGGTTCTAGAGTGGCTGTATTGTCTCCCATAATTCATTTGAGCACCAGGAGAAAGGCTGAATCTTGAGTCCTGCCATAGGACACCAAGCGGAATGCTTCCTCACAAATAAGTAGACAAAAAGATTCCAACATCTATCAAAGGGACTTTTAAAGCAATGGATGGAATGACCTTAAAATGCTGGGTTCGCCTTGGGAGACATGTCCTCACACTTGGTTTTGCAAGAGGAATTGAGGAATGGCTGTGCGTGCTATAAAGTAAGACGACCTCTTACATTTTCTTTTTCTCAGGACAGTCAACAGAGAAAAGTTCTTTTTCTTTGGCTTATGATTTCTATCTGTAAAAACTTAAAAAGCACTCTAAAAATCCCCACAGTTCTGTTTGTTTGAGGAAAAGCTTCCTTTAGTTTTTCATGCAAACTGAACTTCCAGTGTGGATTCTCTAAGTTTTAGCTAGTAAATCTCTTCCTTAGCATTGGGCTCATAGATTTATTGGCATTTCCATGTGGAGGCAACAGACAAACTTCAGTTCTGCTTTTCCTCAGAGCATCAGGGTATGGGTTGTAGGAATAACCCATGTTGGCTTTCTCTGTTTCAAAGACAGTGCTTCTAGTGAGGCAGGGGGTCAATGGCTGCAGGTCCCCTGTCTGTGCCAGATTCCTTAGGGACTTTTGATCTATTCTGCATACTGGCTTTCCATAAAGGTCCTCTTTTTCTTTCTTCAAGGTGTGATAATATACCTATAACACCAACTTTACCATTAGTGACATTTAGTGCTATTAGCGATGGTATTGGGTCATCATTGCTAGGAGGATATTTTATTTATTTATTTATTTATTTTAAAAAATTTTTTTAAAAAAATTTTATTTATTTATTTGATGGAGAGAGAGATCACAGGTAGACAGTGAGGCAGGTAGAGAGGGGGAAGCAGGCTCCCCACTGAGCAAAGAACCCCACGCGGGGCTCGATCCCAGGACCCCGAGATCACCACCCGAACTGAAGGTAGAGGCTTTAACCCACTGAGCCACCCAGGTGCCCCTAGGAGAATATTTTAATCACCCCAAAAGGAAACCCCATTCCACTTAAGCAGTGACTTCCTATCACCTTTCAGCCCACAAGTCCTAGCAACAACCACTCATCTGCTTTTTGTCTCTAGGGATTTTTTTTTGGACTCGATTTTTATATTTTATATAAATGAAATTATACAGCATGTAGCCTTTTGTGTCTGGCTTTTTTCATGGAGCATGCTGTTTTTAAGGCTCATTCATGTTGTAGTAACGATTAGAATGTCTTTCTTTGGGGTGCCTGAGTCACTCAATGGGTTAAAGCCTCTGCCTTCGGCTTGGGTCATGATCTCAGGGTCCTCGGATCGAGCCCCATGTTGGGCTCTCTGCTCAGTGGGGAGCCTGCTTCCCCCACTCTCTCTGCCTGTCTCTCTGCCTACTTGTGATCTCTCTCTGTCAAATAAATAAAATAAAAATCTTAAAAAAAAAAAAAAAAGAAGAATGTTTGTCTTTGTTTATGGCCAAATAAGATTCCACTGAACGGATAGGCCTCATGCTGTTTACCCACTCCTCAGTCAATGGACGTTTGGGATGTTTCCACCTTTTGACTATTAGGAACTGTGCCGCTGTGAACATTTGTGTATGTATTTTTGTTTCAACATCTGTTTTCAATTCTTTCAGATATATATTTAGGGGTAGAGTTGGTAGGTCATATGGTAATTCTCTGTATGACTTATGGAGGAACACCCAAACTGCTTTCACGGTGGCTGCCTGCCACAACACGTTCCTGCCAGCAGTGTGTGAAGGTTCCGGTTTCTTCACATCCTGTCAACACTTGTTATTGTCTCCTTTTCTGAAAGCTATCCTCGTATGCGTGTAGTATTGTGTATGGTTGTGATTTACGGTTCTCTAGCTGTTAATGACGTTGAGCATCTTTTCATATGTGTCTTGGCCATTTGTAGACCTGTATAAATGCTTTCTTTTGGAGAAAGTGATTTGTCGTTTCAGAAAAAGACATAGTCAATGACAAGGAAATGTGCTGATTTTTCGAACTCAACCTGGTCACTTGGATAGACTGCCATTGGCCTTGAAACAAATAGTTCCACCTGCTGGCACCTTGCCATGTCTCTTGACTTTTGTAGCTAAGATTTGCGTTCTCTCTTCTTCCCTCTGTCTAATCCTTTAGTACCTCTTCCATCACAAACCTGATCTGTAGCTTTGCTTCTTGTATTTATTCTGACATAGAAGTTAGCAGCATGTGCTCCAGAGTCCAACTGTGAGAGTTAAAATCTCATCAACTCCACTTACAAGCTTTGGGACCTGGAGGGAATTTATTCCCTGTGTCTCAGTTTTCTCTATTTTAGAGTGCGTGTGTACATAGTACCTGCCTTATAGATGTGTTGTATTAAGAAGGGAATGTCTATAAATTACTTTGCCTGGTGTTTTAGATGCTCAATGAGAAGTACTATAAAAACATCACACATCTCTCTCTGCATTCTAGTTTCCTTGGACTGACAATCTCGTAATCCCTTCTAGGTCCCCTGTTGAAGCCTGCATAATATGACTTTCTAGTGTCTTTCAGAAACCTCAGTTAGGACCATCTTTAAAAACATTGGGACTGGGGTGCCCGGGTGGCTCAGTGGGTTAAAGCCTCTGCCTTTGGCTCAGGTCATGATCCCGGGGTCCTGGGATGGAGCCCCGTATCAGGCTCTCTGCTCTGCAGGGAGCCTGCTTCCTCCTCTCTCTCTGCCTTCTTTTCTGCCTACTTGTGATCTCTATCAAATAAATAAATAATTTAAAAAAAAAAACACATTGCGACTGAGAGTTTTGTGGGGGGGGCAGGTGGAGGGGGTGAGCCTGGTGGTGGGTATTACAGAGGGCACATACTTCATGGAGCATATTATATTAAGCACTGGGTGTGGTGCATAAACAACGAGTTTTGGATCACTGAAAAAAAATTAAATAAATAAAAAAAAATTGGGACTCAGTGCACAATACTGAAAATCATGTGAATTAGCCACTTGATTTAGAATCTGTTTATGTTGCAGTTCATTTCTGGGGATATAATATATTTGTTTCTGAGCAGGATACTTAATAACATCATCTACGTTTTACTGAGTGCCAAACATGGGCCAGGCTGTGTGCTATTAGGGGTTCATGTATGTCCCTAATCCTAGTAACGATCCTGAAGATTGATGTCAAAAATACTCTGCCCTATCCACAGGGGACACATTCCAAGATCCCAGGGGATGCCTGAATAATGAAATGGTGAATAGTACCAAAGCTCATATATATTGTATATTTTCCTATACATACATACCTACATACAAATGATAAAGTTCAGAAAGTAAGCACAGTAAGAGATTAACGATAATAACTAATACTCAAAGCGATCGATTAGCACATGATTGTAACAAGAGTTCTGTAAATGTGGTCTTTCTCTCTTAAAATAGCTTGCTAGACTGTACTCACCCTTCCCGTGATGAGGCGAAATGATAAAATCCCTGCGTGGTGAGATGAAGTGAGGTGACAGACAAAAGCATTGTGACACAGCGGTGGGCTACCATTGACCTTCTGACCATACGTCCAAAGGAGGGGCACCTCCTCCTGGATTGCTGTTGACCACGGCTAAGTGAGACCCCTGATAAGGGAAGACTACCGTATCATCTCTTTTTTACAACTGAGCCAAACAGAGGTTCAGCAAGTTAAGTCGCTGGCCCCATGGTCTCAAGAAAAGCTTCATAAATAGCAAGGATAGAATTTAACACCCGGTCCACCTGACCCCAATGGTTTTTTGCTCCTTCCTTGTCACCACTCCTGATGTTAGAGCGAATTGCTAATTTAGGTGCTGCCTGGAATGTTTGTATTTAGGGGAAAACTCTGAAGGTGCCAGCAGCCAGCCATGAACACTGAGAATACGGCATTTGGACAGTAAATCTGAAGTAACCGCACTCCTCTTGTATCCATCCCATTCTCCTTCCTAGTTGTTCTTGCTGCTTCTTTCTACCGGAAGACAGAAGATGAAATGAAATGATAAAACCAGGAGGTAGAAATTGGAAGGATTCGGAAATCATTCTCCAAGAATTAAGAGCCTTACCGGAATAAACCAAACTTGTAGAAGTAGGATTTTGTGTACATTTGTATCTAGTCCCTGGAAAACTACAGTATAAAGCAAAGGTCCTGCAAGTTTGTTAATGAAAAGAAGCATGTTGAGCGGGTGTAGGAATTCACATTTGCAATGCTTAATGTAAAGCCAATTATAATATGAAATTAAGATAAATTCAGCCTTAAGTCATTCAGATAATTAGATAAATAGAATTTATATTTAATAAGGTCTAATTAGCATATTTCTGTATCACAATTTCTAAATAAAAAAATAAAGAAATTTACTATCCACTTTCTCTCCATATGGGCCTGGGGTGATAAAATAAAATAAAATAAAATTTCGTCTCAAGTACAACTCATCTTCTACAAATTCCCAAATAATCATTTCTGTATTCCTTGTTTGACGATATAAACTATGTTAGGCTTGTACCGTTGTGGGCGGCGTGACACAACTGGGCAGTCACCTGGGCCTGAGCTCCGAGGTGAAACCTCCCCCACTTGGCACTGGAATACATTTGCCTTACTATCTTCCCTTTGACCTCTTCTTCCTTTGTTCTGTTTGCCTGTTTACTACAGTTTATGTTCTCTTTGTGTATTGTAGCTATAATTCCTGTTACCTTTTTCTGAGCCTTTAATAGAGTGAAATTAAAAAAACACAATGTAGTAGACACTGTGAGAAGTTCCGTACAGGGTACGTGAGCTCTGGATGTCTTCACTGTGTCAGGTTTCCCGTGGTAGTTAAAAAGTGGATTTTAGGGGCGCCTGGTGGCTCAGTGGGTTAAAGCCTCTGCCTTCGGCTCTGGTCATGATCCCAGGATCCTGGGATCGAGCCCCGAATCGGGCTCTCTGCTCAGCAGGGAGTCTGCTTCCCCTCACCCCCCGCCTGCCTCTCTGCCTACTTGTGATCTCTGTCTGTCAAATAAATAAATAAAATCTTAAAAACAGTGGATTTTAATCCTGTTTAGAAAGAATAATTGAGTTGAATCACCTCATTTCTTGAATTTCTCAGGCCATGGTATACTCATGAAATGAGCAAATGGTGGAGAATTCTCTATGTTCCAGATGGCCCTATCGATTGCTACTACTATTTAAAACAGCCAATAGGGTCCAAGTTTGGAGAAATAATTGAGATGATTCCAAAATGTATATAATGTTAATACACTGTGAAAGCTATCTGATAAGAAGACAAGTTTCAAATATAATAATCTTGGAACAAAACAAAATAATTGAGAACTTTAACAAATTAAAGATGAAAATTTTTATTTATATTTTTAACATTAAAAAATTTAAAATTTAGTAAGAAATTAACGCTCTCAGGGTTTAGGCAGGAAAGTGCCCTGGGCAGCCTTCACCCGTATCCTCACCTTGCTTTTTCCAAACAATGCCAGAAATGTAGCTGATAGTAGCATCGTTAGAACTGTTCTTTCAGAGATTTTTGTAAGTTTACTTGATCTTGGGCCCTGCTCGATGTTCACAGGTGTTTGCTTCTCTGCAAATGGACATACTCCCAGGGCATGGCTGCTGGAGGAAGGGCCACCAGGAGCCTGGGCCATATCTAGACCAGCCTTTGGCTGGAGTGCAGAGTACACGAGCACTAGGCAGCACGGAGCAGGTCAAGCCTTGCTTGAAGTGTTGTAGAGAAGTACAATCATTTATACTGTGACCTCAAAGGATTCTTACTCTGTAAGAGTTGACTATAGGCTCCAGTTAGAAGATGTCAAAAACAGCTATTCACACATCCTTGTGAAATAAAACAAATTTATACTCACACAGAGCAGTAGCGATTATAAAAGACCAAGTCGACTGCAATTTACACAGCTAGATAGTTTTGATTGAAAACGGAAACTGCAGCAGAATGTTGATAAAGAAATTTCACATATTGTTCCGCATTCCTTCTAAACACAGTCTTAAGCTCTAAAGTCTATGCATGTGTCTGTCTACACAACGTACATCACTTAGCCACTTAGGGCCCAGAGGGATGTGGATGGATCTGGCAACTTCTAGGGAAAATTTGCAGAGAGGAAATCGCAAGGCAACAGCAAATCATTCTTCTTTGTGTGTTTCACAATTTTTTTTTCTTTAAAATGACACAAGTTTTAAGTTTTTCCTGGTAGCAGCTCCTGAATTCATTTACTAAAGGTTGCTGCAGGATTCCAGAAAAAGGAGCTATTAACCACAATTGAACACTTGCAAGAGAAAACAATGCCCAGTACCTCAGCAGGGTTGTTATTTTGTCCGAGTGTGAAGCTGTGTTTGATTTTACTTCACCAAGTCTTTTCTCTGAGAACATGTGGGAAGTTAGAGTGTACTGCTTTTAGAGAAGGAGGAAGGTAACGTTGTTTTGAAAAAATGCAACACTGAGTCATGCAGGCCTAGGAGAATTGCTGTGTTTACTACCAAATGGGAATGAAGTTCTGTTTCCAAACTCTGCCTGACTTGGTGTGTTGCTGAATTGAGAATATTGGAGTACAGAGATGAGGTACTCGATTTTTGGGGGTCATGTCTGTATCTCTACATCCCCGATTGCCAGCTACAGATGTGTGTGTGCGGGATATACCCATGGAATGAAATACGTGGACGGAACGAAGGAGTGGGGAAGCAAAATAAAACACTGACATGTAAAAAAAAAATCAGTAAGAATTAAGCCTCTTGATAATATTTGTCTAGCAACCTTACATATAGAGTAGCAGAGAGATCAGCAACTGAGCAATTGAAAACAGAATCCACATTCTTTTTCCCCTTTAGGGAAACGGACTGGGGATGCCACATACGTTCTCCGTTCCCGAAATGGAGATATTTATTTCTCAGATCAAATTAAGTTAAACTTGTAAAAATATTACATTTGGCACTGTAGGATTTGGTGTTTTCCTTATGTGCTTTTATTTTCCCGAAGATTAATATTTGTCCCTGCCAACCTTAGGAACTCAAACGGGTGTTCTCATGGCTTTGGAGCTTCTGTTTGCATCTTTAGCAAGAAATCCCTTTTAAAATGGGCGAATTAATTTGGAAGAATTAGGTTAACAAGTCATATCTAAAGTGAGCTGGTTTACATTGTGGTTTGTGGTGAGTTTATGGAGGTTTTGTGAGAAAACTCCAAGTGCTGAAAGCAAACCTTCTTTAGACCGTAGTGCCTTTATGTACTAAGCACAGAATTTCCTTTTGTGGTCTGAGGTGACGTGGCTTTGGATAATAAATATCTGTAAAAAGATTTCCTGAGGTTGACTGCAAGGCATCATTGACACATTAAGTAGTTGATTGCACGGCTTTCCACAATGGAATTTGAAGCCTTTTAAACATACACCTATCTATATGTGTGTGTGTGTGTGTGTATTTTTAAGTAACTTCACTTCTTAATCATGTCCTAACAGACAATAATTATCTAATCCCCTATTAGTTCTAACACTCCACACTGCTTTTTGGTTTGTGGGCCAAGAATTCATGCATTATCATTTTGTATCTCTTTCTTTATCCTTTCATTATTCTGCGTCTCCAACTTTGAGACCAGGAAAATATAACCTTATGGCCCCTCCGTTATTGGAGTCCCGTTAGGAGTTTAAGAAAGAAACACACACACACACACACACACACACACACACACACACGGAAACCCACAGCATGCCCACATTAACTGTGGAAACTGGTTTCCATTTATGTGTAATCAAGAAGCAAGCAGCCCATTTACCTTGAAAAATAAAATAAGAAACCCGTCTCCCACCCCATATTCTCTTTCCAATGATGACTACCCCCCCCACCCCGCCCAGTCTACCGCCCACCGCCAACTTGTTTGTCAAACTTGGCTTATCAGAGAATAAATTCTCTTTTTGTCACAGACCCAGTAACTAATCAGGAGAGGTGGATTTTTGGTAATGAGGCAAAATATTCCAAAAGCCTAAGGCTCCCATTGCCGTTGACCTTTAAGGCATGTTGCAGCAAAGAAGTTAATTCACTTTGCACATGTTGCAAAGCAACAGGTGGTAGAGAACCACGGGGGCCGCCTGCATTCCTCCGTTTGCAAACTCCTGGCCCCTGGTATTCTGGGATTTACACTACCTCCCCCCAGGTCCTGACTGACAAGCTAATCGGTGTGCTGGGAAGCACTGAGCTATTGATTGCACTGTAACAGAACACCACCCCGTCAATGAAACTGCAATGAAATGCTTCAACGCCGAAGAAAGGAAGGCCATTGGACTGTAGGGCAACTGGAAGAAATTTGCTTGTAGGTAGTGCGGCAGAAATGAAAGGCTTTCAGGAGCAGGGCCTTGAAAAGCCAGGTTATTAAAAAAGCCACAAAGCCGGAGTCTGGCTGAGTGGAGAAAAATAGTTATGGCTCAGCTAGGCGTAGCTAAAAAGGAGAAGGGGGGGGGGATGCAGCTTTCAAAATGGCGTTAATCTCTCGAGTGCTTAATTTCTTTTCTTTTATGGCAGCTTGTAGGATAGCAACAAGTATTCGAGCAGTTAATAATTTTAAACAGTTTAGCTTTCCTTAGGCAATATATCTTTAGCCTTAATTAAAATTTTATTTTAGTCAGAAAATATTAAAATGACATTACGATCCATCCTCTATGATGGGGAATATATGATGGTATGAATATTTTATTATACAAACTATTATTAAGCAGCTGCTGACATATTCTCTCTCGAGTTCTACTTTAGTTGTTCCCCTTGAAATACTGGAAAGTGCCATATTAATTAGAAACAGAGGCCAAATGTGTATATATATATTTTTTTAATGCATCGAGGGGAGATGTATAAGTAAAAGCTAGGTGGTGGAGCATTGGTTAATTCATTGAGAAGGTGAGTTTTTTGATAGAAATAGTGTTTGTGTAACCCCAAGTATTCATCACAAGCCACCACACAAATTGAACTTGGCCACCCTGGTTACATGTTTTACACGGGAGAAAAAAAGTAAAAAAAAAGAAGAAGACATCTTGCACCGTCACCAAAGCGGAAGAAGAAGAAATTCGGAAGCTGGAACTGATTTGTTTGTAACCTTTATAACCTTTTACCTACCTGTTGTCAAGTTGTGTGTGGGTGTGGTGTGGGTGTGGGTCTGGGGGTCTTTCAAGAGTTAAGCCATTGGGTCTCATCAGTGTATGGAATTTTAATGATGAAACAAATCTCTGGAAGTTACCTCTAACCCCAAACTAGAAAGAAAATAACCATCAATTTTCATCTGTGTTTCTGTCTTTCATCTCTGCAGCTAGTGCCTACCACGATGGCATTGAAGTGCTCCTTCAAACTAATTAGATTAATTTCAATTTCCATTGTGTGTTGGAAGGACACACTTATCATCTCCCTCCCTACTGAAGCCAATAATTGATTGGATAGTGACAGGTTGATAAAATCCTCCTCCTGCCAAGATGAAGGAAGGCCTGGCTGGAGGGCGTCACTAAGGATTCAGTTTTGAGGCTGGAATTGTTTATTGTGCTTGTGACTTTGAGGATGGAGTCCTTCAGTCTTTGCCATCTTCCCTCTGCGAAGACTTCGCTGCACTGTGTCTTCTAAATACAGCTAGTGTATGCGTGTGTTGGTGGGTGACAAGGGACAGGAAGAATGGGGGTAGAGCAGATGTTCGTGTGTGGGGGTGGGTGGGTGGCAGGAAATGGGGCACACGAGGGAAGGGACAGTGAACCCGGAGTGAGGAGGTATGGGTTTAGGTTCCAATCCTGCCTCTAAACAGCTGCGCACCTTGAGAGATTTACTTACCCTCAAAAGGACCCGATTTTATGATCTATAAAAAGGAGAGGGAGGATTTATTCAATTAATATTTATTGAACATCTACCATAGAGCATGAAGTCTGGTAAATTCTGGGGATTCAAAAGTCAGCCCAGAGAGGGGGCACATGCCCTTCCTTCACGGGCTTTGAGTCCATCAGGAGAGAAAAACATTAATCAGATACCCAGAGTAATGCAGCAAAATTGCAACAGACAGAACTAGATGGCAATCAGAGAGCATGGGGAGGGAAGGATATCTGAGCCTTCAGGGAGGAAGTAAGTCTTGAGCGGAGGTCTGATGAATTATTGTCCAGGTAGAGCTAACAGAATGTGCAGGAGAGAAGTGAGGCAGGTGCCCAGGATTGGAAGATACACAGAGGGAGGTAAGGTAGCAGAGGTAGAGGGCAAGAGGATGGGGTATGGTCAGATCTGAGTGGGAAACCATATTCATGGGAACTTGGAGAAGACCAGGAGTAGAAACAGGTCAAACAGTTGCTCAGTCAAGACTTGATGGTTGCTCACACTAGGTGGACAGAACGAAGAGATATTGAAGAGACACCATCAGCAGCACGTGGTGATGAGTTAGGCTTAAAATTTAATGGGAACAGGTCCTCAAGAATGGGCCTTTGATGGAGTGATCCGTTGGATGGTGAGATTATGGGTAGACTGGAAACATGGCAAAGGGACCAGATTTGTAAGAAATGATCATGGGTTTGGTTCAGGACACAAGAGTTTGAGGGGGAACTTGACTCATCAAATAGGATGGTGAGCTGACCTCTAAAATCTTGTCACCTGTAGAATTCTGTGATGCTCGGACATGGAACTGTTACAGGGGAGTGCATCCCGGATCTCACTGGGAGGGTGGCATGAGGTAGTGGAAATGCCTCAGCTTTTCTCACAGATGGGGCCCCCATCTCAAGTAGGCTGTTTGCTGACTAACATTAATTTACCTCAACTTCAATTTCCTGTTATCAATTAGGGCAATGTCATCCCTTTCAAGGGTGAAATGAGCATTAGAGATACAGTGGGCACAATTTCCAGCTTGGTACCAGACACAAAGAACAGCTAGCATTTTTTTTTTTTTTTTTTTTTAACAATCCAAGGTTTGTTGTGATGAGGTATTGGTCCATATTGTCCTGTGTCCAAAAAAAAAAACACCAAACAAAAACAAAAACAGCCACTCCATATTATTCCAGACTAAAGTCCCTGTATATAAAATCCACTCGATAATTGATTATTTGTAAAGAGGAATTATTGTTCTGGGGTCCAGCTACATACTTTATCTCAGGCTACTCAGGTCCACATATGGTGTCCAATGAAGTCAAGTTACAGCGCAAGCTTCTCCAGAGAAAATTCTTGGGTTGAATTCAGTCTGACAAAACTTCTTTTTCGGCAGTAACACACAAGCAAGTTCGGTTTTCCCATGGGTTCTTAGGAAAGGTACTTTCTGGCCACTGGCTGGGGTGGCACACACATGTCCCCCCATACATAGAACACATGTCCCCGAGCCGATGGCACAGAATGCTAGTGCTTTAGGAAGAAACTTGCTTCTGTCCTTAAATGTAGAGTAGATGTGTGTCTGAGTAAACATTCAAAATTGGGGCACTTTTCTTATAACTTACCATCACCCAGAGTCCCCTATTTTAGATAACTCATTAAATTTCTTGTAGCCCCGTCCATCTTGGCCTAGAGGCTGCGAGGTCGCCTTCGAGGTCGCCTGCCCCAAAAGAACTCTGAAGCCAAGTTCAAGTCTTCACTTTTAAACTTCTCTTTGAAAATAAAAAAGATGCAAGGGAATTTTGAGATGTTTGAGGATTTCTGGAAACTTATTTCCCTACCACTACAGAAAGCTGGGCTGGTTATTTCATCCCTTGGAAAAGGTTTTCGACTCTCCACTTTCTAGTATAGGAGAGTAAAAAGGCTCTGTCCTCCGCAAACTCCTTTCTTCCCCCAAACATTCTGAATTGCCTACATTTCAGTTCTAATTTGTTATTATATCCAAATGCCACACGTGCCCCGTTCATTTAAAAAGAAACCCTATTTAAAAAGAAACTCTATTTTCTTCCAGGCACTTAAAAACTTATTAGCTATCTCTCCCCCTTTTTCTCCCCAAGTTTACTTACTTGTTAGCAAATTGGATTAGTTTCATCAATTAAAAGAGCTGCGGTCATGGCCACACAGCTAACGATTGTTATAGACACTTGCTTAACACTGCAAAACCTGCAAGGTCTCCAGCAAAGGATTTTAAAAATCGGGAGGAATTAGGGTCATACATATTAACTCTTGCTCACAGGGCTTGAAACCTAACCTTGGGTCAGCCACCTTCTGAAAGGAGACCCATCGAAAATATTTGAAATTTTGTGGGAAGATAGAGAATGCTGGCAGTTTTGTGAAGCAAGGAATGCATTTCCCTTTCAATTTAGCAAGCACTTATTGAGCACACAAATGATCAATAAGCTGTTGGATCTATTAAAATGACCCAATCCCGCCTTCAGAGAGTTTTACATTTTTTTCCCCCTGCTTTCCAGTGAGGTAAGAATGTGCTTATGTGAATAATGGGCAGTTGAAAGTACGCCAGCTTCATTCATGTGGAAAAATTAAATTTGGTATTGAATTGAAGTTATTTAATGCATACAAATATGGTTTTCTATATTTTTAAATGATATTTTCATGCCTATTAAAGCCAACGCATGATTTTTCTGTAGTCCTGGGACACGGGGAGAGAGTGAATAAGGAACTTTGTTAGCCAATCATTTCGACATACTTTCCTACCAGAAGTTTTGAAGAATCCATCCGATTTCTGAATGCTACCTTTACCTGCCGGAAGGGTTAGCTAATAGACCTGTGACCAGGATCAGCAGTGGGGAAGACAGAGGGGGACCGAGGAAACTAAGGACCTACTGGGAGTTACTCCCTGAATAATAACTGGCTCTAGAAACATGGGCTGGGAAAGGAATGGAATCTGGCTGCTGAGCCAACAAAGCCTTCTGAGGATTCTGTTTTGATGGAGAAGTGAGGACTTATGTCAACATTTGGAATTCTGCACGACTTGAGGCATAAATCCACCCTTCCAAGTGCTACGTATGTGTTCTATCAGCACCAACAAGAAAAGAAAGAATTATTTGATAACACTCATTCACTATAGTTACAAACTTTTCCCAATGGAATTTACCCTAGTCTTTTTGCTCCAACTGCCACTTTCTTGGCTTTGAACAACACAACTGCTGCTCAGTCTCTTGCTTCTTGGTTTACCTCATTTTTTTTTTTTTTAACAGACTTTGCTCAACTTGAATATTTCTTTGTTCTCACGAGTTCCCTTCTATTCTCTTTCTGGAATTACTTCCTTACCGACAACCTGTCAGCTGGTGACATCTCAAACCATGGTCCATCTACAGGCTTACTTTGGTCAAGTTCTCTTTTTTGTAGAAACAGAAATAAATTGAAGCTACCTTCACAAAAAGGAATAAAAATAAAAACAAAAAACAGAAAAGAGGAGAAGGGGAGAAAAGTGAAGCAGCCTGTTAGATTTTAGGAAGAATGACTGACCCGGGCTGGGAAAGAGGTTAGGATCCAAGATGGCTTTTCTCTCAGTTTCTCTCTCTCACTGGCTCTAGTCATTGCGCACCACTGAGGACTGCCTCTGAGGATTTATTTCGTTGTTATATCTCTGTGTAACCTTCTTTCCCATGATAAGCTTCCTTTGTTTCTCTGTGTCCTTTCAGACTCTGGGGTTTATCTACCCCCAATTCAAGCTACCCACAGAGATGAACTTGAATTGTTGGAACTCAAACTTGAACCCTTAGGTGACTCTATTAACTGTGGCTGAGGGAATGTGCATCAGATATGTACAGAGGGGGAACAACAATTCCTTGTGGTGGAAGCAATCCTTGAACTCAGGAATGTTCATCCTAACGTGTATGTTACAAAGCTGGCCCTCTCGCCTATGTTCTTGGCTTAAAATAATCCCAGGGTGGAACTGACCATCTGTGTACCTTCAACCAGGCAAATCTCTCTACCTTCTCCGTTCCTACAAAAAGAAAAACAAAACCGGCACAAACATTTTATCCTGGCTTCAGTTCTCAGGTTCTACAGCTCAGTTATTTGTAACCCGTCTTGGTTCATAATTCCTTGTTGTCACTTTGTCCCATAACTGTTGTGAAATGTCACATAGATTGATCTCCCTCCCCCACCCCCATTTCCACCACACTTGAATTCAGGTTCTTTTCACTTCTCTGCATGATCATGTGTATTTCCCAACTACCTTTTCCTTTGACCATCTTCTCCTCCATTTAAGTCATGTGTTAGGGACTGAATGTTTGTGTGCCTTGGAAACTCGTATGTTGGAGCTCTAATCCCAAACGTTGTAGTGTTAGGGGGTGGGGCCTTTGGAAGATGATTAGATTTAGATGAGGCCATGAGGGTAGAGCCCTTGTGATGAGATTAGTGCCTAATAAGAAAAGGAAGAGACACAAGAGCTTACGTTCTCTCTGACACGAGAAAGTGGACATCTGCAAGCCAGCAATGGAGCACTCTCCCCAGGAGCGGAATGGGTTGCCACCCTGACCTTGGACTTCACAGTCTCCAGAACTGTCAGAAATAAATGTTTGTTGCATAAGTTCCCCTTCCCCCCTGCCCGCCCTGCTGGCTGCCATATTTTATTATAATAATGCACACTGAAAAAGACATTGTTCTTTCAAATAACTGGCTAAAGATTCCATGACCACCATGGTAAGAGATATTTGGGGACCTACTTTTGTGGTACATTGCTTTAAAATCCACCTTGTCTACTTTGAGATCCAAATCTGTTCTTCCATTATCTGGTCTTTTGACTTCACCCCGTCAGAAGGATTTCTTCCCTTAGAGGCCTGGCCTCCTCAACACCATTGTGTCCCCATGGGTGGCTAGGTTTGGCTAAGCTGACTCCTTTGCTTGGAACCGTTTCCCCCTAATGAAAATGTTTCCCATCATTATGAGCTTTACATTTATGGTATTAAAACAGTGTTTTAGCTTTTGGTAAAAAATAGCATCTTTGGGGCACGTGGGTGGCTTAGTGGGTTAAAGCCTCTGCCTTTGGCTCAGGTCATGATCTCAGGGTCCTGGGATTGTGAGCCCCACATTGGACTCTCTGCTCAGCAGGGAGCCTGCTTCCTCCCCTCTTTCTCTCTCTGCCTACATGTGATCTGTCAAATAAATAAATAAAATCTTAAAAAAAAAAAAAAAAACAGCATCTTTGTCTGTATTTTGTTGTGTTTTCCATTAAAGCAAAAGTAGTCAGCTAAGTTCACTTACCATCCAATACCCTGCTTCAAAATGGTTGCCTTCTAGCTCCTCTCTCTAAAAACCCAGCATGAGGTTGCCTCTGAAATCAACCACATCATCAGTATCCCCCTTAGGAGGCAACAAGTCCTCATGATTACGTGTGAGACGCTAAAGGAGGGTGGAATTTAAATAGACCAGAACCCTTGAAATATTCCAGAAAGATGCCAGAGGCCCTGCATTAAATCAAGTTGTCCGCGCACAATGGAGAAAAGTGAGGACATTCACTTTGGGATGAAAATCAACTTAATTTATCTAAAACCACATTCAACATCAATTTTTCACCATTAAGGGTGAACTGCTGACTCAACTATTTTTTTTTTTCCCCTTTATGATGAACAATTTGAGATCTCCCTCCAAGACAGCCCGTGGGTCCTCGGCTGACTGTAAGCTTTAGACAAGCTGTGATGCCAAAGCAGGCCTGCTCCGTAGCAGCTGCTAACCCAAGGCATGCCTATCATTTGCTGTTGACAGGCATTAATAAAAACCTAATTTGAGGAAATTATGAAAAACCTACTCATTATGCAATCTGGTTTATGTTTTGGCATGTGGCAATCATTGGCTTGATAGCCCAAAAAACCCCTCATTTCCAGAACTTTATGGCCTCTGTTTCAATTGCAGACCGGCCAGAGCCTCTCACTTCTCCCACGTGTGTTTGATCTCCTAATTGGCTCAAGACATACCCACAGGTTTGCTTTATGATGCTGCCGGCCTCAGTCTGAGCCAAGGTGGGATGGCCACAGGAATCCGGCATTGCCTTTCACAATCGTACTCGGCTATCTCAAGAAACTTAGTTCTGACTTGTCTGTTGAGGGCATTCACCCTCCAACTGCCTCTACCCTTAACTTGTTCCTTACGGCCTCTGTGGACTTTCTAGCGACGTGAGTAGAACCGCTGTCCAGATTTGGGAGGACAGTTCCCATTCGTTTCTAGTTTGCATGAAGAGTAAGTACAGAGCGACCTTTGCGTGGCTTGTGGGTCCTTTGGCCTTGACTGTAGCTAATAAAAAATATGTAAAATGTTTGAATTTTTTTTAATTAAAAGAGACTTTGCTATTAATGGTGCCCTATCAAATTCGGTGAAGATAGAACATCTTCATATTCTGTTAAGTCCGAGAGGGTTAAGAAAACCCCCAAATAATCTGGCTTTAGATTCTAGGCTTCCTGCTTCTTAATGCTGGGTTGGATTTTTTGTTTGTTTGTTTGACTTTGTTTTTAATATTAAACTTTAAAGAAAATAGCTGGCCATTGTGCATCTTCAGAGAAGAACTGGTTCCTTTCAGTGGCCTTTGTCATCCTAAAAGTCCCCAGATAAACAGTGATAGCAAAGTGTAGCCGTAAGCTAGTCAAACAGAAATGCTCTGGACAAAGGCTGGCCTGTTCTATCTGCCTTATCTTTTCCTGATTTAGCAAATGCTGCCCTCGCCCTTCTTTCTCTCACACGCCCCTTCTACTTTCCTTCCTCCTTCCTCTCCTTCTTCTGGCTTCTCCTGCCTCCCCTCCCCCACCCCCCTCCCCCACCTCACCCCCCCAACCCCCCCTCCCCCACCCCTCGCTGCCCTCCCTTCCCCCTTTTTCCCTTCCGCGGTCCCCTCCTCTCTCTTTCCTTCCTTCCTTTCCTTCCTTCCTTCTTTCTTTCTGGCATCTGATTCTGATTGCTCCTTCTTCGTCAAACGCACTGACTTTTGTTTTTGTCGAAGTCTGAAAGCAGAAGATATTTCTCTGCTAATACTACAAATAGGGCTGATTCACTTACCCTTTCCATTTATCAGTAGCAAGTTCAGTCTAAATAGAAATCCTGCAGTGAACGAAACACACAGGAGAGACAGGAAAGACAGTATTTCTACGTCTCTCTTTTCCCAAGTTCCACCACTGGAGATTTGTTTGTAAGTCTTTATTTCTTCTAAAACTGGAGGCATTACAACTCTCCTCTGGGAGAGGTAATATTTTTAAAACATCCTTTATCACAAATTGTTGAACATACACCAGAGAATGTTGGGGTCAAAAAGCTGACATGATCTTGCTGGCCTATTCCATCTTTTAAAAAATCAACTCTGCGGTGGTCTAATTTACAAACGTATTAAGTGTTCTGTCTGATGCACGGTGATTAACGTAATAGTCAAGATATATAACATTTCAAGACAGTCAAGATATATAAAACTCTCAGTACTCTTCGTAGGATTGTGCATACGTGGTATCATGGGATATGTGCTCTTTTGTGTCTGGTGTCTCTCACACCACATGTTTTGAGATTCACGCATGCTTTGGCATCTGTCAAGAGTTTGCTGTTTCTTGTTGCTGAGCAATGTTTCATCATATGGCTAGAGTCTGACCCGTCTGTGCATTTACCTGTTGATGGACATCTGCACTGTTTTGAGGTTTTGAGCTATCATGAACAGAGCTGCTATGGACATTCCTGTACACGTCTTTGTGTACCACTTGTATTTCTTGTGGGTGGACACCTAGCATTGGAATTACAGGGTCACATGTTAGTAAGAATACGTTTCACTTCATAAGTCACTGTCATTTCTTTTCCCGGTTGCTTTTACTCTCTCACACACCGAATCAAGTCGTTCCACGTATTTGCAAACACTTGATATTGTCAGTGTTTTAACACTTTAACCATTCTTGTATGTAGAGTAGTGGTATCTCCTGGTGGTCTTAACTTGCACTTACAGGTGACAACAGCGGTGGTCTAATTTACAAACGTATTAAGTGTATCTTTCATTTTCATTATCACTCAGGTGTCTTTGTGAGGTATTTGTTCAAATCATTGTCCATTTTCCAGTTGGGTCATTTTTTTCATTATTGAGAATAAGAATTTTTTTGTTGTTATTTTCTATGAATAAACTTTGGATACAAAACCAATATTTCTTCCAAGTATCTAATGGAGCATAAATCCTATCCTTATTTAAAAAAAAAAACAAAAAACTCTGTTATTTTCAGCTGTCTATTCTTTCAGATATATTCTGGAATGACTTTGTTAAATTTGGAAACAATTTACTTTTAAAATTTAATTAGAAATTGTTAAATTTCATTGAAATGATTAAATGAGCTTCAAGAAAGCTAAACAATTTTGTAATACTATCTTTCTTTCCAGTCCTATGACTAGAAGTCCAGTACGGTTTCCCATTTATTAAACTCATATTTTATTTTATTTTTTTAAGATTTTATTTATTCATTTAATAGAGAGAGCATAGGCAGGCAGAGTGGCAGGCAGAAGGAGAAGCAGGCTCCCCGTTGAGGGGAGAGAGCAGGGTGACGGATGTGGGGCTTCATCCCTGGACACTAGGATCATGACTCATGACCTGAGCTGAAGGCAGACACTTAACCAGCTAAGCCACCCAGGCGTCCTAAACTCATATTTTAAATAAAGTTTCAGGATTTTAATATAATCATAGAATATTTTTATTAATGCTTTAATATTTTAATATTTATTATAATGTAACAAAGATTTTCCCACTGCATTGTCTAATTGTATTTCTAGCCCAACTATTTTGTGGGAAAGTTGCTTGTCTTTGAATGGTTGAAAGTTTGCATTATCTGGGACAGATCATCTTTCAGTAACCACTCCCAAATCTTAGTTCTACACAATAATGTTGATTTCTTCATCAGGCAAAGCCCCTTAACAGGGTTGGACAGTTCATCATGGGAATTACCTATATTACCTAAACTGAATGACCTAGATTGAATTTACCTTGGGGCACCTTTATAGACAAGAAAAGTTTTCGCAATTGTCTTAGGCAGGAAGGGGTCATTGCAGAATTGAGTATTGGCAAGAAAATGCTTTGTCTTAAAATGGACGTGGGTCACTTCTCACAATAGCATTGGTCATATGGACGTGAATACCTATCACATAATTAGGAAGCCAGGCACTCCGAAATAGAGGAGAATGGGAGATTTGTCCTCCATATTTATTTTGTTGACACAATTCTTTTATTAGGTTATAAGGATATTTTATTGAACTTTTGGCAATTTCCTAGGGGTTGTTTGCATTATCTTTAAATAATTTTGTTGTCTCCTTCTAAAAGAACATGGAAATGGTGAAAACTTTCAAAATGATTCAAAGGAGCTGTAGTGATATGGAGATAGTCTAATCTTTCACTTGAGGCTAAAAGGCATACCTCAAATGTTGTAGAATAAGTGTGAGCTTTGGTGTTATTTGGCATAAAAAAGTGGAGATGGAAAGACGCTTCAAAACATAATAAAAATAACTTACATTTTAAAAAGTATGTTTATTTTCCAAGTGATTTTTCAAAGCTTATTGTAGTAATCACATAATTTCCTTTCCTTAATCAGTTGGTCTTAGGAATGGGAGTATGTTGTTCTATGTTATACCATCCTTATAGACTAAATCATTCATGATTTTTGTCTTCTGCCATGATGATAGATTTGATCTAATGGGATTTTATATAAAAATATTTTTTCTTAACATTAATAATTAAGATGCACTTGGAGCCTTCTTTTAGTGTTATCTTTGATAGTCTTCAAGGTATTAGGAATTATTGCCTTTAAAAATCAATTGAAAAACATTTCATCTTTTTACATGCTCAAAAAAGCTTATGTAGTACGGGAAAAATTAAAAAGAAATGCATGTATAAAGTTATATAGGCATCTGACTTGGAGGTTAATCACTGGAATTTTGTGATTTCTTTTATCTTTTGTCTGTTCAGGTGCACACATATTCTAACCTTCTTGAATTGATTTTGATGATTTATGTATCAGAAAAGTTTCTAATCTTTTTATATTTTTGAAGTATCAAAGTTTTTCTGTATTATTTAATGCTTTCATTAAAAACTTTTGTGTTTAAATTTTTGTACTTATTTTTTCTTATTGTAACTAGATTTGACAATTGTTAGTGTATTCCCCTCAAATATCAATTCTCAGTATTTATTTAAATATTTTATTTATTTATTTATTTATTTATTTGACAGAGATAGCAAGAGAGAGCATAAGCAGGGGGAATGGGAGAAGCAGATTCCCCCTGAGCAGAGAGCTCCATGCAGGACTCCACCCCAGGACCCTGGGATAATGCCTGAGCCAAAGGCAGATGCTTAACTGACTGAGCCACCCAGATGCCCCTAGTATTTATTTTGCAGTTCCACTTAGTTTCATTATTCTAATTTATTGATATATTACCTTAGTTTTATTAGTCTTTTTCACCTACTTTCTTTGGTTTTCATTGTGTTGTTCTCTTTCTAACTTCCTGATTTGACTTCATATTTTTTTCCTGTTGAATAAATGTTTGCATCTACAAATTTGCTTCTAAATATATCTTAGGCTACATTTATAACCTGATATTATATGATAATCATATATATAATTATCTAACAAGCTTATAATTTTATTTTCCTTTCCTACTTGAGATTCTCTAGTCGGTAGGATACATATGCTTTTCAATTATTTTGATGCAATACTTTGTTATTAATATCTAGCTTAATTGTGCTGGTCAAAAAATGAAACACCCAGTTTCTATTTATTGAGATTTTCTTTGAAGTCTAACACTTGCACGATTATTATTTTTTAAAGGATTTATTTATTTATTTGAGACAGAGAGAGAGCAGATGGAGTGGCAAGAGAGGAGGGAGAGAGAGAATCCCAGGCAGACTCCCTGTTAAGTCTGGAGCAGGACATGGGGCTAGATCTCACCACCAATGAGATCATGACCTGAGCCAAAACCGAAGGTCAGATATCCAACTCACTGAGCCACCCAGGCACCCCACTTGCACAATTATTGTAAATCACCCATGTTTCAGGGTAAATAAGAATCCCTGAGGGGTTTAATGACATGCATGTATCTAGTCCTCTCTGGAGATTATGGTTCATTAAGCCTGGGGATTTTCTTTTTTTACCAATAGTTAGTTGATCCTAGTATAGCCATATTCAGAGAAACATGACTATAAATGGTGGGGTGACTCCTGAATAAAACCCATATTGACCATTTGGTGGTGGCGGGGGACAAGGTTTCATATCCCATAATAGGTTTTAATGATATTTTTCAAATTCTTAGAAATGACTTTAGGCATTATAAGGAAAATGGGATTTAATACAAAAGTTAAGTGTTTACAAGATCACTGAGAAGTTCTAAAGGGTTGGGACACAGGAGGCACTTTTCAGGGAAGCTCCCAGAATACCAAAGAATAGACCCAGCAGGGAAGCCACTATTTCTGAGGTCACTGCTTCAGCTGTAACTGCCTCTTGACACTCAGGAAGCTGGAGACAATGGAAACTAGGACACTGCCACCATCGCACCTCAGCTTCTGTCATCTAGTTTACAGAGAGAAACAGCCAAAAAGGAGTCCGAGATCTAATAAATGTAATGTCTTCCTTCTGTCTCCCAAATCCTATATAAGTGCATCTCAGTGACAAGACTAATCCACGTCTAGAACAAAAGAGGAGGCTGAAGGTGATAACTTTTAGCTTTCTAGTCTCTCCTGCTAGAAGCTCGATGGGGTAGAATTTGAAAGCAGCAATGTGCAGACAGAAACAATGTGTTTTAAGGGTGTGGCAGTGGTCCTGAAAGACTACAGAAGACATCTAGAAGGAGAAATCCATGCTATGGCCTATAGTGTTTATGGTTTATGATGGAGAGTGGTAAATTACAGATGGCCTCAAGATTTTTGCCATGTATGGCCACTATATAAATTTTGAATTCAAGTTAACATGGAACTTTTCAGAAAACATCTATTATCTAAGGGAATATCTGAGCTTATCTGAAAATAAACTATAAAAGTTGGAGAGAGAAGTAGTTTAGATATTTAATATATAGGAAACATCATCTCCCATATGGAAGCTATCAGAATAAATATAAAGATACGATATCTAAAGTTTAAGAAAATAGGAATATATGAAAACCATTTAGAAAGATAAATTCTGGGGGGCGGGGAATCACTTGCTCTGTTGGAACAAGGAAGATGTGGATGGAAGTTCTAGGTCTGTTTTTATGTGGTATGTTATTCAAGCAAGTAATTTAATCTGAATAAACTTGCTTTGTTCCCACCAAAATAAGATGTATCAGTTAGCTATTGCTGTATAAAAAAAATTCTTCCATGATTTCTTGGTTTGGAATACTAAGCATTTATTTAGTATTTCTTGAGAATCTGAAGGTCAGCTAGGGGATTCTTCTGGACAAGACAGGGATTAGTCATGTGTCTGTAGGCAGTTGTAATTTGGGGATGTGGGTGTGCTGATTTCGGCCAGGCTCTCTCACACGTGTGTGAACAGACAAGCTGCATCCTCATTTAGAATGGTTTTGTTTGGGACAAGTGGCATCTCCTCTCCATCATAACAAGCCTTGAGCTTGTTTTCTTGGCAAAGAAAAGTTTTAAGAGAAAGAGTGGAAGAGTGCAAAGCTTCTGTAAGACTCGGTTTGGAACTGCCACTCTGTCATTTTCATTGTATGTAAGTCACAAGGCTAGCCACAATTCAAGGATTTGAGCAAAATGTCTAACAAAATACAAATGTCATTGTATTTAGGGGAGGGGATTGTAGGTATGTAAAATTTTCTCCTTTTTGCTAGTGTTCTATGAATTTTGTACCTTGAACTTGACTATTATAACCAGAAAGGGTATTCTTTAAAACATATTCATTATTTGGGAAATAGACTTACTAATATAAAATAAAACATCAATTCATTTGTAACCCAAATACCAGCTGTAGTGATACTCTAGTTTGAGAGTTTAGCAAAACTAACTTGAATACCCTTTCTTAAAATTATACATGAAATGTGTATACATCGACTTTTTGTGAGTTCTCTGGGTTGATCTTACTTTCAAAGCTCACAGAACACCAGATCTCAGCCACAATGGCTGCTATACCACACCTGGGCCCCCAGTCTCTTTTCCTTGCTTTATTTCCATTCGCAGTATTAACAGTGGGCTTTCAGAAGGCACAGACTTTACTAAGGGTTTGAGGGTGACCAGGGTGATGGGAGAAATCACTGCACAATATCACACAGAAAACCACTTAAACTATTAGATGAATTTGACATTAAAGGTGCTTCTTTCACCTTGCCCTGGCCTAGCCCCAGCCTGGGTCCTGGCCTACGTCCCTCTGGGATGTCACCCTTCAGCTGCATTGGTTGGATAGTCCCTTTTTTCCATTCTCTTCTATATCTTGTTCTTCTCCATGCTGCTTCCAATTCTAAAAATTCTTGGGGCACCTGGGTGGCTCAGTGGGTTAAAGACTCTGCCTTTGGCTCAGGTCTTGATTTTAGGGTCCTGGGATTGAGCCCTGCATTGGACTCTCTCTGCTCAGCAGAGAGCCTGCTTCCCTTCCTCTCTCTTTCTCTGCCTGCCTCTCTGCCTACTTGTGATCTCTGCCTGTCAAATAAATAAAATCTTAAAAAAATTTAAAAAAAATAAAAATTCTTGAGTTTTCTCCCCTCACCTAACAGTTTTACTACTTCTGCTGCTTTCTGCCTCCTTCTTACTCTGCCTATAGGGCGTTTCAATAAAATACTTTGCTTTAAATATAAGCGACTGAGGGACCTCCATTCTAGAAAAAGTACATGGATATTATTGCACAGAGAGAGGAAGTAGCTGTAGTCATCATGGTTTAAAATTGTATCAAAGTCTTCTACACACATGTGTGTCTATTCAGCAAATATTTTTATGTATCACTATCTTCCAGGCCCTGTGGTCAGCCCTGGACACCCAAAAGTGAGTACACTCCTGTCCTTACAAAGATCATCTGCTCTTCACATCTCACTTTTCTAAAGTCATCCTGAGAATCTTTCCTTAGAGGTTTTACAAATTATTAAAAAAAAAAAAAAAAGAAAAAGAAAAAGAAAAGTGTATATACCAATCTCCACGGGACATAACGGTTGTAGAACCTGAAATCAAGGCAGGAACATAACCATGATGCATGTTTGCTAAGGCTCTCGGGAAAGACAATGATTCATTTATTTACCAACCAAGAGTTTCTAGCTGCTTTAACTACGGATCAGCAAATTCCTAGAAGTCAGGATGGTCCAGAAGGCACCTCACACACAGTTCCCTGACTTCAAACATCTCTCTGTCAACCAGGGAAGGCAGAATGCATGTTCAATAAGCAACGAGAGGACATTCAAATACTAACTCCTCCATTACGACTGCAATTTCAATGCCCAAACTGACAAGGAGGAGCCTATGTGAATTGAAATGTCCCAAGGAAATTCTGCAGAAGAATCAGGTCCTGGTACACACCTGAGCAATATCAAAAGCACTCCAGTCTACTTCAAATTGGACTTAAAACTGGTTCACTCGTGAATGGATAAATGGGACCTTATTTATGTCTCAGAGTTAGACCGGCCATCCACAACTCACCCAAAAACTTGTTTCTTTTATTCTTGCTTCTGCTAGATACCAGTCTCTTGTATCTTCACCCCTACTCAAAGCTCTATCACTCAACGCAGAAGAGAAGATACCTCATTGTAATCCATGACAGAGATTTTAACAAGTTAATGAAAAATCTACATGTTCCTTTATGAGAGACAGTCAACTCTCAAGAGGGAAAAAGGCTGGGGGGTGGTAGTGGAACTCAATAGCCCATTCAGAGCTGAAATGTGAACACTAAGGCCACTCTTTGGATAAATTCAAGCCAGATTTGGCCTGCAGCTCTCACGGGGTAGTTCCCAGATGAGAGCAGGCCCTCCGCCTGTGCCGAAGAAGTGCGGAATAATGCCTCTTTGAATTAGTTTCAAAATAGTGCTGCAATGCAGACTGACAGCTACTGATGCCAAACGGCAAGAAGCACACAGAATAGCAGTCTGTTAAAGAACCCATAGTACCACTGAAGGATGTGGTTTTTAATATAAATTATAAACTTAAAAAAAAGAAACCAGAATAAACTGTCATCGAATGACGAGCCTCACCATGGGGCATCGGGATTTTTCTTTTTATCAAGTCAAGTCTCTATGAGATTAAAAATAATAAAAAAAAGTAAAGTAGTTGCCTCATCACTTACAATGGCATACGGCTTTCCTATACAAACTTTAAATAAATATAGTATGTTTGCAACCAAATAAGATCGATTGCAGAAAATGTACGCACTCTACTACGTGTATAAAAGTAGATCTTGGCATAGTTGGCTGTAACTTTTAAGATTATAGTTTTTCTGAGCAAATCAGAAGGAGAGTTGCGTGTGGAAGTTGGAATTTTTAGTGAGGCACAAATTTCAATCCTTATTAGTAAAAATCTGGATGGGATCAAGTCGTTTATGCAGTTGAGTTGTCTAGTGGACGAACTAGCTTCTATTTCTTGAACCTAGAGCTTTGTTAAAAAAAAAATGACTATCAAGGGATTAAAAAAAAAAAATTGTAGAAATAACAGAAGAGCAGCCAGGCTGTGGTTTAAGGCTCTGAATATAGAAAGCATGTGCTAGTCCTTTGGCCTGTGGTAGACAACACTCAAATTTATGTATGCTTCCCTCCCACCACAAATTTCTAAGTTTCTGCAAAAATGCTCCTGTGAAAGACCATCTCTTACCATCTTTAAAGCTTTCTGTACTAGTTTGCTGGGGCTGTTGCCACCCTGTACCCCGGACTGGGGTGACTTAGCAGAAATTTATATTCTCATGGTTCTGGAAGCTTAGCAGTCCAAGGGCAAGAAAATTGCAAGATGATGATGATGACGATGATGATGATGATTTTTTCTGAGTTCTCTTCCCTTGGCTTGTAAGTGGTCATCTTCTCCTTGAGTTCTCACTTTGTCTTTCCTCTGTCTGTCTGTGTCCCAATTTTCTCTTCTTCTAAGGACACAAGTCACAGTGGATTAGGGTCTGCCCTAAGGAACCCATTTTAGCTTCAGTGACCCTATCTCCAAATATAGCCATGTTCTGAGCTACCAGAAGTTGGGACTTCAGTGTATGAGTTTTGGAGAGACATAGTTCAATCTGTAATGCTCTTTCCATCTCTGCCTCCTTCTTCCTCACATATTTACCAGCCCCTAAAAGTACATCTGCATTGGCTTAATTGTCTGTTTCCTTCACTGGAATATAAGTCCTTGAGCTTCATAAGGCCTGGGAGCCTTGGCTCCCAGGGCCATGCTACCATTTCAGCATGGAGACCATTGCCTGCCCCCCATTGGGCACTCAAATATTTGTTGAATGAATGGCTTTGGGTGCCCAAAGAAGGAATATCAGCAAATGTAGAATGTGTTGAAGTCTTGGGACATATTCAAATTGTAATTATCAAAAGCCTCTTTTTAAAGCTAGCAGCCCGAGCTATCTCTAAGTAAAGTTTGACAATCTATGGTCAAATGTTGGTGAAAGCTTGCCAAAAATATTTCCTGGGGCAGGACTACTGTATTTTACTGAAAACATATCCTTTTTTCCCCTTTTCTCTCTTTCTTTCTTTCCTTTTCTTTTTTTATTCAATGGTTTTGAAAGAAAACGATGATACTGTTAGATGGACTTTAAAAAATGTTTAAAAAAAACGAAAACAAAAGAAATGCCTTGACATTTCTTTTAAAATGTCGTTTCTCCTGAAACCCCAACATCTGGGTGCCATGGGTCTACTTTCTGTCATCGGTTAAATGATTGTCTATCCTTCCCAGGCTTCTTTTGTAATGAGTTTTGGCACATGGGAATTAATTTCATTTCCCTTTTCACACTTAAAAAAAAAAAAAAAAAGATTAACAAAGCAAAGGAAAAAAAAAAAAAAACAGGCACAGACTTGCCTTTTGTAAATCTGTAGTTCTCCCAGATTTTCCATAAAGGTTGCAGGATGGAAAGACAGCGCCTCTACTACTTTTATGGGGAACTTAATCACAGAAAACAATACAGGAATTAGAGACCTTGCCAGATAAGAGGGGCAAGCTAGACATTTTAAATGCCTGCTTTCACCCTAGGAGATTTTCTCTTAGGAAGTGGTTCTTGAACTTGATAATGTGTCAGATACAAGCAGATCTGGTGTTCACTATCAGCACATTTGATTCAGGAGGTAAAGGAATAGGCCTGAGAACTTGCATTCCTAAATAACTTCCCAGGAGAGTCTAGTAATTGTCTGGGGACCCAACTTTAAGAACCAGTCCCTAAGACATCAGGATGGCCTTGGGGTGGTGACAGTTGACTTGTATCAAAAGATTTTCTGAAAGGCCAAGGTGATCCTGATAGTGGGCAGGAAGGTGAGGGTTGAGGGTGAACAGCAATTATACTGTTTCTCAATCTCTACCCTGCCAATATTTTCAGAGTGCCTCCCTTCTGGAAAGAAGTCTTATTAGGCCACACTATTTCTGTAGCTACTCACATTGGAGAAAAAGTGTGCGACTAGATAGCCTAGTCAACAACAACAAAAAAATGCATCACAATCCAGTTCTCTTACAATGAATACTTCCCCTATGATTATTTTAAAATTAGAACAGATAACATAGGCTTATAGAGAAACTTAGAAGTATTTAGAATAATAGAGTGAATTTCTTTTCCAGCCTCTCATTTGATGTCAATTCATGCTGGAGCCATCATGCCTCCATACTACTTTGTTCTTCTTTCTCTTGAAAGTTTTTTTTTTTTTTTTTTTTTTTAAAGATTTTATTTATTTGACAGAGATCACAAGTAGGCAGAGAGGCAGGCATAGAGAGAGGGAAGCAGGCTCCCTGCTGAGCAGAGATCTCAATGTGGGGCTCGATCCCAGGACCCTGGGACCATGACCTGAGCTGAAAGCAGAGGCTTTAACCCACTGAGCCACCCAGGTGCCCCTCTTGAAAGGTTTTAACCTGTAGGGGTATTTCCCAAAATATAGAACATGAAATCTTTTTCTAGTGAATCAGTTGGTTTTTCATTACAAAACTAGGTCCTGGTCGGGGGGCAAGGGCAAGGGCAAGGGCAAGGAGGCTCTCATGTTGCTGTAGTGGCCATCGCCTCTTCATCTGAGACAGGAACATGCATGAGCCAATGAATGATCCACCGTCGTCCTCCTCATCGCACCTTCCAGGACTTGGGAAAGATTCGAAAAATGTTCACATGGTCGTAAAGTTTTTGTAAAATTTGCAAAACTGTAATACATTCCTGTATTTTTCCTCCAAGTCCCTCCTTCTTATCCTAAATTATAGACGTTAGAGGTCCCCTCTAGATAAAATTCTGGCTTACCTGTTTATAGATAAAATAAATGGGAAGGGTTAAAAGCTGCAACATCTTTCCCCATAAATTGTACAGTCTTTTTGGAAAACTCTCCTTTGATTTTATCAAGGAAAACAGAATGAAACAGAAACAGGAAGCACTGTTGTGGGAAGGCATTTTATTCTCCCATAATTTATCCTTAATAGATTTATTGGTATTATTGAGAGATCAACTTAATGAAGTTATTTGTGTCTTTTAGCTTTTAATTTAATAATTCAAGGCTACTAGCAAATTCACAGATCAAAGGTTTAAGCCTTAATTGGTCACTTGCCTTTGCATTTGAAAGGCTGCTTAATCATTTAAAGGTAGTTACATTACTGTTGTTAATATAAATTTCATGGCTTTTTTTTCTTTGATTTCTGTTCAAATGCATTTTTCAGATATCTCCTGCTTGCTCTCAGTGGACCTGGTCTTTCAATCCAATGACATTGGTCCTGATAGTAATTAGCCTATAGCTAGCTCTCGAAACCTCAGAGTCTCATCTGTGAATAAAGACGCAGAGAATCCTACCTTCCTCTTCCTACTTACTCCCAATCTGGGAGTAAATGAAGCAAATACATTAAGCCCAATGTCTGGCAAATACTGGGATCTTCAATAAGTACTAGGTGACTCTGCATAAAGGAATAGAGCACGGAAAGCTATTCAGACAACTTTGATTTTGAAATATTAGGCCAAATATATTGTCTTACATTATTTGCTGAATCAGAAAAATGCATGCATGTTGTTTTGCTTTAAATACCCAGACAACAGCACCCAGATATAAACTACCAAGCAGCTAATAATGCAAATCTTGAAGTCATGCCTATGCCTATCAAATTTTTAAAAAATCAAACCATAATATATCACTAATGCTCAAAATGAAACTAATGGTCTCATCAAAGGAGGCAAGTTTATATAGTTGATGATTTGATAATCACCTAGCTAAATTGGTCCTTCTGATTCTCTTATCAATAGACATAGATTATTATCTGAATCTTTTGTGTAAGGATTAGTATCAATCAAACTATGGATAAAAATAATCTTGTTGACTCTGGTATATGCTGCTGTTACATATTGCTATTTTCCTTGATATTTAAAGTACTTTTAAGACTATACTTTCAGGGATCATTTCTATAGTTTGATATTTAAAGTACTTTATACTTTAGTACAGAATCCCTAGATTTTAACCGGACTTACAGCTGTCAAGAAAATAAGATTATGTTTTTGGCCACCCGAGAAGCAAAGTGTATCCATGTGACAAACTTCTGGCCAATGAGATGAAAGTAGAAGTGATATATATATATATATATATATATATATATATATATCTATATATATCTCATATATATCCCACTCCCAAGGAGTGTATTTAAAGCAGGGATGGGGGGCATTGTGCCCTTCCTTGTCCCCTTCTCCACCTTTCTGTTTAAAATGAAGACATCATGGATAAAAATGGAGCCACCATCTTGGATGGTGGGTGACTTCCAGAATAGAAGTCATGTATATGCAAAAGAAAAATGACAGAAACTCTGAGCTCCTCTGAACTGTGTGGAAGAAGGCCACCATAACTGCTTTGGTTCGCCTAAGACAGAAGATATTAATTTTCTATTTTCACCACTGTTATTTGGAATTTTCATTTATGAACATGAAACCAACCCTAACATAGTAGTCTTATTGCAGAAGTGTTTGGAGGTCAAGTAAGGACATGGCCTTTCAGGGACTTCCTTGTCACTATGAATTTCTTGAAAAGGTGTATTTTCTTTCTAACTTAAGTCGCCCATTGTTTAGAGTACAAATAGTTACAGGACAGGACAATTCTACATCATGCATATCTTAATTTTTATTGAAGGAGCTTTATATGAATACCAGAATATATATGAGCAATAGAAATATATAAAAGTAAGGACTTATGAGATAAAATTCTAAAGTTAATAAAAAGAGAATATAATCCTAAATTCTTGTATTTACAATCATAGATGTTTTTGTAAGCCATTCTGAAGTCCTTTGTGGAAGAGGTAGGGAGAAAAGAA
The DNA here is from genome assembly GCF_030435805.1 of Mustela lutreola. Taxonomy (NCBI): domain Eukaryota; kingdom Metazoa; phylum Chordata; class Mammalia; order Carnivora; family Mustelidae; genus Mustela; species Mustela lutreola. The sequence continues at coordinate 21,053,275 of NC_081296.1, read as the reverse complement.
CAAATCAACATAACAAAAACCCTTCCAGAAGGTAGTACAGATGCAAATTCTAATGGTGCTAGTCAGATTCTGCCTGGAAATGTTCTTCACTGATAGGAAGGCTGTGCTTTTTGTCCACAGGCGGATGGAGATTTTGCAGTCACTAATACCAGCAAAGCTCCTGGCTGCTGCCTGTTTAGCCCTGGTCTTTCCTTTGATCAGGTGGTACCAATTTGCATGTCAGCTTTGCACTGGGGGCACCAGGCATTGGCCAGAGGACAAGCTGAGACCACCAGTTCATCCCATGCAAATAATTCAACAGCTCACACATGATAACCTTTGGTGTTCTCAGCTCAGGAAAACATCTTCACCAAAAACGTTCCAAGTCAAAGAACCATTGATGATGCCTTGGGATGTGTGCATGCGTACACGTGCACATGTACTTGCCCACACACAAACATTCACATGTATGTTTTAAAGAAATGAGGGTAAGAGAACTGATTTATTCTGAAACTTTCAATCTTTGATTAGAGGCATTCACATGTTAATATACCAAGTAGTCATTTTACTGCAGAAGCTGAAAAATACATATGCAGCCATGATACCATTTCATGAATACATTTCCTGTGGATGTTATTTGCCTGGGCCTAGAAGAAAGCCATCTGAAGCAAAATAAAGAAAAATCAAATTCCTAACCAGTTTATGAACATGAAGAATTTTCAGCCAAACTTATTGTAAGAGTAATGTAAGCAGGAAGATGCAAGAAACAACAATAACGAAAAACAGAAGAAAGAAAAGAAAAAAAAAAGAAAGGAAGTCAGTTAAGTGGAATTTAAGTTGTCAGGCTACAGTGCAGAACTCCATTACCATATCTTTCTTTTTTTTTTTTTTAATAGTATTCTCTGAAAAGCACTAGATGTAATAAAGTCAATTTAAAATTTGTTCTACCAATCTTTTGCATCTGTAATTTTCCCATTAAACGTAAATGCCCATGAGGCAAGCTATTTGCATTACATTGCATTTGCAGTCTTTAAAACAAACTATAAATCCCCTCCTTGTTTCATGTGATTGATGCTGTGTGTATAAATACCACTATAAACCTCAAAGGGGGCTAACAGTGACAGTAAATTAAAGTTTTCAAGTCTGGCAGCATCTCAGCACTCCAGCCCTTGATCTTAAGCAGCGTTGTTAACCCCCGCCTCATTGCCCTCCTGAACTCACCTTTTTTTCCCCCTTCTTTCCCGCTCTGCCCCCCATTCTGATTTCCTTGGGAAACACCTTCCCGGCCATGCAAGTCACACCAGGGCAGAGATAGGCAGTTAATTAAATAGAGGCTTGGCGGCTTGCTGGAGAGTGAGGGCCCTGCCTTGCAGCCCTCCAGTATGGGAGATGAAGAATCTTGGGGCCCCTTCCCTGTGTAAACAATGGTCAGCACTGAGGTACTGATTAACTGGCAAACCCCCCATGTTTAGCTGCTTTCATGGTGATTGTCTTCTGCTCAGTGGACTTCCCATTAGGAGTAGGAGACATGTTGACAGAGAAGTGATGCAGGCAAAAAGGAGGAAAGAAAGGTTTTTAGTCATATTTTTCAATTTCCACTTTTTCAAATCATCTCTCTATCCTCATTCTTTTATTCTTCACTTTAATACTACATAACTGATAGACTTGTTTCTTATTAAAAGTTAAAGTGTGACAAGAAGATCTTTACCTATATAAGAGGGCTTACTTGAAACATAAACAAAGATAATGACTCTGGAACTTCAGAGGACTCCTCGTTTCCATAATAAATTGGTGGGTACTGCTGGTAAATTCTGTCTTATCTGGATCTTAGTGCAGTAGGACTGAATTTGGGGAAAACTCAAAATGGTTATCTTGAAGAAATTATAAATGTTGACTCACTGACTCTTTGCCTCCCATCTCAATGTGTGGGGTTTCTTCTCTCAACATGTAACAGTAAATTCCTTGACCTACCTCATGTGATCACTTCCAAAAAATTGCACCAAGGCTAATTGATTCAGAGTGTATTGGGATTTCTCATTGTTATCTCTAATGTTCCCCATTTTTTTTTTTGCATTTTCCCCAGAATAAAAGGAACATAATTGTAAAATCCCACATCAATTTTTTTTCTAGCTGTATGTGTCATATATGACTTCAAAATAGGAATGTAAATTAGTAGAACCTCACAGCTCATATATGCAAAATTCTTGAGGGAATGGTAAATCTTCAAGGATGAGTAAATTATTCCTCCAGAAGGGGAAGAAAAGACACAGAGGGAAAGCAATTGGGAGGGGGGAAGCAAAGACAGAGGAAGAGAAGGGAAGGCAATGAGACAAGGAAGCTAATTAATTAATTTAGGCTATTAATCTAGACCAAATGTCCTTTGACAATCTCAGAATCAGTGGTGTATCCCAAGTGAATATTGACAGGGACATTGAAATATACTTGGAAAAGAATAATGTATGTGGTTTTTCATTTCTTCTATGATCTTTTAATAATCTAGGTGGAAGAATCTATGAAATATCAATACTGCGAGGAAAAAGTTGCCCAGGAGAGAATTCTGGAGACCTCTTTGGTCCTTTTTCTTTCTTCTCAACTATATAGATGTCCAACCATAGAACCTGTTCATTCTGTTGCCCAAATCTCCTCACTGAGAAGGTAGCTTGTGTCAATCTATGCTTTCCCCTCATCATGCATCTGGTTTTACAAGTCTTTCATAGCCAGTTGCCACAAAAGTGAAAACTTCCATTGACTTGGCTAAGGACACAAATTTTATTAACATTTCTGTGAATGATTCATTAAACTTATTTATAGCCAAATAAAGGAATGCTGGGAAAGTGGTAAGAAAGTTCCAGTTATCACATCTCCACTATGTGCTTCTCACCCCATTTGGTGATTCATATTTTATCAGCCTTTACAATAATCTCATAAGTGGCAGTGTTTGGGGGGATTGGTTTTTTGTCTTTTTTTTTTCTTTAAAAATTTAGTGGAACCTGTTCAGAAATAGAAAATGTGAAGTCCTTAATACAGATCCTAAGACAGAGACCCCAGGATCTTCCAGCAAACCACTAGGTCCACATGATTTTTAAGGTGCATCATGCAAGTTTGCAATCTGGTAGGAAGCTCTAGTGATCTTGTCACTGCATCATGTTTCTGCTATTGGAAATAAACAGAATAAGGAACTGAACTCTGTGTGTATGCATGTTCATTCACATTTATTGGTATCGAGAGACCAAGAAACATAATGGGAGACTCAGAGAAAAAGGTCTATTTTGGAATTGATAGAACTAGGCATCACAATTAGAAGCAAGGAAAGCTAAAGGCAATATTTTAAACTTGTCTTCTTCTGTTTTCTTTCCCCCCCTCCCAATTGTTCTTGTTCTGTTTCTCTCACTTCCCTTATGGAGGAGTAATTTACTCATCCTTGAAAACTTGCAATTTCCCCCAGAATTTTGCACGTGTGAATTGAGAGGTAGTATTAATTCATATTCTTATACTGAAATCATATATGAAACATAAAACTTGAAAAAGATTGATTCATGATGTCACGATCATCTTCTTTTCATCTTGAGGAAAAAAAAATATTGTGGAAGCATCTGAGTTGCCCCAATGCACCCTGAACCAATTACCCTTAAAGCAGTTCTTGAAAGCCATCCCATGAGTTTATTTTCAAGATCATTTGACAGCCTTTACAAAAATAGACATCACCTCTCTGTACCTATCTTGCCCTAATATAAAGTTCCTCAACACAGATACTCCTCCGAGATTCTCCATTCCAGAACTTTTCTTGTTATTTTCCTTTCCAACTCATAGATCAAAACTTACCCATCTTGTGTCTCCTTCCCTTGACGTTACTATTCTAGGCTAGATAAACAGATTCCCACTCTAGTGATATCAAAAAATGACCCTTTGCATGTGTGTCTATTTGATCAGGAAAATTAAAAGCCTTAAATCAAAGGAAGGACTATTGGTGGGAAGCACCTAGTCTACATTTAGTTTTCTTCAAATTACAATTCAATATTTCCAGCAATAAGGGGATATGGAGATTAGTATGATCTTAAAGGAAACAGGAGTGTTGTCTGATGAGTAGTGAAAGTACATTTGTTCACTGCCTGAAGGCTCCTCTCTGTGAGTCCCTGTCCTGGAATTTCAAGTTGTGAGTGAGAATCTTAGATGAATTTTTGATTATATGTCCATCTCAGGCATTGGGAATTGATGTTTCATGTCCATTAACTCAGTCAATATTCTTTGATGATTGCTTACCTTTCATTAACTCAAACACATAGAAGGGTAACTCTCTTTAAGGAGAATACAAACTAGAATAAGGTACAATCTCCACCCTTAAAGAAAGTATAGTCTATTACTATTGAATATGAAATAAAATGGGATAAATACGTTGCAAGTGATACAAAATGTGATGTGAATTCTGATGCAAGAGAGATGATATCTAGTATTTGTGCCATAGGATCATATTTCTTGTTCTTAAATGGGTATCAAGGATAGGAAGATTTTTGTCCTTGATTCAAAAATTTTTTCTTATTTGAGGAGATTGAGTAGAGGTAAGACTGAAATGTAGAATTATTTATAGGAGAACATAAGCCAAATTATTATTGATATCCAATGGCAGAGACTGAAGTCTAATTCACAGGGAAGTTATGAGCGCCAGTAACATGTCTCCCATTGTGTCATTGTGAGAAATTGATGTGGAGAATCATGTCATTGAAGATATTTTTGATATATTTATTTTAGCCAATATTAATTTTTCCTTGATACCACAGACATTTGTTGAGTGGATCGTGTACCAAAGTGTGGAAGAGATATGGAGTAGAATCAGACCAGGGTACAGGTGAGAGTGACTGAAAGCATTTCATGAAAGGGACATTTTGTCTCAGGCACCTGGATTGAAGCAAGTGAGTTTTCCTGAGTAGGGGAAAGCTATGGGTATAGAAACCAGCAAATGAAGGAGAGAACATGGTAGACTGGTTGACATGGCCAACAAAGACTGTTCCTGACAAAGAATAGAGAGATGTGTTCTCACCTCAGCCACAGGTTGGCTGTCAACGGGAAGGTCATGATGTCATTGTGGAGACTCATGTCCCAGGGCTAGGTGGGGATAATGGAAAATCTCCCTGGGGCCACCGCTCAAACCAAGCCCTTTATTTACAGGTAGAAATGAAAGTCCAGTGTTGCCAGATCTGAATTTTCAAGAAAAACTTAAAAATCGCTATTTTTATTTAGACTCTCAAGTTTTAAATGTCAGCCACTAATTCAAATATCCAATCCTTCCCTACAGGTAAATTAAAGACAAGAGGAAGAGAAGAGTCTACCTCAATCCTCCTTCGTGACCTTAGAGAACTCTAATTTAATTTGGTTTTACCTAAATGTATTTATTTTTTGAGCTGGCAATATAAAATGATTGTGAGAAATCTCTGTTGCTGTTGCGGAGAACATAAAATTCTTATTTTTCTACTTTGAGAAATGTCAAGTTATTTGGTCTATTTCATCACTAATTACCTTTAAGAGGAAGACAAATTAACATTAGAAATATAAACTGCCAAACGGTGTACACAAAATACATTTGTAGTTTTGATTCTGCCATGGTTCTGAATTTTTGTTTTTTTTTTCCAATCTTGGATATATGTATGCTCAATAATCTCTATTACATCATCTGTGGTAAAACACATTCCACTGTCTTATTTTTCCCTGTTAGGCGAAACCGGAAGAATACTGCTAACAAAATTACAAGCCCAGAATCTTCATGAGTCATATACTCAAACCCTACTGTTGACACAGACTCTATAAACGGAGAATATCACAGTTGAAGCTCATACCAAAAAACAGAGTAGCAGCTGATTCTGTTCAGTAGCAGGACATGATGGAATTGAAATTCGGCTTTATTTCAGCTAAGCATCTATGCTCCTAGATGTCTGGGACTCTGCAAGTGCAACCTTTGCACTGACCAATGTCAAACACATCCTTCTTTGATACTATGAAAGCTCGCATCTTTTCCGGTCATTACTGTTTTTCAGGAATTAATTGATTGTTAGTGTTTAACCGGAAAAGCCAGAGAGAGAGAGAGAGAGCAGGTGCCTCTACCTGGCTATCATAGAGGCAGTAATAATCATAATGATGACTTGCTGTATTAAGATATGTGCCACCAAGTACCCATTTCAGCCCAACCAGATTGCAAATAACATCCCTCTTCTTCAATCACCCTATTAATTTGGAAATGCTTAGATTTAAAATTCAGCATAGGAAACTACAGATTCTACCAATTAGAATAAGCCAGACTTGTCCTATTAACACTGCCACTGTGCTGTTTGCTTCAACAGATAATGATAATTTAACTTTGAAATAACCTTGTCATTGTAAAAAGAATTAAAATTATAACTCTTCCACAATCCTGGTGTGCAGCTTTCTACAGACTGTGGTGTGCCGAATTTCAAGTAATATTCCTCTGTCGCCCCATATCCCCAGGTCCTGGATAAAAATGAAATGTGCATTTCATAAGAAGATCCCAGTGAGCAGTAATAAGAAAAAGTATTCAATCATAGTCAATTGGTTAAAGCTTTGGGGATGGGCTAGAGCCACCATCTTCTTTTTTCATAAGGACCCGAATAAAAAAAAAAATAAACTAAAATATATCTCAACCTCCCACCAGATCCAGCTGGCTAGGGAAATAGATGGAGTTATATCGGTAGTAATATGAAGATAATTTCCAAAGGATTATTTTAGAATTAGTGGAGGCATCATCAATCACCTCAGGTCTAATAAACAAAAATTCTAGTCAATGTAATATAAGTTATTTTAAGCATAACCTGAGGTCATATCAAAATATATACCTGATGCCATTGTCTCCCCTGCAAATAAAGGGAGAGAAGAAGTGTATTTTTTTTTCCTTTTAATGTATGAAAAACCCAGCAACACTGAGCTTTCGCAGTATCAGGATTTCTGTTTTCAAAGTTGTCAATAAAATTGAAAACAGAAATTGCTCTAACGATATTTTGAGTTCTTAAAAAAAACTGAGAGAAATATATAACTATATATTCATATATTTCTAAGTTTCTTAGGCCTTCGAATTTGCTTTTTTTTTTTTTTTATTTGGAAGGGGAAAGAATTTTGTTCATAAGAAGTTATATTATGCTAGATAGCTGTAAATAAGTCACTCTTCAAAAACAATAAATAATCCCCAAGTTGGCCAAATGTATTTTCACATCGGCTTTTGTCTGCACAAAAGTGAAATATCTTCCAAAATTCTGAAATCTAGGAAGCAAAACTCAGACTGCCCAAGCAGAAGTGTTTTTGTGAAAATCCAGAATAAAGCTTTCTTTTTACCTACCAGGAAACCTTTGGTACAGCCAATATTAGAGCTTGCGTATTAAGCCACTCCAAAAACAGTTGGGAACTTTCATTCATTCTGATTCACTGCAAAAGGAATTTCACTCTGTCTCAGCTCATTATGAGCAGATGCTACTGAATATACTGAGAAAAAAAAAAAATCAGTGGCACCAGGAAAGTCCAACATTAATAAAGAAAAAATGCTTAAAACAATAGTTGTTTAGAGATACCTCGATGGATCCCCCTGCTCCGGAACCTTCTCCTGGGTTGTGAACAATCGAAGATTTATTCGAGCTCTCTGCACACTGGGAAATGAAGACCCAGAAGCTCATTATCATGTCTATTAAAAAGCAGAAACTGGGGTACATCTAAGAAAAGATGTATTACTTTTTAAACCGCACTGCAAACTGCAGACCAATAGGGACTTGAACTATATAAAAATACTCTCAGTAGTAGGGGAGTGGGAAGGGGGTGGGGCAGAGATTCACTCCCCCAAACAGCAGGAAAATACCATGCCCTGAAGTTCCATTGTTGTCATGGCTTTGGCAAAAATGGCTCTATTGGATTTTCCTGAAAAGGGATTTTTGAAGTCAGACTTTTGTTTTTGTCAGGGGACGAGATACAGCAACTCAAGTAACTTCGGGAGCTATGCTCTAGAGGAGGTGAGGGAGGGTGTGATTATCAGTGACCAGTTAAATTCTAGTTAACCCCAATTATAAACCTTCACCTTTGCTAATTGGATGAATTTGTCAGCAGGCAATATACTTATAAAGTATAGTGGAGCCAACTTTGGGCCACTCGATTATGAGATAAAAATCATTATGGTTGGCATGGCTCATTTCTTAAGAGTGGATCTATAAGCAATTTCTACAAAGGTAGAACAAAGTTGAATTTTACTGTAAAGTTGGAGGACCCGTTTATTATAGCTATTTTCTAAAAAAAAAAAAAAAAAAAAAAAAAAATGCCCAGTAAGCAAATTCTCTCTCAATTAAAAGCTTTCCAAACTGAGGGTTTAATGAAACCTTAATTAAAGTCAATGGAAAAGTCATGTTCCAAAAAAAAAAAAAGTAAAGGTACTCAAATGTGCTCAAATGTGTCCTTTCATTTCTTTCTTGACAGATCCAAGAATACGGTTTCTAACTCTTCCAATTTTTTTTAAAGTGTGTTTTGTCCACAGAGAGAAACAAACCAGAAAAACCTGTTGTTTTGCTACAGTCCTCTCACACCTCAAAGAAAAGCAGCGTCTACATTCCCTGAAAATGGTAAGAGATGTTCTTCCACTGTTTCCAACAGTTCACAAAGACTGAGAGCAAACTTTGCCAGTACAATTTGTTGGACTCAATTTTAATAACGAAAATATAATTTTAGGTTTCTAATTCTGTGAGAAAAATCTGTGAATGGGTCCAGTCTGCGTAAAATAGAACAACAGTGTCAATCAGGCGTATTTCCCTGTGGTGGAAATAAAATCTTTCAAAGTTTTCCAAGTTGGAGTGAACAGAGAATCTGTTATGCTTGAAAATATGTTAATAAGGCTTAAAAATATTGTGTTTTAGAATTGGCTAAAGGGCAAATAGCTATCGTCAGCATCGTCTGTCTCTTGGGTGAACAAATACCCAAACGCCTAAAGAGACACGAGGCTACTAGTGTTGGGGACAAAGTACTTCCAAGTACAAAAGAAATACTGTAGCATTTTCTGCTTTTATCTGTTTCACAAAGGGAAGTACAGGAAATTAGATATTCAATAGATATTCTGAGGGAATATAGATTATATTTAACAAGCCACCCTGTATCTTTTTTTCTTTTGTAACAAGGGTGCTAAGAATAGTACTTCCAGAATCTTCCCCTTTATAAACAAAGCAATTTATAGGAAGGAGACAGTAAAAATTATGGGATTATGGAAATTAATGAGCTTTCTGTGTGTGCATGTGTGTGTGCATGTGTGTGTGTGTACACGCGCGCGCAAATGCGCGTGTGCGAGAGAGAGAGGGAGAGAGAGAGATTGGGAGAGAGAAAGAGAAGAAATCTACCTAGGGGCAGGGCGTTGAATGTACCTTCTCTATAACCCAATCCAGACCTTGTCATCACCTGTTGACAATAGGGAAGAAAGAAAGCTAAGCGTTGGGATCAGGGCACAATAATGTCTGTTGACAATAAATTATCAAATCAATAATCATGTTTAGCCAATCCCTTTGTGTAAAACTGTTATTATGATTCTAGTGCCAGCTGTCTGAAACTTTAATTTAAGTGCTTGCTTGAGGCTAGACATTTGGAATGCTAGTTTAGAATGTTTTATAGCCCAAGCAATATGTTTTACTAACCTCAAATACTGTGATGATGGTTTAAATGGTGACTCTAATTTGTACGTGGGGGGCTCCGGGGTGAGTTTTGCTTTCCCAGGGAAGTGTCTGCTGCATCAACAATTCAGACATTACTGGGCTATCTGGAGCAGCTAATCCCAAGGGCCCCTTGGAGCTGCGTCTACCTGCCTGCAGGTAAACACCACAGGTGGTTAACTTCTAGAGTCCCTTCAAGTGGCTGCAAGCTAGAAGTTCCTCAGAAGCAGAAATGATCGGTGAAAAGCACCATGTTGGAGAAGATGTGGTTTAGCGTCCCCTGGTCTGGGCAGTTTGACTTTGTCCCTTCACTATCGGCTTACTCTCTTGACCCTAGACCTTGAATGAGAAGGCAAAGCCAGATCCTGTCCGATTGTCGACGGCACATATTCACCTTCCCTAGTAATCAGTCAGCAACATGCTGGCATATTAGGAATATAGAATTCCACTTTCAACATAGTAGCCTCCAAGAGAAGACCATTTATAAGAATTTTTGCAATTGTTCTGATCATGCATCAGTGTTGTGGACCATGAATTTTGGAAGAAGATGGCAATTTAAGATGAGATACAACTTACCGCTTTATACTGGAATATTATTAAGATTATTATTATTTTTTCTCTTATGGAATTTATAAAACACATTATATCTGGTTATCTCAGTATTATAGCAGTACCTTAATCATGATAAAAATTTCAATTTACAGTGGAAGAATCAGACATTTTGAGGGGTTATATAATCAGCTTGGTCATGTACTTCCACAGACCAGGGTTCGAAGCTGGATGTTCTGAGTCAACCAGTAACAGACGCAACTTGCAGATTTTTGTAATTCTTTCTTGATTCACTGAATCATCAAAAACTCTAACAATCAAAATATCATCAAATTACTTTTGATAGACTGTGCCTTCCATTTATAGACACTAGAACAACCAGCAAATATAAGTTCCAAATTCAATTTCTAAGTTTGCAGGAAAAATGTTCCCAACTGAAGATCCCTTAATAGCTAATAACATCTAATAGTCCTTCTGAGCCCATGATAGATATTTAATAAATCTTGGGGATAACTTGACACTTAAAATACAAACCACATTGTCTCTTTTTCTGCTATAATAACAGTCTAATTTAAGTTCTGGAAATGTTTCCTGAAGTTCTACAGATGAACTCTGCTGGTGGAGACAGGTGGGAAAACATACCAAAGCTGGGGCAAATATCTGAATAAATAGTTCTCTGACAACAGTCTTTGTCAAACTGATTGACTCAGACAATAGCAGTTGACTCATAAATTATTCGAATGTAAGACCTGCACATAGGTACATTGATCATATGTATAGCCAGATATGTTTCTGGAAAAAAATGTGTCCATGTGTAAGTCATGCCCTAGTACAGTTCCTGGCACAGAGGACAGGCATGATATTAAATTTATTAACCAACATCAAAACATTTATTCTCCTGGAACTAGAGAGGCTTACCTCTTGAAGGAATACCAGAGGAAATGTTATATAAAGCACTAACTCTGCTCTCTTCTCAACATATTTGTTTTGTAATTTCCGATGTTTGCATATGCATTTATAGTGAGCTGCTTTTGAAATTATTATGCTGAGAAACAAGTGCTCTACTTGATTGGCATCTGAAATGCAACTTTTCAATTAATTTACATTTTTTACAAAGACAAAGCAGCATTTCTACGATATAGATGATGTTTACAATGTTAGTGAATTTTTTTTTTTTTTTTTTTTTTTTAAGAAACTAGGCAGAAGGGACGTATAGAAAAGGCTCATAAGCATTATCTATGTGAGTAGAATGAATGAGCTGGGTCAGAGTTGTTGATCAACAGATAGCCAAACCAAAAGATGTTTTGATGGACTCTTTCATTGTTGAGAAGGTCAGGCTTGGGTATGCCTTCTATCCTTGAAGTTCAGTGTACAATGATGCCTATGATGAGGAAACCAGACTCAAACTGAGTCAGTTCAGTGAGTGACTGGTTATTTACATCAGGGCTCAGTTTCCACACAATCACACGGACCAGTCATTTGACCACAAAAAGTGATATTACACAGTGAAATATTTGAGGGCTGGAATTTTGAGAAGTTGACTTGACTTTATTTCTTGCTGTGTCTAATATTTTATTTTCATGCAATGAAAATGCAATATTTTTAAAATGTTCATTCTGTTTACCATTAAATGGTAAGATAATGAGTGATTTTGTTTTTATTTTTTAAGTATTTACGTATTTTCCATTCATACAATAAAACTTTCTTCTCCTGCAATAATGTCTTTCTACTTGTCTCCACATACAGTCACCAAGTTTTGCCCTCATGTTTCATTTCCAAGTATGTATGCTGGCCCAGATCTTTATGCCAATATTCTGACTATTGCAGAGGTTGCGTGAAAAATTTGGATTCTACTGCTTTTCCTACAATCCTTAAATACCAGTATATTCCTTTTGTCAGTCACTCTTCTGCTCAGTTTTCTGTAGGTCACTTTTTTTTTTCTACCAACCTTTTAAGTAGAGTTCATGCATCCATTTATTTTTTGTTTTTTTTTAAGATTTTATTTATTTATTTGATAGAATGAGAGAGAGCAAGCAGGGAAAGTGGCTGACAGAGGGAGAGGGAGAAGGCGGCTCCCCACTGAGCAGGGTGCCTAACATGGGGCTCCATCCCAGGACTCTGGGATCATAACCTGAGTTGAAGGCAGATGCTTAATTGACTGAGCCACCCAGGTGCCCCTCATGCATCTATTTATTTCTTCATTTACCCACTCTTTCAATAAATAGTCTGTAATTACCAACTATAATATCAAAAGAGTAGGCATTGTATAAATGGTAAATAACAAGTTTGTGACTTCAGCCCTCATGAGGCTTAAGATCTAGTTCAGGAGATGGAACACACATGAAAACAGCTTTAGTTAGAATTAGATTGCCTGGGTCCTGGAATCAGATTGCCTGAGGTAGAATCCAGTTTCCACAGTTCATTAGCTTAATCTTTGGGCCAGTTACTTAATGCAGTTGTGCCTCAGTTTCCACAGTAATAAAGTCAGCTGAATGATATTACTCGTGTTAAGGGAATATTGTAAGAATTCCATGAGGCAGGACATGTAAAGCCTTAGGGCATCCTGGTTCAGCAAAATCACTCAAAACACATTTCAGTTGGTTGGTTAGGTGAGTAAATAGAATTTAAGAAAATCTAAAACAAATAAAAAAAAAAAAGAAAGGAAAGGAAAAAAAAGAAAATAATAAAAAAGAAAAGAAAAGAAAAAGTCAAAAAAAAAAGTAAAGAGAAGGAAAGAAAGGAGGGAGTTGAGACTTTTCAAAGCTCCAAGAGGGAAGGAACCCTTTCCATAGGTGGGTGCTTACAGGGATCCCCAAAGTGGTATTAGAGCTGTGGCTGGAGGGAGCAGCTGGAATGTGACTGTTAGGTGAAGGTGTGCAAGGTCTGGACTGGGCCAGTGTAATTTCCTGAGGAATTCCCTTCACTCATTATGCCTGCTCACTTCCATGTGACTGTCCTCACACTACTTCCTATGGTTCCCCTTCCTCTGACTCAGGCTGAGTGCTCTAGGGAAGCCTTCACTGAGCAGGAAATATTCAGATACTGTGAGAGTGATTACATGCTACCTGCTCTGCCTTTACTGACCTCCTTATGTTATTACGTTGCACAGAAGGAACATGCCTATGAAATTTGCCCTTGACTCTAAGTTACTTGACCTCAAGTCCCCAGTCTTTGCAGATCTAGCACCTACTGAACCGGCTGACACAACACAGACACTCAAAACATGCATGAAGTTCTAAAGACCATCACTGGTAATCTGGATATCCTAAAGAAATGGTGGAATGGAAGGCGCATAACCTGGTTTATTGTGTCTGATTGCTAATATAGTTCAGCGCTTCACCGGGCCAACTTCATTCACCTTGGAGCGAGAATGAATCTCTGAATTGCAACGTGAACTCCTTTGAAACTTCAAGAGAAAAACATTTACCATCAGTGGTTGGGATTTCTTATGGTTTTTCATCTGGGGGTGTTATCAAATTCTAACATCAGGAAATTTCTCCTACTGGAAGAACATTCCAAATTTTACCAAATTCAACTGGCCTTGAATACGATTCAAGAATTCTAAACATGGGGGCAGACGGCAGGTTTTTGGGAACCTTCTTCTCTAGGCAAAGAAAATAATACACAATGACAATAATAATGTTATTAATATTATTAATAATAATAATGACAGTAAATGTCACAATGAATAAGGGTGCAAAGGCCACATGTGAACGGTTCTTCCCCCACTTCTTTATGTTAGATACTAGAGAAGCAAAAAAACTATTTTTTTAAAAAGAATTTTCACTCAGAAATACACACACACACACACACACACACCTCAAAAGGATAAAAGATTATTTTGGAATAAAAAAAATGCTATCTCCATTATATTTTAGAATCAAATAAAGTTCAAGTACATTTTTCAAACTTACCTTACTTTCATAGAATGCATTAAAAAGTCACTTAATGCCTCTCAGACAGAGTCAGAAATTGCATTCCTGTAACTGAGGTCAAAATCTCATTGAAGAGTTGTGATTTTTGGATTGATTTGTATCATTTCTTTATTCACTTCTTCTTCATTTATTTCTTTTCTTCCTTGACCCAGAGAAGAGGCCACCAACTAACAAAAGCCCCAATGCCATCGAAACTCTGGACGAATAATACTGACCCACATTAGCAAGTTGAGAGCCCTATCTTATTCTACACTGTAGAGTACAAAATTATAGAATAAAAAATAAAGAGGTTATCAGTCACACAATTTGTCTTCTCTGGCAATGCAGATTAAATGGTTATAACTTCACCAGACTCCAATCTACTTGACATCTGTCAAAAGGCTGGGGTCATCTTTCTTCCATTAGCAAGGGTCTCCATTTCAACAATCCCCACCATACCCATATTCATGTCAGATACAATTGTCTACTTCTTGTCAATCTACCCTGTTAATGGGATCAACAAGTGCTGAAACCAGGCATCTTTCTCTTCCGCAGGTTGTAAAGAGAAAATGCTGGATCTTTTCAGGGACAGAAGAGCAAAAAGTAAAAGGGAAAGATAGCTTCTGGACTCCTTGTCATCTAATGTTCTTTTATTTATTTCCCAATGCTGAAGTTTCCCATTACACCAACCTATAAGATGCAGGATTTGCTTTGTGACTAGAAATGCTGCCAGTGACCCAACTCCAAAGTCTCCATTTGTGGGCATGATCTATTCCCTCCCAAATCACTGTGGTAGACAGTGAAGCTTTCAAATGTGCCAATTGAAACCAGGCACTGCAGAAACATAATTTGTCTTTGGAAATGCCTCTAGTTTCAGTGCTAAGAAGTATCCAATTATAGTATACTTGACCCATCATCCTAGCCTCAGTCACTAAGCAGATCTGCGGACTCAAAACATGTTTGTGGTGAATCCCCAAATATTGTGTCTCCAAAATGTTTTGGAGAAGGGATGAAAATGCAGGTTCTTAATCCATACTCCTGACCTCTTCAAATTGTTACTGATTGCGATCAATCCTGGATTCTTTCAGAGGAGACAGGAGTCGGCCATTTACATGAACCAATCGTCCCATCCCTTGGTATCTGGGAGCAAACTCACGAGTTTATTTTAGATTATCTAAATTGCAATTTTGAATCTCAGAATCTTGTTAGATAGCTACAAATTCAATAGCAAATTCAACACAAACTCAACATGGCAAAGGGGATGGTTAGACTAGGAAAACCACATGTTGAGGATACATTTGGAGACAAAAGGTCAACCTTTAACCAGCAGAGCCCTGTGAGTACCTCTAACCCAGATGATAACTCACTCAATCATGCTTGCACCTTTTATGAAATTTTTTAAACATAAAAACTAAGTTCAAGTAGCTGAAGAACCCTTCTCTAAGCAGTCCAGGGATCAACTGTTCAATTTAAGCACCATATAGGGTTCATGAGTTTGTTTCTATAGTAATTCCTATGTGTTTGTACTTGCATTTCTATCTTTAATCCATAGAATCAGTGGTAAGAAATGAATAAAACCTATCAGTGGAAGCAAAAACAACATGGCCAAGGAATGTAATGTTTTTGCCCCATTGGCCTAGGAGAGTGATCCTGATATTGACATGATATATATTAAATACTATGTTTATTTATTATGTAATGCCAAATATGATACACAGATTTATTATGCATATGAATCTATGATATATGTACATATACCATACTATATATATAATATGCTATGAACATGTCTATACAATATACAAGTACTATACTATATACATGTACCATACTACATACATGCACTGTAATATATATGTGCATTATAATATATACATGCTCTGTACTAGAAGCATGCCCTACACTAGAGGCATGTACTATACTAGATGTGTGTGCTATACTGTATATATATATGCTGTATATTCCTAACAACATATATATTTGTTTCATATGCTATGTATCACTTTTTAAAAGTATATGTTAACAAAAAGAAAATAAGTATATGTTAACAGTATATATTTAATAAAATTTAATATACATTTAATAAAGCATAAATATACATGCTGCATAATCTAGATTTAATAAAATAAGTATCTTCAGTTAAGCATACTCCAGACACACAATGGCTGTCTGACATTGGGTAAAGGTTTATTTTGGCTATGGACTGCTCAGTGTTTTGAGAGGTCCATTTCCCTAAGCCAAGATCCCGACCACCCCCCACCAATGGCCCTCAGTCCAAACACACACACTCTCTTTTTAAAATTGTTCTGCCATTTTTGTAAGATTGAGTTTGTGAACTGCCAAATTTACTGAGTCATGCCCCCTTCTCACTCCTCTGAAGTTTGTGCCAAGTTCTGTTTCTGAGGCAAAGCAGAAATAAACACCTTTCACTAGTACTTCACTCTTGTGGTAAAATATGAGGGCATCCTCTCTCAGTATCTGCAGAACAGATTCTGAAAACATCCCTTTCTGGATTTTCTGCTTTTCTCATTCTATTTTCTCCCAGAATCTGTTTGCAAAACATTTTATGGAATTGGCAAGTTATTTGCGCTGCTTTTGCATTGCAGTCTGACTAATTCAATTGCAATTATTTGTAAACTGCCGCCATAACTCTTCCTTGGCTAATGTCTGCAAACTGTTTACTAAACAATAAACTTAATCATGCATTCATTGTTGCAAATGTCTCCAAATGGCTTCAGAGTAGAGCTGACTTGACATTTTTGCCTATTTGCAAAGCCATGAAGGATGTTTTCTGAATAACAGTAAGTTCTATGACATTTAGTTATTCTATTTCCTACATCTCTTCTGATCTATGGCAGATGGAGATAACCTCTTTTATGGGTCAGCCAATGGGCGGTGCTAACAGTGGTCAATCCAAAGCAAATGGGGCTGGGGGTAAGGCGTTGGTAGCAGACACATTATGACAGCGTGGTTTGGGCAATGGTCAGGTTTTATAAATATTACCTGAGTATCACCTAGCATATTAGCCAAGTTACTATTATATTTAGGATGCTGTCTGAGACTTCTTGAGGAGTACACGTTGTAAAGACAGTGGCTCTGCGCATGGAGAATCTGACAGGATGTGAGGTTGAGAGGAAGAGGAAAGATCAGATCAACATCTCAAAAAACCTAGTGATCTAACAGACTCATGGTGTTGCTACCAACAGTGGACAAGTCAAGATGAGGAACTGATCTGGGGAGAATGATGAAAAAGATGGCTCAAAATATCCTGGTTTGACCCAGAAACTACATATTTGGCAGAAGAATGTATAAAAAATGTCTAGTGGGTAGTTTGGAATGGAGAGTGACAAAGCAGGAAATGTCTGGCTATAGACTCTGGCATGGGGACATTGGCCATAAGAGTGTGGCTGACTCTGGGGAAAGGTAAGGGCAGACTTTTGTGGGAAGGGTACTTTTTTCATTCAGTAGGAAGATAGAAACTTAATGAAAACCTTAAACAAAGATGGAAAGAGGACCTAGTTGTAACATGGTCATAGAAATGAGGGAGCACTTCAAGAAGTCTGGGGTGTGGAATGTCTGTGGCAGAAATGTTGCGGACAATGAGGAAAGCATACTGAATCAGATATGGAGAAGAGACAGAATTTTTC
This sequence comes from Mustela lutreola, assembly GCF_030435805.1. Lineage (NCBI taxonomy): Eukaryota > Metazoa > Chordata > Mammalia > Carnivora > Mustelidae > Mustela > Mustela lutreola. The sequence goes on along the minus strand of NC_081296.1, from coordinate 21,035,518 downwards.
ACCAAAAATGCTGGGAGCTAGCATGAAGGGCATCAATGAAGTCCTTTGGATACTAGGAGCCTCCCACCCACTGAGAAGTTTAGCTGTGGAAAAGGAGGAAGGCTTAATAGGTAGCCAGTAACATATCTTCAGTTTGCTCATTCTTGCCCTCTTCACAATTCTGCTTCAAACCATTAGAACATCCTTCATTATCCCCTTTCTGCTTGTGAAGCTGCCCACCACATTAATGGGAAAAACAGAAGCAATCAGAGGACAATTCCCACATGTTTTATCCTGTGTCTTTGCCCATGGACTCAATCTCCTTCTTCTCCTAATACTATGAATAATTGTTCTAAACACTTTGGTCAAGCCAACCTCTTGGTCACTATATGCCATCCCTTCCTTTCTACTCCAGAATGTTCCTCCAGCAATTTCCTCCTCTCCTGCACTGCCCATGTCACCTACTTTGCACAGGAAGTCTGATTTATCACACCAGAAAAACACCCTCCCATGACTCCACATGGGTCCACAGGTCTTCCTCCATTTCTCTGCTTCTACTCACTGCCTCTAATTTGCCTTTTCCTCCTCTCCCTTGACTTTAGTGAAATCAACATCTCACAGCTCACCTCTTCATTGAAACAGCTCTTATCAAGGGCAATAGTGACCCTCACTTGGCTAAATTCATGAGACAGTTTGTGGTTCTCATTCGATTACTCCCTTCTCTCAAAATTTGCACTGCTTTTGGGTTCCAGAACACCATTTTCTTTTGGTTCTCTTCCCACATCACTGGGCACTACTTCCATTTTGTTTTTTGGTACTTCCTCACCCTCCTGACTTAGAAACATTAGAACACTCCAGTGACTGTTCTTTCCACTTCTTCTCCATCTCCATCTACACTGGAGGATGGAATCCTACATGATTCTATCCTGCCTTTGGCTTTGAGTATCACCTAAATACTGATGACTCCAAAATCATATCTCCAAACTGGATGTCTACCATCAACCCCAGGTCCTATGTATCTCCTTGTCATATTCAGTTGACTATTCAAATGGTGTCTCAAACTCAACATTCATAGAACCAAATTCACAAATCCCCACTAACCACCAGTTTCCCAAGCCTGCTTCTTCTCCAGTCTTTCCTTAGCAAATAGCAACTTCATCCTTCCAGTTGAAAACAATGCAGATATTTATCTCCTTTCTTGTTCTCATATCTCTAGAGCTGTTCATCAGCACATGCTGTCAATTTTCTCAGATGTATGTAGCATCTCACTTCTTGCCACATCATTGCTACCATCTTGTTCCAAGGCATTACCATTTCTTGCCTTGACTATTACAGTCAGTTTCTACCTGGTCTTTCTGTTTCCATACCTGCCTATCCAAAATCTCTTCTCAATGGAAAAGCCAGAGTTTTTCTTTGTAAATATTGTTTGTACCAGCCTTCTGCTCAGAGGCCTCTAGTGGTTTTCCAGACCTCACCAAAAGTAGGAGCCGAATTCTTTTTAATGACTTTGAGACCAACCTTGATCTGGGCCCTGGTCGCTCTTTGCCTTCATTGTCTCCTTTGCTTCCTTCAATTCACTCTACACCAGCTACACAAGCCTCTCACCTGTTCCTTTAACAAAGAAAATATCTCACGAACTTTGCATGTTCTGTTTCACTTGGCTGCTACATTCTTTCCCTTACCCTGCTTCATTGCTTTCAAAATCATCTGACCTACCATATTTACTTGCTCATATGTTTATGGCTTTCACTCAACTGCATGTAGGAACTCTGAAAAATGGAACTTTATCTTCATCATCATCTTCATCACTGTCCTCTATTGCCACCACTTAGAAAAGCACCCAGCACATGGTTCATATGCAATAAATACTTGAATAAGTAAAATTCCACTGAATGCAAAGTCAATGGTACTTAGTGCGCTACTTAAAGCATCATATTGGTTCAATAAACATCTATTGAATGAATGAATGAATCTGTTTCCAGGACTGGGGAGGCATGGACTCACTCACAGGCAGAAAGCAAGAGCCAGTTGGGGAAACATAGATATTATGAAGTAGTTAATTGAATAACATGTAAATATACTATCACCAAGTACGTCCTGGAACTAGGCACGCCAGGATGTTTCACATCATCTGCAACATGATGGGATGTTGATGGGGTGACCCACCCAGGGTGGGACTGGGTTTCTCAGGACCAGCTGGTGAGAGGGATTCCTACATCAGGGGTTATCAAGAAGCCAAATCCAGGAAATCAATCAAATTTAGAAGATAGATTGGGTCACCAGAACCAAAAATTCAGACTCAGATGTAGGAAGAACTATGGCTGGCATCAGATTCTTGGGAAGGTGGTATTTGAATCGAGCATGGAAGAGACAGGCTGGTTCATAACACTCAAAGAAACAAATCAGCAATACATGCACATTTTTGATACAATGGAGAGAGTATTCTAGGCCTCAAACCCAGGCTCTAGTCTGGCATTAAGATACAGAGAAACACAGAGAGTGACTGTATCACGTGCCCCAGCTTGAAGACCTATTCATTCAGTCCCAGACGGAAGCCTACACCCGACATAACCAATTCCGACCCAGGATGGGTGTCTGACTACCAGAGATAAGGCAGTCAGGAAAAACTGCAAAGCCAGAGTCCCGACTGGCCGGTTCTGCAAAAGCCCCATCTGGGAAACCCATCGTTCCGTTTCCCAAGCCATTCCACTGGAATCAGGGATTTTCCTCTTGTAAAACTGGCCACAAAATACAACTTAGAAAGTGCCCCAAACCGCTCAGCCAGACCCGCCGGCAAGCACAGTTCCTCTCGGCTTTCTAAGAACGTCTACTATATAATGAAAACCATAAACTCCCAGCTTCCACGCGCACGCGCGCTGCTGTTGGACGGGGACCAGCCCTTCCTCCCGCCAGAGCATCCCTCCCCCGCCGCCTTGACAGCGCATCCTCGTCTCCCCGCAGCCGCAGCGGGAAACCGCCCCCTCCGCCTTCCCTGGTCCCCCAAGTCTGGGTGCCAACTTCGGTTCTAAAACTGTTCAAAGTGAATAATCAAAGGTCGTTGAAAATAAGGTGACACTTACTTGAATCAATGTCTTCTTGAGGCTTTTGAAAGGTGCAGCAGGCATAAAATTTAATATTGATTGTTGGGGCACATTCCATTCCCCCTTTCAGAGTCATTTCAGAATGACAAATAATTTGTTTTCATCCGTATGGGGAACGTCTGTCTATCTGCTGGACACACACGAGTCTCCGGCTTTCTTAGAGAAGCTCAGCGGGCTTTTTTCTGGCCACTTCTCTGAGTTGGCTCTCCCCTCCTTAAATTTCTTGGTTCCTGCCGTCCCCTTCTGCTTGCTCCTCTTAGCTCCTGTTCTAATTTCAACTGTCATTTCCCCTGCTCTCCCGAGTGCTCTGAGCTCCTGTTCTAATTTTTCATGTCTTCTCCCAGTGCTGCCCTCCTTTCTGTCTCTCTGACCCTCTCCTTCTCGCCTTCTCTTTTTCTCTGACTCTGACTCTTCCATGTCCCATTGGAGGCTTTGCCTCAGGTTTTACTTCGGCTTCGGTATTCTGCATCCTGCTAAACGCAGCCAATAATAGGATGTCCGATCTGCTCTGCATAAATCCCAGAATCACAAAAATAAAACAGAAATTTTTTCCACATTCTTCGACACCTGCCTTTGCATCTCATCTCCCCTCAATAGTTCCTCCCCCTCCTTCCCTTCCAGCTTTTATTTGCAGTTGGAATAATCTAAGAAAGTGTCTTTTTATATTCCTTGGTTGATAGGAGCAAAATAGAGGGAATTGGTCTGAGAACTCTCATCTCAATATAATTCTGGTCCAACTGGAAAATCCCTCAATACAATTCTGGTCCAAACTAAAAAAGTTTGGACAGATTTCTAGTGAGTATCCAGGTAAGTGTGAACCAAGATTTGCTAGGAACCCATCATTCCTTCCAACAATGCTTAAATGGATAAGGAAGTTAAGGTCATGTCTTCTAAGTGACATATTTCTCAGGGGTTTCTCTCCCCTCTCAGTTGCAGATAGAAACAACGCAGACTTTGTTAATTACACACAGAGTGATTTGCATTATTTGCAAACTGCTTCCCCAAGTGTGTATATGGGCAAACAATCTGGGTAGGAATTTGAACACACTGGTCGGGCCTGGAATGAAAGAAATGTTCAACAAATGTGGTGTTGGGATGTGGAAAGGAATTCCTAGTTGTCTTGAATATCCCGGATCCTTAAGACAGGGATAGTAGGTGATTCTATCTACATGTTGGTTCTTTTTTTTTTTTTTAATTTTATTTATTTATCTGACAGACAGAGATCACAAGTAGGCAGAGAGGCAGAGAGAGAGGAGGAAGCAGGCTCCCTGCTGAGCAGAGAGCCGGATGTGGGGCTCGATCCCAGGACCCTGGGATCATGACCTGAGCCGAAGGCAGAGGCTTTAACCCACTGAGCCACCCAGGCGCCCCTACATGTTGGTTCTTAAGGGCAAAGATCATCTCCTGTAAACTTTTCCCAGCTTGGGGGATCTGAATAGTTCCATACTAAAGAATGCATCTGTGCCTGTATTAAAGGTTACAGATACTATGTCAGGACACATTTTGATTTCTAGATTATTGTCTGGAGGCAAGGGCATCTTTCAGACTTACATAGAATTTTCCTGTCACTCCTTGGCGAGTAAAAATAACATAGTCAGCCGCCTGGTTGTTTCCAGGAGACTGTTTTCATTTTATGTAGTTGGCCAGTCCTGCTGGCAAACCTCCTCACCTGAAACAGAACATTTTACATTTGTTGGAAATATATTCACATATAGACAAGGTGAAAGTTTGTATGGAACAGGTCAGAGTTTAAAACTGTACATACCGCATCTTATTCTTTCAAGAAGTCATTGAGAATCTTTCTGGAACTAATTTTGAAGTGCTTTCAGAAGTTACAAATGACACAATTTTCTTGGCTTTGAATTACTGTTACTATCTTTACAGATGGTAAAAGAAAGTTTGGGGTTACGACATTCAACCCACACAGACTCTAAACTTTCTGAGTGTCTACTTTGTACCCAGTGCTGTGGCGAGGGGTTCAGGGGTCATAAAGATGAGGACACCCCAGTTCCCTCTCTGGAGGTGCTTCTAGCTAAAGGTCATGTCAAGGGTCAACCAAAAAGCCTTAACCTCATCTGAAAATCTTAATCCCAAATACTCTTCTTCACACAATAACCCCAGAGTTAAACCTCTCCAGGGCATCTGACTTTAAAAAAAATAAAAAAGAGAAGAAAAAAGAAAAAAGACCATAAAACACAGGAAGAGAAAACTATACACATGTTACATTTTTCACTTGCTACTTACAAAATAGACAGAATATATACAAACTTCTCAGACACATGGCAGAGGGGAAAAAAATAAAAGACCAAATGCACATTTAGCCCCATGTAAGCTTCTGATGCTTCCCCTGCTTTTAATTAAGTAATTTTCCTTTTCTAACAATCTCCAGGTTTTTTTTTTTTTTTCCATGAGAATGAACAGAAAAACAAAAACATGGGGGAGGGGGAAGACCCATAGCTCTGTTGAGAAACAGGAAGTTATGTGAAACCCTGTTTGCCCTTTCTGCTGTGAAGAAGTTTGCCGAAGAGCTGTAACCCTTCGCTGTGCTATGTAAACCACCTACAGAAAAGACAGAGGTCAGCGTGGGAAAAGAAGGGGCGCCTAGCACCCAGAGTGACAACAAAAGTCGGTGCTTCCAGGCATCTCAAGACGGAAAGTAAAACCAATGAGACCGTTGAGTAGTTCAGAGCTGCTTGCTTTCTTCTTCCTCTTTCTCCCCCTCTTTTCTTTCTTTCTTTCTTTCTTTCTTTCTTTCTTTCTTTCTTTCTTTCTTTCTTTCTTTCAACGTTTTCTTTTTTGGGGGGCGGGAGCTTAAATTCTGAATCATTATAAATCTATTAAACACATTGATATTTTCAAACATAGTCTAGGGACCTCAACAGACTCACAACTAAACCAATCGTCTGTTTTGCTGCCAAAGAATGCTTCCGTTGCTGTGTTCTCTCTGCTGTTGTCTGGGACGATGGGCATGAAGTAGGATATCCTCTCTAGAGAGTGGCTCAGGCTGCCCTTTGCCATACTTGTGGGGTCTCGGGATCGCCCAAGAAGGCCATGGGGCTGGACTCCAGCGTTGTCAAAAACAAATTTTGAAAATGATTGATAGAGGAAATCTTTACTGCAATGCCCTGAAATATACAAATAGTTGAAGGGTTTTTTGTTTGTTTCTTTTGTTTTGTTTTGTTTTTAATTGTTCTTGTTGCTTTTGCTTTTCCCCTCAGTTTCTTTTGACCCTGCTGCATTTTTCATTTCATCCTACATCTTTAGGTACAGGATGGGAATGTCTTCATAGCTTCAGTGCTTCTAGATGTACTGGAATAGAGAATTCTGACTTGAGGCCCAAGTGACCGTGTGAGCTTTCTGAAATTTCTGCTTCTGCTGTTCAGTATCACATTGGACCCCACTGTGGCAAAAAGGAAGGTCCTTATTGGAATGGGCCACTGATATATTGAATCTGTTAGGCTACAATGTCATTTTCTACACCCAAGGATGAGCTTGGAGCAGTGGATTTCATTCTCCAGTATGTAGCAGTCTCCTGGAGGGTAATGAACATGGCTTTGCTATGCCTCAGCCCCCTCACTCCCAGGAGATCCTGAAAAAGTGTGGGCAAAACTCTTTCAACCCAGTGTCCTGTGTTGCTGCACTCCATGCCCCCCCTCCAAGCTCCTCAAAGGTGGTGGCTGTGGGTGTCCTGAAGGAAGAGGTGTCCTGAAGGAAGGAAAAGGGTGGTCAGGATCTGGGTGATGGAAATAGAAATCATGTCCCGTGCAATTTTGGGGTCTGGAAATGCAAGATGGGGGTTCCAGTTGGTAGGTTTCTGGTAAGAGCACTCTTCCTGGTTTGTGGACACACAGTACAGATGGGTTCCTCTAGTTTTTGTTTGCTTTGGTCAGCTTGCTTTGATCTTCCCTTTCCCCACTCCCAACCATGTGTATGTGCAATTAGAGTAGATGGGAAGGATACAGGCTGGTAGAGTAAACCAAGAAAATTGTGGAAGCAAACATCTATAATACATTCTTCAGATGATTTGCCTATTTCTGTGTTCAATGTTTCTGAATTTCTCATGTTTTCTGTATGAATGAAGCTTTTCATTGTGGTGTTATAAACATAGAAAATTCTAAAAAAAAAAAGAACTTCACAAAATGACACCTAGAAATGGACAGTTGGGTGATTGGAGTCATTCCTTCTTTTCTCAGGCATGTTCTAAGCATTTGGATGTTACATGCCAGACACTGGTTTTGACCCTGGATACTGCAATGAACAGGACAGCACCTGTGTTTATAGAGTTTATATCCTTGGAGAGGAGACTTTGGCCAACCCAGTACACATGTTTACGAGCTCTCTGTAATATAACTAATATATTTCCTGCTGCCATTCACAAATCCACTTAACACAAAGGGGAGTATGACATGCTATGGAGGGCACTTTATTATGTGTAATCAGTCTTTTCCCTCTGATGTTGATGGAGGGGTTTCCATTCTTTCCACTTCAGTCAGGATGAATCTCATCTATCTATCGCTGGATTCACAGAAAGACCAGTGAACAATTTGTGTGACAGCTTCAGAAGGAGATATGCACTCTTGTTTTTGGTCTCTGAAAGTCACAGTGTTGGGCCAAGCTTGGGAATAGAAGCAATTGTGCTGCTTTAACCAACCTTATGTTTATCTCTGGGTGAATGTACTTTCATCCTTCTAATCATCATGTTAACCATCTGTGGAAAGGCATAAATTTCAGATTCCAGAAGTCTGATGAATCAACTAGAACATAATTAAACTTAACCAAATCTCCTTTCTTTCCTCCGGAGTGCTCAGTATCCTGCATAGTAAGGCCATGGCTGGGAGAGTGCATTTTGAGTAGCTGTGAGTATAGACTGAATCCACTGGATTTGGAAGGCACTTAAAGACCAGCATGAGTTTAACTGAGCTCTACCACCTACTAACAGTGTGGCCTTGGAGGCTGATTCACTTCCCCAGGTTTAATGGCCTTCTCTATAGTGTGGTTATAGCAGGATCAATCTCAGAGGGTTGTTGTGAAGGCTAAATGAGATTGTGTGTATAGACTGGAGACATTTGGAGTATCTTCCCATTTCATAACTCACAGCCTTCTCTGAGAAGTACTCCCACACGACCTGGATGAGCCTGGAGTGTCTGTGTTGTGCTATAAGGTCCTTTCTCCCCAGCCACTATGGACTGGACAAGTGGGCCTCTGTCCTAAACCAAACTGCTCAGATTGTCTCTTCCCATAATTGGCCCTTGCTGTCAAGACTCAGACACTGGGAGCTGCTGAACTGAGTTATAGCAATGTCACAGCTTGGAGCATCAGTGGATTCCTGCTATCTGGATCTCTGGGCTTCCTGATTCTTCTCTTCCAGGATATGATTTCTTTCTCAAATTTCTTGAGGGAGCCCATTGTTCTTTGAATCGATCTCAGCTTCACTTAGAGTTGGATTCAGATGACTCATGTCCCCCCTGCAAAAAGCTCTTAAAAGTGTCTACCATTGAACACTTGAGGTTCTTTCAAATCTTCTTCTAGAGTTTCCTGTCTCAAAAGTTGTACCTTCCTCTAGTAGTTGCTCAACTGGACCTCTTGACCTCTTTCTAAAAATTGTCTCCTCCTTCAGCACCATATTTACTGTGTCCTGAAGCCATTTCAACATCATTTCCCCCTCCCCAATATTATTTTTTTCCAAACCATTCATTTTAGGGACCATCTCTCACTTGGGCTCCTCGCTCTCAAGGTAGTTTTCTCCATTTCTGCTCCAGCCTTCCTTGAGCATTCTCCAAACCAAGCCAGAGGGAGAGGGATTCTTCTAAAAGTGGATCGTATAAATGGATCATGCAAGTCCTCTGCTGAAATCCTTTCCATGACCTCCTTTTGGCCTTGGAGTAAAATCTCGGCTCTATCATCATCACTAGAGTCCCGCTGTTCTAGATCTGTCCTCCATTTCGGCTCTACTTCCCATTTCTCTTGACCATGGTCTCTGCTCCCCAGTGCCATCCTTGTCTTGGTTTCTCCAAAGGTCCATCTTGCCCTAAGACTTTTTGATGTATGATTTCTTTTTTTGGTGCTTTTCTTTCAGATGTCCCTCATTCAATCTCCTCACCTCCTCATCTCAGTCATTTTCTGCAAGACCTTCTCTGACCCCCAACATCTGAAGTTGATCCCCTGATAATACATGTTCTTTATAACTCTGATGGTGAAGAGGCTCCTGGCATCCATAGTCATGGGAATATTTGCCCCTTCTCTCCGATGAGACTGTGTGCTACACGAAGACAGGGAATATGCAGGCTTCACCCCTCCTGCCATCTCCAGCGATGCAGAGCATTAACACAGGATCCCTAGACACCTGCCATGGCATCACAAAGATGAACACAGGAATGAGCAGTGCTGCTTACATCAAGTCAAGGCAAGGCAAACAGGCATCCCTCAGCCCGCCAATTAACTTGGAATCAAAGAATCGTGGCCATAAAGCACTCAGGCACTTTCAGATGAAAATTCTACTCCTCTCTCTAACTGCAGAGTGGTCCTAGGCAGGCAACACAAGAGGATAGAAATAAACCAAGGTCGATGAAAACGCTATTACATTCAGAGGGGATATTTTCCATTCGTTTTAAAATTAAAGTCTCATGCAAGCAGCAGAAAAATACACCACAGATTCTTTAGCTTGATTGTTTCAACTTTTAATAGTAAAGTCAATATGTGCCTCCAACTAACTGCTGGGGATTGTTCTGTGATTGCCAGGTTGTTTTATGTATGTGAAACAACAAAACAATATAAGGTGACAAACAAAAGATGGAAAAATATATAAAAGGGGGGGAAAAAAGTTGGCTGTGTGCTACCTCAGGCTTTAAAACTCTTCTTATACACTTCACCGCGAAGTCTATTAAAGCAAAATATAGTGGAAATACAATGTACTGCAATGAATGTCTTCAAACTAGCAATTTAGCGCAAAAGCTGAGGGCAGTTCTTATGCACCGACTTTTAATACCAAGACGATTTGTGGTCTCACAAAGTTCCTGCCTTAGGCAGAAGTTGTGCTGGTTCTAATAGGCCTAGTTTGTTGGCTGTCAGAATAATGGAGAATTTGGTAGCGGAGTGGCTGGATGCTGTAAACAGTGGAGATAATTAGAAGGTCTGCGGGGACGATTGTGAAGCTGGTTTATATTTGGTCGCAGGGGAAAGGGTTTGTTAGGAAACTGGTGGTGGGGGGTGGGCATGACGCAGTGTCTTCTGGGTTCCAGAAGGTTTATTGGGGGAAATTCCATGGGTCACTGGGCAGGCTCGTTTTCTTTTGTGATTCTAAGGCTGTGGCGATTACAACAAATAAGTTAATAATATTATGTTAATAATAATAATAGTATTGGGGCACCCAGATGGCTAAGTGGGTTAAGCGTCCCACTCTTGATTTTGGCTCAGGTCATGATCTCAGGGTCTTGGGATCGAGCCCCGAGCCGGGCTCCATGCTCAGCAGAGAGTTTGTCTCCTTCTCTCTGCCCCTCCCCCACCCACACACTCTTTCTCAAATAAATAAGTACATCTTTAAAAATAATAACAATGTATTAAATGCCTACTATGTGTTTGGCCTTACTCACCCAGTTCTTCTGTGTCCCCATTCTACAGAGAAGGAAATCAAGACTCAGTAGGTAAGAGCTTTCTTCAGTGTCAGACACAAGCAAAGAGTTGAGTCTGCAATCATGCAGGAACCATGTTCTTCGCACCATATTGAGCTGTCTTCTTGTGCGGCAGGGTTGAGATTGACAAGCAGAGTTTCAGTGAGGGCACTGTGCATTCAATGAGGATCTCATGCATTCATGTCTAGTCTAAGTTTTCACTAAGTCTAGAGCCAGCCGGCTTTCCAGACAGAGGCTGCCATCCAGAGTGAGGTCTTCCATGACTAATTATTAATCATTGTTCAAGGGATGAAGTTTGCTAGGGATTTATTTTATTTTATGTAAACTAATGTGGGATCTAGATCGTCCTTTATCATAAAGCCTAGTTTTTCACTCCTTGGGGCAACGTTTGCTTTCCTCCTGGGAGGCTCAGGTAGCCACACATCACGGCAGCTTTTCAGGTGTGACCCCCACCCCCTTGCTTGCCCCCACGTGGTCACCTTGCCAGGTGAGTCACAGGCAGGGAGTGTGAGAAAATCCAAAGGCGATTTTCCATTAAGTGTGGGAATGTAAGGGGCAATTCTGCAGTCACTTATGGTTTTGACTTTCACTCCACTTGCAGATTTAAGCACACAGGGACAAGTCATCCATCCAATAAGGGACAGGGACCAGAATCAGTGGCAACCTCTTACCTTGGGGAGCTCAGTTACACTCTTGGATTGATTATCTTTTTCTTAAGTAATAAATAGGAATTAACATTTCCCAGCACATTGTAGAATGTCTGTCTTCTCCCCCATGAAGGCTAGAACAGAACTGGGGAATTGACAGACGATGGGCAAGTAATGTTATCATGTGTGGGGAGACCAAAGAACCTGGGATTACTCAGCCTGGAAACAGGGGAGTTGAAAGATGGCATTATTAGAAGTGTATAAAATACTGAAGGTTATGATTAAGGAATTGTTTACCAAACACTGGATCATTTGAACAAGATGGCTTCATCGAGAGACCATCCTACGTTGCTCACTTCCAGGCAAAAGCAGCTTTCCTCCCCCTTGCTTTGCATTTATGCTCATAAGAATTTCTTTCGCTGTTGCATTGATCTTTTATTCAGTCCTTTAGGAGAAGTAGCAGGTGGGGAGTAAGGAGCCCTAGTGAGGGGTAAGAAGATGTGGATTCTAGCCCTGGTTCTGCCATTGTTTCTAGTGTACCTCCAAGGCTCAGTTTGTTCATCTCCAAAATGGGAATGTTAAGTTTTATTAAAAAAAAAAGGGGGGGGTGTCTTTGTAAAGGTCAAATGGGAAAGGATATAATAATACGAGTGTTTCATAGTCTGTATAGGGGTTTAATGGGGGCACATTTGTGCCCCTCATTGCATGATTTAGACCCACTTTTTCCTTGAGTTGTTGCCGGAAGAAACAGCTTGAGAGCTTGACAAGTTGTTTGTTGTCACTCGGTAGCCCTCCCCTTGGCTTCTCCTGGTCTCTGTCCCTCTAGGTTTCTGGGCCAGAGCTTCTCCGATGCTCTGTTAGGGCCACACATGAATTCATCAGAATGACCCATGAAGAAACTGTTGAATCATGGGGTATGAGAGGCAGAAGCAAATGACACTTGATGCTACACTCCGGTGAAGAACTGAGACCTGTTCTAAGTGCTTCTTAGAGGGCCCTAGACAGATGGAGCTCAAAGCAGTGACTGACTCAAGCATGTCCCTTTGTGTGGTCTTCTCAACTGGCTGCTGTTTGTGGGTTTGGGAAGCCCTGCTTCAGCCTCTGCTTCCCGGGGGACTCCAGGATAAAGCAGGACTGTATCACGGGGTGTAGCCAAGTCTCTCCGGCCTCCTACATTTCAGGCTCTGAGAAAATCACAGTGACATTATCCAGATCAAGAATAATCATAAAACTATGTAGCTCATCTGTGGACAATCAAGTTCAAGTGAGCTTCAGAATCTGGCTCTGGAGCTCTGGGGCTCCAGGTGTTTCGCTCAGGCAGAGAGGCAAACACAATCTGGATATTTTTACCAGTTTTAGATTCATGCTCCTGGGATGGAGAAACCTATGATACAAAAGAATTTAGCTCCGAAGTGCTTCCATATGACTGATTTCTCCGAATTGCCTTGGCCAATAGAGTAGCGATGGTCCATCAACCCTCACCTGGACAGTAGACTTAGTTTCCTAACCTGCCCCTTGCATTCAGCTTCCACTTTCCAAGTTTGATTGCCAATCAGCAATTGGAGCCATCTTTTAAAATTCCAGACAAATCACCTTACCACTTACAGAGTATCATTCCTATTGTCCATTGCTCTTCGAATGTGCTCGAAGGGGCACCTGGGTGGTTCAGTGGGTTAAGCCTCTGCCTTCAACTCAGGCCATGATCTCAGGGTCCTGGGATAGAGCCCTGCATCGCGCTCTCTACTCAGCGGGGAGCCTGCTTCCCTCCCTCTCTCTCTGCCTGCCTCTCTGCCTACCTGTGATCTCTGTCTGTCAAATAAATAAGCAAAATCTTTAAAAAATAAATAAATAAAGGCACCTTCTTAAAAAAAAAAAAAAAAAAAAAGAATGTGATGGAAAACTCTTCTCTCAAATGCCAACCCCCTTGGAATCTGGCCCCTTCCACTGTCCCCGCCTGCCCACACCACAATCAAGTCACTCACCCCTCCTTTTAGCTCCTGGACCTCTTGGCTGCCTTGAGTCCTTCACTCCGGTAACTTCCTCGAAAGAGGGCTCGTCCTGTACTCATCCCTGTGATCAGTTCCTTCTCGGTCTGGCCTCTGGTTAAATGTCATGTCTGCACGGAAATATTCCTTGACACGGCGGAATTCTCTTCCCATCTGCTGTCACTTATTCTCTATGGGGGGGTCAGTAAAATTTTTTGCTGAGAAGTAGTAAAGCAGACAGTGAACATCGCAAGTCCCGTGGGCCATGAGGTATCCATGGCTAGATACCTAAGTGGGCTGGAGTTAAGACAGCTAAGTGGGCTGGAGTTGACCGACCCAGCACTATTGCTTAACCCCTTTTCGAGTTCTTGGTGGCATTTATTGCAATTTAAAAATAATCCTGTGCTCATTAACTTGTTTGCTGTTTGTTCTTCCCAGCTGACTGTATATTGGGTAAGGAAGGAGTGGTGCCCTTTTTGTTAATCACGATGCTCTCAGAGCCTAGAAGGGCTGTTGGTACAAAGGAGATTCAAAATACGTATTTGGAAATAAACGAACAGTGAAGTACGTCTCTCTTGTTGTATCCCAACTCTGCATTTTCTATATTTATAATTTCCTTCACAGCACTGATCTCGATTTTCAATCGCTTCATTTGTCTGTTTTTGCACAGAAACTATGCCCATCTTATTTAATTAATTGATATGCCCCTCAGTACCTAGCACAGTGCTTGGTACATAAACATCCAGGTGAGTGGGATGAATAAATAGATGAATGAATTTTGATTATTTCCATGGGTAAAAGGAAGCACTGACCTCTTATTTTGATAAATGTTTTAAAAAATATATGTATCAGGGTGCCTGGGTGACACAGTTGGTTATGTGTCCCACTCTTGTTTTTGGGTCAGGTTGTAATTTTGGAGTTGTGAGATTGAGCCCTACATTGGGATCCATGCTCAGCATGGAGTCTGCTCAAGTTTCTCTCTCCCCCTCCTCCTGTCCCTCCCTGACCTCCGTGAGTGCACAGGCACATTCTCTCTCTGTTTCTATTTCTCTAGAATAAATAAATAAATCTTCAAAAAATTAAAAAATATATATATCAATGTGAGAATGCATGAATGAATAAATAAATGTGTCTCCTACTTCTGCATAGTTATAATAAAAAAATTTCTAAAGAATTCTCCAAATTAATAAATGTTAAGGATCCTAGGAGAAAAAAAAAGAAAACAATTGCCATTGTCTTGATCAGATTCTTTAACCATTTACAGATTTGGTAAGCAGACACTTTGTCAGACTTTATCTAGATTGTTTGTTAATAAACACAAATTCGCCTGAAGGGGTGACCCCGAGGGCACGTGATGCTAGATCCACAGGAAGGCTTGGCGTGACACGTGAGGACATTCCTTCTTCCTGGTGGTTCTATTGTTCTCTGCCGCAGAGAAATGATTTTGTTGACTCATGGACATACCCATGTTTCTGTCTCCTTGGAAAAGCTTAAAACCAAATTTAAGGAATGCAAAACTGGAAAAAGACATAATGTATCATAATCCAGATAGAGAAAACAATAAACCATGAAAAGTGTGATGATGACACGTCCCAGTTTGCATGGAGAGAGTATTGTTTTTGTCATTTTTTTTCCCCCTAGAGTCATTATTAATAGTGTCTCTTTTTCTTCTCAAAAGTGCCTGATTTGGACAATAAATTATCTTGTCACTGGAAACATAAGGAGTAAGTTACCTTTCTTTCCTGAGGACAAGCTGAACATGTTCTGGGTGCCTAGCAAGTCACTGGAGTGGAGCTTGAGAACATCAGGCTGTCTTCCCTGGCCTGTTGTGGATAATATTCCTGTTGGTGACATCTATGGAAGTTTTGGCAGGAGTTACAGAGATGGTTTCAGTAAGGCAAAAGGCAAATTTAAATACTTGATTTATCTTTAAGTCAAGTCTCTGGGCTTCAAGGACCTGGTGGAAGCCTGATCTTGGCTGGTCCAAAATGTCTGATCAAGATTCTTGGAAATGGCTGACGTCATGATCTGAGGTAAGTCTTCACAGAGATACCCCCATGCTTCAGGTGAAGGTGTTACCCCAGAAGGAAGCTCTTTCCCCCTGATTTTTCAGCAGCCACTGGGAAACTCTGGCATAAATTCCTATCTAGTGTGTTAGGAATAATGGACATTGATGCCAAGGGTAGTGGTTAGAACATTGACTCTGCTCCGGGCTTCAAGTTCTGGCTCAGAAATTTGTCGTCTCTTGTCCTGAACCTCTCCATACCTCTCTATGCCTTAATTTCCTCATCTGCAAAATGGGGGTCCTTATAGTTCCAATCTCCTAGGGCTCAATAATTTGAAGATCTTTTACCACACACTTCCATATTTTTCTTAATGCTCTTGAGAGGACTTTCAATCTTTAGGTAAAACTATTTCCAAAAGACCTGAGAAATGTTTACCATAAAAATTCCATCATGTGGAATTTTGTACAGTATCTATAGTCTACATCTTCTTATTGACATGTTTGCTTTAAAGTTCATGAAAAGGTTCTAGTTTCCTTAACGTTTGCCTGACTGTATGATGTCCCCAAATATCTTGTGATTTTGGTACCTCTGTGAACCTAGGGCACAATAAAATAAATTAAATTAATTAAAGCAGATAATTATTCTAGCAAACCATCATCTTGCATAACACATCAATTCAACCCTGCTTCTTTGTTCCAAAAGATCCAATTTGATTGACACATAAGAGTAAAATAATATAAGGTTCATTTCTATTTAATAGCATCTGATTATATTCTCTCAATAAGTCAGATAATTAAGTAATTCCTCTGTAATTATTAGTATTAATTTTATATACCCTTTCTGGTTACCAGAATTATTATTCCTTCTGTAAGAGTGGCAATTATTGTTAATTTAATTCCATATTCTACATTGACTCCTGGTAAATGATTCTGAATCTTAAAACTATTGTGTTTGTTTAGGCCCTAAAAACATGCACTCATATAACTTTTCCATTTCTTAGCTCATTTAATTTGTGATTTAGTTAGGTAGTTTTACAAAGTTAATTTGGTCATATCTGAAATCCAGACATTGTTGTTATTTGCTCTGTAATACACAATTCATGAACAACAATTATTTCTTCATTGTTCTAGAATGTTTGTTCCTTTTGTGAGGACTATCAAGATTCTTAGAAAATACTTTGCACGATGCTTTCACATTACAAATCGGAGGCCCGAGGAGCTTTGGTGACCAGCCCAGGCTCATAACCCAGCCCAACTAATATCCGTCTTCTGTCTTTTAATTTTCCTCTACTCATGCCGTCACTTAAGAATGCTGCTCTGCTTTCTCAAACCTCATTCATTAACTCCAGCCTTATTATCCCTCATCCTTTAAACCGAATATGGTTAGTCCTCAGCTGTGAGACATGGGAGGTCCTCAGCCACAGGAGGAAGCAGTGTGTTCTGGAAGGTGTTGATTGGAATCTGGGGCAGCTCTTGAGAGTTCTTGGGTGGAAGGGGACGGGAAAGGTCGTCAGCATCTGTAAAGGGGGACTGCTCTGCGTTCTGGTGAGGGATAGGGAAAGTGAATTGATTCTTTTAGAAATGACCTCAGAGCAACTGTCTAGAATGCAGAGTGAGAGCCAGGTGAGCAGGTGCCTCCGTCCCTTTCCCATTCATTCAGCTGCAGCCACAGTCCATCTACCTCCACTCTGAAAGCTCTCTCAAAGCAGACCGTTCATCTCCAGTCTTGCTGTGACATTCCCATTCAGGCCCCCACTATCCCTGTCCTGGGCTGGTGTGACATTTCCATCCTGGGTTTCCCATCGTGGCCTCTCCCTTGGGTCCATTCTGCACACCCCCTCCCGCAAGCCTTTCTTAGGCACAAATCCGGCCGTATGCCGAGATTACTTTAAATCTCAGTAGATCCTACTGTCATGCGGGGCAAAGTCCAAGCAAGCCTCTTCACATTGCGGTCCTCAGGTGTCGTCCTGGCTCTGCCTTCTGGGTTCTCAGCCATTCACCCCGCTGACTGGCCAGGCTTGCCTTTCTGAGCAAACCATGGAATGTCCTCTCCCATTTCCTTCCCCGCTTCTCTGCCCAGAGGAAGCTGCTTATGGGCTCATTCTAAATACTACTGCCACACTGATTTCTCCTTCTCTTCTTCCAAGCAGAATGGCATGCCCCCTCTTTGGTTTTTCCCCATTTCTCTGAGCTCATGGCTTCAGAATAAGATGACGATTGCAGTGGAGTGAGTCATGTATGCCTGGATCTGATTTAGCACTGAGCGTTCAGGGCCTACTGCCAGACTAAAGACTTAGTAACTTCTTAGTAAATCATTTTGAATGAGTCTTTTGTTTGTTGGTATACAGTTCAGGAAAAGGCAAAGGTACAGACACAAAAAGACAGTGGCATGAAGACTATCGAAGTCATTCAGCTCCAAGGCAAGTGGTCCAGGTTGGGGGAAGATCTCTTCCTTGTGAAGTCATGCGGGGACTCACGCTCCACCCATGGGACATTGTCAGGTTGAAACAAGGGTCACAACCTTTCTGCAGTCCAGCTGGCAGGAAGGGAATGGAAGCATGAGGGAAACAGTGACTCAAGGCCCTGGTGAGGAAATAGCATGCATCACCTCTTCTCAGATTCCTTCTTCCCTTTGTCACATGACCTCACCTCAATGCAAAGACGGTGAGGGAGGACCATCTTTCCCTCTGTCCAGGAGGCAGAGGAGGATGCTTTTAGAGGCGGTTGGCAATCTCCTCACAGCTAACTCTCTAACTTTCTCTGGAACCATATCACTGCCCTCCCTCGCCAGATCCTGTCAGGCATCCTGACCGCCAGGTTTCATGTGGTGCTTTGAGAAGTATCCGTCTACCTGCAAACGCCTGAACTGCCCGATACCAACCTATCTTCTGTCTTTGCTTCTTCCCCTTTTCCTCTTAAAAATTACCATAAACTTTCCTACTTAAATTGTCAAGCTTTATTTTCTTTCTCTATGATGAAAAAGTTCCTGTACGTTAATTTTGTCTTATTTCTTTGTTTAATTAGACAATCTCTATTTGGCATAACCTAGGCCTGATTTAAATTTCTTTTTTTTCCCTTGTCTATTGTCTCTCTTATGGCATTTTCCAGGAACTGTACTAATTTAGGGGATCTTTTATCTCCATCAGCCTCATCAAGCGAAGAAGGTAATTTTTTTTTTATTCTTCTGGAAGTGTTTGTGAAAATTCTTTTGTACCGCTACTTCCTCTTATGGGTTGTTCTTTTGTACTTTTGACTTAATGCCATTGGTGTTAGCTCTTATAAGGATGCTCTGAGAAGCCATGCTGGTATAGGAGACACAGTGCCTGCCTCTTTGAAACAACTGAATTTTAAAGATGTCCAGGTAGCACCTGAATGATGCCTGTTTCCCCTTTTATATTCCTAGGTAAGAATTCACTTTCATTTCTATCCTGATATCTATCTATCTATATATATATATATAGATAGATAGATATATTTCTATATTTCTATCCGGATAGGTATATAAATATATATTTTAAATATGTATTTGTAAAATATATATATATATATTATGCTGATGTATATTTTATATATATGTATTTATTTATTTATATATTATATATTAGAGGCTCAGCTGACAAAGGGCAGCCTGGAGAGTCCTTAGCCCTCTGCTCCCTTCATATCTTAGAGCATGCCCACCCCATTGAAACGTTAGATTTGGGTTTTGTTTTGTTTTGCATTTCCCGCCACATGGGAATGTATGTTTCCTGGAATTTCTATCCTTCACGTAGTTTTGGGCAAACTTTTCCACTCTTGTGGCTTCTGAAGCTAGACCTACAAGGCCCATGTTTCTCCCGTGTTCGTGAGTGAACCCTCCAGGGACTTGTCAATTCACCATCTGCTTACCGTGGAAGGTTAATATGATATCTGCTCCCACTGACTGCATCTCCTCTCAAGCAACCAAGACAGAAGCCAGGAACCTGCTCAGCTCACCTCTCCCCTAATCCGTCAGTGTGTCTTGGGGGACTGATGGGAGCAAAATTAGGCATCCATGTCCCCTGTGTTCGGATTCCAGCTGCCGCTTGTTGGGACAAATGTTTTAGCATCTTTCACTGACCTCTCTGGGGTGGCTTTCATGGTTTCCCCATCTGCTTCTCGGTGGGGGTCAGAAGGACTTAACATGGCAGAATGACCACACTATACTCTGGAGAAGAAGCCCCATGGAGGACATGTCTGGGCCCAGGTGCACGTTTGATAATGGAGAGCTGTCTCACCTTAAGCTTACTTTTTCCTTTAGGCTCAGTTTCCAGCCCACCTGTCTTGGTATCTACCAGGAGTACAAGTGGTCGAAGGTGAGTATTTTGTGGTATTTTCTGTCTGGCTAATGCCTCTTGAAGACAGCTCTTCTGTCATGAGGGATTAATGAGAAGGTAGAGGTGCACACAAGGAAGCCCAGAGATGCACACTTGGGCTAGTGTCCTTATGTCTTTTTCTCAAATGTGTCCAGCCCCTTGACCGGGGATTACTCTTGTTGGACGGTTGGTTTGCCAACTCCCAGATATTGGGGAGTGTGTTTCTTTGTCAGACCTCTGCACTGCCAGGGCCTCGTGTCATGCAGAGTGAAGGCTTCTTGAGAAACGCTTCAGAGGGGGGAACTTGCCCTAGACTCCCTGCCTCCCAGCCCCCCAATCTCCTTTGCAAAAGGACTCCACTTGCAAGGAAATGTCCCTCTCGTCACTCTGTCTCAGAGAGGCACTTCTCAGCACCTGGATGGCTCTGGCTATCATGAGTCAGTTGTCATTCTGGCGACACTGGAGGGTTTTTGGAAACACTTTCAGAACCTGGGAGCAGCGAGAAGCAGACAGTGTGTGATTGCATTGGGACTCAGGAGGCAGCTGCAGCTCCCCGGCCGAGGCTGGGCGCCAGGTCTTGGTGCTAGTGAAGACAGAACAGCCTTTCGAAGTGCTGCAGATTTAAAACAGGGAATCAGTGAACATCTCCCTCAGCAGCCTGTAGTGGGAACAAGGTGCGCATTTGATAATGGAGAGATGCTGGGAGAATGGCCGAGCCCGAGCCTCCCTGGTAATGGAGCGCGCTGCAAAATAGAAATTGAAAGACGATGACTGGGGAGCGGCGACGCTGGCTTTGGTGAGAGAGTGGCAGGCGGGCGTGGGGGTGTTTCGTAGCAGGAAATCAGGCTTGGAGCTTGGAGGGTCTTGCAAGGCTGGTGTTGGCATTTCCCGGTTGGTCCTTGCGGTGAACTCAGGTTGCTGTCAGAGTCCTAATGCCAGGCACCCCTCTCGCTCCTGGTGATGGATCTTGGGGGAGCTCTGAGCCGAAAAGCAGGGGTCTGGGGGTTGGCTGTTTGGGATGACCGCTTCCTTGCCTGTGTACTTTACTTCTTTTTATGCTCTCTATTCATGGATGTCAGTGTTATTCATGATTTTGGGCGGGATTATTCACGACACAGGAGCAGGGAAGGTGGCAAGAGCAAGGACCTCAAGCTTGAATTCAAGCCCAAGTTTCAATCCAAGGCTGCCTCTTCTGTGTCCCACAGTAAGGACATCACTTGACTTCTTGGAACCTTCATGACCGACACGTTAAATGGGGGGAATATCATACTGAACTCATAGGATCCTGAGAAGGATGAAAAATATTTACTGTGAATGCGCCCAGCTCAGGTCAAGTTTGCTCGTTGTGAATCTGAACGTCCTCCTCTGATAATCTGTGCACAAGAGTGCTTGGGAGCTCTTCACCCTCTTTCAGCCTTCTTTTTAATCTGAAATGTGGACACATTTACAAAATTGCTGCTATGTGTCTGTGATTTACAACCGCAAAAAAATCCTCTCGAGAACACCTGGAGGGCTCAGTGGCTTGAGCCTCTGCCTTCGGCTCAGGTCATGATCTCGGGGTCCTGGGATTGAGGCCTGCATGGGGCTCTCTGCTCGGCGGAGAGCCTGCGTCTCCCTTCCTCTGTCTGTCTCTCTGCCTGTTTGTTATCTCTCTCTCTCTCTGTCAAATAAATAAATAAAATCTTAAACAACAACAACAAAAAAAAATCCTCTTGAATCTTTTCAGCCCAGCCCAAAGAACTCAGATCCCATGCCACCATACCGAAATAAAATGGCAAGCCTGTAGGGTGGCCTAAGAAGCAAGTAGAATGATGGCAACGCCCCAAGGATCTGTTTTAGTTGTTGACTATCAGAATTATTAATGAGTGTTAGTGTACAATTCAAAACCACGTTCATCATTGTGGAGAGAGCATTTTCCAAAACCCGCAAGGAGGTGTTTCATTACCCTTTTGCACTGACAACTGAAATGCCCCTGTTGTGTTAGGGGCTTACGTGAATGCTGAGCTGGAAGTAACCAGCTTCCTTCTGAGAATATAGCATCCCCCACGAGTCTAGGTGTCACTACTCACACTAAGATTAAAGATCAGGTGACTGACTACAGCGGGTAGTGGTGGACCAGTCAAAGCCTCAACTTGTCATGCTACCCTGACTCATAGGACTTTACCAGAAACGACCCCAGGTTGTCACCCACAAGACTCAGACTCTTACAAACCAGTGGAAATAACTGTATTCCAGACTAATGAATTTCCTGTTTTCATAATACAGTTGGATAAAGTGTACTGTGTGTTCTTTGTAATCTAATTTCAGTTGAATTACTTTTTACAATCTGCTCAAAATGAGTTTATGACAGAGAATCATTATAGGAATAATTTCTTTTCCTCTTCAGCGTGCCTTTTTTTCCCTCTCCTTCTTTCCTCCTATCTCTACTTTGAAATGTGATTCCCTTAAATATGTCCGATGAATTGAACAACCCAAATTTCTTCCCTGTTCATTGTATCATCGCCTCTATCTCCGTCCTTTGCCCATACTTTTATCAAGAAAAGTAACTTCTTTTACTTCAAGAGTTTACCAGGAGTTACAGTTTTAAGAACTTTGCCCCAAATTACCTTGCCTGGAACTAGGTCCTGAAGATTTTCTCTAACAACCTTCTTCGGCACCTGGCATTGAGAAATATAAAACATGAGGGCTGCTACTTGGAAGGAAATAAAATACACAATGTGAAAAATTTAAAAAGTTGGATTCATTCATTTAAACTTGTTCAACTATTTCCTTAATTTTTAATAACATTTTAAAATACTTAAAGGCACGTTAGAAATTGCAAAAATGACACAGATAGTTCCCATGTACTGGTTTCCCCCAAGAAAACATACATATTTGTAAATGGTTCCCCAAACCAGGAAATTAACATGGGGACAATAACTATTTATTACACAGACCCTATTTGCTTGACCATTCTTAAGTGTTTTGCACCTCAAAACAAAAACAAAAACAAAAACAAAAACAAGCATGTTTCAAGGACAAGCATCTCGACTGGCAGTGATGTCACCCGGGGGACATTTGGCAAATTCCAGAGACCTTTTTGATTGTCACAACTGGGGGATGAAGTGGTGGTCTTGGCCTCCTGGAGTAGAGGCTGAGTATGCCTCTATCTATTGTACATAGGATGGCCTCCTCAGCAACTACCTAGCTCAAAATGTCAATAGTGCCAAGATTGGGAAACCCTACTTTAGAGGAATATAGATCTCATAGCAAATACTTCTCACTTCATTTTTTCAGCATAATTTATTGATTTTTTAAAACATTTTATTTATTTGAGACAGAGAGAGAGAGAGAAAGAACACATGAGCGGAGCGAGGGGCAGGCAATGCGTGGCTCAAAAAGTCAGAGGGAGAACAAGAAGAGACTCCCCACCCAGCGGGGAGCCCAATCCCAGGATCCTGAGGTCATGACCTGAGCCAAAGGCAGATGTTTACTGATTGAGCCACCCGGCTGCCCTTTCTCAGCCTAATTCAAGGTGGAGTCATCAAACTCAAATATCCGTAGAGGCACTGGGTCGTGACCAAGAAGAGTACCGCAAACCAGGGGAGTTTGTAGAGAAGTGGCGAGCACATGCCCTGTCCAAGAGAAACAGCTCCTGGTCACCTCTCGTGGGAGTTGGCCATGTGAAAGCAGGGACCAGCTTCGAAGGTCATCAGATTTTTTTCCTTAGAAGGCAGACATGTGGGTTTTGAAAGATAGGCTCTTAATTTGAATTTTCAAAAAAAAAAAAAACAAATCCAGAGAACCACTATGCTTCTGAGGGGTCTCAGATTCTCTGTGAGTAAAATGGAAATAGTATATACTTCATGGGATTATTCTGAGAACTGCCTAAAAAAAGGTGTGTGCTTAGTATTCTGCTCTGGATGAGATGGGTATTTAATCATTGCGCCATAAAAGGACAAAGCAGTCAGATTTATTTTCCCAGCATCTTCTTCCCTGGACCTTGCTAATGACTCTCGACACCTTGCACCAGGCTGAGCCCTTCTCTGCGAGGAGCAGCTGATAGCTTGTAACTACAGGAGAATGACCGTTTGCCCGGCATTGTATTGACTGCTCCATGAGTATGCCTCCTTCTTTCAGAACAGAACCTCCCAATGTTCATTTAGACAAACATCCCATCCTTCTTTGACTTTGTTGAAAGGTACATTTGACTCAGGGCAAGCATTGCTAATTTAACCCTTGTGATCGAGTTGGACAGAAGTGTAAGTGACTAGACCAAGTCAAAACTGCTTGAATTCATAGGTGTCTTCACTTAACAATGGCTGCGCAGGCCTATTTCACTAGTGGATCCCTTGGGTCATTCGGTACTTTCCCCAAGCATTTACATCTATTTTTGCTTTACTCCAGAAGTGAACTGTCTGGGCTCCCTCAGGGATTTCAGATTAACTCTATATTCCCTGGGCTTATATTTTGTTGACTCAAGTGTGGCATAACTGCTGTCATTAGCCACATCCACTCTGCTCTATTTTCCACAAGTAAGACTTAAAAACACAGGATTATTGCCAATCACCCAGACCCTAAGGGAATTTCTGACCCGCATTGTCTTGGACTAATCAGGTTCTGAGAATTGGGAGCAATTTTAGAGCCAAAGTTATAATCTGGGCCAAATGCTGAAAATGGGCTTGGGCAATCTATGCAGATGTTTTATTTTAAAATTTTCTTCAAATCTTGAATTGGACTTTTTCTTAAAGTCCAATAAGAGACATAAAGAGACACTTAGAATAAAGTAAGTTCTCTAAAAGCCCTGGGTGGGGAGAGTGGTGATCATTGAGAAATAATATCCTCCCAAGTAGGAAGTATGTGTTATTCACAAGGGACATAAAGTTTAAGGCACCTGGATGAAAAGAAAGAGCTTGCCATGTTTGTTCATCCTTCATTGTAGTATCTTTCTCACTTGAGGTGAACCTGGAGATTGTACTGATAAGGAGAAGCTGAGTAAGTCATCCTATGTTCACAAAGAATCAATAACAGTGATTTAAAAACAGGTGATTTAAAACATTGATTTAAAAACAGAGATTTATTTCTGTCTCACGCTTCATGCCCAAGGCACATTGCTAAGGAGGGGATGTGCTTTTTCTTATCAGGTGGCCCTGGGACCATCATCTCATGGCAGTATCATCTTCATACCAGGCTGTTTCTTTTGCTGTGTAGAAGCTTTTGATTTTGATGAAGTCCCAAAAGGTTGAACTTTTAAATATTTTCATCCTGATGGGTGAGAGGTAGTAGTATCTCATTGTGATTTCAATTTGTTTTTTTCCAGACAACTAATGGTGTTGATCAAGTTTTCATATGCATGTTAGCATTTCATGTACTTCTTTAGTGAAATGTCTATTTATAGGTGGCTCAGTGGTTTAAACCTCTGCCTTCAGCTCAGGTCATGATCTCAAGATCCTGGGATTGAGCCCCACATCGGGCTCTCTGCTCAGTGGGGAGCCTGCTTCCCCCTCTGTCTCTGCCTGACTTCTGCCTACTTGTGATCTCTCTATCAAATAAATAAATAAATAAATAAATAAATAACTATCTTTAGAAATGTCTATTTATAAGGATTGGTATTTCTTCAAATATTTAATAGAAATTGCCAGCAAAGCTTTCTGTACCTGAGATCTCTTTGTGTAAAAATTTTTAATTACTAAGATAATTTCTTTATAAATCTATTTAGTTTTTCTGTTTCAGATGGAAATAGTTTGGGAATTTGTGTATATCTAAGAATTTGTTTCATGTCCATTTCATTTAAGTTGTCTAATTTTTAGCGTAAGTTTTAATAGCACACCCTTTAATCTTTTTAACTTTCACAGCATTGGTAGTGATGTTGTTATTCCTGATATTTGATGATTTTTGTTTTTCTTGTTTAGTCTAATAAAAATGTGTCACTTTTATTGATCTTTTCAGATAACAACTTTATTTTTCTTATTTTTGTTTTTGTTTTCTACTTAGTTGATTCTTAATTTAAGTTCTACTATTTTCTTCCTTCCTTTGATTTTGACTTTGGAATGATACTTTTTCTAGTTTTTTATAATGTAAGCTTAGGAATTGCTTTGTAATCTTTCTTCATTTCTAATATAGGCATATTTGGATATATTGTGTTTCCATTTTAATGCATTCAAAGTATTTCATGTTTTGTGATTTATTCTTTGAGCCATATTTTTTTTTAAAAGTGCATGTTTAATTTCCAAATATTTGGGGGTTCCTCTAATGTCTTTCTGTTGTTAACTTTTATTTCAATTCCATTGTGGTCAGGTAATATATTTTGTGTGGTTTCAATTCATTCATTCAATTATTGAGACTTGTTTTTTGCTTGACATAAAGTCTACTTTGGTGAACGTTCCAAGATGGAACTTAAATACAATGCATGTTCTACTATAAGTGGGTGTGGTGTTCAATAGATATCGATTAAGTCAAGTTAGCTAACAGTGCAGTTCAATTACTCTATGTCCTGACTGATTTTTGATCTAGTTGTTCTAGATCAACCCAGAGTATACTGTTACTGAGAGTGTAGTAACATCTCCAACTGTTACTATGGAAATTGTCCATCTCCTTTCAGTTGTGTTTGGTTTTGCTTCATGTATTTTGGGACTCTTTAGTTAGGTGTATAAATGTTTATAATTTTCACATCTTGACTAATTGGCCATACTTCTCATTAGGAATTGCCCTTCTTTTTAACAAGTAATTATTTTAATCTTAAAGTGTATTTTCTCTGATACTCTATTTTCTCTGGAATTGCCATTCCGATTCTCTTATGATGACAGTTTTCATGATATATACTTTCCAACCTCTTACTTTTAATGTATTTGTGTCTTTGAACTTCAAGGGTGTCTTTAACACATATAGTTTGATCTTGGGGTTAATCCAGTGTGACAATGTCTGACTTTTTGTTAGACTGCTTAACCCAGTTACATTTAATATAATTATTGATATGGTTGGATTTGCTTCTGATGTTTGTTTTCTGTAAGTGTCTTACATGTGATAGATCATTTTTTATCTTGTTATTTTGATATTCTCTTTGTCTTTAAATTTCCTATGATATGTCTATGTATAGAGCTCTGTGCTTATCCTGTGCTTGTAGTTTGTTGAGCTTCTTGATGGATACATTAATGTTATTTATCAATTTGAAGAAGTTTTTTAAATAGACCTTTTTTTAAAGGCAGTTTTAGTAAAGTAGAGAGTTCCCGTATGCCCTTACACACTGCCAATATCGCACCCCATAGGGGTACATTTGCTACAAATGAATCATCCACGTGCCATGTCATTATCACCTAAATTCCATGGTTTACATGACAGTTTACTCATGGTGTTACACATTTGGAGGCTTTTTAAAAAAGAGTTATCCATTTATTTTAGAGAGAGAGATTGAACACAAGGGTGAGGGGCAGGCGGAGGAGAGAGAGTTTCAAGCAGACTCTGCACTGAGCATGGAACTCAATACAGGGCTCGATTTCACAATCCTGAGATCTTGACCTGAGCTGACAGCAAGAATCAGACACTTAACTAATTGTGTCACCCAGGTGCCCCACACTTTAAGCCTTTGGCAAGTATATAATGACATGTATTCACTATAGTGTTGTACAGAGAATTTCACTGCCTTAAAAATCCTCTATGCTGCCTACTCATCAAATTTGTGAAGTTTTTACCCATAATTTCTTTTTTTTTTTCCTGCTGTTTCTTACTAATTTCTCATTCTGAGGTTTCCATTTAATATATGTTGATAAGCTTTTATGGTGTCCGTCAGTTCTCTGAGGTTTTGTTAATTTTTCTTCATTCTTTGTCCTTTGGATTAAATAAAATCTATTTATCTATCTTTTATTTCACAGATTCTTTTATTTTTCCAGACAAATCTGCTAAATTTTTCATTTCAATTATTGTAGCTTTTCAACTACTGAATTTGCATTTGTGTTCTCCCTCTCGACTCTCCATATTTTCATATGCCTCAAGATATATATTATACACGTATCAATGATTGTGTATAATATGTATAATTTATATAGGTATCTTTCAGGATTTTTTCCCCTTTTATTGACACTTTCTCTTTGATAAGTCTTTGTTGTCATACTTTCTTTTAATTCTTTAAGCATGATTTTCTTCAATTACTTTAACATATTTTAAGTAGTTAATTACCTTGTAGCCTTTGTGTGCTGGGGTTAACATCTGGGGGGCTTCAGAGGGCCTTTATTGACTCCTTTCTCCACAAAGGGTCACAGTTAATGTTCTCTTTCATGTCTTATAAGTTTTTGTAGAAAATGGGACTTGTTGCATAAAGTATTTTAACAACTCTGGATTCTGAACCACCCCCACCCCCCCACTCTTGTTGCTATTTATTTGCTTAGTGATTTTCCAGGAAGAATTCTGTAGATTCCATTTTTCAAACAGTGTGGCTGCTGATGGCTTTAAATTTCTTTCTTTATTTATTTTAACCTTGTTTTTATTTTTAATCTTGGACATATAGAGGTTGTCCTGAATCCATAAATCTGCCTTGATTTTGATGATTCCTTCAACCAGTGTATGGTCATAAGTTGCTTTCAAATACTTAA
The DNA here is from genome assembly GCF_030435805.1 of Mustela lutreola. Taxonomy (NCBI): domain Eukaryota; kingdom Metazoa; phylum Chordata; class Mammalia; order Carnivora; family Mustelidae; genus Mustela; species Mustela lutreola. Next base: position 21,007,278 of record NC_081296.1, on the reverse strand, counting down.
AGCCAGTGAATCCTCCACCCTTTGCCAATGGACCTGAATGTGGAGTTAGGTTAAAGTTCAGTTCATTTAAAAGTCTTCTTTGGAGGTGCTTCGATGGCACAGTCAGTTGGATGTCTGACTCTTGGTTTCTTCTCAGGTCGTGATCTCATGGTGGTGGGATCAAGCCTTGCACTGGGCTGAGCTCAGAATGGAGTCTGCTGGAGTTTCTTTCTCCTCTCCCTCTGCCCCTCCCCACTGTGTCCTCTTTCACTCTCTTTCTCTCTGGAATGAATGCATAAATCTTTAGAAAAAAAGAAATAAATTAACTGCAAAGTCTTCTTTGGTTTTTATTTCCCACATCTTTGTTATTCAAGCACAAGACTTTACATTCAGCCAAATACGTAGTGGGAGTTGGGACACTCTCTGGTTTTTCTTGAGATTTTGGGTAGTCTTGAGGAAGTGAATAGCCTTCCACACTGCCAGGGGTAGGCAAGTACATCTCAAGACTCAGTATGCTTGTCTTATTTTCCAGGTCTAACTGGTAAATTTCTGGCTCACAGCTTTTAGCTTTCCCCAACCAGAATGTCACCTCAATCTATGTGCAACACTGATCACCTCTCTTTATTTGCCACTGAAATCTCTACCTGTGGGATTTTTCCATATTTCACTCCAAGTCAGTCCTCTTTGTCAGTCAAGCTGTTGGTTTGCTTGGCCTAACCCACACTAATAGAATTATGGAGGCCACAGACTTGATGTGGAAGCTATCCAAGCAGCCTCAGGTGAAAACAGCTTTTATCTGAGTTTTAGTCATTTTTCTTGAATAAATCCTTCTTAGTTTGCTAGATGCCTTTGGTTGATTCCCCAAACATGATTGTTTTGGACAATTTTGTCCTGTTTTACAATTTTTAGGAGGAGGGCTTGCTCGACTTCTCACTCTATCATTCTGGACTCCCATCTTTTTATTTCTATTTTAATCAACATTTCCAAGACTTACTTGACAGTAGTCCTTCTTCTTTTAAGCAACACCTAGTAACAGTTGCTGAATGTAGGACTTTTGCAGACACTTTGGGAAACTCTGGCATAGATGAAATGGGCAGAGTCTAACTTGCTTTACACAGAGTCTACCAATCATACCTCAATCCATGCTTGCCAACACTTTGAGTGATGGGGAGGAAGAGGGAGTAAATCAGATGGTGATTTACTCTAAATCAGATGGTGAACTGTGGACTGGAGCCAGTCTGCAATATGACTTGTTTAAGCTGTACCAAATCCCTAAAATTTAGTTAGGAGATGACAGCTAGAAATCCAGATTCCAATTTTCGTTTTCAGAAAATCTCATAGTACTATGCCATTCCTACATGGCAAAAATAAGTTACTAGTAAACATTTAAAACCATATAGTTCCTCACTGACTAAGCATACCTACTCTGTTAATTATCTGGACCCACAAGTTATTTGAGTTTAGAGTATCAGCTCCCAATGAAGTATTTGGATTAATGAAGGTTATTTCCTCATATTCTGATATCTCTGATCATGCCTCAGCTTCACCTGTGGCAGGATACTAGCTTCTAGCTTCTTGTTCAAAATCAGAATTATAGTGGTCATATTTGCAACTTGATTTTCATTAAGACCAGTGGTATGAGTGTGCAAGATGGCTGGCCACTATTGATGATATTATCAATAAAGCAAGGTAGAGCCTTCTAGCTCTACAGTGATAGACCCCTTCATTTCATTTCTTTCCTTTTCCTTTTCTTTCTTTCTTTCTTACTTTCTTTCTTTATCTCTGTTCTCTGACATGGATCCATACCTATATTTGGGTGAATTTAAGTAGCAATCAAGCAAACTTATAAATGAAACAAGGAGTTGGAGAAGGAGCCACGAGTATATGTAGGAAGCCGTATCTCTGACAAATGTCTCAGTAATCAGGAAGCCCTTCTGAGATGAGATATCACCAATGATTTTTTGAATTAGGAAGGGAACCTTGGTAGAGGGCAGAAGACAAATGGTAGAATTTAAAAGAAGACATAGCATCAGTAAATACGTTAGAGAACAAAAAAGTTACTGAGAAAATAGTCATAACAAAAGTGAATGGAATGGGCATCACGGAAAAGAAATGCTAGTTTTTAAAAATGTCCCTAAATTCTTTCTGACGATGAGTGTTTGCAGCTTACTCATCTCCAAGTACTTTTAAAGGGACTCCTTCCCACTTACCAGCCACTCTCTTCTGTACCCCAGGGTCTTCCACAGAGGCTTCTCCCCTAAACCTCCGTTTAACACTCACGAGAATTCCAGAGCATTAGAAATGTTAGGAAAGGTGGCTGGCTCTCAGTGGGTCCATTGATTTCTCTTCCCCCCCGCCCCACGAGTTCCCAATTCACTCACCTTTTAGTTGCTTAGCAGAAATGAATTCATTTCTTTCTCCAGGTTCACTGTGGAGTTGCATGTAAGACTTTCACGCCTTACAAAGTCACTGGTACTGTGCTGAAATCAATATTAATCATATACGGCTTGATACTGTAATTGAATAGTTTTTACACAGATGATATTAACTGATAAAATATGGCATCCTCATGAGAAAACATTACCTTGAAATATTAGCGTTATGATATGTTAATTTCTTTGGAGGATATGACTACAGATATATGAGCAGAGGTAAATTTTCCAGCACTTCGGCTGACAAATTCCATGTCAACATAACTCTCAAGAATTTGTATTACTACTTGGCGATGACTTATATGATGATGTATAACAACTTAAAGGGTTTTAAAATGCAGTATTTTGACTAATGTAGTTTGGTAAATAGCATTTGTGATTAGTTCCTTTTCTTTTTCTCCCCCCGATTTCTGCAATACTGACAAAAGCCAGTAATAATAATAAAAATCACCTCTCCAAATGGAAAATGCCCCACTCCATCACCAACAGTTCCTGGGAAGGCTCCAAGTTCTGTGCAGAACAGAGATCTGGGAGCCCGGCAAAATCAGATGCACACTGTACTCATTGTCACATTAACGCCTCTCATTTCTATCTGGGTGTTTGGCCTCAAATTCTAGTTTCTAAGAACTTTTGCCATGGTGATTCATTCTACATAAACCATATGACACCGAGGGAGGCTCTGAGTCCTGTGTGCTATCTCTGAGGAAAAACTCAGGGCAAGTACATCATTCTGATATGCCCTTACACACAAGAAGTGTGAACCTGTCCCTAGAGAGCTTGGGTCAGCAATGGTGTCTACACTTCTTAGAATTTGGCATAGTTTCACAGATTCTGTCACTTTGAGAAACAACTGAAGCATAAATGGTGGTCGTTTGTAGCCATTTCATTTGCCCTGAAGAAAAAAAGTCCCAGAATTCCCTTCTCCTGGGAACTGAGAACAGGAGTGGCCTCTTGGATTTCCCTTGATACCTACCATCTCTTCTCAAATGAGGCCAGTATCCATTTCTTACTCAACCACTGGCCCACATTGTTTGGAAGTCATTAACTCTCTACTAAGGCTTCTTGCATAGAAATCTCTTCCCTTTTTCTATTTCTCTGCATTAGCCTGGCCCCCTGTCGTTCTCCTCAGAGAACTAGAGTCTTCTCAAGAATAATGCAGCCCAAGTAGAATGTTGCCACCTTTTGTAGTCAATACAAAGTTGTCTCTAGACAATAAACAAATGTTTACTACTTTGGGGAAGCCAGAGTCTCCCAGCCTCTCCTGTCTGATCTGGCACATTGAAGGTGATCAACGCCAAGTACAACAGAGCTCACCTATAAATTATTTGCGAAGGAGATTTCCTACTGTGGCTTTTGAACACTTGACATGTGCTTGGGTCTAACACTGCCATTCTCATTCCTTAATCTCAAGTGGAACAATGAACTTGATATTAATCTGTCTTAAGGAGAAGCATCTGAAGGCTGGCCAGTAAAACTTGAATTTGATGGAGGGAAAAAGATTTTCAATCAAGCCCTACTTACACAGGCCATTTAGAGACGCCCTATGTTGTTTGCCTTTGTCCCAAATCTCTGTCTGTTTGATGAGAGTGGTGAGCAGGACTCCTTCCTAAGGGCTCAAGCTTGGGACACAGTTCTTTCAACTACTGGTAGTAAATGAAACTCCACATCTCAGCAAAATGTTCCTCTTTCCCCTCATCTCCCATCCTCTCGGACCTTTCCCCATCACCCTTCATCTCCCTTACCTTACACTTCCTATCCTCTACTGGGTTCTGGCCAGATGTTTGGGCCCTTGGTGTGATGGAAAATAGGGAACACCCTTGATCTGGGGAGTCAGATACTCCAGGGGGCACCTTCTGAAGAGTCTTCCCATCAGTACACTATGACATAGACCAGCTGAAGAGGCAAGGCAGTGCCGGAAAGCATGACAGCTGGCCTGCCTGACAGATTGGGTATACAGCACACATACCGATCTCAGGAACTGCAGTTAGGGGCTCACATTTCCTCTCCAGGAACAGGACTTTGAGGAAGAGTGGAACTTAGGGAGCAGCAGATTTTCCCCATCACCAAAATTGTCTCTTCACTTTAAAGAACTGTTTTCACTCTTATCTTTAATATCATTGACCCATTATTGACATAAGGAAAAGAAAACTTGAATTCATTTAATTAACACACTTCATTTTTCGAGTAGTTTCAGGTTCACAGCAAAACTGAGAGGAAAGTACAGAGATTTCCCATATACTCCTTGTACTCCCACAGATACGACCTTCTCCATTATCAATATCCCTCTCCCTGCCCCAACCCCAGAGTGGTGCATTCATTACAACTCATGAACTTACATTGACACGGCATTATTGCTATGTCCAATGTTTACATTATGGTTTGCTCTTAGTGTACCTTGTCTGGATTTGGACGAATGTCTAATGACAGGAATCCATCATTATCATATCATATAGAATTATTTCACTGCCTTAAAAAAATCTGTGTTCTGCCTATTCCTCCCTCCCTTTCTCAACCTGTGGCAATCACAGATCCTTTTACCCTCTCCTGGGGTTTGCCTTTTCCAGAATGTCAGATAGCTAGAATAACCTATAAGACATAATCTTTACAGGATGGAATCTTTCACTTTGGCCTATGCATTTCAGTTTCCTCCACATCTTCTTAAGCCTCAATAGCTCATTTCTGTATAGTGTTGAATAATATTGCATTGTTTGGATGTAGCACAGTGGTTTTTTGTTTTTGTTTTTGTTTTTGTTTGTGTTGATTTTTTTTTAATCTGTTCACCGACTGAAGGATATCTTGGGTTGTTTCCAAACTTTGGCAACTATGAACTCCTTTGCTATAAATCTTATTTGTAGATTTTTGGGTAAGTAGGAATTTTCACCTCATTTGGCAAATACCAAGGATTGTCATTACTGGTTCATATGGTAGAGGTATATAATAGCTTCTGTCATCCTCAAACGTCTTGTTGCTCATTTATTTCATACTCTTACAGTCTCACTGATTTTTCATGGTATTGTTGGGCCATATTAATGAAACATGTCTGAATTAGAAGCTACCTTTTTCTAGCAAAAAATATGGCAGTCTTTTATTATCTCTTAAGCTACACAAAATGAAAAAAATGAGTCCATTTTAATCATCTTAATTCAAATAAACTCTTTTTAGCCTTCTTGTGAAATGGATGTGATATGTGATCCCCAATAAGCCTTTTGTATGGTACAGGCTGGTCTTGGCTGAGTCAGGAATAATGTCACTGAAGGCCTCCAATCCAGACGTGGTGGGAAAGTGAGTTCATCACCTACAAAACATACTGAAGCATCATTTCTAAAGTGTATCTATTGCTGGAATGAAGACTGAGGCAAACCAACAATTTTTCTTGGCTATAAGCTATTGATAGGGTTGAAATTTTCTAGCTTTGTTCCTCAAGAAGGATGAGGGTGGGGAGACAGCTGCATATCCACCTGCATCGTTCAGTGGTAGGGTTTAGTGATGGGAAGATTACAGGTCTTAAAACCAATAAGACACAGAATTTGTTTGAATTTTGGCTTTGCTACAGCCTCATTGTGAGACCTTGGAAAAATTACTTGCTTGAGTTTAATAACTTAATAATGTTTAAGTTTTTCCTTCAACAAGTGGGTTTAATAATACCTCTTCTACAGGTTTATTGGGACAATTTATCTGAGGTCATTAAAGTAGAATGCTTGACACATAATAAGTGTTCAGTGTTAGTTAACTTGGATGAGGCATTGAAATTCACCGAGACCTTCATGAATCAAACAGGTCATTCTAAGATAAAGCCTGAGTATGCAACAGCATATTCTAGGTTTTGGCTTTAGGTTGCCATTCCATTTTTGGGTTTAAGTATTCCATCTTTTATCCTAACTTTTCCTAAATTGAATATAACTAATACATGACCAGCAAAATGGAACTTCTGTCCATAACCAAAAATCCGCTGACAGATTTGCTTTCCTGTATCCTAAATGAGTAAAATAAAAGAAGAATGAAAAGGAGGCAAAAATTTGACAGACGGAAGGAATTACTGGATCTGTGCAATGCTGATTTGAAACACGAACTTAAATAAATGAGTAAATGCGAGTGAACACACACACACACACACACACACACACACACACACACAGGCATGAGAGCGAATGGCTGCTTTGAGATTTACATTATCTAAAAGTTTTTGTGCTGCACATAAAATTAAGCGTTGGAACCACAATATTTTAGTCTTAACACAAATGTTCCATATGATGTCATTGTCCCACACCATCACCCAATCCGAGAGTAACCCACGTAGAAGTGATTTTATGTCTTCTCTCTCCAAATCTGTTAGCATTAACATAAATGTCACAACTCTAAATGTAGCCTCAGAATTAGTGTCAAGATTGCTTTCCAGATGCTAGTCTAGAAGGTTACTACGGCTCTTGCTCTCTGGGCCTCAAAAGAAATTCCTTTTATAGAAGGCAAGACAGAAAGCTTGAAAAGAGCTCCATGCTTGTATGCTCACTGTAAAGAAAAGTGATGGTTACCAAACAGGTCTGCAATTGCTGAAGAGTTGCTAACTATGTTTGAAATACCTCTCAGAAACATGTGCACATGTGTGGATGTGCACACACACACACACACACAATCCAAGTTTGTTCTAACTATTCCAGTTACAAAATGTTTCACATTTTCCTTCTTCACCCTTAGTTTTTCAATTCTGCATTTCCCTGCACAACTTTTTTTTTTTTTCACATTCTAATATTTCTGAAGAGGGTATATCATATTGATAACACATCAAAATTTAGTCAGAAGCTTTTTTTAGCACTTAAAATAATAGCAATTTTTAGAACATAAAACAATAGTGTGTTTTAACATCGAAGTTATCTTAGATTTAACAAATACATTAATTCAGATATTTTTATTATCTAGCTATCCATGGCTCAGATTCTAGTGAAAATGATCCCACTTGGATTTTTCCCGAGTTTCCTGAGATTCAATTTCTCAACATGGGACCAAGGACTTCAGTGTTGAACCTTGTAGTTGGTTTCTTTAGAAAACATTACGATTTCACAAGATAAAGAATCTTTATGTTGTCAGATGGGGGATTTATGAAAGAATTTGGCCTCTCAAGCATATATTCTGTTGTCCTTCATGACTGTGGATGGCATTTTGTCTGGCTCTCTTAAGTGAGTTTCCATCGCCTGTGTCCTACCTGTGTGCATAAATTATCCAGGCTTCCCTTAAAAACAATAATAATATGAAAGCCCTTCTTCCTGTCAAGCTCATTTCCTGCCTTATCTCATTCCTTCCTTTGGCAGCCTTGGAAAGTACATCTTACTGTTACCAGTTTATAGCTACCTCCCCAACCCTTGAGGATGAGGGAGGTTAAACACACAGTCCCATGTAATGTGTTGGGTTAGGGAGTTGGGATGGAATCCTGTCCATCTGCATTCAAAACTCTTACTTGCTTTGCTCCCCTGGTGAGTGTTTTTTTCTCCAGATTTCCCCTTTTGAGGCCTGCATCCTTGGGCTCTGGATGCAAGTGCCTTTACTCAGATGGAGCCCCTGATGGTGGGGTAACAGGTTTGTTGCATTGATCTTCTTGCCATATGTCCCAGGTGTCAACTATTCCTGAACAGGTGTGACACGGTGGTACCTGGGTGGCTCAGTTGGTTAAGCTTCTGACTTTGGCTCAGATCTTTATCTTGGGGTCCTGGGATTGAGCCCCACATTGGGCTCTGCATTCACCAGGGAGTCTGCTTGTCCATCTCCTTCTCTCTCTGTCCCTCCCCTGTTTGTGCTCTCTCTCAAATAAATAAATAAAATCTTTAAAAAGAAAAAAAAAGGTGTTATACAGCATTCCATTTACCGTGCCTCTGTGCATTTCATTCTGCCAGCCCTTTTATGTATTGCAGTAGCCTAACTGGGTATTTGCCAAGCCCCTGTGCTGTGATCTGCTCTATGCTAGGTGTGCATTCAATTTTGAAGCTTACGTCCAGGATGAGAAATGGGTAGGCTCTCTGTTTTCCTTCTTACCTCTGAGTTCCCAGGAATATTCATTTATTTAAAAAAAAAAATCAACATTTACTGGCTACCTGCTATGTTTTAGACTGTGTGGGAGCAGCAACAAATCAGCAGTGGCCTTAGTTCTTCCAGAACTCTGAGTCTGGTGCAGAAGACAGGTAAACGGGCAATGAGCTTTCCTGTGTGATCACAGTGGATGGTGCACAGGTGGCTCAGAAGAGAAGCATGTTGACAAGATTGGGAAATTGTCAAGGAAAGACCAGAGAAGAGGATTGTTTAGCTCACGGCTGCCTGAGTTGGCAGTGAGACTCATGCATGAGCTCTGATCCAGAAAGTTCTTCCCACTGGAAAGCTCGTATTACTGTTCTGATTTGGAGTTGCCACAAGGGCTCTGATGAGTAGTGTCAGGCTCTTTGCATTATGTGTAGCTCCAAATCTGAAGTTATAGTAGGACTGACATGGCCGCTTTGACTCATTTTTGGCTTGATTTGGGTTGTGTTACTACTTTGACTTCCTGTTGGATCATCTAGTCTCTCAAAGGAAGTGAACTCCTTCATTAAATAGTTTCATCCTTATGAATGTTTGCGCCAAGGAACTGGGATAGAAGCAATCAGTGAACAAGGGCAGAGTTAGAGCCCAAAGGGGATCTCTGCACCTACAGGCTCTCTGTCTGGATCGATCGACATGATGCGCAGTTATCTCTGTACATGAAGAAGTCATCATATCTAGGCTGAAAAGTCATTCAAACTTTGAGACAAATTTTAGGCAAAACTTTTTGTTCCTGTTTCAAAAAATCTATGTTTGACTTTGGAGAAACTGAGGTCGTTTGTTACGATTCCTCTCACTTTTTAAAAAGCTTATCTTAAAAATCCTCTTTTATGTACCCCAAAATATTTGGAGGCTAGACAGTCTTTTTAAACCAACAGAATTATGTGGCAGAGTATGTAAGTAGGGGCCACAAGTGTATGGTTGGTTCAAATTCAGAAATAATAAGGATTTGGGTTTATAATTGTGCAATGTGGACACTGGCCAGTCAACTCTGACCACGTCAGGTAATGACCAAGGGGAAGTTTCACACTTCCTCTTGTGACTATCCTTTTGACTGCTTTAAGTTACTAATTGGTCATTTTCTTCCTGGATAGAATAAGCTACCAGACCCTGATGTATGTTAGGCTGCATTAATGCAAAACTCGTACTAAATATCCCTTTTCTCTGTGTTAGTTAATGACAGCTGAAAAAAATGATGTCCACCTCCTTGAGAAGGATATTAGAAAACTGGAAGAAATACCCAGAGGAGAACTGGAGTTTTGAGGGAAGCAAAGCATCTGGGATGTTTAACTTGGTAAAATAGTCGATGCTTCCCAATACTGAGTTGGGTGTTGAATGAAAAAAAGAGAATATGGGTAGAATCACACAGTAATATAGTGTGTGTGTGCGTGTAAGAGAGAGATCAAGGGGATATTTGTAACTATATGCCACTATGTAAGCCATCCTTCCATAACTTATGTAATTCTACCTAATGTTATTGACAACCTTGCACAGTATATTTTACTGTCCACATTTTGTAGATGAAGAAACTAATGACCAGAGAGTTTAAGTTAATGTGTCCAGGTTTGCTCAGGCAAGTTTTGGACCTAGAAATATTTTCATTGAAACTTCAAACTCATGGGGCTTGTGGGTGGCTCAGTTATTAAGTGTCTGCCTTCAGCTCAGGTCATGATCCCAAAGTCCTGAGATGGAGCCCCACATCGAGGTCCTTGCTTAGCAGGGACCCTGCTTCTCCCTCTGCCTGCTGCTCCCCCTGCTTGTGCTCTCTCTCTTCTCTACCTCTCTGACAAATAAATCAATAAGCAATCTTTAATGAAAGACCTCCTTATTAAGTAATTGTGGGCTGATTTACATAAAGCTAAGACCTTTAATCAATTAAAAAATTATTTTGAAATCTTTTTTCTTTTTTTCTGTCATTCATGCTATACATGCTATATAAACCTTGAATCCCATTGGCCCAGGTTTTTAAGTCAAACTTCGGTGATGTGAATAATCTTAATTCAGGGGACCCATTTTCTTAGGCTTGAGTCAAATTTCCTTTTCTATTTGGTCAATCATTGTAGCAATGGAAATATCACTTTTTAATATATTCTTTTTGCCTGATAACTGATTCCAGGTTAGTTAAGTGTGGAATGGGATGTGATAAAATGTGATGACCCAAGTTCCACTCACTGGCAGAAAAATTCTTGAACAGAAAGGTTGGGAGTTAACAGAGCTCCATTTAAAAGTACTAACACAGTGGCAGTTCTGAGTAAATTTGGACCTACTGTCACTCAGCCCTTCCACTAACTGGTTTTATGGCTTTGGACGTTGTGTCCCTCTCTTAGGACCCGCTTCCACAGTTTTCCTTTATTCCTGCAAAATGAAGGAGGTCAAAACCAAAGAACATCAGGTCTGCTTCCTGCTAGAACATTCTATAGGTTTATGAAACACCTTGAATTTTTAGATAAATATATTTTCAAATTTAGTATTGAGGTTTCCTTTCTTTATAAATACCTTGTCCTTTCTGGGGCACCTGGATGGCTCAGTTAGTTAACCGACCAACTTTTGATTTTGGCTCAGGTCATGATTTCAGGAACATGGGATCAAGCCTCGTGTCTGGGGAGGTTGGTAGGGGGTGGTCTGTGATCAGCAGGGTGTCTGCTTGCCCCTCTCCCTCCCCCCACTTGCACTCTCTCTCTAAAATAAATAAATAAATAAAATCTTTAAAAAATACATTTATTCCTTATATTTTCTGGAGACCGAAAAATGGTGAAAAAGCAGGGACAAATGTAAGAATGGGGAATAAAAATTTGAAAAGAAGGAAGAAAAGGGGCAGATTAGAGGCAGCATGGGGACAGAAAATGTTCCGTAAGGCCGATGCTTAACAGACTGGGCCACCAAGGCGCTCCGGGGATTCAAAGTTCCTATTTCAATTCTTCCCTCCCCTGATACTGTGAGACTTTTCAAGATGGATCCCGTCTGCTCGTTAACCACCTTCCCCCAGAAAGTTTGTGAACACTTGGAAAACTGGAATACGGTCTTATTGAGGTCTGCCTCCTTTATCCTCGCTCGCGCAAGAAGTGACACACTAAATCAATGGGCAGCGTGAAACTGAGCTTCTCTGGTGAATGGAAATAAAGGAAGCTCCTTGTGCTTTTATTCCAATGCTCCTTGCTTCCTCCGTGCCTGGGGCTGCTGATGGAGGCGACAGGAAGAGGCTCTGGGTCAGGGTTTGGGCTTCCATCGCTCTCTGCTCGTCGCCGGTCATTCCCTCCTCCTTCCTTCTCACTTCTGTGTCTTCCGGAGCACCAAGGCAACAAGCCTAGCAGGCAGAGCGCCTTTTTCACTACCGGGCTTCCAGATGTCCACACCACGCAAAATAATCAGACACGGGACTTCTTCGGTTGACTCCAAGGACAAACGCTCAAAGGTCCAGAATTCAAATTAGGGCGGTCTCAGGATTTCACAGTCTCCCCCTCCCCGACCCACCCCTTCGTATAGAGGCTTGGCGGCAGGAGGAGAGGCTGCCGGAATGAAACAGGGGGTCGATCTCCGTGCTTTGGAAACAAGGGTCCTTTGCTCCTTTCAGACTTTCTGGGGCTTGGAATCATGTGTTGTCTCTGGTGATTCAAAGCATAATAGGGTTGATACCTGTTATATTACTCTGGAGCATTGTGTCACTCGGCTGGTTTAAAAGGTGGGAGAGAAGGGTGGCAGGAGGGAGGAAGCTGTACTTGATCCTTATGGAAGCCAGTTAAAATTAATTGGAAAAAGCTTTTAAAGACCCAAGATGCAGACCAAATGCATCTCCGACCCGCGGCCTCATCCCGCACGGAACACGGAGGTTACTGCGAAGCTGCAGATTTATGCAGAAGGGGTGGGTGATGGAAAATGAGACAAAAGCATTTGGATTTTATTATTCCATTTACTCTGACCCTGGGCCATAAAGGGTTTGGAGAGCCTGTTTTATGTATTCAGCTGGTTGCCACACTGACAGGCATTTGGAGCCACTTAAATAAACCACCCCAGTCCCACAGCTGCAACAGCACCGCATCCAATATAGGTTAGGGTCGGAACGCGGAGCCCACGCCACAGCGTCTCCAGCAGGTGCACCGGGAAGTTTTTGTTTGTTTGCTTTTCTGTGGTCCCTGATTTTTGGCATAGCTTCTTTCTCCGTCCATGAAATTAGATTTCCAGCTAACGTGGAGACTGAAATCGGTTTGGTTTTTGCACAAAGGGTGCTCACCTTTGGAGTCGACCTGTTTTCCAGGAATGCTCTGTCTTTTCATGGAGTGTGAATTGGATTTCAGAGACGTTGGTGAGGTTAGGGTTTGGTTTGGAGATTTGGCAGACTCATGTTCGTTCTCTTTCTTTCTTTCTTTCTTTCTTTCTTTCTTTCTTTCTTTCTCTCTCTCTTTCTTTAAGTTGTCTTCTCATTGTTCACAGAATTCTTTGGACCTGACTTGCTTGTGGGAGCTCCTGGTACAGCTGAAAGGCAGACCAAGTAAAGAATTCAACACGGAAGTCTACGGAATCGAATCCACAAGGATGTCTCTGTGAGAGATAAAACCTCAGTCCTGGGTTTTCTGTTTAGTTGTGGAGACACAAGAGGACTAAACAGAGGAGTAGAGGGAGGAAAAGTGGAACAGGAGTTGAGTCTTCCCAGGTAGAGCCTCTCAGTCTTCAATACGTTTTATCAGCAAACCTCATCCTAGAACAAGACACTGTTTCCATTTTACAGATGTCAAAACTGAGGCTGAGAAAGGTTAAAAGATGCGTCCAAGGGTCATGTGACCAGAAAGGAGGGATCTTTCAGCTCTGTGGCTTTGCCCACACACATCCCTCCTTCTGTAACAAAGCCTCTGCTTGCCGCTAACAGAGGTACAATTACCAAACAGAATCCAGGCGCTCGGATTCTGGAAACCAGAGACACCCAAATGTGTGGGGGGTGCACCAAGAGCACGGGGCTTGAAACACCCTTTGACCTTGAGAGCGTACTCATTCAGAACCCCAAAGAGAGTGTGGACAAGCTAATTGAGGGTATCTGTTTGGTTTCATACTGTTCGTGTTGGGTCTGTTCTTCATAGAAAAGCCATCAGGACTTTGAACTATTAATCATTTGTCTCAGAGACTGATTTTACCATTCTGCCCCACCCTCCCCACCCAGACTCTCACCCCGAAACACCCTAAGAGTTCTAAGAGTGGTATTTTCATCATTTGCTTTTTCTTCCCATATCTGAAACTCCGGGAAAGTACCAAAGAAAAGTCACAGCTATTGCAATCACATTGTTTTTTGTTTTTTGTTTTTTTTTTTTAATCTCAGATTTTGTGAATGAATGTTAATGAGTAGATCTCAACTGGGCCTCCAAACACAACCACCCATAAAAAGATGTGAATGTCTGCAAAAAAACAAGGGAGTCACTTAATATATTTTGGTTTTTTAGACAAATTTTAGCTTTTGATGCAAAAGACACATAATGAATGTATTTCCTGCTTTAATACAAAAACAAGCCCAATTAAAATTGAAAAAAATAAAATATGCACTTGAACAAAATACAAATAATATTGCACTTTTTAGAGTAGGATATTAAATCAAGAACATTTTCAGTTCTATTTTTTTACTGAGTTTTTTGTTTTGTTTTGTTTTGTTTGTTTTTTGTTTTTTGCTTTTTGTTTTTTCTGTTAATCTTGTAAAGGTGAAAATAGGACTCATCTTTCCAGATAGAGATGCTAAGGGTTGGGCATTTGACTTCTTTAGAGTTTCCCCAGGATTCAACAGTAGCTTGTCACATTTAAGGCAAGCTTGCCAAAGATGGCGCATGGCTTGATTTTCAGGGGAATCTTTTTGAGGCATGCCTACTCTTCCCCCTTTTCAGAAGCAGCTCTCAGCTGAGTTACGTCCAGACTACCTCTTCCTTAATGTTAAAAAAAAAAAAAATCTGAGATAAACTTCGTCACATGCCAGGGTTGGAAATTTGTTGAGCTCCTTGACAAATTAGTGGTCCCCACTTGGGTTGAAATAACGACTATGCTAAATTCCATGCGAACAGTTGAGAATTCAAATGTTCATACATTGATCAGGTTTTTAATATTTGTTTCAAACTCGGTAATAAGAAAAGAGTATGGGATTAATCGGCTAAATGCTAGATGATTTTTTTAAAAGGTTTTATTTATTTATTTGAAAGAGAGAGAGAGAAAACGAGCATGAGCAAGGGGAAGGGGCAGAGGCAGAGGAAGAGCCAGACTCCAGGCTGGGCAGGGAGCCCTATGTAGGACTTGATCCCACAAGAGTGGGATCATGACCTGAGCGGAAGGCAGACACTTAACCGACTGAGGCACCAGGTGCCCTCTAGGTAATTGTTGATGGAACCAAATCTTGGGCCACATGTCAGTGTAGAGGGAAGCAGTCCTCTGTATTCTCCTGGCTCTCCTTCTGCCCACTGTTGTCCCTTTCTTGCCCTTCAGAAAAACCCCCTATTGTTACACCTTACCCAAGCCTCCAGTTTCCTGAAGCATTCTTGCTTCACATGAACATCCCCCCACCTCCTTCTTTTTTTTTTTTTTTAAATTTTATTTATTTATTTGACAGACAGAGATCACATGTAGGCAGAGAGAGAGGGAGAAGCAGGCTCCCCACTGAGCAGAGAGCCCGATGCGGGGCTCGATCCCAGGACCCCAGGATCATGACCTGAGTTGAAGGCAGAGGCCTCAACTCACTGAGCCACCCAGGTGCCCCCACCTCCAACTTCTGATCTAAACTTCCTTTTCTCCAGTGCTGGGCATCCCAATTGACCGTTCTGCAGAAATGTCTGTGTTCTTTGTGGGAGAGATGCTCATGTCAAAAGGGCTAGTCTCAGAGTAAAAAAAGGGGAGTCTTGTGAATTAAAATGAGAAGCAGTGACCATATTTGTCCACACTGGACTCTAGAAATAATATTTTTGTCAGGGGAAGATTTCTCAAGGTCTCTTCTGAAAGGCAGGCGCTGCTGCTTCATTTCCTTTCTCTGAGTTCCCACACTTTCAATGAATGTGGGTCAGACACTTGGCATTCTTTTTGTGAACGGTCTCTGATCTTTGTTCTGACTCATGCCCAAAGAGGTTTGATGCATATTTTTCATGGAGTTGACCAGGTATCTTGCTAGAACTGGCTGCTTGGTTATTTTATAGTGATGTTTTCTGTACCATAGTGCTGGGCGTTTTTGATAACGCATTGTTTTTCTTTGTCTTCTGTTTGGCATAATCCCTCAGGAGAGAGCTCGGGACTTGCTGTGGGTTCCATTAGATGACAGGGAGCGCAGGGGGGCATCACCTCAAGATGGCCTGAGATCTGTGACAGGGGTCTCAAAACACAGGGCGGAAAAGTCACGACTTACTCCAATTTCTGACAATTTTGAAACTCTCCCTACGTCGTTGGCTGGGCGGCTGGGCAGATTAAAAAGCTATGCGAGCCTGTGCATTTTTTTTTTTAATGCACATATCGTTACAATAAAAAGCTAATGGCGATTCTTGATGACTTTTTGTGGACGTGGGGACACCTGCGATTTATTTGGCATTTCCCTCCCTGAAGCACGGCTTTGGGACATCCGTCCCGGCTCACTTGCACAGGCTGGAAAATTTCTGGGTTTGTGTTTAACATCTCCAGCCATCAGACACTGTTTATCCGTGGGGGGCACAACGGTGGCTTAACTTCAGTTTAGATTCTGAGATTTCAAGGGAACGTCTGCCAAACTAGGTGGAGATTTTATACGGTCTAAAGTTAGAAATGCTCTCAACTTGATACACAGTTTCCCTCACCCCGTATTTTGGCATTTCTAGGAAATGTTACAAGAAGGGAGACCAAAAGATTTTTGACTCTACATTACAACTCTGGCAAATATGTCTGTTATTGTGGTAAGACGACATGGAAACCATAAGCAGCACAAATTACTACCATGTGAATGGAATTCTTGGTAGGGTTAGCACCCTTTTTTGCAGACAAAAAGAGACAAGAATAAAAAGAAAAGAAGAAAAAAAAAAAGACAGACCCCAAAAACCCAAAATGCAAATTTCCAGCAAAACCAATTCACACTTTTCTAAAAGCAAAAAGCCTTCATATAATTTGGAACAACCAGTCTGCTCGAGCCATGTTCTTATATGTAAGTGGAAATCCTTTTTGATATTTACACTACTGATTTCTTTAATCTCCACTTTGGAATTAATAGACAATAACATCGGATTGCTTCTTCGGCTGCCCCAGCACTTGTGCATATTTGCCCAAGTGTCTAGAGTAGGGATTGTACACATATCTCTAATCCACCTGCCTGTGTTAGTTAAAAGCCCAGATAAAATCAGCAGCCCTTAGATCTTAACCTTTTAAGTCTGAAATGTTTTTTAAAGTCTGGCCATGGCAACCGAAGCTGGGGTGTGCACGGGGAGGGAGGATGAAACCCGAGGCAGGGAAACCAGTTGGGAAACGGGTATCTAAAAAAACTTGAACTATGGTTGCATTCAAATAAGCCAAAAATGGCATCATCATAGTGACTGGATCCATCCAAACTGGGATGAGTGACTCTCAGGAGACAGAAATTGTCTATTTCATGATGCAGGGACATGGTACTGTGCCTGGCTGGCTAGCCACTTATCCAAACAACTGGAACTCACTTGTAACTTTCTCTATGGGTGTATGGTGAGGAAGGGAAGGCAGGAAAGGGGGAGGGGCGAAGCATCCCTAGATCCAGATACCCTCACGACAGATGCCGAGTGCACAGAGAAAAACTAAAAGCCCATCTTTGGTTCAGCATTTAAGCCTCTGGAACAATTGGTGATGACCATTTCCATGTCGCAGTTTCCCAGACTTAACTTGTAGATCTCAATGGACAGACTAAAATCAAGTGAGATGCTTTGAACTTTTACTGAACACAACTCATGCCCTAGTAAATTGACTCTTTTTACCTCGGTATTTTCTTACACTCCTTGGAGCAACAGACCACTTGAAATAAATTAAGTGGTAGTTGATGTTGTTTCTACAATGGGAGGTTACAATTTTTCTTCATCATTTGACCTTATATTCCTGAACTAAAGAGAAGAGATCAAATCCAAACAAAAGAGAACGATGAGGGTGTACAGTGTCTTGACACTTCTTTTACGATATATGAGTAGAGTTAAACAACCATATGTTTTCTAAGCCACAGATCCAAAGCAAAACTGACAATTATTCATGAAGAAAATGATCAAAAGATTGTTTTCTGCAACTGTTTGTTTAACATATTTAGTTAAACCGGTTGATACCATCAGTCTAGGATTTCTTTACCTGAAGAGTTCTTGATTAATGACCATTTCTTTTTCTTTTTTTAAGATATTTATTTATTCATTTATTTAGAAAGGTTTTGTTTATTTATTACAGAAAGACAGAGCATGAGAGGGTCAGAGAGAGAAGCAGACTCTCCACTGAGCAGGGAGCCCAATGTGGGGACTTGATCCCAGGACTCTGGGATCATGACCTGAGCTGAAGGCAGATGCTTAACTGACTGAGGCACCCAGGCACCCTGTTTATTTATTTATTTGACAGAGAGATAGAGAGAGAGAATAAGCAGGAGGAGCAGCAGAAGGAGAGGGAGAAGCAGCCTTCCCACTGAGCAAGAAACCTGTTGTGGGGCTTGATCCCAGGAGACTGGGATTTCCACCTGAGCTGAAGGCAGGCACTTAACCAACTGAGCCACCTAGGTGACCCATTAGTGTCCATTTCAACAGAGTCTACCAGTCGATCTATGTCTCTGGGGAAATGATATGAGTGCTCTTTTGGGGATTTCTTATCTCATCTCCACTTTTCCTCGAAGGCAAGCACCATGATTTCTTTACCTCCATGCGGCTAGCATAGAGTGGTCGCTGAGTGCATGCTTATCACATGACCGCTTGAATTACAGAATAGCAAAAGCCAGCAATGTTTGGTTAAAACACTCCCCCAAATTCCCACTCCAAGTTTAGGGTGGGTTTCTCTGTTTGTTTTTTGAGTGATCTCTGAGGACGTAAGGCAATGAGATTAATGCTTCAGTTTCCTCCAATGGGGAGGTGAGCAGAAACAACCATTCTATCAAGAATGTGTTTGGTCTTGGGGTTGCTGTACACTTAGCCTAGAATTCCCTACTTCTCTTTCTTTCATTGGCGCCAATCATAATGGCAAGTTGAATATGCAAGCCATGTATCAACGTGCATTTGACTGCTCATTGTCAGCCACAGTGCCATTAGTGGCATGTACATAACCCCACTCCAGGCTTATATTTGTCATATTATAAAACTTAGTGATGCCAAGAACTTGACTAAGCTCATCTAGCCTCTGAATGACAGAGCAAGGTCTCAAACAAGGTTTGTGTGCCATGGTTCACAATGAAAATAGTCTCATTTCTGCTCCTGGCTATTTCTGTCCTATACTGTTGATTTTCTGGAGTGTTTATCACTGTCCTGTCAAAATGCATCAGCTCAACAATAAAAAGACAACTCAATCTTTAAAATGAGCAAATGACTTGAAAAGACATTTCTCCAGAAAGGTATACATACGCCCAATAAACGCATGAGAAGATACTCAATGTTATCAGCCATCAGGGATATACAAACCCTAACTGCAAGAAGATACCACTTCATACCCACTAGGATGGCAGTAAAAAACCAGGAAAATAGCAAGGTTTGGCGAGAAAGCAGAGAATTTGGAACGTTCATTATTTTGCTGGTGGAAATGTAAAATGGCGCAGCCATTGTGGAAAACAGCCAGTTTCTCAAAATGTTCATCATAGAATTACCACATGACCCAGAAACTCCACTCCTTGGTTTATACATCCAAAAAGTGAAAACATATGTTAAAACAAACAAACAAACAAACAAGTACAGAAATGTTCAAGAAGATTATTTGTAATAGCCAAACAATGGAAACCACCACATAGCCATGAACTGATGGATAATAAACAAGATGTGGTATATACATACAGTGGAATATTACTCAGCCATAAAAAGGAATAGGATACTGTTCACGCCACAGGGTAAGTAAACATTGAAAACATTATTCTAGATAAAAGAAAGAGAAATAGATTGTATGATTCTTTCTATATAATGTTGTGAAATGAGCTAGGGCAATTTCCTTGGGGACTTTAAAAAGGTGGGATTCATGACCAAGTACCCAGGAATTTCTCTCTGCTCTGAACTCAGTGAGGCCAGCAATTCTGAATCGATGAGACCAGACATTTATGGTTGGAAGAAACACAAATTAGTAATTCTCCTTAGGGTCCTGGAATAAACCCTAAAGTGGAAAGCAGGTATTGGATGAACAGGGCCCATGACATGCCTAGAAAAACAAAGGCCTAATGCATCAATGCCACTTTTTGTTTGGAACGAGGATTCTAATACAGATCCTCAGAAATGGTGTGAAACAAGGCCGTAAATGTGAGAAAGGATTTAGCTTTGCATCTTAACCTTAGGGTTATTAGTATAAGTATTCGGGAGAAACCAAGATTGTCCCACGCCCTTCCAGAAGGGCTGCGGGATGTCAAGACATTTGCCGCATATCCAGATGTGTCTTATATTGCCATTTTGTGGAAGAAAGTCTGATGAATGTAGAAAAAAATATCCTTTTTGACTGTCTGACTGCGTCTTTCTAACCCTCTTCTTCTGACTTTCTCTCTCAATCTAGGCTCAACAAGGGTCCCCATAGACACAGAATAAAGAAGTATTGTTTGGTGGGGGATTTAATTTCACTCCATCACAAGCGACCATCCCAGTCCTGTCATGGCAATTTGTCACACTTTTTTGTGCGCTCTATCTTTCTGAAGTTCCATCTCTTCTGCCGTCCACTGCATAATCTCCTTCTCCGGGACAAAGCTCCCCAACATAATGAAAGAGGTGGTATTGGAAAAGGAAAGCCAATGGACACAGTTATCAATTTGGGCCCCACACCCCTTGACTTCTGGGATTCCGCCCCAGCAGCCAAATAGGCGCTAGTGGGGCCTGCTGTGTCAGAAAAAAATGGCACCACCACCACGTTTGCTGAGGCTAAAGGAAGAGCTGGTGGCCGCTGGGTGATGTAATCCAATGCCTTCTGAAGAGACCACCACATAGAGGAATGTTAGCAGCCCCCCTTCAGCTAACTCCACTCAGCGGTATGGTGTGTTAGGACGCAGCCAATATTTAGAGCTGTGTCTGAATTCGTTCTGGAAGGAAGATTTGGGGAGGGCATCCCAGCAAGCCATAAAATGATCCCCACCCTTGGTGTTTGTTTCCAGCCAGGTCTTATGGCTCTGACACAAAGCAAAATATACTGTGAGAGGCCCTCAGGAATACAAATGTATCTAAACCCAAACCAGGCCATCTCTCCTTTAGGGAAACTCCAGTCTTTACTTGAACACGGTGAAAAGAATCTTTTTAGCAGTCTCCCCTTGGCAATGTAATGGGATTTATTTTAAGCCTTTACGGAGCATCCCATGCGAACGGTCTCTCTTCATTTCCTACGACTATTATCAGGGTGGGATTTTGCTTTTGGTCAATGGTTTTTGTCACTGTTCTAGACGTTCCCACAGGGTCGCCATTGAGTGTTAGTGAGCCCCTGTGAATTTTCCCACATCCCAAACCATCTGAACCAAGGATCCTATCTTCCACAATCATGGAAAAGAAAACGGAGAGTGCAAGTGATAACACTCTTCTATATGACGATGTTTGTGATCAAAGTGTAACTGAAGTGAGTGCACATGCATGAATCCTTAATTCACGTAGGAATTTCTACTTGGCGGTTCATGGCCAGTTACACTATTTTATTTTATTTTTTAATTTTTAACATAACCATTAGTTCTACTAAAACAACAAGGAAAGTGCTATGTGCTGGAGGGAAATAACCCATTTATTTTTTTTCTAATAACTTTCAGAAACATACGGGGTGGGAGCAGATGTGGGTCTGACATTTGGCTCTGTCACTCATTAATTATATGATCTTGGAGAAATTACTTAACTTTCATGGTCTCCTAATTGAAAGAAAAAGGAAATAATAATCGCCATCCTTTATGGGTAGCTTGAAATTCAATAAGGTAAGTTGCAAGCTTGAATGCTACAGCTTATAATATTATTATTTTCAGATGTCTGAAGATTATGATTATGATTTTAATGATATATAATAAATATATAATTATATACCTATTGTATTGTATAAATTATATATTATTTATTTTATGTAATTATGTATTTTATTATATTTCTAATATATGATATAAAATGTATCATATTATAATATATACATACATATTATACATATATACATATACACATACATTATATATTTATATACTATATAATATATGAAATATATACTATATTAAAATATTATATAAATATATAAAATATAATATATATTTAATTATATATATACATATCCTACATCATATATATATCCGCTCTGCATTCAGTGAGGCTGGCAATTCTAAATCTACATGACCAGACATTTCTGGCCGGTAGAAACACAAATTAACAATGCTCCTGAAATAAACCCTAAGGTGAAAAGTGGGTGTTGGGTGAACAGGGCCCATGACATGCCTAGAAAACAAAGGCCATTTTATATATATATATATATATATATATATATATATATATATATATACACACACACACACATATATATATACACACACACACACATACACACACACAAATTATAATATAAAATTATATTATATTATAGCAATATTATATATGCGTGTGTGTGTGTGTATGTGTGTATAGTCTGGGCTTCTTGGTGGTTCCTCTTTTCTACTACTATTTATGTCCTATTTCATTTCTTACCTTAATTCCCATCATTCACATACTCTAACGCATTGGCCTCTTTTCTCTTTTTTAATTAAAGTGAACCATTTACCACTCCATGGACTTCTCACTTACCTTTCCTCTCTCTGCAATGTTCTTATCCCAGTGCTTAACACAGCTGAATCCTCTATCAGAATCAAAAGTCACCTTCTCAAAGAGAGTTCTCCGGACCATCACATTTAACCTAGCTTCAGCCCACCACTCTTTATCCGTCATAGTGGCTACCATGTTATTATTGTGCTCTTCCTGATGTAAACATTGCATGGAAAATGTTTATTATCTGCGCCTTCCCCCCCTTAGACGGTAAGCACAAGAATCAGTTTCTTGAACACTGTTTGAGCCACAGCAGCTGGCACAATGCCCGCATACAATAATTGCTCAACAAATATTTGTGGAATGAGTGGATGGCTTTTTTACGTACACAGACAATTGAGTTCTTTTCAACCATATTTACCTCTGCCACTCTTTCCTTCCAAGAACTCTCATGTTGGGCGTATTATTTGCAGAGCAGGATGTCACTTACCTGGGTTTCACGGATGAACAGGAGACATAGTTCTGGCTCTGGAGGCCCCTTGGGAAGAAGACAGACAGCCGGTAAGGACCAACACAGAAAGCACTGAAGGAAACATGGATGTGGGGACTGTACGGAGCTTCATGCAGGAATCACTGTCTGAGTTACGCCTTGGTCTTACAGGTCGGTAGAGTCCTTCATAGTAGTTAAGGTAAAGAAGAAGCTTTTGAACGAAAGAAAGCCTACTAGTGACTGATCACGTGGCTGCCCGAAACAGGGGGATATAACACCGCAGTGGTGATTTGTCAGGTGTGGCTGGAGTGTGAGGTGGGGGAGGGTCAGCTGTGTGATTCTGAACAGCTAGGTTGGGGTCAATCATCAAGCACCTTGAATGCTAGACTACGGAGGTGTGTGTTACGTGATAGGCCCTGGGACACTTTGGACTTTTGTTCCGGCTGATGATCTTGCCTGATACATGCTTTTTTCTCTCTGCCACAGATTCAGACTTCCTTCACTTTAAAATTCACCGTCACCTCTCTTCATCTGTAGTGGGACACTTAGTAATGCCAAGAGAGCTTTTGGGTTGCTACATCTAGGAGTGGGTATACCAGCATCCAATGGATCTAGCCCAGAGATGCTGGTAAACATTCAGTGATGCACAAGACAGTCCTCACCACAAAAAATGACCCAGTCCGGAGTATCAATAGTGTCAAGGTCAAGGCGCTCTCTAGGGATTTATGCTCTTAATTCAGTCTGCATATCTTTGTTTTACTCTGCCTTGTAAAATTGCTTAATAGGAGAACAGGGTCCATCCCTTTGAGTCCTCCATCCAGACAGCTGTTTCTGAGACCTTGAATGGAACATACACTGAGCTGTTACAGACCAGGAGAGAGAGAGCAATTGCTTTTGTCTCAGTCATATCTTTTGAGGGTGGAAAACCCTCTTCTCACTCATACTCATGATAACATGCTTTGTGTAGTCTTGGATAAGACACACACCTCTGGCGGACTCTATCAGATTCTCTACAAAGCTTTGTTTGGCTGAAGAACAGTGCAGTGAGACTTGGTAATCCGGTAGCCAAAGGGGTCGAGAAGGGGCCCTGAGAGTCACTGAGGAACCTTCAGTGCTTGCCGCCCACACGAATCCGGAAAGAGGGGCTTCGGATGGAGAGAGCTATCCACCAGCTAGCTTATGGTGATCTCGTCGGATTCACGCTTGCAAAGACTGTGGCTTTGTATTCCCATAACTTTGGAAATTCACTGAAACAGTCCCAAGACAAAATTAAGGGAGTCTTTCCTTCCAATGAAATGGAGACCCTAGATGGTGGGCGGAACATTCACCAGCAAGCCAACTACAGAGATGCAAGATCCTCCTTATGAAAGAAGCATCTGGATTATCAGTTAGTTTGGAATTGTCTTGCCTAATCAGGTAAAAAGTTAAGTAATAGAAAAGAGGAAATCTCCTGGGAAGTCAGAGGCAGGGTGACAGAGTGGGGTAGAGCAATGAGAAAATCTCACTGTGAGCAGTTCCTACTCAGGAAAGTTTCTGTATAGAGAGGTAAACATTGTCTGTCTTGAAAGATTCCCTTTTGGGGTCATGGAGACAATGCATGTTCATTATAAAATGAAAGGCAGGCAGAAACTTATACTGCACTTGGCACTATGAGTTTGGTAATAAGAATCAGAGTGATGGGGAGCGTTTATAAGAGAAATACTTTATTGGCATAAATTGTTGAAAATCCACCTTGTCATGGAGCTAAATATTGGGGGACAGAGAGATGGGTCTGCAGGGATGTGATATTCTGTCTTATTCCGGTGACTCTGTCCCAACTAACCCTCTTCCCCGTCCTCATTTGGGTCACTCATCAGCGTCACTGCACAATCTGGGCTAGTGTCTGAGCTGCACGTCCCAGAGCTGGTGTAATATTTCTCTAGGCAAACCTGTGGGTGGTCTTGTCTTGAGCAGAGAGAAAGGCAGATAGCAGGAGGCTTTCCAGATCCCTCTTCCAAGCACCAGTCTTCAAAGGAAAATGACCCACCTGGGAGGACAAGATATTTCCAAGAGACCAAGGGGAGGCAGAATCCTGAGGTCAGGCGAGCCCAGAATGGAAGCCTTGCCCCATAACAGCTGTGCTGCTCAGGCGGCTTCCACGTTTGGATGGAAAGATTTTTTTTTTTTTTTTTTGTATGTTAACTCCTTTGTCTTTCTTTCACATGCAATATATCAACGGAACAAGAGAAAAAAAAAAATCACTGGGTTAAAAACACAAGCTTCTTGCAGTTCGGGAGCCCTGGATCATGTATGATTGTTAGCTTTGAAAAGAATTGTTTTTCTTTTCAAAAGCACCAGTGGCTTGCTATTGGATGAGAGATGCTAACGTTGTGAGCTGTTTGATCCAAAAAAATGTTTCAGAATCTCTTTGGGTATTTCACGTATGGAAGCGCAAATGGCCGGTACTAAAACAATCGTGATCATCTTTGTTATTGAATCAAATTATCAGTCCCTCTACATCGATGAATTCTTATATTCCCTTCTAAAATTGAAAGCATTCATAGCATTTTCTGAGGGCTTGGGACCCGTAATACAGAAAGAGTGAAATGTCTTAGCACCGGTGTAGGGTGACGGTCCCAGACCATTGTTTTATTTAAATGATCACCCATCCATCACAGAACACTTACGATGTCGGGCGCCATGACAGGTGACTGGTAAGTACCCTGGACCGACCTTTACCATGGCTTTCACGACTTCTCATGCGAAGGCACGTGGGCATAGAAGAAGAGGGAAATGCTTGCATCGCCAATAGAGTCGGACTCTCTAATAACGTTTGTTCGCATTTATTGAGATACCCGATATATGTCAATATAAAAATCTGTTCATTTATTTTTTTAAACATTCTATTTATTTCTTTGAAAGAGAGAAAGAGAGCATAAGGGTGGGGGGTGGGAGCAGAGGCAGAGGAAGAAGCAAACTCCTCGCTGATCAGGGAGCCCAATTTGGGGCTCAAACTCAGGCCTGGGAATCCCCCCACCCACCTCCCTTCTGTAACCCTCAGTTTGCTTCCCGGAGTCCAGAGTCTCTCATAGCTTGTCTCCCTCTCTGATCCGCCCCCTCCTTCACGCATCCTTTCCAACTCCTAATGCGTTCCATACTATTTCTTATGTTCCACAAGTAAGTGAAACTCTATAATTGTCTTTCTCTGCTTGACTTATTTCACGCAGCATATTTTCCTCCAGTTCTGTCCACATTGATGCAAATGGTGGGCGTTAATCCTTTCTGATGGCTGCGTAATATTCCACTGTACATATGGGCCACATCTCCGTCTTTATCCATTCATCTGTTGAAGGGCATCTTGTCTCCTATCACAATTTGGCTTCTGTGGACATTGCTGCTGGGAACACTGGGGTGCATGTGCCCCTTCTTTTCACTATACCAGTGTCAAAGACACTATACATTCTAAAATAACCTGGCTTTAATATGGGGAGTATGTGGTGACACTGACCCATGTTTCTACGGATATTTTCTTTAATAACTCTTTAACTTTTCTTTAATAACTCTGAGTTCTGCTCAAGACCACCAATGAATCACAATACGTCTCGTTTCTAATTACTCGGACAGTAACCTTCGCTTCTCACCACACCTACCCAAACTCAAGTGCCCAAGAGTGGTATATGGGATATAGTCAAGTTCAAGAAGTTTTTTTCTAGGGGCGCCTGGGTGGCTCAGTGGGTTAGAAGCCTCTGCTTTCCACGCAGGTCATGATCTCAGGGTCCTGGGATCGAGCCCCACATCGGGCTCTCTGTTCCGCAGGGAGCCTGCTTCCCTTCCTCTCTGTCTGCCTGCCTTTCTGCCTACTTGTGATCTCTGTCTGTCAAATGAATAGATGGAATCTTTAAAAAAAAAAAGAAGAAGTTTTTTCTAATGAGCATTGATCTTTAGTAGTGAATACTGCTGTTTCATCCATAAGTGACTATGTTCTTGATTCTGTACATGTGTCTCTTTGCCCAATCTCTGTAGGGTCCTGTGGTTGGCACATTATTGACTACACTAAGGGCACTGTCCATAGTGTGAGAATTCACTGTCTAGGGGAAAAAGGATAAAATACTGTCATCAATGCAATACAGAGCAGGTCAAATAATTCAAGATAAGCAAGTGGAAAATGCTAAGGGAAAGAAGGATTTGAGATTAAAAAAAAAAAAAAAAAGTTAAATGCCAGAATGGGCTTTTCTGACCCAACCCATTATAGTGAACACTACTGGTCCCAGAATCCTCAAGCATCCTACAGCCAGAGGTCTAGATGTGATGTACTAGGCACAGCCCTAAGCATTTGAGATCATTGGGAAAGAAAACAAAGATTTTCTGCTCTCATGGTGCTTCAATTCCTGAGGGAGCTGGGAAGTGGGAATAGGCCATGACCAACACTTGTAATAAATTACTTGTTAAGTCTTCTGGGGAGAAAAAAAGAAAAGCTGAAGTGACTTCACGTGGCCTGGAATCCTCTGCCCAGCCTGCCAAGCGATAATTACCTTGCTCTTGCCACCCTCTTTGCTAGATGAGGGCTAGCAATGAAAAGCAGTTGTGGAATAAATTGATAGGTGATGAACATGTTTTATTTGAAATTAGGGCTATATGGAAGGATGCTAATGCTGTATATACCATTTGTGTATGAGAAATGCAAAACCCGTGCAGTGGCAGAGGTCCTCACATATAGGCATATACAAATACATGTATAATCATGGTGCTTCTGCCTCTAGCTTGAGAAAAATGAGAGGCTTAGAGCGTTAACAAGGCACATAGAAGAATACTAACGAGGGTATGGATTCTGACTTGGCCCAATCACGAAAGCTGGGTTTGACCATTTTTCTGAAATCGACCAGTGGCTTTAGTCTAACACCTGTGCGATTCAGTCAAAAACGTCAAAATTCTGTGACTGCATTGACAGGTGGTAGGCTGACCGACTGGTCAATTCCATCAAAGCCGTGGAAACATTTGTGCTTGTAGATACATTTCAGACCCAATATAGAAAAAGGGAATTTGGGGCATTAGTGAGTAATCTCCTTGAGGGCCATTTTGACTCAGAGGATGGGAAGTAAGACAGCATTTTGCAAAATCATTCCATATCAGTGATGAAGTGAGCTTACCGTACTACCTGAGGAACAGTCCCTGGCCGGCATTGAAAATAAATCAGTGCTATTGATGGTGTCTGTCCTGATCTTCCTGCACAATTGGCTACGATGATTCCATTTGCACTTTCCTTTGAAAGCCCAGGTTTCCGTGCTTCTATTTCACCGTGAGTGAATTCTCAGGAGGGTACTACGGAGGCGTATGAGTGGAATAAATCTACATTTTTGCCGTCAGGGCGTATCAGTCTCATGGATCAAGTAGAAAAATGTGCATTTTTAATATTTTTAACTCAGCAGTTTTTCTCACACTGGTCATTTCTTAATGACAGGAGGAAGGCTCTGAAAATAAAAATTTGGTACATTAATGCAAGGAAATAGGCCCAAGTTTGTCCTGTAGCGTGCATTTTCTACGAAGATGGACAAACATAGAGGAGCTTCCTCCCAACTCATGGTAAGCTATTTCAAGGCTTGGTTTTTGCAGACACGTTTGAATTTTAAGAAACCACCCGTATGGCCCAGAGGATTCTCCTTTGGACCCCTGTGTTCAAGAGACAGGTTCATCTGCATAAAGCCTATCACTTTAGAGACCAAAAGGACCGGCCAGCCTCTCCCACGGTCTGAAGTTAACAATTGGCTTTGTGCAGCCTACTCTTTTCTGAACTTGAAATCCAATTGGCCAACAATTAAAGCCAATTAGCACGTGAGGAAAATAAACCAAAGACTCTCCCCTTGTTTTCCAGGGCCGAGAGAAAGCTAGTTAGCTCAAGGCATTAGCATAGTTGTGTATCAGGCCTCGGCATATAACGGAGACTAGTTGGCTTAAAGTATTAGAAGCCCAGCGTCGCGGCTGGCGCGGCAGAACCATGTTATTCTGGGCTAACAGCTGCCAAACATTCTTGACAGGAGATGAGGCAGATGTCCAAGGACAATCAAAGAGAGAAGAAAGTTTAAGCCAACGTTTGCCTATCTCATATTCTCTGCTTGATCCTCAGCCTCAAAGGGAGGCCACAGCTGCTGCACTTTACGCTCCAGAGGCTGCCCCCCCCACAACTCCCAGCCTCCCCCACACCCCCTGCTTCTTCTCCAAGCCCAGTGCTCGGCTGCTTTCCTGTCCAGCACCCACCTCTGTACGTCCCCTCACTGGAAAGAGTGAGTCCCCTTGGTGCTTTTTCCAATGTTCCAAACACTCAGAATGTTTGAGGAGGAATTCCATAGTGGGTGATAATCACAAGATTGGGACTGACAAAAATCTCCGCGGGTCACCCCTCAACAGGCCAGCTGATCAGGAGACAAGATATGATCAGGCCAAAGCAGTATGTTCTTCGAAGGAAGAAATCACCCGTTCAAGTACAAAGAGAAGAAAAGAGAAACAATCCATGTAAAATCTAGATGTTGCGGATTTACTCCTAAAGCTGTAGACATTCTCTCGCATTGTTTGAATTCTATAAGGGATGTGAGGGTAACAATCGCAGTACAAAGGCCAGTTATGGATAAACAGATAATATCCAGGTGGACTGCAGTCCCTAAAACATGGGCGTTTTGTCTCTCTTGCGGCGCGGGGTGCGGGGAAATGTGGGGGGTTTGTTTCTCATCCCTGCCAAGAAGCATTTCCTGTCCCATAGTATAGCAATATGCTTACTTGCTAAAACCCTTTATTGTTCTCTTTGACATAGCACTTAGAAAAAACAGACAATTCTTTCATGTTGTTAAACAACATCTGAAGTGAATTAAACAGTAGAATCTTTTCAAATAAGGAACTTGTGTAATTGCCAAGATTGTTATACATACCATTCTTCCACTGATGAAAAAAACTCTAAAATTTTTTTTAAAAGATTATATTTATTTATTTGAGAGAGAGAGAGAGAGAGAGAGAGCATGCTTGCATGAGCGAGGATAGGGACAGAGGAAGGGTGAAAAGCAGACTCCTCACTGATTAGGATCCCAGGATCATGACCTGAGCTGAGGGCAGGTGCTTAACTCACTGAGCAATCCAGCGGCCCTCCAAAACTCAAATGTCTAAGTTTTTTTTTTTTTTTTTATTAATGATTTTACTTATTCATTTGAGAGAGAGAGGGAGAGAGAGGGAGAGCATGAGAGGAGAGAAGGTCAGAGGAAGAAGCAGACTCCCTGCAGAGCTGGGAGCCTGATGTGGGACTAGATCCCAAGACTCTGGGATCATAACCTGAGCCAAAGGCAGTTGCTTGACCAACTGAGCCACCCAGGCACCCCTCAAATGTTTAAGTATTAAAAAAGTATTCAAGATATTCCCCTGGAAGATCTTCTTGGGAGAACTAAGTGCCGCCTGGCATTTTGCACAGACCATCGCCTCTGATAAGTGATATATATGGACTTTTCATATTGAATTCTAATGGTTTGCTAAAAACATCGACCTTAGCTTCAGTCCATGTCTGTGAGCCTCTAGATAGATGAGCTGGCTTAGACACACTAGGATACCTGGGACCAGGCCACAGGACGTGACCTGTGTGTTTATTGAATAAATAAATGAAATGAGAAAGGAAGGAGAGAACGAATGAGGAAAACGGCACGCCAAACGCAGCTGAGAAACATACAAAGAACACGCCCCTGGGTTGTACGGAAAAGTAATACGAAGCTGGGGCACCAGGGGGGCTCAGTCTGTTAAGCAGCTGACTCTTGATTTTGGCTCAGGTCATGCTCTTAGAGCCCTGGGATCCAGCCCCACATCGGGCTCCCCACTCGGCAAGGAGTCTGCTCAAGGATTCTTATTTCTCTCCCTCCGCCTCCACCTCCCGTCATCCCGCTCACACTCTCTCTCTCTCTTTTTCTCAAATAAATAAATAAATCTTAAAAAGAGAAAGGGATCTCTATACGTATTTTAAAAAAAGAAAGAAATAGTACAAAGCTATATTTTTAGTAGATTACCGGGGCAGGGGGGTGGGTACTCAATATGAAATAGTTGCTTTTGAAAGCACTAACTAGTTTGGAGTTCCTTATTTCCACTGAAATATCTATTTAAAAATAAGTATTGGAATTAGAGAGGTTTTTAAAATTACATCTATTTCTGCCCCGACAACTAATTACAGGGATAACTTTCACACATACTGCCACTGCAGGTGCAAATATTTAATTGTGTGTGCAAGCCAGGTGGGGAGGTGGCTCCTTTACTGCGTGTTCGATTGTGTCTGCTCTAGTCGCCCCTTCAATTAGCTGTGGGTGCAAAAAACAGAGACCTAGCCGCGGCCCTATTAAAATGAGGCCTATATATTCCATTGCCTTTTATCTGTGAGGGGGAAGGGGTTGTGCCTTTTGCATTTTATTTTAGTTGCTCTGCGCTGGGGCCCGGGGGAGTCGCTTGGCCAAGCTAGTTAGGCAGGAGCAGCTGGACGTCTCCTGATAAGAATTGCACACAGTTGCACAGAAAACGGCCCGCTCCCCGCCGCAAGTTTGAGTGTTAAGCCGGGCTCTCTTTTCAGAGCTCCGTGGCTGGCTTCTTCTGAAGGTACTTGCGAATTGTGGGGAGTGTGTCCCTGCGAGATCAGAACAGAAAGGTTTGATCAGAACATTTGAAACAGGCAGGCCCTTTTAACGGAAAACCTTATTTATGTTAGTAGATTTCTGGGGCCCTTCGAGAGTAGAGGGAATAGGGACACATTTTGAGCTCGTGATCTTTTTTTTTTTTAAGATTTTGTTTATTTGTGAGAGCACAGGAGCAGGAGAGGAGCAGAGAGAGAAGGAGAAGCAGACTCCCCACTGAGCAGAGAGCCCGACATGGGACTCGACATCGGGATCCCAGGGTCATGACCTGAGCCGAAGGCAGATGCTTAACCCACCGAGCTACCTAGGTGTCCCTCAATCTTTTCTTTTTAAATAAAGAGTTCAATAGGCTCGCTGGGGAGGTAAAACAATCGTACAAAACACTGCCTGAGAATTAACAGGGTTAAAATGTGACCAGGGCTTAGACTAGCATATAATCTACCTGCTGTGGAGTCCTATCCATGGGGGAAGGGATGGGAGTGATGGAAAGAGCAGACCTTGGGAGGCAGGCTGTGACTCTGAGCTCCAGCTTTCCTCCCCTGCCTGTGTGACTTCAGACACATTGCTTAACTTCCCTGATTCTGTTTCCTCTCCTGTCCAATGGGGCCATTCATGCCTACCTCACCAGGCTGTTTATGAGGGCTACAGCAGACATACCAGAAATACCTGGGTTGGTTCTAAGTCCATGATGGGTGCTCTATACTGAGAACTTCTTTGGCTCTCTCTGAGGAAAAAGAATGCTGGGGAAATTTCTGTTCAGCTACAAGCAGGAGAGCTCAGGGGAGGGAACCGCTAGACATCCTGGACATATATCCAATTTTTACCCTTCAAAAGTTGATGACCATGTTCACGTCTGCAGTGATGTATTATTGGATTTTTGGCTAGAGCAATAAATCACAGCCCTCTAAATCTTAATGTTTACATTTTTTAGGGAACTTAAATATGTTTCAATAATCTGGCATCATTCTATTTGAAAAGTTTTCCTCTATCATCTCGGGCTACTCATTTTTAGGGGACTATAAATTTAGAAATATGGGGCCCAAATTTTTGTTAAAAATTCTCATATTTCCACCTAGTTTCAAATCTTATCCTTTATTTACAGTTCTTGACTTTTTATGGTGCTTATAGGGCGCCATGTATTAAAGGTGATTTAAAGTTGTGTCTCTAAGTCTGGAGTTTCCAGTCATCTTCTTTCTCTCTCTCTCTCTCTTTCACACACACACACACACGTCTTTCCTGCGCTTTTCAATAATCCATCATGATATTTTAGATGCATGAATGTGGAACCCATTAGAAAGGAAATGTTTGGCCTGGGCATAGAGATTGTAGGAAGGCTAACACTAAGTTGCCAAAAGAATGTGGCATCATTAATAATGATATTTTCCCTGTGATGTGCTGGGATCACCAAAGAAATGAAACCAGTGTCTGGGAAACTAATAGTGACTCCTCCATTAGTAATCTGGGTAGTTATTTCTACTACCTGATTTGGATATACTGGGGAGGGCTTTTGCATAAGAAATCTGTTACCACGTTGCTTTTTCTCTGGATAGAGAAATTCAGCGAAGTTCAGAGGAAGGAAAAGTTTGCTCACAGGATACTTCCGAATTTGTGGTAAGACCCGGAATAGAGGTCATTCTCCTTGGAATGAATTCCAACTTCTTTGGATCTCTTTGTCTTCTCTCTGGCATGTGGACAGGTATGTGGAACACTTGGCTATAACAAAGACTTACATACAAGGAAGGTCCTGAGCCAAGGTGCCACCAATTACCTTCCACTCACTGGGAAGGGCAAGAAGCCAACTATTCTTCACCAAAGAGCACTTGGGCTTCATCAATGGCTCCAACCCATTTCCCCAACTGCTCTTCTTTGGAGTTTGAGAACAAGTTCCTCCTGGGTTCTCAGAGATGATAAGAGTTAAGCCCACTTAGAAAAGCTCTGAGAGTCTGTGACAGGCTTACAATGATGGGAAAATGTAATCATCATGGAACAAGACTGTTTTCCCATGGCAATTGTGTATAATTGCCAGAACTTCCTCCTGATAAAGACCAAAAATAGAAAACCTTTTGTCATGTTGAATGTAAAAGCATCATCATAATAAATAACAATAATAATATTAACCATTTATTATGGGATCAACACGGGCCAGCCACCATGTTAATTGCTTTGCATATATTACATATTTTAATTTGTATGTTAATTAGAAGTCATATTCCTAAAAAAAAAAAATGAAACTAAATTGGGCCAAAACCTCCATTTTACTTATGGTGGATAACCAGGTGTCTACCCCCCAAACCTCAAAGACTCCTCTGAGTATATATGTATTTTGTTAAAACTTTATTTATTTGACAGAGAGAAGAGAGAGCACACACGGGGAGCAGCAGGTAGAGCGAGAGGGAGAAGCAGACTCCTTGACATCAGGGAGCTCTGATGTGGGGCTGGATCCCAGGACTCTAGGGTCATGATCTGACCCGAAGGCTGACACTTAACCGACTGAGCCACCCATGCGCCCCTCCTCTGAGTATATTTTTTGTTGTTGCTTTTGCCCTAGTTTGACTTTTTTTGAGTTCCCATTCACTAGCATCTCACGTCCTATGGCTCCTTCCTCTGCTCCCCAGTGACACAAGCATGAACCATGTCTACAAGACTTTTCCAAAAAACCTCATTTGTGGTGAACAACTGTGTGCACAGCAAACTTGGCTAAGTACTTCACAGCAAAGCCAACAACTCAAAACTTAATGTTGGGCATTCTTTTTTTTCAAGGTTTTATTTACTTATTTGGCACAGAGAGAGAGAGAGATAACAAGAGAGAGAGAAAGCACACAAGCGGGAGGAGCGGCAGGTAGAGGGAGAGGGAGATGGAGAGGCAGGCAGAGGGAGCCTGATGTTGTTGGAGCTTGATCCCAGTAGCCTGGGATCATGACCTGAGCTAAAGGCAGACGCTTAACCCACTGAGCCACCCAGGCACCCCAATATTAGGCATTCATATCTATGAGGGTCTCTGGCCAACCCTCTCCGGATGACTCATTCCTCCCCCAGCTTTGAGACAGAGCAGCTCTCCTGTCCAAATGACACAGGTGTGATGGTAATAAGAGCTAGCCTTTTTGAGCTTCAAATTTGCCCAGAGTAGGAATGAGTGGAAGTTCAACTCCAGGGACTTCTTTACCAATTTGGAGGCTCTAGAAAGAGAAGAACTGGCATAAGGATTAGCAGACATGTCCTTTATCAGATAGACTAAACATAATAAAGGGAAGACTTGAAATAAGACTGTCTCTTTCTAAAGATGTACTACACAGTGTGATGGCCATAGTGAACGATATTGTATCATGCCCTTAGAAATGTGTTAAGAGGGCAGATCTCAAGTTCTGTTTTCTTAACACCATCAGAACAAACCAAATTAGAACAACTCTGACTTTCTCTAGTCAGTGCAACAAGAAAGAGATAAAGGGATAATTGTATTGAGTTAAGAACAAAACCACAAACAAAACAACCTATTTATTGGTTGACTCATGGAAAGGGTTCAATGCCAATCCCTTGACTATTCCTCAGTGTAAGTAGTAGTGTTACTGTTATTTTTTAATCAAAATGCCATAGATAAGTGGGTATCAAGGTAATTTTCTTTTCATAGTTGATCCATTTGGTTCCATGTATATAAGGAAACAATCCCCCAACTCTATTTCTTGTTATACAACATTTTCCCTTTTCTGTCTTGATTCTTCACAGTGCTCCAATAGATAAGCACAATGTGTTTGGCACTGGGACAGCCTGTCATGGCTCAGTGAGCAGAAGAGAGACAGAGACAGAGACAGACAGAGAGATATAGAGAGACAGAGAGAGAAACCTGAAACCAGTTTTAAATAGTTTAATTACTTTGTAACCCCAAATATGGATTGGAAACATGGATTGGGAAACCCAAATTATGGGAGGTGGAAACAGCCTCCTCCTTGCTCAACGAGACATTGGCAACATTAACCCTGGTATTTATGGCTCATTTTAACTACAGTGCCTAGCAAGCACTTTCTCAGCCTACATTGCAAAAAATATAATTCATATGCCTAATATTTTGCCCCAGTCTCCTTGCATATTTTACAGCATTTGAGACTGTTTGTGTGTTTGCTATATATCAGTTGACACCTCAGTAAAATCTTTATATTGAATGCCTTTGGCAACTATGTGCCATATAATAGCATGGCCATTTGTAATTTTTGTAGTGCTGGTTTTCCTGTAAGCTTTGCTCTGTGGATTACAAATAGGAAGGATTTTAAGAAATCTTATTGATACTTCTTAAATGACCTTCCTCAGTGGTAATGAGTCACAGTCACTACTCCGCCCTGACTTTCTGTTCTCTTCCATTAAAGCCTTTAATCAATTAAAGAAATGTTTCTTTTCTTCCCGTTTTTACGATGTCATTGCCAACAACACAATTCTTTTCCAGGATTCTCCCTGAAATTCATACTTGGGTTTCGAGATCTTATTTTATTTTATTTTTTAAATTTCATTTAATCATTTCATTTCATTTCATTTCATTTCATTTCATTTCATTTCATTTCATTTCATTTCATTTGAGAGAGAGAGAGACAGCACATGAGAGGGAGGGTGGGCAGAGGAGAAGGAGAGAGAATCTCAAGCAGGCTCCATGCTCAACGCAGAAGTTAACCCAGCACTCAGTCCCAGGACTCCGAGACTTGGACTTGAGCTGAAACTAAGAGTCACTCACTCAACCAACCAAGCCACCCAGGTGCGCCATGGTTTGGAGATTTTAGATGTGTGTGTTGTTCTCCATAAGTATCCAAAATTATTATTTATTTTTATTTCAGATTCATTCTGCTTTCCTAAAAGAGACTTAGAGGCTGTTCACACCAAAGGCAATTGAATGATGAATCAGATGGAATTAGGGAGAAAGAGAGACTTTAAGCCATGTGAGAGATGGATACTAATACTTTTCCTGAAATGTGGATAGATCCAGTTCTGTAAACCATCTAGAACACAAGCTCTACAGGAGTAGGACCTTATCACGGCCAAACCCCGAGCATGGAGTTACCTGTCTGGACATCAGTATGTGCTCATATACCATTGTTATTTGCTGAGTCAACATTAAATTCAGTTTGGGTTTTCCCAGAAGCATGAAGGGAAATGGGATGGGAGGTATGCGTCATTGTAGAGAATTGTACATTTAAAAAAATTCAGGACTCTGCTATTGTTAAAGGCCTTATTTTGCAGATGCAAAAACAGGGAGCTAAAAAGGGAATGCAGAGGGAAAGTTCTAGAAGGCATGCATGCTGCTCCCTGGTCAGGGAACCTTCCACTACCTCGATGTTAAAGCACCTAACCACGTTCATTCCCTGCAGAACAAGCTACTAATATGTCTTCTCTGGGGAGGCCACAGAGTGTGTTTGTGTGTCTTGTGAAAGGAAAATCCTTTTGTTCCAATTAATCTCTCTCTCCACCCTCTGCCCATGCTTTTGGGAATGACCCTGTTACATAGTTGTAATGAAGTTTGGAATGTCTTGCCCTTGTCTTCACCCATGTCTAGGGGCCCAAGAACAATATAATGAAGTGACCTGCTACACAGAGAGATCAAGTTGGAAGAATATTTAAATTTCATTATTTTGAAACTTGTGTGATGAACACGGACAAAATTCAACCCCTTTCTTTAAAAAAATTAATATAATATGTAACCTATTATGTCAAGAAGTTCTGTATCTAAATTTTATCTAAAAATATAAAATTATATATATATATAGCTTATATATAACTATAATTGTATAGTTATGTATAATATATAAAATATAAAATTATCTAAAAATATAACATCTGGGTGGTTCAGTCAGGTAAGTGTCTGACTCCTGATTTCATCTCAGGTTATCATCTCAGGGTTGTGAGATCGAGCCCCACCTAAGGCTCGCCACTGGGTGTGGAACCTGCTTAAGATTCTCCTTCTCCCTCTCCCAATGCCCCTCCCCTCAGCTTGCACTTGTGCACTCTCTCTGTGTTTCTAAAATACACCAATTCAGTTCAGTCTATGCTGAACTATATGCTCCTATATGCTGGATGTCTCTAACTATGGCCATTTAAATCTTTACACTGATGATCTTTAGAATAATTCAGAGGCATCATGGAAAAGTTTAAGTGATAGAAGAAAACTCTGTTGAGATCAAGAGGACTCCATAGTAAAACATAAAAACATGCCTATACATCGAAGAAAAGTTTTCAATAATGAGCCGAAACAAAAAGACTTTCCTATTTAATTAAAAAATTAAATTAACCAGAATTTCAATCCCTGAGGATAGCAATTCATTTAAGTTTGAATGAACTTAAATTCTAGAAATTTTTTGAGGATTTTACCTTTCAGAGACCAAAATTTGCTTAGCACAAATTATTCAATGAAAGGAGAAGTTGAAAAATATTATTTAAAAAATAAACGACTTGCCCTGAAGTGACACAGAAGTAAAAAAAGTAAGTCTTCCCCAGCTTTAAGATTCTATAATGCTAATTAACCAAATAATTAATTAATCAAACAAATTATTTTTAAATATATTTTTTCTAGGCAGTTACTCTAGTTTATGTAAGCTATACTTTTTTCCTGTTGCAGCATTTTCTATTATGTTATGCAAAAACATAACAATGACCACAAAGTAGATGGCGTGATCAAATAATTTTGAAATAAACTCCATTAATGCAACCAGTTTTGTCTTAGGAACTTCTCAGTGTGAACGTGCACAGCAAATTTGCAATAATAAGTATTATATGCAAAGTTCTCTAAATTGATTTGGCATATATATACACACATATATCTCTCTATATATTTAATTATATTTAATATATAATTATATATATAAATGATTATATTTAATATATGGTTATATTTAATATATAAGTATATATAAAAATAATTATATTTAATATATAATTTATATATATAGTTAAGGAATATCTCTCAAGGCTAGTGTCTAAGGAATGTACTTCAGAAAACTGAAATATCATCTTAATTTAAAATTAATAGTTTGGGGCTCTTTCCATCATCTTCCCACCTATTAGACTTGTACCTTGTACATACTGATTAATATGTATTAAACAAACAATTATTTGTACAAAAGACCTTCTCCCCCACAAAACGTGGATTAATGATACCTATCTTTGAACAACCCATGCTACCCTGAATAAGAGTTTTGCAAACCCAGCTCTGAGTCTAAACCTTAGGGATGTGTGATAGCTTTCCTTGCCAAGAATTATCATTAGATTTCTTGGTCCACCATCCTCTTGGTAAGCATACATATGTTCCCCCCCTTCAAAACTTGCTGCTGGGGCCTCAAAATGATGATTAACTCTGTTGGGGATGGAGGGAATGGCCAACATTGGGAATGATGGCCAACAACAGGAGAAGCAAAATAACTACAGATACACTGTATTCACTAAAGAGGACTCAGAAAAACATTATAGAGTTACATATACTTATAGTTTTTAGTTTATAAAATGCCCAATGGTCCATGAGAACAATTCCCTGATATGGCCAATATATTTGTATTAACAAAATGCCTGTTTAAATCTCTACCTTCGGTGGCGATTGCATGCTAACTCCTATGAGTGAGGCTTGGAGGGGGGTGCATATTCTATTATGCATTACAATGTGATCATTTCAGCATTCAAACTCCAGATTAGGAATTTGACATTTTAAAAATTCCACTGAAATTGGACTACAAAATATAATAGGTTTAGGCACCTGCTCTAATAAGATTGCATAAAAATATCCCAACAGCCTTACCATAAACATATTTTACAATATCAGAGTCAAATTTTATGACATCATTATGAGAATGTTCCATTGGGCCACGTGATTGGCTGTAGAAACAGAGCCGGATGCTGAAACATGCCATCACACTTCCCTAATAAAAGTTTTATTGTATCCCCACGTGCATTAAAAACAACACTAACTGCATTAATATATTGTAATTTACTTTTTTTGGAATAGAACAAATAACAAACCTGGTGCTAATGAGATCATATTTTCCATTATCCCAAAGCAACCTGCTGGTGTATCCAGTCTTCGGAGGTTTTGCCTAAAAAATGAAGTACCCTCTTACTGTACAACAGCGTGCGTGAGTCCGGAATGCTTTTATTTCTTATCCTACTCGTAGACATCGCATCATATTCCAAACATCTGTGTGTGTTTGAATGATACAGTTATAACATTTCTTGTTTGGCTTTCACAGTATTCTACTTTTCTCTGAAAGAGCATATACTTTTGTTAAAATTGTCTCTTAACTTTGATAGCTCTTTCATGTCCCAATAAACACAGGTGTATTTGCAGCTAACGTACAGATAGAACTACCCATTGTCACCACTTTCCCCTTTGGCTGCCCTGTGAGCAGTTTAAGGTTTTTAGTACAAAGTTCCAATCTGGCATGTATGAAGTAACAAAGAGAATCAATTCCTTATAAGACATGGATAATCCTTCTTATAACATCTTCTGATCTTGTTTTAGTGAAGCTCTTAAATGATTAAGTTTGTTTTTTTTTTTTTTCACTTTTATAAATTAAGTCACTAACAAGGGGCATTGTAACTTTCTTGGTTTTATTCAGCTCAGCCTAAAGTGACTTATCAACCAGCCGCTCACCAAGGCAAACATTCTCCTCCTATCAAAGTTCCTGGGTGTTTGTTTGGAACAGGGGTGATGGTGATGGTGGTGGGCGGAAGGGGCAAAGTGCAGATTACACTTGAGGGGAAGAGATTTCAGAAATCCGAGAAGAAAAATAGAAGTGCCCCAGAGGCCCTGCTTATCCAGAGATAGGATGTTTCTTTATTATAAACTTCAAACTGTGGTTATCTGGGGCCATTTTTGTTTGCGTAGGTGGCTCTTTTGCTCTCTGACTCGGCGGGCTGCCCTCTGTGCATGGTGGGCAGCCCAGGTTCTATGGATAAGATACGGGAGAGCATTTCTGGATATGTGATCCCAAGGATCATGCTCCACAAAGCCTTCCAGTGCTTACATGTGTGGCTGTCACTGTCTGCTTTTCCAACATTAGGCAATTTAAGACTGTCTACACTGCACACTTAGACACACACACACACACATACTTGCACACTGATCTCTGTGATCTTTGCTGGACACTTAGGTTTAGAGGCTCATAATGATGTTGAATAAATGGTTTCTTGAGGTTCACTTTCCAACAACATGTAGACACTGCCAAAACCTATTTGATGTAGTCATCATAAAATTGTTTCAGTTTCAAAATGTGATAACCCTCATGATTTCATCTTGACAAGTACAGGTCATGATTTTTGCATCTGAACTATGTTGCAGCTAACAATTGTAGGAAATTTAGGCAACTTACATAACCTCAGAATAGTCATGTGTGTCTCCAAAGATTGGATTTTTAAGGTTAATCAGAGACCATTTGGGTAGCCCTATGTTCTTACATCTTTCCTGGGAGTATGTAGGACCACATGACTCAACTAGGAAAAGCCCTATGGAATATTTTATTTTTTTATGAAACAGCACACATATACACACACATGCAACTTTGTAAAGGAAGACAATAATGACAGTAATAATGAGTAACATCTATTGAGCACTTACTGCATGCCAGGTGCCATTTAGAGGGGTTCGGACTTATTAATTCATTGATCTGCAACAAACAAACCAAAGTCTTCTGGGGCAATAACTGTTACCATCTCAATTTTACAGACCATCAAACTGGGAAGAGACATAACTCACTTGCTTGATGCCAAAGAGCTAAGAAGCTGAGATTCAGACCTGAACAATCAGCCTCACAGGCTCTCGTTCCTCCCCTCTACAAAACATCCAATCAAAGTGCTCACTTGTGGACTGACTTTGGCATAAGGGGATGAATTGTAGCTTTCAGGTAGTGGAGAATCTCTCATCCACACCAGTTACTTTGACGCTGTGCATCTCCTGAGTCTCGCCTTGAACTGGAGCTGGGAGATTGTAAAATGGCAATAGGCTGATCCAGACTTATGGTCTACCGGACAGAGAAAGGCATTTTGTCAAGCTGACGAATTACTGTTTTAGATCATTAATTCATCTCCCCATTCATCCATCAATCCATTCATTCACTCCCCCAACTTTTTTTAAGCCACATACCTCCTCTTATTTTTACCTACCCTTCTTTGTGATAAAGACACTCAGCAATTCTGATTTTAAGCCTCTTCCTATTTTGATTTAAATAAGCACAACTGAATTTGACTCACCAGCCAGACACTTAATGTTTCTTAGGCTTGAGCAAGTATACACCTTCATCTGTGAAAAAGATATGTCAACAGCTGCCTTACATTTTGGGGGGTGGGGCAGACAGGGGTTAAATGAGATAATACATATGCATCCCCAAGAACATAGTATTAACTCCTGAGTCAAATTTTCCTTAAAAGGAAAACTAAACTCTAGTACAGGTAACTGTTGAATTCAAATCATAAATAATTAGGAGAATATATAAATGAATATATTCTATCCCTTTCTAAGTATAAATGCGGTGAGAACATATAAAAACAGACATTTAACTATATTAGCATGAAAAATTCTGCATGATAAAGGAAACTATTTTTTATTTTATTTTAATGTTTTAGAAGATTATTTTTATTTATTTGAGAGAGAGCAAGAACACATGAGAGAGAGCATGAGATGGGGGGGAGTACAGAGGGGGCCTGATGAGGGGCTCGAGTGCAGGACTCCAGAATCATGACTGAGCCAAAGGCAGACACTTAACTGACCAAGCCATCCAGGTGCCCCTGCAAGATATAGGAAATTAAATTGAAAAAAAAAAAAAAACCCATAATCTATAATGCATTCTTAAAAACAAAATAGATAAACCAATAGAACATTGTAAAAAGATAAATATTGATAACTGAAAATTAATGCAGGTAGTCAATGGAAATACAAAATTTTTCACCGATACTGACAAAGAAATAAAAATTATTGGGGGAGGAGTCAAGATGGCGGAGAAGTAGCAAGCTGAGACTGCTTCAGCTAGCCGGAGATCAGCTAGATAGCTTATCTAAAGATTGCAAACACCTGAAAATCCATCGGCAGATCGAAGAGAAGAAGAACAGCAATTCTGGAAACAGAAAAACAACCACTTTCTGAAAGGTAGGACCGGCGGAGAAGTGAATCCAAAGCGACGGGAAGATAGACCCCGGGGGGAGGGGCCGGCTCCCGGCAAGCGGCGGAGCAACCGCGCACAAAATCAGGACTTTTAAAAGTCTGTTCCGCTGAGGGACATCGCTCCAGAGGCTAAACCGGGGCGAAGCCCACGCGGGGTCAGCGTGGCCTCAGGTCCCGCAGGGTCACAGAAGGATCGGGGGTGTCTGAGTGTCGCAGAGCTTGCGGGTATTGGAACGGGAAAGCCGGCTACAGAGACAGAGCCGACAGTAAGCTCGCAGCTCCGTGTTACCTTGAACCGGTCGCAGGCTCGGTGAGCTCGGAGCGCGGCCGGAGGTCAGGCAGACGGGAGTAACTGGGCGCTGTTCTCTGAGGGCGCACTGAGGAGTGGGGCC
The DNA here is from genome assembly GCF_030435805.1 of Mustela lutreola. NCBI lineage: Eukaryota > Metazoa > Chordata > Mammalia > Carnivora > Mustelidae > Mustela > Mustela lutreola. The sequence goes on along the minus strand of NC_081296.1, from coordinate 20,964,371 downwards.
CTGGGCTCTCGGCTCCTCCGGGCCGGAGACCAGGAGGCCGCCATTTGTATTCCCGTCCTCTGGAACTCTACGGAAAGCGCTCAGGGAACAAAAGCTCCTGAAAGCAAACCCGAGCGGATTACTCACCCCGGCCCCGGGTAAGGGCGGTGTAATTCCGCCTGGGGCAAAGACACTTGAGAATCACTACAACAGGCCCCTCCCCCAGAAGATCAACAAGAAATCCAGCCGAGACCAAGTTCACCTACCAAGGAGTGCGGTTTCAATACCAAGGAGAGCAGCAGAATTCCAGAGGAGGAGAAAGCCAAGCACGGAACTCATGGCTTTTTTCCTGTGATTTTTTTTAGTCTTAGTCTTGCAGTTAATTTAATTTTTTTCTTTTTCATTTTTTTTTTTTCTCGCCTTCGGGTAAAATTTTTTTTTAACTGTTACCTTTTTCTTTTTTAACGATTTTTTACTAGTTTATCTAATATATATATATATATATTTTTTACATTTTTCTTAGGTGTTTTCTTTCTTTAAAAATATTCTTTTCTTTTCTTTTTTTTTTTTTTTCTTTTTTCTTTCTTCCTTTTTGAACCTCTTTTTATCCCCTTTCTCCCCACTCACGATTTTGGATCTCTTCTAATTTGGTTAAAGCATATTTTCCTGGGGTTGTTGCCACCCTTTTAGTATTTTACTTGCCCCTTCATTTACTCTTATCTGGACAAAATGACAAGACGGAAAAATTCAACACAAAAAAAAGAACAAGAGGCAGTACCGAAGGCTAGGGACCTAATCAATACAGACATCGGTAATATGTCAGATCTAGAGTTCAGAATGACAATTCTCAAGGTTCTAGCCGGGCTCGAAAAAGGCATGGAAGATATGAGAGAAACCCTCTCGAGAGATATAAAAGCCCTTTCTGGAGAAATAAAAGAACTAAAATCTAACCAAGGTGAAATCAAAAAAGCTATTAATGAGGTGCAATCAAAAATGGAGGCTCTAACTGCTAGGATAAATGAGGCAGAAGAAAGAATTAGTGATATAGAAGACCAAATGACAGAGAATAAAGAAGCTGAGCAAAAGAGGGACAAACAGCTACTGGACCACGAGGGGAGAATTCGAGAGATAAGTGACACCATAAGACGAAACAACATTAGAATAATTGGGATTCCAGAAGAAGAAGAAAGTGAGAGGGGAGCAGAAGGTATACTGGAGAGAATTATTGGGGAGAATTTCCCCAATATGGCAAAGGGAACGAACATCAAAATTCAGGAGGTTCAGAGAATGCCCCTCAAAATCAATAAGAATAGGCCCACACCCCATCACCTAATAGTAAAATTTACAAGTCTCAATGACAAAGAGAAAATCCTGAAAGCAGCCCGGGAAAAGAAGTCTGTAACATACAATGGTAAAAATATTAGATTGGCAGCTGACTTATCCACAGAGACCTGGCAGGCCAGAAAGAGCTGGCATGATATTTTCAGAGCACTAAACGAGAAAAACATGCAGCCCAGAATACTATATCCAGCTAGGCTATCATTGAAAATAGAAGGAGAGATTAAAAGCTTCCAGGACAAACAACAACTGAAAGAATTTGCAAATACCAAACCAGCTCTACAGGAAATATTGAAAGGGGTCCTCTAAGCAAAGAGAGAGCCTACAAGTGGTAGATCAGAAAGGAACAGAGACCTATACAGTAACAGTCACCTTACAGGCAATACAATGGCACTAAATTCATATCTCTCAATAGTTACCCTGAATGTGAATGGGCTAAATGCCCCTGTCAAAAGACACAGGGTATCAGAATGGATAAAAAAACAAAACCCATCTATATGTTGCCTCCAAGAAACTCATTTTAAGCCCGAAGACACCTCCAGATTTAAAGTGAGGGGGTGGAAAAGAATTTACCATGCTAATGGACATCAGAAGAAAGCAGGAGTGGCAATCCTTATATCAGATCAATTAGATTTTAAGCCAAAGACTATAATAAGAGATGAGGAAGGACACTATATCATACTCAAAGGGTCTGTCCAACAAGAAGATTTAACAATTTTAAATATCTATGCCCCCAATGTGGGAGCAGCCAACTATATAAACCAATTAATAACAAAATCAAAGAAACACATCAACAATAATACAATAATAGTAGGGGACTTTAACACTCCCCTCACTGAAATGGACAGGTCATCCAAGCAAAAGATCAGCAAGGAAATAAAGGCCTTAAACGACACACTGGACCAGATGGACATCACAGATATATTCAGAATATTTCATCCCAAAGCAACAGAATACACATTCTTCTCTAGTGCACATGGAACATTCTCCAGAATAGATCACATCCTCGGTCCTAAATCAGGACTCAACCGGTATCAAAAGATTGGGATCATTCCCTGCATATTTTCAGACCACAATGCTCTAAAGCTAGAACTCAACCACAAAAGGAAGTTTGGAAAGAACCCAAATACATGGAGACTAAACAGTATCCTTCTAAAGAATGAATGGGTCAACCGGGAAATTAAAGAAGAATTGAAAAAAATCATGGAAACAAATGATAATGAAAATACAACGGTTCAAAATCTGTGGGACACAACAAAGGCAGTCCTGAGAGGAAAATATATAGCGGTACAAGCCTTTCTCAAGAAACAAGAAAGGTCTCAGGTACACAACCTAACCCTACACCTAAAGGAGCTGGAGAAAGAACAAGAAAGAAACCCTAAGCCCAGCAGGAGAAGAGAAATCATAAAGATCAGAGCAGAAATCAATGAAATAGAAACCAAAAAAACAATAGAACAAATCAACGAAACTAGGAGCTGGTTCTTTGAAAGAATTAATAAAATTGATAAACCCCTGGCCCGACTTATCAAAAAGAAAAGAGAAAGGACCCAAATAAATAAAATCATGAATGAAAGAGGAGAGATCACAACTAACACCAAAGAAATACAAACTATTATAAGAACATACTATGAGCAACTCTACAGCAATAAATTTGACAATCTGGAAGAAATGGATGCATTCCTAGAAACATATAAACTACCACAACTGAACCAGGAAGAAATAGAAAGCCTGAACAGACCCATAACCAGTAAGGAGATTGAAACAGTCATTAAAAATCTCCAAACAAACAAAAGCCCAGGGCCAGACGGCTTCCCGGGGGAATTCTACCAAACATTTAAAGAAGAACTAATTCCTATTCTCCTGAAACTGTTCCAAAAAATAGAAATGGAAGGAAAACTTCCAAACTCATTTTATGAGGCCAGCATCACCTTGATCCCAAAACCAGACAAGGATCCCACCAAAAAAGAGAGCTATAGACCGATATCCTTGATGAACACAGATGCGAAAATACTCAACAAAATACTAGCCAATCGGATTCAACAGTACATTAAAAAGATTATTCACCACGACCAAGTGGGATTTATTCCAGGGCTGCAAGGTTGGTTCAACATCCGCAAATCAGTCAATGTGATACAACACATCAATAAAAGAAAGAACAAGAACCATATGATACTCTCAATAGATGCTGAAAAAGCATTTGACAAAGTACAACATCCCTTCCTGATCAAAACTCTTCAAAGTGTAGGGATAGAGGGCACATACCTCAATATCATCAAAGCCATCTATGAAAAACCCACCGCAAATATCATTCTCAATGGAGAAAAACTGAAAGCTTTTCCGCTAAGGTCAGGAACACGGCAGGGATGTCCATTATCACCACTGCTATTCAACATCGTACTAGAGGTCCTAGCCTCAGCAATCAGACAACAAAAGGAAATTAAAGGCATCCAAATCGGCAAAGAAGAAGTCAAATTATCACTCTTCGCAGATGATATGATACTATATGTGGAAAACCCAAAAGACTCCACTCCAAAACTGCTAGAACTTATACAGGAATTCAGTAAAGTGTCAGGATATAAAATCAATGCACAGAAATCAGTTGCATTTCTCTACACCAACAGCAAGACAGAAGAAAGAGATATTAAGGAGTCAATCCCATTTACAATTGCATCCAAAACCATAAGATACCTAGGAATAAACCTAACCAAAGAGACACAGAATCTATACTCAGAAAACTATAAAGTACTCATGAAAGAAATTGAGGAAGACACAAAGAAATGGAAAAATATTCCATGCTCCTGGATTGGAAGAATAAATATTGTGAAAATGTCTATGCTACCTAAAGCAATCTACACATTTAATGCAATTCCTATCAAAGTACCATCCATCTTTTTCAAAGAAATGGAACAAATAATGCCAAAAGTTATATGGAACCAGAAAAGACCTCGAATAGCCAAAGGGATATTGAAAAAGAAAGCCAACGTTGGTGGCATCACAATTCCGGACTTCAAGCTCTATTACAAAGCTGTCATCATCAAGACAGCATGGTATTGGCACAAAAACAGACACATAGATCAATGGAACAGAATAGAGAGCCCAGAAATAGACCCTCAACTCTATGGTCAACTAATCTTCGACAAAGCAGGAAAGAATGTCCAATGGAAAAAAGACAGCCTTTTCAATAAATGGTGCTGGGAAAATTGGACAGCCACATGCAGAAAAATGAAATTGGACCATTTCCTTACACCACACACAAAAATAGACTCAAAATGGATGAAGGATCTCAATGTACGAAAGGAATCCATCAAAATCCTTGAGGAGAACACGGGCAGCAACCTCTTCGACCTCTGCCGCAGCAACATCTTCCTAGGAACAACGCAAAAGGCAAGGGAAGCAAGGGAAAAAATGAACTACTGGGATTTCATCAAGATCAAAAGCTTTTGCACAGCAAAGGAAACAGTTAACAAAATCAAAAGACAACTGACAGAATGGGAGAAGATATTTGCAAACGACATATCAGATAAAGGACTAGTGTCCAGAATCTATAAAGAACTTAGCAAACTCAACACCCAAAGAACAAATAATCCAATCAAGAAATGGGCAGAAGACATGAACAGACATTTCTGCAAAGAAGACATCCAGATGGCGAACAGACACATGAAAAAGTGCTCCATATCACTCGGCATCAGGGAAATACAAATCAAAACCACAATGAGATATCACCTCACACCAGTCAGAATGGCTAAAATCAACAAATCTGGAAATGACAGATGCTGGCGAGGATGCGGAGAAAGGGGAACCCTCCTACACTGTTGGTGGGAATGCAAGCTGGTGCAGCCACTCTGGAAAACAGCATGGAGGTTCCTCAAAATGTTGAAAATAGAACTGCCCTATGACCCAGCAATTGCACTATTGGGTATTTACCCTAAAGATACAAATGTAGTGATCCAAAGGGACACATGCACCCGAATGTTTATAGGAGCAATGTCCACAATAGCCAAACTATGGAAAGAAGCTAGATGTCCATCAACAGATGAATGGATCAAGAAGATGTGGTATATATACACAATGGAATACTATGCAGCCATCAAAAGAAATGAAATCTTGCCATTTGCAACAACATGGATGGAACTAGAGCGTATCATGCTTAGCGAAATAAGTCAAGCAGAGAAAGACAACTATCATATGATCTCCCTGATATGAGGAAGTGGTGATGCAACATGGAGGCTTAAGTGGGTAGAAGAAGAATAAATGAAACAAGATGGGATTGGGAGGGAGACAAACCATAAGTGACTCTTAATCTCACGAAACAAACTGAGGGTTGCCGGGGGGAGGGGGTTTGGGAGAAGGGGGTGGGATTATGGACATTGGGGAGGGTATGTGATTTGGTGAGTGCTGTGAAGTGTGTAAACCTGGTGATTCACAGACCTGTACCCCTGGGGATAAAAATATATGTTTATAAAAAATAAAAAATTAAAAAAAAATTATTTTTATTTGGAAAAGAAAACTAAAGTTTCACAGAGACTTTCTTGACCTATTAAATTGGTTATTTTTTATCGGTCAAGGTAAAAAAAAAAATGGTCATATTCTTACAAGAGTGTAAATTTACTTTTCTTCCAGAAAAGCATTTGGTTTTATTGATAGAAAGCCCTAAAAAGGTGCATATGTTTTTACTCAACGATTTTTAGGGCAATTCTGAGACTCAAAATAAAAAGCTATGCAATGATTCACGTAGGAGGGTTACATTGAAGCATAAACGACAAAAATTTGAGATGAATTAAACATGCAACAATAAGAGAATCATTAAATTAAATAAATTATAGGGAAATTACAAGAAAGAAAAATATATGGCCATTGAAAGAATATTAGCTGAAATGGAAATATTCAGGATGTAATGTTAAATTTTAAAAGGTATGCTAGCCGTACAGAGCAGCGTTCTAATTTTCTAACAGGTGTGTGTAGCTTGTATGTGTCCACATACTATGTGGGTAATGAGTCCTCACATGCTTCAGTTATTACGTTGTTGTGCTCAATGGTTTCTATACAGTTTTTTTTTTTTTCCCCACTGAATCTTCATATCAACTGGGAAGTGAATGCCTTATTCCAGAGGAAGAACAAGAATGAGGGTAAGGAACTTCCTCAGTGTTATGGTCTAAATGTCTGCTTTCCCCCAAAATTTATATGTCAGAATCCTAACCCCCAAAGTGATGATGTTAGGATGTGGGGACTTTGGGAAGTAACCGGTCCTGAGTATGCAGCCCTCTTGAATGGGATGCATTCTCTCATGAAACAGACTCCACCGAGTTCCCTGACCCCTTCCACCATAGGAGGATATAAAGAGAAGTCAGGGATTCAGAAGAAGACCCTCACTTGTCTCCCATCCAAGTACTAACCAGGCCCGACCCTGCTTAGCTTCCGAGATCAGACGAGATCGGGCGCGTTCGACCCTCACTTGTCCATGCGGGGACCTTGATCTTGAACTCCTAGCCTTCAGAACCAGGAGTGGTGAGTTTCTCTGGTTTGTAAGCCACCCATTGTGTGGTACGGATGGGTGACTGGATGGAAGATGCTGAAAGTCTTCTCAATGAATGCTAAGACCAGGATTTCATGTCCATGGTTGACTTAAAACTTGTGCTAGTAACCAGCATGGCTCCAACACATGTTCCAATCAACTGGGATTTATTTATTTATTTTTTTAAAGACTTTATTTATTACTTATTTGACAGCGAGAGAGGCACGGGCAGGGGCGAGTGGGAGAAGGAGAAGCAGGCTTCCCACTGAGCAGGGACCCCCTATTGGGGGCTCAATCCCAGGACCCAGGGATCGTGACCTGGGCCAAAGGCAGATGCTTAACTGACTGAGCCACCCAGGTGCCCCTCAACGGGGCTTTAAAAGGAAGGATCCGCTCAACCCAGTGGCTAACAGTGGATGTGTTGATTCTAATTTTCCTCTTTACATAGTAACAGTGTGCCTCCTACCTGTCTCCTATCACAGGTAGGGCTAACTAATATCTCCTTTAGGGAAAGACAGATCTACCTTCATGACTTGACTTTTCACTTTGTAATTTCGTGGTCTTGGGTAAGTTACTTATTTCACAGAATCGTTATGGAGATTAAGCAGCATATGCCTGCAAGGTACAAAGCTTTACAAGATCTTGCAAATAATAAGTATTCAATAAATGGTAGGAAATAGATGCACATGTTTTTTGCCAAACTTTCTTTAATCAACATATTACTCTCATACTCTGAAAAAGCGCAATAAATATTATTGTCAAAAATGAAGTAAACCAATGACCTGATGTAAGCCTCCAAAAGTTGTTTAAAAAAAAAAGAGAAAGAAAGAAAGGAAGAAAGAAAGAAAGAAAAAGAAGCAAACACCTTTGTCTGGATGCTGTATCCCAATCCTGGCCGCTAACCGCAGGTGGGTATGAAAGCCCGGAGGGAAACCAATTATGTGCAAATCCTTTGACTTAATGAAAAATAAAATTAAGCGGACTAATACCCAGCAGGTACTTAAACATCACCTAATATTATAAAAGCCAGTGTTTCTTAAAGAGGAAAAACATCCCTGGAGAAACTCCCGAAAGAAGCAGCCCCTGACCCAGGAAGAAATTTCCTACGCGTGGGACTGTTTTTCACAGCATGCCCGAAAATTACCAAGCAATTCCTCCTATAAACTACTCATTTGTCTGGGAGGGCAAAGCTTTGCTCAGACCTCAAAGCAAAGGCTTTTGTCCACTGACTAATGGTATTTAAATTCAGGTTCTGGGAGGAGGGGGGGGGAATTCGGGTTCCTATATGTTCTATAGGGCAGTGAGAATTAAACAGATCCCCTGAGATTACAGAGCTGAAGCAGGCACCATGACTTTTCCACGGACACAAAGAAATCCATGTCATTTCCAAAGAAGCAACTTAGAGGCCAGGCAAATGCAGAACTTCCTCTTGCTTTCGAATCATCCCTTTTGGGTGATCAAGGTGTCCTACTAATTAGTAGGAGACTAATTAAAGAGAAAACCACCCATTAAACCTCACTGTCTTTCTTTCTCTCTCTTTCTTTCTCTCTCTCTTTCTTTCTCTCTCTCTCTCTCTTTCTGTCTCTCTCTCTTTCTTTCTCTCTTTCTCTCTTCTCTCTCTTTCTTTCTTTCTTTCTTTCTTTCTTTCTTTCTTTCTTTCTTTCTTTCTTTCTTTCTCTCTTTCTTTAATAGAGTTAGCCAGGAAAGGTTGGGAGTCACAGGACAGGGGAAGTTGGATCGCGATGACCTAAAGAAGGGCAACGAGTGTCTGAAAATGCCTTGGTGGGTTCTGCTGGAGTCTGGGATGAAGCCTCAGAAAGAGAATTCTCGTCCTTTTCCCCACAAGCTTGCCTCTAGCTCCCCATTCTCTTAGAATCGCTCCTCAGGGTCTCCAACATTCTGGGCATGGCTGTTAACTGATTTCAAAACCAGCAAGCTGAATGGTTCCTCTGGGGTTTCTTAGCTGGGGTTCCCAAGTTTGTCTCATTTTAATTGCTTCTTGCGCATCAGTGTTGGGTAACGTTTCCAGAACTTCCCCTTTCACGGCATGCGAGAACATTCTCAGATGGAAATTCACACATATTGCACTGGCTGGGAAGGTCACCTGATCCACTCTTCCTGGATTGTCTTTGCCCATGAACATAGTGGAAAGGAGAGCAGAGTGGGCTGGTCACGTGGTGTTCACCCATGCTTGGGTCAAGCGTTTTCGCCAGCAGTCTCACTCTTTTTGACTCCCACTCTGTCCCTACCTCTCTCACACCCTCCTTGCCCCTTTCTAAGTCCCTCTTTGTCTCTCTCTGTGTGTCTGTGTCTCTGAACGTCTCTTTTCTGAGGTCCCCCACCCCATGCTGGAGGTGACCCCGCACTGAGGAAGGATGAGGAGGGCTGGCTGGCGTCCTTCCCGTGGAAGCAGTGGCTTCCACTTCTCATCCAGACCAGTGGCTGGCAGTTCCAGAACGGGAACTACACGACACATACAGCTTTCAAAGGTTTCTGTGGAGCTTTTCATGTAAGATGTAGTTATTAACTCTCCTTCGATGTCTAAAGACCCAGCCAGTGGGAGTGAAACGTGGCCTCTCGGCACACGCTGAACAGCTCAGGAAATCTCAGCCTGATCTGTTATCTCTCAATGCTTTAAAGGTCTTCGACTGGGAGATTAGAACAAGGTTACAGTGACAATTTGTTTACACGCAGGGAGAGATTAAGATCTCGTTGAAAAGGAATAAAAATAACATCATCTTGAGCTGTCACAGCATGAGCCCCATTGTAATCAACACTGGTCTGATTTCAGGGATAATTTAAGACCAATTTATTATCTTAATTAAAAAAAAAAAAAAGAAGGGAGAATTCAATGTTTCAGATGCCAGTCAGATTGTTGGACGAGGACGCCCCTGGAGGTACCACGCACAAAATCGAGTCCTCACAGAATTCCAGACCAGAATCTCCTGGTGGGTACAAATTAAGGGGGGGGGGGCTTTCACTTTTTCTTTACTTTATATTTTTTAAATGTTAGCATCAATAACAGATTAAAAGGCAAAAGAGTAACTCATTCGTATTGACCTTTCTTAAAGACAAATGGATAAAAGAGTATAAGAAAGGCATTCCTAGGCCACCTTTCTTGTGAAAAGCCTTTGGTACTTAAGGTGAAAGTCTCCTGACTTCTTTTTTCTCCCCTTTCTTCCTTAATGAAACCTGCTCAAACTCTTTGCTTTTGACAGGCCTCCTGTCTAATTCCCCTCGCAACGAATTCTTACACTTTTGTATCAGCCACAGAAACCCGGTTTGGGAGGTGGGTGGAGGGGAGGGGAGGGTGGCCCGGGCCCCAGACGGGAGGCCGGGTGGGAAGCCAGAAATAGTGTGATCAACGGTCCCGCCACCCACTGGCCTGGCCCTTTCAAAGTTCTTGTGCCCGGTGTAAACCTCACTTCTGGCTTTCTCTACAAAAGCTACCACGAAGAGCGCCCAATGCACAGAATGAATTAGGCCACAAAGAGCCCTTTGAGAGCGCGAAAGGAAACGCCCCACTGGGAAGCCAGGTGGACAGCAAACGTTCCCTTTCCATTACAAATGAGTTCAGGGACAGGGCCACCCCCGGTGGGACTCCCAACTCCAACCCCCCACTCCCAGGCCAAACCCAACCATTCCACTCATTTGAAAACCAAACTTGTTTCCTTCTGCCTCCCCCTCCCTGTTTACAAACACGTTTACAAGTGCTTGATAGGTGACCTTATTTACTTAGTAACCTGTGGATTCATTTATCTTGAAATTAGTAGGTAATGAAGTGGAAAACCTCAACAGCCCTCCCACTAATTAACATGATAATAAGATTGTTTTGCTACAGAGGTACAATTAGCATGTATGAGAGAAAGGGGGAGAAAGATCAATAAAATGTCTGAAGGGTACGGCTCCCAGGTCTGCAAAAGAGAACAAAGAAAGAAAACCACAGATTTGAAGATTGCGTCCATTTCAACAGATCTAACCCTGACGACGGGACCCTCCTGAAATGATCTGAAGCCTCCTGGAAGGAGAGGTGTGTGGGGTAGGGGGCGGAGATTGAAAGGAATTAATTATAAAGCATACTTTTTTGGTGCAAAGTGCTTTGAAAAGAAAAGGGGAAAACTGTGGAAAGTTTCAGATGCCGATCCTGATCCTGAACACGTTTCGATGGGGGTGGGGGGTTGCTGGGAGGTGGAGGGGGGTGAGAAGAGTGTGGGCAGATAATTATACCCATAAAAATGGTTCCATTTGCTCCTTTTTCTACCCCCCCCCCCAAGAGTCAAACAGCTTAGATATAAAACTTGGAAGAGATCCTTCTTGCACATCTAGTGTCAGCATACATTTTCATGAGGTGCTTCAACACAGAATGCACAGCTCAAATATTTATTTATTCCACAGACCGAGGTGTGTAGAGTAAATAAATATGACTTTAAAAATTGCCTCAATATGTATTTACCCAGTAGACTCATTTCTTGGGTAAATTACATGGATTTGGTAACCTTCCATGACATTTTTCCTTGATTTTAAACATACACAAACAAAGAATTTAAATGTCTGCAGTGTCTAAATAACCTAATTGAACTTGTGACACAAACCAGGAAGAGCTGGGAGCCTGGGTTGTGCAGGAGAAAGGCAAGGGTCGTTTGAGGGAGAAAATGAGGAGGACTTTTAGAAGATCAATAGCAACCCACAGTGATGAACGGATGTTCCCCCTGCTTGGTAAAAGACTCCTGGTATCTGAGGTTCTTCATAAACGTAAAAATGATCTTTATTACAGTTCACCAACCACGCTCTTCTGGCCTCCCTCAGCAATGGGTTTTCCCACAAAATTCCACAAGCCCTTGCTCCCAAATCCCATGCTCTCATTTGTACCCTCTGGTCTTGCCTTTCATTCGGACAATCTTAACTCTGAAATCCCTTCCTGGCACCTTCTTGTTACAAACGCAGGGCCCAAGTGTATCAAAAAGGAGTTTTTGATCACTGACAAAGAAATGTTCTCACCACAGTTTCAAATGGAAAATGATAAGGAAGTCAGATGTAGTCAGATCAAGGGCGATCTTTGGTGGATTTTTCCAACCTAAGGACTTTAGTGATGTTTTTCTTTTGGGTATCGTTTAAAATGAGGGCAAATCGTTTTGCTTATGCCACTAAAGGAGACCTTTGGAACAAGTGGTTTGCGATTTCTTTTCATTTTCTTTCTCTCTCCCTTTCCTTCCTTCCTTCTTTCCTTCCAACAACTGTAAGTTCCGCAAAACTTGCCATAAATACCTCTCTCTCTCTGTTGTGCATTGAGTTTAATTTTAGGAAGATTATTATTTCTTTAGGGTAACACCTTCAGAGTAGACAGGGAGAACCCATTCTCATTTTTGGAGAGGCGTTTGCATGATTTTTGAAGTTGTTGTGTTCAGTTAGGGAAATCAATGTCTCTCATGTTGGGGGTCAGTGAGTGCCGGGGGCTGAAAGGGAGCATTACTTGACAGAAGCTTAAAGCTGCTGTCTCAGCAGACATGCTCTTTGACATTGGCAGCAGTGGTAAGCAGGATGAAGCCAGTCTGTGTGGATGGATTCCTAAGGACAGATTTGAGCCAAGGGCCCAGGAAGAATGAGTTGTGCAGACTCAATCTACTTGCTTCTACCACTGTACACTGGAAGGCCAATGCAGGAATCACCCTGAGGATCATCCACTACTTAAGTGACCAAAAAAAAAACCAAAAACCAAAAACCAAAAACACCTGCTTTATAAATATACACACAGACATGAGTTCCTGGCTTTTTCTGATGTTTTATACCCTGTCATACACCCTTTGACTTACCAGGTTGAAGAGTGTGGGAATCTTTACAATGACAAATCAGGAAAGCCATTAAGAGTCATGCACTAAAAGGACTTCCAATCTTCGGGACTTTGGACACCCCCATTTTTTCTATGTTCACTAGCCTTATCACTTGACCAAATAGTCACGTTCGTACAGGGTACATGCTCATTCTGAAACCCAAGTGAGGTGATTTTTTTCTCTCTCTCTTTTTTTAAATTATTTGAGGACAACTTGAGGATTTCTTAATATCTCTAGAGATCATTTGAGACACGCTGGGGTGTCATACAATGTCGCCTGGGTACAGCTGTCCTAGAAAAAAAAAAAAAAAGATTTTTTAATAACTGGGGCCAATTCCTCCTAGGAAGAATTCCCTTTGGGTTCTGTAGTTTAGCTTCTAATCCAAATTCCTCATCTGTGAACAGTTAGAACAATATGATGTAGCCCAGGAGAGTTAGAACTTGAATTCATTTCAGAGAAATGTACAGTTTAGAGTAATGAAAACTATCCCGCAATTGTACTGGGTAAGTCTTCAAGGAAGGAAATTTCAGTCTCCATTTTTTTTTTTTTTTTTTTTTTTTTTTTAGGTGCAACACACACCCTCTCATCTTTGTAATCAGAACCTAAAGTCAAGGTTAATGTCCCCATTGTACAGATGGCAAAACTAAGGCTTAGAGAGCCGTGTAACTAACCAACTCAAGGTCAAAAGGCTAGTAGGAGGAGAGCGGGGATTTGAACCCGAAATCTTTTAACTCTAGAAAAGCTCTTACCAATATCTTATAATCTCTTCTGGGGTGCTACTTTGCCTTGCTGGAGGCCCTTCCAAAGCCCTGGATTCTGTCTCCAGAAAGCAACTATTCTTGGAGGACATAGTATATCGGCAGATTTTTGTTAATAATGTTTAAAACCGTGACCCATTGTGAGGTGCTAAACATTTATTCTTCTGGCTAAGACTTCTTCTTACAGGCTACATGTTAAAGTTCTTACAATTTAACAGCAAGACTCCTTCATTTGGTTTTAACGACTTTGTAAAATAAATACCAAAGATTGTTCCTTAAAAAATAATATAAATTGTTTCAGTGGGAGAATATGGAAGATATAAATTTAACTGCGTATGATTCCCTCACTCCTTGTTAAGAGTGAACATGTGATGAGAAATTTTTAGAAGGGCTCCGATGAGCTGGTTGTAATGAGTAGCCTTTTTGGCCTAGATTTGTATCTTTCCTGAGAATAGTTGTAATTTTAGCGATTCTTTCCAGACTTTTTTTCTCTGCATATCCACTGTACAATTGGGATCTGGTCTCAAGGTGTGAAGCCCTGGCAAAGTTATAAAATCATGCCATCTGCTTCAGATCCGTGCAGTGTACCTGACATGAGCAAGACCAGGTACACAGACAACTTGCGAGATTACAGTTGCCTCTCTTGTCACTCAGCCATGTAAGCTCGGGCCATTTTGGCATTGCTCTGTTGTTTGGACAGGCCTATGGAGGTGCCGGCTGCTGAATTTTGTGCTTTACCCACACGCTTTCTTAGCCACGTTGCTTTGTAGTTTGAAAGGCAAGCAGGGTGGCCCAGATCTCACATTTCCCCAGCAGGGCTCTACCTCCCCCAGGAGCATGGAGATGTGTGGGGTCAGCAGCACGCTTGGAGCTGCTCAGGCCCAGGGAAGGTGGGGTTTGGAGGCCATCATCATTGTGCAGTGAGGATGGAAACCCCACCAGGCGCCAATGAGGATGATCAAGAGGGAGGGCTGATGGGGATGGGAGAAGCTGGAACATGTGTGATCTTGAAGTCTCAAGAGGGAGCCCAGCGATGGGCTTTTATCATCTTGGAGTTGAGGGAAATTTTAAAGGGAAAACTTCCGGAGGTCTCTGTGGGTCAAGGTTGTCACACGTTCATGCCTTTAATCTGGTGAGTGACTACAAGGCACCATCCTCACTCTGAGGTTGGGGACATTCCCAAGGAAAGGTGAGGGGGCCCATGGGATGTAAGTAGGAGCCATCTGCCCCCTGACCCATCAGGCTTCTCAGCCTGACCTCCGAGAGGCTTATGTCATAACATGACTTTGGGCTATTAGAGAGCCCTTCTGGAAGGCAAAATTGACCCTTGTGTCCAGTGGTTGGGTGAATGAGAGTAAGGTATTATCTCAAATCATGCATTAGTGATTTTTACTTCATTATTTTCAAGTGATGGACTCATGAATGTGATCCAGGAGGTCTGTGGTGTGGGGCAAACACTCACCCATGAGTGAACGCTGTGCATCTTCTGTTCTGAACGATGATTGCGAGGCAGAGCGGATGGGGCACAGGATTTGAGGTTGGACTTCTCCCCAAGTTTTCCTAGTCCTCAGTGGGTTTCTGTTTCCTTATCAACAGAATGGGGACAAAAGTCTTCTTGAGGGTTTTTAGGAAAATCCAAAAAGCGTTGGTCACCCCCCGGGGTCACGGGTGCCCTCCTACAAGAGTGAGCTTCTGTATTTTTGGTCAGTCTTGCTTTTGTAGCAGGATTGTCTGCAGAAAGCACCTAGCAGAGCGCTAAAGTGAAAGACAGTGTAAAAATGGACATGCACATTCTTAGAGATCCCTTTTGAGAAGAGAGGATAGGATACGGTTCCTTAACATTTGTGCTGAGCAGAGGCCCATGGATTTGTCCTTAGGATTTTGTCAAAGGAGGGGATTCGGCCTCCTTGCTGCCTAATACAAGTCACAGAATCTTCTACAGCTCTAGTTGCTCCTTCTGCAACATCCCCAAAATAAGTGGGTAAAGAATTATCCTCCTAAGGCTCCGTTTCGTGGCGTGACTTTGCCAGAAGCCATGCCTTCACTCATTCATTCAGGCACTGTGTCGGACCGTGGGAATGTGACGGCCAGCGAGACAGACAGGATGCCTGCGCTTGGTGGGAGAGAGGGGAAGGAATGAGATTTAAAACAAATCAAATAAACAATGTCCTCAGATTCTGTTGGCAGCTGCGAACAAGACCTACCAGGGGCTCATGGGGTGACTGGATGAGAGAAGGCTGACTTGGCTTCAGATGAGGCGGCCAAATTAGGTGTACATGAGGAGAGGGTGTTGCTGCCCGGAGGATGGAAAGGTCCCAACAGATCTGTGTGAGGGGAAACAGCATTCCAGACGGAGGGAACGGCACAGGTAAAGGCCCAGATGAGGAGACAAGCTAGATACTTCTTAGGCACAGGAAGAGGACCAGTAGGGCTTTTGTTGAGACCAGAGTGGGCTTTGTGGGTTGCTGTTTCAGCTGAGCAAATAAACCAGATAGAGCATGTATTTCCCCTTCCTTGTTCTGGGTGGTGAGTTATACTTAGGAAAATAAGGGCATGTTCCGGCTCTTTCTTTTATGTTCCATCCCCACAGAAACTATTTTTTGGTGGGGGGAGTTGACATTTTTACGATTTTTAAAAATGAATCTGAGTCACAGAGAGTCACCACAGATGCTGCTTATTAGAAAAGGAGTTTGAGTGGGTGAGAATGGGTTCATTTGAAAGACAGTATGGCCTGGATCTAACTTACCCACTTAGCCACTTACGAGATGCTCTTAGTTACGGTATTTACTTAATCTCTCTGGGCCTCCATCTCTTCTTGAAAGCAGATTTGAGACTTAAACACAAGGCAAATATTTTAGTGCCCTCTACTGGTTTGGAGGAATTAAGTCCATTGTTCAGGTTGTCCTAGCCACACAGGTCATTGTGACCATGCCACCATATTGAATATCCAGGAAATATCCAGGGCCCGCTGGAATGATCATATTCCATGAACTACGTGTCCAGTGGGGTTGTGAGGAAAGCGCTTTTTCAAAGAATAGGAAAAGTAAAAGAAGACAGAGCCACTGACTAAAAAGCTGTTTGAAATAGATGGAACCTTCTGCTCAGGATGGAGGTAAATGATTACAAATGATATGGCTTTACTACAGGGAGCAGTTTCTCAGGTGACTCTGGTTAAGAATTGTGTCCTTGGTTGGGCAGACATTCATTTCAAAATGGGTTACCAGAATTTTCCTTGGCAATATGTGACCACTGATATTGATTCAATTGCTTGTTTTCAAACATAGCTAAGACTCCAACATGTCTTATCTTGTCTTTTTTCTTTTCTTTTCTTTCTTTTCTTTCTGTTTTTTTTTTTTTTTTTTTTTTTTTTTTTTTTTTTTTTAAGATTTCATTTATTTATCTGAGAGAGAGAGAGAGAGAATGAGAGAGAGTGAGCGTGAGATGGGGAAGGTCAGAGGGAGAAGCAGACCCATGTCTACCCACCCCTCTACTGAGCAGGGAGCCCAGGGCAGGACTCGATCCCAGTACTCCAGGATCAGGACCTGAACTGAAGGCAACTTCCCAACCAACTGAGCCACCCAGGTGTCTGGAGATGTCTTTTCTTGAGTTTTAATGTCTTCAAGCTGAAGTAAGGATGTTCTAGAAATGAGTTGTAAGCACTCGTATGATGCCACAGTTTTAAGGGAGGTATTTTGAGCCCTTGGAAGTACCATCAGTCTCAGGAGATGGAGAGAGTAATTGGAAGGAGGAATACAATCAGACAGACTGTGGTCCATGCTTACGGGCCATGTTTTCTGCAGATGGACACCCACACAGATCTCACCAGGATGCTTGCTTTAGGACAGAGGGCAAAGTCTCCCTTTATAACCCATGGAAAACTACCCCAAATTCTCTGAATGACAGCTATACTGTTGGAACTCTTTTTTCTTTCCTACTCTGACTTCACATTGAGGTCTGGATCCCAAACAGCCGGGAGGCTTCCTCTTCTAAGTACTGGGTATTTAGAAGAACGGTAAATGGAGGCATGCCCCAGTCCCTGTGCGTAAACAACACCGAATTCACTTCTCTTCTCATAAAGGGGAAACCGGTTCCTCCAGGAATCTCTCTCTTTCCTCTTCAGTCTGATAAACGCTTGGCTCTTTTGTCAGGTCAGACCAACTCCAGCCGACTTGTGAGTAAAAAAGCCTTACAAATGGATTTTCAGTCACCACTCAACGAAGCTGGTTGACAGAGCCCCACGAAATCCTTCTGGAGGGAGGCAGGCTTTTAACTTGATTGATGAAATTATATCTAAATCTAGTAGATTTGGGACTTCAAAGGCATTTTTCCCTACTTAGGGCATCCCGGATGAAGGGCGTATGCTATTTGTACCAAACTCCCAGGCTCAAGTGGTTCGCAAATTGACCCCTTTGTAATAGGTTAAAGGTTTCTTGCTAGATAACGGGGGTTCATTTTGATTAATTATGTCAGGGAATTAATGTATGATTACTAACTTTTAGCAGACCCTGCTCTTTCTGACCCCGAGCTGCTTGTTTGTGTGGCTGGTTGTAATTTTCGACCGATGGGTTAGGAGGGGTCACTGTGTGGTCAGCATATTTTAAACAAAGGGAGAAAAAGAGAAGCAGAGGCTTCCAAATGGAGTGGACACCGCAGTTCAAGGCCTTGACAGAGAAAAGCTGCTAAGTGTTTTAACAGTGGGCTTTTATATATTTACTCTTGCTAATAAAAGATGGCTCGCCGGAGTGGAGAGGAACCTGGGATGATTCGGAGAAAAATAAAGTAACAGCTAAATGTTAGCTGGTCAATTTCACTTCGTCCTCGTGCAATGGCCTAGTCCTTGTTAAAGATTAAACATGGAAAAGCATCGAGTTTTGGCTTTCGATAGGTTAAGAGAATCAGACTGAAGGAATCGTGTTAATAATGAGCTTTTCTGGTGGATGGCGTGGAGCTGAGATAGTCATTCTCTGATTAAATGCTGGATAGTTGGAAGAAAAGTAACAGAGAATGAACTGATGATTCCTCACATCGAATTAATTTTATACCATTTGTCTCCATCGTTTATGTGATGAGGCTTCTCCTAACTGGAACAATTACATTGTTTGAGTGAGAACTTCATGGCTCATGTTCAACTCCAAAGGATCAGTTCAAAATGGCCAATGACCTCCAAAATGAGACTCATTTTTTTTTTTTTTTGGCCCGGTGTTTTTGACTCCCCAAAAGCAAGCAGCAGAATCAGGTTCTTGGGATTTTGAGAAAGATGCTAAGGATTTGTACTAAAGATGAGAGCTCTTTTTTCCTCTCCTTGGCATTAAACTTTGCAGATTTTCTCTACAAAATGCTATGGATATTGTGCTGTCGATTGTTTTCCAACTGTGACCTTGTGGAAACACAATTAGTAGGCTCAGAGGGGAAAAATTCAGGCCAAGAAGAAAGAGAAGACCTTTCTAGGGAAAGCAGGGGTTCCCAGGGGGAAATTATCAAGACAATGCGGGAAGCATAATTACAAAATGTTGGGCACAGCATTAGGGTGAAGAAGGAAGACCAGGCTGTTTGTTTTTGGAGCAAATGCTATATATTAAAGGACTTAAAAGCAGAGATTAAAATAAAAAAAAATAAAAAAAATAAAGAGAAATTGTTACAAATGGAAGGTGTTACTTAGATACCATATTAAACTTTCAAACATTATAAAACACCCTTTCTGTAAGGTTATTCAGAAATAAATTGTGCTTTAGCATTCAGATTGAGTTGGTTCTGTTCAGAAGGATATTGGAAAGGCCCTGGGATGCTGACAATTGCTGATCACCCGTAGTCTTTATGGACAACATAATCACAATTACTGTATTTCAAACAAGCCCCTTTCAAAAATTAAAGGTGTTGATGACTTTAATGGGGACATAGACCATTTGTGTGTTCCATTATTGCAATTACTGTCTGGCTTGGTACCTTCTCCCTGACAGTGGCTAATGCTGTATACTTCAAAGGAAGAGATAAACCCCCAATAATGCACGTATGGTCCAATTCACAGCTCGCTTTTTATCTCCCCACTGGGTTGCCGCGCCTCCTTGACAAGGCACATGCGCACCGTTATAAGGACAGAGTTCCGGTGAGGAAGTGTGGGTGTGTACTTGCATTCCACCGAGGGAAACAGTCCACAGCACGGGGACAGAGGGAAGAGACCATAGGACCAAGGGTTGTAGGGCTGGAGGGACGTAGAGAGGATACCTTACCTATTTCCCCGGCTAACACAGAGCTACCCCACCCACATTATGGAGAGATTTCAGGAACAAATGTTTCTCGGATATACCTAGTATTTTCTTAGGGGCTTTGAAACAAAATTTGTTTAAATAATTATCCTCTTTTGCTTCAATCTCTCACGTTCCTCTTCTTGTTGTTGCACATAGATTTAGAAATACTTATCACATGTGTTCTATGATATATATCTCCAATGATCTTTACATTTTATACACACATGCACACATATGTATAGATATATGTAGATATATATGTAGCTCCTAAATATCCCAAATATATATATAATAAATATATATAAATACATATAAATATATATATCCTGAATGTTTTGAAATCTCCAAATGGTTTTTTCTTGAGTGCCAGATCACATGACTTTGAACTCATTTAACTTTTATTGTACTGTAGAAGCTATAATCATTTTATTTGTTTTTTAAAGCTATTATCATTTTAGTCATATATTAATTTTAAGTTATAGGACATGACATGAACTCATTTATCTACACATGATCCAAAAGACAGTATTATCTAAGGTAAGGACTCTGTAAGAACAATTGTCTCTACAACTTTGTGCCGAATTTCATTCCAGTTTTCTGGAGAAAATAAACGTTCACAAGCCACAAGCACAGACCTTCAGGAACTACGTTGTCTACTCACATCTCTTCTCTCCCCAGGCTAGTCCTGTCACTGCTCCCAACTGTCTAGATTTTCATGTAATGATGCTTCTGTCATGATTTGAGGTCCTCACAAAGGATTCTGGTTTTCACTATGAAAATCAAAAGTAGAACAGAAAAAAATACCAAGAAAGAGAACTAATGAGCATCACGTATACGTTAACTGATTTAGCGATTATCAAAGCAGTTCAAGAGAACAACTTATTACTGACATCTGCTTCAATAGGGTGAGTGGAAGTCTGTTCACGCTCGCTCCGTGAACAGGCCAATGAATTTATTTAAGTTAGGGTTAGTTTCTCCATCCATTAGCCTCAAGGTAAGATTTATATTTAATGGGTACCCCTGGATCAACCTAAAGAAAAAGGATCCAGTGAGATATGGGAGCTATATATCTATATATATCTATAACTCATCATCTCAGTTTGCGTGGGCCTGAGAGCATTTCTGGAATATGGAACTTTCTGTTTTAAAACCGGGCAAGTCCCAGACAAACCAGATCAAATCAGGTCATCCTAGATGGATAGGAGAGTGTCTCTCCAGGCACCAATTCCTAATGCTATGGCTTGGGTTCTTACCCTGAAAGACCTAAAATATTTCCCATAGTCTACAGTTTACCTCCAAAGTGGCTTCCAAAAATTAATGATGACCTGGAACCATGCCAATTAAAGATAACTTTCACTTTTCTGCTCTTTCCTATTGTTGGTCCATTAAAAAAATTGCTTGCATATTGATAGAACTATTTTATTTTTTTAAACCATAGTTTGCTCAATAAACTTTAATAATTCTCACAACCTAAATGAAACTATTTATCACATGTTATGAACCATTTGCCGACCTATTATTTAGCTTGCCTTTCAGATTGCATTCATCTTTTCGAACAGTCACAAATAAGGCAACATTCTAAAACATAAAATGCAACACAGGTCTGCAATGAAATTTAAAAGAGACTTTTCAATATCCAATATTTTGTCTTTTTTTTTTTTTAAGTTCAGAGGTGACTTTCAACAGAACTTCAAAACAAAATTGGAGAACAATGAACATAGAACTGTTCTTTTTAATCATGAGCAAAAATCTATCACACATGTTCTTTCAAGTAAAGTTTATTAGAAAGAAACAGCTACTAGAGAACCACATGTTAACTCTGACTTGGCAAGGTCAGGCCAGGGCAATAAACCCTTGAACCTTACAAATATGCAAAGCTGACATAAATAACAAATTAAACCCAGCCAGGTATAACACTTTGGCCAGTTGGATGTGAGGCAGATACCAATTCCTGGGAACAAGAGCCTGTTGATTTGTAAGGAAAACCCGGTCTTACCCTCTTTGTTCCCTGCCCATTAGTTTTGCATCTGGGGGTCACTTTGCTCCTTCCTGCTGAGGCAAAACCTAATAAAAATGATTCTGCTGTGCTCTCTGCCAGCAGTTCCATGTTACAGCTCATGGGTTGTTGGTACGGTACATTGGACTAATAATGCAGCATGTTTTTATGAAGGAATGGAGGATCTTGGGTGGGATTGACATGACGTTGGGGGATTTTAAAATCATTTCGAAATGGTGGAGTCTGGGATATTCTCCAGAAAGAAGTGAACTCCGTGGTAACTACAGAATCCATAGCACAAGACAGTGGGTTGAGAGTTGACTCAACCCATGACAAGAATGGAAGTAAGCGACTGTGAAGTAGAAAGCAAAAGAAAAACATATATTCTATGTTTAAAAAAGACGTCTTCACCCATGCTAATACGAATGCTAGTAAAGGAACTCAGAAGTTAGGGAACTGGAAGAGGGAAAGAGGAAATCTCAAAATTGCCTTTAACTCGCGCCAGAAAGTATCAATGACGTGACAATCACCAGTGGGACAGAGAGGCACATTTTTGTTTGTTAAACACAGACTTTTGCTTAATGAATAACATAGGCATTTCCAAGATCCCATGTTAAGTTATCCTTCCAGTGATCTTAACGGAATTCAAGTTTTGACAGAGCTAATCTGTAATGCATTTAATTAAGCAAACACAGTCTATCAAACTCAATAAATTGGAGGTTGGTTTCAGGACTTTTAAATTTGTTCTGAGTTTTTTTTTTTTTTTTCAACAGGTGTGACTCTGTACTTCCTATAGCCATGGCAGGTGATGTATCAAGGCTTATTAATGTAAAATAGCCCTTTTGAATAGTATTGTTGAAAAAGAAAAAATATTCTTTGGATGCCGTATTAGAAATGGCCCATAATAGTGATTTTTCTTTTGAAGTCAACTTTGTCTTTGCCTCAGGGAACCATATACCAATGACATTGGACTCTTTCTTGGCAGAGAAACCATTTGATTCCATGTTGGAGGACCAAAGAGTTGATTCAGTTTACATGTTGATATCCTATCACATTTTTGAATTTTGAATTTTGAGAATTATCTATGGAATAAGAAATGGGTTTGTAGGTCACTCTGGAAATTCTCAAGTTTGAAAATCTTTATAATTTAGATTTGATATATCTTATCCAATTTGTAGTTTATTGAATTGGGGTAATAATCTCTGCCTTTTTGGACACAAATTTACGAAAAACTGTGATTACATCAATGAAATCTTAGCTGATATCTGTGATACATTTTGAAAAATATTTTTCCTAAAACACGGAGGACTGCAGTGATCATTGTGGAAACTCAGGTGATAGATGGATTGAGTACTTTCTCTGCTGTACCAACTCAGTTGTAATGAGGTGGTGCTGTCACTCTTTTAACTTGAGGAGAAGGAAAAAAGAGGCGTTTTTTTGCAGTTGGCCCAATTTAAGGACAAGAAGGTTGGCAGAGGAACTCGAGGGGAATGAAACACTTTGTAACACTGTAAAACTGAAAGACTGGTAATGAGCAAACAGTATGGGATGAAACCTATGGAGAATTTCAGACAACTGGATGACAACAAATGATATTCCATTGACATCTTTTCTGATTTGTGTATTTTCCTTTTATTTTTAAAAAATGTGTACGTAGGGGTGCCTGCGTGGCTCTGTTGGTTCAGTGTCTGACTCTTGATTTCAGCTTAGCTCCATGATCTCAGGGTTATGAACGGGATTGATCCCCACGTCAGGCTCTGCGCTCAATGCTGAGTCTACGAGATTCTTTCTCTCCTTCTCCTGTCCCTCTTCTTGCTCTTCTTGCTCCCTTGCTTCTTGTTCGTGCATACTTTCTCTACATAAATAAAATCTTTTAAAACAGTAACATATGCAGGAGAAACTCTTAAGCATCTCAACTTTTGAAGTAGACAAAAGTCTAAATCTGGTCTCGAATTTTATATAAGTGGTTCTTTGATAGAACAGAAAAAAATAGTGAATCAATTGTATGAAATTGTGGCCCATCCCATTCTCTACACAGTTCATTTTTAATATCTCTACCATGGTCTAGTTTACTTTCTTCATCAAGACCAGGGTCTCAGACTGGCAGACCTAATTCTGTTTCTCATCTCTTTGATTGGTTGGCCCAGTTCCTTCATAGTTATTCTTTTATAATGATTTTATAATCTGAAACTAAATGCATTTAGGTGGTGAGAGTATCAGCATTCTAGTTTGCCATCAGTCTCTCCCCTTCTCCCATCTGATCCTTGGCCCAGTCCACACAATGGACTCAGGCTGTTGGGATTTTAGGATGTGGTGAGGACTATGAAGCTAGCCTCCCATCCTTAGGTCTGGTGTGGTCTATTTAATCCACCAGTCCAATCTTGACCCAAGTGGGATCCTTGCTTCTAGGAAGACTGGATATCTGACAAGTTTTTAATTTTCAACATCAAGTTAATCTCAAGTTATTTTGGCACAAGTCGGATAACCTTGCTCTGTGTTTCTCTGTTGATTCTGTGGGTGCGAGCTGATTAGAGAGAGTGGAGAGGGGCAATTAACAGGCTCTTGCACAGGAAGTTGAATCATAAGGCATATTACTACCTTATTTATTTTTGGATTCTTGTGGATCCAAGGCTGTTGGCTCGAAATCTCAAGGACTAAAGGATTAGGATGTGTAGAAATATATATACGTATTACTAAAAAGGAAGGTTTGTTACTTTTGTCTACTAGTCTTTGGCTTCAGGGCACACACCCTTGAATTGTATTAAATATTATACAAAAATGTTTATTTAAGGTTCTTTCAACTGACAGGTTATTAAATGCTAGATCAAATGACAAGAAAGTTCAACATCAAACTTGTTAGTGGGTGAGTAAGCGTGGGATATGTTGATTCCTGTATAAACAAACAGACATGGAAATATCCACAACGCCATTTAACCTGATGAACAGTGGTTCTAATGAAGGAAAAAGGAGGGAAACATTTTCTTTTTTAAACCATCCAAGGGCAGTCAGAGCTGGCAGAAGTTCACATGCTTATGAATATACTGAGGAGGTGAAAAAAGAATAAACTTAATTTTTATAACAGATGTTTGTTCACTAATTAGGGGTAGACTCTTTAGTATGTAACCTGAGTCAATCACTTCAGACCCCAGAATGGTTTGAAGATCCTCATGGACATTTAAAGCAAAAAGGCAGGAAAAAAGATCAATAGCAAACAATGAACAGAAAGTAATCCTTTCGATTGCTTCTTCCTGCAGAGCAGCTAGCCGAATGTCAATGTTGGAGGTACTAGTCTCCATTTGTCTATAGTCAAATCATGTGAGTCTTTTTTTTTTTTTTTTAAGTCCCTCTTTAGTTCAAAAATGGGTCAGCAGAAGTGACATTAATACGGAAAAGCAGTCTCCTAGCAGAAGGTCAGTAGAGAAGTGTAATCACTTTAGAAGTTGATGTTGTAACTTACTTGAATGAAAGACTTTTCTTAAGGTGACATTAAGATGAAATATTTAAGATAAACTGGAAGATTTGACTGGAAATTCACAATGGCTCTCTGAAATAGTCTGCCCTGATTTACAGATCCTCAATTTTCAATTTATGAGCTGAGACCAGAGTATACCACTAGAGGATGAGAATAGAGTAGTCATATTAGAGGCAGCCCATATATCCTAAAGACAGACTTTGGAAGAATTAGAAAGTATAATAAAGTGTCTGTCCCTTTAAGACAGGACCTGGCTCACTGCCAATTTCAAACCTAAGGCATTAGATATTTTTAAAGCCCTTAAAACTGTCACTTTTTCCTCAGACTTTTTGTCATCTGTAAATGAAAAAACAGTACCAGAGAGATTTGCCCATATTGTTTCAAGTCTCCTCCGGATATTTTTGAAAAGTAAATATTTATTGCTGACAATAATTTTTTGCTAAAGGTTAACTAGCACTCCAAGTACAAAGTGAGGCATCTGAAAGACTGAGAAACCTCTCAGCCCCTTTCAGTCATGCATATTTACAGGAAACTTGCAAACAAGGCTATTCAAAATGCAAATTCATAAAATGTCTTTATACTCTTCCAAAGGAGATATTAGACATTATTTTTGGAGAGATGGGCTGTAAGTTTGGTGCTCAGAATAGCTCAGAATAGGTTAAGCTTTCGCTGCAGACCGTTTAGCTACAGGCTACGCTACGTAATTAACATCAAGATGGCCTTTTCTCAGCCTTTGTTCTTGGCTCCTTGAGTGGATTTTGACAATGTGATCACCTTGAGCACCCTTCCTTCCTGAATGTCTCCCCTCCTTTGGCTATTGCTGCTGCTGCTGCTGCTGCATCCTCCTCTTCTTCTTCTTCTTCTTCTTCTTCTTCTTCAGATTTATTTATTTCCTTTGAGAGAGAGAAGGGGTAAAGGGAGAGAATCTCAAGCAGACTCTATGCTGAATGCAGATTCCGACACGGGGCTCAGTATCATGACTCTGAGCTGAAATCAAGACTTGAATCTTAACTGACTGATCCACCCAGGCACTCACTCCTCGCTTAGCTTCTGTGGGGAAACTTCCAGCATTCAAAGACTTTGTGGCCACACACTTTGTGCTTTCCCATTAGACATTCAAAGAAGTCTAAGCACCTCCCCCAAATAGTTGGCTGCCAATTAGCTGCAAGGGATTTCATCAGATAGGTCAGGACAAGGCAAAGTTATACAAGTTTCTCTAGTGTTGATTCCCTCAAAGATTTTAATATATACCACGAGTTTCAAATCCTAGTAAACCCATAAGTTTTGGAGGACATTCAGTGAGACTATAATCAATGGATTGTATTTTGTTAAATGCTGGCTAAAGGTATCAAAAATATAAAACTGCTGAGGTCCTTTGGATTATGGCGTTTCTACTACGTGATTAATAACTAGATAAATAAACACTGAGTGGTACTGTACAGATTTTTGGGGAACACTTTTCAATACTGTATACCTTTTTTAATATAAATATTAAAAACATTTAGCAAGATAGAAGAGACTCTAAATACTATTAAATACAATACTATTTAACAAAATACTATTAAAACCCTTTCTGTCATCTGCCTATCGATAAGTTCATGCTAAGATAGACATTCACATGTTATATCACACACAAATATATACATATAACAGGATTTGTTAAGATCAGTTAAGATTTGTACTTAGCTTCTATAACAGAAACCTTAAAAACTTTGTGGTTTAAACAATCTAATTTTTTTTTCCCCCTGCACAAATGGTGCTTCCACAAAATTAAAAGGGTCCTGGTGTTGGCTTTCGGCTCCAGGTCTTTAGCACAGGGTTATCTTAGGGTTGGAAAATGATTTACTGTAAGTAGAGCAATCATAGCTGCATTTTAGGTGGGAAGAATGGAAAGGAAGACATCATTAAAAGGTACGCATCTGTTGAGTTGGCTCCTACCACAAAGCCCTACTCGACAATTTATTTTGATATTTTATGGCCAAGAACTTTGTCCCCTGGCTATCTCTATATGTAAGAAACACTAATAAATGTGGTTTCTTTCCTGGGAACCTATTGAAAACAAATTCAGTGTTCTTTGAGTAAGAAGAAAGAGCGAAATGGATGCCAAGTAGACAAGTAGAGTTGTTGCTATCTTATGTTCTTTGCCACCGGCCCTATAGAAGACTGCCTCAGTATTAAAGACATTTTAATGAGCATCCAGTTAACAACCTAGTGTCTGGAGGAAACAACTAGAGCTGGTAATTTTCAGGAAAGATTGTCAAGGACCACAAAAATGTATTTCCAGATTTCCAAACACCAAAAAAGCTTTAGGGTCAAATGTTGGGAAAGATATTAGGGATGGGATAAAAGTGCACATATTCTCAGATGCTTTTGATTCAGGGTAAAGAGGCAAAAAGACTGTCATGGCTGAAAGTATGTAAGAATGGTCCTGAAAAGTTACTGAAATATTGAAAATAGCACAAAATGGTTAAATTTGGAATACGTTTCCATTTTATTTATTGTTAAATTAATATTCTAATGTCCTTAGTAGCTTTAAATACTATAAAGGTTTCCAATACCTGGGGAAATAGTTCAATAAGTTAATTTTATTTACAAAAGCACTCTTGGCTCTTAAAAGATCTGTAGTGGACTCCCTGATAGTCATTGTCAAAAGATAACGATTTGCATAAGGGCTCTGAAACTTATAGTGGCATCTACTGGTGATTATCTTGATCTGTAGACACAAGATACCTGGGATTTGGAAATAGGGTCAGATGACAGAATCCATATTAATATCAATAAAGTATAGTTGCCATGATTCCAAGCTGTCTTGGTTTTCTATTTCTTTTTTCCTTCCTCTGACTCTTTTTCTTCTGTAAGCTCCCAAATTATAGATTTTCTTAGAAAGTGTAATCCTCTGCTCTTCCTTCTTTCTCAATAACTATATCTTTTTCTCACATTTGGCTTCCATATATATATGTCTTTTAGGAAATACAGGAGTTGGAAGATAACTTTCTAGGACCAATTACAAAAGTTAAAATCTCATGATTTTCATTATTATGACTTCATAATTTATATATCTGGGCCTGTTATCATTATTGAATTCTGGTCACAAATTTCCAAATTCCCAGTGGGTATGTCTGCTTGAGGGTTCCACGGTTATACACACCAGTCTTAAGGATGAGCTTAACCCAAAGACTAATAAAAAGTCTCCTTTATTTCTTTCTACCCCCTTAAAATTAGTCTCCAAATTCTCAGGATTCTTCTTTTGTATTTTCTCTTTATGATAACTGGAAAGAGCATGGGCATTGCAACCAGCCTGATGAATATTCGAATACCGGTTTTTCCAATGGATAATCTTGGGAAGGGTATACTCTGTTGCCTGGAATAAGAAACCAGACATCAAGATGAAAATGCAAAAAGTGGTTGACTTAGTATCTCACTGGCAAAACAAAAAATTTCATAAGAACACAGAGGATAGGTTGTTCCCTCCTGAACGTAGGTGATCAGCTTTGTGATTTGAGTTTAGAAGCTTGGTGAGGATAAAAGGATGATAGAGAGAAAAAAGATGACAGGTAGGGTGGGGAACTATCATGAATGGAGCTCTGGAGGTAGAGGACTTTATGTAAAACAAGGAGCCTCTATGACTAAAGTGGAAGAAATTATCTTGAAATACCATTGGAAATTTGAGTTATCTTGGATTGTAAAGAGCCTCGAACCCCAGAGGCAGGTATTTGCATCTTGATTTAAAGTTGGGGATTCTCAGGGCTCCTGGGTGGCTCACTGGGTTAAGCCCCTGCCTTTGGCTTGGGTCATGATCTCAGGGTCCTGGGATCAAGCCCCACGTCGGGCTCTCTGTTCATGGGGAGCCTGCTTCCTCCTCTCTCTGCCTGACTTTTTGTGTACTTGTGATCTCTCTCTCTCTCTCTCTCTCTCATCAAATAAATAAATAAAATCTTAAAAAAAATAAAGTTGGGGATTCTAGGTAACAGACTATATAACAAATGCAATGTATTATTACACATGCGTGATGGTGGAATAAAAAAAAAAACCCTTTTGTTTAAAAAAAAAACAAAAGAGAAATTGAAAGTAAGAGCAAGAGAGAGTGGATTCAGAAGAAACTGAGAGGAACAGAACAATGGGAAGTGAATAAAAAGTGGGAATAGGAAAAATACTTGGAAAGGACTCTAAAAATCAGATGGAAGGCTTGAATTGCAATGACCTAGTATAGACTGGAAGACACTAACTTAACTAATACTGATCTATTTTATGCCCTGGGAAGGGTAATAACTCTAATGGGCTGTCTGATGTGTGGACTGCAAGGATGTCATTGTAAAGTTCAATAAACTGGCGTTGATTTAAATGAATGGGCCATTTAGGCCATGATCAAATCCAATCAAGCTGAGCTCAGCAGTGTGCCGAATACACATGCCCACACACCCAAAAGGTAGTTAATATGACACTTTAAAAACAAAGTTTTGAAGAGTGAGTTAGCAGAACAAAAGGAGTACACCCACTGCAAAAGGGTCTGCAAGGAAAAGAAAAGGAACAGTAGAAAGGTTTTATCAGGTTATACAAATCATCAAAATCAGGAACTTTTGGGAGAAGGCAGCTTGCTACTAGAAGCCTTAGGGAGACATTACTGCTCTAAGAATGACCAGGGCGTCTTCTTGGCTAATCTTTAAAAAATTCCACAAAACCTTTGTACTTCATGATTCTATCTTGCTTTGCTTTTCAAATCAGGAAAGATCTGAGATGTATCCAGGTCAGCACTTCGACACAATGTGATTTTTCAGGAAATATTTAAAATCACATTTGATAAGAACGTGAAGGGAGCCTGGAGATCAGCTAGTCCCACCCTGAAGGAACCAAAACTGAGAAAAAAACTGCGAGGCTCAGCGATATCCTGGACCACACTCTTCCTGAAGACTTGTTCATTATGAATCTTACATTTGAATAACTTAGGACATTTACCACAAGTTATTTGTTTCCCCTAAAATATCTTCAATAATGCTGCAGTCCACACAATTATAGGATACTTGAGTGCAGGAACCATGAATACAAAAGGTTGCCTTTCAAAAAGTTCTTGTGGAATGACATTCTTGTTGAATGAACGCTTTTTTTACTTTACAGATGCAGAGACTCAAATGAAGCAATGTTAAGAATTATTCATAAAATAGACCACGGAATCTTTGCAGCTTGAAAACTAATTGTCCACATATTATATCGTCTTCTAGGTGGCAAATGCCTTTTGCAGTTGATGACTTTGTCTATTTTCTTAAATACCCGGTTACTCAGATGATTAAATTAATTAGATTTAATGATTACATGTACATTCCCTAAGCTCTTGCCAGAAGCCAGACTCTTTTGGGTTATTAAGCTAAAAACATTCCCGTGCCTTTGGAATTTAAAATTGTTTATCATTTTCCTTCTGGAACAATAAATTCTATTTTTTTTTTTTTTTTTTACTTACTCAAGGATGAATCATATTGAGGGTTATCCTCCGTCTTTACTTTGCAGCGTTTCAAGAATTTGAGAGGAATTCTGATTCTTGCCCTGACACGGGAGGTAGGTGAGCTTTTTCCTTCGCAGGCAGAGTGGGGTTTAGAAAGGGCTGTTACTGTTCTTCCCAGGAAGGTACTTCCATGCTCCGTGCCACTAAACAAGCCCCTTCCGGAAGATTTAGGAGATAATACATCTGGACTAACATGAGCTCATCCAGGTTTGTGGTTGATCTGAAAATCAAATCCCAATAATCGCATATTCTATCTAGCTGCACATACATTTGGGTAAAATTTGAATCCTCACTGTGCCACAGGGCGAATGGGTTTCAAAAACAGGGGAGGAAAGGGAAGTTCCATTTTTGTGTTCAGGCGAAACATTTCTTTGCCTGTGGTGGTATGTTTTTCTTCCAGCAGCCCAGAGAGCATTGTTGGCAAAAGCCCCTTCAGTGTGTTTGTTTCTCCTGCGGTCCTGTGTGCTCAGCAGTCCTTGTAAGTGTGAACAGAACCCAGACATAGCTCGTGCCCTGGATGAAGCAAAAATGGAGAAGGTGTGAAAACACGAGTCTACAGATTGAGTGGATTAGCCTTTTGACATTCATTCTAGAAAGAGCATCTTTGTCCTTGTTAGGAGCCAGTGCAAGGACAAGCTAAAGAGTGTGGTAGAGCAAAATATTCAGTTCTTGGTTCATCAGTAGTTATCAGAACAGGACAGAAGTGGGTGGTTTAGTACTGTGTTAAGAGCTTGGAGTTTGAAGGAAAACAGATCATGGTTCAAGGTCAGGCTTTGATATGTCATATGCGTGTGACATGAAGCAGGCAGTTTCTCCTCTCATGTCTTAGAGCCTGGTGATGAGGACCGGGTATGTGACATGGGGTTCTTGCCTGCATCACATTCAGGGATGTATATGGAGCAAATGGACTACATAAATGGACAGCTCGACCCAAGAGTAAGCACACGATAAATAACGATTGATCAAATATAACTGACAGCCTATTCTGCGGAGAAGATATTTCTAAAGCTTTTGTCGGTTTCTGAGTTAACAGACAGATTTTTAAAAAGCCCTACGTGGACCAAAATACTTTTCCAGACATTGCTGATGAGCGTGAAAATTGGTGGAGTACCATGTTTCTGAAGGACAATTTGTCAGAAGGATTCGAGAGCCTTAAGCAAGTGCGTGTACTTTACCTAAAAATTCAAAATTTTATACTTATCCTAAGGACATAATTAGAAGTATAAATAAAGATTACATGTAAAATATCTGTTCTAATGTATTTTCCCATTACATGGTGTTATTTATAATAGTGAAAATCCAAAAAAGAAAAAAAAAACACAAAGTTCAACACAGTATGATGGATTTCACGCATAAAAGGAATAGCTTTTGGTTATTAGAAATCCTAGTTCAAAAGAATCTTTCACGATAAGGTGAAATACTTCTGGTGTGGTAAAATACCATATGGTAAAATACCATATTTTACCATTGCCTGAATGGTAAAATACACCATTAAATTAAAAGGAGCAAACACTGTTACCCAGAAGCATAACTTTCATGAAAGCAAGAGCTTAAAATCCAGAAAAATATATACCAAAATGGCAATTCTCTGGGTGGGTGGGGTTACAAGTTTTTTTTTTTTTTTTAAAGATCTAACAAATTCTATATAGAGGCCCTTAAAAATGGAACATAAAAAATATTATTTTTTCATTTTGAAATTTCAGTCACCTTCCTAACTCCTACCTCCTGCTCCTCCAGGCATCCCTACTCACAGAAAACTAAGTTGGACAGTTTTTGATATAGCTATGCTGAAATGTAAAATACAGAATTCTTAACAGCTACGTCACTACTTAATTCATGGTACAGTCGTTGAAATGACAAAGAGAATGCCAATTATTTCAAAGCTCTTGATTTTGTTTTTCACTTTTGTAATGAGCAACTTGGATTTATATTTTGGCTAAATGAAATCTTATAGAGGCACCAAGTTCAACACAGATGAAGTCTTGGCAAGCATTTTTAAAATGTTTCCAGAAAAAGGAATAATCAAAAAACATTCCACAGGATATTCTGGGACTTTTCTTGGTGCTTGAAAAGAACTTTGAGAGGCCAGACCCTTTAATTAGTGTTAAGTAAAATGGACATCTGATAATTTTTGATCAAGGCAATGAGATTCTTTGCGTTGTCTATGGTAAATGTGATATCTCCCTAAATCACTTCCTAGGATTTTTTTCACTAAACGTTACAATTTTACAGGCAAATATAAAAGTCACAATTGTCTGATTCTATAACCATGAGCTAGAAATTAGATTTTCATGAATTTGTGAAAGATGATGATTCATTAGTTTTATGTGATCAGAAGATAAATTATTTGGTTTCTGTATAGAATTAGAAACAAAATAATAATACAAACAAAAAATGAAAAACTTGGTTTCTGTATAGAATTAGAAACAAAATAATAATAAAACAAAAAATGAAAAACTTTTTTAATCCTCTCTCAGCGCAACACAACATAAAACGAAATGAAACAAATCATTCTCAGTCCTGAATTACAGAAAGTAATGTTGTGCCTTCAATGGCCTATCAATGTATGTGTTAAATATTTATTTCTTCTAGTAGTGGCTCTCGAGATAGAGGTTTTTAAAAATGAGGCTATGAGGTTTGGTCACCCCATCTGAGGCTCTCCATTGGCTGTTTAATATATTTTTTGGCCAATTTAGCAAAGAAGTGCTCGTTGGATGTGCAAAATAACCCTTAACTAAGTTTTAACCACAGTAAAAAATCCCATGCTGCTGAAATATAAACAAACACTAGGGCTAACATTCTGTATGGCACAGTCTCTATCACCCTCTACCAGCCTGGGAAAGAAAAGATAAGTGGGAATGGTAAAGTCCAGATGATCACAAAACATTTGGATACCTGCAGGACAGCAAAGGGATGGTGTTTTTCAGGTACAACGTAGACAACTTGATAAATGGACAGTATCAACTATTGCCGATGTTACGGCCAAGTCTAATCTGCACTCAGTAAGTAGATTACAACCCCCCAAATTCAGGCGACTTTCTACAGTTGTAGAGACGTTGCGACTCTAGAAGGATTCAGGTGTCTGAGCTCAGCCATCTCTTCCACTTAACGCTGAGCTCACTTGGTGCAGGTTTCACTTCTAATGCCTTAACGATGCCCAACCTCCATTCGAGAATGTTCAAGATCTAAGCTTCTGTAGGCCTGCTTGGTCTGTTTCTGCGTTATGGAATAATGCCCTTGATGCTCTGCTGAAAGGCACTGCGGGCTCGTCCTTATGAGATGGGTTTGATTTGGGATCATTTTGCCCAATTTCTCACCTTGTTGACCTCGGTGAGGTTAAAGTAGGTTTGGGACGAACAGAGTTTGAAATCCTGACCTTGCCACATAGCTTTCCAAGGTTAAGGGCCGACATATTACAATAAAAATACGTGAGCTGCCCAGGTGCAACGCATGCGATGCAGACCACAGAATTCCTGACTCCAAAGATGAATACAGATACCGTGGAATGTTAGATGGTGATTTATCAAATGCTACTGCACGCTCGGAAATCCTACGTGCTGAAGGAAACAAGGCTAGACATCATCTTACAGGCACGAATCAGAGGAGCATCCATGCTGGTACGTGCCAACACACAACGTTGGAGGATCACAGGAACATCTGAAACTCCGTTCAGTCTGCGCACACACCTAGTGACCATATGTTTGTGATCGGTGCGTGAGTTGCCTGTTTGTCAGAAGTCGGTTCCCTGGGACCATCTCTTTCGGGGAGACAGTGTGATCATCACCGGTTCCTGGAGTTTGTGTTCCAATCTGTCGTCCTGTTGGCCTTTAACAGCCTTGTAGTTCGGCATCTCTGCCATAAAGTGGGAGAGCTGGCATTCTTTAGGACCTGGGGGAGTAGTTGTATTCCACTGGAATGTGTTGAATGGCTTGTAAATTAGAGTCCCTAATGAAAACTCGCTGGTGTCCAACTGCAGCAATCATCTGGTTAAAATCAGGCAGTAATTCCACTAATTTTACTGCCCTTCTCCCAGCCCTCAACGCCTCATTTAGGAAAAAATGTTTATGTTCCCCTCAAAACACCTGCGTTTTAACTTCAGTTCCCCAAAGCAATTATGGTTTTTATTTTATTTTTTTTATTTTACTTTATCTTTATTTTATATTTCATTTCATTTCATTTCTCTCTCTCTATCTCTCTCTCTTTTTTTTTTTTTTTTGCCCCTCTGTTGTGAATGAAGCATTCCTTCCTTTTGTAAAATGTAAGCAAAAAAACAAAAAACAAAAAGCAACAAAAAAACCAACCCTGAAAACTTTAACTCTGGGCATTCTGAGTAGTCATTTTTTGTGTGTGCAAAAAGCCCAGTTTCGCAGCTGTTGCCCAGACTTCTTTAGATATTTTTCAGAAAACAACAGAGAAGTTTACGTTGTGACTAAAAATGAGCTCAGTTTTGAAGACAAGAATGATGTGACTGCCACTTATCCTATTAAAAGCCTTCCAAGCAGGCTGCCATTTTTATAAAAATTTAGTCCCACTGAGACCCTCCACTCTTTGGCATCCCTTAAAAAAACAAAACCAAAAAAAAAAAAAAAAAAAAAACCAACAACAACAAAGAAGTGTTTTGATCCCCAATGAAAAGAGAATCCTATGGCAAATATTGAAAATATGGTATGGCAATCTGTTATCCTCTCTTCTTTTACCTCTATCAATTAAGAGATCATTACTTGGTGGTTAGCTTTTCTGGTTTCTATTTTTTTTAATTTCCCAAAAATAAGGTGAAAACTTTCTCTCTAAGCTAGGTAAAAATTGATAACTTAGTATTACATTTTGTTTCTTGATAAAAAACAGAGGGGAAAGAATTTTGAGTAACATATACACAAATCTCTCTGTTTGTTTCCAAACCATCACCTCTCCCCCACTCTCTTCCCACCCCATGTCTGGGAAACATCTGTGGGCTGGGTAGACATTCTGGGTAATGACATGCAAATGAGCCCGCCAGTTAACAGAATTTCCTTGTCCAATAATGGAATTGGACCAACATGTAGGTTTTTAAATTGGAGCCAGGCTTGCCCAGGCCAGATGTGCAAACAAGAGCACGTGTTCCTGGTTTTAGGGATCGGAGCAGCAATGCCCCATGGGGGAGGGGAGGAAGAGAAAACCATGTGACAGGCTATCAAATGAAGAACCAGAAATGGCTGGAAAGGCTCTCTTGGGATGCCTGCCCATCAGGCATGCTTAGGTATTCGTAAATATCTGCTAACTGGGGAATGTTGTCCATGATGGGCCCTAAGTCGGCCAGCTTGACTGACTCAGGGTGGCTACAAGGCTCTGGCCATAAGATTATCCACTTCTCAGGGTCCTGACTGATGTACTCACTTTCAGAGGCAATCTGAGGGTTCTTAAGCAACTAAAAACATTCCTCTTTGCCCTCATCTACCCTAAGCATTAGTCCTCCTGAAAGGCAGAGTTGAGGAATTAAAAAAAAAAAAAGAAGAAGAAGACATCTCATGTCCTACACTATCCCCTGGGCATACCCAGGGAAGGAGGTGCCTGTCTCAACTGACAGGGACATGCCCCAAGTCACAACTGCAGCCTCTCTACTACATGAGAGCCAAGCCCATGCGTGGAGCTTCCTCCTTAGGAAACAAAATGGTTACATTAACTCTGTAACAGTAAAAAGTACTTAAAGGGGCTGTTGAAAGAATCTTGAGAAACTCAACAGGAGAAACCAAAGGAGCTTGAGACAAATTTTGGAAAATGCCTGGAAGTAAGATTTCAAAAGGCTTTTTCCTTTTTTGAAGTGGAAAGATCTACCTTGCCTTTCTTTCTAAAAATGAAAGCCAAGAAGCATTACACATGAGATGTCACAATTAATAATCATCCTGTGACCAAGGCTCATTGAGGATCAGAAAATGAGCAAACATTTGGATATACTTCTCAAGGATGATGGATAGACTTAACTGATGGCTATTGAATTTATCAGGGTCAGTTAGTATAATGAAAACATATTTTATGAGGCTGTTAAAGGGATAAATTGTTTTCATATTTATTCATCTGTTCCCAAGGCTAATTTGGGGGTTTTTAAAACATGCTTTTCATGTTCCTAAAATGAACAGCTAAATAAATAAACCATTAGTTTCAGAACAGAAGTATCTACCATAGGTAGATACCGTATTTCTCAGTACCGGCCTAAGCAATGATTTTCTCATTTCATGTTCATCAGTCACAGTAAATAGTCACCAGAATTCCAAAGCTAAGAACAAATAAATAAAAGAAGAAATACATATCAGGAAGAAAAAAAAAAGATCCCAACAACGTAGATCAGGTTCGTGTTTGTTAAATGAAACACAAAACCAAGATAATTCTATTTCTTATTTAAGCTGAGAACATTTTTCCTTCAATTCATGGCTGAGCACATTCTCAAGGACTGAATAACATGTATGAACTGGAAAAAATCCCCATTTTTATTTTGCTTATTTAAAAAGCAGCCACTCTCCCAATTAAAGCGGGAACTTTGAAATACAGACTTCCAAAGCCTGTTTTGGGCTGTAGCAGCTTTTGGGGAGGAAAATACTGTCAGAAGAGGTACTGCTTTCCTTGCTGGTGAGCTATGGAGTCAGAACTCCTGTCCCTCAGCGGCAAGTTCAGTTTTTGGATTTTATAGCAACCATCTTGCCCTGATTTTCTTTTTAATTAGTTTCTTATCTGATTCAATAAAGGGTGTCCCTTCTCCCCATCCCAGCTCTGTTCATCCTGCACTGTCTGTAGGTGAGTCCAAACTCTTTTTTTTTTTTTTTTTAAGATTTTATTTATTTATTTGAGAGTCAGAGAGAGCATGAGTTCCAGGGAGAGGCAGGGGGAGAAGCAGACTCCTTGCTGAGCGGGGAGCTCAATGCAGGATGGATCCCAGGACCCTGAGAGGCAGACACTTAACTGGCTGAGCCACCCAGATGCCCCTCCCCACCCAGTGACTCTTAATTGTCCCCAAATATCTTTTCTTCAGCCCTGACTCCACTTTATCAAGCCAGTTTTCAACTATCTACAGGCATCTTGTCTTGGAGGATCCTTAAGTATTTCAGATTCATTGCAATGAAAATAAAATTTGGATGCTCTTTGGCAACAACTGTTCTTCCTGTCCTCTTTTGGTTGCGGAAGCCGTTACCCATCTCCTTTAAACCCTTCTCTACCCTCCACCTTATCAATAGAATGCTAAGTACCACCATCCCTTTGCCTCAGAAATGTTAACCGAAATCAGGCCTCTCCTTTCCATTCACACACTCCTACTGCCTTAAACTAGGTCACATCATCTCTTGTTCTGGTGTGTGCAACAGCTTTCCTCTCTTCCCCCAGAACTTTTTTTTTTTTTTCCCCCTTCTAAAAAAATGAACGGGTAATATCTCTTGACAAAAATGTCCATTGATTCCTTCCTGCTGCTTACTGGATAAAATCCAAATTCTTAGAGCCTAAGAGTTATCGTAATTGGAACATAATCTTCCTTTTTCGCCCGGCTTCTGCCACCCCTTATCCTGCACAGTCATTCACCACAGCGACCTCCTCCTCACCCTCCGTGCACCTGGGCTCACCCAGCTGTGCCTTGGCCCAGGCTCTTCTCTCTTTTTTGAGTTCCCAAGAACTCAACCACTTCTTTGATAGAGAGCTCTCTGAAGGCAGGGATGGGCGTGCGTTTAGTATGTAATTATGGTCGATCCTACCTTAACAGTTTGGGGATGACACAGTCAGATGGGATGCTCATTGCTGGGGGTTGGGGTGGATGTTGGCTAAATTATCCTTCACACTGTAATGGGAAGAAGAAGAAGGAGATTTTGACGTAAATAAGTTGGTTGGAGGTCTCGCGCGTAGAGGCATCGTCTTCCGCGCCAAGAAAAACGCATGCAAATTAGCATGGGAAATGTACATGATTGGCCAAAGAACAAATCTGGATCAGAAACCGAAGAGGAAAGTGATGGTTAAGAGAAGAGTTTGTCAACACAGAAGGAAGCAGTGTTGGTCCCCAGCACATCTAGGCTATAACAGAACCTGGAATCTCTCTCCACACTCTGTTGTAGTAACAATCTAGGCCACAATTTACATTTTGCATTTGTGTTAGCGCTTGGGATTGGGTAGTGGAAGTGGTGGGGGCGGTAGATCAGAGAGAAACAGACCGAATAGAGCAGTAGAGGAACAGGCAGGCATGCAAAATGTGCAACAAAGGGCAGATAGAAGCATTTGCTTCAGCTTTAAACCAACGTGTGTGTAATTAACAGCTCCAACTCATGATTTAATTTCCCCAACATATTACTCTTTATTGCAAACCCTTCATGCAACATTGTGAATCGGCTGTGAATCAAAGAGGTGCTTCAAGATGGGCCTGACATAGTTTCCTTTGGTTTCGTGGGACTAAATTTGGTGCTGGTGACAGACAGCACCCCAAGAGCAAAGCTCAAATCCCCTCTTCGCCTCAGCAGGAGGTATACAGGGGAAATTAGCTAAACAACCCAATGCATTCTTGTTATGATGGCGCTGCTCAGGGACAGGCAGGTCCACTTTGGGAATTGTGACTTCTCTCCCATTCAATTATTAGTCTCTCTACCAAGACCACCTAAAATTGCCAATTAGCAGGAGTTGTAAAGGAATTCATGCTAGGTGAATGTCTGTATTTGACTTCACTTTCTCAGCCCTAAGTTCAAACTCTCATGTAGTAACAGCTTCCAGTCCCTTCTAAGGAAGCTAGATGTTAAAAAAAACAAAAACAACAACAACAACAACAAAAAAAAAAAAAGAGAGAGAGAGAGAGAGAAAGAGAGAGAGAGAGAGAGAGAAACACTAAATTCTCCATTTCTCAGATGGAAAACAAGAAACATGCATACATACAGAGCCAACCCCCAAATCTTGAATTTCTTTAAATTCCGTCAGTGTGGTGGCACAGAACCTGATAAAGGCTGAGAGAAAACATACCGCATAAAGGAAAGAATAAAAATATCAGGATATTATGAAATTCACTGAGTGTGCCTTTATTTTTCATGGTAACATGTTGTAGGTTCAGGTTCTATAATCATCTGTAAAGTACATCTGAGCAAAGGAAGAAAACTTGGTCACAAGGAAACATGAATTATTTAAACGATGACTCTACCCACACAAAAATGAAATTAACAGCACACATTTCTCTTAATAATTCAAACAAAATTCTCCATTTTCCCTTAATCAATTATATGTTTTAAATAAAGTATTTTTCTGCCTGAAATATTCAAGTGATTTCTTCAAATGTCCATTTTGTGTACACACAGGCAGAGTGTACACATTTGAGTATGTTCCATAATTAATTTTGAAATGAAAGAACAGTATGCCAACAAGTAAAGTAGCAAGTCCATTATCTGAACAATTGGAACCTTGCTTACGAATGTGAGTAAACTATTTTTCCCTCTTCTTAAACACACATATATTGTGTAAGCAGAAAAGGGTATTTCCATTTGTAAAAGAACTTTTTCATTTTGTACATCTGCAGACACAAAAGAAGTCATACTCAACCACAAATTAGGTCAGGGAGCTGAAATAAGCTCAGATTATAACAGGCCACAGGTCTGTGAAAAATATACTGTCATTTGGGGTTGGATTTTTAATTTTTTTTTTTTACTGTAAAGCTAAGGAAAAGTCATTTTATGATAAAATATCATACCATCTGTTCTCATATATAAGAAAATTTGGCTGAACTGATCCAATTTACAACAAGTTAAAATGGGTAGGTCTGGAATTCCTTTATCCCCAACCTTCGGTGGTTTAGTGTTGTAAGAAAAATACAGTTAGGAGAAGAGGAGAAAACGTAGCAATTCTATATTAAATTGTTGGCCCAATTCCTACCACTTTGTGTCATGCACCTGGTATGCTTGGGGGAAACCTCCTAAGTTTGCATGCTTCTAGAAGAAATCACCTTCTATCTCAAGTTAAGTGGATCCTGGAGCCTCTCCTCAAATGACGGAGACCATCATTTGAATCTAGAAAATAGGTCTGACCTGGAAATACTCATAACCACAACTGTGAAACGGCAAAATGTTGTCCAAAGTCCCAAGCTGCTGTGATTCTAAAATCGAATAGTGCTTTCTAATATCGATTGTAGGAAATCACACTTTTATTTTGCATATGACATATGTTTGTTGTTGTGTCTTTGCAGCTTCGGTTATAGCTCTACTCAATTCTTGAAGGATACCCTATATATCAAATCCCCATTGCATTTATGAATGTATTTTGATATTCTGCCACCTGCTTTTTGGTTCAAAGGAGTATTAATATCCATGTACGTATTACTTTTATATTAAATGCAGTATATATCGAGAATAAAAAACATCTGAACAGATAATTAAAGAATTTGGTGGGGGAATATTACATGACAATGATGAGTCTATAGGGAGTTATTTCAATTTTAACAATTTTAGATCTACTTTGTTTTTTCTCTTCTATAATTGTATTATGACATTTAGCTTTGAAAGAAACTATTTAAAGTCATCCAAAATAGATGATTCTCCTTATTTTGTAGGAGAATGCCCCTTCATCCTCATATGTGCACACATCTCCCCCCACTTTTCAGGGCAACTACAAAACACAGTTCACTCAAGTTTTCAGTTTTTTAGGATCCTGAAATAATCCTACATCTAAACCCCCAGAAGTCCCTTTGGTTCAAAGCCCCAGAATATCTGATGTTGCATATCAGTCACCAAGGCCACTGATCTAGTTTTTAAAACTAGAAAACTCTGTTTTACCTTCTTCCAACCCCAAGATGGGAGAGTCCAGACAAAGCACATGCTCCCACTTTTACAGTAGGCAGGTTACCCTGCTGCAGATAAAACCCCACGCATAAAGGCAAGGAGAAGTGGGAATGTCCTTTGAATGTTGGGATAATTTGAAAGATAATGTGAATAATTTAGATCTAAATTATCTGGTTGGGCTGTAATGCCAATTAAGGTAACCGAATAAATTATCCTAGGCTGATAATTTACAGGGAAGAGAAAGAAGCCGGGAGTTAAGATAAATACCTGAAGGATTCATTTACAAACTCAGTTAATAATGTTTTCAGTCCTAATTACTGAGTTTGGTTATATAAATAGTTGATCTATTTGCTGTGTAATTATATAATTGCTTAATTCTCCATTCTAGGGTGTTGAAAGAATTAAATGAAATAGTGTGTATGTGTATATATATATATACACATACACACACACACATATATACATGTATATATGTATATAGTATGTATACATTTGTGTATATATCTGTATATATAGATATATATTTTTTAAAGATTTATTTATTTTAAGGGAAGGGGCAAGGGAGAGGCAAGAGAGAATCCCAAGCACACACCCTGCTAAGCACGGAGCTTAATGCAGGACCCTGAGATCATGATCTGAGCTGAAATCAAGAGTAGGATGCCCAACCGACTGAGCTACCCAGGCGTCCCAGAAATAGTATATTTAAAGAATTTAAATATACTATTTATAGTATATATATATATATATTCTATATATACTCTCTCTATCTATAGATATCTATAGATATAGTATATACTATATATATACTATATACTATATATACTATATCTATCTATATACTATATACTTACTATTTATATACTATATACTCTCCTGCATCCTCATCATGATCCACCAGTGGGTGGGCAGGTCTCCTGTAGGAAGACAAACAAATCATGTCACAGCATTACCCCATGCTGTGCCATTTCACTTCATGCAAATTAGTCCATAATTAATTTGGTCATGAGACAGATGCACAGATACAGCTACAGACCAGAACTACATCTGGAAAACCAAAGCTGGAGAATGAGGTCCTGAAGCATCAGTGAGTTAAAATATTTGGAACAGCATTTGACAAAGAGACTAACATTTTATGTATGTATTGCATGTGTGATTAATTCAATCCTCATAAGAATCGTCTGAGATTCAATGAGCAGCTTTATAGAGGACACTAAGTTTCAGTGAGTGAAACACCAGGCTGAAAGTCAGACAACTATTCAATGGTAGAAACAGATACC
Organism: Mustela lutreola; assembly: GCF_030435805.1. Lineage (NCBI taxonomy): Eukaryota > Metazoa > Chordata > Mammalia > Carnivora > Mustelidae > Mustela > Mustela lutreola. The sequence continues at coordinate 20,921,718 of NC_081296.1, read as the reverse complement.
AACCCAGGCCTTTCTTGCTTCAAAGCCTTTATTCTTTCTAGGAAAGCTGTGTTTCCTTCAGATGCATTGCCATTCAAAGAGTGGGCAAAGCATACATTTTTACCAATAAATTACATCATGAATGAATGTATATATACGGCTATATTTTATAGGTTGGCTAGCTTACTTCGGAAATTTTAGTGACAGCAGCTAAATGTGTCATTAGCCTGAATTTTTCACCGTGGCCTTTAAATGAGATAGTTTGTTTCCGTTTTTTCAGAAAATATTGATCAGCGAATTTGGAGCTTTACATGTCCATGGAATGGTGGGTCAGCCTCAGATTAATTGTCTGCTGTGGCATATCCAGTCAGGTCTGCCATTATTCTAGCGGTACTCTTGGGAAGACACAGAATCCCATGGAATCGTGGGGGAGGGACAACAGGAGCCCTATAGAGAAGAGGGGGAAAGAGGGTGAGAAAGGGGTTGCAGTAGGTTACTCCACGCTTGAATCCCAATGGAAACTTCTTTGGTTGTAAGGGACAGAAAAGTGGGGTTCAATTTCAACAGTCATCCTTACTAAGTATGTCTGTCACCTCTCTTAATTCGGTTTCATCACCAAGAAAATCAAAGCAGTTTGGTCTATCAAGCCTGGGGTGAAGACAGACCGGAAGGTTGTATATGGAAGTTCCCCTGGAAACATAAAATAAGGGAGCACTGTAGAAACGTGAGGATTCTTAGAGCCTGTCTGTTCCACTGCCATTGCCAGGCAAAAATCTTGGCCTCTTGCCCCGACCACAATATCCTCGCGAGAGGCATGGTGCAGGGTCAAAACCGGAAACAGGCCACTTTCACATTATTTTAAAATTTGTTATGAAATTTTGCCAAAATTTTATAAATACCAGCCAGGGCAATGGGGTGTTGTAGAGCATTCTTTCCACCTCATGAACCATTGTTTTTTGTTCTGAACGCATAAGTTAAGATGCATTGAGTTTCGGTTGCTTAGCTGGGTCAGCTAGTGAAATGCCTGATATGTAATGCTTGATTCTACCCAATTATCTTTAGTTCCTCTCGTTTATTAGTGTTAAATTTGAATTACAAGGGGAAAGTGGGAGTGGAGTGTGGACTATGCTCTAAATCCTTAAGACAGTGAATTCATTTGTATTATTTTATTATCCCTCTTTATAACTACCATGGGTTTGAGTCCTTCGGTGACACTTCTGGCTTACTTTCAACCATCCTTCCCTTTCTTTTGCTTTACGTGTGTTTCCTAACAGCAGCAGATGAACTCTCCTGTTGCAAAGTTTGAAAGGAAAGAAGAACAAAACTCCACAACAATCTAAAACTTGTAGTTAACAAAATAAATTGCAGATAAAACCCCCGAAGGTCTTGGCAGCGAACGTTTCCCACTAAAATCAGACTCTGCGCTCATAGTCTGAAACAAATTACGAAGGAGGGGGGAAAATCAACAGCTCTGGGGTGAAACTGGGGTTGGTGCTGGCTCATCATTTTTTAACCAAAAATAAAACAAGCAAATTTTGTTTAACTGCAGGTCAAAATAAAAAAAAAATTAAAAAGTCCCTCCTCTGTTCAGTGTAATTACTAACAGAGAGCAGCGTTAACCAGCTGCAGAGTTCATGGATAAATGGAGAGAACCATAATTTTCTCTCCCTGGGGTTAAACCTCCAAACTTTGAGTCTGCGCCTGTATGGTATGCTTTTAATACTCCATGAGAAGCCAAGTCAGAATGTTTTTAGAGTACATCTCCATCCTTTTTCACCAGAATGAAATAATTGCATGTACACACAAGAGTTCAAGTTCTGGGAGAGAGAGAGAGAGAAAAAAAAAAAAAAGCCACATGCATTTATTTCTCCAGCATCCTCCAATGGTGATGCTCTACCCTTTCCCTGATGATGACAGGGGGTCCCCAGGCATTTTTCACCGAGAGATGGGTGAAATTTGCTCTACTTTAAACTTGTCAAATGTGAGCAAGTTCTTTCCAAATGTTCTTATTTCAGCACAACTAGAGAGAATTTTTTTTCCTAGTACTTTTCCCTTAATTTTTAAGCCCAAGTGTATATTAAGGAAAATTTGACCCATATGTTTCTGATTCATTTAAACTGAACTCATTGAGCTTTTTTTTTTTTTTTTAATAAAACATTTTTGGTGTCCAAAAAAACTCCCATGACTGTTCTTTAAAACTGTCTTTAAAACCTTATTTTTATCTGTAAAAGGATGTCAGATTTGGGCTGAAAAGAAATGGAATTTAACCTCACAAGTCTCAACTTTGGTTTGAGATTGAATGCATCAGGTTCAGTGGGGTCTGAAATAAAAGTAGGAAAACTGTTTTTTCATGTTTAGCGAGGCTCTTCTTGCTGGCTAGTATCATCCAGTCATCAGGATCTAATCAGAGGAGCACAGATTAACTGAAGGATGTAAGTATTCATTTCATAGTAACGGGAATGGTAGACTGGAATTGTGAAGGGGCAGAAGCTGTCCAAAACTCTTAGGAGTGTGTCCTGGATCTGCATAACCTCCTTAGTACCTTTACACTTGACCCAGACAGAAGGATAGATGTCCGGAAAAGGGATGGCTTGCTAGAGGCTGGACACAGTGGAGTCAAATATACGTTATTCCGCAACAGGAGAAATTCACGGAAGATCCACATCTGGGCACGCTCTGTTCCTCCCTTTCTGAAGATCAACTACTGGGCAGTGTGCTCTTGGAGTTTAGACCAAGGTCATCTTCTTGACAGCAATGAGAAGGTATTTCTCCTTCTCTAATTCTGTATCATCATTGCAACAATTCCCACTGAGAAAAATTAACCATATTTTACCAGCTCAATCTCTCCCTTTGGGGAATGTTTCCAATCTAGACCTGAAATGTAGGTGACAATTACAAATAAACACGGATTTGGATTGAGTCTATGTAGAGCAAGTGAAAAAAGCATTGAACAAAATCCCCAGTTTTTTTTTTTTTTTTTTTTTCCCAATTAGGGTAGACGAAAACCCCTCAGTAGACTTGGGTTTTGCTTTGCTTCCAGTAAATGGCTTCTAAAGTTTTCTCTCTTCAACCGTGTATTATAATGCCTGACAGCTGGGAAGTATCAGGGTGCAGATCACAGTTTTGTGCCAAGATCTGTGTTTTGGACAAGGTGTTAAATTCTTTGTTCCCCTTTATGAATTGGGCATATAACTAACACCTACCTTGGCTTGTTATGAAGTTTAAATGAGTTAATAGGTGCATATTGAGTCCACATCTGTCTCAAGTAAGGACTCAGTAAATATACTACTATACTTCTTCAATCCTGAGATTTTCCCCACACTTGCATATTCTTTTCTTTTTTTTTTTTTAAGATTTTATTTATTTATTTGACATACAGAGATCACAAGTAGGCAGAGAGGCAGGCAGAGAGAGAGGAGGAAGCAGGCTGCCTGCTGAGCAGAGAGCCTGATGCGGGACCTGATCCCAGGATCCTGGGATTATGACCTGAGCCGAAGGCAGAGGCTTTAACCAACTGAGCCACCCAGGTACCCCCACTCGCATATTCTTGAAAACAGACCATGTTTTGCAACTGGCGGAGGACAATTGCCCTTGTGGAATGGCCTGGACCTGCCACCAATGATTCCTATTCAAAGAAATACCCTTTCACCTTCGGGGGATGCTTGGGTGCACAGCATAACTTTGCCTATCTTGGCTTAGCCCTTTCCAAGTTCAGATCTTGACTTGATAGTCTCTGTCTTGGTTTCTCATCTCTAGAGCAGGAATAATCATAGATAATCTCTGTCTCCCATAGGGTTGAAGCAAAAAATTACATCTAATAGCTCTGAATAATAGTTTATAGTGAGTTTTTGGTAAGTAATACTTATACTATTTCTTGAGAAATCTTTCCTTGGCTGGACTGTATGTCTGATTTCAGAGCTTATAGCCCCTCGTACTCTTCACAGCACCTGCGTCAGTTAGATTTTTATATTTTCCTGTGTGTTGATGCAATGAATGGGTGCTTTGTTGGCTTGATTTGGACTTCATGAGGGCAGGCACATCTCACTTTAACTCAGTATTTTATCCTCAGGAGACAGTCCAGTATCTCCAGATAGAATATATGCAGTAAGCATTTGTTGAGGGAATGATACTGAAAATTCAAACACAGCTGCTCATTACCAGAGGCTTTTGAATCTGAATCTATTACCCAGAAAAAAATGGATGTGGTATCTGGGGGGAAAAAGGTAGTAAAAGAAAAATCCCCCAAACAGTATTTCCATGGAGTCAGGCAAAGTTTGAAAGACTTAAGGGCCAGAAATAAGAAAAAGATGTTCTCCTGACTGGTTAATAAATTGCTTTCTTTGATTGTTCTGAATGTGTATTTTTATGCTCTTTGGTTCAGCTGAACTACAACCTTTCTCGAACAAAGCCCAGCTGATGGGAGAGCCCTATCCGTGGCACCTCAAATAACTGTCTCTTCTATCTCTTATAAATCTGTTGACATAAAGGCTTGAAAATGAAAATCAAAACAACATGAACAGAAACAACAAAACCCTCCTGGATTCTCTCACACCACTTCTCTCTCTCTCTCACTTTTTTAAGCCCCCATCTCTCTGCACTCAGCTGAACCCTTGCCACGAATAGCTTTGCTCTGTCCTTTTAACAATAATATCTTAAACTTTTATAGTGCCTTATAGCTAAGCATCTCTAGACATTTTACAATAGCATTAAAACGAAAGCTGGTTCTTCTCCCAGAATTGCCATGGGGTCCGCACGGAAAACCAGCAGTTTGTGCCTTTATCCTGCAAACAAGAGGTTGGTGGGCTGACAACCCTTGTCTCTTGGATCTCCGGCTGGAACTCGCCCTTCACCTTGTGGCGGTGGAAGGCAGGAGAGGGAGTGAGCATTCACTGCCACGGAGGGCCAGTCCTCGAGGACCTGCGTAGAACAGCGAAGGCAGAATCTGAGCTCTCTGTTCTTGTACCCCATACATCCCTCAGTCTTAGCTTTTCTTTTTTTCTTTTTTTGTGAAAAGGCAGATCCATAGTGGAACACTAAGTTATTTGTAAGTGCGATGAAATATTTACATAACAGGAAACTGATTTCCTTCTTTAAGCAATTTCAAAATTTCTGCCTGCAAATGTGAGCCTATTTCTCTCTCCCAAGGGTGTTTTAACTTCAGTATATGATTGAATATAGATGTAAAATATATGTTATTATATCTTTTATATAAATTTTACATAACTGTACATATTCATTACATATATATTTGTATATATTCATTTCACTCTTTCCGATATTGTTAAAAAAGGCTAGGCTCGGATTCATTGGGTCATAACCTAGTTTTTTTCTTTTTCTCCAATTACAATGATCTAATGGATAAAGCATAAGATTCAAAGCCAGAGCTACATTAGCAAAGTGAGGAGAGAATTAAGGCAATTATCTCCGTAATTAAGGGGACCGGCCAAACCTTTTTTGGCAGACATGTCTAAATAAGTTGAAGAAAATCTGGGCAGGGGGAGGCGGCCACACTCGCATTTTCTGAATAAAAGCCTCATATGGCCAATTGCCTTTGATAATCGAACCGGAGTCACAAATTTTAACTTTTTTCCTCTTTGCCAAAGGGATGTAGAGGCTTTGGGTCATTAATAATTGATCACTTAGGCAAATCTTTCTCTGTGCAGTTGTAGACCAGTGTGAGGAGTACACTTGTTTAACAACGCCCAGTTTTCTGGAACACACCGGCACATTTCAGGAATGTGGGCCATATGGAACAAAAAAGCTTACCTTTCTGGTAGCCGCCGCCACGCAGCCACTTCCCACACAGGGACGTTTGCTTGTGTCGGTGATGCGATCCGCAGCGCCCCGGCCCTCGGAAACCATCCAATGGGATTTCTTAAATCCCTTTTACGATGTCTTTCCGGCCCGGGACCCCCCGGGCTTCCCCCCAGTCTCCAGGCCTGATGCTCTCGTCCCAGGCTGGTGCCGCGTTGCAGAGGGCAGGCCCGGGGGCACAACTGTTTGCTTTGCCTCGGTTTTTATGGCCGAGCTCCAGCTTAGTTGTGGCTGCCTTTAAACACGACAAATGTGTTCTAATTTTAGAGCATCATGGCAATAATTGTTTTTATTTCGGTGGTGAGGAAAAGTGAAGGAAAAACAGCTTGGGACTTAACCGCCTTAGCCTGCAGCCTTCGGCTTTATTCATGCGAGTTTTTATTTTCTCTCTCCCTCCCCGTGCACGTACCATCTTCTTTAAGGCACGGCCTTAAATTACCTTTGCAAAGGTTATATGTTTGTTTACAAAGAGCTGGCTATGAACCGGCCTTGCCGGAGGAGAAGGGAGGTTTCTGGAAAAATAAACCTCCTGGACTCTCTTCACGCTGCCCAGGCTGAGGGAACAAGACCAGGATCCCTACTTCAGACCTGGTAGAGTTTATGACTTCATGAACCACCTGACCTGTATTGTGTGCAAATTTCACGAAAGTATGATGTGTATTTATTCCTGGAGGTGTGCCGTTTGGGATATTTTCTTCCAGGAAAACTGTCATAATTACCCTTCAAGGTAAGAGTTTTACCCTTTCATTCCACACACGAAAAATTCTGGCACATAACAAGCAACACATTGATGGGGTTTCACACCTCTGCAAGGAGTATAGGGACAGTGAGGTCAGAAACTGCAATCCCACGCCAGCATCCAGACGCCTCTAAGGGAAATCGGAACGGAACAGAAAAGCAACAGCAAACTACAGAAAAACCATACATGCCAAGCTGGCTCACCAAGTAAATGGTGATCTGGGCGTTTCCAATGTTCATGTGGGCATTTCCAACAACAACAACAACAACAACAACAACAACAACAACTAGATATAAATTTGTTTTAATTCAAAATTTCCAGATAAGCACTTGAGTTTATTTACCTAAAAGGTAGGTGGGTTGGGGGGAATGGACAATAACATTGGCTATATTTTCGGGTGCATAAGGGACCTAAGTCGGATAAACATTTGCCTTACTCTCGGGTCATGATCCCAGGGTCCCCAGATGGAGCCCCACATGGGGCTCCCCGCTCAGCCGGGAGTCTGCTGCTCCTTTTCCTTCTGCTGCTCCCTCTGCTTATGCTCTCAGGGTCTTTCTCTTTCTCTCTCTCTCTCAAGTAAATTAAAAATAAGTAAATACATAAATAGATAAAATCTTTAAAACATTGTAGTTATAGGGGCGCCTGGGTGCCTCAGTGGGTTAAGCCTCTGCCTCCAGCTCAGGTCATGATCCCAGGATCCTGGGATCGAGCCCCACATCGGGCTCTCTGCTCGGAGGGGAGCCTGCTTCCTCCTCTCTCTCTGCCTGCCTCTCTTTCTACTTGTGATCTCTCTCTCTGTCAAATAAATATTTAGTTAAATATCTTTTAAAAAATTTAGTTATAACTTTATACATAGTTGATGTAGAAAACAAAACAATCCTGATTTTCTTTCTTGGGGGGGTCAAAATTAATCAACATGTCACTGAAAAGTTGTACATATATATATGTGTATGTATGTGTATATATATATATAGTGGTCTGGTAAATTGTGTGTGTGTGTGTGTGTGTGAGAGAGAGAGAGAGAGAGAGAGAAAGAAAATGGGAAAAACATGAAAAGTTGGAATTTGTGGTCTGGGTTTTGTTTACATAGATAAATATAAGTGAAAATGGGCATCCTAGTGATAAGCACTGGCCTTTCCCCTCTGTTCTGACCCTCAACAATCCCTTTCAGCTCTCCAGTGGTAGGATGCTTTCCCAACTAGATGCTCAGTCCAACTGACTCACTTCTGTTCCCGAGTTCTCAAATGCAGAAGGTTCTCTGCGCTGGCTGGCCCATCCTCCCAGATGCCATCCTCTGTCCCTGCTATCACTATCACTCCATAACATATTAATTTGTATTTTTTTTCTATGTATTTGCTCACACATCTTATTTCCCCAGTTATGCCCAAAAGTTTTGGGGGAACTGAAAAGGGAGTTGTATTGGATTCCTTTTTAGCACTTAGCTTTTATCTACCTTCCCTACCGTAGGTTCTCAATACATATTGTTTGTTTGACTGATATTCCAACAACTATCGACTACCAAAGGCCCAGTGCAGTGTCTGGTGCTTAGTAAGTGTTCAATAAATGTCAGCAACTTAGTCAAGTGGTGAGCAAAACAGAGGAAAAAGAAACATTTCAGAATCTCCCTTGCTTAGAAACACAGAAAGAAGAATTTGATGTAAAGCCTGGTTTATTCTCTTCAAATAAAACTTAATCCTTCTCATGCATTTCCTTTTTCCTCCCTTTATGATTAAACATGGAGTACTTCTGCACCTAATGGAAGCCTTGGTGATCCATCCGGTTCTTTCTAGTGATCTCCGAGGACAGGCTATACATTTTCCAGAGTGCTGTCGAGAAACCTGTCACTTTTGCAATCTCCCACAGCTGTGTGTGGTGTTAGAGCATCTCAATGGGAACGGCTTCTCCCTGATGCTTCCCAGCTGCAGGAGGCCCAGTCTGATGGCTCTTTTTGAGACTTTTATGGCTCCTACTCTCCCTTAGTGGGGTTCTGCTTAACTATACCTTCCTAATCATTGCAATTAAAAAAAAAAAAATCATTAGAACCTTTCAACTTATGTTGGAATCTATAAAATGCTTGTTTGTGCAGGGCCTAGAACAGAATGCTAACCTGAGAGATTTTATTTATTTTTCCTTTGTGGATAGATTTTCCTCCCCTCATCTCTCAATTCCTTGCAAATGGGACATGGCCATAATGCCCTGAGTATAATTCGGACCAATGGGAGAATTTCCAGAAATTTAGTAAGGGGCCAAGTCTGCCCAGGACACTTGGAAAGTTGGTGGCCTTAGAACGTGAGGTGACGTAACAGAAATCATGCCTCGGTTTGTGTTTCATTTTCCTGGTAATTTAATAGAGATAAGTTTGCCTTTAAAAACTTCATTGTGCTGTTCTGCAAGCTCTGCTGCCTTTAACAGATCATTATTAGGTTATATCAGAGTTATTAATAAACCCCCTAATGATATCTTTGCTTTAGAGAAACAGAAAATAATTTTTATGGCTGGAAAACTGGGAAATCCCATTTCCCAGAGAATTACAGGCTTTTAAAGTGGCATGGAAGAGCTGATCGAGCAACCCAGTGATAAACAGTCTCCATGGTCGAAAGAGGATTGTGCCTCAAAGCTCATTAAAGGGATTGAAACGTCCCAAGGAGGGAGAGATTCCAGGAAATAAAAAGCAGAGAAAGATTGTCAGGAACCAAAAATTGAAAAGATATCATGAGGGAGAAAGCCATCTTCTCTTGATACTACTTACCAATTTACATTGGGTTTGTGTAGGTTGCACACTGAGCATTATTGATATGTGAATCTGTGTGAATTGTGCCTCCTAGAGATTTGCAGAGCACAACCCTTTACCTTTCTTCACTTGTTATACTCATCTTAAAATGATATTCATGAGGATCCTGGGAGGACCGTGAAAGTGGCTGGAACAGAGCAAGGACTTAAGAAAAGTTTCCTTTGGTGCGGTGTGTTGCGTATCAGTCATCAAGGTGAGTGACTATGCTTATAACCCTGGCGAACCTGGGGAGTCTAGAGCTATTCAGATCCAGATGCCCCTGGGGCTCAAGTTCTTGGGTGGTATCAAAGTGGGAAAAGTGAGGAGGATAGTGGGGTAACTCTCTTAGTTAAGGTGATGATGGCTGCTATAAATAGTTCTCCCACATGCAGTGGCTTCATACAATCTATGGTATTTCTCAAACACATTTATTCCATGGGGGTATATCTTCAAGATGGTGTCCTCCCAGAAGTAAGGCAGAGGCCCCAGTTCCTTCCATCTTGTGGCTCTCACTTCTTCAGTATGTGGCTACTGTGGTTGCTGCAGAATGGGAAAGGAACATGAGGATTGTCTCAGAGAACCTTTTCTCCGTCAGACCTGGCCGAGGTTCACATCACTCTGCTGATGTTCCTTCATTTGATAGTCTTGTGGTCAGATGTCCACACATGCCTTCAGTGAAGGTAGACAAATGTTGATGAGCTGTTGGTCCAGGAGAAAGAAGAAAGCAGTCTCTTCGATACTTCTATCAGAATTACCTGGATTTTATCTTTTTAAATGGGTAGAAGACCATCCCAATGTCGCCCCCAGATTGGGTCTTCTGGATTTAGAAGCTGAGCTGCGTTCATAGAGAAATGTTTGCTTCTTCTCAAATTACTAGAAAAGAAGTAGCCACATGAGGAGGGAAGGCACGTGCACAGGTATGTGCACACGTGGTTCAAACCTGAAAGGCAGAGTATTTTTAATTTAATGATTTAAAATCATAGTATTTTTGTCATTTTTTGAGTGTTCACTCTCTGTATGAGTTAGAATTTGTGATTCTATTCCTTTAATGGAAAAAGATCTAACTCAAAGAATTTTGATAAATACTGGTTTTTCAACCAGACTTGTAAAAAAGGTGATTTTACTGCTCTTTTTTCTTTCTTTCTTTTTTTAAAATTTCTGATCTCATTAAAATTTATGGGAGATGTTTATGGGATTCTTTCTCTTCTGAACTTTCACTCCTTACGAAGTACACTGGGGACAAAGCAGAAGTTAAGTTACCTCTTAGCTATCTCTATATTTGCAAAGGATTTTCTTGATCTTTTGTTTTGTTTTGTCCACTAGTAGCTTTAGCATTTTTTAAAAATTATTTTACTTATTTATTTGTTAAAGAGAATGAGAGACAGAGAGAGCAAGAGTGAGAGCGAGTGTACAAGTTGGGGTAGAGGGAGAGGCAGAGGGAGAAGCAGGCTCCCCACCAAGCAAGAAGTCCAATGAAGAATTCAATCCCAGGACCCTGGGATCATGACCTGAGCTGAAGGCTGATGCCTAACCAACTGAGCCACCCACGCACCCCTTGAATGTTTTGTTAAAATTCCATATATTTCCCTTATCTTTCTTAGGAACTTTCTTAAAGAAATACAGTTTGATAAAAATCAATGAACTCACCATTAAGCTCCCAGTTTGAAGGTGCCGCTCACACACTGGAAAGCTTTATGCCTTAAAATACTGAAATATGTTATACATTTAATGAAATGTGGTGTTTTCTGTCATTTCTGTAAGTCATCAACCAACAGACCCTTCGACAGACACATTGCCACAATGGAAAAATCAGATCCCTTTTATATCATTTTGCACTGCAATGCCTTTTCCAGGAACGTTATTCACAGTAAACAGGGACTTTTGGTAAACGTAGTGAGTTCTTTCTTCTCTTTTAGTAGTGAAGCTTAAAGCCCTGGGCTCTTGGGGAATAACTGCCAATGTGGACTGTGGGAAGTTCCTCTGTTAGGCAAGCCCCAGGAAATTCTGAGGAGATACCTCTGGAAAACCTGCACGCTTTCTTCTTCTGTTGATTTGTGGCCTGATCCCGAGTTGGCCTATCTGAAAAGTGCTTCACCAACATTATTGACACATGTTTTGGCTTTAATAATAGTGTGCAAATGTCAGCTAAGCACTTGTTGAGTGTGAATCCTCTAGGGACTGGTAAGTTCCAGAATAACTTTGAGAATATAGACCTATCTCTTGGCTTGATTCAGTTTGAAAGTCATGGCCCATGCTCCATTGTTGAATACTTAAAAGGCTGGCTTGATTCCAAAATTATCATAGGTGGTCAAGAGACTTAGAAAGTTGTGGTTTACATCCTCTGGGGCATATTCAATTAAAAATATTGAACTCTTCTCATTAATACATGCTGAGATTCAAGGATCAAGCTCATATACCTAAATGGGACTTATTAAAGGAGAAAAACACAGATGTAAACCTATTTGTGTCAAACAAGAAGACAGGCTAGGAAAGGATTTGTGAAGTCTAACTCAGAAAGTTCTCGAAAAGTCTTGAATACACTAGAGATAACACCTGGTTGGACAAAACAGACTCCACCCTCCTCGTTCTGTATCGCTAGGATTACTCACGGGAAAATTTCAACACGAGGGTGGAGAGAAACTTTTCCCACTATTACACTGGATTATGAAAATGCGTCCAGTGGGTGGAAATGACTTCGTTGCGTAACTGAGCCATGGCTCGAAGAATTATCCTAGGCTGGGGAGTGGCCACTGGCTGCCCTTAGTCTAACCCAAGTAGAAGTTAGCACAGTTTATAGACATCTGTGTCCAAACCCATATGCACACACCGAGGCCACAGTTGAGCCCAGGCAGTTCCTTCCTGCATCCTTCTTAACCCGGAGACTGTTCATACAATACTTTCTATGGCTCAGTTTTGCACAACTTAAAAGAGTCAACTTTCTTTGAACTTTAGGGTCCATTTCCACTCAACCAGCTGAAATAAACCTTCTTCTTATTTTCCTTCAGGCTCCAAGGGCTCTTTCATTGTTGGATGTCAAATTTTGTAGCTGACACTGTGTCTTACACATTTGGTAGCCTCACTTAGTAGTTGCAGAATGAATGGAGAGGGAAATGAATGTGTGACTGAATTCATCGTCCCCCAATTCCCGTATTCTTGTCTCTGCAGGAACCTGTCGGCTCTGCATTTCCGTATATGGACTGGAGCTTTGTCATAATTGACCAGCTAGGTAGTTTTCATTCAAAGTCCTATGCAGAACATCTGGTCATTCGAAACAGATTCAACAACGTTTTCTCTCTCCTCTTTGCTGAAATCTCGTGGCAAATAAGAGGAAAAGAAAGACTTACAAATGAGGGCAGAACGTTTCATATGCGCTGTCGATCTGCAGAGTCTGTCTGGTTACTTCTCTTCTCCTTCTGAGTACACAGACATAGAAAGCATCACATTAGAGTCTTTTATAAGGATGAGGAACATCTGTTGAACCTGAATGGTTCAATGTGTTTCTTAAGAATTGTGTTTACAGAATTAATTTGGTTATAAATATGAGAACAAATTTAGGCTACAAATTTAACTTGGTTTCTCCCGAAGGCAAGCTAATTCATAAAATCTGAAATATTGTTTTGCCCATGAAGTAATGTTTCCTCTAACTTAATAAGTAAATGGAAGGAGAAAACGTAATAAAGCTCAAATCCCCAGCAGCTAAAAAGTTAACACCTTAGTGGTGTAGAGCCAAAATAAGAAAGAACTGACTGTTGCCAGCAGGCAAAAGGTCTCAAACCCGTTAAACCTCTTTCTTAAAGCTGTAACCCGGCTCTTTCAAGTCATTCACCTTTCACCCACTACGCCCCTTTCTCTGACCCCAGAACTATAGTTATTTGTTTAGCATTGTGGTAATAGAGTTTGGAAATCTGAAAAACATTAAGTTAAATGCAAGGGTGTTGAGAAGGTGGAATTCTTGAAATGAGCTGAAGAAATTCTATCTGGAAGATTTAAACATTTTTTTTTTCGTCTTTGGAGTAAGGGGTAAGGAAAATATTGGGAGTTTTTTTTTTTTTTTTCCTTCCCTAAGGAAAGAAAAGATGTTGTTGATGGTGTGTATGTGCAAAGACTGAGGACAAGTAATGCTCTCTTTAGCAGCTAATTGTTTTTAAGATTATTACAAAAGGAAAAATTTAACAGGCCTACCTATCAAACTTTTGATTGAAGTTGGGTACATTTGCCAATTCCACAAAATCTGAAAAATTTGATGCATTTGTTCACGTGAATGTACTTTCCAATCTGCAGGATTACTTGGGGAAGACACAAGATTCCCACAAGAGTTTATTTTTCTTTGCTGTGCTTAGTTAAATGAATTTGTGTCTCTTCTCCTTCAAATATATTAATTAGAAGCAAATTAAGACCTGATATTGTGAGTCCTTTAAAATAATATTAACAATATGTGAGACTTGTGCATGTGTTTAATGTAATAATGTCTTAATTGAATAATATTAAAAGTATGTGTTGGCTACCCCAAAACATTGTGATTAAAAAGTGCAAAACATGAGTCAATCTCAGTATTTTTTTCTTTATAATAATTATAACCACATAGACAATTACCCTTTCACCCACTGTTTTAGCTTTTTGCGTTAGCTTTAGCCTTTCTTCTGTCAAAGAGTTTTGGTGCCAAGACTTACCTGGATTCTTGATAATCTGGAGTTTAATTTCTAAGTGATGAAAGAGGCGCTTCTAAGTTTTCAGTTGGGCAATGTGGTTGGCAACAAGGTTAAAACTGGCCAGTAGATTGGAATCTTAAGTGAAGGTGATAAAATAAAATATCACAACACCTCTACTTGCATCAACTTTAGAACTGGTTTTCTGGAATAATTTGGGAGATACTAAGAGGTATTTCTGATCTGTATCTATATATCTCTATCTATATTTATTTATCTTTCTATCAACCTACCTTCCCATAGCCTTGCTTGGTGCCTACATTACTCAGTCCATCCATTTATTTATTTATTCAACAAACATTTATTGAGCATATATTTTATACCTGGTACCATGCAAAGCACTGGAGATAAATATGGAAAGACAGATCTCAAAGAACTTTGGGTTAAGGCATAGTAGACTTCGGTTAAATGTACTGTCAGATAGATATGGCAATAAATACTCTAAGTCATTTTGGATCTGTGTGGCTTAGATAAATAACACTGAACCAGATGTCTATATGCTTGGGTTTTTGGACCTATGTGCTCATTTATTTTTGTCACTAACTATCCTGCGGAATATCTAGGACGAGTATCTTCACCATCTTGCGCCTTCTACCATCCTTTCATGAACTCAGTGTTCATAAAGTGTAGGTTTTACAAGGACCCTAAGAGCATAAATGCATCCTGGCCCTCCATGGCACTGTCAGTTCTCTCCCCTGGATTTCTGCCATGTTTGTGGTGCACCCCCAGGATAGTGGACACCATTTTGGTTAGATATTTGTTTAAATATCATTTTCTCTCCTGTTTTTCATATCTCCCTATCCCCAGCTCTAATACAATGTCTGCAATGTAGTATGTGCCAATAAATATTTGAATAAGTGATGTAATTAATTATACTAGAAAGGAACTGTGGAAACATGGAAGCAATATGAATCTGGCAGTGATTATAATCTCACATAAAGAATATGTATTATGTATCATGCATATTTTATTATATAATAGAAATCTTCTGTGTAGGGGATACTTATTACATACAAAAGGTGGCTTTCACCTGTCGTACGGCAGCATATCCTTATTAGAGTTTGTTGTACAAATGGTTGGAGGACACATCAAAGCAGGGAACCAATGCGTGCCTGCCCAGTCACCAATGGCGTGTATTCAAGAACAAACATCTTCTTTCCAGGTCACTACTCTATAGCTGATTTATTGACACATTACATCAGTTGCCTTCAGGACAACAAATAATCCGAAACTTGTTTGATCATCTGGATAAAACTCCCAGATCATTATGTCCACTGACATTAAACATCTAGGTCTTTTCAGATATTGATTATGTTGCTGTTTCTACACACATAATTAGTTTAACCATTTTTACAAATCCCTCCAGTGAGTTTGGTCAAACAACCAGGTAAGTCTTCTAAAGAGATTAATTTGTCTGATGTGCTTCGCAAAACGTGTGCCCAATAAATATTTGTTGAGTTAGTCTTTTTACGGAGTATATGAATTTGAATAAACTAGTAAGTGTCTGAAAATCACAAATTCCATGAGAAGGAGTGACTGGATTGTCCACTAGCTGTACAGATACTCTTCAAAGAACAGCATCTATGCATAAACATGACCATAAAAATGGTCATACGTTGAACAAATGCAGTGTGAATTTAGTCATCTATGAATGCAAATGTACAGAAATAGAACCTACCAGCACTTTTGAGGTATAAGCAGTATTCATGCAGTGCTTTGCTTACTCTAGGAAGATACAGTCCTTGTTTTCAAGTTTTATTTGTTTTATGAGTTTCTTATTGAGTTAGATTCTGTAGGCTTGATAAAACCAAGAGAGAGATTTTTTTTTTAACTCCACACCAACTTCAAGAATTAATGTTTTTGAAATGCTCCACATTCTGATGCTGTCAGTCACCCCAATCTGTACAAGGAAGCTTCTACATATATCATATTTACTGACTGCAAAGCCATTATGTTTCTGCTTAAAACAAATACATATACAAGCATACAGAATTATCAAGCAAACACTGTTCATTATCATTGAGAAAAAACTTGATTCACCAAGGTCTTTTCTTATACTTTTTATTCAGATCCGTTAGGAAACAATGTCAGATGAATTGATGTGTTAGTTGTATTAGGATGATAAATGAAGAAATGAAAATTTAAAAATTACCATGTTCCTTAAGTAAAAGGCATGCAACATTCTATTTATGGATTTATTGAGGGTAAATTAAGGGCAAGTGTAGTTTTTCTTTCTTAGATGAAAAAAGAAAGTTTATCCTAAGCTTTAAAGAACCATCTGTCTATCTCATTTTCCTCTTGGGGTTTTAAAAATGTAGTACCAAGGAATTCCATTGATCCTATTTTATATCCCCAAGGATTTGCTTCTCTATGTTCTTTCCCAAGTATTGGCCATTTCCCATGACTATATCCAACTGTTAAGTATGAAGCGTCCCTTTCTTGCTTAATCCCACCATGAGCCTGGAGCTATTCTTGACCATAGTTGGGTTTTATTCTAATGACTGTGGTTATATCCCCTGCCCCCCTGCAATCAGCATCATTATAGAAAATGACCAAGATCATATCAAAGGATTGTAGAGCTCATTGATCTCTAGGTTAGTTCTTAGTTGTAATTTTTTAAAGTGTTCAATCTTCATCCCAAATAGCAATATGACCTCTCTGCTGAAGCCTCTTGGTTTTCTTATCTTGTAATATTTTCACCTCTATTTCACGGATATGTCGTCTCAGAGGTCCTCTTTGTTCCTTACATATCTCTTAGCCCCAATATTTACTTTGTCATTGATTCCCATCAGTAACACCTTGGTAACTTGTTTTCATTTGTCATGAGCTTTTTCTTTCCATCAAGATGACTCGGGTTGGATCTGCATGATTGCTCTACTGTTCAGACTAATCTCTTAATTGAATCCACAGGCCCTCACTTCTCTAAGCAGTTCTACACACAGCTACCTAAAACACAGCTCAGAAATTCTCATTTTCCCAGGCACCATTCGAGAAACCTTTTGGATGCCACAATATATATGCTAAAAACCACATTCTATACTCTTGATCTCTCAGTGCAATTCCACTCTCACGCACACCTTCAGCTGTATTGCATCTCTCTCTCTTCCGCTCACCCAGCACCTCCCCCTACTGCCAGCACAAAGACTGTTTCAACAGGAACTATACAGGAAAGATGAAAGATGAAAGGTTTTGAGGTCAAACAAACCTGGGTATGAATCCCATGTCCCGTCATTTTCAGCTTGTGTCAGTTCAAATACTTCAACTGGAAAATGGAGATAATCCAACCTTTGACAGATGAAATCAATGTCCATGTGAAAATACATTCTGGAAAAATGGGAGAATTTATTAATGAGTGTTATGTGTGTAATAATCAGCTTGAAAAACAGGTTCCCAGTTCTGTTATTGACTCTGATGTGATAGTCCAACCAACTGTGTTCAATGGGCTGGGTCTGGCAGACGAGAATTCTACCACTGAACCACCCACACAATGGGCTGGGTCTGGTAGCTGTTAAGATCCCTCTGCAGAGAGGCTCAAAGTCCTTGTCCCTTCTTCCCTAAGGGCTCCTGATCAGCAAGAGTCTTGCTTGTGGGTGGGGTTTCCATGCCCTGCGAAGGATTTTCGCTGGCAAATATCTTCTCATTAGTTTCCTCTTCTAAATAATATCTCACTTCAGATTTGCTCAAAAGAACAAATCAAAGAAAGTGTGTGAACTTTTGTTAGTGTACGAGGCAACAGAAGGATGGGTCATGACAAAGTAGAACTTTTTTCCTAGAGCTATTTTGTCAGGCCTGAAGATTTATGGGGAAAAAAAAAATCTTGCCCATCTTTTTATTTGCCTTCCATTCATTAAAGTCTGCTGCAACCTGAAAAGAAACTAATCAAAAATCAAAACAAGGTAACATTTTATTTTAATGCTTCCCATGAAGTTAGAAAAATCTACTGAAATTAATCAATGAGGTGAGTAATTTAATCAGAATGCATAATAAATGTGTGAATCTGATTGGTTAAGAATGCACACAGAGGGGCGCCTGGGTGGCTCAGTGGGTTAAGCTTCTGCCTTCGGCTCAGGTCATGATCTCAGGGTCCTGGGATCGAGTCCCACATCGGGCTCTCTGCTCAGCAGGGAGCCTGCTTCCTCCTCTCTCTCTGCCTGCCTCTCTGCCTGCTTGTGATCTCTCTCTGTCAAATAAATAAATAAAATCTTAAAAAAAAAAAAAGAATGCACACAGAAATACATTAATGTTTCCACCTATAGTAAGTGTATAATAATAATAATATGTAGTGTTTTGTTTTTCAAAACAACTGATATGTTCACCATGTTTGGTCCTCATGAACAATGCTACCCATGAAATGGAGCAGGAAAAATAGTTTTAAAAACATAAAATGGTATTTTCTCCAAATGTTAGTTTCTCCATTGTAGATTGACAAAATGATTTGTGATATTAGCAACTACATAGGAGAGTCCTAATTTTGATACTTACTCTCCTTTGAGTAAATACGATTTTTTAAAAAAGATTTTATTTATTTATTTCACAGACAGAGATCACAAGTAGGCAGAGAGGCAGGTGGGGGTGGGGGGAAGCAGGATCCCTGCTGAGCAGAGAGCCCGATGCGGGGCTCGATCCCAGGACCCTGAGATCACGACCTGAGCTGAAGGTAGAGGCCTTAACCCACTGAGCCACCCAGGCACCTCTGAGTAAATACCATTTTTAAAAACATAACAAATATGTTTTCTGGAAGTATACAAAGGTTGTTCTTGTCCAAGAGAAAAGGTTTAGAAAATATGTTATTTCTGAAAATATGAGCTAAAAATGTGCTCATTACCCATTGAACCATTGTTCAGTTTATTGGTCCATTTTCTTACGCTCTACTGCATGTGTGTGCGTGTGAAGTTAAAGTAGACACAGTTCCTGTTTCCATTTAACATCATGTCTTGGAATATCATCTCTTAAATAATCTTTGAAAACAAGATGATTATGGACTTACCAATATAACATAACAATAATATAATTAATTTCTTCATGTTGAAAATTTAGGCCTTAAAAATATTTTTTTACAATTATCATGTCTTCTCGTTGTATTAAGTATTTACATTTGACTCCTGAGGATATTTTTTTAGATCTTTTACTTGTGTCTTACTTTTTAAAAAAAGTGTACATAGTATCTCTAAGAACATTTTTATTTAATAAATTAATAATGCAAGGGGGCGCCTGGGTGGCTTAGTTGGTTGAGTGTCCAACTCTTGATTTCGACTCAGGTCATGATCTCAAGGTTGTGAGACTGAGCCCTGTGTGGGGCTGCAGTCTGGGCATGGAGCCTAATTAAGATTCTTTCTCTCTCTCTGTATGCCCGCCCCCCACTAAAAAATTTTAAAAATAATAATAATACAAGAAATCTCCTCAGTGTCTTGAATAAAGAGTGCATTTACATTTATCACTTAGAAGACACACCTGTAGAAAAGGAAGAAATAGAACTGAGAAAGTAAATGGATGTCTTTGATCATCACTGATGTCTGTCGACCAAGAGCTCCTTTAGGTGACCTTTGGCATCATTATAACCCAAACCAGAAGAGAAGCCAGACAAATTTCCGGGACTACTCATGAGCCCAAAGTAGCTGTTACTGCTAAGGAAGAGCTGATCACTGTTGGAAGTAGGAGTGACTTAATACAACTTGAGAGCCCTCTTCTATCCTCACCCTTCTCAGCTTCCCCAGTGACCAAAGAGCCCCTCATCCTCTAGGCTCATCACTTCCTTTGGACCTGGGTTTGGTCTCCTCTTCTGTGCATATCTGAGTGCATGATACTCAGAAACTCTTTGAGATCAAGACCTTTGTCAGGTTCATTTTTTTTTTAATATCAAGGTCAAACGACAGTGTTCTGATCATGATGAGAGTCCAGGAAGCTGTTTTGAATGAATAACTGTATTTTCTGGGTTATTAGTGAATGGGAAAATTTCCAATAACCAAACTGAGTTGATAAAATTTTCTCATCTCCAGTACAACTCCTGGTAATACTCCCTGTTATTCCTGAAAAGGAGTAATGGGCACAAAAAAGACTATATACAGTAAAATTATGCTTTCTTATTTGTTTATAGCATTTCTCCTTTCTTTCTTTTTTATATTTTAATATGGTCATTGAGGCATTATTGAAACTTTTTTAAAAAAAGTAAACTCTACTCCCAAATGGGGCTTGAAGTCATGACTCCAGGATCAAGAGTCACATGATCTACTGACTGAGCAGCCAGGTGCCCTTGGTAACTGAGTTTTAATTAATAAAGGTAGTGTGTTTGGATCCCAAATTCCCTCCTTTGTTATAATAAAAGATAGAATCTCTTGAAGAGGAAAAACTTCATGCAGAATTTTCTGAAGAAAAATTAAAAAGATAACATTTAGGAAACCAGGTGACTGTTTAGGAAGTCCCTTTCATGAATAATATCTTCACTGGGTAACCACAGCTAAGGGCCTGGCTATTAATATGTTTTTTAAGAAATTAATTTTTTTATTAAGTCAGTAGAGAAAAAAAAAATCAGGTGTTTCACAAGATTAGCAAAGGGGAAAAGCATACAACAATTTAATTTAATCTCTTGGTTGGAGAGAGTGCATCCTCTTCAATTTTCTTTGAATATGCAGAATAGAAATTTATGGAAAAAATGAAAAGATAGTGTAGAGCGTTCCTATACATGCCACATGCAGTTTCCCCTATGACTTACATGTTACCTTCCTATGATAAATTTGTCATACTTAATGAACCAATATTGATACATTATCATTTATTTTATTATATATATTTATTATTACATATAATATATTATTTATTTATTATCTATTTTACCAATTTAATAGATTTTCAGAATGTTTTACCGAATATCCTTTTTCTATCCGGCTATGGTAATTCTCTTAGATTTTCTTCAGTCTCATGACCTTATAAGTTTGCAGAGTACTGGTCAGATACTTTACAGAATGCTTCTCAATTGGGATTTATCTGATTTTTCTTTTCTAATGATTAAACCAGTGTTATAGGTTGTGGGGAAGAAGACAGCAAAGGGTAAGTGATATTCTCGTCTCATCTTATTAAGGATATCTGCTATGAATAGGACTCATTAGGTTTCCCTGATATAAAGTTATTGTTTTACCCTCCTTTCCACACTGTGCTCTTAGGAAGGAAATCTCTATGTCCAGCACACACTAAAGGTATGGAGAGTTATGAGTCTCCTTATTGGGGATGGAGCATCCTTCCACATGGGAGATTTATCTATTCTCCTCTGTTTATTTATTATTTTTTTCCCTGTGTGCTTCTTTTCTTTTTCTTTTCTTTTCTTTTTTTTTTTTTTTTTTTTTTTTGTATATAGACCTCTGATTACTTCCATGCCATTTGTTGAAAAAAAATCATCCTTCCTTCATCAAAATTTCTTTGCACCTTTGTCAAAGTATTGGTTGACTGTACCTGTGTAGTTCTGTTTCTGGACTCTCCATTGTTACATCAATCTATGTATCTCTTCCTTTCCCCAGTATCATACTCTCTTGAATATGTATCATTGTCTTAAGTTTTGAAACTAGGTAGTATGAGTCCTCTAACTTATTTTACTTCTTTAATATTGTGTTGGTTATTGTGTTATTATTATTGTGCTGGTCCTTTGCCTTTCTGTATAAACTTATGAATCAGTTTGTCAATATTTATAAAATCATTTGCTGGAATTTTGATTATTGACTGGAAGGTGTGGAATCTCTATATCAAATTAGGTAGAACTGACTCCTTGACATTATTTTTTTATTTTATTTTATTTTTTTTTTGTCATAGAGAGAGAAGCGAGAGCAAGCACAGGCAGACAGAGTGGCAGGCAGAGGCAGAGGGAGAAGCAGGCTCCCTGCCAAGCAAGGAGCCCGATGTGGGACTCGATCCCAGGACGCTGGGATCATGACCTGAGCTGAAGGCAGCCGCTTAACCAACTGAGCCACCCAGGAGTCCCGACTCCTTGACATTATTGAATCTTTCACTCATGAACATGTAGTATTGTTACACTTATTTAGATCTTTATTTGATTTCTTTCTTTGTTTCATAGATTTATTTTATTTATTTGAGAGAGAGAATGAGAGAAAGAGAACATAAGTGAGGGGAGGGGCATAGGGAGAGACAGACTCTGCTGAGTGGGGAGCCCAATGTGGGGCTCAGTGTCAGGATTCTGGGATCATGTCCTGAGCTGAAGGCAGATGCTTAACCAGCTGAGCCACCCAGGCGCCCCTTCTTTGATTTCTTATATCGTGTTTTGTCATTCATACATAGATGCTATGACTATTCCATTAGCTTATTTCTTCTTTGCTGTTGTTATGATGCTATTGTAAATGGTATGCATATACCATTTATGCATATACCTCACTTATTAGCACTTGGAGTTTCTTGTTTGTTCTGTTTTGTTTTGTTTTGAATTCTTTGCAATTTTAAACACAGACGATCCTGTTGTCTACAAATAAAAGCAGTTTTGTTTCTTCTTTTCCTGGTTGTATCCTGTTTATTTCTCTTCTTTGTCATATTGCACTAGTAGGCCTTCTAGAATGAAGTTAAATAGGAGTGGTGAGAGAGAATATTGTCTTAGTCTGATCTCAAGGGGGAAGTATTTAGTCTCATACCAGGAAGTATGATGTTAAATGTCAATTTTTGTAGATTTATTTCTATTAATTTAAGAAAATGTTCTTCTAATCCTAGTTTATTGAGAGTTTTTAATAATAGAATTTGTAAAAAAGATTTTTCTAAATCAGTTGATATGATCATGATTTTCCTTCTCTAGCCAACTGATGTCATAAATTGTATTGATTGATTTCAGAATGTTGAACCAGACTTGCATACCTAGAATAAATCCCACTTGGTTGTAGCATATAATTATTTTAATACATTATTGGACTTTATTTGCTAGTATGTTACTAAGATTTTTATGCCCATGTGCATGAGAGATATTGGTCTATTGTTTTTGTACACTGTAATATTTTTATCTGGTTTTGGTATTAGGGTAATTACCTAATGAGGATAATTTTGATACCTTAGAATGAAATGGAAAGTGCTCCCTCTGCTTTGTTTTTCTGGAAATTAGTACCACTGTCATTTTAAATATTTTGTAGAACTCACTATATTAATATTTATTGGTTGTTTTATATTTATCTGTTTGCTGCTTGATCTACTCTAGAAGGATGAGAATCCTTTTCAGATAAGCTCATGTTATATCTATCTCTGTGTCCCTTACAATAACTAACAGGCACTGTGTGATTTGTGTGTGTGTGTGTGTGTGTGTGTGTGTGTTGTTATTTTGTAAGTACCTAAATGATCAACTATATGATGTAGTTAAATATAGAGTTTAAGATATGATAGTCCTTTAACTTCTGGGGCGGGGGGGATGGTAGAATCAAAAATAATATCAAGGTGAGAATCATGTCCAAGTTAGGAGATTTTAGAGAAACTATGGAAGTAGAAGGGACAAGAAGGAAAAAAAAAAAAAAAAAAAAAAAAGGAAGGAAGAAAGAAAGAAAAAGAAAAAGCCAGAGAAAGGAGGCAGAAGAACCATGGCACACATTGATGGAGATTGGATGTTTAGGTCAGGACACCTGAGCAGGAGCACATTTGCTTAAGAGAAAGAAAGGTAAAACAGTGGTGTTCTTTCACCAGAATGCCATTGAGAATATGGGTAATGGTAAGAGCCTTTAAAAAGTTTGCGTTCAATTGGTTGGCTTAGGAAAATCATGGCCATGGGTCTTTAGGGAATGGATTTTTGGTGGACCAGTCTAAAACTGTAGTCCTATTAGTGATCCCTGTTAGTGGGACCATCTTTGTGGCAATAGCTGGCTCATCAGTCTGAAGAGACATTATTTTGCAGAAGGAAGAGCCATGAAGGAAATAGGCACTTGTTCCCAGTCAGCTCTTTAGACTCAAAAAGAGGGAAGATACGATTAGATCTTTATTTTTCTGTGTCGCATCAAGGAAACCTCTTGGTGTTAGAGGACTAGAAATCCTGTGTGAGGATCTGTGTGAACTGTGGAAGCCCTAATCGGTAATTCAGTCCTTCCCTTGTGGATGCAGGAAGTTCAGCCAAATATAAGAAGGGATAATTTATAGAAAGATTCCACCCTTAGAAAGAACGTACCATTCTGCTGTCATGTATACACAGTAACAGTGCACTACTCTTCAGGGAAGGGAATTTCAACCTTGGCTGACTGGTAAGAATCTTCTGGATTGTGTACTAGGTATACCTCTTCCCTAGCAAACCACAGACATTCTTCTTTAACAAAAATGGGATCTGGCCCATGAATCTTCATATTTTAAGGATGGTCCCATGTTTCTGGTGATCAGCCAGGTTTGGGAACTCCTGAGTTAGTGAACATTTCCATGTGAAGAACCATCAGAGAAGCGAGGGAACATAGTCTTGGGCTGTTTGCAGGTGAACTATGAAGAGCTCAAATGGAAACAATGTGAAGTTTTGGTAGGAACAGGGATGAGGAGCCATTTTGGGCTGCTTCGCTCAAGCATAACTAGCTCCCTCACCTTTTCATTTTATATTTTTTATCTGTTATGAACAGGAAAACAACCTTCCCAGCCTTTTGTCAATCTCCGCATTTCCCTACCAGAAAAGAGGAGAAGAGAAAGAGAAGAACCAAAAGGGAAGGAAGGAGAAGGAAAGCGAGCACGAACATATTTGTGTACATTAACCCACTTCTAGGCAAAGACGGTACTACAATTCCTGCTTTTTTTTATTTTGTATTTTAATGAAAACATTAACTTGAAAAATTTGGTGTTGACAAAGGCTGATGTGAGGCCATTTTTTAAAAGCTTTGATAAAGACAAATTGAACCTTTTTTTTTTTTTTTTTTTCTGAACACATGTTATGTTGGCTATGATCACTTGTTCTGGACTTATTCTTTGAATTTCTGGACATGGCCTAAGAGAATCACACCTGTGTGTTGGGAAGACTCAAGTCCAAGCAGTGTTGTTCCTATAGAGCTCCCCTTTAGGAAATGCCTTTGGGTTCTCTTCATTTGATGGTGGCTGGGGTAAGGAGAGGGGGAAGAAGGTAGGTCAGCCTTACCTGGAGCATTTCATGGTCTTCAGGGATATTTCCAAACCCTAGCCTTGCTCTATGGCTATCAAAGACTTCCTGAATGACCTCAAGTAAAATGCATACTGCTTACAGAGGAGAAGTGAAAACAAGAGCTTTACAATAAGAATAGGGCAGTGAAAAATGAAGTAGTTTTTAGGTGTTTTAGGCAGCCATCCCAGCTTCCAACACCACCTCTCCCTCCCAACCTCATGTGGGGATGCCTTAAGGAAGAAATATATCGTCTCTTTTTTAAACATTAGACCATTTATACTTCTCTAAATAATAAGAGAATTCTGAATCGTTCAGCAAAGTCCTGTTGGCCAGATTCTGAATTCAATGGGAAAAAGTACACACACGTTCTCTTTTTCTACAGTTTTGGGCAAAGTGGCTACGATCCCACAGAAATCTGGGGGTGTAAGAATGTGTGTGTGTGTGTGTGTAACAGCACGCTCATTTCTCTCCTCTCTCTCTTTCTCTCTTTTCTTCTGGATTGTCCCCCAGTACGCAATCCTGAAGCTTGGCCTCACGCTCTCGGGTCTTCCCTTCTTATTTATTTCATCCCAGTCAGTGAGACCTCTCCGTCCCCTCCTCTGGTCCCTTCTTTCTGTGGTTCCCAGAGAGGAACGTGAGTTTTGAAAGTGTCAGAACAGTGTAAATGCTGATGTATAGGCCACAGTTGTTTCTCTCAAAGGCCTGCGGAGCCCTCCCCTCTCCTCTGTTCCCTTCAAGTTGGGAATGATTCATCAGCTGGCCTTTAGCAAGAAAAGAGGCCGGCCTGAGGTCTCAGGCCTTTGACCTCTGTGAAGAGAAAGGTCACACTGAGCGCAACTGTGCAAGCGACAGGGCAGGAACCACAGGCATAGAAATCGGAGGCAGGGGCGCCCAGCCCGGCGAAGGGGGATGGTGGGAAAGAGGGGGAATTTAGAAAAGTTAAGAGTATATTTCTAAGAGACTCAGTGGATCAGCTGACAGCGGGGGGCAGGGGTCATATTTATGCTTGATTTCCTGAGCATGTTACAGTAACATCTGCTTGTTAAGGGTCTTTAAGAAATAGGCATGAAGTCCAACCACTTCTGACCTCCTTCTACAGAAAGGGACAGGCTAAGGATTAGGGGTTCCTATTAACATTTGTTTGAGACTTAATGACCCCCCCCTTGCCTGGACATGATTTGTCAGCTTCACCCCATTTCTTTTTTATCATCTTGTTAAATATTTAAATAAGCACCCCCACCACCACCACTGATGGTCAGCGGGATAGTTTAAAACTGCAGAAAAAAAAGATGTGGATTAGGGGAGAAATATGGAATGGCAAAGATAACCAAAGCAACACAAAACACAACAACAACGCGGGGGATTCTTTACATGCTGAGTCAAATCGTTTCATAGAAATTTTCGACTTTGGACATCATAGAATAAAATTACCCAGAAATTGTAATGCCCTATAGTATTTGTTGCAGAGATTGGTGTCTGAAATTCAAACTAAGGACAGAAATCACAACTGAGGGGAGGTTGAGGACAAAACCTTGATTCCACTCTTTCATTAACCTTTTTTCTTTGAGTCACTTATAGGTCTTTTCCACAGATTTCCCTTAAAACAAAAACAAAAACAAAAACAAAACAAAAACAAACAACAAAAAAAACAAACCCTAGTTTTTTTTTTTTTGCCTCCCAACACCGAAGAATTAAAGCTCTTATGTGTCATTCTCTTTCACCTTCAATTTCTCTGGCCCAAGTAATGATCAATGGAAGCATAAAGCAATTTTTGGAAAACGGTTTGGAGGAAGAAGAAAATGGCTCCGAGGTGCGAAATTCTTTTTCTTCTTTCTTCTGAAGAATGCTGGCCTTGTATCTGTTGGCTTCCCCACTGCGCATTTTGCCCAAGTTACAATGATCAGATTTTGGTGTTTGCATTTCTCATGATTTTTCTTCAGATATTTCTGGAAGGATTCTGCTGGGTTTTGGGGAAAAAATCTCTCCGTGCCGCTGCAGCCAGGAGCAGGCATCGTTGGTGTGTGGTGATGCCTTAGCCATTTCCACCAATTTGCTGTAGCCTATAAAGCCTTTCGTGAATGGAGTAAAATTCCGGAGCTGAGGGAAGAGATTGGAGGTAGAAGATATTGATGTTAGCTAAGGGGAAAGAAGTTAAAATAAGCAAATATGTGATATCAGGGAAGGCAGCCTCTTTTGGGCTCCACGTCCATAGCAAAGTTCCCATAGTCCAACCTTCCATGTAACTGTATGAAAACAACATGTTTGCTATTTAGAGGGGATTGCCTTGGGGAAATCAGATCTGCAGAGCAGAATAGATGAGCATGGATGGGACATCTTCAAAGACAAGGGATTGGGAGTGTGTGTGTGTGTGTGTGTGTGTGTAGTTGGTGGTGGGATGGCTGATAGGAGCTGTTCAAAACCACTTTGTGATTATAAATAATAAAAAAAAATTCAATCGGAAGTGCGTTCTGCCAAACTTGACAATAAACCTGCTAGCAAGGCATTGAGATTTTCTTAATCAGGGTCAGACCCACAAGCATAAGGCCAATGAGTTCAGTGGGAAAAATGACTCTTCTTCCCTGTTTTTTCCCCCTTTCCTTTTCTCTTTCATTTGGAAGGGACCCCCTCATAAACATGCAGAGCAATTTTCCAGTACATTAACCCAGGAGGGATCCTCTCTCTGTCGGTTCAAGAGACGGAAAAGTTGAGAAGCAGGGGGAAGGGAAGATGGATGGGTCTGGGATATAAGAGGGGGCAGTTTTTCCACTGTCCTGCCCTGTACACCTAGGACAAAGGCTTCATTGACTGCAATGCTTGACATCAGCCTCATAAACTAGTAGTCAGGCACAAAAGGTCTGACACTTGAAAGTACAAGTCTCTGCCTCCTTTCCATTACAGCTGTGCAGGGGGGTTGGGCCTAACAGTGGTGTCCCTTTGTCAGCCCCTAGGACAAGAGGTGAAGATAAATAGTGTTGACTTTAATGTAGTCACACAATTTTGCTATTTCCCCAAAGACAACATTTCCTCCCAGGCCTCACATCATGGCCCCAGGAGATATAACTCTGCTCCCTTTGGCCAGGGAGCAAGGGTAGAGCTGACCTAGGAGAACAAGGAAGGCGCAGAGTGGCCGTGTGGCTGGAGGGCAGAGGACGGCACGGGCACAAGTACAGAGTCGTGGGATCTGTCCCTTGTCCTCTGTGAGGAGTGGTATGGTTTTCATGCATTCCAGCTTGGTCACAGTGGTTTCTTTTATTTTCTTGAGATCCTGGAAATGGTCCTAGAGTGGGGGCTGGGGGAAAGTTTGCAGGAAGCAAGACTGAGAATCATGTACAATTAAATGATTTAAAGGATTTTTAAAAACTACTCTGGTATCTTTCTGATTGTCACAGGCCAGAGAGTAAAATGCTTTCCTGGGAACATTTTGTAACAAGACAAAGACAAGCACTTGGGTAGAATGCGAGACTTCAAGAATTCTATGTGGGGAAGGATGGAGCACGTTAGCTGTGTGGTCTATTGTGTTGGGCTTGGGCTATCACGATCATTTGTTTTTATGTGACTGGGCATTAACACAGGTAAACCTTTTGTCTTTTTTTTTTTTTTTTTTTTTTTTTTTATGTTAGGGAAGAAAAACCTTGAACTATAGAACACAGAACCCATTTGGATTTGATGGCTTCTGACCAAGTTCAATTGATTGGAGAGGATCACCTTCCCTGAAAATCATCCTAAATCTCCTGACTGCATAGTGCCATTTTGGATCTGTCTAAAGAGGCTTTATTGGAGGATCATATCTGAGCCACCCCAGTGATAGGCACCTCTCTCTAATCAAACCTCCTTGTCTTCAGAATGGACTCTAGGAGCTTTAGAGTGTCCAGGTTCTAAAGAACTCTTTAAGAGTATTTTATGGCAGAGAAAGAAACATGTGTTAGTTGAAATACCTACTGGTCCTTTCTATCCAAGCTGAAGAAAAGTTAGAGACATGAATGCCAGAGAAAAGTTCTATTTAAACACCAGCAGTGGAACTAAGATCAATCATACATTAGTTCAGCTCTAACTTTTGGCCCAGTTTTCCTTCCCAGTTCCCTATCTTCTACTTATGACATTTCTTTGCATCATTTGAGTATATATTTTGGAAATTAATTCTCTAAATTATTTCAAAAGCTTTATTCTATACAACTCTGCTATCATTGTGTTCTAGAGAACATTGGTCGAGGCTAAGATTTAAAGATATCTTCATTAATGGGAAAATTCTGAGATCAGATCCTTTCTGTGAATCTTTTAGGTATACAAATTTACTCTAAAACTACTGGTTGCAAGTTGGAAAACAAGTATCTTGAAAACAGAATACATATGGACTAGTTTCCCCTTCACATGAGTTTAACGTCTTCTTTGGGTGAGGGCTGTAGCTTAGGGATTTCCTTGTGAATTTAACAGCACTTGTTTTGAACTTACCCTCGTTTGCTTTTCAATGGTATGTGGCAATAATTTTGACTTACTAGTAAGGGCATCATGTTTTGAAGAAGGAGAATTTCCCCAATGGCCTTTTGTCTTTACTTTTGGAATTCCTGAATTCACTCTTTCTGGTGTATACTTAGGGTCATTTATACTTCAGCAGAGCCTTGATTGTTTCCAGAAACCATAAGTTAGGTCAGAATGCCACATCCATTGTCATCTCCCAGATCTGGCTTCTGGGAAAATAGCAGTAGGAATCTAATGATGTCCCCTGCCTGGTCAATTGTCCCCTTCCTCTTCCCAGAGCCTTAGGGCTCTTCATTTCTCTGGACTTTTGGACATTCCTCTGGGTTTTCTTCACCCTGCATCACCTGGGCTCTCAAACAGAAAATGTCTTTTGGCAGCTCTCAAACATGAAGCACTGAACATCTCTGTAGCAAGAAAAAAAATTGCATATGAGCAAATAGAAACCCAGTTTGTAGCTGGAGGAAAGAAAGAAGTTCAGGCTCTATCTAAGGTATTCTCATATGATGATGAGATAGGAGATTCTAGAAAATTTGCTCAGCTTTCACATTGCCTTGGATGCCTCTCCTAGCCCATTCTTTTTGATAAGTTACATGGTACCACATGTGTTCTGTGCCATGAGATCATGAGATGTCTAAAACAGAGAATGAGAATTCAGAGCAGATCTTCTCACCAACAGGAAGTGACTGGACTTGTTTCTACTCTTTCCCTACTCAATTTCACTTCTATCTCCTGAGTCAAAACACAGGAAGAACTTTCTACCTGTAAGTTTCTGGCAAACCCTAGGGTTGAAAATGTCCCCAATGTCTTCTTCTGCCCTTTTCCTTGAGGGAAGTCAGCAAGGCAGTTGGCAAAACTCATGGGTTGGGTCCTGAGAAGACCTCATCTCTAGTCTTTGCTCTCTTAATTGAGCTTGGAAAACCATTTTACTCCCTCAGTTTTCTGATCTTTAAAATGGGCAAACCACACAGCTCTGAAAGACTTTTTGTTTTTCTTTCTCACTTGATCCCTTTTTTTCTAACAGCGAGCTGCATTGTAAGTAATCCTGGGGGGGAAAAAAGACAATGGTTAAGAAAACAACGGGACATTGAAGAATATAATCTCAATTTAAGGTGCTGTGGTATCCCCTCTAAAAAAAAAAAAAAGAAAGAAAGAAAAGAAAAAGAAATCAGTGAATTTCATGGATATAAACGACCAAGCATTTCTTCTCCATATTTAGGCCTGGGACATAGAATTAAAATTGGTATATCTTTGGAGTTTTCTTAGTTCTACTTGAGGACACAAAGTTTTGTAAACACACCATTAAAAAAGGACTTTCCAGGCAGAGACCTCTGCATGTGGATGCCCTCATGGGATTCAGCAACTGGCCTGAATCTCCCAGTCTGAATCAGAGTTTAAGAATTCTTTTAAATAAACATTTGTGTTCTGGCTTATCAAAAGTCTTACTTTCTGACAAAACCCTATTTTCCTTTGCAGCCTCTAAAACCTTTCTTGTAGGTAAAATGAATATGTCAATCCATTTATATTGATGCTGAGACAGCCTCTGGGCCACATTGTGAAACTGGTGTGTGTATTGGGAACCAGCTTGAGTCAGCAAGGCCTTTCATTGTATCTCCTTGTCTTTGTCTCCTAGAACTAGACTATCCCTGCAAATGAAAGGAAGAGATGTTGTTTTCCATCCAAAGACTGAAGAACTCACTCTGTGCAGAGCACAGCAGTAGCCCTCATGCCCTGGGTCCTTATAGAACCAAGGCCACAGGAACATAATCAGGAAAAGAATGGTTGTGTTTGTTTTGTCCCTCTTCTCATTGATGTTGGCACCAAAGACTTCTGTTGAGGTTGTGTGATTACTTGGGCACCTTGATGCCAAGGACATGGATCCCTTAAATTAAGGAGTAACCATTGTTTCTAGTACTCTCTAGCCTTATTTTGTGCCTCAGTGATTCAACCTCATGCGATAGTAACTTCGTAAACACGTTCACTTCAGTGACCTAGGAACCTGAAACTTGGCATATCTCAAACTCAATTCCTGTCTCCCTTTAGAAGAAGGGACTCTGCTCCCTCCTTCATTTGCTTGTTTGTATGATGATCATTATCTTTGTTGTTCAGACTCAGAAGTTTAGTTGCATCTCTGAATTTTGCCTTCCCTTTCTCTCTTGCTTCCTTTTTGCTAACGGCGGTGGGGTCCCACTGAATCTTTCTCGCTTCCATGTCCTGATGCTATCCTCTCTATTCCTGTGCTATCCTCTCAGATGGTCCTGTCTGAATTGCCACCATACCCTTCTGAGTTTGTTTTTCATCCCTTACCCAATATGATTCGCTGCTCCCGCCATCTTTCTCCTACTTATGCGCTCATGGCTTGTGCTTCATGCTCGTTTTTCCACCCAGAACAAGGTATCTTACTTTTTTTTTCATACATTTCAACTCACATTCTTTAGCAAGCCTGCCTTGACCTCTCTAGAGCTCAGTTCATGCTTTCCCTCTGGATGTTAATTAGCATTTACCATGTCCTTCATTATTCTCACTTGAGAAAACACATAAAATACCTGATGCAGCCTTCTAGAAGTTCTTTGCATAAGATCATGGGAAGTTTCTAAATCTGGTCAGGAAGTTAGGTATAGAGGGTGGTAGTAATAGTGACAATGGTTATATATTATATGTATCATATAATATATATATTAATAATAATTAATCACCATCATCATATTGACACTAGTTATTATTCACTGAGTGGCTTTTATGCTCCAGGAACTTTTCTGCACATTTGACTGTCATTGACTCTTTAATGCTGACAATAACCCTATGAAACTATTATTCAATACCCCATTTATCAGATGCAAAAGTCAAGGCGCAGGCAGTCTCCATCCAATGAAGAACAAGTTTTGAAAGAGTTCCAAATAATTATAAAAACCCAGAAGGAGAGAGGACACCCATCTTGTTGGGAAAACTTTTGTGAAATAGCTTTAAAAGGAAAAGGAAAGTAATTTGGTATTTTCCATTTCATTGATTAGAAATAGTATCTCTTTCAGTCTCATATTGTTGTAGTTCTATGAGTTCATATTCGTGCTGGATGGTAAGCTCCTTGAAGAGGGATATCAATTCATTTTGTTTCTGCAATGTGTGACTCAGTGTCTTTCATATAGCAGGTGCATGGTGATTGAACTGCTTTTGGTTTTCTTGAGAACAGAGATGCTGCATTTCAGTTTTTGTTTTCTTTTCACTCTTACCAGATATATATGTTGACTTGTCTTCTATTTTGATTGTTGGGAAGTAGGCCACTGAGTATATATACTGTATATATACCAATATAATTAAAATAGTATTTTTTAAATTTCAGTTGATTTTGAAATATATCAGGAACTTTTTGCCTCCATTCTTCCTAGCCAAGCAAGAATGGATTTATGATGGAAGGGATTAAGGCTGGTCTAGGTGAGCTGATTTAAGTTGCTGAAGATTTTCGTACAACCAGCGTTGTTCTCTTGAGTTCTCATTTTGATAGTTATGTCCTTTCTAGTAAATCAGTGGCTTCCTCATAGGGTTGTTGAGAGGATATAATGGAATAACTAAAGAAAGGAAATTAATTAGAAAAGAACTTAGCACATAGCAGTTTCATAGTGTTAAATATCACCATCATCATCACCACCATCATCATCACCATCATCATCACCATCAACACTTGTATCCATATACCCTTACATGTCATTGGATACCAGTGACCAAAATGATGACCATAGTTCCATTACTAACATCAATAGTACACTTGGTTATGTGGCCTCAGTAGAAGATTTTTTTTTGAAGATTTTATTTATTTATCTGACAGACTGAGATCACAAGTAGGCAGAGAGGCAGGTAAGAGAGAGAACTCAGAGAAGCAGGCTCCCCGCTGAGCAGAGAGCCCAACGCAGGACTCGATCCCAGGACCCTGAGATCACGACCCGAGCCGAAGGCAGAGGCTTTAACTCACTGAGCCACCCAGGTGTAGAAGATTTTTAATACTCAACTCAGTTAATCTTTCCAGAGAAAAGACATCGTTGTACTTCATTGATAGACAAGGGGGAATCATCAATTCTCATGCATCATATTTGACATTCTTTTGGGGGAGGGGGCTGCAGTATCTTCTGCTTGGGGAAAGTATCTATGACTCTCCACACACACCTTTCCACACCTCCAATTTGGTCTCTAACTTTTCAACATTCTTGATGCCAGTGCGGATTCCGTTTACCTGCCTGTCCACAAATACATTTATTTTAAAGTTCATTTTAAAGTTTACTAGCAAGTAATAGCTCTGGAATGTCTAAACTAAAACTGAATTTATGATTGGCCAAAAACTTTTTTCACAAATCATTTGTCTTTTAAATTAAATGCATTTAAAAACCATGTTAAAAAAAGAAATATTTCTTTTTCTTTCCTTCTTTCTTTCTTTCTTTCTTTCTTTCTTTCTTTCTTTCTTTCTTTCCTTCTTTCCTGTTGTTTTCTTACAGATGGAAGGGGTAGGCTACAGAGTAGGAGCGAGAGAGAATCATAAGCAGCCTCCACATACCTCCCAAGGCAGGTCTTAATCTCACAACCCTGAGATCATGAACTGAGTTAAAATCCAGAGTTGGTCACTTAACTGAATGAGCCACCCAGGCAGCCCCCATCAGTGCTTTCTTAAACAAGAGTATCACTGAAACACAAATGAACATTCAAGAGACTTTGATGGGAGTTTCTGGTTGTGTGCTATGTTTTCCTTAAAAACAGTGATTTTTAAAAAAATAAATAATGATCATTTTCAAGCTACTTTATGAATTAATTGATATAATGAGTTGACTGGTTACTTCTAATCTGAATCCATGTGTAATCAAGTTTTCTGTGACACACAGAGAGATCATAAACCAGATCTACACCAATTTGAACTGGGTCTCAGAAAAATATGAATGCAATAGTAAGCTTGAAATGGATACTTTAACGCTCAAAGTTTTTTCTGTTTGGAGTTTTAAAATACACATTTTCTCAGTACTTAAAAATTATAAATCCTCAAAACAGAATTTTAAAATTTTGAAAAACTGTATCAGAGGATTACTTTGTTTTGATATAATCACTCAAGGATAACCTTGAATAGCATTCTACTTTAATTTCTTGTCCATGGTGTGTAGAAGTGATGTACAAATATGTAACAATTAGTACTGCAGAGGCATTGACCAATAAGAAACATTGCTGTATGTAAGCAATCAATATGGATGAATTATGTTTTGCTGAATACCATCACTATTGTACATATACAAATATCTATGCTGAATGTATACATTTATAAGTTTGTGTACTTGTTATGTATACATATATAATAAGTGGTTTTATAAATTATATGTTTGAATACAATAATTGCAATATTTATGTTTAGGTTATCCTAACTATTGTTTATCTCTGAATAATCTGTGACAAAAAAATAGAATAGTTACCAGGCATATTAGAAATGTAAGTTTATTTTGGGGGAAGGATGGATTTTCAAACTACTTAACAGACACATTCAAAACACCTGTCTATTAACAATGAATATGGAAAGTGTAAATCATTCTTAGCAAGACCATAGAAAAGCTGACAGAAGAACTCTTTGGGACAATATTTTCCCATCTCTGACGAGATTACAATATGGAATTTTAGATAATATGTATGGCTTTTTAAGTCATTTGCTTGCACTCTTTTCACCAATTAATTAATTTTTTAGCACCATTCCCCAGCATTTAGCCCTCAAAAATATTTTATTCTATTACTTTAAGTATTTTACTCTATTAAAACTTCATTTGACTCCAACTTCATTGTTTGAAAACAAATGGAGCATATCTAGGGTGAATTTAACAAAGTTCTGTAAGAAGCAACATGGGGGGTGCCTGGGTGGCTCAGTGGGTTAAAGCCTCTGCCTTCAGCTCAGGTCATGATTCCAGGGTCCTGGGATCGAGCCCTGCATCAGACTCTTTACTCAGCAGGGAGTCTGCTTTCCCACTCCCTCTCTTTCTGCCTGCCTCTCTGCCTACTTGTGATCTCTCTGTCAAATAAATAAATAAAATCTTTAAAAAAAGAGAGAGAGAGAGAGAAGCAACATGGTATTCTGGATATGTTGTCATTGTGTTGGTATCAGTAGACTTTTCACACATTCTCAATGAACAGTACAGTTCACCTTGAAGCTGGCGTGTTTAGATATCCTTCCCCAAGCGACTAATCATGAACTTGTAAATTTACAAGGGACTCTTGAAGTATTTTTGAGACATGAGGGGAAAGGGAAGGGGCTCCATCTTTCTGCTTAAAACTCCAAAGAGTTTTAGTCTTAGTCTTGGGAAATCAGAAAGGATTCATCTCTTATACACAATATGGGCTTATGCCAAGAGTCACCTCTTTGCTGTTAGGGTAACCAGCATGCTCACGTGATTGTGAAGGAGTGTTTCTTTGTTATAATACATCTACCCACACTGGTTGGTTATTCCAGAAGTACACGCACCTGAGCAGGCATTGAGATGTGAAAAGCCAAATAAAGAGCCGACTGGAAATTAGATTTCCCCGCCAAACATGCACTCCATCACACATGGCTAGCCGATCGCAGAGTTTTGTGTGGAAACACACACTTTTGCCTCTATTCGCCCCCACCCCCCAAAATGTCCTGTATCGGGGAATTCACTGCATCAGAAAAGAGCGATTTCCAGCCTCATTTGTGTTTGAAACATGAAAACAACATAACAGCTGCATGCCGCATTGAATAAGGAAGGCACACATGCATTTAAATCACTTATATCTTACTTTTTTATGATGCAATTGTGAATTATGTTCTTTTTGCATCTGTAATTAGAGGGCAGAACAGATGGTGAAAGCTTCGTTTAAAGTGATGTGTCCATTAAAATAACCTATGCTGCCAAATGATTGTTCACTCTAACAGGATATTCATTCACTATGGCAGGCACTTGGCTGTCCTGAAATATGTTGCAAAGGCCCCTGGACTATACACGACGCTTATTATTTTTAAGGGCTTTCCAATAAAAGGGTTCACTGTAGCACGGCTAACTTTGTACCTCATTTATCTTCCGAGCATATGTTTTACTATATTGTTCTAATTAAAAAGTGACCTTGTGTATAATGATCAGAACTCAGTGGTGAAAATGATTCATATAGGAGCTGTGGATATGAGAAGACGGTCCAAGCCATATTAAACCACAGCAGCAAGGTGGGGGCAAGGGCCGTGGCTCAGAGCTCAGAGGGAGAAAACCTTTTCCCAAGATCATAGTGCAAAAAAGTTTCAAAGATTCTGCTCAGCTCAGAGACACATTAGCCTCTTATTACACATTTTGTGGAGAAGGGTTTTGAAGAAAGAAAAAAAAAAAACCCACAAGGCTAAAGGTCATCATGAAATTCAGTTCAAAGAAGACGCTCCTATAAAATTTAGTTATTTTCCACTTGGCCAAAGCCAAATACTGACTTCTACACTGTTGAAAGCTATTGGAGATGCGTTTTGTGTTGTTTGGCTTGGCCAAAATACGTTGAAACTTTCTGAACAGTCAGATTCATCAGCACTAATAATAAATATTATTGAATTTTTATTTTTATCAACTTCTGAGGACAGAGAGCTTTCAAATGTCATTTCATGGAAGGTCTAGAACATACGGTAGAAGAGGAAATAGTTTTAGAGAGATTAGGAAAGTGATCCTACTCACCCAGCTGGTAATAGAATTTTTTTTTAAAGAACATTGAAAACAATTGATGAAAACATCAATGAGCTTTTCATGTAACTTTTTAGTGTAGTTTCTTGGGAAAAGATTTTCTAAGTCAAAATTGAAAATAAAAAAAAATCAAAAGCACACATTAAAAATCTTGCTAGCAAAATTAAATTGCAAACACCTAACTAGGAAAAAAAAATTGTAACTGATATGAAAGGAAAAGTGTTATCCTTAATATGTGAAGAGCTCATACAAATCAATAGGAAAAATACTGAGATTTGCTTCAGGAAAATACTGCAAGGACAAAGCAGTTTACGTGAAGAAATGCAAATTGCTAATTAAAATAATCAGTTGTTCAACTTAGTTTGTTGTCAGACTATTTTCAAATAAATAACAAGAAGTAATATTTCCAACTAAAATATTGGGAGCCATTCTTAAAATGTTCATACTCGTTCCTGGTGAAGATTCAGTGATAAAACCATTGTGGTAAGGAAACATATATTAGAACTATCTTTCTGGAAAGTATTTGAATCATTTAAATTGGGAACATAAAAACTGTGTGTGTTGTAGCCATGAATTCTACTTTTACAAGTCAACACTAAAGAATCTTACGCAAACCTGGACAAAACTTTGTGCACCTGGATATTAATAATATTTATTGAATTAAAAAAAAAAAAACTTGACGACCACCTAAACACCAACACCTGGGTCGTAGTTTAGTGAGTTTTAATATTTTTATATAATGCTCAAATACTTTGTCATTAAAAATAGTGTTCTACAGAAAAGAAACTGACAGTTACCAGAAGGGAGAGAGAGGGACAAAATGGGTGAAGGGGAGTAGGAGGTCCAGGTTTCCGGTTATGGAATGAATAAGTCAAGGGAATAAAAGATACAGCAGAGAGAATATAGTTAATGGTATTGTAATAGCTTTGCATGGTGACAGTTGGTGAAGACAATGTAACATACAGACTTGTCGAATCACTATGGTGTACCCCTGAAAACTAGTGTAACATTGTGTGTCAACCATACTTCAGTTAAAAAATTGTATTAAGTAAACAAATAATTAAAATGTTCTTTAAAGTTGGATCTGTTTGCAGGCAAGGAGGAAACGTTATGTAAGAATGGCTTATCGACCTACACATGTTCCAAAATTCATTAAGAAAATTCATTTCTGGCAAACTGAATTCCGTCTCTCAGTCATCCTTCCCTTAGATTTTGGTTTGTCAATGAGAGATTCTCATACTTGGGCAGTTTTTCTGCACCAGCCTTTTTGTGAGTAGTTAATGATCTGTAAACACTGTTTAAATGCACCAGGGGAGTTCGCCATTTAGAAGTATTTTGCAGGGAGCCCTTTTGTAGGAGGAAAAGTCTTGAGATAATACAAATATATAGCCCTACCCAGGTTTTGATTGGTTTCGACATTTATTTAAAATCCTTTCAGTGGAGCTTCTAGTCATATTAAAAGTACTTTTATTTCTGAAAAAAGGAAAAAAAAAATCATTCCCATTTTACCAGAGTAAATGTTTTCCCCACCTTCTTTGGGAAACTTTCCTTTGGCCTTGTAGTAGGAGGTTGTGCTGTGGATGTTGAGGACATTTGAGTGACAGCGGCTTGGTCTTTGGATTTTTTGAATTGGGGTTTAAGGAATCCCATAAATATTCTTTCAGCTTTTTGGTGAGCATCGTCAAGCTGGGGTGGGGCTGACGGGTGTGGGAGCAAGAACAAATTAAATGAAGCAGCTTTGCATTCCTCCAAGAGGGATTTAGAAATACCATGCACTCGACACTCCAGGGGAAATGCTGTGGAAAGTGACAGCTCTCCCCCACTCTGGATGGTAGGAA
Source organism: Mustela lutreola (assembly GCF_030435805.1). NCBI lineage: Eukaryota > Metazoa > Chordata > Mammalia > Carnivora > Mustelidae > Mustela > Mustela lutreola. The sequence goes on along the minus strand of NC_081296.1, from coordinate 20,882,649 downwards.
TTCATAAGGTTCCCTGCCTCGACTTCCTACCTGACTCTCACGTAACTTCCCAGTGTCCCCAAAATGTCCTGATGAGGGCTGATGATAATTAACATCAGGCTCAAAGGAATATCATGAGGTTGCAGAGATGCTAATATGGAAATGATTCTCAATCCTGCATGGAGGGGGGCAGGGCATGGTCCCAGCATTTCCTGCAGGCTGGGTGTTTGGATTACTCTCTTGTCGAACTCCACTCTGGACTGGGAACTTTCCCAGCGCCAGTGGAAAGCCTTCGTCTTCATTTCTTCCCAAGGGCTTACTCCAGACACTATCATAGGGTCCGTACCTCCTTGTCTTAGAAATCTGTGTTTTCTTCTCTTTCGCTGGACTCCACCGAAAGTAAACGTTTCTGAGTGGAGTGTTATGTTTTCCACTCCTCCGAGGCTGCCTATGTATTCCAAGGATCAATAATTCTGCCAGGGTTTTTCTTATTTTTATTTATCAGCCTCTCTTCCATCATCATTAGCTACTTCACACAAGGCTCTGGACAAAATTTAAAGGTGATATACCTGTCCATTAGGATCTTAGAACCTAGTTTCTTCATGACAAATTGGGACTCATCAGTACTGAAGAAATTAAGTAGTTGGCATTCGAGAGTCAGACTTTTCACACATGTAAAAATATTCCAGACCTCTTCTTTATTGATTTAAAATGGAATCACGACATGAAAGGAGTTACAGAACTAATATCAGATGAGGAAAAGCTGACTTTACATTAAAATATGGTTACCAAACATGCTGGGAGAAAATGGCTCTTTTGTGTTTTTTTTTCCTTTTATTATGAAAACTCAATTTTAAAATATCAATATTTTATGCTGTAATTTTTGATCTCTGACCAAGCAATTTGTCACTGTTGGAATGGTGTTCTGCAGCCACAACTTATATGGTTTTTCATTGTAAAATGGGTCTTTGGTGATCATTCTTTTTCTCCGAGTGCATCTATCTTTCTAGGTTAAGACTTTCGGGCTTTACTTCCCCAAAGGTTACATCTATAATAATTGCGTTACCCTACCTGACAGTGGCCATTTCTCAATTATTCTAACTCCAGTGTTTGTGGTTTCCAGAATGGGTATGTGTCCCGTTTCTTCCCATACACAGATGTTTGCTTAATGAATGCCTGTGGTTTATTTCCTCTGCCCCAGAAAATTAAGAGGCCATACATCAGAGGAGAAAATGCTAATTCAAAGGCTAGGCATGGTTTGGTTTGCTGCTCTCGTCAGCCTGGTGAAATGGTTTAGAATTCTTCTTCGAATGCTTGTTCAAGGGATTCCTTGAGCCTGTGATGCGGGTTTTAATTCATTAAGGTCAGTTCAAGAAGCTTCGTGGCTTTACCTATCTGCCAACCCAGGTGAGTCGTGAGAGTGTGTGTGTGTGTCTATGTGTGTGTGTGTGTGCTCTCCCTGAAACCTTGAGCATTATTCATTCTAATTGTGAAGGAAGGTGATGACTGACATGTTCTCACAGAGGACAGTTTTCAGGTCTTGAAGAGATCTGTTGGGATAAACACCCTCAAGATAATAGAGTCAGGCAGGACAAAAGCAACATCATTGTGAAAATGCCTTCAAGCTGAAATGTTCTGATGGAACTAAGCGCGGACAACAGACACAAACTGCCTAATGTGGTATGTAAAGATAGCAATAGCCCTTAATAGCAAACTGTAAAATGAAGCATTATGTTAGCCAGCAGAAAGGAAAATGCAAATTGATTCCTTTTTTGTTTAGAGGTACGTGCTTATCAAGGTTAGTAGGTATTCAAGGTCTGTGACACCAGAGTAATTTGTCTTATTATTATACAGTGAAAAGGAGGGTGCTCAGGGCTTTCTGAGTAACTCAGAGAACTAGACAAAATTCTGCAGTCTGGGCTCAGCCCTCAGCTCCACGTATCTCCCACTCTACTGGATAAGGACAAAGAGGTTCCGAATGGAACCTTTTTCCAAAACTGAGATGACAGAATTAATAGTTCTAGTGGATGGTAGCTTGTTATATGTCACTTCTGGTTGAGATTGTAGAATGGAAACTTGCATTTTTGTCTTGAAATGTTTTACAGTTGCCTATTAGGCAAAGGCTGTCCGAGTGCCTTATCTGAGGCTCATGGACACTACAGTCATTCACTGTTCACTCTTACCAATCACAGAGGCTCATTGGATAACAGAGTTTAAGTTGACTGTGAATCGGTTTGGCTGGAATTAAAACCCAACCCAACCACCCAACCACCCAACCACCAGATCTCTAGCTGTACTAAATCTAAAGTCTAGAAGACCCTTTAATGCTGATCTTGTCCCTACCCTGAGGTAACAGCTTCATCTTGGGGTGCTGTCATATAGGGACACTGATTGTTTGATGAAGCTATTTTTGGCAATGCCTTCCTGCATCTCTACCCAGATGGCGACTCAGGAAGAGGGAAGGTGGGAGGGCAGAAAGAATCATACTGACGGGCAAACCTTTTCATTTACAATACTGGGTCACCGCGAGAGCTGCTGAATGTCTTTTTTGAGTACAGGCTATCTGTTATGACAAGGCTGGTTTATGGAGAGCTTGGCAATGGTAAATACGGCTGCTCAGAATTCCCTTTTATTGGTAAGCAGAGAGAAAGTGCAACTGGTCATTCTCACGTTAATGAAACAGATGCAGTCAGCTCCATATAAGTAGAACTGAACATAGTATCAGCTACATTTCTCTAATTCTGAAGTAGGATTTTGGTATTTGGATCTTCCTTCCAGTAGGTTCCTGAGTGATGTGATCTTAATGAAAACATTGAGCCCTTTATTTGGTGGCTTGTTAAGTGATGGGAATAACTAGTGAGTTGTTGCTCTGGGGAATTGCATGAGTACAATACCAAAAATATGTACGACACAATCACTTTCCTCAGGGAACTTTCAGCTGCATGTTTGCTGGTCTCTCATGCTCTTGCTCTGAAAATAAATGGAGCATTCCCCCCGGCCCCCTGGGAATAGATCATTATCTGTTAAGGGAAAAATCACCAAGGAGGTTTATACTAATTAAGAATAATAAGATATTAAAAATGAAACTGCATGAATAGTTTCTTTGGTTTGTAATCAGCAGAAAATAACTGGAACAAGAATCTTATTTAAAAAAATATATATATATCTTCATCGGGAGGGCATGGAAGTTGCCACGAAAAGATGGAATCCAGTGGCCTGAGAATGCATGGAAACACATCAGTGCTGAGGTCCTCCAACAGTTGGATTAGGACCATTCCTCCTGAGTCCTAGAACTAGCTAACTCAGATCCCAGTTACTCTGCTACAGTGAAGAAGCTCACGTAGGAAAGACATCCAATGGCCCAACTTGGGCCAGGGATCTGATCATGCTGTTGCACAGGGAAAACACTTCCTTTCTACCTTTGTATCCTTGATTACACCTACACCACATGTTGGCACGAGAAATGTTGTTTGAAAGAAGGACCAGAGCAGGGTAAATCCGAATCCACACGTGAAGAATCAGGACTTGGAGACGGACACCCTCTCCTTCTTGCTACTTCCCTGAGTTTTGTGGCTGTCCTGGGGACCTTTCCCGTGCAGTCTATAGGTGGCAATGAGATGTTTTTCTCTCCAGCTTTTCTTTTCTTTAGGTCTGATGAGAATGACAGATCATTCAGAAGCAAGCTGTGTTTGGAATGAAACCAACACAGCAACAGTGTTACAGACACTCCAGTCCCTATCGATCTTGACAGGATTTTTATATGAGGATTTTATGACGAAAGCCTTCATATCCCATCACACCTTCCCTCAGCCAGCCACTCCACAGGGAATAGTTGTCTACAATTGGGGGGAAAAAAAAGTCAAGAAAACCAACAACATATAGCCAATTCTCAAAGTAATCAGCTTCCATTGTTTCTTCTTCTTGACAGCACAGACCCACATGCCTTTTGGGTGTATGATCTATTCACAATACATACACTTGATATATTTGGATAGTCACACAAGTTGTTCAAGCATATTCATATATTCAGCAACCTTTCCTGGATATACAGTGATAGGTCTCACATACACACACACACACACACAGACACACACACGAAGGAAAGGAGACAGAAAGGAAAAATATCATTGCCTTCACTCCTTTTCAGATAAACATCATTGATATGTCAGATCTTGGAGTGCGGGGGTAGAATTTGAAATGAGGTGTGTGATTAGGGCTTTTTGACATTTTGTGAATCTCTCTTCCTTTTCCCCGTGTCCATTTTGCTAAATCTGCTTACCAACAATCAAGGCCAGTGTGTTAATTTGCCTAATTTGGAATTGGAGAGGATGCGGATTGATTGTCAACTTCTCTCGGAATACAGGGGAAGGGCCATCTGTTAGGATTAACTGGGTGTGTAAATCCCTTTTGACTCATCTTTTTTGACAACGGGGTGGAAGAGTAACTGGTCGACCACAGTGTTCTCTCTCCTCACAGTAAGAAATACCCTCTCCCTCTGAGAAGTCCATCCGTTAATATTAACAAGGAGAAAGGGAAAGAGTAACTTGGCAGGAAGCTCTGAATTTCCCCTAGACTCGAGTCAAGAGATCATCAAGGAAGGAGTCTAGCTGTAAAGTATACCTGTCTTCCTCTGATGAGAGTGACAACCGGGGTGGCTGGAATCAGAGGGCAGCCTGCTCTCCTTTGGCAAACAAACACCCACTCTGCTAAGTGCCTTTTAATGTGCATTGACTCTGTGTCTAGGAAGAGGACACACAGTTGGCAAGTACGGAGCTGTAAGGGGATAGGTCTGACATGCTGATAAAGCTTCTTGGTTTACTTTGGACTTGACTTTATCATTTACTGAAGGATATTATTAGTGTAGAGATGATAGCCACTCTTGGACTTCTCCAGCGAAAGTCAGTGAAATGTATATGAACGAGAGGTCTGTTATGGAGAATCGTACCTTGTTTGTTCAGTGACTTGGGAATCCTAATCATACAACTCTAAATGAGATAAGCCCTGGAGCAGAGAAAAAGAGCCCACCCAGTTCGGGGCTCCCAGGAAGATGAATGAAAGTCAGTCGTGTTAAAAATGGAAGCTCATCCAGCTCCGAGCATGTGTGTTGTTTTCCTGTACTGAAAATTCGATATTATAAAAATAGATTTGCTCTTTGGAGCCAGATGGCATGCAATACTTCTCAAGTTAAATTCAGCCTTATGACAATGGCCATCACCACCAAGGAGCCACTTGGACCATGAGGCCAAACTATGCAGTTCCTTGTGAGCCCTTTTCATGAAGAAAGTACTTCTGAACCTTTCTGAGTGCAAAGATACACACATATCCCTTGAAGACGGTGGGAATCCTGTTTCGGTGGAATATCTTTTTTGTTCATTTTGTGTTTGCTTTTTGCTTGACTTATTCTTGTTTGAAAAAAAAATAATTAAAAACACATAAATGATAACCTTGGGACTGATCATCCATGAGCTGGTTGCTTCAAAACATTTTACTGCTCATTTTCCAATGGTTTCCTTGATGGATGGATTGATGTATCCATTCATTCAAGAAAGTCTACGATCGCATATGATTGCATGAGATGGTAGGATCTGGAGTCAAATGATATATGTTGACTTATCAGGACACAGTTTTTTAAAAAGATTTTATTTATTTATTTGAGAGACACAGAGAGAGCATGTGAAAAAGAGAGAGAGAGAGATTGAACACCTGTGACCAGGAACAGGGGGAGGGGCAGAGGGAGAGGGATAAACAGACCTCCTGCTGAGCAGGGAGCCTTATGAAAGGCTTGATCTCAGGACCCTGGGATCATGACCTGAGCTGGAGGCAGATGCCCAATCAACTGAGCCACCCTGGAGTCCCAAGACACAATTTTAAAAACCCATGTCTACTTGGGAAAATTTACAGGTGTTTATTTGTTTTTTAGCTCTAGCTTCTATAGTTTACATGAGAGATAATCATAGTAATTGTACCTGAAAATGTCATTTATAAAAGCAATTAAAAAACTGTAAAACACTAGGCAAATACTTTTTCTTCTCTGAGACTATAACTGGGAGTGGGATATTGTGTAAGTTAAGCAAGTAAATATATTTTAAGCATCGATTCTATGTTCAGAAATGTGTCAGGAGTTCTGTAGATAAAAAGGCTAATCTAACAGACTTTTTTTTAAGTAAGAAGTTTAAAGTCTATGAGAAGGAAATATTTTAGTTTTGGAGAAAACACATACTTGGTCATAGAATTTTCTTTAGGTAATTTATTTGCGAGACAAGGCCACCAACATTGTGATTCTCTATGATCCTCATCCTGATTTTGCAATAACTCACATTTAAAGATAATATAACTTATTTTATGATATGCTGCTCTTATGCATAATAAATTATTCATTTTTATTTCCTAATTTCATGGCAGTTCGGAAATTTAGTGGTGAATGTTGAATTAGACTACTTTTATCTGTCTTTTCGAGAACCCAAAATGATTTTCAATAATAATTAGAAATACTCATTTATTTTTAAGAACAGATACCCAATTGTTTTAGCAGAATTTCCAAATGTAAGCTTGTCAGAAAAAGGGTATTTCAATGTTGACAATTCTTTGTAATAGTTTTAAGAATTAAGAATGCACCTTAGGCTTTTGAAATTTGGTTTTCTGATGTGTAAGTGGGATAATAATACCATATTTTAAAGAAGAAAGATGAAAATATGTGTGGAACACCTGTGTTAATTAGGTACAGTTTAAGTTGTGGCAAGAAAGAGACCGTAAGGGCAATAGCTTGGATAAAAAGAAATTCCTCCCTTCTTCAGGTGGTGGTCATGGTGGCTCAGTGATGTGAGAGCTCAGCAAAATTCCATCATGGGTTTTAACAGATCCACTCCCACCATGGATCTCAGCAGCACATGTATACAGGCCAGACAGTTGAGGGACTCGTGAGGCTGGTCAAGGGCATCAGGGCATCCTGGAACATCTGTGGGTCCCACTGCCACAAGGATCCTCAGAGACACCATCATCTACAACCTTGGGCAACATCTCATGACCTCATGATACCCTGCGGGGCTCCTTACATCCCATCTCAGGCTACCTTATTGCATTTTCCTCATAGTGCTGATCACAATTTGGGTGGTTGTTAGTGAAGGCATGTACTCTATGCCAAAGGGGCATTTTACAATATTGTGAAACTCAAGCTTAAAGGTATGGAAACATTACGTGAAGTGCATATGTGTGCATGTAAGTGTGTGTGTGTGTGTGTGTGTGTGTGTGTGTGTGTGTGTGAAGTGATTCATTCAACAAGGCAAAAGAGTCAATTACTTGGGAGGTTTATGACACATAAAAGGGGATCAGAGCCAGCTGGAGGATTCTCACAAGGCGTCTTTGGCCCAGTAGGGTTTGATGAACCAGGAACTGTGACTGCTCTTCCGGAGTCTTCTCAGGGTCTGTGCGGTTACAGCAGAGGGCTCTTATTTCTCCCAGAGGCCATAGGACTTCCCGGCTCAGAGGAGGTGTTCCAGATGGTGCTGCAGGTACGTGTCAGATGGGGAACCAGCATGTGTCCTTGTCACCTTCCCTTCCCCAGAAGCTACTTCCACGCTGCCAACCCCGGGCGCAGGTGCCTGGCTCTCTGCCCTGTTCCTGGAGTTCTCTTTGACATTGCAGCTTGTGCACCCTGCCCCTTGCAGTGTGAGAAATCAGAGGCTCCAGAGGCTGTGGAAGTCCCTCCAAACAGGGGTTCTGGCCCTGCCTCTCATTTACATCTCTCCTCTCTCTGCCTCCCATGTAGCTCAAGAGTTGCAAAGCATCACAGTGTGATATCTCCGCCCAAAGATAGCAGAAGCACCTAATGCCCTTAGTCCAGTCAAGGGAAGATGAACCTGTCTCAGGGGGAGTTTGGTTTTATCTACATTGAAGTTGAGAAGATTTAATACTTCAGCTGGATTTAGAGTGTCCAGAGAGTTCTACTGCAAGGACGGAACACATTGATCTTGCACCGCAAGGTCACATCGAAGGTTGTGGAGAGAGCTTCTACGAGGATCAGAGAATTCTAGGCTATTCCCAGAATTGTCATAAAAAACAATTTTAATTGGCATGCAAAAAATAAAAGAAAACAGGCTTAGACATTTTGTGGCATATTTAACATTTTCACATTTATCAAAATAACACTTTCAGTACACACAAACAATCCAACTGCGTCTTTTTTTTTTTTTTTTTAAATCAGGATATAGTTCCTAAAATATATTGGTGCATGGAAGATGAACCAGTATGGTTTTAGGAGGGGTATATGTGGAGTGATCATTCCTCTTGCTCGCCTGGGACAGTTCCGGCTTATACCCATTGCCCCAGCATCATTATTAACACTCAAAACGTGTTCCAGTTTGGATGACAGATTGTTTGGTCAATTTAGGAATTTGTTTAAACCTGTGCACTGAATGAATTTCTTCCATACCCTACAGGCAGCCCAGTAACTCTATGCAAAGCATGTTCACAGAAACATGGGAAATCTTGGTAGGAGGCAATGTGGGAATGGGCTTCGGGAATGAACCAGAAAGTCATCTTCGTTGAGAGGGCACCGGAAGTTGTGCTGAGAGGATGTGAGGCGCTGGACCAGCCTGTTCTCAGAGGGTGGGTGATGAGATGCTCATGAGGTTTGTGTTTGTTTTAGACTTGGTGTTTTCTATGCCACGGCCCTAGGTTCTACTTCAGCTGATTCTCCAACTCTCCTACGAGGTAGGAAGTATCTGTAATATTATTCTTATTTTTCCCCTAGATGGAAATAAAAAAAAATCAGAGCAACAGGAAATACGCAAGTGCCCCTCTACAGCAAGAAGCCGAACAGGTTCTTGACCCCAAATCTTCGAAACATGAATTCAGAGCGCTCCCCTATTGCAGTGCATAAAGGAGGAGTTACCCAACACTTAAGCTGCTCACGTTGTTAATGCTCGGAGAACATGGTGATCTACAGTGTCCCACGTGGTGCTTGACATGACCAGAGACACACTTGAACATTGGACCTTGAGGAATCAGGTTTCTATCCAGATTCTTCCATCTCCTAAGATCACATGCGACCCAGGATGTTTCTCAGAACCTGTCTTTCATCACTTGGCTCATAGGGAAGGATGAAAATTCCTATCCACTCGTCTGGTTGTATTAACCGAGATTAACGTAACTTGCCTAGGGCGTATAAAGCAGAAGGCACCAAACAATCCCATTTCTTCCTTAAAGTCCGTGTCAAATACTTATGTTTTTAGTACATCCTTAAATTCCAGGTGTGATTTTTAGGATGGAGACACTTGAGGCCATTCCATATTTTTGTGAGTTAAGTCGCTTTTAACCTTAGGGACCCAGTTAAACCAGCTGCTGCATTTGCTGGCAGATAATAATGCATGGGTCCCATCCTTGCTCCTTATAAACACTGAATAAATCTGAAATTCCCTACCACTGGAAAAGAAATTTAATATTTAAAGGTAATTTGACCTGTACATGTGTGTACCATGAATATTTAACGAAACCTATAGCAAATGTATTTATATAGCATTAATCTGAGGATATTTATTTCTTATTCATTTTCTAGAATATTTCCTCAGCAAATGTGAAGTTGCCCTGTGTAAAAGTGCCCAGTTCTAAAGGTGTCCTGAAACGTTGTGGAGTGGAGCTATTGCTTTCCTGCTGCGACTCTCCATGCTACCTCTCTTTGCCCCCTTAAAAACAAGAGCTGGTCTAAGATGACAAGATAGATCCCAAAGATATGGCCATGAGGTTATGTCTGTGTACCACCCCTTGGACCCTTCATTCTCTTTTATATAATCTTTACAGACATAGAAAAGCCAAGTCCAATTTTTTTCACTTTCCTTAGATATAGATAATTTCAGTCCTTGATGCTACTTCAATGTGAGAGGGCTTTCATTTCAAATGATGTGCACCCTTCCATTTGTTTAGTTTAGTTTCTATAATTCAGAGATTTATTTATTTACTTATTTTTTGGGCTGGTTAGGATACCTGCATGGAATGAGGGAATTTTTCTCTGACGTAGCTTTGACTTTGGGATGTAAAATAAAAGGGGAGGAGCATGTGGGTGGCTCAGTCATTAAGCATCTGCCTGCAGCTCAGGTCAGAGTCCCAGGGTCCTGGAATCTAGCTCCCTGCTTCTCACTCTCCCTCTGCCTGCTTTTCCTTCTGCTTGTGCTCTTGCTCTCTGTCAAATAAAGTATTAAAAACAAAACAAAACAAAACAAAAAACTCAGTCATTTGGTAGACCCATATCCCTGGACCTTCATAAGTATCTCTTCGCCCTGAAAAAAAATTAAAAAATAAAAAAAAGCAAAACCAAACAAATAACATCAACAATAAAAACACTAAACGAAAGATATAACTGGGCATCATTTTGTTATGTTTCACTAAATCACATGTGGTAGATTTGAAGAGAAAAGATACCAGGCACTACCTGGTCACTTTTTATATAGCTTAAAAACCCCAACATATTGGACAGAAAAAAATTACAGAAAAATGAGTATCAACTCCTTTCTGATCCTGGCGGGCAACTGTCACAAACTGGAAAAAGCAGTCTAACCCATTGGTCAAGGGCACTGGGCAGAGCTTCTGAGGAAGGTCATGCTGACCCCGAGTGAGTCACACCACAAGCTTTTTCCATGTTTTGAATTGTTTCCTTTTTTGAAATAACCATGTTCCTCATTAAAATGTTACTGTAGTCGGGACACCAAAACCAATACTTATGACCCACATATTCCTTAAACTTGTCGTTAGCAAGAGGCCATGTTTTGCTATCTAATGGAAGGAAAATAAAATTTAAGATAGAAACTTAAAGGGTTTTGACTATTTAAAAGCATGGAATTCCAAAGGAATGTCTTCCAACAGTACATGCTTAAGAATCGTAGCCCAGAGGCATTGAAAATGTGTTCACGCTACAAGAAATGCTTATGGTGAACATGGAAGTTTAGTTCACGTGTGACTTTATTAAAATAGTCATGAATGTCTGCTCTGACTTTCTCTGACCTTCACAGTCCACTGGATCTTAACCATTAAGCTTGGAGCTGCATTACTTGCTATTGAAGAACTCATTGAAAGCTTATGTTTATACCCACTTGCCATAAATGCCTTTGTGCCTCAGGAGTTTGCCCCTTTTCTCTTCTCCAGTGGGGATGGTCTGTGGGATGTAGTCAGTAGCTGTATCCATGAGTCTGACCATAAGCTTCGAGACCCAGTGGAAACTGTGGAGTAGAACATCAGCGAGTTCTTATGGCTGAGTTCAGCTCCATCTGCTGCTGCTTTCCATGGGCCTGCCATGGTGTGAACCAACACACATGCACAAATATATAATGGAAACACAATTTTCACAAAATATTTATACTTACTGCATGAAATTACATGATGGCATTTTCTCTTTGGGCTGTCTAATGTCATTGAAAAGAAAAAAAAAAATGTTGATCATGACCCTCTAAATGGATTTCTCAGCCCTCTAGTGAATCATAATCTACTCCGTGAAAAGCACTGACCTAAACACCCAGCAAGGTACATCGCACTGAGTATTGGAGCAGTGTTGGGTTTTTAATAAGAGTTTTTACAATGTATTTTTATTTTCTATGAAGGCTGTGCTTGTGTACCTTCTTTAGTAATCTCTTCTCTGTAGCCCAGCACATAGCACAGCTTTTAGTTTTTGTGCGTCACAGAAATTTGCAGCACCCTCGGAGAATTTGGGAGTGGAAGCTGGACGCAATAAGGGGTTGTAGTGGTTTTGAAGCCCAGATAGAGTTGCCAGATAACATACAAGATAAGAGACGTACATATGAGAAAATGTATAAGACAAGGCCCCTGTTAAATCTGAATTTTAGATGAAGAATGCATACCATTTTTGTATAAATTTGTCCCAAATATGACAAGGCCCCTGTTAAATCTGAATTTTAGATGAAGAATGCATACCATTTTTGTATAAGTTTGTCCCAAATATGGCACGGATATACTTACACCAGAAAAATTATTTGTTGCTTATCTCAAATGAAAATTTCATTGGGCATCATTTTATTTGCTAAATATACAGCAACCCTCAATCCTAAGAGCTGTGTTTTCTACTCGTAGTCAGCTAATTGAGTTGAAATTGCATTTCTCTCATTTATAAAATGTGAAGGTTGATTTGGTGAGCATGAAGGTCCCATCTAGGGACTTAATTTTCTCTATTTTGAGATATGAGATTTGGAATATATAGGAGTAACACTAGGTAGTAAATGAATAATATTGAAGAAAATGATCTCAGTTTTTGCATTTATGCTGGAGTTGCATCACATGAACATATATGTAACTTCTGAACAATTAGATAACATCTTCCTTGGGAGCCTGGGGGCCTCAATTGGTTTAGCGGTTCTGGTCATGATCTCAGAATGGTGGGCTGGAGCGCCACGTAGGTCTCTGGGTTGAGCATGCAGCCTGCTTGAGATTCTCTCCTTCTTCCTCTCTAAAAAACCCCAAAATTAAATAATAAATAAATTAAGTAAGATAGTCTTGGAGAGAGAGAGAACAATGTGTGGTGTTGGGCTATTATGCTCCCCCTGTATCTCAATAAACATCTGTCCTGGAGAAAACAGGTGATGAATACTATGAAGCTGATATTTTCTTACCAAGTCCTCGTATTGAGAAATTGCTGGAGTTCCAGCAGCCGTGGATTGTGCCTTCCTTCAAGAAAGACCCGGCCGTTCAGTGGTAAAGAGCACAGTTAGCTGATGGCGCTCAGTGACAGCACCTTCAAGGTGCTGGCTTTGGGGTGCTTGATCAAGGTGTTAGAACATAGGCATAAGTGAGAAGAGTGACGGCCTTGGTTGGAATATGGGGTCTAACACCAAGAGATGAGGCTGACTTGCTGAGAGATTGGCTTCTAGAAGCCTGGAAGAAGAGATGCTCACACTAGGTGAAGTGGCAAAGCAGCATGGTTCTGGCAGGTGGCAGAGACTGGGACGTAAAGGCTCAGCCAGGTGGCCATGCTGGGAGGGATATAAGACCATATCCCACAGCAATGCCTGGACGACTCAGGATTCAAAAGGCTGCTGCGAATATGCCATTATTGACTTCAGTGGAGAGTTCTCTGCAGGGTGACAGGAAGCTTGTTCACAGTGAGTGGTGGGAATGTGGGGATGGTGGAGTCCCAAAGCCCTAGTCACAGGTGGTGTGCATAATCACCAATTCTGGTGACCCCTGTGGTTAATTGTGTGGAGACCGAGATCAGCATGGTAACCAAGAGGCCTCGCCTCACACAGAATTGTGGAGATTGTTGATTGAATGAAAGATGGACAGTTTCCTATGGCCAAAAAAAATGGGCAGCCAATGAGAGTACTGTTTAATAAGTATTATCAAAATAACAAATTCTGCACAACTGGGGATATTACCTTGACCTGTATTCTGTCATATATATTTTTTAAGACTTTATTTATTTTACACAGAGAGAGTGAGCGAGCACAAGCAGGGGAAGCAGTGGGCAGAGGAAGAGGAAGAAGCAGACTCCCCACTGAACAGAGAGCTTCACCGACTGAGCCACCCCATATTGTGTCATTTTTGAATAGTTTCTGCAGCAGAAGAAGGAAGTGCCCCAGGTGCAGGCTGTGCTGTAAATATCCTGCCACCTGGGCTACGCCATCAGGTGTCAGTAATGAAAGGTCATGCAAAGAAAACGTCATGACAAACCCCAGTGGGAGAACAGGGGACTCTCGGGACCTATGATGAGGACACACCATTTGCAGTGAGGATTATACAGCAATATCTACTGTTGCGCCTTGAGAGAGAGGGAATGTTTGAGAACAAGTAACCATGTTTCTGGAACTTCTGTCAGAGTCGTACCTTCATCAGAGAGGTAGTGCAGGAACCTATTATCACATGGAAATGGGGCACCTCAGATGGAGCTGAAGGAGAACCAGATGGCACAAATCAGGTGTGGGAGACCCCAATGTCTCTATTTCAACCCTTACTGGTGGCTGTAGGGTGTCCTATAAGAGAAGCTGAAGGAGGAAACAAATCCAAAAGATTATTATAAGAGAGGTCATATCAGTATGTGTGTGCAAGCCAAAAATGAGTGTTTGGCCACATTATGGCCACAGTCAAGGTTGCTTGAAAGGCAAAGCTAAGGTCTTCCTGTGTCCAGGGCTCGGAGTAGTTTACTTGATCGCATACTTGATATGGCATGAAAAGTTGCTTGAGCTGAAACTATGTATGGATTTGTGGGAAGTGCTAAAAAGCCTGACCCCTCTGCTCTGGGGTTGTATAGAAAAGAGATTCCAAGATCAGAGACAAAGAGATCCTCAAAATAAAGAAAAGCCAAAGGGGACTCCTGGGTGGCTCAGTGGGTTAAGCCTCTGCCTTCGGCTCAGGTCATGATCTCAGGATTGAGCCCTGAATGGGGTTCTCTGCTCAGCAGGGAGCCCATTTCCCCCTCTCTCTGTCTGCCTCTCTGCCTACTTGTGATCTCTCTCTCTGTCAAATAAATAAATAAAAATCTTTTAAAAAAAGAAAGAAAGAAAGAAAGAAAGAAAGAAAGAAAGAAAGAAAGAAAGAGGAAAAGCCAAGGGAAACCCTTAGAATGCAAAAGAGACTCATCTATAAAAAGGAAGAGGGTGAAACTCATCTAAGAGATGTTGACAGAGACAAGACCCAATGTGGCAGGGGCTGGGAGTTGGGATCCCCAAATCCCAGACCTTGGAATCCAAAGGCCATCACTGGGGAAGAGCTGGACATAGGGATGAGCACTCCTTCACAGGAAAATCTATCACTGTGAACATGTCTACTAGTGCAAAAAACTAAAACCATGATAATATATTTGAATAATCAGAGGGAGGTTCTGAAAAAATTCTGAAAGTGTCCAGAAGAATGAATGGAAATGAAAGGCAGAAGATCCATCAGTATAAATTTAGTTTTCTATCAGTATTTACTGTGTTGCCTTTATTATTTTGTTATATTTAAATAATTTTGAGCACTTTCAGGGACTTATTCCAGTTTTATTTTTCACATCCAGTTATAAATCTCTTTAATTTCCAAGTTTTTCACTGTGGGAGGTTTCTGGAATCTAGTCATCATTGTTGGGGGAAAGATATTAAGCCCTAAACTTTCTATTAGAAGTGGAAATTATAGGTTGGAAATATATGATCTCAATATGAAAGCCTCCTTTACACCGAATAAAGTCTTTCTGAGTTCACCTTAATGTTACCTCTTCAGACAATATAATCTCTCTTCTCTACCTTTACCCAGAGGTTTGTTTTCTGATATTATAACTATGATTATTAGGGTCACTAAATCTTTTATAGGGTCTTATAGCTTTCTCAGACTGTGAAACACAAGCACCCACATCAGTGTGGCTAGGTTTGGTCACTAATTATTGAAATGAAAGGCTATTCCTATAGTTTCTATGTCTTCCTATTCAAGTGTTTCCTTTATTTTGAAAATATTTTTTCATACTAAAAACATAATACGTTATTTGTAGACATCTCCAAAAATTGGCCATATGCAATTTAAATTTTTTGAAAAAAATTTTTTAAGAATTTTATTTATTTATTTGACAGAGATCACAAGTAGGCAGAGAGGCAGGCAAAGAGAAAGGGGGAAGTGGGCTCCCTGCTGAGCAGAGAGCCAGTTGTGGTGCTCGATCCCAGGACCTTGAGATCATGAGCTGAGCCACAGGCAGAAGTTGAACCCACTGAGCCACCCAGGTGTCCCTAATTTTTTTTGAAATTTCTAAATTATCTTTAACAATTAGCACTAAGAGATCCTTGACTACAAACAATGCTTCTCCCTCTATATACCCTCTATGTGCTTCCTTCCAAATGAAGGAGGAGGAAAAAAAAAGCCTCAAATAGGTCTACAAATAGGTAATTTCAGGATGTAGGTATAAGCTGAAAATGGAGACGAATTACAGACAGGAAATGAACAGAATAGATGAAGAAACAATAGAAGAAAATTTCTTTGATGTGAAGAAAAAAAATGAATCTTCAGATTAAGTGACTCACGAAGTGCCTGGGGGAAAATATCAAGGGAAAGAGATGACATTCAATCTTATTCTAATGAAAAGTCAGCTTTGAAGAAAAAATGACAAGAGGAAAATGTTGTGAACCATAGCACAGGAAAAAACAAGGGTGCAGAGAAGGGAGAGAAGGTAAATTTGGCATAATTTTCTGGTCTTAAGTGCTTCTTCACTCCAAGGGAATCACATCTACTATGTCTTGAGGGTGAAAAGTTGTCACCCGAGATTTTAAGTAAAGAGGAGCCATGACTTACTTAAACATGAGATATAAAAGATGCTCTCAGACCCACAGGGTCCCAGAAAATAGACCACTCTGAAATGCTGGTGAAAAAAATTACTTAAGGACATATTCCAACCTAATGAGAAATGAATCAAGAGAAGACACAGGATTTGAGAGAACGTGATATAAAAGAAATGAAACCCATAAACCTTAGGGTTTTCTTTTTTACGAACATTCTTTGCAAAACAGAATTAAGCAATACAAAGAACTTGTTAAAAGTTATTCTTCAAAGGGGGAGCTTAATAAAGTAAAAATAATTTATTAATACAAATCTAAATTTTAAATCTGAAATCATTAGAAAGTACAAAGGAAAACAGAAAATAGCATACTTTGGGGTATAAGTATTGTTTGATGATTGATATTAATAGAGCAGTAGTACAGAATGTATGCCTTTCTGATCATGGGAGAGAAAACGCAAAATGAGTATCGTGTTCATTTTTTTAAAAACTCTTTTTACATTAATAAATTTTAATAATTTCTTTGTATAAGTACTTTCATTGATAATACCACCCCTGCAATTTTTAACTAACATCACATACTTAAGGTATTGGCTATGTTGCCAAGTTGTATTCTAGAGATTATAGATCATCTTACAGCACCACCAGCAATGAATGGAAGTACCTATGACCTCACATCCTAGCCAACATACTATTAAAATAAAAAATATATATGTACTATCTCATTCTAGCTTGACCACTAAATATTTCATTCATGCAGGAGATTTTTCCTGCCCTGAAATAAAATGCTTAGTTTTTGCTTAAAAATGATCTAGCAAGATATTTATATGCCAAGTGTTTTTTTCCCCCAAAATAATTTAAAATATGTCTTTCAGAAAGAGACCAACTGCTAAATGCTTTCTGGTTTTAGCAAATACTATATTTCAGGCCAAAATTACAGTCAAGTAGCTTCAAAATATTTGGTAATAATTACCATCATTCTAATTGATAAGACAAGAGCCCGTTGGTGGAAGCATTTACAAGAATTAATTGTGGTTATGGTTAGGGTTAGATAATCATTTTGCAAGTGATGTCTCTGCTTTTAATATGCATCATTATTTATACCTTTCCAGAAGGAAGAAGAGAATAATGAATTCTTATATTTTCAGGTGCTTTTTTTTTTTTTCTTTTAACATGTCTGCCACCATTCTATCACCATCTTCCCCTTTCCTGTTTAATGGAAGTGGCATAATATATAATATGACATATCAAAGAATGCCAAGAAAAGGGTAGGGATTTCAAATAAAAACAGAACCCAAATTTTAGCATGGGTGATGGAATGAAACATTTTATTTTATTTTATCTATTTATTTTTAAAGATTTTATTTATTTATTTGACAGAGAGAGAAATCACAAGCAGGTAGAGAGGCAAGCAGAGAGAGAGAGAGAGAGGAAGTAGTCTCCCTGCTGAGCAGAGAGCCTGATGCGGGGCTCGATTCCAGTACCCCAAGATCATGACCTGAGCCGAAGGCAGTGACTTATCCCACTGAGCCGCCCAGGCACCCCAGAAGGAAACATTTTAATTAAAAAAAAATTAATAGCACAATGGAATGTAAAATTGTAGATAACTTTTGATTGTCTATAAGTTCATATGTGTGAAATATAAAGTGTACTTTTATTAGACATCACAGGTAGAACAGTATTGACAATATCAATCCAAACAAAGAAAACAAAGAAAAAAAAAGTATATACATTGATCTAACAACTCCATGAAGATATTCTTTATATTACTGAGTGTAATAACAAAGTCTAAAAAATCATCTGAACAGTAATTAACTGCATGCTACTTAATTACATGCTAATTGTATACACCACATTGATTCCACGTGGGCCAATGTGAAGAGATAATACACGTGAAAGGTAAACTGTAGCTAATAAAAGAAAACAGGAGTTAATCTTCATAGTTTCAGGTTATAGAGTAGCTTAAAAACACATTCAAATGACAAATCTATAAGAAAAATGGATTTGATTATGAAAAAAATGAGGATTTGATATTCATAATACCATGCATAAGGTTAAAGGATAGGTAACGGCATGTGAGATGATATTTGTAACATCAAAAACTATATAAAAAACCTATCTTGAATATACAAGGAGCTTCTGCAAATCAACAAGAAAAGATACTTCAACCCCAAGAGGAAAGTAGACAAAGGTGTAGTTAGGCAATATACTTCAGTGGAAATCCAAAATTGTACCAGTTAAAAAAATTCAAATTAAACCAACAATATCACTTTAATTATTAAATCACAGAAATCTGAAAAGCTGACTGACATCAAGTACAAATGACAATGTGGGAATGTGGAAACCTTCATGCCCTGTAGGGGTGAATAGAGAGCAACCTGGTGGTATTTAGATAAATTAAGTCTATGCCTACCAAGGAAAGCAGTGGTTCTGCTTTCAGGAATGTATACTAAAGAAAATTCCCATTCAGGTCCTCACATGGGCATGCATGAACCTGGTTGACTTTTGGTGTGTGTGTGTGTGTGTGTGTTTCCCCAGTGTATTTGTGGTGTGAGAAGTTGGAGGCAGAACCTGGATGCCTATGACTTTGAATGTCAGTGGCTTAGATGTTATGGCAGAACACTGTGGGGGCCCATGCAGCAGAGAGACAAAACCAGAATAGAGGACATGAAGAAATATAGATATAAAATGTGTCTTGAGAAGAAAAAGTAAGAAACTGAATGGCATGTATAATAAATACAATCATACAAGTGTACATGGCCCTACAACTCCACTCTCTTGTATTTGATCAATGATAATAATATGCTAATCACTGGGGAAAATGGTTAAAGTCCACTCCCACAGACAAATGAATAAATCAGTGAAAGTGAAAGGGAAGAAGATCCTAGTTAACATAAAGAATTTTAAGTGTTCGTTTAGTGAAAATAACAAGTTGCAGAAAAGAATAAGGCATGTTCCTGTACCATATGTATATCCACTTGTGAATTTTGTATGAGTATACATATACACACAAATATATCTCTATATATGCATATCTGTGTAAGCATATGCATACATATACATGATATGTGAATGTTCACCGATACATATGTACAAATACATATAAAAAACATAACATATATATATATACACATATATACAATGCATATATATGTGTCCTTGTATCATACATATTTGGAAAATTTTGAAATATAAATTATTTGCCATGATTACATCTCATATTTATTTAAAAAATGATAAAATAGCAAATATGTTTTTGTATATTTTAAGAGCATTGTTCTTTATATAGTCATTGTAATGATACTTTACACTCATTTAACTGTCACCTAGATCAAGAAATAGACATTTCCAGCATCAGATAAGTATTCTTACCCTTATGCCAGAGGTAATCAAACTTCTAAAAACATTTTAGTTTTCCCTTTGAAAAAAAAAAAAAAAAAAATATATATATATATATATATATATATATATATATATATATATATATATCTAGAGCCATACAACAGGTATCCTTTAATGTGACTTTCATTTTGTTTTGAGCATTGTGTTTGTGGCTACATCATTTATCATATCTCATATATTTAAAATTACAGAATCTTATTCTAGAATTCTCAATTAAAATATGTGTTCAAATGGTACTGATTAAAAATAGCATGAAAAAAAAATAAAAATAGCATGAAAAAAATAAATAATATAAAAAAGTAAAAATAGGGGCACCTGGGTGGCTCAGTTGTTAAGCATCTGCCTTCGGCTCAGGCCATGATCCCAGGGTCCTGGTATCGAGCCCTGCATGGGGCTCCCTGCTCAGCGGGAAGCTGGCTTTACCCTCTCTACTCCCCTTGCTTGTGTTCCCTCTCTCACTGTCAATTAAAAAATAAAATCTTTAAAAAAAAAGAAAAGAAAAGAAAGGAATAGTTCAGAATATGCTTCTGGATATAAGGTGACAATTTGTTCAGGGCAATTCTCTTGATGAGAGCAATTCAAACATCTGGAATATGTATAAAGATACATAAATAAATTTATATATTCACATAGCCTCCTACGTAAGTATATATAGCATTTGTATGTAACATTATAAATATATATTCACATGCGTGCGTGCACGCACACACACACACACACACATGCACACACACACACACAAAATCCAGGCATCTGAGGCCTATTTAGGCAATGAAGATAAAGAGGCCAGGATTGAATTTAACCAAGTAAAAAGGTGTTTAGTAGGTTTTTTTTATTCTCATTCTTGTATAGTATTCCACTGTAGGATTATTCTATAATTTATTTACCTTTCCTATTGATGGGTTTTTCAGAGTTGAGGCTTTTATGAAATAAGTCTCCATGATATTCTTAAATACACGTTTTGGTGCATATATGTATGCATTTTCCATTTTACCTCCTATATTGATTATCATGTCTTCTTTCTTGAATTCTTGACCAATGTTGTCAGGATTTCATCACCTTAAATACCCTTCAAATACGCAAAAATTGGCTGATTTGATTTTTCTCTATTGCACATTTATTTTTTATTTCATCAAATAATGCTCTTATCAATGTTAGTCCTTGTTCCTAGTGTTCTTAGTTTCAATATTCTAATTTTTTCCAATGCATGTAAAGATTTTTTATAATTTAAGCTGTTAGCTTCTAGAAGGCTAAACATTTCCCTATTAGCATGATATGAGCTCCATTTCACATATTTGGAGATGCCGTAAATCCATTGCCATTTAGTTAAAAATATTTTAAAATTATTTTGTAATTTCTTGAATTTCTTTAAGCCTATGTGTAAGTTAAAAGTGTGTAGATAAGTCTCCTGAGACAAAGAAAATAAAAACAAAAATAAACTATTGGGACTACATGAAAATAAAAAGCTGCTGAGTAGCAAAGGAAATAATCATCAAAACTAAAAAGATAAACTTTGGAATGGGAGAAGATATTTGCAAAGGACATATCCAATGAAGGGTTAGTATCCAAAATATATAAAGAACTGATACGATTCAACACCCAAAAAAGAAATAATTCAATTAAAAATTGGACAGAAGACATGAATAGACGTTTCTCCAAAGAAGACATACAGATGGACAACAGACACATGAAAAGATGTTCAACATCACTCATCATCCAAAAAATGCAAATCAAAACTACAATGAGATACCACTTCACACTTGTTGGAATGGCTAAAATCAAGACCACAAGAAACAATAGGTGTTGGCAAGGATGTGGAGAAAAAGGAACCCTTGTGTCCTGCTGGTGGGAATGCAACATAGTGAAGATACTATGGAAAACAGCATGGAGGGTCCTCAAAAACTAAAAATAAATCTACTCTATGATCCAGTAATTGCACTTCTAGGTATTCACCTCCAAAACACAAAAACACCAATTTGAAAGGATATATGCACTTTTAGGTTTACTGAAGCATTATGGACAACAGCTAAACTATGGAAATAGTCCAAGTGTCCATGAGTAGATGAATGGATAAGGAAGATATGACAGATAGATAAACATGGAATATTATTCGGCTATAAAAAGGAATGGGAGCTTGCCATTTGCAACAATATAGGTGAAGCTAGCGAGTATAATACTAAGCAACATAAATCAGTCAGAGAAAGACAAATATCTCATGATTTCAGTCATATGTGCAATTTAAGAAACAAACCAAATGAATGAAAAAAAAAAGAGAGACAGAAACCAAAAAACAGAGTCTTAACTACAGAGAAAAACTGATGGTTACTTAGAGGGGAGGTGGGTGGGAGGGTGGGTGAAATAGATGATGGGGATTAACACACACTTATGATAAGCACTGAGAAACGTGTAGAAGTATTGAATCATTATATGGTACACCTGAAACTAATATAACATCATATGTTAACTATACCAGAATTAAAATTAAAATTAATTACAAAATTAAAAAGTATATTGCTATACTTACAAATAAATGGGCATCATTTAGAGTATCTCTTTACAAAATCTATTTCTAGTTTAATTCCATCATAGTCAGAGATGAACCCTGAATTATTTCAAAACTTTAATTTTTTTGAGATTTTCTTTATAGTCCACCATATGGACAATTTCAGTAGTAGTTCAGCAGATATTTGAATACAATTTTTACATACAATGCTCTATATTTACATCAGTTAGGTCAAGTTGGTTCCTCATGTGCAAATTTTCTATATCTTACCTGAATTTTTGTCATATTGTTCTAGTAGATTCTGAAAGAAGGTGTGTAGATTCTGAAAGAGGTGTGTTAAAATATATATATATATATTTAGTGCTGCTAATTTTAGATTTATATGCTTAAAAGGTCATGCTATTTAATTAGAACATTTGTTATAATCACATAACTCTTATGCTTTGTTTTTAAATTTCTCACATCATTTATTTTCTATTTTACATTTTTTTTCTTTTTCTCTATTTTTAGTCTTAAAGACTTTTAGTCTTAGAGTTTTATGATTTTTTAAATAAATCATTCCATGTTCCTTCTGTTAGCTTGTGTCTTTTATCATTTTTTAAATGCTTCCTTAGACATACCAACATTCATTCTCATTAAAAACAGTACTCTTACCAATTTTTGGACTACCAAAGAACCTTAGAATTCTTCCATTCTACTGTACAGAATGTGTGTTAAAAGTGACATGTATTTTAATTAGACCTGTATTTTAAATCTAACAAAATATTATTATAATTGTTTACATAGTCTACAAGTTTTTATATATACCCACATATCCTTTTTCATTTCTTTTCTTTCTGTATCTCAGTGCTTCCATCTGGACTCATTTATCTTTGTTTGAAGAACTTTTACTTCTTTAGGCATGCTGGGACTAAGTTTTATGTTATTATCTGAGATTTTGTTTATTTATTTTGCTGATCTTAAAGTACATGTTGACTGGGTATAAAATTTCATGTTGGCACTAGAATACTTAGAATATTTTTTTCTTTAAAGATTCATTTGTTTATTTGAGAGAGGGAGAGGAGAGAGAGGGAGAGGGAGAGAATCTCAAGCAGACTCTCCACGGCTCATGTAGCCTGACACAGGGCTGGATCTCACCATCCATGACATTATGACTTCAACTGAAACCAAGAGTCAGATGCTTAACCAACTGAATGAACCACCCAGGCACCCCAGCACTATAAATTTTGTGGCAGCATTTTAAAGATAATTGTTCATTGTTTTCTGAATATCATTGTTTCTGTTGAAAAGCCTGTTTTCAAGATTATTGTTGCTTCTTTTAAATGTATGTTCTTTCTCAGATTCTGTGAAGATAGTTTATTTGCTCTTGCTTTTCAGAAATTTTGATCTGATATACCCAAGCATCACTTTTTTTGTATTTATCATGTTTGGTGTTTGGTATATTTAATTACATTGGAAAATTCTTAGTTGTTGTTGTTGTTTTTGTTGTTATCTTTTCAATTATGGCTTCTGTTTCATTCTTTCTTGTTTCTCACTTTGGCACTCCAATCACAAATGTCTTAAATATTTTTTTATTATACTCCATAACTCTCTCTCATTATTTCGTTTTTACATTTTCAACTCTTCTCCCTCTTTGTGCAGTCTGGATATTTTCTTTAATTTATTTTCCAGTGTGCTAATCTTTTCTTCAATGCAATTTGTTGCTAAACCCATCATTTGGGTTCTTTTTTTTTTTTTTAAGGATTTATTTATTTATGTGAGAGAAAGAGAGAGAGTGGGGATAGGAAGGGGCAGAGGGATAGGGAGAGAGAAACCCAAGCAGACTCTGTGCTGAATATGGAGTCTGATATAGGGCTCCATCCCATGATCCCGAAATCACAATCTGAGTTGAAATCATGAGTTGGTCAAGCAACCAACTGGAATGACTACCTCTATCATTTGGGTACCTCTATCATTTGGGTTCTTAATTCCTGTTATCTTTTTTGTCACTCACAGAATTTCTACATATCATTTCCTCTTATTTTCATTTAATTTCTAAATTTAAAACAAATTAATATTAATCTTGAACATGTATTTAATTAAATACAGTTATTTTAAGATTCATGACTGATAACTCCAATATTTGGGTCTCCAATGACTTCTTTCTACTGTATATTTTTTGTTTGCTTTTGGCAAGTTGGTTTTCTCTCTTTGTGCATCTAAGGCATTGTTTAAAATTAAGTTCTTGACATTGTGTATATTAAAAAAATGGAGACAGTTTGGAGCTTTGGAAGATACTATCTTCTTTGAGTGAGAATTTACTTCTGCTTTAGCAAGCTGTCTGGGAAGTTGTATACTACCTTCATTTAGTCCAATCATCAATTAAAGGTGTTTCAAAGGCAGGCTCAGACCTTTGTACAAACTAATTTATTTCCAGTTCACCTCTAATACTACAGCTCATATTTTTCAATGTCCCCATTAAAAACTTGTTTATAAGGGACCTTCACTTTACAGGCTTTGAACTCCAGTATTTCACAATACTGAAGAGACTACTGCAGAATTTGCTCAGCTCCTCAAGTTCTCAGTCTCTCAGTTGTCACTTTCTGTTCTGCTTATCAATCCTTGGGAATCAGCAAAATCTTCAAGGAGAATGTTGTGGCAGATGAGAGGTTAATTTCTCTGTGTTTTCTTTATTTCTGGAATTTTGGCTTTTTCATCTTTGCTGCCTGAATAGCCCTTGGAAGCTTGGATGATGTGTGATGCATATGTGTGGGTAAATATATATACTATGTTACGTATTTTTAATCAACACCCCTTAAATATCGTTTCTTTTTAACCAACAAAACTTTGAGAACTTCAAAATAAGCATTTTAATCAGGAACGGATGCTGGATTTTGTCAAATGCTTTTTCTGCAACAATTGAGAGGACAGTGTGGTTCTTCTGTCTTCCTTTATTAATTTGTTCTATCACATTGATTGATTTGCGTATGTTGAACTATCCTTGTAGCCCAGGGATGAATCCCACCTGGTCATGATGGATAATATTTTTAATGTGCTGTTGGATCCCGTTTCCTAGGATCTTGATGAGCATCTTAGAATCCATATTCATCAGTGATATTGGTCTGAAATTCTCCTTTTTGGTAGGGTCTTTGCCTGGTTTGGGGATCAGGGTAATTAATGCTGGCTTCATAGAAAGAGTCTGGAAGTTTTCCTTCTGCTTCAATTTTTGGAAAGAGCTTCAGGAGAATAGGTGTTATTTCTTCTTTGAAAGTTTGGTAGAATTCCCCAGGGAATCCTTCAGGTTCTGGGCTCTTGTTTTTTGGGAGGTTTTTGATCACTGCTTCAATCTTGTTACTAGATACCGGTCTATTCAGGTTGTTAATTTCTTCCTGGTTCAATTTTGGGAGTTTATGGTTTTCCAGGAATGCATCCATTTCATCTAGGTTGCTTAGATTATTGGCATATAGCTGTTGATAATAACTTCTGATGATTGTTTCTACTTCCTGTGTTAGTTGGGATCTCTCCCTTTTCATTCATAATTTTATGAATTTGGGCTTTCTCTCTTTTCTTTTGGATTAGTGTGGACAATGGTTTATTGATCTTATTGATTCTTTCAAAAAACCAACTTCTAATTTCATTGATATGTTCTACTGTATCTCTGGTTTCTACTTCATTGATCTCTGCTCTAGTCTTGATTATTTCCTTTCTTATGTGTGGAGTTGGTTTGATTTGTTGTTGATCCTCCAGTTCTTTAAGGTGTAGAGACAGCTGCTGTGTTCTGGATTTTTCAATTTTTTTGAGGGAGGCTTGGATGGCTATGTATTTCCCCCTTAGGACCACCTTTGCTGTATCCCATAGATTTTGGACTAAAGTGTCTTCATTCTCATTGGTTTCCATGAATTGTTTAAGTTCTTCTTTGATCTCCTGGTTGATCCAAACATTCTTAAGCAAAGTGGTCTTTAGCTTCCAGGTGTTTGAGTTCCTTCTGAGCTTTTCCGTGTGATTGAGCTCCAGTTTCAAAACATTGTGATCTGAGAACATGCAGGGAATAATCTCAGTCTTTTGGTATTGGTTGAGCCCTGATTTGTGACCCAGTATGTGGTCTATTCTGGAGAAGGTTCCATGTGCACTTGATAAGAATGAGTATTCTGTTGTTTTAGGGTGGAATGTTCTGTATATATCTATGAGGTCCATCTGGTCCAATGTGTCATTCAATGCTCTTGTTTTTTTTTTATTGATTTTCTGTTTTGATGATCTGTCTATTTCTGAGAGAAGCATATTAAGATTCCTACTATCAATATTTTCTATTTTTCTTTTAAATCAAAATTTCCTTCATCTCTGGATTTTGAATATATGGGATATAATAACACAATATTAAGACACTATAGTGCATGGTTTATTGGCTTAAGTCACATTTAGACTTGACTTTTTCTTTAAGTTTATTTTATGGGGGGCACCTGGGTGGCTCAGTCCTTTGAGGGACTGTCTTTGGCTCAGATCATGATTCTAGGGATCTGGAATCAAGTTCAGAGAAAAAAAGAAAAAACAAATTTTTCTTTCTTTCTTCTTTTTTTTTTTCTTAAGAAGTTTTAATTTATTCATTTGAGAGAGAGTGAGAACACAAGCAGAGGAGAGGGTTAGAGGGAAAA
Organism: Mustela lutreola; assembly: GCF_030435805.1. NCBI lineage: Eukaryota > Metazoa > Chordata > Mammalia > Carnivora > Mustelidae > Mustela > Mustela lutreola. Next base: position 20,855,912 of record NC_081296.1, on the reverse strand, counting down.
GGAGAAACAGACTCCCCAATGAGCAGGAAGTCTCATGTGGGGCTTGATCCCAAGACCCTGAGATCATGACTTGAGTGGAAGGCAGAAGCTTAACCAACTGAGCCACTCAGGTGTCCCTACTTTAAATTTCTAAATTATTACTCTGAAAGGTGATGTTCTGATGTTATATTTTTTGTTATGGTACACTTCTGGCAAAAATCTGAGTTTTACCTTTGGTAATAATATTAATGGGTAGTAATTATTGACATTAAATATATACCAGCACTTTTCCAAGGAGTTTACACATTTAATTTAATTCTACTTCTTTCTGTGATATATTTATTTATGTATGTATTAATTTAATTTAATTATTATTTAATTTATTTTTATATGCATTTTAGAGGGGGATATTCAGCCCAGACAGATATAGTAATTTTCCCAATACTATTTACCTTTCAAGTGAGAAATTGTTTCATACTCAAGCACTTCAATTTTGGCACACAAGTTCTTCACCTATTGGTGTATTACTTCTCAGATCCTCACTGGATCAAAGAAATCCTTGACTATGTATATGGAGATATAATATATATATATATATATATATATATATATATATATTCCATTTCTTTGTTGACTTTATTTAAAAATCTAAATTTTGGCGCATCAAGATCATCCTCTTGAGCATCTCCCTTCAGCTCTGGTCATGATCCCAGGGTCCTGGGATCGAGCTCCTCATTGGGTTTCCTGCTCACCAGGAAACCTGCTTCTCCCTTTCCCTCTGCCCCTCCTCCTACTTGTGCTTGCTTGCTCTCTCTCTCACTATTTCTGTCTCTCTCTCTCTCAAATAAATAAATAAATAAATAAATTTTAATAAATGTAAAATTTTAATTTAATTTCCTAGACAATTAAATTCAAACACACCTATTTCAATATTTGAGTACTACCTATAGTTTTAAATTTTGCCCAAATACTTCAAAACTATTTCTTTCAAAAGTATAATTCCAAAACTGAGAAACATTAACAAGACAAATTTAAAAATGATTTGAAAATCAATTTATTTTTAGAAATCACTACCTAATTTTTACTGTGCTTAATTATATATTTAGACATTCAATTAAGCTGGGATATAAGTAGATTTTATCTATTAAACTTCATAGTATAATCACACAATTATCTATTGCAAATACTTTAAAACAGCATTTTTCAATTGTATATATTTTTTCCAAATTTTAAAGAGATTTCTCAAATTTTGAGCACATTATTGGTACCCAGGTTTACAAAATAAAAGATGGACAAACCAAACTAAGTACTAAAATGTCTGTGGAGTTCCACTCTGAATTTATTATCACTTTTATTAAGTATAAATTTGTAATTAGGAGGGTGGCTGCTTGGCTCAGTTGGTTAAGTGTCTTGACTCCTGATTTTGGCTCAGGTAATAATCTCAGTTGTGACATCTAGCTCTGTGGAGGGCAGCTCCACACTTAGCAGAGAGTCTGCTTGAGATTCTCTCTCTCCTTCTCCCTCTATCCCTCTTTGCCCCACACATGCATGCATGCATGCTCTCTCTCTCTCTAAAATAAATAAATAAATCTTCAAAAAAAAGAAAAAAATTTATATTTTATTTAGCCTATTTTTTTGTGTGTGTTGTGTGTGTATGTGTGTGTGGTTGGTTTTTTTTTTTTTTTCAAAACTAACTTAAAAATAAACAGGAAATAGAAATAAATAAAAAGTAGGAAGTAATTATACTTTCTAAAAATGATTCTTTCATTTCCCACAATGTGGTTTTCTTGGTGGTAGTGGTGGTAGTGGTTTTGGCTGTGTCACTGAGCTTGAATAGCAAGAGAAGTGAATGAGCAGATACTTCAGACTTAACATAAAGTGTTTTAGCTATTGGCAGATGTCAAGGCAACTTGAGACTTAATGATTACTAAGCTGCATACCTGCCATCCTTATCTGTCTCCAGCACAGTTGACAAAACAAGGTAGTCTTGATGTCAAAACAGATTGGGAAGGAAGAAAGAAAGACAGAAACTTGGGCAGAGTTAAATAGTCTTGCTTTTTCATTTCAAGTTTCTTTTTTTTCAATTCTAAATTATTTCCTAAACACATTTTTATGTGCACCCAAAATAAAGCATTTGCCAAACTACAAAAAAATTAATCAGAAAACATTCTGTCTCACTAGACACAACAATTAGGTAGATAAAAATCCTATTGATCCTGTTTTTTTTAGTTTTTTGTTTTTTTTTTTAAGCTCCAGTTAAAACCATGAATCATAGTTCTTATTTGAGAGCTGAATGTTTGTATATGGCATTGGTGATCCTCTCTCTCTCTCTGTGTCCTGAGTCATTCTTGGAAAGACAAGCATCATGTTTCTCCTTCTTGGTTCTTCTTACACTCCTCTTGGCTTTGCTTCCTGCCCCCAACCCCAGTTTTATTGAAATATATCTGACATATAATATTGTATAGGTTTAAGGTATACAAAATAATGATTTGATACATGTATTGCAAAATGAATACCTCAATAAATTCAGTGAATATTTACCACCTCATATAATTACACAATTACTTTTTCTTATGATGAGAACTTTTTCCATTACTTATTTATTTATTTCATTTCATTTCATTTATTTATTTGACAGAGAGCGAGAAAGCCCAAGTAGGGGGAACAGCAGGCAGAGCGAGAAACAGGCCTCCTGCTGAGTAGGGAGACTGATGCAGGACTCGATCCCAGGACCACAAGATCATGACCTGAGCAAAGGCAGAAGCTTAATGACTGAGCCACACAGGCACCCTGAAACTTTTTTTTTTTTAAATTAATTAATTTATTTTAGAGAGGGAGCACAAACAGAGGGTAAAGGCAGAGAGAGAGGGAGAGAATCCTTGAGCAGACTCCTCACTGAGTGTGGAGGCCAACATGGGTCTTGATCCCGGACCCTGAGATCATGACCTGAGCCAAAATCTAAAGTCAGCTGTGCAACCAACTAAGCCACTCAGGCCTCCCTTTGATGAGAACTTCTAAGATCTACTCTCTTAGTAATTTCCAAATATACAAAAATTATTGTTTTATTGTCACTACAAGGTACATTACAACCTCAGGATTGTTATCTTACACCTGGACATTTGACTGCCTTCACTCCATTTCATCATCAATTCCCCAGTACCATACCTCTGGCAACCAGGAATTTGATGTCTGTTTCTATGAGGTGTTTTTTGTTTTTGTTTTTGTTTTCGTTTTAGATTTCACACGTAAATGAAATCATACAGTATTTTTCTTTTTGTGTCTGACTTATTTGATTTAATATAATGCCTTGATAAGCACCAAAGCTATTTCCATGTCTTGGTTATTGTAAATAATGCTGCAATGGATATAGGGTTGCAGATTTCTCTTTGGGATAATAATTCCATTTTCCTTGAATATGTACCCAGAAATGAGATTGCTGGATCCAATGATAGTTTTATTTTTAATTTCTTGAAAAAACTGCCATCCAATTTTCCATAGTAGCTGGACCAATTTACACTCCTACTAACAGGGCACAAGGGTTCCCTTTTCCCCAAATCCTTACCAACATTTGTTATCTCTTATCTTTTTGATGATGACCATTCTAATAGGTGTGAAGTGCAATCTCACTGTAGTTTTGATTTGCATTTCCCTAAGGATTAGTGTGACCTTAAAAACATTTTCCTGTGCCTATTGGCCAGTTGAATTTCTTGTTTGAAAAACAAAACAAAACAAAACAAAAAAAAACTTCTATTCAGGTCCTTTGCCTGTTCTGCAATTGGATTATTCGTGGGGTTTTTGGTTTTGTTTTTTATGTAGGTTTTTTTTGTTTTGTTTTGTTTTGTTTTGATATTGAGTTTGATGAATTCCTTATACATTTTGTGATATCATCAGATCTGTGGTTTGCAAATATGTTCTCCCATTCTGTAGGTTACCTTTTCATTTTCTTGATTAATTTTTTTTTTTTTGCTTTGTGTGTGTGTGTGTGTGCAGAAGCTTTTTAGTTTGATGTAGTCCAACTTGTTCAGTTTTGATTTTGCGGCTTGTGCTTTAGGTATCATATCCAAAAAATTATTGCCAAGAACAATGTCAAGGAGCTCTTTCCCTGTGTTACTCTTTCTTGGTTCTTATCCTCCTCTGGGTTTGTTCTTTCTTTTTTTTATTTTTTTCTTTCTTTTTGGGATACATTACATGTTGGGATTACCCACAGCTCCATTATCCTTGACCTCTTCTCTATAGTTCTCTCTCTCTATAGTCTATTTTCTATAGTCTCTTTCTCTCATGATTTTCATCACATCTATAGGCTATAGATATCCAGTCCAGACTCACAGACTTACATATTTAATTGTACAATTAGTGATCATTTCCTTGGTTTTTTTTGTTTGTTTGTTTTTTAAAGATTTTATTTATTTGATAGAGAGAGAGATTACAAGTAGGCAGAAAGGCAGGCGGGGGTGGGGGGTAGGCTCCCTGCAGAGCAGAGAATCTGATGTAGGGCTCAATCCCAAGACCCTGGGATCATGACCTGAGCTGAAGGCGGAGGCTTTAACCCACTGAGCCACCCAGGTACCCCCATTTCCTTATTTTAATGAGTAGTATATATTTATCTACTCAAGTCAGAAAACGGAGGGTCATCTTAGAATTTCTTGGATCTGAACCCTTCTCTAAGTGTTGACCTCCTAAGAAGGGTTTCTGGTTCTAACTGTTCTCTCTTAAATATTTTGTTCTAAAGAAACCAAAATGAGCCAATTTAAATACAAATCTATGTCTATGCATTTCAAAGTACTTAACTACTTTCCATCACCCACTGGGTAAAGTATAAATTCCTTCACAAGATGTCTAAGGCCTTTCCATGGTCTGGTCCATCCCTTCCTCCTTAAACATCTCTGTTGATTCTCTGCTTTCTTCATTTGTTCAACAAAAAATTTACAGATGTTCCTTATGGGTCATTGTGAGCAGACTGGCATGATCCCACCTTTAGGAAGCTTAGATTCTGTTGGTTGAGAGAAATAGTAAGTAAGTAAAAGCACAATTATGAGCCAAGATAAATAAAATGCAAAAATATATCACACAAGGGCGCCTGGGTGGCTCAGTCGTTAAGCCTCTGCCTTCAGCTCAGGTCATGAGCCCAGGACCATGGGATCCAGCCCTGCATCAGGCTCCCGGCTTGGCGGGAAACCTGCCTCTCCCTCTCTCACTCCCCCTGATTGTGTTCCCTCTCTCGCTGTGTCTCTCTCTGCCAAATAAATCAATAAAATCTTTTTTAAAATGATATATATTATATATTTTAGTATAATTATTTTATATATAACAATTATTAATTTTGATGTTATTATTATAAATTTATAAGTATCTTAAATATAAATATAAAAATAAATGTGTATTTATAAATTATAAAATTATTAAAATAATAATTATACATTCTCTCTCTCTGTCTCTCACAAAAATTTGATCTGGTCTGGGGAGAAGATTTTACAGAGCAAATGGCCTCTGATCTGATAACCAAAGGAAGGATAAACATTGTAAAACAGGCAAAGAAATGGTAAAGGTGGCCTAAGCAGTTAAGTCTTGGGCATAGCATTTGCCAAAGCTCTCTTGTGGGAGTGCCTAGTGTTTAAAGAACTGAAAAGAGGCTGGTATGGCTGGAGTAGAGAAAATGGGGTAAAGTAAAGCCATGAAGAAGTGGAATAGAGAGGAAAACAAGGATCAGAGATCTCTACCTTGACCTACCTGGTGGGCCCTGTTAAGAATCTGGTGCTATCCTCTGAGAACAACACTGTCACTGAACATTTTTAGAGCTGCAAAGTAGTTCGGCGTATAAGAACTTTGAAAAGAACACTCTGGCAACCTTGTGAAATAAAATCTAGAGAGAGGAATATGGTTCACATTGTTGATGGGAATATAAAATTGTACAGTCACTCTTGAAGTGTTTGACAATTTCTTAAATTTATGCTAAGATAGAGAAATTCTACTCCTAGTTATCTAAGCAAGAGAAATAAAAACATGTGTTCACACAAAAACTTGGACATGGATATCCATAGTGACATTATTCATAAATTAGCCCAAAGTAGAAACAGTCCAAATGTACATCAATTGGGCATGGGTACACAAAATATGATATATCCTTATAATGGAATACTATTCTGCAATAAAAAAGGAACAAAGTACTTAAACATAACCATCTTGGATGAACTAGACACAAAAGATCACTTACTCGATGGTTTTATTTATAGGAAGTATCCAGAAGACAAGCTCATGGGGACAGAAAATAGCTTAGTGTTTAACAAGGGATGAGGGTAGGAATGGGAAGTGATTGCAAATGGATGTGGAAAATTTGGGGGGGTTGGTTAATGGAAACATTCTAAAACTAGATTGTGATGGTGGTTACACAACATTTCAAATTTACTAAAAAAAAATCACTTAATTGCACACTCAAAATAAATGAGTTTTAAGATTTGTGTATGTTCCCTCAATAAAGTTGTTGAATGAATGAATGAGGAGATAAATAAGTTTGGACTATCCAAAAACCAGTCAGGTTTTTGGGCTATCCAAAAACCCAGTGACCAGGAGGTCACTGGGATAGCCATCATTGAGACCATGGTGGCAACCTCCACATGGAGAGTGAAATAGGTTGAAAAATATTTAGGAATGATAATGAAGAGAACATGGGAGAGATTGGACGTGAAGAATTTGGCTCATACTCTCTCCTGGAGAATTTCTCCCTGGAGAAATGCCAAACTTCTTATAAATACTGGAACAATCTATGCCTCTTTTCACCTTTCTCTTTGTGTGCTTAATACTGGGTTCCTTGGGAGTCACTCTCACATCATCCGATCTGATTGTTTTAGATTGAATTATAAGAAATTTCCCTATATTGGGTGACCTAACGACTTATTATTCACCATTGTGAATAGTCCAAGAATAAGGTGTTGGCATTTCTAGCATTGGCTGGGGGCCTTCTTCCCAGTTATAGATGGATGTTTTCTTGCTGCATCCTCACAAGGCAGGGAAAGGGGAAGCTAGTCCCCAGGCCTCCTCTTCTGAGGCCCCAGTGTCATCATGGGGACACCATCCTCTTCTCTTCATCTAAACCTAATCACTTCCCAAAGGCTCCATCTCCTAATACTATCACATTGGGGCTTGCAGCTTCAAAATGGGAACTGTGGGCTCCCACAAGCATTCAGTCCATAACTCTGGGTACATGTTCATCCTTCAAACTGAAGTCATCAAGACTCAAGCCAAATGTAATCTCCCCATTAAAACTTCCCTGACCCCCCCTCACCTCTATTGTGCCCCTGCAGGACCTGCTGAACATTTCCATCTTAGCACTGGATTGCACATCTTTGCTTAGGTGTCTATCCCTGCCTCTGGATCACTGTTGTCAACACTCAGTACTTGAGTCGTCCATTAACAGCATCCTTGCTGGACAGGACGAACTGATCCCAATACTCTCTCCTGCTGAGTCATGATTCCTCTCAAAACAGTGTACATGTAGCTCTTGTAACCGACTAGCATAGATACATCCATGAAATCCATCTGCCACATCTGCTCCTAACTTGGATGTCCTTGATGATAGGTGTATCTTATTCGTCTATGTGCCCCCGCACCAGGGACATAGAATGAATACAATAAGTCCATGCAAACTTTTTCAGGAAGATGTTTCCAGATATATATATATATATATATATATATATATTGTGTATATATATATATATATATATATATATATATATATATATATTTGATTATCAGAGCAAATTATCCCTACCTGTCATGCATCTTCCATGGCAATGGGCTTCTTTTTTTTTTTTAATATTTTATTTATTTATTTGACAGAGAGAGATTACAAGTAGGCAGAGAGAGAGAGAGAGAGGGGGAAGCAGGCTCTCCACCAAACAGAGAGCCTGATATAGGGCTCGATCCCAGGACCCTGAGATCATGACCTGAGCCGAAGGCAGTGGCTCAACCCATTGAGCCACCCAGGCGCCCCATGGCAATGAGCTTCTAATTTTCACCATTTCAGGGAGCAAGCAACTTGGCTGAATATTCTTATAGTTCCCTTTACATTTTTTTTTTCCTTCTAAATCCTGTGTTTTGTTAAGTGTGGGCACAGCCCATAGTTTGCCATCATAAACCACCAAACTGCATTCCCTAATGGGGCTTTACACAATGGTCTTTACATGTTAGACATTATGCTTTTGAGAACTAAAGCTTTCTAAGTCAGGCATCAAGATAATGATTTAGCTATTTATTCCTTTGAACCAACGACTTTGGTGACTCATTTTTCTCCCTAACCCATGCTATTATACGCTAATCCATACATTACTTCCCTTCAATACAGATGACACAGACTGTTTACTCAGGATGATTTTGCAATATGCACATTAACAATGACTTTGTGAGCAGGAAGAATACCAGTTATTCAAACAACTTAAAGAAAACAGCTGAGTGGTAGACCAGCTTAGCAGGGTGTTAACCATCCATTAATAATGGCAAGGTGACAAACTTGAAGGTTTTGATTTTAGTTCAGATAAGCACTCCAAATTCAGGGCTTGGTAGATGTATTTCTGTTTTTCTTTTAGAGAAAACCAGACCTACGTCCCTGGGGCTGTCCAGCGGCAGGGAAGTTAGATGGCAGACATTTTCACAGTAGCTCATATAATAATTGGGATGTAACACACATTAAAATTATTATGAAGGTTAAACTTTGTAGGATAGTCCTGATTTCAAATAAATGACACTATTTTTACGCAGGACCATGCTTGTCAGATCACACACCTTGATTTGGGTCCAGAAAATACCATCGTGACAGTCTTGAGGTTTTATTCCCACTTAGAAACATCGGCCAAAATGATTCCATTCTCATTGGAAGAAAATCATTGTTTTTCTTCAATTCTCATTGATTCTCATGTTATACTGTGCACATATCTGTCTCTTCTTCAATCAGTAAATTTTCTGAAAACAGGAACCATGCTATGTATGTATTTTTATATTCTACTAAACCCTCTGCATTACAAGTGTTCAACTCATCTTACTATGTTATTTGGGTTACTAATAATCTATTTTTCAAAAAATTATCTATGTGCTAATATTAAGACCATTTCTTTGGGGTATATGGAACATTGAAAGGGTTAGTTTTCTCAACCATCTCTCTCTCTCTCTCTCTCACACACACACACACACACACACTCAATTTGCTGTTTCCAATGTGTGCCAAGTGACTATTACGAGTCACTCAGTATGATAGTCACTTCATACAGATTTTCTCGATGAGTATTCACAAAATTCTATGAAAGAAGGGCTATTGCTACCACCTTTTTATAGATAACAAAATTGAACATAGTTCAGTAATTCTGTCCTAACCTTGTCCTCACCATGCAGCCCAGGAGCAGGTGGGAGCATCCTGTTCAAAACCAGATCTGGGGGCGCCTGGGTGGCACAGTGGGTTAAAGCCTCTGCCTTTGGCTCAGGTCATGATCTCAGGGTCCTAGGATTGAGCCCCACATCGGGCTCTCTGCTTGGTGGGCAGCCTGCTTCACCCCGCCCCCTCTCTCTGCTTGCCTCTGCCTACTTGTGATCTGTCAAATGAATAAAATCTTAAAAGAAAGAAAGAAAGAAAGAGAGAGAGAAACAAATCTGGACTCCGAAACCCGAAAGTACCATTCCACCCTGTTGCTATGAAGAAACCTATTCTCTCCCTTACTCGCCAAGAAGAGAAAACAGAGGTTTTGTTTTGTGATTTGGTTTGGTTTCCTATGCCTCATTTCCCCCCAAGAAAGTTAAGATTTGACTAGCTGCTGACACAAAAATCTCAATATTTTCTTTGTGTCTTTTCTTTTGTTGATGTGCAAATTTTGGTTCATTTTAGTCCCAAACCTGTCATCTCCACTTTCAGAGTCTTTCCAGAATCTCACTACTTCTTATCTCTTTCACGGATGCCACCCTTGGCCCAGGCACTCACCACTTTGACCAGAGCATGACAGTACCGATTTCTCTGCTCCCTCTCATTCCCTCCACCCACCATCCTCATTGCGTCCCTATGGACAATTCTCAAAAGAGCAGTCAGAATATTCTTCCAAAAAAAGCCAGTCAGATCATGTCCCTTACTGCCCCCATTCCAGTCAATTCCCAATGCACTCACGATAAAAGACCACGTCTTTCCAAAGCCTCTGTATAACTGACCACACAGACCTGTCTACACCCACCTGTCTGATATCATTCCCTACTACCCTTCCCTACATTAATTGCCTCAGCCATGCCATCTCTTTCCTGTCCCTCCAACTCATGATGTGTTTCTGTCTCAGGGCCTTTGCACCTGTCATTGCTGCTGACCAGAATGCTTTCTGCCAAAACAGTTACTTTCTCCCTTCCTTCCTTCCTGTCTTTGATGAAGTCTCCTCTCTTCAGTAAAGGCTACTCTGACTGTGATATTTAAAATGATATTTTAAATTATTATATATTTCTTGATATTTCTCCATAACACTACTATCGAATGTACTGTAGATTTTAATAATTTATTTGCTAGATGTCTATTTCCACCCAGTAGAATGTGAGCTCCTTGAGGGCAGAGACTTATATATGTTTCATTCACAGCAAAATCTCTATGATTTACTGTTTTGCATATGGTAGGCATTTGATAAATATTTGTGTAATCTGCAGATCTTATATACCTCCACATCCAATAGTTTTCTACTTATATCTTACAAAATAGATGAAGAAGTAATTTTGGAATATTTTGGGATTGTGAATTACAGATTGAAGTAATCAAAATAGCAGGGACAATTTTCTACTGTTGATTGGTTTCTCATCTGCTTGTGTTGGGTGACTTAAATTTTCATGTAAACCATCAGTCATTTTACAAGGATTTATAAAGTTTCACACTCTCCACCAATTATGTTCAACCTTCCAAGCTATAGATTCGAGCTGAATTAAACTCTAGTCTAGACTTAGACTCTAATTATGGTTTTTTCAGAGATATTCACACAAAGAGTTCGGCAAACACAGTAGTTTTACTCTTGCAAATATAAAATGTGCAATAAGGAGAGAACCAGCTTCAGTATTCCATCAATTTCTACAAATGGCAGGATGCAAACTTCTTTGTAAAGAAAATAAAAAAAATTACATTCTTACAGTGGGTTACATTGTATTAATTCAGAGGCTGAATTAGTTTCTTATGAATTTCATATAAAATTCATCCAATATGCAGTTGTCTACTAGATTCCAAAGTATGCACTTTAAAAGAATAAAATGAGAGGTAACTTAGAAAAATCTAGTGAAATGATTAACAAAGTAAGCCAAATAATAAATGCAAAATATAAATCTTGTATCCATGTTTCTCTAAGTTAAATTGTTTACCAGATCAGTGTTTTTGTTACTTTTAAATTCCTGCATTCATTTGTGCATTCATTCAAATGATATTTATTTCATAAATATAAATTCAGCACATAAATGGGGATAAGAGTAGGCAAACCATAAAAATAAAATCCAGAATTTTAAAGATCTAAATTTACAAACTAGATAGAGGGGTAGGTCACTTTCATAATTATTTCTCGATATCAAGTTTGGAAAATTTACTGGGTGCATACAGTTTGGGAAGGCATGGAGTGAGATGGTGGCTTCAAGACACAAAAATAAAAGTGGACACAAAAATAAACTTTGGGCACTTAAATAGTGTAAGTTTCAGATATTCAGAAATTGACATTCCCAGCAGCCCTGTCTAAATGAAATTGCTGGCACAGCATTGGAGTACAGCAACACTTCCCCTATTTCTCCTTCTTAAATTTCTTTCCAATCCTTCTGAGACTTTATCTACTAAGGGTGGCTAAACACTGCATAAAAGCTGTCTGCCCTTCCTCTGAGACACACTGTATCCTTTTAGCTTGAAGCTGAGGCATCATTTCTTCCCACAGCCTTCTTTGTTTCTTGTCTAGGAAATGAATCTCTACAAGGGACCCCGAGAATTCTTTCCACAGCTTCTTTCTCTCTCCTTTTATAACACATTGCTTACATTATTAAAATACTGTACTTATTTGTCCAGTTTCCCCACTAAGTTTGTAAACTCAAAAAAGGTTGGTATTAAGGCCACATTTCCCTCTTTGAGACACCATGCTTAGCACAATACCTGTTTTAAGTAGGTAGTACATAAATATTAATTGAATAAGTAAGTTGCTTTATATCAAATTGTACCTTAAGTATTTGATTTAGTGTCCATTCACAATGATTAAGGAAGTAGTTAGTTTTTAATAATTTACTAATGCTAAGGCGAACAGGTTTAGACAGTTTCAAAGTATCTTAGTTGAGTGAGGGGGCGGGTAGGGGCAGGTTAAAGCATTTCCAAGACACATAAGGTTTCCAAAGGACTTCGTGTAAATAATTTATTTATAATTATGGCTTGTATTGTTGCTTTGCACATTTCTTGAAACGTAAGCCAGAAGACCTTGAAGAGAGTTCAGATTAAGAGGACTTACAAACATCTACCCAGCAAGAAAGAAGAAGGGAAGTAGGTGAAAATGTACCTGTCCAGTCTCGCTACTATTTCCTGGAGTCAGTCTTGGTTTAAAACATAATAAGCAGACCCCAGCTTGTCATACCCACTTTCTCCTAGGTGTTTGGAACTGTAATGAAAGCATTTTAACTCAGTGGTAACTGGATTAGGGTAATGCAAGAACGTGCCACCTTGGGACCTCCTGCTTATGTCTCAGCCTGAATAAATGTGTATGGAAATTGTTTTAAACTGATAGCTGGACAGGATCACAAGTTATAGTAATGTTGACAGTCTCGGCTTGGAACCTAGAAAGAACAGGAAAAAAAAAAAAAAAGAAAAGTGCAGCGGGGACTGAAAACAGCTCATTTGCTGACATGAAAGCGATGCTCAGAGGTTGAGATGTACAACCTTGGCAGGTCAATGGTGACAATATTTGCAAAGTGCCACCAGCATTGCTCCTGCAAATAATGCAACTGAATATGAATCCTAGCCTCCAATCGGAAGGAACTTGATTTCTTTTTCAGCCTCCAGGACTCCTAAGAAGCCATAAGGAGAAGTTTCTCAGACTTAAAGTGTGCAACAGAGTACTAAATCTTCCATCTCCTGGAGGCTGGATAGGAAATGAAAAGGTATAGTTGTCACATTCTGTCACAGTGGAATATCGTGGAAATAATCCAGTCCATTTGTTCCCTTCAGAAGTAGCTGGTGTTTCAGTGTGAGTTTCTCCTTCATTATTTCACTGGGTTTATTGTACTGTGTCACAGAGGCAAAACATCTGTTGGCAAAGATGGGAGGGGAAGGGGATTCTCCATCTTCCTTATGAACGTTCGCAGAGAAGTTTTGGTGAATTTACTGCCAGGAAAGACTGGCGGCCTGTCAGCTTCCAAGAGCCCAGCTTTAGAGAGCGGCCAAATGGTTCCTGACTGAGAGCAAACAAAGTGTGCATTTTTTTGCACGGTGTGAGGACACCTTTTTTTGCCCAATTTGGCAAAGCAGATATCAAGGGGGGTGGCTCAGAAGGGATCTAAAATTAGAGTATTTTGAATCCCCTACTTGAGGACCATCCTAGAAGTCCAACTTCGTTTCCTGGCAAGCGGAGCTGTTTCTTCAATGAGATTCAGTTGGAGTCTGTCTTTTCACAGGACATTCCTTGGGTCCATAGAACCAGCAAAATAATTCAAGTCATGAAGTAATATATATCCACAAGAACTCTAAAATGTCATGTCATTCTCTTCCCTGCCTTCAAACAGGACAAGTAGGAGGGTCTCCATTTTACAGGTCGGGTACGTGAAGGGCAGAGGTCAGGGGAGTTTATAGGCAGGCGCTGTGTGATGGCAAGATTCTAAATTATAGACCATCTCCGCGAAAGCCAGTGGACAGAGGAGGCTTTGACACTAGCAGGTACGTAGGAAGCACTTGTCAAATTTATCTTACTAGACCAATAACCCCCACAAAAACAAGCCTCCCCAAGCCCTTTGAAAAAGAAAGTCATTGTCCAACTCTTCCAACTAGCATGTCCATTTATTTGGACACCTTCCTGCATGAGAACGCTGAAACTTTTAGAATCCACAGTCCATCGTGAATTCAGGGAGTTTGAATTGCCAACTAACATTTTGATGCAATTTGATTTTGGACTTTCCTTAACTTAGGAAAAAAAAAAAAAAAAGATTTGTTTATTTATTTGAGAGAGAGAGAGAGAGAGAGAATGAGCACATGAGCAGAGGTGGAGTAGAGCAAAAGGAGAGAGAGGAGAATCCTCAAGCAGACTCCCCACTGAGCGCAGAGGTGGACACAAGACTTGATCCTATGACCCTGAGATCATGACCCGAGCCAAAACCACGAGTTGGATGCTTACCCCACTGAGCCACCCAGGATCCCCTGGATTTTCCTTAACTTTTGAATTGTGATTTAAATAGGTAAAGCATTTTATTTCAATTTGTGAAAGCATGCCCAATACGATCCTTTTCTTTCCTTTTTTTTTTTTTTTTTTTTTTTTTTTTTCAATTTGGAGGCAGAGATAATGGCTTGCTTTGGAGTGAAATAAAAGAACAAGGAGGTACCCTTAGGCATACATGACTTCTACCCTTTTTAAAAAATTTTTGTTTGGGGTGTGTGTGTGTGTGTGTGTGTATGAGTGTGTGTTTTAGTGTCTACATTTTTTTCCTTCCCTTATTTCTACCTTGCACACCACGTCCGTCTCATGCTCTATAAAGAAATCAGAGGCTGTAGCATAGGCCCAGCCCATACCTCTAAATGGAATGCACAGAACTAACCCCAAAAGCTTCCCAAATACGCTAAGAACAGGCAACCATTTCAAAGTCATATAATGGACGCAGGCAGCTGATATATTTAGTATCTAAGGAGCAGCTTTTCCTTTTCTCCCTATTTTTTTTTCTCTTTTCCCTCAGTAGCAGCTAAAACTTTATTATAAAACCACAGATAAGTATATCAATTGCTAGGAGGCTGGCACAGCAGAATACAAGGAAATAAGAGATAAGGGAATTTGGTCAAATACAAAAAGTACTGTGGAATTTAAACCAAATGACAGCAGATAAGGCTTTCCCTGAGTTTCTATTAAAAATGTAATAAATAAGAAATCTAAAAATATTTCTTTCCAGGCCTAGTACTTTTGTTCCTCTATTACTCATCAGAAATGTATAGAATCTTCATCAGTGCCAGGATTCTATTCACAATTGCAAAAATAAACTTTGCTGAAGTCATGTTAAAGATACGACAGACTCAGAATGATGCCTCGTGAGCCTTTCAGTGAAGTTTGTCATTTGAATAAATAGACTTTATTGATACCCTTAAGGGAGTCACCCCATAAGCCTGCATGGAAGCCTAGTGGTAAAAGCACAAATGGCACAGTAGAAATCACCAGCGATCAAAACACAGATTAAAAAACAAAAAACAGGGGTGCCTGAGTGGCTCAGTGGGTTAAAGCCTCTGACTTCGGCTCAGGTCATGATCTCAGGGACCTGGGATCAAGCCCCGCATTGGGCTCTCTGCTCAGCAGGGAGCCTGCTTCCCCCTCTGTCTCTGCCTGCCTCTCTGCCTACTTGTGATCTCTGTCTCTGTCCAATAAACAGATAAAATCTTAAAAAAAAAAAAAAAACCACAGTAGTAGGAACTTTGCTTAAGCTGCTCTTTAGGGAAAAATCACAGTGTTTTTGTCTTATTATTTGAAGTGTGTATAATTCCTGAAGCATCCAAAGTTCTGTGAATGGATAGACACTGACATTTCACGTTCCACAGTGGAATTTATATTGACCTAAAGCAGATAGGTCTGAATAAAGTGGATCCCCCACCATAAATGAATTGGCATAGATCCATCTAGATCATCTCAGGGCCTTGGGACCTGTAGACCTCAGGGAAGGAAAGGAGATTGAGATCTGGACAGAAAGGGCCTCTAAGTAGGTTCTGTGGGATGACACGCCTCTGGGAGCTCCAACTTGAGTGTGGTCTGGGGTCTCAGGTGAAATGGTCTATGGTGTCGGCTCCATCTCTTGAGGGCAATAGCTTTCAGTCATAAAAGGTCTCCCTGACTAATATGACACATCTGTCAGCCCTAACATCCCACACACTCAGTTTATATCTGTCTTGGGATAGTCCGTGAAAGGAAAAGTTCACCCTATTTGGATGGTAGATACTCAAGCCATTTTATTTGATTCGATCTTTTGTTCTTTTGTGATGTGCCTATATACATTTTTTATACAGTTGGATTTATGTTTTAAAACATTTATTGACAGATAAATGCTTTTTATATAACATAAATAATATTCTGTCAGAGCAGAATATCCGTGTATCACGATGGGTTGAAAAAGAATAGACCAAGCCATATATGATTCTTTATGCTAAGGTCCCTGTCATCTTAGTGGGAAAGAGAACCAATATTATCAACTTTTAGTAATAATTTCTATGGAATGTGGCAACAATCTTTCCTATGCACGGCAAATTCAATGCTATAAATATTTTACTAATAGTTCTGGGTATCAAAGCTTGAGTGAGCACAACCGTCAATAAGTAAAACCGGGATCCAACAGGAATCCACTGTTTGGACAGTTGTGTACACTTACATTGTCACAAACCAATAAAAAAATTAAACAATTAAATAATTAATTTATAACTATATAATAATATGCATAATTTATATAATAATATATAATATATAGTTATAAATAGAATTTATAATTGTATAATAATATACATAATTTATATAATAACTATATATTATCTATAATATAATGATACCAAAATAATTAATTTATAATTAATATTAATATAATAATTAATTAATAAAAATTAATAATTAAAAGTTTTTTTAAAGTTCAAGTTTTGACTCTTCTGTCATTTTATATTACGGGATCATAGACTTTCTGGGCCTAGGGTGCTTTTGGTCTTCAGAAAGTGTCAAGGATCCCAGGCTTGGTAGAGATGATCAAATGTCCCCAAGTTAATTATTTAGATGTTCAGAGAATCCTTACAGTGAGAAAACCTAACTCTGGCCACATTTTATTTTCTTTCTTTTTTTATTTTTTTGGCCACTTTAAAAACTATCTAGTCCTTTTACAGAAAACACTTCAAGATCTGGTATCAAAAGAACATTTCCATTCATTTTAGAATGGAATTCACATAAATCTTTGTGGCTTTTGTGCTATGACCCAGAATAAGTAATTAATGTGAGGTTGGATAAAGGCTGAACACCTTGTTCTTCATGTTTCCTACTATTTTTGTGAAAAATCTGCTTCAACTTTATCTCTGAGTAGCCAAATAAATTTCCTTCCTATCACATGCAAGAATATTTGATTAATGAGCAATTATGATTAAATGAATTGCTATGTGGAAGTTGTTTAGAATCGTGTCTGGCACACCGTGCTATGTAAATGCTGATAATCATACTTATTATTTTTATTTGTCAATTCAGATTTTTTTAATTAGAATATAATTGTGAGGACAATATAATTTGGCTAGGCCTCCTAGCAAAACAAAATCTATAAAAGCTGAGACTCGTGGCAGATTATGGACCTAAGGCCATATTCTTTCCTTGCTTACTGGTTTTGAGCAACAATTTTGAATTTTAACAATTATTGATATGTTTTATATATTCATATATTTATAAGAGGGATAATTTTTTAACTAAAGAAAATTCTGTGTCACTCAGACAGTTAGTTTTAAAATAATTTTATTTAATGTTTTGATTAATGAAGCTGTAAGCTCTGACTTGGTGACATATTGAGTTGCACTTACAGCTATAAAACTCATTTGTGGGCAAGTTTATATGGGTGCATATGGGTGTAATTATCTGTCCAACTTCTATGTGTGTGAATCTACAATGCCCTGTAGGCAAGCTTGAGTTCTTCTTTTATGTTTCTCAAATTGTGAGCACTCCTCACATCTATGAGATTCTCTGTGTCAAAAAAATAAATAAAAGAGAAAGAGATTTTTTCTTAGATTTTTAGTTGTTTAAAGGTATGTTCACAAGGTGGCTGGATGGCTCAGTTGGTAGAGCATGTGACTCTTGATTTCAAGGTTATAAGTTCAAGCCCCATGTTGGGTGTGGAGATTACTTAAAAATAAAATCTTAAAAAAAAACAAAATAAAGTCATGTTCTCCAGAGGCCTTTTACACACACACACACACACACACACACACACCCCTATATGAAAATATCATGTATTGATCCATTTAATCTTACTTTGTGGTTATTCAAAGAGAAGTTTTGGGACTAATTTTAGTTGAGCTGAATGAAACAAAAAAAATGGGTTTATGTTTCTTCAAAATGGAAATAGTTTCTCAAATATATTTGGGCTTTAGCATGCTGTTAATTAATTACCCAAGATATGTAGTAATACCTCTGAAAATAATGATATAATTATTTGTCTAATTAGATAAAAGTACCATTAATAAACACATCTAATTTTCAGATTTATTTACAATGGCATTCATACTAAAATAGTTCAAAATCTACCATGTAATAAAATGATAATTAAAGAATATTTAGTTAGAAGTGCAATTGGTTTTAAATCGAGTTAATTAATAAATAAAAATTGAATTTTTTTTTCTTTTTAGTAGTAATGTCTTTGGTTTCATGTACAAATCATATCTAAAATCTTGGTTATAATCTTATTAAATATAGTAGACCATATTTTGCTGTAATTGACCATTTAAGATTGCTTTAAAAATTTAAATGGTTATCTAAAACAAATCAATTAGCAAAATTTTTGCTTGCTTTTATGTTATTAAATTATCTTAATGACAGTGGAAAGGTCAGCATTTATCAAACACTTGAACTATCATAACATATTTAAGAAATATTTCACAGAACAGTTATGCCTTAAATTAGTTACAACTGATTATTGTTTTTTTTAATCTTAATAGCTTCCATATTTAAGAAATGATGCATTTATTTAATGAATAAACTGTTTTAATTATAGAGGAATGTAGGTATATTTGATTTCGTACAAATTCAGGCTAGTTAAAAACTACAATAGGCTGTTTCACTGCGGCCATTTCAGTAGAGCTAAACACACAGATACACACACACAGACATACACACCCTCAGTTCATCAGGCCATTACATTGTCAACGTGTGTGTGTATGAGTGCGTCTTTGTGTATGTCACACCCTCTAAATTCAGGTGGCCTCAAGCTGTGCCATATAATTCCAGCCTCAATTAAACTTTCCAAGGTCAGCTGTGCTGTACCAGGTCAGACATAAATAAGGCAGAGAAGAGTCCTAGGGTACAGGAAAGCCATATTTATTCTTTATCCACAGTTCATGGCTATCAAATGAAGCCTAACAGAAAGGAACGACAGGAAAAAGGAGGACTCTCAAAAGGTACTTTATACCTAAGTGTAACCTTTGTTGAAAAAAAAAAAAAATCAGTATATGAATAATTCAAGACAAAGTGAATAAGTGGTGGGTGTGAGTGCGTGCGTCTGTGTGTGTGTGTGTGTGTGTGTGTGTCTTCTTTTTTTTTTTCCCTCTTCTTCCCTCTAGGAATACAACTTTAACCAGAGCCCAGTGGAGAATATGCTGGTATAATTACAAATCATTATTCCAGAACTCAAAAGACCCAATTTCTAATTTTCTTTGTACCACTAACCAGTAGGATAATCTCAGATACATATTTTCTCACCTTCAGTTTTCTCTTCCATGAAATGAGAAGCTTAAAGTAGATACAGCCATTGAATTTTCAAGTTCTAAAATTGATGTTAGGCTGAATTCTACTCAAATAGAACTAGTGAATAAAGATCCAATAAACCAAGTGAAGACACAGACCTGAGAAATTATATTTGGTCATATGTAATGTATAGAGATTAGTTTTTAGAGTATATAAAGAACTCCTATTAAGAAAAAGAAGAGGGGCACTTGGGTGGCTCAGTGGGTTAAGCCTCTACCTTTGGCTCAGGTCATGATCTCAGGGTCCTGGGATCAAGGCCTGCATCGGGCTCTCTGCTCAGCAGGAAGCCTGCTTTCCTCTCTCTCTCTCTCTGCCTGTCTCTCTGCCTACTTGTGATCTCTGTCTGTCAAATCTTTAAAAAAAAAAAGAGAGAGAAAGAGAGAAAGAAAAAGAAGAGAAGAAAAACAAACTCTTAAAAAATGTACAAAGAAAAGGAACTAATAAACACTTGAAAAGATGTTCAGTTTCCTTAATAATTTGAGGACTATAAAATAAACAATGTTATACCATTTTACATCCCCTTGCCTGGCAAAATTAATTTCTTACCATGTTAAAAGGTGAGCTTCCCCAGTTGTATGCAAGGTTTATCATGGTGCTGCAGAAAAACCACAAGTGCTCCCTGGGATATTGACAAATTTGGAGAAACTCACAGCAAAATCTGTGGAGCAGTTTGTGTTCTCCTAGCTTGATGTAGTTCACAGTTTCAATTTTGGATTTTGGTATGTTCCCTTTAATGATGTCAGATCTTTGTAAAGTTATGGTTTCAGAGTTTACTAGAAGAAAAAGAACACTCTGGGACCTATAGGCAATCGGGCATCGTTAGGAAGAAATCTAGGTTGCTGTTCTCCACCAGCACCTAGCTTAGTACTCTCTCATTTGGGAAGAAGTGGAGTTTGACTTTGATTTAAGAATGGAGATAATGGACTCATTAGTAAGTAGCCTGTGGAAGCAAATGACTTCTGTCATTTCTTATGAGCTAAATATTAAATGCAAAGTGAAGTAAGCAAATGAAAGAAGAAATAAAAGAGAGGGAACAAAGAGCAGAAAATGTGAAACTTCTGGGTAGATGGCTTAGTTTCTAATTCCACAGCTCTCACTCAGATTTCTGTTGGAAGTAAGATGGCCAGATTGAGCAACACAACAGCCACAATAACAATGAAAAGAGGATGGGACAATTTTTATTCCAAAAACTTGCTTGTCATTTATCTGAAATGCTAATTAGCTGGGTGTCCCGCATTTTATTTGGCAACCCTACAGGGAAATGATCAACAAATTATAAAGGAAGTGGATAGCAAGTACTCCAAGTGAAGGATCACATATATCCATAACAGGTCTCTGAAGAATTTCTGTAGGTGAAGGGCACATGGTACCAGGATGAAACACTTAGGATGAGTCAGAGTTGAATCCCACCATCTTTCCCATGGGAAAGCAAGATACTTACAGAGGAAATGCTGCAGCCTTGTGGGAAAACAAGGGAACAAGATTTCTGGAATCAGGTGAATGTAGTTTGTGAGGAAAGGACAATGAGAAGTAGACACCTGAGGAGAGAAAAAGAGTGAGAAACTCAAGGGAAAAAACCCAATCCTTTACTTATAAAAGGATAATGCAAATAGAAGAAGGGTTCTGACCTGATGAATTCAGCAGACCTGAAGGAAGAGCTTTGAGACATAGCTGTGCTGACCCAGAAGTGAATTAAAACAAAACTGACCACAGTGAGATATTTGAGATATTAAACGGTTTGGACTAAACAAAAACGTATGTGGGACAACATAAAAACACAAGGATAATCATGTAAAATTGATGATTTACTAATTATAATTCGGGTAAACTTCCAGATTATGCAACTAACTGGGGAGAGAGATGGGGAAAAAAAGCGGTAAACGGATGCTTAATTTCTAAATATGTACTCTATTAAACTTGACATGCATAATTGGAGGAAAACAGATTCAGATGAATGTTGGGTAATCATAATGGCCAACACCAAAAAAAAAAAAGAACACAAAACAAAACACCACCCTGAACAACTAATTGTGGGAATATAAAAAAGGGAAGAGAAAAGAAATAAAATTGGAAAGTGTAATAGATTGTGATAAAAGCAAATGGAGTTTGACAAATCTGACTACCTTAAACTTTCCCATTAAATGACAAATACTTTATATTTACAGTCAAAGAACAATATTGAATTTTATGCTAGTATATACATATATACATATATAATATACGTACATATATATACATACACATACATATTTATGCATATCTATGAATACACACACATATATAATGTGTGTGTGCATATATATATATGTGTATATATATGAATTTAGGCTTGCTTTGGCTGTGATTGAGAAAATCAAAAAATGTACCAGCAACTCTTGGTTTTGGCTCCTGTCACAATCTCATGGGTTATGGGATCAGGCTCCTTGCTCAGCCCTGAGTCTGATTGAAACATTCTGTCCCCCTTCCCCTCCCCGTACATGCATGATCTCTCTCTCTCTCTGTCTCTCAAAATAAATAAATCTTTAGAAAAAAACACACATTTCTGAAATATAACTAAAGTGTACACAGGAAAATTAAAGTAGTGTTTGTTGGAGTCAGGATTGCTTGTTTTCCTTCTGTTGTAAGATTATTTTAATTTATCAAAATTTGTAGGCATATTTATAATCCATATTCTTAAAGGTAACTATGAAGAAGATAGATGAGATTTTAAAGTATATACATCATGATTCAATAAAAATTGCTAATCACAAAAAAATTGCTAATCACCTACTATACATACCATATTATATAATATATAAATGCCTACTATAGTACCTAGTATATAATGTATAGTATGTTACTCTACATTACTGTATAATTTGGAGCACCTGACAAATAGTCCAGGAAATAAGCCAATTTAGTGAGATGCATACAGAGAATTAGGAAGAGTATCTTGTATCTGCAGACAGATCAATCATACAGATAGAATGGTTTGCTCCATACTTGGGTTCACACTTTTGTACATATTTCTTGAGACTGTTGATAATCACAGTTAAGAACATAGTGGTGACTGGACCCCAATGAGCTAAGTTTGAGGAAAAATTGGCTAAAGAGTCCCAGGCCACTCATCATAAAAAGGGGATTTGTTGTTGATTTTGTTCTTTGTTTTGTCTCCCTATTAGGGCTTCAGTTGATGATCTAGAACCTGAAAATAACAAGGTCTATTTCACAGATTTCTTTTTACATTTATGCCAGAAATCATTAACAAAACATTTTAGTTTCTGATAGGCTCTTGATAAATGTTAGTTTTAACCTGACCATACAAGCAAGCCTTTCAAGAGGCTTGAAATTTTAGGAAATTTTCCTTTAAAATACAGTTGCTTTGGTTTATTTTTTGCTCGCTGGTACATTTTTGGATTTTCTCAATCACAGCCAAACCAAGCCTATTTAAAAGGAATTTGTATCAAGCAACCTCTTTCTTCCTCTTGTTTCCTTTCAGAGAAGTTAGCAAAATGCCTTGTAGACCTAGACTAACATCATTAAAATCCACCTGTAAGTCCCATTCATATAACTCACTTCTAAGTATTTCATCTTCAATACTGGAAGGTAGCACAGTGGGACAAACCGCCTCCACTAGTCCCTGTTTCCTGTTTGATAATTTACGATCATCTCAAAGCTAGTAAAGATAGGGACAGAAACCTAGCACTTCCAAAGAAATCCAAGTTGTTAGTCACAACATTTACAGAGTTATTAATTAACTGACAAAGAAAAGAAGTAAGCGTATTTTGCACTTTGTTTCGTGAGGTGGTTCCAGTCTGTTTGAATTTCCTAACTGATCCTGTATGCAGAACTTGATTACGTCTGTGGGAGAACTCAGGTATGTCAAAGCTCCTTTCCCAAAGGCTGGGACTTTCCCAAAGGCCTGGGACTCTACAAAACAGAAGCATCTCAAATTCTCTTGGGCAAATCCATTTGGAGCATGAAAACTGACACAAAGTCCACAACAATCCTTGAAATACATGTACAGAATCACAGAGATGAAAGCAGGAAAAGGGGTACATTCCAATAACGGTGAAGATAATATTAGTAACAATTAGGGGTTTGCAGTTGATAAACATTCTTTCACATACTTAATTTGATTATTTTATTTCCTCAGTGAACTCAGGAATAGGAGGGCTAAAACCTTATTATGGATATTCCATTTGCCATGTATTCTGCTGGACACTTTACATACATTCACCCTATTTCAAACCCTGTGTGTTAGAATGTTGGTGGTTGATAGCACTGTAAGAGAGAAGAGAGAAGACATAAGATAAATCTGAAAAACTTTTCTTCATGGGATGGACATCCTGACCCTAAATCCCTATAGTCTATTCAATTCATGAAAATAGTTTTTGCTTGTGTTTTGTATGGACACTGGAATGAAAACCTTATTTTGGGGCAGAGGTGGTAAGAATAGAGAAAGCTAATGGGAACTTGGGATGGTGGTTTATCATCCTAAAGCCATGACAAAGTGAAATGAGTTCTTACTATGAATTCAATTTGACAGTTAAAAAACTAAGTCACACCAAGAACTTTCTTAAGGCCATCACTCCAGTCAAGTGTTCCCACCAGGATCTGAACCCATGGAGTCTGAGTCCAGAGTCTCCATGGTGAACAGTTATAAAATGGAACCTCTCCAACATGGTGGCACTCTTGTAGCTTTTAAGAATTTAAAAAATTATAGTGCATGAAGATTCCCCAAAAAGTTTAAAATAGAGCTGCCCTACAACCCAGCAATCACACTACTGGGTATTTACCCTAAAGATACAAATGTAGTGATCTGAAGGGGCACGTGCACCTGAATGTTTATAGCAGCAGTGTCCACAATAGCCAAACTATGGAAGAACCTAGATGTCCATCGACAGATGAATGGAAAAAGAAGATAAAGAAGATGTGAAACACACACACACACACACACACACACACACACACAGGAGTACAGGAGTACTATGCAGCCATCAAAAGAAATGAAATCTTGCCATTTGCAACGACGTGGATGGAACTAGAGGGTATTATGCTGAGCGAAATAAGCCAATCAGAGAAAACAATTATCACATGATCTCTCTGATATGAGGAATTTGAGAGACAGAGTCCAGGGTTGTAGGGGGTAGGGAAAGAAAAAATAAAACGAGATGGGATCAGGAGGGAGACAAACCATAAGAGACTCTTAATCTCACAAAACAAACAGGGTTGCTGTGGGGGCAGGGAGGTGGGAGTAGGGAGAGGGTGGCTGGGTTATGGACATTGGGGAGGGTATGTGATATGGTGAGTGCTGTGAAGTGTGTAAGCCTGAAAATTCACAGACCTGTACCCCGAGGCAAATAATACATTATATGTTAATAAAAATAATTAATAAAAAATAATTAAATAAAAGATTATAGTGCATAAATGAACACTTTTTGACCTGCTAATGAGGAAGAATCATAGGTCTCTGTCAAAAAGATTGTTTTCCCTTTGGCTAGGTAGCTGTGGGTAACATTGGGTACTTTAGGCTTGGAATTAAACTATAATAAACAAGCAATCATTCTATGAGAATAATTTTCATAAAAATATGTTGAAAAAATTATACTATGTGGGAAAAATACCTAGTGTACCTATTTTTTTCTACCATAAAATCTGCAAAAAATTTATCAGTAAAATTACACCTACGTAGCTGACTGCATACACTGGCCAGACTGGACGAAGCAGAAGTGAGATGGAGGTATGGGATAAAATATGATTAGGTAGAAGGCTTTGTTCTCAGGATCTTGGCATTCAAAGGCAACCAGGCATCCAGGGAGAAGAAGTAGAGATTGAAGACCAACTCTGTTTTGGAGAACTAGCTTGCTATTGTGAAAAGAATACCTCATAACAGCATTGGAGGTCAATATTAATGCATTTATCAGAGGCTGTAATTACTGAAAATGGACATTAGACACTTTGGAAGATAAACAGTGTCCTGAGGAAAGGCAGAATGGAACCACGGATAATCAACATATGGCAAGACACAGTCCTCTTTAGCAGAGCGGGAAACACCTGAGTATTCCATATCCTTCACATGTTTCCTCTCTGACTGTTCCTTGTGGCTCTAGCCCAGAGCTCTATGCCATCATAGAATCTTCATGCCCACTCTAATCATAGTTTAAATCCATTTATCCATGTTCTATTGCCAAACAGAAGAAACTACTAGAAATACTCGCTCTTCGATAATTCTGCCCGTTCTTTAAGAATCTTATAAACCTACCTCTCAGTTTTTTGTTTTCTTTTCTGAAGAACAAATATCTCATCTCCTTTTTTCTTTCCTTAGAGGTCCCATTTTCCCATCCTTTAATCATTTTTACTGTTTCCATCTGTACCTACTTTAGTTTTTCCTATCCCTTTTGAAATGTGTATTCACAAATTAGGTATAGCACTAGCAAAACTGGAATAGATCTAAAATTCCTATTGATTAATCTATTATTGGAATAACTACCTTGATTTAGATAAGGCAACACATAGAAGAGGATGGTAAGAGCATAGGGGGAAAAAGGAGAAATGTAACTGCTACCATAGAAGGATATTTACAGATCCAGAAAGTAATTCTAAGGAGTGGAACTTGCCCTAAAGAAAAATGAGAAAATGCATAACAATACGAGAAAATGGCTATTATGGAAATTAAATAAGAAATGAAGAAAACAAAAATTATATCTATAAAATGATTACAACTACAAATGCATGTCTGCATATAAATGGGCAAACACAGGAAGAGAACATACAGGGGAAACTTTTTTTTCTTAGAGTAGCATAACTTTCTGCATTCTTTTTAAATTTTAATTTTCCTGATTTTAGTAGTGCTATGTGTGCAATAACTGAAACATAATTCTAGAAGAACTATCTGGAGAATAAGAAAGGAAAGCCTAGGACCCACTAATAATGTAATAATACTTAAAAATAGTAAAAACAAACAGACAAAAAAACAAACAAAAACCTCAAAGCACTTACCAATCTGTATTATTTTAATGCTTTTACTAAATCCTATAGATATCATATACTTTTGCTATTCTACTTGTAATGTATGGGAGGGGGTAGAAATGACCTAATTTGTACCCTAGAATCCCTTGCCCTATCCCTCAGATTAGAACAACAATAAAAAATTAGAAGGACAAATTAAAAAATAGATAAAGAGAAACAAACTCAGAATTTTAGGTGTGGAAGTACACTTAAGCATCATCCAGACTCTAAAACCCTAATTTCACGGGTGACAAGCTAATGACCAGAGTAGGACTAGATTTGTCACGGTGATAAAAATTAAAGAAACACAGAATACAAGTATACTCTGTTTCAAGGTACCTCTAGATACATGTAAGTCACTCTATTAAAGACTGTACCTGACCCAAGAGTAATAGAGTGTTGGGATTTTGTAAGTATTCTGTTGGTCGAGACAACGTTTCCTATTAGTTGATGTCTTACACAAGTGGGACCAATGTAGGGAATTGTAAGTGCTTGGCCTTGTCTTGGCTCACAAGAAAAAAAGCAGAGTGAGGAATGTCATAAATCCATTATAAATCATGGTTTGAAGAAATTCTATAGAATTTTGTGGTTAAGATGGAATTTTGTTACAGTTTATACACACACACACACACACACACACACTTACCACATACTCTTTATACATATAAATACATATATACATACATATATTCACATACATATGTATATCATATATATCATACATACATATTCAGACATACATAGTCTCACCTGGTTAATCTGAATCACTTGTTTTCATCTAATACTTAGTTCATAGCTCAAAATTCTGCTTGAAAAATTAATGCTCAGTGTCTCTTCTTCCATCATGAATCTGTAGAATAGTTATTCACCTCAACTTTTGATATTCACCTCATTATTTTTCTGCCCCGATCTGAATTGATAATACCAGCCCACCATTTCCATAAACAAAATTACTATCCTGTGGAAGATAAAGAAAATGCCTGAATTCTTAAATATGGCAAAAGCCATTTTCCATACATCTAATAGACAATAATGTGGAAGTCAAAACAAAGCTGTGTGAATAAGGGTTTAAAATCTATTTCTTGGGGTGCATGGGTGGCTCAGTGGGTTAAGGCTCTGCCTTCGGTTCAGGTCATGATCTCAGGGTCTTGGGATTGAGCCCTGCATCGGGCTCTCTGTTCAGCAGGGAGCCTGCTTCCCTCTCTCTCTCTCTCTGCCTGCCTCTCTGCCTACTTGTGATCTCTGTCTGTGAAATAAATAAAAAAAATCTTTAAAATATAAAAAAATAAAAATAAAAACTGGCAATAGCTAAATATTTATTAAAAAATTTTTAAAAATTAAATCTCTTTCCTGGGTGCCTGGGTGGCTCAGACGGTTAAGCATTGGCCTTTGACTTAGGTCATAATCCCTGGGTCCTAGAATCGAGTTCTGCATCAGGCTCCCTGTTCAATGGGGATCCTGCTTCTCCCTTTGCCTCTGACTCTTTCTCTTTGTCTCTCTTGAATAGATAAATAAATAAATAATCTTTTAAAAAAATCTTTCTTTTCACCATATTCTAGGAGAATTGTTTTGTTTGTTGGTTTGCTTTGGTGTGTGTATGTGTGCATGACTGGAAACCTGGTCTCAAGGATTGTAAGGTTAAGAAACAGTCTTTGCAAGAGTGAACTTAGGATAATATCATCAGGTAGTTTCCAATTTAGTAACTGCATTGGCCTTGTTAATTGGATTAAATGTTGGCCAGTGATATTCTCTAGTCAACATAGTCGACTCTGACATGGGAATTGGAGGAAATTTATACTCAGCAGTAACTATCGTAATGTGATCAGACATAGGGACTGTTGAAATGATGGTGCCTCAGACTCAGTCAAATTTTCACACAAGTCAAGTAATCTATCAAATCAAGTAATTTATCAGTAAGATTTGGGACAAAATGGTAGATTACTGAGGAATTTTGCAAAAATGTTAGATGGAGTAAAAGCGTGGTAAGACAGTTAGACTTCTTGGCTGAAGGAGTAGAAAATATGTCTGCAGTGGCTTACAAATTAGGGATATATATATATATTTTTCCTCTTGAATGAGTAATGCAAATAGCTCAGCCTTTCAGTGATTCCAATACTGAGCTCATTGCTATTCCCCTGGTCTATGCCAATGGTAGCCAGAAATCTAGCTATCATGTCTAGATTATGGCAAGAATGAGGAATAAGAAGTTGTAGTCCATGTACTCAGTAAGCAATGGTTTTCTGGGCATAGAGTGCATTTCTGCTACATGCCATTGGCTAACAACATGCAGCATGGCAATCTGAAACTGGAAAGTGCCCAGGGAGAAAAGGGTCATGGTCTGGTCAGCCCACTGTGTCTGCTACAAAATCATATGGGGAGATATGTTAGAAATAAGGGAACTGCCCATTTAGTTACTATAAAGAGAATCTTCAACTCATTAGTTTCTGATGACCTATAGGCTTAGGACTTGGCTTTAATCTGGAGAGTCTCCACCAATGAGATGTGACTATCTTAGGCTGTCCACATGGGTGTGTATACCAAATTACTGGGGGAACAAATCCTTTTTAAAAAGATTTTTTAAAAATTTATTTGTCAGGGAGAGGGAGAGTGCACAAGCAGGGGAAGCAGCAGGCAGAGAGAGAAGCAGGATCCCCACTGAGCAAGGAGCCTGATGTGGGGTTCTGTCCTAACATTCTGGGATATAACCTGAGCCGAAGGCAGATGCCTAACCGAGTCACCCGGGCACCCCAACTAGAGCATTTTTAAATTGTTCTTGGAATTGTCTTTTTTTCCAAATGAATTTCTGTAATGGGTTTGTTTTCCATAGTGTTATTTCTATCATTTGCTTGTATCTTTTAGTTCTTTTTTTTTTTTTTTTTTTTTTTTTTTTTTTTTTTTTTTTAAAGATTTTATTTATTTATTTGTCAGAGAGAGAGAGAGCAAGAGCGAGCACAGGCAGACAGAGTGGCAGGCAGAGTCAGAGGAAGAAGCAGGCTCCCTGCAGAGCAAGGAGCCCGATGTGGGACTCGATCCCAGGACGCTGGGATCATGACCTGAGCTGAAGGCAGCTGCTCAACCAACTGAGCCACCCAGGCGTCCCAGTTCATTTTTTTTTTAATTGGTATTTCTTTCAGGGTCTATTTGGTTAGCACTCCATGTGGCATCACATTTAAATTATTTTTAAAAAGATATTTCCATTTCAAATCATTAACTAATTCTGTTAATCTGGTTAAGTTGTTGACACATTTTGATTCCCATTTGTATTAGCAGAAATAGACAGATATAGATGCAACATTTTTAAACATTATTTTACAAACTTAGGCTTAGTTCTACAGTGACCTTACCTTTTCATCTCTATATGACTTAAGCAGAAACCACAAAACAGTTCTCTCTTTTTTATTCAATTTCACTCCTATATTTTGAGAATAAGAGGCTGGAGCACATCAGGAAGTTTCTCTGTCAGATGGAGAGTAAGGTAACATTAAATATGTGATAATTCAGCAAAAACCTGACACTGGGTAATCCAAAGAAATCCAAAGGTGAAGAAATATGCAAGGTTTGAAAGTCTACAATTGAGAGATCTGTGGGAAAGTATACAGGTACTAAAATCTAAAACCCTGGAAAAAAATGGCTGTTCTAGCCACAGATATGCAGTGTTATTAAAGGCTTCTGTTTCAAGAGTCCTACACAGGGAAACGCAAGGATCCAAGCTAAGAAATGCTGTAGAAAAAAACAGACTATCAGGAGAGGAAATTAAGCCAATGATCAGAGCTTTGCAGTATAAAGGCCCAGTTCTTTGTAGGAGAGAGAAAGTGCTGTATGGTGTGCCTCCCTTCTCCCAGTTTTATTGAGTAATAATTGACGTAGATCACTGTCTCAGTTTAAGGCATAGAGCATGCTGCTGCTTTGATTTACATACATTGTGAAATAATTACCACACTCTGTTCAGCTAACATTCGTTGTCTTATATACATACAGTAAAAATAAAAGAGAACCAAAAAGGAAGAGAAAATTCCCCTTGTGATGATAGTCACAGGATTTACTCTCTTAACAACTTCCCTATATATCATAGAGCAGAGGTAGCTACAAGTCACTATGTTGTACATTACACCTCTGGTACTTATTTATATTCTAACTGGAAGTTTTTACCTTTTGACCTTCTTCCAGTTCCTTCTTCTCCCATCCTCAGAATCTGGTAATCGTAAGTCTGATCTCTTTTTCTGAGGGTTTTTGTTTTTGTTCTTGTTTTTTTTTTTTTTTAATTCTACATATAAGTGAGATCATATAGCATTTGTCTAACTCTGAGTTATTTTACTTAGAATAATGCCCTCAAGGTCCATCCATGTTTCACATTGATGAATGAATGGATAAAAGAATTGTGGTATATGTGCATGCAGTGGAATGTTATTCAGCCATAAAAAAGAGGAAATCTTACCATTCGCCACAACATGAATGGATCTTGATGTTTCCTTTAAGGTAAAGATGTGGAGGCATAATGGCAAGACCATGGACTTTGCATTTTGTTTCAGGTCCCTGGATACGTCATCATCATCATCATCATCAACATCATCATCATCATCATTATTATTTTTATTAGAGAGAGAGCACATACATGAGTGGGAGAGGAGGAGAGGGGGAGAGAGAATCTTGAGCAGGCTCCACACCCAGTGCAGTACCCAATTTGGGGTTGATCTCACAACCCTGAGATCATGACCTGAGCCAAAATCCAGAGTCAAATGCTTAACCAACAACCACCCAGGTACCTCTCCATCCATCCCACCCCCGTATATTACTTTATAATTATGTCAACTTCCTGGGCACCTGGGTGCTCTGTTCGTTGAGCAACTGCCTTTGGCTGGGGTCATGATCCCGGAGTCAAGGGATCAAGTCCCACATCAGGCTCCCAGCTCCACAGGGAGTCTGCTTCTCCTTCTGACCTTCCTCTCTCTCATCCTCTCTCTCACTGTCCCTCTCTCAAATAAATAAATAAAAATCTTAAAAAAAAAAAAAATGTGTCAAGTTCCTGAGCTTCAGTGTTCAGTCCAAGAGATAAATGCATCACAACTTTTGGTCAAAGCTAAGAAGAAAATAAAACACCTTTCAAAAGGACACTTCAGTAGTAAGCCTCTTTCTCTATTTGAGTACAGTTAACAGACAATGTTACATTAATTTCAGGTGTACAGCTAAGTGTCTTTTCTTACCACTCCCTTTGCCTCCAATTTTTTGTTAAGTTCTAAACTGTATCTACTGCTAAATTTCACTGCATCAGTAATTCTATTTGAGGCCAAATCTCCGATGCCCCTCAACTCTAAAATTGACGTGATAGCAGGTGGCTTAGGCAGTTAAGCATCCAACCCTTGACTTCAGCTCAGATCAAGATATCAGGTTCCCAGGATCAAGCTCCATGTGGGGCTCTGTGCTCAGCCAGAAGTCAGCTTGAAATTCTTTCTCCCACTTCCTCTTCCCCTCCCCCCACTCACGTACTTTTTCTCTCTCCAAAATAAGTAAATAAATCTTTAAGATAAATACCTAAATAAAATTGATCTGATAATGAATCTGTACAGCTGTTCAGCTCTCCAAATTCATCCCGACTATTGACATGTTTATTTTCAGAATTTGTTCTATCAAAGGAAGTCAAGTGGCTTCTGGTCAGAGTCAATGGACAAGCATGGAGGAGAGGAAGGGGACTAGTTTTTTTTTTTTTTTTTTAATTTATATGTTTTTAATTTAAACATTAGGACAAATGCTAACAAATCAAGGTCAACGTCCAATAATTTTTAAGTAGTTCTTCTTACTATAGCTCTGTCTGTCTACCTACCTGTGATCATAGCTGATATCATGCTGCAGTAACAAACAATCTCAAGATATCAGTAAGGTCACATAACAAAAGTTTGTTTTTCCCTGAGAGTTGAGTGGGGAGTCTCAATAAATCTCTGGGCGGTTTCCCTCCATGTGCTGCTGGCTCAGCCTTCCAGGTTTCTCTGTCTGTGGCACCCAAGGATCATCACTGGCTTTGCAGTCACTGTACCAGCAAGTGAAGGAGGCAGCATCAAGAATCAGAAAATGTCATGGCTCCTACGGGCCTCATGTTGCTTTCACTTGTATATCCTTGGCCAGAAATAATGACAGAGCCTGGCCTAACCTCTAGTGATCAGGGAAGTACAATTCCCCCATGTGCTGGTTTTGGAGAACTGAGTGACGGCCAACAGCAGTGAATTCTGCCATGGATAGTGGTAAACCCTCAAGTAATTAAAAAATAATCTCTCTTTGGCCTTAAAGTCATTTGATGATTGAGTTTTCACAGTTGTGAGAACGAAACTCATTAGTACAATCAGAGCTGCTGCTGTTTTCCTCCCTACCTGTCTGGCGTGGAACATGTACGGGACGGGCATCCTGCTCACTGTTTTATGGAAAAGATCTCATTTAATTCTCACTAGGACTCTAGGAGGCCAGCATTTCTGTCTCCATCTTAACAGATGAGGAAGCTGAGACTCTGATACGATACAAAATTGGAATTTTTTTTTTTAAGATTTTATTTATGTATTTGACACAGAGAGAGAGATCACAAGTAGGCAGAGAGAGAGGAAAGCAGGCTCCCTGCTGAGCAGAGAGCCCGAGGTGGGGTTCCATCCCAGGACCCTGAGATCATGACCTGAGCCAAAGGCAGAGGCTTAGCCCACTGAGCCACATAGGAGCCCCTAAATTTGGAATTTGGAATACAGTTCAATAGAATTGCAAGGTCTCAATTTGGCCCTGGGCATGAAGAGAAAAGTTACCCAGATTCTGGAAATCTTGTGATTTAGGACTCACAGTGTAAGAAAAAGTTGAGCTCTGATCAGAAAGCTACCAGACATTTGTGAAAGTATATTTCTTTAAAAATTAAAAAATAAACTATCCATAAAACAGCAATTTCTCAAGTTATTTGGGGGACACAAATTCATGCTACTATCTAAAATGTTATCTATCTCCTTTTAAAACATATTCATGAACAATTGTACCCAGAATATAACAATACTGATCTCAAATAAAATTATCTTGTTTAGTCTGATTTTTCATGCAAAAAAAAAAAAAAAAAAATTTGATGGCCACACTAAAAAAAGTTACCCAAACAAAACAAAAATTATTTTTGAGAATTTTACTTATTTATTTGACAGAGAGAGAGAGAGAGAGAGAGAACATAAGCAGGGGGAACAAGAGAAGGAGAAGCAGGCTCCCTGCTGAGCAGGGAAGCTAGATGCAGGTCTCCATCCCAGGACTCTGGGATCATGACCTGAATGAAGGGAGATGCTTAACCAACTGAACCACCCAGGCTCCCCAAACAAAGCAAATCATAAGCAAAAAGTTAAAATCATTGAGTAGACTGCTGGTGTTGGGTTAGCAATAACAGGTTGAAATGTGGACCTGATTTGGACATGATAAACCAACTACTATTTTTTAATATTTTGTCCATGTTGATGGCAATAAGCACCAAAAATCATGGCCATGACATTGGCAATCGCAGCAAAGAAAATCATTGTACCATTTGCTTTGCCTTAGGAAAGTAGTCTGGTTTCAAGGGACAAGATTCTTTGAAGAAATAACATTTGAATGAATTAGTGATGCAAAAATGAATCACTGAATTTATTTTTGGTCAATTATATATTGTTATACCCTTGGATAATTATCATATACCTGCTTTTCATTGTTATCTGAATAGACATATATTTCAAATGGCTTCTTCAAATTTCTGCTGTCAGAGGTGTTGAAAAGAGCCCAGCATTATGCCTGGCACATAGTAGGTGCTCAATACAAATTTGACAAATAAACGGAAGGCATTAAACTCCTTTCTACCTAGCAGACATCGATGGCCCATACCAGGTGACATTGTTTCCTTCCCCTTCTGGAGTAGCAACTTGGCTACCGAGCCTTTGGAAGATATATTTTCCAAATAAATACTTAACCCTATTGAAGTTATTTATGTCCTTTTCAGTTTTCAAAAGGGGCTCCAAAATGAGAATGGTTCTTAGGAGTCATCAGAGTACTTGTGACAGATGGAGACCTACAGCTTCTATTAAGAGATATCAGCTACTTCATTTTGTTGAGCTCTGAAGAGAAATCGCTTAGCTGCCAAATTCTCCATGTTTGGTTCAAAATATTAGAAGAAATGTCCTCAGTTCAGAGGCGATAGACCCTACTTGAAAAATGTGCTACTTGAATGTTTTTGTGTTCCAAACCACCCAAAGTTCAGCCATATGCCATGTTCACGGCTTCCTGGTCCCAGGTGGCAAAATTAAAAACAATTTTGTGAGCTGCTTCAGAAAAAGGCTTTTGTATTAAAGAGTATGTCTTCTTTCTTTCTCTCCCTCCATCTCGTGCCTGAGTTCACGTGCGTGCGTGCGCACACACACACAATCAACATACACTTACACACAAAAGTTCATACCCTTCAATATCTTTTCAGGAAGAATAGATGTTGACTTTAAAATTCCACTATTAAAAATAAAAGCTTGACACAAAATAACCAGTGATATTTTCCTCCCATTAAGGATGTATAAACTTAAGCAAACTCATTTTTTTTTTGTATTGAAGAACCTGTGATGAAACCCATATAAATCAGTAATCTTATAAATATATATTATATATAACATATTTAATATGATAACAATCTAATCTTTGTATCCAGGCTTCTTTCAATTCCAGTCAATGGAATTAGCTAGAATATGAGGATGGTGGTTTACAGTTTGGTGTCAGAAAGTAACTTTCTGTGCCACGGACAGTTTATTGGGAGTCAATAGTCTTCTATTAATGTGATTTAAGTATAAAAAGAATATTTGAAATTCAAAATATTACAAAGGAAGGATTTTTTTTCTCCTTTTTTCTTTTTTCTCCTTTCTCTCTCTCTCTCTCTCTCTTTTTTTTTTTTTTGTTTTGTTTTTTAATTTGTTCACTGTGCTGTGTGTAGCATTGGTTAAAATCCTGGCTCCAAATATCATCTTTCAAAATATAGTTTAAGTTATTTACATTTAACAGTTCTATTAGAAAGCCCCGTTTTCAACTTTGTGAACTTGAAAAGCTACAGCCTTCTTGCCAACTTATGTCACTACCTTCCTACCTGGGGTGTACGTTCACAGAGGTCTGGTGGTGAATCCAAATGCATCAGAAATATGAGTGGAGGGGCGCCTGGGTGGCTCAGTGGGTTGAAGCCTCTGCCTTTGGCTCAGGTCATGATCTCAGGGTCCTGGGATTGAGCCCTACATCGGGCTCTCTGCTCAGCAGAGAGCCTGCTTCCTCCTCTCTCTCTGCCTGCCTCTCTGCCTGGTTGTGATCTCTGTCTGTGAAATAAATAAATAAAATATTAAAAAAAAAAAAAAGAAATATGAGTGGATAGGGATTTTGGTGGGAGGGAAGAGGTTTTTCTTAACAGTCTCCCAGATATGAAAGAAGAAGTAAAACAGGATTTTTAAAAATAGAGGTTTTTTATTCTTTTTTTTAGTTGAGTTGGTTTTTTTTAATCCCACTTAAGTGGATTCCTCGTTTTGTTATTAAAGAGTGTCTGGAAGGAAGTTCTCAATCCAAAGGTTTAGAAAAAAAATTTAATTGAACCTGTCGTTGTCCTGGTGTAACAGAGTCAATAATGACTCTGATCATGATATGAGTGCTTCAGGAGAATCATGAGTGTTTTTTTTTATTTTAATGTATGAATACTGATATTTTTCATTGTAGTCTCTTTGTAACAGATTGCCCTTCATACATACTTATTTTTATTTTGAATGGACTTTTCTGGTACTGTTTGAAAAAATAATTTTTTTATACTACAAAATACACATTTTGTAACAAATGAGAGCACATGCTTTGGTATTTCTTCTTCTCCCGGGTGTGACAGTTTATTGTACAGCAATAGAATACGAAAATGAGTTTATTAAGTTTACTTAGAAATGATTCCAAGATATCTGTGTGAGCTCCTTGAGCTATGTCAACATTTTCTTGAAAGATACCCGAGATTATTTGATGTTTACTTTTTTAAGTATAGTATTTGTAAGTTAAAGTGCACAGGAACATTTTATTACATTTTAAATGTAATTCCTGATCCCCAGATGCTGTCCATATAAATCTGAACAAACCCAAGACATCACTATCTATATTAGATCAACAAATCGTCTCAGTACCTGAGCTAGTGTTAAGAATAAGCAGCAAAAGTGAAATTCCTTGGTAATAAAACTTCTGTTTCTTGACAAGTGTGATGTAAGGACATTTTTTTTTCCCCCTATGCTGCCTACACCTTTCAAAGTAGGTTATACTGCACGGTACGATTATGTCTTCCTATATGATTCCTGTAACCTCTATTTCAAAAGTGCATGCCGTGTAAATAATACACTTTTCTAACAACTGTTTTAATGGTCACTGTTTTTAAGGTCATCTTCATGTGAAATTCAAAACTGCAAAATGCTGAAAATCCAATTTTGTTTCAAAGGAAAGGATGTACGCTTCTTTTCCTTTCCTTTTTTTTTTTTTTGCTTTTGGGTTTTTATTCCTATTTCTTAAAATGGCAATCTCAATGGGAATTGGCGTACTCATACATCAAACTTCATTTGTGCCAACATCAGATTAAATAATTTTTCTAAGCTTTAAGTGCACTATAAAATTAGGCATACCTATGTGGGCTATTGCTATTGACTTCTCAAATTATTACATTACACTTTTCTTCTTCAAACCAGACAAATATGATATTTTCAGGGCTACGAGACCCAAATGTATCTCCTCCTATTGCCCTCAAATCACATTAGAAGATACTGTGTCTTCTAGCTCATGCAGGAAAAAAACATACCCAATTACTGCCAGATAGAGCACCCCTGATATGATTTCTAGATCTAGATCTCCAAATAAC
Organism: Mustela lutreola; assembly: GCF_030435805.1. Taxonomy (NCBI): domain Eukaryota; kingdom Metazoa; phylum Chordata; class Mammalia; order Carnivora; family Mustelidae; genus Mustela; species Mustela lutreola. The sequence continues at coordinate 20,818,415 of NC_081296.1, read as the reverse complement.
CAGAGGTCTATATATGTGTTCTTACTCAACATTAATTTTTTTTTCTGATTATGATGTTATTGTAGCAATGTGGAAAATCACATATAAATGCAATGGGGAAAAATAATTTATAATTCTGCCCAGCTACTCATAATTAGTATTTTGAGATGTCATAATCCTTTGGCAACTGAAGTTTTAAGATGACACTCTTTTGTATCATTATGCCAAAATTTAAATTTCACAACATATTTACATGTACAGAATTCAGTTCGATCTTGTTAAACAAGTGCAGAAGGATGACATCTCTTTAAACTGCACTCCTTTGATATAAAAACAAAGGGAGATACATGCAAAAAATGTGATTTTGTACAAAGATCAGGAGGTATTTTAGTTGCTGATATGTTAAAACAAAAAAAAAAAAGAAGGAAAACATAGGGTCACAACAAAATGCTAACCAAAGTAAAAAAAAAAAAAAATTCAAACCAGAGTAGCATGTACATAGCATACAATTAATTGAACACCTTTACCCAATGCCTTTACCCAATAAAGGGTAGCAAAAGTAATATTTCACTGGAAGATTGAAGAAGGTCAATCAATAGTACAATTAGCAAAGTAGATATTTAATGCTATAGATCTCTTCCATTTTGTAGTAAATTCTTTTTATACTTTAAGTGTAACATTTTTCGTTGTTTTCCAGTAAAACCCTTATTTTCCACTAACTCTTGATAAAATTGCAGATTTTATTGTTCATTAGAGTCCCAGAAATTAAAGTTCCATATTGATAAAGATGACATACATATATCTTTTAGGTTTTTGAGGTTCATACATTCATATTTTTTGTTTTGTTTTCTTTTACAAAATGGCATCATTGTATTTTGTAATGTATCTTTTTCTTCAGCAATATGTTTTGTTTTTCATGCTCTTATAATTTCACTTAATAACTTTGAATGGCTGCATATATTCCCATCAGGAAATAAAACATACCTTCTTAAAGCTTCTTAGATGATGGGGTCCCTGGTGGGGCTCTGTTGGTTATGTGTCTGCCTTTGGCTCAGGTCATGATCCCAGGGTCCTGGGTTCGAGTCCCACTTTGAGCTCTTGGCTCATTGGAGAGCCTGCTTCTCCTTTTCCCTCTGCCTACTGCTCCCCCTGCTTGTGCTCTCTCTGTGTGTCAAATAAATAAGATCTTAAAAAAATTTAAAAAATAAGGCTTCTTAAATGTCTATGAATGGACTTTCACAATACTGGATTTTTTTTTCTTTTCTTTTTTAAGTAGGGTCCACATCTAATACGGAGCTTAAATTCATGACCCTGGGGTCATACTCTACCGACTAAACAGACCAGGCACCCCAATTTTTATTTATTTATTTATTTATAGATACTGGATATTTTATTTATTTATTTTTATTTATTTTTTTAAAAAGATTTTATTTATTTATTTGACAGAGATCACAAGTTGGCAGAGAGGCAGGCAGAGACAAAGAGGGAGAAGCAGGCTCCCCACTGAGCAGAGAGCCTGATGTGGGGCTTGATCCCAGGACCCTGAGATCATGACCTGAGCTGAAAGCAGAGGCTTTAACCCACTGAGCTACCCAGGTGCCCCTATACTGGATATTTTTTAAATGTTTTGCCATTGCTACAAAGGTAATACTATATCTTATTGTTATATTATATACCAGGAATTAAATACTCTTCATGCATTTATTTTTCATGTGCTTTTCTTTTGTGAAGGGTCTTTCCTAAGCTTTCACATATTTTTAAATAGAAGCATTCTTTTCTAGAGGTTTATGTATATAATGTTTATTAATTTTTTATTTTGATTATCCTCGAGTTGATAATTTGCCTTTCAGCTAATTTCAACGTTTTTATTAGAATTCAGAATTTACATTTAGATTCAGCCAAATCCAGCAATCTTTTTTTTTAGGGTTTTTGTCTCCATCTTTACATAATCCAAATATCTCATAAATACAAAGAACACATTCACATAATTTTTTTTAAAGACTATTATTTGAGAGGGAGAGAGAGAGAGAAAAAGTGTATAAACCAGAGAAGGGTCAGAGGGGAGAGAGAGAGAATCTCAAGCAGATTCCCCACTGGGAGCAGAGCCTGAAGCAGGGCTCTGTCTCAAGACCCTGAGCTCATGAATCAAGAGCTGGTCACTTAACTTACTGAGCTACCCAGCTTCCCCTCACAGTAATATTCTTATCAGTACATACTGCTCCATGTCTTATAACTTCCCAAGAGATTTTCTTACATGTACTTAAAAACAAAACAAAACAAAACAAAAACAAAACGAAAAACAAAAACCATGACTCAGAGTCTTCATCTCTCCTCCTGGAAAGATTCAGAGAAGGAACAGCTTTCTTATTGGTTAATGATGTATGTACCTAGTGTCTTGTTCCTTCCAATTAAGTTATTTCCTAGGAAGCCTCTAATATCCTATGTAAATATGTCTCTCCTGGGCATAAACCAATAACCAATAAGTAGCCAGATATACTCTGACACATTTGATATCTATTCTGCCTTCCTGAGACCCCAGGGAGATTTAGGTGATTGCCATCCATAAGCAGGTGCCATCCCAATGCCAGAGTGAGTCCCACAAGGTGGGCATTTATCCTTGTGTCTGAAATATGTGTCTGATAATATTCATTGTTCTGTGTGGTGGTGAAATGGAGCATTTCTTTCTGAGCTTTCATGTGGGAAGGTAAAGGAAAATTAGCAGCCCATACTATATTTTTTTAATTCCACATTCAGAAATTGTCCCCAAAAGGAATTCTAATATTTTTCATTTGAAAATAAATCTCAAGCAATTGAAACATAGACAGTTCAATGCTATGTAATGTATGCTAAAATAAGTTATTTTGGCTAGAGGAATATAGTAGCAGCAGATGGAACTCGAGACCTTCTTCAGGAAAGATTGAAGAATACCAGAAATGGTGAGTATTAGATAAACATAAAAGGCTTGTTTTTGGGAGAACCTTCATTTTGTGTGTCTGTATGTGTATATATATATACACATACAGACACACATACAAGAAAGAAAAAATATTTAAGTATGAATGAAAGAAAAAATATTTAAATAATATTTAAACATTTACATTTATATAAATAAATTATGTATATTAATAAATATAAATATATAAATAAATTACATAAATGGATAAATATTTAAGTAATATATAAATATACATGCATTTAAATATATATGTATTTAAAAGACTAATGTCTCCTTAAAACACAAAGAAAAATAATGTATTGTGGGATCTATAACATATAGAACAATAAAACATAAGAAAATAAGTGAATGAAGGATGAGAAGAAGATAAATATATAGTTGTAAGATTTTTAAAAGATTTTTATTTATTTATTTGAGAGAAGGAGAGAGTAAGCACATGCTGGGAAGGGGCAGAGGGAGAGGGGCAAGCAGATTCCCTGAGTATGCGGGGCTCAATCCCAGGACCCAGAGATCATGACCTGAGTCAAAGGCAGACATTTAACTGACTGAGTCACCCAGGTGCAAAGATCCTTGTAAGAGAGTTGTAGGATTCTTACACTGAAAAAGAGTAAAAGAGTATAATATTATTTGAAGGTAGACTATGACTACTTAAACATTAATAAAGTAATCATTAGAGCAGTCATCCAAGATAGCACAAAAATATAGCTAAATGCTAATATCCAAGGAAAATGGAATGCAAAGAAATACAACTTCTTTTCTGGGAAGGAATAGGGGTGAACATGAAATACATTTCAAGATGGAAGAGCTAAACTGAATCAACTTTAAAACTTCTATATGTGTGAAGAAAATTTTGTAAATATAAGGAGGAAATAAGTAAGTGGAAAGCTTAGTTTGAGATTTTAAGACCCTTCATTCAGTATTTTTTTTTAATATTATTTATTTATTTATTTGACAGAGATCACAAGTAGGCAGAGAGGCAGGCAGAGAGAGAGGAAGGGAAGCAGGCTCCCTGCTGAGCAGAGAACCCAATGCGGGCCTGGATCCCAGGACCCTGGTATCATGACCTGAGTCTAAGGCAAGGCTTTAACCCACTGAGCCACCCAGGCGCCCCCTTCATTCAGTATTAGATAAAACAGGCATACCACCCCCAAATGCAGTAAACATTTAGGTGATTTGAAAGACATTATCAACCAGTATGATCTAGTTAACACTATTGAATAATATACCTAACAAATACACATGGGACATTTATTAAAACAAACTATTGACTGAGTACTAAAATATATTTAATACATATTGAAGGCTTGAAATCATTCAAGTTATAATATCTGACCCCAATGGTATTGACTTAGACATTAATAGTGATAGGATATTGGAATTTAAGAAAAGCCGAGGTATTTGGAAATTTATCAACCCGCTTTTACATAAATCATGAATCCAAAAATAAATCACAAGTAAAAATTAGAAAATATTTTGGATTGACTAATAATGAAAATACAATATATTACAATTTGTTGAATGCAGTAAAAGTAGTTCTTAGGGGACAATATATAACTTTATTTCTTAAATTTACTTTATTTTATTTATTTTTATTTAAATTCATATCTTCATTTAAAAAAAAAAAGATTTTTATTTTTAAGTAATCTCTACATTCAACATGGGGCTTGAACTTAAAACCCAAAGATCAAGAGTCACATGTGCCACCACCTGAGCCAGCCAGGCGCCCCTAAATGTATAAATCTAAATCTTATATTTCGAATTAAAGTTGTAAAATCAATTATGTAAGCTTCCTCATTAAGAAACTGAAAAAAAGAAAAGCAAATTGAACTCAAAGGGAAAAAAAATTAAAATAAGGGTAAAAATCAATGATGTAGAAAGCAATTACACAGAAAATTAACAAATACTAGTTATTTGAAAATATTAATAATAATGATACCGATTATCCCTAAATTGATCTACAGATTCAACATGATCCCAGTCAAAGTCCTGGAAGACAGTTTTGCGGAAATTGACAAGCTTATTAAAAAACACGTATGTCGGGGCACCTGGGTGGCTCAGTGGGTTAAGCTGCTGCCTTCGGCTCAGGTCATGATCTCAGGGTCCTGGTCTCGAGTCCCGCATCGGGCTCTCTGCTCAGCAGGGAGCCTGCTTCCTCCTCTCTCTCTGCCTGCCTCTCTGCCTACTTGTGATCTCTCTCTGTCAAATAAATAAATAAAATCTTAAAAAAAAAAAATGGATCACAGAGCCTGACCTGAAGGCTGAAGGAAAAACTTACATTTGGGAGTTGGTGTCAGGACCCACATTAGGACTCTCAGATTAGAAGCCAAGAAATCAGTGACATAAAATCAGAATGTCATTGAGCACATTTATGATGCTTGAGCTATTTTTTGTTGTTTTTAAGTACCTTTTGGTGTAAAAAAACTTTTTTTAAACAATCTCCAAGTGTCTAGGTGACATAGGAGCCTGAGGAAGACACTGAAAATTTATAGCAAATAAAGGATGGCAAGTGGAAGTTAAAATATACAGTGCTCATTATGACTAATTTAAAATATATAAAATGTCATTGATATTTTCCTTATTCCTTGTGCCACTTTTATGATTCTCTCTCACAGGACATAAAAATATTTTAAAGGCTCTCAGTTATAGGTTCATTTGCAACCTCTGTCCCTTAAACCGATTTTTCTTCTATGAGTTATTAATTTCACAATCAGAATGGATCCTCCCACAGTCACCGGGATTACTGTGGGGTGACCATCTGGAGTCACCGCCCTGATCTCCACTCTCCCCACCCCCGAAACACCCCGACACAGCTGATGGAAGGGACTGCCATCAGCGAGGCCCGGAGACCCACCACAGCACAGCCGCTCCCACAGTAGGCCTCCCTCCCCGCTACCCCTCCACTCTACTAGCCATGAATCACCCCGGAGGAAAATGAGGAAGACAGGCCAGAACGCCAGGCCAGTCTCCTTCTGGAAAACTACAAAAACTACCAAAACATCCCAGGAATTTGGGAAGAGTGGAATGGAAGAGACATGGAGGAATCTTCAGTTTATCCTTTGATTTACCTTATATCACGAAGCCAGATTTGTCTTCTCCCATTAGGAAAGCTGCTCCCTGTGGGCTCTAAATTTGGGTGTGGAGGCACTAAACAGTGGGTGATTCTCTCTACGAGGAAGGCGCGACCCAGCGAACAAGGATTCCTTTCCTCATAGCCAAGTGTGTGAAGGTGCAGTTATAGCAACATTATTACGTGTCTGATATAATTCCCAGGAGCCAAGATGGCGCATTATCTCACTGGTTTCCCACTCCACCATTACTATGATTATATGTCTGCAGATTGTGATTTGGGCTTGAGTCAACATTATCAATCAATGTAGATGATTCACATACACTGTATTTTCATCTGACTTACATGAGAACAGGGAGAAAAATGCCTCCCGAAAAGCCAAGCACTTGGAAGATCCCCAGTTTAAAAAAAAAAAAAAAAAAAAAAAAAATTCGACAGAAAGACTTAAGAATGGCTCTGGTTTGGCAGAAAGGAGCAGCTAATGAAACACTTCTTTGTTGGTCAGCAAGCATGAAAAGATTTGCTTACAACTTTGTTATAAGTAGCAAAAACAAATATGTACAAATTCCATTATGATCGATCTTGACTGATGAGAGACACTCACTGATGCCTTATGATAAATCAGTAATTCTTACGAATTTTTTAAAAATTTTTTGTTATTTTTTAAAAATGTTATTTAATTTGAGAGACAGAACATAAACTAGGGTGGGGGGTGAGCAAAGGGAGAGGGAGAAGCAGGCTTCCTGCTGAGCAGAGAGCAAGATGCAGGGCTCAATCCCAGAACCCCAAGATTATGATCCCAAGACCCCGAGATCATGACCCTAGCTGAAGGCAGACGCTTAACCAACTGAGCCACCCAGGGTCCCCGAATTATTTTTATTTTTAATAAAAATTTTAAACAACTCTGGGATCTTGAGTCTGGTCATGTGGAGGAATTAGAAATCCTGATTCTGAAATAAAAGAAGCCACTCTTGCATCAACAGCGTGTGTTACTTGTCGTTTGTGCTGGGGAAGGTGCAGATTTTAAAGAAAGCTAAATGCTAGAAAGTAATATCTGGATGGAAGTCCAGTTACTGGGAAGGAGGGTGGTGAGAAAATTATGGATTTGCAATTTCGTTGTATCCTTAGATCTGTCCCCTGAAAAACTCATATGGACCAGAATTTCGTCTTACCATCACTCAAAACATAATAGAAAGGAACTCATCACGTTCTTATTTAGGAAAGGAATCTCTCTCTCATTCTGCGTGTGTGTGCGTGTGTGCGTGTGTGTGCACGTACACGTGTTGAATAGGCTACCACCAGCAAGCCGCAAAACTGGAAATGGATTTTTAATTTTGGGGTGATGTACAAGTCAAAGATATTTGTGTAACACATCCAGTAGAATGTATCGCCTACATCTATTTGAATATCTCCTAGCTGCTCCCACCCAGTTACTACTGGTGCATGGGCAGTATAAAATTAAGAAATAATCTTATTTTTTAAAGACCTAATAAAAAAGAAGGATCATTCATGGTAAAGATGAGAGACAGAGACAAAATAACTCATCTGTAATGCAGATATATTAATAGTCATTCACTGATTTTCAGTAAAATACTCTTCACGTAACCTTGACTTTATTAAGGAGTCCTTAAGGTGCATTTGGAAGACAGATAATGAGTTTGGGGAATAGCCTTATCTACATCAAGCTAATCTTTAACAGCTTGGAAAGGAACTGGCATAAAGTTTTCCAATTTGAGTGGCAGAAACATGTTACGATGAGACCATTTAAAACGTCCTTTTAATATGAAGACTTTACAGTACATGGCAATGTTTTTATAAGCATTCTTCGTGGAGCAGTGGGAACATAAAATAAATAAGAAATATGGAAAACTATGGAGCTTTAATACTATTCTTGAGGGTCAAATGAGTTGCTAGTTAAGAGAATAAAGAATTCTACTGAGGCCTCTGAGTGGCACTTTGTATCTGGGTTAATAAAAGCAAGTCAGACGTCCCCAGGGGGAAAAGAGTGTTTCATTCACGTTGGCTGTCTCCTTTAAAGGGAGGGACAATCTGAAGGGAGGGATTTTGAGTGGCATGTCATTGTCGAGACTGCACATGCCACATTGTCAGGCCTTCTATGGGGAGAAATCGGCAGGAACCTTTCTGACCCTTCGCAAGTGCAGGGCTGTGTCTGTGTGGGTGTGCGTAAGAAGGCTGAGCGCCGAAAGAAAGAAGGATAAAAAGAAAACTAATTGAGAAGTATCTTTCTAATGAGACAGCTCATATTTACCCACGGGCTGATTCCCAAGTTCAGATTTTTCTCCTTTAGTGAAAATGCGAGTTCCCTTCTTTAGCATAAGAGTAGACGCACCAAGAGAGGCTAGCCCCCAGCCCAAGTCGCTAGGCAGAGTTACATCACACTCTATGCTGAAATAGGCTACAGTTTTCAAAGCTTTGAACGCCTTCATTAGCTAAGCTTTTCATTCATGTTGTTTCTGATAAACGTATTTTAAGTCTCTTAGTGGATGTGTTTGTTGAACGGTTTTGTTTTGCTTTTCCCTACTTGCCAACGTGCGCTTGGATTACATTCCCTTCTGTCTTCAGTTGGGAGACATATAGGATTTTACCAAAATTTCAAGAATTCACTTTCCCTGGTATTAATAAGACACTCCCAGAGCTTGCCCAAGAGACTGAAACCCTTTCCTGCTATTTCGGCACTGATTCAGTTTTTTGAAACGGATTAAAAAAAAACTGATTTTTTTTTTCCCCCAACTCTGGCACAGAATCATTTCTTCATCTTAATAAGACCCAAATGGATAATTTGCGGATGTTACTAAAGGCTAAAAAGTGCCCTCACGGATCGCTCCTCAGTTGGTGAGTTGTGGGTGTGATCGTGAGAAAAGCGAGAAGCAGTTTTTCCTACATGTCTTGGAAAATTCAGTCATGGGTAAGAAAGCTGGGATTTAGTGATCTGACTGAGCTTTCTTTTTCCTTTAAGAAGCAAGTGATAATTCATCTGCAAACACACCTTTCTTTGCTCTGTTGTCAATAGAAAAGTTGTTTTGCTAATGGTTATCTGTCTACAAGTCCTTGACCTGCTTGTAAACACATCTCTGCAGGAAAACCCTGGGCCATGGCCTCAGGACTTTGCGTCAACAACAAGAGATAAAGTGACCACAACTTAACCTGAGGTGGCCTGGAGTGCCCTCTGCTGCCCCTTGACCAAGAGCTTCCCTAATCTCTCTGCTGAAGGAACACTGCTTGGAGGGCCGGCCATTCATACGCCCTGACCTGCGCTGCTGCCTGGTTCCTGCCCCCGGCTCCATTTGTAATAATCTTACATATCCCTGCCAGGGAGCCATTTTTAAACCACCTTTCCGGTAACTGGGACAGGAGGGTAGTGCTACCAGCCAAAAAAAGTTGGTGAGATCTGCATCTTCATGAGTTGGAAAGGGGAAGGGGTGTCAAATGGATGGATTAGGGGCATACCTGCCATGTATGCCCACCTTCACCTCACGGCATTCTGACTGGAATGCAACAACTTTTAAAAACACCAAACATTAAAATCACTGTGTGTGTGTGTGTGTGTGTGTGTGTGTAATTACGTTTCTAGCCTGCAGCAAAATCATTTTCGAGCTCAGTGTCCATTTCTCTGTGTGCTTGCCCCCTGCGGTGAGTCTCACTCAAGCTACCTGCCTTCCCCACATTCCTCTCAGATTTCTCCTTGCATTCTCTTATCCTGTCTGTTTTCTTTTCCCTTCTTCTCTGGAAACACCCCCACCTACCTTTAAAAGTTAACCTCCCATAGTAGAGCATGGCTTCCATGTTTCTGAAACTTTCATTTTCCAGTGGAATTCTGTGTCGGTCTCATCTAAGAGCTTGAATTTCTCCTCAGGGCCAACCATTTTCTCCCTTGGTGAAGTTTTCTTAGGATGGGCCCTTCTTCCTACAGTACCCATTTCAACTGTGACATTCCCAACTGCTCTCATCAGGGACTAAGTATTATTTTTTACCTCAGAGTTGGCTTGGATTTGGTTTGTTCAAAACGAAGCGTACGCTGCTAACAGGTGTCTATTGATGGGCAGGGTTAGGCGTGGCTGAAGGAAAAGCACTCAGCTTCTGTCTGGAGAAGTGTTCCCATTTTGACAGATCTAAACTGACAATTGAGTGAATGCAACGCTTGATAAAGTATTGGCATGTCAAAACAGATTAAAAATGTTTTCCGGGGGCGCCTGGGTGGCTCAGTGGGTTAAGCCGCTGCCTTCGGCTCAGGTCATGATCTCAGAGTCCTGGGATCGAGTCCCGCATAGGGCTCTCTGTTCAGCAGGGAGCCTGCTTCCTCCTCTCTCTCTCTGCCTGCCTCTCTGCCTACTTGTGATCTCTCTCTGTCAAATAAATAAATAAAATCTTAAAAAAAATTATAAAAATGTTTTCCGTGTGATTTTGTGTTGTTTTTAAAATGAAATTGATAAACTCCTTTGTTCATTATAGTAATTTGTGGGTTACCTGCTATGGTGTATGTGTATGAATCATGTTTCAAGCATGATTCTCAAAGTCACATGTGAGTAAACTCTTTTGGTGTATTTCTGGTGGCTCAGGTCTATCAGTAGTGAAATGCTCAGAACTCCACCACAAACTTATGTAAGAAGTTCATGTCGTATGGGGTATATAGGTTTTACTTGCTGTATACTCTGAGTTGACTTAACCCTTTCTTGAGGTCTGTATAAATTAAGAAGGAGGGTCAAAGGTGCTGTTTTGCATTGGTGAATAAGAGGGAATAGAATCTTGATGCTGTCTCAGTATTTCCTACTTGTAACATGACCTTTTGGCACTATGATCTACTTCTCTCCTTTGTGAGGGGGGTATGATTAGTGAAGACTTTTTATAAAATACAGACAAAATATGTGCAGAAAACTGTACAAACCAAAGGGATGCCACTCAGGGATTTATCATAAAATGAATATCTGTATAATTCCCACCCATGTCAAGAAACAGAATATGATCTGGTTCCCTAACCCGGCCCCTGCTCAATTATCACCTCCTATAGCTCTTTCCAAAAGCAATCATTACTTTGAAATTTATATAATCTTCTTCTTGCCTCCTTATACCACCAGTGTATGCATATCCTAAACACTATGGTTGCATTTTTTCCCCATTTTATGTGAATGGAATCAAACAGTGTGTACTCTTTTGCGTCTGGTTTCTTTGATCAACATTATCTTTGTGGGGCTTCTTCTGTGTGTATGCACTGCAGTTCATTTTTATTGCTAAATAGTATTCCATCATATTAATATATCATGATGTATTTCCTACAATATATATTTAAGTGGTTTCCGCATGCTTTGTATGCAACCATTGATATGGTTATGAAATTTTTCTCTTTCATTTGATTAATGTGAATACCATGATGATTTTTTTTAAAGATTTTATTTATTGTTTGTCAGAGAGAGAGAGAGAGAAAGCACAAGCCAAGAGAGCAGTAGGCAGAGGGAGGAATGTGGGACTCCATCCCAGGACCCTGGGATCATGACCTGAGCCAAAGGCAGATGCTTAATTGACTAAGCCATCCAGGTATCCCTATAGTGATTACTTTAAATATTAAGTCTACCTTGTGGTGATCTCAGGGTTATGAGTTGGAGCCCTGTGTGAGCCTCCATGCTGGGCATGGGGCCTGCCTGCTTAAGAGTTTCTCTCCCCTTCTGCCCTGCCCCCTCTTCTAAAAAAATTAAAAGCATTAAAAAAAAAAAAAAACCCAAAACCTACCTTGAATACTTGAATTAACTAAAATCAATTATTAGGGATTATCATGTTTTTATTTAGATGTATTCAGTTTTCTAAAATGTTTGCATTTAAATACTATAATTTTCTTGGAGTCAGATTTTGGTAAATGTGGTTATGCTGTCCTCCATAAAAGAGATGGAAGGTAAGTTTCTCTTCCTGCTCTGTGAAAGAATGTGAGATGGGCATAATTTCTCCCCCAAAAGTCAGATGTAAGTCAATAAAGAAGCCGTTTGGAACTTGGTCGGCCTTGATTTCCCCACCCTTCCTCTCCCCTTCCCCCCTTCCTTCTTCCTTCCTCCCCCCTTCCCCCTTCCTTCTTCCACTCTTTCTTTCTCTGCCCCTTTATTTCATTGCATTTACTTATAGACTCATTTTTTAAAAATTTCAATTTTGCTACTTTAAGGAATTTATCCAGTCTATTTAAATTTTAGCATAAATAAATAAATAAATAAATAGCATTTATCAAAACAACAACAAAAAAATTTATCAAAGGAAAAAAATATATAAATTTTAGAAATTCTTAGAATCAGCCTGTTTATAATATTGTTTGGATTCTGTTTAAAGTATACAGTGTTTGCTGTGGTGCTTTCCTGTTCTTTCTAATGTTGATGAGCTTTGGGCTTGTTCTTTTTTCATTTTGATCAGTCTTACTATAGCTCTTTCCATTTGCTTAGTGGATGCAGATTGTCCACTCCATTTAGAGTGACTGAATTTAATACTTTTTGTACATTATCCTCATCCTTGTCTTTCTTAGGGTTTAATTTGCCAATTTTTCTTATTTATGTTTTAAGTGAATACTAACTGATTGACCTTGGCTTCTTTCTATTCTCACAGATGTGTCCAAACTTATAAATAGCCCATTAGACAAGAGCTTTCACTTGCGTGTTCACATATGGAGTATTTTTATTTTCTTTCAGTTACAATATTTTCAGATTTCTACTGTTACTTCTATCACCCATGAGTTCATTACTAGAAATTATTTGTAAATTTTCATGCATAGAAGTATTTCCTAACTACCTTTTTGTTATTCATTTTTAAAAATAATTATATTCCAGTCTGTTTAAACTAAATTATATTATATTCCATATAATATATATTAAATTAAATTATATCCCTATAACATATATTTTAAAGTAAATTATATTCCAGTCTAATTAAAAATAATTCTATTCCAACTCTCTGTAGGACTTTGGCCCTTTGCAAGTTGTAATGATTGCTTTTGTCACTTAGTCTGTGGCCAGCTTTAAGAAATGTTTTATGTGTGTTTTTAATATATGTGTCAGTTATTATGTGTGTGCTTTTCATGTTTCCATAAGGTCAATCTTATACATCTTGTTACTGAACACATCTATGTCCTTACTAATTATTTAGATTACTCTTATTTTAAATTTTTGTTTGGCTACAGAGAGTTGTAATGTTTAATATCCCATTAGGATTGTGGATTTGTCTTTTTCTCTTTTTAATGTTGTCAACATTTCTTTTTCTATATATTTTGAGGCTATGCTCATTGATGCATTCTTATTTTAACTCTTGGTAAATTAAACATTGTTCTTATAACACTTGAATTTTGCTTGTCTTAAGCTATACCATGTCTCCTATTAATATAGATTGAATTTTTTCTATGTTTTATTCAATTTTTCCCTGTTTTATCCTTCTCCATCCTTTATGTTCTTTTTCTATACTTATATTAGTGTTTATTTATTATATTTTAGATATGTCACTTATAACATTTAATTTTTTAATTCACTCTAACTTATTTTTCTTTTATTTGGAACGCTTCGTACATTTATATTTTATATAATTATTGATATTTTAATTTAATGTACCATTTTATTAAATGCTTTCTATTTTTTTCTGATGATCTAAGTTTCGTTTTTCCACTATTTACATATTTACCTTTTCATTTTCTTTTTATCACTTTTTAAAAATTACTTTGAAAGTAATGTATTCTTCCACTATTTTTGAGCTAGCCTACAGATCAGAGAACGCTTTCCTCAGCTTATCAAAAATATATTGATTGGTATTCTTACTCCTTTTTCAGGAAATGCAAGACACTTAGAATAATCTAAATTCATTTCCTTCTCCTTATCTGTATACTGTGACTAAAATTTATTTTAATTCTGAATAAATAAATACATTAGCACAGTATTATTTTTCTTATAGGTAATACTGATTTTTATCTCTCCATGCTTTACTTTTTTCTTTTTAATGATTTTATTTATTTATTTGACAGAGAGACACAGTGAGAGAGGGAACACAGCAGAGGGAGTGGAGAGGGAGAAGCAGGCTCCCCAGAGAGCAGGGTGCCTGATGTGGGGCTGGATCATGACTTTAGCCAAAGGCAGATGCTTAATGACTGAGCCACCCAGGTGCCCCATGCTTTACATTTCTTTCTCCACCTCCAATTATCCACCTGGTGTCCATTTCCTTCTATTTGAAAACCTCTTCCTTTTGCACAGAAAAGTTGACAGTAAATCTCAATCCCTTTATTTTTGTCCCCAAATTGTTATAATTCTGTTTTATTTTGAAAGGATTTTTTTCTGGATATAAAAGTCTATATTTTTTATTTTAATTATTTTTAAAATTTTAAAATTTGGTTTATTTATTTGACACAGAGAGAGACACATTGAGAGAGGAAATTCAAACAAAGAGAATGGGAGAGGGAAAAACAGGCTTCCCGCTAAGCAGAGAGCCTCATGTGGGGCTCAATCTCAGGATCCCAGGATCATGACCTGAGCTGAAGGTAGACCCTTAACAACTGAGCCACTCAGGTGCCCCACGGTTATAAAATTCAAGATTGGCAGTTATTTTTTTTAAACATTTCAAAAAAAAAATTCATTGCCCTCTCCTTCCTGTCACTTCTGTTGAGAAGTTATTTTATTTATTTATTTTATTAAATTTATTTTTTAAATCTTCTTTATTATTTATTAAATTTATTTTATTTATTTATTTATCATTTATTTATTTGTGGTGGAGGGACAGAGGCAGGGGGATCTTAAGCAGGATCCTGCCCAGAGCAGAGCTCAATGCCTGACTGGATCTCATGACCTTGGGATTATGACCTGAGCCAAAATCAAGAGTCAGGCACTTGATGACTGAGCCACCCAGGGAACCCTTAGAACTTAGATGTATCCTTTTTTTCTCCTCTGGAATTATTTTTAAAAGACTTTTTCCTTTATCTCTTTTGTTCACCAGTTGTAATGTATCTCTAGGTCTACAATTATTTTTATTCTAATTATAATTGGTGGGGTTATTGAATATGTGGGAGATCTTTCACCAGCATTGCAAAGTTTCCAGCCATTGTCTCCTCAAACATCATTTTTGAAGATTTGTTCCTTCTACTTCTTCCTCTTCCCTCTGTCCTTTTCTCTTTCCCTTAATCCTGACTTCTTGTGGCAATTTAATTTCACACGGATTGGACTTTGTTGCTGTAGCCTATTCCCATTTTCCTATTTGGCTACGTCTTGAAGGATTTTATCGGACTTCTCTTCCATTTATCTCTTTAGTTTTTTTTTTTTCTACTATTAAAATAATTCAATAAGTGTCAAATTTAGTTTCTTTATTGTCCAACAATTTGACTCTTTCTTTTCTTTTCCTTTTTCTTCTTCGTGTCCACCTTCTCCTCCCCCTTTGTCATCTATGTTTTCATCTTCATCTCCATCTTCATGTCCTCCTTCTCATTTTGTTTTTTAGTCTTAGCTCCCTTCCAAAATTTTCAAGTACTTTTTAAAAATTATAGGACAAAGTAAACATAGCTGTTGCTTTAAAATCTGTTTTTTTTTTAAATATTTTTATGATTCCAAATTCTGGAACCCCTAATAATCTATTTCTACTATATTTGTTCACATAGTCTTGAATTCCTCATGGGACCAGTGGTGTTTCTGCCTGATATTCCATTTGAAAATTAAGTGTAGAAATAATTTGAAGTTTCCATGATTTTATCTTCCTCCAAAATAACGTACATTTTCCTTTGACATGTGCCAGAGCCTTTTTGTGCTCTGATGTAATCTTAATGATGTTCCTAGAATCAAGATGATTTGAAGAGTCTTCACTTAGACAGAGTTTTAAATTCCACCTGGCTTTTCTAGTTGTTCTCAGTTTTTTTTGAATTATCTTCTAGTTGACCAAGTTAACTGTAACCAGAAGTCTGGAAATATTTATCTCACACTAAAACCTAATAAATATGAGAAAACTCTACTGCTTTTAGTCCTTCCCTTTCAAAAAAGGAAATTTATCATCATTATTATATTTAGAAATTTACACATACTTAGACCTTTTGTATTGTGACAGACTTTAATTAACTGCTTTAACAATTTCAATATCTCTTTCTGTCCAGTCAAACATGAATTATTTTTAATTTTGTGGCTATTAGTTAAAAGAGTCTTGAATTTCCTCAAGGATCTTAGCTGCTCTTTGGGGTTTTGTCAGTGTTTTGTTTATTTTTAAATGGAAATTATATTGTTCTAATTTGCAGATTTGGGTGCATTTGGGATTATTCCTTTACTAAAATTTATTTGGAATACACAAACTTAATGAATTAGTTGTCAGGAAAATGCTTATGTCCTTATGTCCAAAAGAGAGAGAGTTTTTTTAAATCCTCTTTTAGAAATTGTCTTCAAATATTCTAAAGAGTGGCATTGATAGTTTGACTTCTGCTCATTTATTATAGATTGATGTCATAATTGGTATTGAGCCTATCTCAGAGAAATCTATTTAATTCCAAAGCAAATTTGAGTGTTGTATACTGGATATATATTGTACACTGAAGTATTATACTGAATATATGTTATTTATTCAATAATATGAATAATATGAAATATTATTATACTGAATAAATGTATACTGAAGCTTTAAAAATCTTTTTACTTTTGTTTTGGGAATTGTTTGCTTATAAGGAAAAGAAGCTCTTCAAACTAATATACAAAAGGGAAGAGACAAGCTCAATTCTGTGAATCAAATGTTAGATATGAAACCATATTTCATTTGCATATTGAAATGAGGACTGGGAAGTCAGAAACCAAGATGCTGGAGGATTCATGAGATTTCACCATTGTTTCCATCCCAACTGCTTCAGTTTTCTCTTTTTCTTTTGTAGAATGACTTCCTCAGGTTAGGGAACAAAAAGAGTAATCAATCAGTACCAACTCCACACGTTTGTATCAAGCACTTCCCAGTTCAATCAGTTAACTGGTTTATAAACATTTTTCTGTCCTATTTTCATACTTCTAAGAGAAACATTTTACTGAGCTAGACTGAGTCAATCAAGTACCCATACCTCAATGATATATGGCCACAGTGCTGAGAAAATCATGGACACAACAAAGAGTGTGTGGGATAAAGAGAAGCTCACAAAATAAGATGTGTGACCTAAAATTGTACATTAGTTTTCTGTGCCACTATTGCTAATTCTACAAAAAGTATAAATACATACATACATACATACATACATACATACAATGTAAAGAAATACACTTTTTCCTGAATTTATTCTTGATACTTTGTTTGTATCCTTTTATTCCAAGATTCCTTGTTTTTGCCATGGGTTCATATTTGAGTACCTTTCTCTTCCCTAAATAATTCATCCCCTCTTGGACCCTCTTCTCCAAGCTGCCAATATCTCCAATCTTTCCAGTGAACTTCATTCAAATACATTCCAAGATCACTCCTAATGTCCACTATATTTCATTTTATCTTTATCGAGTCTCTTAAAAAAACTTTTTTTTTGACACTTAACTCTTGCTTCTAATTAGTTCCTCCATCCACCAAGGATAGTTGAAGATGGATACTCTAGTGCAATGAATGAGCTGTATCAGGAAACAGATTAAGAGATTTGAGATTATGTAACAACTTGGTCATTCTGATGACTTCATTTGAAACAAAGATTTGTCTCTTTCACTATTCCACACAATCAGTTTATTATTATTTTTATTTTTAAAAAAGATTTTATTTATTTATTTGAGAGAGAGAAAGAGTGCAAGCAGAGTGGAGGGGGCAGAGTGAGAGGGAGAAGCAGACGCCTTGCTTAGCAGGAATCCTAACATGGGGCTCAATCCCAAGACAGAGAGATCATGACTTTAGCCAAAGGCAGCTGCTTAACTGGCTGAGCCACCCAGGTACCTCATGCAACAATCAGTTAAAAAAAAAAAAATGCTGGGAAATCTCTGAAGTAGATTGGGACCAGTCAAGGCACAAATATGATAGGTTATGGCCATCACAGAAGAGATTTTTGGTCATTGTTGGGGGACTTGGTCCTTCTGTGGAGACATTACTATGCCTCACTAAGGTCCACATAGTGGGAAAAAGAGCACAGCCACCAATTTACAGTTTAATATATGACTTCTCCAGAACTTTGCCCAGGATTTGCTATTTCTTATCAGATTCTATATTCAATTTTGTAGCTGCAGTTTCTTTAAATTCTGAGTTTCTGGGTCATTTGAGAGAAGTTATAGAGTGAAAAATTAAGTTTACCTTATTGGCTAAACTTGTCATTCCTGAGTTGACTACATAAGCTTGTCTTACTCTGTTCTTGCTTACACCAGAAATTCCTCTGGACTTACAAATGATATCATTTTCTCCATTTTTCAGAGTTTGAAAACTGATTTGAGAAGCTTCTGGCCCAATTCAATGTCATAAGACTAAAAGAAGCAGGTTTTCTTGTTTTGGTTTATTTTTGCTTTTTAATGTATTTGAAAACTTTTAGCCCACTTGAAATCTCTGAAGAATGTGCCAGTATTGCCCTCCATGTGCATATTGAAACACTTCTATTCTTGAATTCCCCTTGCATTGGTTTCCTTTGTATTTCAGTCTTGACTCAGCTACCAATATCCTAAATTCTACAACATTTTAAAATCTTGTTTATCAGGTCTTCCTTCTATACCAACCTTCTAAATTTAATGTGCCATGCATCTTGCTGATTTATTCATCATATCTACTTTTTGTTTTGTTTTGTTTAATGGGGACATTTGCAATATTACTGGGCATCCTTGTTTGCCATTTGGCTCTATTTCCACCCTGATCTATGATCTATGATCTATGCATAATTTGCAAAATAAATTCCAAATTTTAATATGAAAATCAAGCATTTTTGCTCGGTCCATCTTACCTGTATCATGTTCTAATATTTCTAAACTCCCCACACCCCAAGCATTCATGAAGACTATTCACATGATTTCAAATTTCCTGTCATAGTGTGCAGCTGATCCATTCCTGGAATTCAATGTCTTCATCTGCCTATTAGAATCATATCTAGGCACTGTAACTATTTTAAATGCAAAATTCTATGATATGTGCATTCTATCACAATCATGTAAGAATTTTCATTCATAGGGGCTGGATCAAACACAACAACCTAATGGACACTTTCAGTCCCCACTACATCTGGGTTCTCTCTGTTCCCCTAGCACATTGCCTGTGTCTTTAAATCAGTAGTATTTTGCTCTGCCTTACGTTATGTTTGCTTATACGTCTATCTCCTTCAGAGGAATGGATGCAACTTATGCATTTTTAGGTCCCTCACAGTACCTAGAGAAAAAAATACCTTGATTATGTGAAGCCTAGACTACATGATTTGAAGGGGCAGAGGACTTGAAGAGATGTACTTCTTTTGAAGAGAAGTACAGTGAATGGGAACTAGGGTGGAAGGAAAGACAGAGAAGAGGAGCCAGTCACGTAAATATTTTGGTGGGTAAGAATCTAGAAAGACATCTTATCTCTTATTCCCCCACAATTTGTACCATAAACTATGACTTACTAAAGTAGAAACTGGATTATTTAACATAATAACAGATCCTGAATTTAGATCTGCCTGCATAAAATCAAAGCCAGAAGGCGATTCTTATGAGGAATATTTTATTTCACCAAAGTAGAACTATAAGAAAATCTTAGCAACTCTGGTCATATTCTTCTAGGGTGGATTGTCCAAAATCATGTGGACAGGTACATAGATTGTAATTAACCAGTGGAGTAAACAGACCTGGAGTATTTATTGGGCATCTCTAGGAAATGATGGCTTTTACTTGTGTGTCACTGACTAAAGAATTTTTCTTCTTTCGTTAGAAAGGACAATTAACCTGAAAATAAAATGTAGGGTGGGGTGTGAAGAGGGGAAGGAATACCTTATTTGTCAGCCAGATAAGCCAAATCCATCCTGGGGTCAGTCTGATCCTGAACCTGGGAGACCCTCACTCATGTAACATTTACACAGGACTAAGTAGTTTGCAAATATTTCCAAATACTTCCTCTCAGAATATCGTATTTTAAGCCCTTGCTAACCATCCCAACACTACTATATAAGTCTTCACAAGATGACTTTCTTCTTTCCTTAAATCTTCTCTTTAATAATCTCCCCCCACTCCTTATTAGAAGTGGGAAGTCAGCATACACTGGTATGTGCTTTGTGGACAATGGTACAATATTCAACAAAATAAAGATAAACATAGCTTTCTAGCCATGGCAATTAAGAGAAGAAACTGTATCTTTTTTCTTTTTATAAACTAAAATCAAGTGGTGTCTTCAGCGGAAGACATGGAAACTTGTTTGTGAGTCTCACTCCCCACCATTCAAACATTAATAACACTCAATGACAATAGTTACTTGTACTGTCAAAATGAGGCAGGCTTTCTACAGAGTAGAATTGTTGATAAACCCACATCGCATTTAGTATAAATCCTAATTTTGAAGTGTCATCTCTCTAAAAGGCCTCTTACATTCCTTCGATAGACTTTCAACTGTAAGAAGATGGTAGTTCCCATTGTCTTCTTCTTCAGGGTGGATTTTTCTTGTGTTCTTGAATTGTCTCACATTTCCAAAGCTCTGACAAGAGTTAAGACCTTTTAGATCATGACTTAAATTATATCAGATCTCTTTGGGTCACCAGAAACACAAATATGAAGACTTTGGGGTAGAATGTTTAATTTGATGTGTCTGGTTCACTGAGCCATGGACATTTGATCAAACATGATGTTGGGTATTTTTGTGAGAACATTTCAAAATGCAATTAACATTTAAATCTATAGGCCAAGTAAAGCAGATTGTCCTCTTTAATATGAATGGGCCTCATCCAAACAGTGGAAGGCCTGAATATACAAATCTGGCCCTCCTTTTAGTAAGGGGAAACTTCTCCTGCCCCAAGACCTTCAAGCTAAGACACTGTTTTTCCCTACTCTCAGACTCGAAATGAAACCTCTGTGCTTTCTATGTCTCTCACCCGCCAGCCTTTGGCTTAATGACACCATTGGCTTTCCTGGGTCTCCAACTTGCCAGTTCCTCAAAGTAAATCTCTGTCTTTCTTTCTCTCTCTCTCCTCTTCCTCCCTCTTTCTTCCAGATTAATACAGTTGGAAAAATGAAGTCATTTTAAACAATAGATCTCCAAAACCAGTGCATCAATAGTTCTCTGAAACGCGTTGAAAAAAATAACATAAATTTCATGCTGGTTTCTAAATCAAGCTCTCAATACATACACTCAACTGTTGCTTTCCTTTTGCAAGGAAAACATGTTGCTGTGGACAGAATTAGACACAGGAGTATACTTTTCAGATGAAAAAGCATAATTTTATTTACTGATTCAATAGTGTTCTCTCTTTTTAAAAAACGTGTTTGCATGTATGTATATGTATACACATTCATGTTTAAGCTACAAATCAGCCACAGGCATTTAAGTGCAGTTGTGTTTGTAAGTTAAAGTGAGAAGAGCAAACATATCATTAGCTCTTCAACTGTGTGATTATATGGTCTTAGCATGACTCATGGTGAAACATGACAGCTTGTATGAACACTAGATATTCACAGAGAGTAATGTGTAAAAGATACTTTTCTGTAATTGGTCCCAGGGCAAAGGGCTGATAGCTTGTATAAAAGCCTCCAGATATGCATTTGGTCTGGCTTCTAATTAGTGAAGCAAAAAAGAGCTGAACTTTGGAAATTGTGATGAGTCCATGATCTTTTTTTCCTTTAAGGAAATAATCACTTTGCCCTTGAACTCCAAAAGGCCTTGAAATCAACTGATTCTCCTCTTAAGCTCCTTAACAAGCGTGGGGATTAGAGGCAAGCAGTGTAGAATGGTTCATATTAGATATAAATGATAATGGACAATAGAAATTCACCTATGAATAAAGTACAGGCACTCTGAGCAAGTTCCTTTTACTGAGTTTATTATTTTTTTCCACAAGATATTGCGATTCCCCTGTTGCAAAGCCATGCATAACGCAGATTAATGATAAGACCACTAGAGAGAGTGAAGTCGAATGCAGAGTTCTACTTAAGACCAGTTCTTTATAAAATGTTATAAGGGGTGATAGTGTTATGTTAATTCAATCAAGTGTATCAGGAAAATAAGATATAATTAAAATTACTGTTTATATGTCTATTTCTTTTTTTATTGAAACAAGTCCGTGAAACTCTATCCCTTCTTTATCGTTTTAAAGAAATACAACTGTGACTGAAAAAACAAAAATCACCACAGCTTCTCATTTCCTAGTCCAGAATCCTATGCGTGCCTTAAAACCTGTTCTCAACTCCATCAGGAAGTAAATAAATACTACGTCCAAGGAATCTCTTTGTCCTATATCCATTTTGGTCAAGATTCGGCTGATCTGTGTGTGTAATTCTCCTGCTGACTGCTGATCCCATTCTCACCCCTTCAATGAAGAGATTGACTTAGTGTCGTTCGCCTTGAAGGGAGACACGTTCTGCACACAGTCTGAAGATGCGGCATGAATCGCCTCTCCCTCTGCCACCCACCCCCAGGAAGAGAATAAAGTGTAATGGAGCAAGGAAGAGGGTGGGGAGAGGGAAGGACTGGGACGCGAAATACAGCAGGTTTGGGAAAAGGATATAGCCTCTGTGGTTAATATTAAAGTTCTGAGCTCACAGACATCAAATTTTATTCTCTCTTCCTGAGATTTGGATGAACGTTCCCATACTTGGCTTCGAGCAAGAGTGTCATCTTAAGCGATGCTAACCACCAGGGATGGAAAATGTCCTTAAATTTCCTGCTTTTAGTAAAACCTTAGACATTCAACTGAGTATCAGAAAAGATCCTGCAGGCTTCATAACGTGCCAATACCATACATCACTTTGACCTGTCTGGACACTCTGTTCTTCTCCCATTTTGCATACATCCTCTCTTTAACGCTCATTAGAATTTAATAAATATTCAGATGGACTGATAGATTCATCACTTCAAAGTGAATCTGAGGCCTAGCTGATTAAGTTTTTAGCTCTATGGAAGCTTCTAGCACAGAAGTTCAATGATAGTTATGCACTGGGTACATGTTATATTTCAAGCACTGTGTTCAGGGCCAAGGAAACAAAGATGAGG
This sequence comes from Mustela lutreola, assembly GCF_030435805.1. Classification (NCBI taxonomy): domain Eukaryota; kingdom Metazoa; phylum Chordata; class Mammalia; order Carnivora; family Mustelidae; genus Mustela; species Mustela lutreola. Next base: position 20,795,334 of record NC_081296.1, on the reverse strand, counting down.
AAGGCAGTCACTGGCTTCAAAATCTGAGTGACTAAAAATATAGATGGGGTATCAGGTAGGTACAAAGTCTGACATGACATATGGGGAGGGCAGGCTCAGGGGAAGTTGAGGAGAAGCATTTGTATTTATTACATGAGTGGAAAAGGACTATGGCAAACTGGATAGTGGACACCATGTTTAGAGGGGGAAGTTGAAAATCAGCTCCAGTCAACCTTTGCTATGTAAGAATGCTAGGTGATCGTACCAGCTCTTCTGAGGTTTTAGAGAGCTGGCATATTTTATAAGAAATTGTAAAATAATTTCTTGTCCATTCACTTATTTTAAACATATTTTCTCATTTGCTATATAGCTTGCCCACCCATTCAATTTAACCTGATCATGTTCTTACTGACTATAATTAGGATCCTTTTTATATCAATGTAGACTATAGTTATTGCTCATCAACAGTGGCTTTTCCAACAATGATGTCTGATGTTTGAGTAGGGAGGTTTCTAGTTTATTAATCAGGATAGGCTAGGATATTGTTGCAATAAAAATGACCCCATGATTGCAAAGGTTTTACAAGAAAACAAATGTATTTCTCACTTCCATTACAAATCCATGACTCAGGTTGTCTTCTGTTTGGGGTCCAGCTCATAGACCAGCCTCTATCTAAAATATTAATGAACCCAAAGGGCAAGAGAAAGGAAGTACAGCCTGTGTCTTAAAATTTTTTCTTGGAATTGACACCCAACAGTTTGAAACATATTACACCTGCCAAAGCAAGTAATTTGGTCACAGGGTGGGGGAGTAGATTCTTTACCCATTGAAGTGAGAGAAAGCTGACATCTATGAACAGTGATATTACTGAAACAGTGTTTTTAATCAGTTTACTGTCACTGAAGAACTGTCATTTGGGGATAGTAATACCCTCTGTATCCTCAATGTTGACCTCCTTTGAAAGGAGTGGTTTCCTTTGGAAACCACCAAATATGGGCATTCAGTGACGAGAATAAAGGAAAACATCTAGCCTTTGTTCTAAGGGTAAGTGTGAGAGCCTCTAAAATATGAATATGGTTGTTATAAAGATGGACATGTTAAATGTACTACTTAGTAACTTGAATTGGAGACATTTTTAACCTTGTCAACGGTTGAAAAATGATCAAAAAGAAAAATGTAATACTCTTTACATAGAGTTATTTAAAACTCTGTACCCTACATCAGGGATATGCAAAGTAAGCTCTCAGGCTAAATGTAGCCTACAACTTGTATTTGTTGATAAAATTTTATTGGGACAGGGGCACTTGGGTGGCTCAGTGTGTTGGGCTTCTGCCTTTGGCTCTGGTCATGATCTCAGTGTCCTGGGATCGAGCCCTGCATCGGGCTCTCTGCTCAGCAGGGAGCCTTCTCTCCACCCCCCTCGCTTGACTCTCTGCCTGCTTGTGATCTCTCTCTCTCCCAAATAAATAAATAAAATATTAAAAAAAAATTTTATTGGGACAGAGCTATGCCCATTTGCTTACAGACTGTCTATGACTGTCTTCATGCTAGAACAGTAGAATAAATTGTTGCTACAGAGACTATAGGTTTACAGAGCCTGAAATATTAATTACCTGGCTTTAACATAAAAGTTATTGACTTCTAACCTAGTTTGAAGGTTACTATGATTTTCTGAGCCACAAGTGAATTCACTCATTAAATAAACATATGTTTATATTCATCATTATATGTCCAATTCTGTGCAAGATGGTGGCTATATTAATGAACAAAATAGGTAAAAGTCCTGTCTTCATGAAAATTATAGCCTAGTGGAATAAACAGATATTAATCTCTTAAATAAATTTAAAAAAAAACACACTAAGTAATGTGAGGCAAGGAATAAGGACTCACAAACATATATAATAAAAGAAACTAATTTAACTTGGGAGATCAACTATGTCTTCTATGAACCAGAGCTGGATCCTGCCTCACTAACCATGATTTTGAAAGTCCTGCTTCTGTTCAGACACTCCTCACCACAGCTGGGATGGCTTGAAACCAGAAGGAGTGTGAAGGAGATGCTCCATCTCACATTTTGATTCTCTGAAAGTATCCTGGAGTCTGACTTCCTGTCTTTTTCTTGGAATATACTGTGCTCAGTCTTCATTGGTCCTTCTGCCTCTTCTCATGCTGTGTGCCAATCCGCCCTCCATTCTGGACTCACAGCCATCTTTAAACATGCAAATCAGATATCAGGAAATGTATCAGAGCAAGACAACCTCTTGTGGTCCCTGATTAAAATAAACTCTATAAAATATTTAAATAATAGAAATATATCTATATAATGCAAATACATATATATAATGCAAATACATATATATAATGCAAATACATATATATATAATGCAAATATATATATATATATATGTGTATATATATATAATGCAAATATACACACTCACCAAATGGAATCTTGGCTCCTGTGATTATAATACATAGAAAAGCCTTCAACCAAATTTTCTTGGTGCATTGGGTGCTTTTTATTTCTTCTTTATGCCACACTCTTCCTAATTTTCTCCATTGGCTTTCCTCAATTGCTCCTCTGCACCACATTCTACACTGCCTCAGTGCCTTTGCACAGATGTTCCGTCTACCCAGAATGCCCCCATTCACTGCCTACTCTCTGGCTTCTATGATTATGTCACCTTACATGGTCAAAGGGGCTTTGCTGATGTAACGAAGTTAAGGGTTTTGAGATAAATAAGGAGATTATGCTGGATTATTCAGGAGAGTGCAAAGTAATCACAAGGGTCCTTGTGAGCGGCAAGCAGGAGGGCCACAATAAGGGAAGATGTAAGGAGTGGATGCAGAGGTCAGAGAGGAGAGAAGATGCTATGCTGCTGACGTTGAAGATGAAGAAAGCAGCCATGAGCTGAGGAACAGGAGTGGCCTCTAGAAGAGGGGAAAGGCAAGAAAATGGATTCTTCCCGGGAGTCTCAAGAGGAAACTACCCCTGCTGACATCTGGACTGTAGCCCAGTGAAAGCCATTTTAGACTTCTGACCTCCAGATCTATAAGAAATACATACTGTTTTAAATCACAAAATTTGCAGTAATTTGTTTCATGATCATGGAGATGCCCCTGACCTGCATGCTTATCCAACTAAGGCTTCTTCCGACTCTGACCTCTGACATTCCCCTTCACATCAGAGCCTGCCTTCCATCACACATGCGCAAACGACCCAGGACGTCACATTTCAGATTGTGGGTTTTTATGATTACTCCATCACTCTCTGCTCCACATTGCCTGCTAAGCTGCCCGGGGGGCCAGGCCAGGGCCCATTCAAGGCAATAGATAGGGAGAAGGAAGGAAGGAAGGAATGCAGGCCGGCGTATTGTAGAGGTCGTGGTGGTGACTATTTTTGTGACTAAAAACCGTGATAGGGGACAAAAGAAGCAGCAGGGGGCAGTTTGTATGTTATGTTGCCCAGTTTCATTTTGGTTTTAACCCTGGGCTTTGAGCACTGCTCCCAGGAGAGAACTAACGAGTATGACAATGCAGCTGCCCCCCTCTCCCTCCTGACAGATGGTGCGCAGACTCAAAAGCCACGGGCTTAGAGCACTTGCCTTGATCCACACGTGTTTGGAGCTGGAGGTGCAGGGGTGAGGGGCAGTCCAGCAACGCTAAAGCTTTCAATGCCACTCTCCAAGTTCAGATTGGAAATTCATCTTGTGTTGCAAAATGCAACAAACCCGATTATTGTGCGCAGTGCTTAAAGAAAGGAAAACATCAACTTATTATTGTTTATCAGAGATCGACATTGTAAGCAACAAAGCAGCTCTGGTGGATTGAAACAGGGAACATGGAGAAGCGGTCTCAGAACACAGAAGCTTAAAGAAGGCAGGCAGCAGCCAGGACCAGGCCAGCAACGCTGTAGCTCTGGCCCTGTTGATCACGTTGTGCATGCCCCCAGAGCTGCCCCCTATCCCGTGGACCCCATTACCGGCGCTGCAGCCCTCTCTACCGGGAAATCGGATGTCACTGCCACTACCTGCAGCAGCAAATGAATGAACCTTTGCTCTCCGTGTTACGCATGGTCGGGCTCCCAGTTCGTCTCTGGATGCTACTAGCTGGCTTGGGACACATGGACTTTTCCTTGCTGCAGGAGAAGCTAGGAAAAGGAAAAGCCACTTTCTCTAGCTTCTGTAGTAGGAAGGGGATTCTCTCTCCCAGTCAGGCTTAATTCCAGAAGGATGGCCAGTGAAAAGTAAATTTAAAAATTATAAAAGGCTAATGTTCACTCACACAAGCAACAAACTTTTTAAGCAGAAGAAGGTAAAAATCAATTTGTTTATTGTGCAACAAAACTGCCTTGATTTGAATTCTTGTTCTATGACCTTGGGCAACTTATTTAACCTTTACAGGCAAGGAAAGTGCTGAATCTGTGCCTGGTTCTCAAAGCATATCACTTATTATATAATATAAAACATGTCCATTCCTTTTCACAAAGTCAGCATAAAGCAGGAATATCTCATGTTTTTGGACAGTCAGTTTTTCTTGAGGGGAGAGATTACACTCCTCCTAGTACAAGGGCTTTGTGTGTAGGGTGTTGGTTACTACTCTTAGCGTATTCAACAGGATTTCTAGTTATTTTCAATTCTACCTGGATTTTTTTTTTTTTTAAGCAGCACATAAAAGAGATCTATCGAATTGCCTGATCAATGTAAGTTTATTATTGCTTACCCAAGTGTTTAATAAACCCATCCCTGTCCTGGGCATAGCTTTAAGTACTTCATTGACTCTAACAAAGGAGCTCTTTTCTTCTTGGCCAAAGTGGCCATATAAACTATAATTAAGCACTAATTATGGACTCCACTAGTCAGATAGGAGAAAGCAGAGTCCATTATGCAACCTCCAGAATGAACTTTTGAAGGAGCTATTTGTTGTTGGAAAATATTATAAAACAAGCAAAATGAAACATGGGAATGAACAAAAATGGGAGGTTGACTTTCCTTTTTCTCTACCCCTCCCGCTTTTTCTGTGATGTGTCCATTGACCTCACGTACCACTTTTTCTGTTTCGTGAAAAGTAATGATAACAGGAAAATAATGTTTTAAGCGATGTCTCACTTTTTTAGTCAATAAAATTATGATACTGGGGCACCTGGGTGGCTCAGTTCATTGAGCATTTGTCTTCGGCTCAGGTCATGGTCCCAGGGTCTGGGGATTGAGTCCTGTGTCAGGCTCCCTGCTCAGTGGGGAATCTGCTTCTCCCTCTGCCCCTCCCCCTGGCTTGTGCACTCTCTATCTCAAATGAATAACTAAAATCTCAAAAAATAAAATTATGATGCCTTATGGATAATGATATATCTTATGGATCACAATGACATAGAACGATTTCTTTAAAGTTCTTGTGATTGGAGAAAAGTTCATGTTAAATGAGTCTTGATGGATGCCAAGTTAGTTTGAATACCATTCTTTGGTTTGCAGATTTCACTGAAAAGTGTAACGTGCATTTCCATGAGATTTCATGTCGGGAACTACATGATTTGAGAAGCAGAGAAATGTGGCTTGTTTTGAACATGCACACACACGTGTGCACACACACATGCACACACACCCATTTCACGGGCTACCTGCATAGCCTTGCAGGCAGCGTGCAACCAGTCTCTGTGATCTCACTCTGCTACTTGTCAGGAAGAGGGTCTCGGCCATGGCCATGTGCATACTTTACAGGAGCTTAGCATAGAAAGGACATATTTAACAGTTTATAACTGTCTCGGTGACAGCAAGTTCTAATTTAAAACTCCTGTGTAATACTTGTTAGGAAGTTTTAATATCAAAAGGCCAGCCGAGGTCTTCCATGAAAAATTTCTAGACAGTGAAAGAAACTAATCCTTTTTAGTGATGTTTGGCTTCTCCTTGGCAGTAGGTGATCTAGACTTCATATTTTATATCCACGGTTTGTTTAATGAAATTTTCTCCTTTAAATAACAACCAGGAACATAAAACAAAAAACAAAAACAAAAAAAACCCCAAAAACATAGTAATACTTTGCAATAAATATTGGACGTGGGATTATGTAGGATGCAAAATCTACCACTACGATTTTTGAGTCTTTTAAAAAAAATAAAAAAAAAATGTTTTGATGTCTGGGGAGATCTCTGCCAATTGTGTGTTGTTGTTGTTGTTTTTCTTCTTCTTTTTCTTTTTTTGGATTGTGTTCTATGCAGTGAATCTGCTAAATCCACTGAATGGCCAGGTTGGCATTGAGATGCTTGGGGATTTGCATCCCTTGTAAAAGGATTAGCAGGATCACTGGCTCTTCTAGCCAGGTGACATGGGTAACCTCACCCTCCCACCTTGACTTGCAAGGAAACCCAGTGCTTGTTACAATTGCCTCAGGGGTGTGGTCACAGGTGGGGACAAGTAGCTGCCGCCCAGGGATCCAATCCTGCTTGGCAAAAGGCCATTTGTCTAGTTGTCTGGGGCAGTACTGACTTGCACAGCAGACAAACTAAGAAACATGATCGCCTCCTTCCATAGTTGCCTTCTGGGACTATCTTTGTTTGTCTACACAAAGCAAGTATGTGTATATCTACGTGCACTGAAGACAGAAGCCTGTGTGTCTGTGTGAATAAGTGTGAATAAGTGTGAGTGAAACCGAGTTGGCATGCATAGACAATACTCCAGATTGGTTTCCTTGTTAGGTTAAGAATTATTATTATCACTCTTATATGATTTGTGAAAATGGCCTAAAACATGGAATACTGTTTTCCAAAATATTTATTGTTTCTATGATAATCTCAAATGACTTGATATCTTATTGAATATTAATCCTCTCCAAAATGAATTACCTGGGCAAAGATAACAGGACTATTAATAGGATGATATCTATAGAGTACTTTAGATTATAGGATGAAAAGCAACAGCTATTAAAGAACATGATATATTAATTGTGCCTTTTATCATTTATACGGCACATTTTTTTAATAGTAATATATGTCTCTCTGATTTCTTTATCTATTTTTGTCTTAGTAAATTGTATGCATTTTTTAAGCTGTCTCATATTCTTTGGAAAGAATCATGCATGGGGGAGTAAAAGGAATGTTGGGGGGAAATGGGGAATAAATAAATAAATAATATCTGATTTGTATGAAACATTTTAATTTTTTAAACAATGCCTTTGACATCATGTTCATTCGATGGATGGCATGCATTGATATGATTATCATTTCCTTTCTTTCTCAATATAATGAAAAATGGGAATAATCTTTAATACTAATGAGTTTGTGTTTAAAAGCATTATTGATTTCTTTTAGCTAAGACACTGCATTTCTTTATAATTCATGCTTTACTAAGATTTATTAACAAATATAATAGAAAATGGATTTTCTAGATACCTATTAGCAGGTGGATGTCAGTCCAGCAGTACATAGTCCCTTAAAGTTTGTAATAGGAGAAACCGAGATGTTTTTGACCTAGCGATGAGAGACATACACCAATGAAACCAGGGATCTTTTGGCTATTCTCTTCACCATCCACAATTTCATAGAGCTGAACCATTTGTCTTGTTGAAATCTATCATCACTTCCTCATGGTTGGGGCAACTGGGTGGCTCAGTTGATTAAGCGACTCTAGATTTTAGCTTAGGTCTTGATCTCAGGGTCGTGGGATCCAGCCCCACATTGGGCTCCATGTAGGGCATGGAGTCTGCTTTGATTCTCTCTCCATCTGTCTCTGAAACCATCTCTGGTGATTCCATTGCAGTCACTCTCTCTTCATTGAGTCTCCCCCCTACTTACTTGCTACAGGCGTCATTAGGCAGCAATAACGGATTCTGTCCTGCTCTTTTGCCGTGTTTCCCACTCTCCTTCCCAGCAGGGAGTCCTCCCAGGGTGGGAGTGAGATTTCAGGCACACAGTAATGATTGAAGCACCTTCCCTGAGGTAAAAGCTAGCTAGCTTAACTGACTGAATACTTATTTGAGATGAGAAAAAAGGGGGATTAATATTTTTAAGTGTTTTGTATCATTAGACATTTCATATATGTCCCTTATTACATTATTGCTATAGCCCTATGAATGAGTGACCTTCCCAATTAATGGATGGGAACATCAAAGCTCAAAGGTTGGTACCTTAACTAGAGTTAGCCCACTAGTAAGGAGTAGATGGTAAATCCAATCTGTTACTATCATGCTCACAGTGGAATCACACTGCATTGATTAAGCATTACTTAAAATTATATTTGTACAGCATTGATCATTCACAGTAGATTCTACATACAGTAGCCAGAAAAGCTTCAGCAAAATATAAAATAAATAACCATATCTATCACTGATGGGTGCAAAACACATTGAGAGCTTTTTGTCACATTCAGAATAAAATCTAAATTAATTTAAGCCAGTTTATGAGACTAACTATTCCCTGGTTCCTGACTACCTGTATGACCCACGTCCTACCTGTCTGATCTCCCCTTCTTCTGCATCTGCTCTTTCCAGCTCCCAACATAGTGTTTTTTGTGCTACTCTTTTTTAATATCAGGCTGGCCCCTTTCTTTCTGAAATAGTATTCCTCCAAATCTTCGCCTAGATTTTCCTTCACTTCATTGAAATCTCTGTTCAGACACATCACCTCTTCGGAGGGAACTTCTATGACCCTCCTTGTCTATAACACACATTCTTTTTTAATTTCTATCATATTATCCCATGAGTTTTCCTGTGAGAATTTTATCACACTACCAGACACCATTTCATGTATATATGTGATAGTCTGTTTGCTTCCATCACTGGCATATGAGCCCCGAAGCCCAGAAAGTTTGTATATCTTATTTCCTACTATAGTCTCAACATCTAGAACAATGCCTGACATTCAGTGGCTTCTCAATAAATCATTAAATGAATATTCAATAAGCTACCATTCCATTGGAACCATGTGGTCAATTGAGGGTTGACTTTGACCTTTTTTTTTTTTTTTAAAGATTTTATTTGCATATTTATTTGAGAGACAGTGAGAGAGAGCAAGAGTATGCCTTGGCAGGGAGGGGTAAAAGTGGAGGGAAGAGCAGAGGGAGAGAGAATCTGAAGCAGATTCTGTCCTGAGCACAGAGCCCAATGTGGGGCTCCATCTCATGATTGCAAGATCATGACCTGAGTGGAAAGCAAGAATCTGATGCTAACCAACTGAGCCACCCAGGTGCTCCTGACTTGGTCTTGATATTGAATGGGATTGCTCATTTTCATACATACAAGAAGGAGAGCCATGTGGGATGCACAGAATCATGGTTTGAACATCTGATCAGGACATATGGTCCAAAGCATTTCACTGAATAGGAAGGAAACTTCTCTATGGAAAAGCTTACAGTCTAAGGTGGTCTTTGCATTGCTCAAACTTTCACTTGGGGAATCAAGATCACATGGTGATTCTCCCAGGTGCCGTTCTCTCAGGATATAAAGTAAGAAGCTACGTAATAAAAGGAAATTAGCATATGTTAAGTAAAGAGCAGTCATTGGTCTATATGCTTTATACATAGTTTCTCATTTGGCTTCCCTGAGATATATTTTCTTATCCCCTCTACAGATAAATCAGCTGTCTTATGGCTGAAGAACTTGCCCAAAGTGAGACCTGCTGAGGTTGGTAGATGACATTTGTGCCCAAGACTGTCAGCCAGGGCACAAGAATCAAGATCTGATCCTAACCCAGACATCTCTTTATCAGATGTTCCCACTCTATTCACTTTCCCCTAAGTCACTCCCCCTTCCTAAGCCTCCCCCACAGCCCCCCTCCCCAATACCAGCACACAAAGGTACACACACAACAAAGCAACCTCAAATCTGTGGAGGACAGCCAAGGATTTGAGGTTGAGATTTCCTGTGCCAAGTGCTCCCCCGCTAAGCTGGGAATATAACACCTCCTTTTGGCTTCCGTAAAGCTTCAAGACAAATCTTAAACCAGATACACTCCTTTTAATCCTATTGTTACCGTCTTGTGTGGTGCCAAAGCAAAGAAAGGACGTGCTTTTAAAATGGGGACTCTAAGAAGATATAAGTAGCATACACAAAACACACACTTAGAACAATTCCCAAAGGGGTTAATGCACGATCTCTCCTAACCACACTTCCTCCTTCCCGTCTCCCCTTCCTGTGCAGTAATAAGTAAATAAATGAACCAACAAGCAACTCTCCCCTCTGTTTTCTTTTGAGAGGATAATATAACCTAAAAGTTTAGTTGTTTCTTTTTTTTCCCTCCCCTGAGGGAAGCAAGTGCACCTACTGTGAGTCAGACCTGAGGGCAGTCCTTTAACATTTATCATTTCATTTATCTCTATCATAGCCCCTTCAAGGCAGGCATTCACCACAAAGAAACTGCGACTCAGAGAGATGAGTTTACTTAAGATCAAACAGCTAGTAAGTTGCTCAACTGGGATTTGAATTCAAATCAGATGATTCCAACACCAGTTTTTTTTTTTTTTTTCACTTTCTAATATGCCGAAAAGAATAATATAGGAGTGTGTGGGCTGAACAGAGAAAGTCAACTGCAATGGAGAATTTTTGTAAGGAAAGCTCAGACTAACATTTAGAAAACAAACAAATAAACAAAATAGCAGGGAATAATAAAGATGCCCGCATTGGGCATGCTTAATGGTAATACCACACATGTTGAGGAGACATGTGCCTGTTGGAAGGCAGATATCTTTGTGTTTTACCTGCTGCCTGACCCACTCATGCAGGTCAGCAATAGCTGACACAATCAAGCAATAAACTGCCTGACAGGAAGTAGCTTGTGTGTAGTGCTACGCTCTCTGCCCGGGAGCGGGGACTTCCTGGTGAGCAAAACTAAAAGCAGATAAATTAGTGCTTTTTACCAGCAGGAGTTCCGGACCCCTTGGTTTCTGGGGTGAAACCACCAAATACCAATTCAATCATGTCAGTGCTATGACAGCCCTTTGTCTCCACATCGACATGAGATTTCTGGGGCGAAAGTGGGTAGGAAGCAGATATGGAATAAATGTTCATCAAAGCACATAGAAAAATAACATAGTGGATTCTTTGTTTTTGAGAATTACCTGAGGTGAGCGACAGGAAGCTAAGCTGTGCAGGAAGTTCAGAACTTGATTCACTCTACTGCATGAAATCCATGTTCTTCCCTCCAAAGGACCACATAGCCATCAAAAATGCAATCCTCCTTCCAAACGGCTGCCATGGGATACCAACTACATCAATGACATGATAACTGGAGACACCATGTTCAACCCTGAACACACCCAGATTCAGACCAACAACTTGAGCTCATACCTTGCAGATGGACTTTCACCCTGATTTTTTTCAATGATAGATGTTTTGAGGCAATTAAAAAAAAAAAAAAAGCATCCACTTGCCATTTACATATTTTTATGAGGTGAGTAAGCTTAGGCATGAGCTTGATTCCTATTCTGGTAATAGACAATCCAGTATAAACGTTTCATAGGTACACTTCAACACTAGTCTTTTCCTTCCTCGACTTCTTGCAATATGCTTCTCTCAGCTAGAACTTTAAAACGTGATTTGATACCATCATTTGCCATAACTACTGAATCTGAGTGATTTCTTGGATTGAAGTCTGCACACTTCTTAATACCAAATGTAGAGATGCTAAAATGACAACCCTCGGGTCAGATATTAAAATGTACAACCTTTCCTACTCTTGTAATGCTTGGTTGATAAGCAGTTATTGTCCTGAAAGCCAGTCATTGGAGTTGAAAGATAAATATTATTCCATATCTTATTGAATAAAATATATTATATCACAGGTGATGGAGACAGATTGACTCAATAAATTCTAATAGTGTATGCTGAGAAATAGTGGCAATAAAAATGCTGATGACTTGACACAGGGAGAATAGTGAATGTCATTAACATGCTATTTCCTCTGTTCTGATCTCCCTGTCATGTTCTTCACACTGCTATAATCTCTAGCAGTGGGTTTTTCTTTGCTTTATCGGCATGAGAAAAATGGTATTTTTTTAGTGCTTTAAATTATCCACTACTCAACTGATTGCAGAATTGATGTAGTGGCCTAAATACAGAAAATTAATATAAGATTTTATATTTAGCAATATCATCAGCTTGTATTTGAGCTTGTTGCAAAAATGTGAAATGCCATGGAGCATAGCTGTTTTAGTCCTACCACAAAGTTTTGTCCCAAATCATTTTTGCTAATATTTACTAACCTAAATCAGTTTAGAATAAAGAGTCAAAATTTACTATTTGGATTTTATTAAAAAAAAAAAAAAGATTGGTTGCATGGATGTTACTTCAGGAGATGCAGAAAAGTAGAAGTCATGGAAATTCTAAATTTTGTTTTTATCCCAATTGTTTTTGTATGTTGTTTGGGATAATGAATGAATATACTACATGCTAAAGGGATTTAACTTTTGAGTCACAATCCTTAAATTCATGTAAAAAATGAGTATTATGTTAGGAGAGCGGTAACTAGTTGTTGATACATGAGTCCTGTATATGGAGACACTTCTTAGGGTTCTATCTGAAGATCCATGAATCCAAATATTCACAGGCTTCTCTCCATAATTTTGGATGGAATTATTTCAGGCAGCATAGCTCCTTAAATTCTCCACAAATATTCAGAACTGAGACTACCTGGAACTGAAATCATCTTTCTTTACAAAAACCTATTCCTCTTTCTTTCTACTTTATTTTAGTGAGTGACACTAGAACCCAATCTGTGCCCCAAACCAGACTTTCATATTGTGTTTGTCCTCTTCATCACTCATGTTCTCCATGAGCAAGTAACTACAGATACAGGTGCCCTTGCCTTATTATGCTTAGAATGTATGCAGTTCTTCATATCCCAACTTCATATTCTAGATCAGATCATTATTATCTGAAATCCTCAGATTTTGCAATAATCTATTAATTCTTCTCCCATCTTCCAACCCACGCCACCCCCACCCTGACTTCTCTTTCATTCTCCACATTGTGGCAAAACTAATTGTGCCTTATCTCAGTGGAAATCCCTTCATTGGCTCCCTTCCACCACGAGACGCTTACTCTGGTGCCCCCAGTACTTCTTGCCTCTAAAAGCAGTGATGAGATTTGTGTTGATTTTTACTTGAAGCCAATAACTAAACTTTCAAAGCATTCCCTCTTCAAAATTGGAATGCTTTGTGAGCCTCCAATCGTGACTTAAAAGCCAAGTTTGTCTGGTATGGGTGGGTCTCAGTCACTCACACCTGCACACCACTGAGATGGACACCCTGGGAGGCTTTGGTGGTAACAGTGGGCAGGTGAATTGGTTTTTATTCTTAAGCATACTTATTTATGTCTATAGTAAGTCCTTTGTATTGTCTAAAGGAAAGTAACCTAAAACACAATGTTAAAATATCAGTTAATAAGCAGTATGAAAATTGACAATGAACTTCAATGGACCTATAAAGCAGAATTCCTCTAATCACAATATATATAAATATAGCAAAATACCTCCAGCAATCAAATGATGTCTCCAGTAATCTAGTAATCAAAACTAAAATTTAGAAAAGAAAAATACAGTGAAAGATAGATATGTGTCCTATTAAAATCTGTCTTTTAATTTATTGGTAATAAAAATACTCTATTGGTACCCGTAATAGTTTATATATGGAATTGTGTCTGCCAGTAACATCCTGAAAATTATAGCTCAGAAGCAAATTATAACATTTATAAAACAAATTGGCCAGTTGTGTGGCCACAACTAATATTTGAGACTAATATTTCAAAACCCAAAAATTTCAACTAGTCCATGAATGAAGTCTTTATCTACTTCTTGTGCTTTAAGAAACAATTCACTTCCAATCCACATTTCATTATACATTCAGTAGAAAAAAAATATGTGGTATATGTTGTCTTAGAAATTATTTGCTAGCTTTTCACGTAATTAATTTCCAGGTAAATAACAAGAGTAGCGTTTGTTCTGAGAAATACCTTTGCATAAAATTTCTGTTAATAATAATTATAACAGGATGGTAAGCAGAGATTTTTCTGTCTTCTTTTTATGGCGGAGTCCCCAGTGGTTTAGGAAAAAACAATGTTCCAAGAAGCCCCTCAGTCTAAAGGGAAAAGTTGGTCTATGTGACAAGATGTGACAAAACTTGATCGTCAGAATTATTGATAACCTCTAAATCATAAAAGCAAAAGGCCATGGTCACCAAACGGTAGAAAGAACCAACATGCCCTTCAATGGATGAATGGATAAGGAAAATGTGGTCCATATACACTATGGAGTATTATGCCTCCATCAGAAAGGATGAATACCCAACTTTTGTAGCATCATGGACAGGACTGGAAGAGATTATGCTGAGTGAAGTAAGTCAAGAAGAAAGAGTCAGTTATATGGTTTCACTTACTTGTGGAGCATAAGGAATAACACGGAGGGCATTGGGAGATGGAGAGGAGAAGGGTGCTGAGGGAAACTGGAAGGGGAGGTGAACCATGAGAGACTGTGGACTCTGAAAAACAATCTGAGGGTTTTGAAGGGGTGGGGCGTGGGAGGTTGGGGGAACCAGGTGGTGGGTATTGGGGAGGGCACGGATTGCATGGAGCACTGGGTGTGGTGCAAAAACAATGAATGCTGTTACGCTGAAAAGAGATAAAAATAATAATAATAATTTTTTTTAAAGATTTTATTTTTATTTATTTGACAGAGAGAGATTACAAGTAGGCAGAGAGGCAGGCAGAGAGAGAGAGAGGAGAAAGCAGGCTCCCTGCCGAGCAGAGAGCCCGATGCGGGACTCGATCCCAGGACCCTGAGATCATGACCTGAGCCGAAGGCAGCGGCTTAACCCACTGAGCCACCCAGGCGCCCCAATAATAATTTTTAAAAAAACAAGATTTGATGCAAGGAAAAATTAGACTATTGTGCATTCATATCATAGATCTTAGCTGGGCTGGGATTATCCTGCAGAGCTTGCCCAGATTGAAGCAAAGAACTGAGATTTTTACATAGATCAGGCATTGCATGTGAGTTACTCCAGGAAAGGACACATAAGTTTGGGTGAAACAATACTCTTTTATCTGGGAAACTCAAGGGTCAAGATGGGGTAGCGTTTCAGCGTAAGATGTAAGTCATCAGCTTTCTCAATAGCTGGGAAAATATAAATACTGAATTCTGGAGGGTGAATAGGCATCTCCTAGGTTTTATTACAGTCTACCCCTTCTACTAGTAAGATTTACTTGCTTTATATAAATCTGGGGATCAGCTTCTTCAGAATTATGGTCCCATCCTCTCCTGAGGAAATGTGGAAGAGTCTTCTTCTACTCAGCCCTCACCACTGAAAATGCTCCTGAGAATACAGTAGATACTAATTATTTCTTTTTCCTATGATCTGTTCTAGATTTCCTCCCTTCTAACATGACCCCTTTTCTGGTTTAAGTAGCTCACCTGGGGAGGGGGGTGAAAAGATTTGTCCCTGGTCGCCATGTCCTTCTTGGGTTATGTCCACTGCACTTGCTCATTTACCATCAAAATTAAGCACAAGGATAGTAAGAGATACCCAAACGGTGACCAAATTTATTTTTCTCTGTCCCCATTGTGCAAATGCAGCCTCTACCCCAGCCTGATGAGTATTGTCCATTACCCTGCCAGGATGGAGGTGATTTCTTTCCCTTCTTACTGCTCTCTTGGTGTATTTTCTAACCACTGGCACATCTAATACCATATTGTCTCCCACATCTCATGGCTCAAGTGCCCAGGATGCTTGTACCACAGCCTGGATCTGTTTCAAAGTTCTTCCTTCTCTGGACCTTGATGAAGCTGATAGCCTTTTTTTCTCATCCAGTGGGTGACAACGGATTTCAACACCTGGTTCCCATATACCACCACACTAATAGAGGGGCCCATGATGACACTTTGATGAATATCCATATTAGCTTGGATACTGCATCCACAAGCTCTCATCATGTTTGCATATTTTCTTTTGTTACCTGGATAAATGGCTCAATTTTAAAGAGGCTGAGAAAACTTTTAATATATACATTTCCTATGGTGTTGCTATAGTCTTTGCTTCTCCCCAAGTCAGATACCCTAGCTGACAGTTCAAACTGTTACCATGATCTTTGTAAAGAAAGAATGTATTCTGGCAGTTAAGTGCTACCACCTAGACTCATATATTTCTGAATTCTATCATCCTGTCTGATTATTGAGCCCATTTCTGTAATAGTGTCTCCTCCTGTCGGCACTGGTCCATATTGCTCAGCCACTGCTTAGTGATCCTGGTATCCCTCATGCTAGTGCATTACTTGCCAGTTAGTTGGGCAGGTTGACCTGTAATTTCTCTGGCAGAACATAGTTGGTGGGTTTTTCAGTCTTACACAGGACACCAACTCTATCATGTCCATTCTCTCTCTCTCTCTCTCTTTTTTTTTAAAGACTTTATATAGGGGTGCCTGGGTGGCTTAGTGGGTTAAGCCCCTGCCTTCGGCTCAGGTCATGATCTCAGGGTCCTGTGATCGAGCCCCGCGTCGGGTTCTCTGCTCAGCGGGGAGCCTGCATCCTCCTCTCTCTCTGCCTGCCTCTCTGCCTACTTGTGATCTCTGTCTGTCAAATAAACAAATAAAATCTTTAAAAAAAATAAAGACTTTATATATTTATTCTTCAAAGAGAGAGAGAGATCACAAGCACACAAGCAGGGGGAGAGGCAGGTAGAGGCAGAAGCAGACTCCCTGTTGAGCAAAGACGCTGATGTGGGGCTTGATCCCAGGACCCTAGGATTATGACCTGAGCCAAAGGCAGATGCTTAGCGGACTGAGCCACACAAGTGTCCCTCTCTGAGCCTTTTGATTCCCTTCTACATAATCTGCAATGGCTGTTCTATCACTTCTGTTTAACTTACTGAGGGTGGTTGATTTCCCTAAGCTTCTAAGAGACATCGTATTGATGTGTTAAAATCCTCATCCAAGGTCTTTGCCAGAGTATTCTATTTTATATTCCTGGTTGTGTTCCCATTTTCGTGAACTGTCTCTATCCAAACTTACATTCTGTTCTGCTTACTTCAGTAGGCTCTGAATCCAGTTCTGTATATAATCTCCTGGCTTCTGAAAGTATGCCCTATAGTCCAATATCAAGTTCCTTTCCTCTTTTGGCAGGCTCAGCAATTTTCTGGATAGGTACCATTATGGTATATCTCTTGTTAGTGGCCTAATGGTGAACAATGAATAAAAAGTAGATTCTGAAGGGGACACATGTTATTCAGCATGGCAGAAAACTCTGAACAGTCTTCATGAAAGCAGGGAGTTCTAGCTTTTAACAGGGAAGAGTAGACTATTTCCATTGGTCTAGATTGGATCTGGAGATTCAAGGTTTTTGACAAGATACCTCAGATGTCCCTATCCTAATTCTTAGGGTCTCACTCTATTCCAGTCACAACAATCCCCCCCCCCCCCACTTTTTTGTACTAGATCTGCTAGAGCTGAAAATTCAACCCTAAACTTCCTTGGGGCTCCACTACTCATAAGATGAAGTTTTAGGCCAGATTCTCAGTCTTTCATCCTCCAACCACACAGGAGAATCTCTTTATAATTTGTCAAGGAGATCTCTGGCTTTTACTTTTGACCTTTAAAGATTAATTAGTCAGCTTCAGCTTTTCATTGTCTTTCTCCAAAGGCTTGATTGCCTCTAGCTATGGCCATCCAATTTCATTGTTCTTATAATTACAATCTGCCTCATACTTTTCAAACACTTGCCATGTTTTTTCAGCTAATGCATTCCCTTCAGCAGGTAAGTCATTGAAGGTCATGACCAGTGCCAAAGGTTATCAATGACTCACCTCCCAATAGCAATGGAATTTACAATGTCAGACAAAAGAGGTCGACCCAGTTCCCAAATTCCATTTTAGAGTCTGTTTTCCTGGAATGCCCTTGGCACCAACTGTTGCAGGTTGGCTTCACCAGGAAACAGATAGAGAGATGGCTATTGGCATGCAGGAAGTTTATTTGGAAGTGTTTTGAGATCAACAAATGTGTGGAATAATGGAAACAGGATGGAGCAGAGGAGGAAGTTGAGCTGTGATGTAATCATGATAATATAGTAACTGCCTCAGACAATACCAAACAGGAAGCTCTGGAGCTGGGATGGCCCTGAGGAGTTGTCTTGAGCTGGGGCAAGAGACTTTCATGCCTCTGCACTTAGTAGTTATTGATACAGGATAATCCAGGGAATGGAATGTGTCCTTTGGCTAAGGGCATTTGCTGGGAGATAAACTTCAACTGTAAGCTGTCAAATCTCCCATCAGGCTAAGGAATGAGTACTTCAGTCCTGCTCTGGGGATGGTGGCTTTGGTGGACATCAATCTATAGCATCCACAATACTTTGTGATAAAATTGTCATGTATATATTATTCCAAAAATCAGAATTTCTGTCATTGGGGGGCCTGGGTGGCTCAGTTGATTAAGTATTCATCTCTTGATCTCAGCTCAGCTCAGGTCTTGATCTCAGGGTCGTGAGTTCAAGCCCTGCATTGGGGTCCATGCTGGGCATGAAACCTACTTAAATAAGCAAGCAAACAAATAAACACATAAAAAATTCTCAATATTTCTGACAATAGTTATCTAAGGTAGGACCTGCTAGCCTTTATTTTACAAACAAAACACCACACACACACATAAAACTGAGGCTCTAAAAAACTTGTGAGATATAATTTAGCTACACAGAACAAAACAAGATGCATGGATTTTATGGGTTTAGTTTGGCAACTGTATGCATCTATTTGGTAACCATCTAAACAAAATTTAAAACATTATAGTATTTCAGAAAGTTCCATTGTGGCCCATTCCTATCACTTCTCTGTATGACCCCAAGAAATCACTTCCTTATTTTAATTACCATGAATTACTTTTGCCTATTCTGACAATTCATGTAAGTGAAAATAATGAATCTTGCTTAGTATGATATTTTGGAGACTCGTTCATGATCTGTATACTATAGATCTTTCCTTTCTACAGTTGTAAGCTCTTTGTATGAATATACCACAAATACTTCAACCATTACCCAGTTATTGGACATTGGGTTGTTTCTGGTTAGGCTATAATGAATAAGGTTGCTATGAAAATTCTTTTTGACAATTTGGAGAGATATTTTTAATTTTCCTGGATAGATGTATATAGAACTATAGCTTGCTGGGTGTTTAGGTATATGCATTAGAAACTATCAAACAGTTCCCCAAATAGTATTATCATTTTAAAGTTCCTCCTGCAATATATGAAAGTCACAATTGTTTCATACCCTTGACACCATTTAGTATTGTCATTGTGGGTCTAATTTGCATTTGTGACTAATGATGCTGAGTATCTGGTAACATCTTCTTATGTGAAGTATCTGTTAAATTACTTCACCCATTTTTTAACAGGTTGCTTTTTGTTATTGTAGATTTGGAAGAATTTTTTACATATTCTGGATACAAGACCTTTGTTAGATACACGCAATGAAAATATGTTTACCAGCATATGTCCTGTTTGCTTTCTCATGGTCTTTTGAAAATCAAATTGATTTTTTAGATGTATTTATTTATTTGAGAGAGAGTGAGAATGAAAGAGAGAAAGAAAGATATAGTGGGGTGGGAAAGGGGGAGAGGGAGTGGGAGAGAGAGTCTTAAGCAGACTCTGTGCCAAGTGCTGAACCTGACATGTGGCTTGATCTTACAACCCTGATATCATGACCTGAGCCAAAAACAAGAGTCGGTTGCTTAACTGGGTCTAAATACAAATTAGACCCACACCAATTTTTTAAAATGGTCAAGTCCAATTTGTTAACTTATTTTTTTCATTTTGGTTAGTTTTTTTTGTAGCATGTCCAAGAATCTTTGTCAAATCATGAAAATATTTTCCTGTTTTAATATTTTATTCATTTATTTACTTATTTTAGAGAAAGAGAGCACTTATGCAAGCAAGGATGGGGGAACAGAGGGAGAAGGAGAGACACTCATTTTTTCATTATTTTTTTATTTTAAAAGATTTTATTTACTTACTTGCCATACAGAGATCACAAGTAGGCAGAGAGGCAGGCAGAAAAAGACAGGGGGAAGCAGCCTTCTCCACTGAGCAGAGAGCCCAACTTGGGGCTCGATCCCAGGACCCTGAGATCATGACCTGAGCCAAAGGCAGAGGCTTAACCCACTGAGCCACCCAGGTGTCCTAGGAGAGATACTCTTAAGCAGGCTCCATGGGACTCAGTCTCATGACACTGAGATCATGACATAAGCTGAAATCAAGAGTTGGATGCTTAAGCAACTAAGCCACCCAGGTGCCCCATTTTCCTGTTTTTTATTAGAATCTGTGTCTGAGTTTCATATTTAGGTGTATGATTCATTTCTAAAGTGTGTGTGTGCGTGTGTGTGTGCACTATAGATAGAAAAATAAATCAAATATATATTCAGATTTTTCTTTCCCATTTAATTTGATCTGGCATCTTAAAACCAGTTGTGGGTCCATTATTATTATGGCTGTATAGTAAATCTTGAAATCAGATTAGGAAAATTGTCTAATTTTTTTCTTTTTAAAATTTGTTTTTTCTTACCATTATACATTATAGAATCCAGTTGCTTATTTTATTAAAAAAAAGGTTTTGGTAGTGATTGCATTCAATATTTGTATCAAATTAGGGAGAACTGGCATGATACATCTCTCCATTTGTTTGTGTCTTTTTCAAGTTCTCTTGATGTTATTCTATAGTTTTTAGTGCAGACATCGACATCTTGCTTATTTTTTGTTAGAATTATTTTAAGGCATTTGATATGTGTAGTTTTTGATGTGATTAGAAACTGAATTTTTCTAATTGTTTAATACTAGTATATAGAAATATAACTGATTTTTTAATACTTAAAATATTAACCTTGTATCTTAGAACTTTTTACAATTCACTTACAAGTTAAATTATAAGTTTTTCTGGTAGATTCTATAGTATTTAAAAAATGCAGCAGCATTATCAACAATAACCAAATTATGGAAAAATCAACAGATAAAGATGATGAAAGACAAAGAAGATATGGTATACATATTATAGTATATATTTTATACATATAATGGAATATTATTCAACCATCAAAAATAATGATATCTTGCCATTTGCAACAACATAGATGGAAGTAGAGTGTATAATGCTAATTGAAATAAATGAGTCAGAGAAAGACAAATACCATATGATTTCACTCATCTGTAGAATTTAAGAAACAAAACAAATGAGTATAAGGGAAGGAAGAAAAAAGAGAGAGAGAAGGAGTCAAACATAAGAGACTCGACTATAGAGAACAAACTGAAGGTTTATAGAGGGAAGTGGGTGGGGGACAGGCTAAACGGGTGATGTGTATTAAAGAGGCACTTGTTGCGATGAGCACTGGGTGTTATATGCTAGTGAGGGATCACTGAATTGTACTCCTGAAACCAATATTACACTATATATTAACTAACTAGAATTTAAATACAAACCTGAAACAAACAGAAATAATGATAATTTAACCTTTTTTCTAATCAACATGTCTTTTACTTTTCTTTCTTCTTCTCATTCTTCTTTGTCTTATTTCATTGCATAGGACCTCTAGTACCATGGTGACCCTTGAGGTCTTTATTAACTTACCCAAATTCATGCATAATACAATTGCATTATGTGGGTAAAACTATATAATTTGTCTCCAGAACTATGTTCTTAACCCCTATACTGATGTTATGATGGACCATGTATATTCACCCTTCAGAACTAGGCCCCTCATTCTCCTACTTGCTAGAAATATTGGTGAGTAACAGTTCTCAGTTGATTCCATTTTTAGGGAATTGTCCTCGGCTAAAGAGAGCTACCCAGTCCAAATTTGTAGTTCTTCCCAGAGTGGAAGCACAGATCCATGACTGGTAATATAGAGGATAAAGGTTCAGACTTTTTGCCTCAGGGCCCGTAATTTCCAAGTGATGATCCATCTCCAAAATTCTCCAGGGGATCTTGGGATTGAGTTGATGCCTTCTAAATTGCATTTATCCCTCTACACAATCTTACTTCTTTCCCTCCTCCACAAGAGTTGATGCTGAGGGCACTTCTCAATCATCTTTCTATATAAAATCTGTTTTTCTTTCTAGGAACCTGATCTTAGATACCCATCATGCTTCATAGTTACTAAGCTTATATTGTGAATATCATTAGAGATTGTATCAAATAAAGTTTATTATAAATTATAAATATGTCCTCATCCAAAGGGAGATACTTACTTTATTTAGAAATACATTTTTTAATATCATGTGCAAAATGATGAAAAGATTGAAAAAATATTCCTGCGAGCTTGTGAGATTATGCTACTCTAAAATGAGTTTGTAAATTGAAGAAGGCCAGTTAGTGCTGGACTATAGGCTTATTTCCTGTCACCTGCTCCTCACATTCTAACATCTTCACATCCAAATTTATCTAATTTCCCATAAATGTGGCACACACTGGATCCTCTTTCAGGCCTTTTACCATACTATTTGACAGTCTCTCTTTCACACAGGAAACTGAAGTGATACCAGAAGTAAGCCTTTTCTGTAGTTATGTTGATGCATTTTACTATGAGGAGAGGATCTCCAAAACTAATTGATTAATATGATGATTTCATGCTTGTGTAACTCATCATGGGTTTGTTCTCTTTAATAATAATAGTAGGGACTGGGATCAGCCAGATACAGAGCTTCAACTTTTATAGATAAAAATTTTGAGGAAGGTGTGAGTGTCAATAGAGTAGGGTCCAGAACACTCTTTCCTTGGTTTATACATTTTCTTATAAGTACAAGTACAAACGTTCAAAGCCAAACTTCAGATGTCAACTCAACTCAATCTTAGCTATTCAACATTTATTAGTAAGGAGCTGTTAACCACAGACTTCAGAACATTCATAGTGGTCTGATAACTAGCTGAGGATAACAACATGAATAAAAATCTCTGACTTCATTCTTCTAAAGAATTTATTTATTTATTATTTTAGAGATTGAGGGAGAGAGAGAGAAAGAGAGAGGAGGAGAGGGAGAAGGACAAGCAGACTTCATGCTGAGTGCAGAGCCCAATGCAGAGCTCAATCCCATGAACCTGAGATCATGACCTGAGCAGAAACCAAGAGCTGGACCCTAAACCAACCGAGCCATCCAGGTGTCCCTCATTCTTTTATCAGAAATGAAAATCTATAAATGCATAAATTAGTAACATTTCACAATCTTGTACGTGTTTCAGGATTATAATTGGTGCAGCAGAATTTGAGAAAGTACTGGAGGACTCCGAGCCATTCTGAGGAGCTCTATGGTAAGAATCTTCCCTTGAAATGGTCCTATAGTAGCAAATGGCTCTTTAGTAGAGGCTCATGGGCAATTTCCATAAAAAAATAGAACCTCTAATAGAGTATGTTTATTGCTTCATTTGTTCTACTTTTACAGATTTTCCAATATTAGATTCTGTTCCAGAGAATGAAGCACAGCTTCTACTCAGTGATTTTAAGGGAACCAATCCCAGAAATGTGCTATATGGAGTGCTGTCAAGATAATTTGATAAATATTTTCTGGAAGAATAATATAATCTCTCCACAAAAGATATTCTTTATCAGAAGACAATTGGTGGACATGTTATTTCTATTCTGTCAGCATCTCTTCTTTAGGTGAATCACTCCTCTTTACCCAATATAATCCTGGGAGACCCTGGGAGACTTAGGATGTTTCACAACCTCTGACCGTATTCTCCGACCACAGTTATTGGCTTCTGACCCAAGTTGGGCCAATAATAAAACTCCATCTCCTTCGACCCAAAGATTTGCTCAGAAATGAGCATACTACTTAAGCTAGATAAGCAGAGTTTTCTGTGAGATTGATTCATGCTTATGAGAGGAGAAAATACCTATATATAGAGATTCTGAAGCTAAGAAGAGGTGAGACAAAGATGGCCAGTGGTGGCCAGTGGCTATCTTACTAACTCTATGAAAGAAACCTTCATTTCAAGTGAAATGAGATGCAAAGGAAGATGCAAAGGAAGATTCCTGACAGAATGTGTTGAGTCCATGAATCTGACTGAACATTTAGCAAGCTGTTCTCTTGGACATCCATTAGTGCTCCATGGATTTCTTTTCCCCTCTAAGTTTATTTGAATTAGATTTTGCTACTTTAAACACATTCAGTCTTATTAACAAATTATTTGTATGAATTGTGCAGTAGTTGAATTTACTAATGCTTCATTCCTCAGGCTCAAATTCTCCACACCTAATTCAAGTCAGGCTAATCCTGGGCCATTGCATATAGTTGTATTTTTTCTATTTAATTGGAGACATACCACAGATATTATAGCAATATCATTAAGTAGAGAATCTACTGTGGCCAAAGCTTAAAAAATACCCATTGCACCCAGATGTCCCAGGTTGATGAAAATGTGAAAATGTTATAAACAAGTAATTCCACTGTCATGACAATGGTAACCAAATTAAGAATATAGTATTCTGCGTAGTAAAAACTTCCTGCAAAAATATGATGGACAGAAGTTGTAAGAACATTATTATAGAGGTCGCTGTGGAACTTTATTCTTATGAAAATAGAAGGAATTCCTTATGTATTAATATCCCTTTTTTCTTTTTAAGTAATTTGCAATGTTGTTTTTGTGCTCTTAGGCAGAGCTAATCATCGACACAATCACCTAAGGTGGAATAACAGTGATTAGGAGGAAACACTTTATATTTATTAGAATATACTCCTCCAAAGTCAGTTATTAGTCGGTTATCAGTCAGTTATTAGTAATAACTTAGAGTTTCAGAAATCATCTTCTCAGTTATGAGCACAAGTATGAAAATGAATTGACTGTAAGAAATTGGTGGTAAACTCAATTAAAACATAGGCAGAGGACCTGAATAGATGTTTTTCTAAAGAAGCCATATGAATGGTCAACAGGTACATGAAAACGTGCTCAACATCACTAATCATCAGGGAACTGTAAATCAAAACCACAATATAACCTCACACCTGTCAGTATAGCTGCTACTGAATAAAACAAGAAATAACAAGTATTAGCAAGGGTGGGAGAAAAGTGCACAAAAACCCTTGTACACTGTTGGTGGCAATATAAATTGCTTTAACAACTATGGAAAACAGTATGGAGGTTCCCCAAGAACTTAAAAATAGAATTATCATATGATTCAACAATTTTGCTTTTGGGTATTTACCCAAAGGAAATGAGAACACTAACTCAAAAATGTATTTGCACCCTCATACTCATTGCAGGATTATTTACAATAGCCAAGATATGGAAACAACTTGAGTGTCCATCAGGGGATGGATGGAAAAAGAAAATATGGTTGATGTGTAAATAGTGGAATATTACTCTGCCATAAAAAGGATATCTTATTATATCGATAACATGGATGGACCATGAAGACATTACACTGAGTGAAATAAGATGGACAAAAAAGACAAATACCATATGACCTAACTTATACATGAGATCAAAGGGCAGACAAACCAAAAAACCTGCAAAATCTGAATTCATCAATACTGAAATTAGATAAATGTCACAGGGATGAAATTCACAGCATAAAGCCTGTGGTTAATAATACTGTATTGTATACTTGAAAGTTGCCAAGAGAGGAAATCTTAAAAGTTTTTATCACAACAAAAATACTTGTGATAATGAATGGTGATGGATGTTAACTAGACTTACTGTATATATTTCACAATATATACAATTATTGAATCATTATGTTGTATGCCTGAAATTAGTATCATGTTATATGCCAATTATATCTCAATTAAAAAAAGAAATTGCCTATATTTTACTTCAAAAAAGTTAATTTCATGTGGTTCAATGTAATAGTAACCTAATAATTTAATTCTAATACTATTACTGATAGCAATACTAACATCACTAATAAGAAAACTCTTACAAAAAGCAAGTGTTGTGATAGATACTTTATCTATTTAAACTCATATGACCATCAATTCTTTTACTATTATATCAATAAGTATAATTATTTCTGTATTATACAGTGGAGGAAAATGAGTCACAGAGGTTAATTAGCTTGTCCAACACTACAAAGTCTGTAGTGGCTAAGATTTGACACTGATTAACCCAGTTCCTGAATTTGCACCATTAGCCACTACGCTATATTATCCCACAAGATAGCACTCCAGAGTTCAGGTTTATGTCTCTCCTTTCCCACCGTAAGGTAGGTGTAATGACACAAGGTAGGTCTTCTTGAAGTCTTTCATCCATCGTTCTCTGATTTCTTATTTAGGATAACACTGAAATAAGAGATCATTTTTTTTAAATTTCTTTTCAGTGTAACAGAATTCATTGTTTTTGCACCACACCCAGTGCTCCATGCAATCCGTGCCCTCTCTAATACCCACCACCTGGTTCCCCCAACCTCCCACTCCCGACCCCTTCAAAGCCCTCAGATTGTTTTTCAGAGTCCATAGTCTCTCGTGGTTCACCTCCCCTTCCAATTTCCCCCAACTCCCTTCTCCTCTCTAACTCCCCATGTCCTCCATGCTATTTGTTATGCTCCACAAATAAGTGAAACCATATGATAATTGACTCTTTCGCTTGACTTATTTCACTCAGCATAATCTCTTCCAGTCCCGTCCATGTTGCTACAAAAGTTAGGTATTCATCCTTTCTGATGGAGGCATAATACTGCAAATTTATATGGACCACATCTTCCTTATCTATTCGTCTGTTGAAGGGCATCTTGGTTCTTTCCGCAGTTTGGCGACCGTGGCCATTACTGCTATAAACATTGGGGTACAGATGGTCCTTCTTTTCACCTCATGTGTATCTTTGGGGTAAATACCCAGTAGTGCAATTGCAGGGTCATAGGGAAGCTCTATTTTTAATTTCTTGAGGAATTTCCACACTGTTTTCCAAAGTGGCTGCACCAACTTGCATTCCCACCAACAGTGTAAGAGGGTGAGGGATCACTTTTGGTGATAGCGAGTTTCAAGGCTTCCCTGGCGTCCTGAATGGATCTTGAGTCAACAGAATTACAGATCAAAATCCTTACTTACAAGGATTATTCTTTGATAATAATGTCTCCATCACTTCCTTTTTTCTTCATTAGTGAGGGAGGGACTCCCACCCTAAGCTTATGAGAATGACCAACATAAGATACTTGACCCCAGGCAGCTGAGATTGACAGTATTTCCTTAGTCACATAAACTGACAGCTTGGGGGAGAAGGATGCTGCATGCATGCCACACAGGGCCACAGGGAGTTGTGCTCAGGACAGAGTGAAAAAGCATATCCTTGGGAGGAACTCTTTGTAGTATCAAGAGGGTAAGGTGACCCCCAGTTTCCACAAGAAGATATGATTGGCTTGTTTGAATAATTCCACAGGCTGGCAGAAACTACTCAGAGATACTTAAAGATAAGTAGGAACTATGCCTGGTTTTTTCGATGGGGAGGATTATTTGGCCAGGGGACCTTAACTGTGGGAGCAGAATGAATAAGAGAATATATATGGTTAGGCCATTCAGGCTCTCTTAGTTTCCCCAGAAGTCAAGGCAGTACAGAATGTTGGGCCTTAATATTAGGCTTTAAACACAGTTGTCTGGCTTGATATTTTTTAGTAGGATCTAAACAAACAAATAAACAAACAAAAAACCCAAAAAATAAAACAGCCTCCATGCTGACATGATTGGATGAACCTGAATGTGAGAAAATGTTTCCTGTAGCCAAAATAACTATGTGGCTAATTAATCATAAGTAGTGATTAGAGGCATTATTTCAGTATCTTGTAATCTAAAAACCCTGATTTACCCTCAGGTTTTTATGGAAATGTAAATAGTTGGGATATCTAAATAATTCAAAAATTTCCAAGTTTTTTATTGAAATGTTCAGCGTTTTTACACTAGCATCAACAGGAGAAAGCTATCTTCAAATATCTCCTAACACCTGTTTTAAAGGTCCTCTAACATGAGTCCGAGCTTAGACTCTGCTGATTACCAGCTTTGTCATCTTGGGCTAGTGTCCATTTTCTCAGTCTCAACTGCTTGACTTTCAAAAGTAGATCTAATAATATCTACCCAAAGGGATTATATGAAGCTTGAGTGTGATAGCAGATATGAATAAGTTAGCACTTCAAATGGCTCGAAAAATATTAGTCCTTTCTTCCTGCCCCTTCCATTTAGCAAATCTGTTTTTTGCCTCTAGATATTATTAACAATTATTAGATACTACCTTACCTTCCATGGTGGACAAATGAAGTTTTCATAACTAGATGTTCATAACAGCTGAACATCAGGCTGTTATAAATGTAATATTTGAATCAGTCAAAAGGTATCATATTAGTATTTAGTACAAATGCATAGCAATTCTCAAAGTCCTAAAGTTGAGAAAAAGTGACACAAACGTGGAATAGAAATGGCCAAGCTCTCACTAGTCTGTGAATTCCATTTAAATCCTAAACTATGACTGATAGTGCTAGTGGGAAGTGAAACGTCAATAACTATAGTAGTTAATCAAATGTTTCATTGCTAGATAAAGCAGAAGGGAAATAAAATATATAATAGCTTATGTTTAGAGTCCAAGGTAGTCCCATAGCACTTTTCTGTTAAAGGTAAATTTTAATTTAATTTGTTCATCATATGTACAGAGCACCTGTTTTATTATTGGTTCTATCCACTGCTTACTTAATATCCTCATTATGATGCCCCATGGACACCCTAAACTTGAGATGTCCAAGTTGAAACTTTTATCTTATACCCATATCCAAATTTTTTCTCTTCTGCCCATTTCAATGAATGGATTTGCCAAATATATAGCAAACTAAATCAGAACCAGGGCTTCATCCCTGACTTCTCCTCCTTCCCACCCTTCATATCAAGTCATTCCTGTTGTCCCCTTTGTTCTTACTCATAATCTGCACTGTTTTCTATCCCAGAGATTCTATCTTAGTTCAGGCCACCTTTAGCTTTAATCTAAATCAAATCACTCAACCACAGCTCTGTCATTTTCCCATATAGCACCCAGTGAATTTCTCTCATTTAAAAACGTTATGTAGCATAGACGATAAGAAGGTATGAGCACGATGATGATGATGGAGGTCCACTTTATCCCATCCCTTCCACTAATTGCAACTAAAATGTCTGTACAAAATATGAAAGTAACTACTTAAGGACTCTGTAAGGTTAAAAAAAAAAACAGGTACAGTAGAGCTGAAATTTGGAAAAGTGACTGTACAGAGACGAGTTTCCTGACATTTTTTTGTCTTTTCCTATCATGTCTTACCTCTTTTATACCCCAATCATGTGGCAGCATGACAGCAGTGGTGAAGTCTTCAGCTAAACCTTTGAAAGAAACTCTGTGTTTTTGGCCAATGGAACTAGGAAAAGGAGGCTTTCAAGGATTATTGAGGGATGGATAGTGTAAGAGAGAGAAGAGAATCTTCTAATTCTGTGTTTAAGAATGTATAAGTCTTAGCCTAAGATGTAGCCTAAGCTACATTTGTGTGGGACAGACCCACACAGTGGGTGTGGGTCTTAGCTAAGACTTAGATAAACAAAAAGAGATTGAATGACACACATATATTTCGGTACTGTTCCTAAGAAGTATACATGTACAATAAATACAAACCAAAAATAGTGAAGGTTTGTAGAACTGTATTGAACCACCTTGAAAAGAAATATTTCAATAGCATAAAAAAAGATATTTTGATACAATAAAAGGGATGACTTATGAGGAAGACAAAAATTATCTAAGTACATGTGCTTATTATAGCCTCAAGTTACAAAAAGTAAAAAATGACAGAGGAATACAGATAATTTTACAGCCATAATAGAAGACTTTAACAATTGTTCCTTCACATGAATTAATCAGACAAAATCTGTAAGAAAATAGAATATCTAAAAATCATTATCATGTACCTTGTTCTAAGTGACTTTTCAGATCATTATATCCAATAGCTGTATCATATATCTTCTTTTCAAGTACACATGGTACAGTCATTCTAATAAATCACAAATTGGATCACAAAACAATTCTTATTAAATATAAAGGATCAAAATTATACTGAGTGTATTCTCTGATCACAAAAGGATTAAATTTGAAATCAGTCCAAAGAAAATATATAAGAAAACCCAAATACCCAGAAATTATGGTATACTTCTAAATAGTTTATGGGTCAAGGTGAAATCACAAGAAAAACTAGAAAATATTTAAATAAAGTAAAACATATCAAAATTTGTATACTATAATTAAGACATGTTAGGTATTTCTAATTGTTCTAGAAGAGATGATCTGCCTTAGTAAGCTAAAATAAATCAGATAAACAGAGACTTATTTTACAAAAAACACAAAAGGTAGTTCTTTGGGTTAAAAATAATGACATCAGACATCAGTTAATTCTCAAATACACAGAAAGAAATTGAGAGCACCTGAAATCATAACTATATGAGTAGAAATATAACATTGTATATATTTTTTCTGTTTTCATTTCACATCTCCAAATGGCACAAAATTGCAAAAAGCAACATTACAGCCCACTATTGTTGGATTTATAAGGTATATGACAGTAACAATAAAAAAAGGGAGAAGGAAATGAAGTTACATTGTAACAAAATTTCTATATCTTACAACAATTAATCTCAAGTGGTTTGTGATAATGCCCATGTGATGAATAGAATATAACTTAAAATATGTTCATAAATCAATAAAGATATTAAAAATAGTGATAGAAAATATGTATCTGTCATATTACTATTCGATATATTACTATTGATGACTTTTTGTTACTCTGTTTCTTTTCTCCTATGGTCTTATCTTTCATTTATATATATGAAAGATACATATATAACCAAGTATATGTAGTACTATATGTATATATATAAAATACCAAATATACACATAAATAACACCAAGTATACATATATAACATCACATATATTGTACTATATATCAACTTACACATTATATCAAATATATATGTGTGTGTATGTATATGTTATGTATGTGTGTGTATGTATTTATATACATATACATACATATATGTATATATATATATATAATAACATGGCAGGAGAAGATAAACAGAATGTAAAAAAGACATGAGACATATTAAAACCAGATAGCAAAATGAAAGATGTAAATTCAATTACAATAATAAGTATATTACACATAAATGGAATAATCCTCTAATGAAAAAGCAGTGATTTCCAGACTGATAAAAAGCAAAGTTAAGGGGCACCTGGGTGGCTCAGTGGGTTAAAGCCTCTGCTTTCAGCTCAGGTCATGGTCTCAGGGTCCTGGGATCGAGCCCCGCATCGGGCTCTCTGCTCAGTTGGGAGCCTGCTTCCTTCTCTCTCTCTCTGCCTGCCTCTCTGACTACTTGTGATCTGTCTGTCAAATAAATAAATAAAAATCTTAAAAAAAAAAAAAGCAAGTTAAACTATATGCTGTCTACAAGAAACACATTTTAGATTCAAAAACACAAATAGGTAGAATTGAAAGGACAGACAAGGAGAAACCATGCAAACAATAATTGTGAGAGACATGTAGCTATATGAATATTAGACAATAAGGACTTTATAATAAGAAATACTAGAGGTCAATATATCTGGATGATATGATAAATATACATGTATCTAACAATACAGCCCTTTAACACATGAATAAAAATCTGATATAACTGAAAAGAAAAATAGATGAACAATAAAATTATAACAATTTGCTTTCAAAAATAGAAAGAAATCTCTAATGATATGAAAGAGTTGAACCACACTATCAACATTTTCACTTCACTGACATTTATGTTATACTCCATCTGATCACAGCACAATATGCTTTCTTTTTAAGACCACAAGAAACATTATCTAGGATAAACTGTACATTAGGCCATAAAATAAGTATCAGTACATTTAAAGGGATTGAAATAATACAAAGCATGCTCTTTGATCCTAAAAGAATTAAATTAGAACTCAGCAGCAGAAAGATATTTGGGAAATCCTCAAATATTTGGAGATTAAATAATACATTCTACTAAATAACCCTTGGCTCAAAATCATTACAGAAATTAAAAAATATATATTTTAAATGAACAGAAAAAAATATCAAACTTTATGGAATGAAACTAAAACAATGTTTAGAGGAATAATCATACTCTCCAAACATCTATAAAAAGAGAAAAAATTTAAAGTCAATATTCTAAATTTCTAACTTAAAATACTAAGAAGGGTAAATTAAACTCAAAATCAATAAAATGAGTAGTAAAATTATACAGAAATCAATAAAATATAAAACACAAAAATAGAAAAAATAAAACTAAAAGTGAACTCTTTTAAAAGATTGACACAATTGACCAATTTTAGGTAGGCTAAGACAAAAAAGGAAAGACACAAATTTCCTGAAATTTTTCATAAAGAAATTAAAAGTATTGCTACAGAATATTTTGAACAACCTTTTGCCTATCAATTAGGTCATAAATGGAATGGGAAAAATTCAAGAAAGACAAAACTTACCAAAATTGAGTCAAGAAGAAGTATGCAATCTCCCAACATTGAAAAGCCCAAAACCAAGTATCTTCACTGGAAAATTCTTAAAAGAAGAATGAATACAAATCCTTCACAAACTCTATCAGAAAACAGAGGAGAGGAGCCTTCCTAACTCATTCTATGAATTAGTATCACCTTACCAAAACCTAACAAATATGTCACAAGAAAACTAGAGACCCACATTCCTCATGAATAAATACTCAAAATCACTAAGCAGGATATTAACAAATTGAATCCAGCAACATAAAAGATGGATTATACACCATGACCAGAAATGCAATGGTGGTTTAATAGTAATTTATCAATTAATTAATATAATTAACCAATCAACGAATACAATATAGCATATTAGTAAAGAACAACAATCACACAATCACCTGTATAGGTACAGAGAAAAGGCATGTGGCAAAACCCACCACATAGTCGTAATTAAAAACTCCACAAATCAGAAATAGAAAGGACTGGATAGAGAACATCTACCAAAAACCTATAGATACCATCAGATTTTCTAATGAGAGACTAAAAATAATCTCCTTAAAATAAGAAAAAGGCAAGAATGTTCACTCTTGAAACTATTCAATACTGTACTAAATTCTAGAGATACAATGAGCAGAAAAGAAAAAGAAAATTAAGACATACATACTGGAAAAGAATTCAGACTATCTTTTCCCACTGATAGCAAGCTCCTTAGGCATAAAACGAAGACTAGTAAATTAAATCAAACAGTTATGAAAGATAAATGTGCAAAACTCCACTGTATTCCTATTTACTAGCAATAAACAATCAGAAAATGAAGTTGACACTTTACACCATACCTCAACTCAATACCCATCAACTGGTGAGTGGATAATCACATTATGATATACTGACACAATAAAATACTATTAAGTAAAAAAAAAAAAAAAGAATGAAGTGTGAAAGAATAAGGATAAATTCCAATTATGCTCTGTGAAGAAGTCATACCAAAAAAAAAAAAAAAAGAGTACATGCAGTTTGAATCTATAAATCCATAACATATATGATGATTTCATCAAAAATATTCTAGAACAAATAAATAGGAATAAGTTTCATGGCTGTCTGGGGATGGACAAAGGTTGATGAGAAACTTTTGGTGGTGGTGGATTTCTTCATTATCTGTGGTGTATTCACAGAAATATACCTATATCAAAATTGATCAAATTGCACTCCTTACACGTCTGGGTTAGAGTACTTTAATTATACCTCAGTAAGACCTACCAAAAATAAATACATAAAACGTTTATTATAGTCCATAGTCATCTGGATATGACAGGTGTCAAAGGCTTCTATATGCATCTGAATTAGTTTTAACTTTGAGTGACAGAAATTCTAAGTGGAAAATGGTTTAAATCAGGGGTCAACAAACTTCTGTAAAGGGCCAGATAGTAAATAATTTAGGCTTTTCAGGTCACTTGGCTACTACTTAATGTTGCTTTTGTAGCTAAACATCAGTCCCACATGATACCTAAGTGAACGACATTACTGTAATGAATCTAGTTAAACTTCATTCACTAAGAACAGAGGGTGCGTGGGATTTGGAAGGGTGGGCTGTAGTTTGTCCCTGGTTAAAAAAAAAAAAATATATATATATATATAGTTTTTGTAAACAGGCAATCCAGGAATAGGATGATGATTTCATCTATCTCCTGGCCTTTTTGTCATCCTTAATATATGGATTCTACTTCATGGCCCTCGGTGGATGCTTCCCTATCAACCATGTACATATGTCCACCAACAGGAAGAAGGAAAAGAATGAGAAACATATTCTTCCTTCTGGATACTTCTAGCAATTCATACACAGTTCTATTTACATTTCTCTGTCTGGAAATTAATGACATGGCCACACTCAGATACAAGGGAAGCTGAGATATGTAGTCTTCATTTGAGGTGACCATGTGTCCAGATAACAGTGTTCTAGTAAGAAGAAGGAGGCATTAGGCAAAAGTTTTCTTTTACATCCTCCTAAACATGACATATACAAAATCCCTAATGATGAGAAGGAATCAAAATTGAGAATAAAGTTTCAGACAGGAAGTGTAAGCTGGGCCTTTTGTTTTGTTTTAGACTCAAAATAATATGTCTGGTCTTAGAAGACATTTATTTACATGAAGAAATTTAAGATTCCCTTAATGATATAGAGCCGATGTCAAACATCATGTGTAACATGTTCTGTGTGTTGGGTTCAGATAGGCCCGGATTGGAATTCTGGTTCTGTCATGCACTGTTTACGTGAAGCTTAATAAATGGCTTTTGAATCCTATTTTACTAACCTGTATGATGGGCAGATATAATTTAATACATGTCTACCTATGCATTTGGACAGGGTGAATACAGTTTATCCATTGAACATTGTAGGCATGGTATGATATGATTCTCTTTTGCTCTGCTCCTCAAAGATTCTATCTATTTAGGATGATTAATTTCCAGTTTCTACATTTTATTAAATCTGAATATTGGAAATCACAGAGGAATTTGAGGAACTGGGAAACTTAGGTGTGCCATAGAAATTTCAAAAATTCACATCAGGTGTGCGAAGATATAAGTAACAGAGTATGACATCTCGTTGCCTGTAAAGCGAGCCACTCAGGGCAAAGCCATTCCTGAAACTGACATGCCAACGCATCTCCAGAAAAATACTGCATTTGGGGTCTGCTTTTTGAGCCATGCTTGCATTTGTTGTCAGGAAAGTCATGGCTATTACACATTTAAATGAGATTATTATCAGTTTGTTTGGAAAATAACTTGCGACCATAATTGTATTCTATTTTAAAACAGCTTAGTTGGGTAATCCCTGCTTGACAGGTGACAAAGCCACGACATAGAACAGGTACCTGCTTCATAATGATAAGCAGACCTCGTTTGCTGCTGTAGCATATTGCCACTGGGAGAGTATAAGAATGTAAGAAATAACTGGTTGATCTGCCTTCAGGAAATTTACAGTCATGATGGCACCTCGTTGGTACTGGGATAGTCACTCTTTACCTCTGCAGCACAGCAGTCCTGACACTGGATATTTGAGCGGCGGCAGCAGTGGCTGGAGCTCTCAGACATCAAATTCTCGTCCCTCATCCTCCCTGGGTACATTTAGTAGCTGTAGGACCCACAGGAACTATCTGCCTCCTGGGGTCATTTGGGGGAGTGAAGATTCTAAGGGGTAACAGCTGAATGCACGGCTTAGTTATTTCTGTAACTATCACCCTGGTCTGGGAGATTCAAATTGCTTGGCCAGGGCAAAGTGCAAATTGGGGCTGGTTTGCCCACCACCTCCAGCCTAACTAGAAGCTCCCTGGAGACAGGTGACCTTTCTCTTAGATCACCCCAACCAGGTGTTCTCCCTCATTCAGCAACAGTCTAGCCCCAAATGTAAGTAATTTGGTCTAGCCTTCAACTTTCAGAGTTTCTGCTTTAATTGGAGGGGATGGGCCCTTGGTTAGGAATGCGTGAAGAGCTCCCCAGGTGTTTTTTAGCTGGAGTTTAGGTTGAGAACAGCAGTTCAGGGTGGTTCACTGAGGGTAGTGGGGCCACTGGCTGCCTTTGCCTTCTGGTCTCCCCCTTCAGGATGCTAACGTGGCCCTCAGTGTTGCTGTCCAGCTTGCTTTGCCTGATTCTCAGCTGAGTTCGGACCTCCTCTTGGTCCTGCCTACTCTGCCATGTGTGTTTTCTTCATTCTTTTCCACCAACCTGACTGGCTGGCTGCTTGCTTGCCCTTGCTTCCTAGGAATTTCCAGAGTGAATCCAGGCTTTGCCTCAGCCTCTCCTGCAGGCTGGCTCCTGAATCCTTTCCTGACAACTATGGCCTGAAACTTAGCAAACTCTTTAGAACCTCACTCCTCAGGGATACTTCCTTGAGGTCTCTCCTAGCCATGGGTGTCTTCAATGAGACCCTTCTTCTGGGGGAGGCAGCAGCTAAGGGCAGCAGAATTAGTCTCTAGAACACTAGAACTTCCTTAAATTCCTCTTCTTTTCTCCTTTTTATTTCTCCCAAGGCTTTTAGAAATGCATAGTGAGAGTCTATAATGTTCCATTTTTGGAGAGAGAAAGAGAGGGAGAGGGGAAGGGACATTCCAGAACATATTTTCCCATTCTTATTATACATAAATATTTAAGTTTGATATATTTTATGTATTTTTTCACATTCTACAAAACCTAAAGTATTTTTAGTATTCTATTAAAAACATTGACTATTTATTAATAAAGATTTAATATAAGTTATTTAACTCCAATGCCTGTATTTTTGATGAAATTAAAAGGAAAAACTGTTACCCATACAAAACATCCCTTGGTGTTTATTGAAATTTGGGTTCTTGCAACTCATGATATTATGCAAAAGGAACTTATAAATATGATATATCATATAAGTAAGAGAAGGAAGTGGAGAAGTCATTTTCCTAAGCCTACAAAAATGGAAAACCTCACCTTCTGTCCATGCTTTCATTCATATACCTCAGAGATAGCTGAGAAGGAAAGTTGGAATCAAATTATCATTTAGTTACATAAAGTTACAAATTAAGAAGTACCTATTCACTTCGTCTTTCTCAATATTCTCAAATGGAATGATTCTGGAAATTCTAAAAACAAACTGAAGATATGGGTTGAAGTGATTCATTGAATAAGGCTATTGTCCTCTATTTTACCACTATATGGGAGATATTAAATGGGCAGAAGAATATTTCTTATTTTACCTCAATATTCAATATCATGAATATACAGCATAAGTTCCATTGTGCCAGTGACTGACATTTACACAAAATTTCCAAAATAATTATAAGAAAAATAATCTTAGAATAATATTCTGCCCTGTTTCTTGTCAAAAATTAGTCAGGATACGTCAATACATTTTTTTTTTTTTTGCTTCCAATTAATGAGGCATAATTCATTTGTCTGTGGTTTCACATTTAACCCATTTTTTTTATTCTCTTCATTTTTATGTCGATGTAAATAACATTACAATAGCTTATTTTGTGCCTGATCTTTAATACTTTGAATTTCTTCTCTAGTACATATTTCTAGAATTATAACAACTGGTTACATATCATTAAACTTTTTAGTCTAATTGATAAGCCTACCCAATACACCCAGTTTTCCGGGCTTCCTAAAGGAGATGAGATAGATTTTAAGAATTTACTTAATGTTGGTGAGGAGTGTTCAGGTTGAGGAGGGGAATGAAAGTGGTCTACAGCATGTCTACTCCTTCTCCATGGTGGGTTGGTCTTCTTTCAGAGAATGTTGGTATTAGACTCAACAGCTAACTGATGTTTTTATGATGTTGACAGCTTGGAATAAAACTGCATGAAAGGTCCTCACTGTGGAGAGCACTGAATGCAAACTTGGAAGGGCACTGCTATGCAGAGTAAAAAATACATATAAATACATTGGATGTGGGAAATGTCCAATATGGCCACCTTTATAGTTTGGGGGCATCTGTTATTTGGTCTCTTCTAACTGGTCACTGTGCTCTGTGGCTGGTCAGGCCCAGCTGGATGGCCAAGGGAAACAGGTGCATACACTGCTTCTTGAGGACCTTATTTTTTTTCCCCTAGTTCCAAGTACATCAGACTTCTGTGATTAACTGTCTTTACCGCTCAGTTTCTCAGCCGTGATCAGCAGACGAGATGCTCAAATCCCAGGCGGAACCTCCACTGGGGTGCTCTCATGAATGAGACAGCTTCTGGATGTGTCTGTGTGCTATAGAATTAAGATTGCAAATGCTTTCCTGGCATTTATTTTATTGGGACTAAAAGATTATTTGATCCTAGTCCTAGTGACCAACTAAGATTTTTCTCTCTTATAATTTTACATGGTTAAATCTATAATAATCCTAATTTATCTTTCATTGGGAGAACAGTATGTTAGCTGCCATACGCATCTTCTTTCTATTCATTGATTTTCTTTTTTTTTAGTCTCAACACATTGACTTCTTTTGTTGACACTGTTGCAAAGATTGTCCCTCTGCATACATAACCAGAGACCTTCTAGGTAGGTAATTTTAGGTATGAGGTTCTATGTCAGTATTGAGTTATTGAGTTTGGTCGGAGTAGCGAAAGTTTGTGTGGTGGTGGTGGTTTTTGCAAATACTTACCTCCTCTTTTCAAAATGAAGGATACAGTCACTTAAACTTTTCCAGTCAGGCTCCTTATCTCCACAATGACATTCTTCATGCCTGGGGTGGGGGGTAGAGCACTCTTTATTTTC
The DNA here is from genome assembly GCF_030435805.1 of Mustela lutreola. NCBI lineage: Eukaryota > Metazoa > Chordata > Mammalia > Carnivora > Mustelidae > Mustela > Mustela lutreola. Next base: position 20,756,685 of record NC_081296.1, on the reverse strand, counting down.
CCTCTCCACAGCGCATGGTCCCAGCTGTGTGGCTCCCTTCATGAATATGCATGAAATCAGATATGACATTGCCCTGCTCCCATTAATAATCTTGTCATCTGACTTGTGCTCCAGAAAGCTCCAGCCCATGGCTTCTCAGAGCAAATGTAGCCTGAAGAAAAACAAGACAAAACAAAACAAAACAAAAAGGTCATATCATTCCGTTTATCTTTGTATTTGACTGGGATTCTGGATTCCAACATTTTGGGCAAGGGCTCATGAGGGGAGCCAAGAGAGGTGGAGGGGGAGGGAGGAGGGAGCACAGCGGAGAAGAGAGAAGTCAGCCCCTGTGTGAATGGCCCGGCTTGTTGGGAGCCCAAGCGGTGGGTGTAATGGTATGCCAAGTGACCTTGAATATAGGCGCTGTGGGTAGCCCCAGCTTTTTTGTAAAAGGAGCATTTGCAGTGGAGGTTTGGGTTTCAAGCCTCCCAGTCATCAATCATCCCAGGCCATTCTTCTCTTTGACAGCTCAGTACAAGGCCTGACATTTGACACCCAAGACCCCAGGACTTGCGCACAGACACAAGCTGAGGCCCTAAGGGAGGGACAGAGGGGAAGAGGGGGAGAAAATGGCTCTTATGTTTTTTTTTTTGTTGTTGTTTTCCTTACCTTTTTTTTTCCCCCCCTGAAGCAGCTAACTGAAGAATATACCAAACAAATTCTGTCACGGGAACTGATTGCACCGGAGAGCCTCACAGTGAATTTTCCTGCTTCTTTGTGATTTTTCATGCAGTTCAGGGTGCTTAAAATAGTTCCATGCAGATTCTTTGGGGCAAATATCGGAGCCTGGCTGGCCACTTCCCATTTGGCCAGATTGAACCCAACCTCAGCATTCAAGGATAGATTGGAAGACAAGGGGGTTATCACTTTCTGGACAATGGCTCATGACATTGTGACCTGGGTGTCATTACATCATACTGTCACCTCCGAGGAAGGCCACCCTCAGGGTAGTGTCCCTTTGGAAAACTAAAGAAAAAAAGGATAATAATTCAGGTTCAGATATGAGCTCACTGAAGTTCGGGGTCAACTAATGCAAGTGTTTCAGGGATCAAATCATGGTAATTGGTGTTAAAAAGAATTACGTAATTTATGGTTCTAACATTAAAAGAGTCTAAAAGGTTTACAACATGCAACTCCCAGGATTTCATGGGTGAAGGTCCAGGTGGCTCTGCCTCAAATCCCTATTCATCTCTGGCCAGTTAAACTGAGTGCCAAGCCCTGAACGTGGGAGGCCAATGGTGGGTGATTAAATTCTTACCCAAGATCTTGACAGATCAATCGATCAAGTATTTGTTGACACCGACTGTATGCCCAGCCCAACCCTGTTCCAGTGTCCTAGGAGCTGCAGACCCTCTAAGAGACAGTCCTGGCCCACACAGATGCTACGGTCTATTTGGGGAGATAAAACATACATTGATAAGATAGTGAATAACAGCACGGTAAAAACAAATGTATTCAGAGAGATCAACAAGGTTGTCTCCAGGATTCCTCAGCCTGGAGGAATCTTTCATTCTGGAAGTATCAGCATCCCACAAACAATGTTGAGACATCATGTATTTCTCCCCAGTGGAAATGTAGGAAAAATTTTTTTGGTGAGGGTGCTGCTTAGGAAATGTAAAACGCTTTCTAAGGATATTTAACAGTATGATGTTAGAGATAGATTTCAGTATACTGGTGTGCTTCAGAAAAATTGGAGAAAATATACCATAACAGCAGTGAATGGGGAGGCTACATTCTAAATGTTGTTATTTTTAATTCATTTTCCAGTAAATTCTGATGACTATATGGAACTTTTTATTGATAAGCAATAAACAGTACAAAAAGTTTTTTGTACTGTAACACATACAAAAAAATGGGTATATTCAGTAGCTATCTGGAATCCTAGACCACTTTCACTTTGTTCCATAATTTTTCTCAGTGTAGAAAGCCTGTTAAGATCCTTTTTTCTTTACCTAAACTTCCACAATGGTTAATAATGTTCCTGCTCCTGTAAGAGCAAAGATGAATCTGCCTTTGAGCTTACATGCGGGTCGTGATCATTGACTGGAGTTCCTGGTCTGTGCTCCCACAATACCTTGCGCTCCAGCATAGTACCCACAAGCTGTGTTAATTTGGGAGGACCTCCTCTGTCTTGCTCACAGAACTGTGAGCTCTTTGAGGGCCAGACCCTGTCTTTTGTCTTTAGGCCGCATATATAAAATATCTGCTGGGGGTAGGTCCCGGTCTTGCCAAAGGAGGTCCTCGATATGCTATCGCAGGATAAATAAATACATGTGTAACCATCTGCTTCTATGTCCCTTACATATGCATCTTCATTATTGTTTTGGGGGTGTTAATTTCTGACCCCTTAGATGGGCACATATTTATCAGACATTGAGTTTTGTTTTGTTAGCACTTTTGGCAGTAGTAGACTTATTCCTCTGATTTTTCATAAAGTTCTTGCCCGGAATGGACTGCTTGGGACACCTGGGTGGCTCAGTCAGTTAAACATCTGCCTTCATCTTAGGTCATGATCTTGAGATCAAGCCCTGGTTCAGGCCCCCTGCTAGCTCTGCCTCTCCCCCTTCTTGTGCTCTCACTCTCTTTCAAATAAATAAAAAACATCTTAAAAAAAAAAAAAAAAAAAGGAATGGACCGCTAGGACCTTGAGTTTTTGGTTCCACCCATTTTTTGGTTACTCTTCTTCCTTTACGTCTTTTCTTTTTCTCCTGTTTCTTTTTATTTGGCCTTCTTGTGCCTTTAGCTTTTAAAGTCTGAAGAAAGTGATTGTGTTTTTTGACATTTAGTACTTCAAAATAAATTGCCATTTATAATGATGTACACTTGAGATACAGATAGTGAATTCCTGCTCAAAGTAGGTTTATTAAATCATTATTTTATTTACTTTTTCAAGTTTTTGGCTGTTTCATCAGTGTCCTCATCTACGTTTGGAGAAATTTGTGCTGGTACTTTAACCGGCCATGTTCCTTTTCCCCCAGAAAACTCCACCCACTGCTGACAAGAATACTAAGTCCAAAGCATGACTTTTCTTCCCCACTTGGACAAAGAAGTAAGGAAATCTGCAATATTTCAGAATGAAAGGTCTTAATCTTGATCTTTGATCCATAAAATAAGAATTATGCTTAGCCACGAGCTTTTGGAAACAGTATTCTTCGTTTTGTGCAGAAGATCTACAGTTAGAAGTTTGAAAATGTCATACAGTGGAAATGATTAGTTTTAATATAAATAGAATGGTGCCGTCAAAGACAAATGTAAGACAAGTACTTGGTTTTCCTTTAAAACATAGGTATTTCCTACTATTGGCACAAAAAAAAAAAAAATGAGATTCAACATTTGTTATTAACAACGTGGAATGCCCTGATTTTGACACTGTCCAATTGTGATATCAGCTGGCTTTGGGTGCACTTAGGGTGAAGAATGTATTGTTGCATAGAGGAATTCTGTAGTTATTTTTCTCCTCTGGGCTCACTGTGTGTCACCACCAAATTGGAATTCAAGAGATGAGCCTGTATTTCTAATCGTGTTGATATTTCCCATGTAGCTTTCTTAGTCAGCTCCTTGGATTCTTCACACAAAACTATAAAAGGTCATCAATTATAGGGACCTTATGTAAATAGTGAGCTGTTTTGTGATTCTATTCTGAGCAACGTTTATATACATCTGCTCAAATAAATTAATTTTCTTGTCCCAAATGACTCATTTAGTGGAACTCGAAGTTCTCATGCCAATGCAAATAGAGAAGGGGAGAGAGGGCACAGGGAAATGGGGAGGATGAGAATTCATTTTATAATCTACCAATTTATGAGTGCTGGCACATAACATTTAAATGGAAAAGCACTAAGCAAATATTTATATAGGAAAGGAAAAGAGACAGAATGATGAATCTTGTCTTCTCACGTGGAATATAACCATCTTGAGGGTATGGGGATGGGCTCAGATAGGCCTGTGTTCCAGTCTTATTTGCATTACTTTCTGGTTTTATGATCCGACTCACATTAGTGAACAACTCAGAGCCTTATTTTCAGCATACACAAAATCGTAATATGGTTTTTCAAACTCTAATAGATGGCAATAAATTGCAGAGCATTTTTATCTTCACTAAGTACCAGTGTCATCTCCACATGCATTAGACATTCCATAGTGGGTGAAAAAAAGACTTGGAGACATTTTTCAGGAAATGTTCCAGGCTAAGATGAGACTGACAAATCCTGGAAACTACCTGAGGTCTGTAGTCATGCTGTATGGATTTTAATAGCAGTTCCTTTCCTTCCAAGAAAGGCAGTTTCTTTACAAACTTTCACCATGTTTTTGTCAACCCATTGCCATGCATTGTATAGGCTGTTCCAGAATCTATATTGGTCCTCTATCATTTGTTTGATTCTAACGAACTCCCTACCTTGGCAATTATACCCTCTCACCATCACGTAGTTTCAGTGATCCTATCTTTATGATATTAGTTGGTTCTATCATTCCACGACTTCGCCTCTCAAACCCTATTGCTAACCCTTTGATGTTGCTTGGGATTTCCATATCTTTGTATCTGACATTGACATCGTTCCTTGGTCTCCAGCTTGTGCCCACAATTTTCTTCAAAATGCAGTTCATCTTTCCCCAAGAATTCTTTCTGAACTAAACTCACCTTCTTTGAGTTGTTGCTTTATTTTATGTTTCTTAAATTTTATGAAGAATGCATGTGTTCCTGTTTTTGATACTTCTTTTTTCTGTTTCTTATAGGTTTTCTTTTCTTCTGCTTAGGGTTAAGAAACTTTTTAAGAGAAAATGACATTTAAATTTTAAATATAATATTGTATAGCAGAGTTGCCTATATAGGATGAAAGTTATAATAATCGTTTCTTGGAAAATAATGTGATTAGTTAAATGTTACTGTGGATTCCCCACAAACTATAGTTATTCTTCTTACATAAATTCTGCTTTATTTATATCCTTCTATAGATGGATAGAAAAATCAATTCATTGATTTGGGTATAGGTATTGGTAGTTATCTATCTCTATTTTCAATTATGGGGTGCCCCTTGAAAAAAGGGGGTTCCCCTTGAAATAAAGGTTCATTTTTAATTGTTTTAATCATTGGTTCTAGATATAGATCTCATATAACATATTCTCTCTCTCTCTCTCTCTCCCCCTTTTTTTTTTATAAGCAGAGAGGGGCAAAAGGAGAGGGAGAGAGAATTTTTTTTTTTAAGATTTTATTTATTTATTTGACAGAGATCACAAATAGGCAGAGGAGCAGACAGAGAGAGAGGAGGAAGCAGGCTCCCTGCTGAGCAGAGAGACCAATGCGGAGCTTAATCCCAGAACCCCAGGATTATGACCTGAGCCAAAGGCAGAGGCTTTAACCCACTGAGCCACCCAGGTGCCCCTAAAGGTTCATTTTTAATTGCTGTAATCCTTGGTTCTAGAATGGTCCTGGTACATAAAGACCACATATAACATATTCTCTCTCTCTCTCTCTTTTTATAAGCAGAGAGGGGCAAAAGGAGAGGGAGAGAAAATCTTAAGTGGGCTTTATACCCAGCATGGAACCCAACTTGGAAGTTGATCTCACAACCCTGAGATCATGACCTGAACTGAATCAAGAGTCAGAAGCTTAACCAACTGAGCCACCCAGATGTGGCTTATTTTTAATAGAAATTAATTTGAATTAATTAATAATTAATAAAATATTTAATAAAAATAAATAATAAATTAATTAATTATAGCATATTTTTAATAGAAATTAATTTGAACAATCACAGCCAGGAGTTCAAGTTTCACACCTTCGTATTCCCAAATTCCAGTGTGACAAACCTCTTCATGCTTCCAACCACTTGTCTAAGAAGGCTTCAATCCAAGTTCAAGAGCTAAAAGAAGAGACATCATTTCAGTTGTGTTCTTAAAACTCCATTTTTATGGTATAGATTAGTAACTTTATTTCCACCATACCAAATAAAATAGGTGGTTGGCTAGTTTAATATCCTTTTTTATTAAATATGTATTTATTTGTCAGAAAGAGAAAGAAAAGCACAAGCAGGGGAAAGAGCTGGCAGAGAGGGAAGAAGGCTCCCTGCTGATCAAGGAGCCAGATGTGGGACCTGATCCCAGGACCCTGGGATTATGACCTGAGCTGAAGACAGACACCCAGGTGCCCCAGTTGGCTAGTTTATATAAAATCATCTGTTCTTTGAGTCGTGCTACATAGTGTTTTTGCATTTAGGCAGAGGGAGAGCAAAACCCACCTTACAGGATTATAATGAGGCAATAACACACAAATGCTTCAAAAGGTGTTGGGGAGGGGAGGACAAGCAGTAGCGCAGAGCATTAGTGGTACAGATTCTGGAGTCACAGTATGTTATTTGAAAATTGACTCACCACTCCCAAGTTATGCAGGCTTACTATGCATCCATTCCCTCTTCTGTAAAACAAAAATAACATGCAGCTTTGCAGGGTTATTGGGAACAACCAATGGCATTTGGATGTGCTGTGCTTATACAGCATCTGACAGGCTATTATTTTTTTTTGTTGTTTTGTTTTTATGAATGAATCAGGTGAGCCATGTGTCCTCCCTGGGTTAGTCTTTCTCTGTGGGTTCGTCTACTCTGGGTCAAGCCCCAGTCAAGTGTATGCTTATTTGGCCAGCACAGCTGCCCAGCTTCCAGCCTACATGTTTCTTAGTTCCATCTGTGTGGGCTGATTGTGAAGGAGGATGGCAAAGTTGAAGGGGAAAAACAAGGCCCCTGAGCATTAAACAGAGTATATTCCCCACGCCTACTCTCTGAGATTAAAGAGATGGATTCTCAAGCAGTTCTTCAGACTGACTAATTTATATGTATATGGAAGATTCAGCTGGAGAATTTTTTTTTTTTTAAAGGAGCTGGGGGAAAATATGATGCTCTCACATTCCCAGTGGTGTTGCCACATTCATTTTACTAGTGCGTTCATCCTTTAGTACTTTCATGGATTGACATGAGGGAGGAATTCGCATGTCACGGAAGATAACATCTCACTGTTGCCAAAGGAGTCTATTCAGACATGCATGTTAGTGGGTTGATAACTTATTCGGTATTGCAGAGGACTCAAAGATAGACATTTCGCCTTTTATCTCCATCTGTGTGCTCCCTGCATACTAAAGATAGTGCAAAACAGCCAGATACATCTTAACTAACCCACGCAGAAAAGAGGGACTTTTGCTCGCCTGCTGTAAGGGCTGCAAAGTTAAAGGAACAAGGTGTCACGTGGCCTAATGACAAATGAATTAAACATGTTTATGCACCCAACTTGAGCTGTCTGTGAATGAATTTTAAAGCTCAAACCTGGTGATAATTTAGCAAGAAGAGGTGTAAAATGAATGGAAGCTAGACATTTTTGCTGCTGCCTTGGCTTGGGGAGGAGGGTGATAAAACCAGAGTGAAGTTGCAATGAACAAAAGTAGGTTCTGACATGTATTTTAAGGTGAAAAAAGGAAAAATGAGAACTGATTTAAACAATGCTTCTAATATGCATGAAAGCCGTACATTCTAATTCCCTGTGCATTCTCAGACAGGTGGGCACGGAGGACCCTGTTAGCCACTGCACAAAAGCAATATCTATCTTCTTTACAGTATTAATTGTTGTGTATTTATCCTTTACGCCAGTGACATGTCTTCTCTCTCACTTAGATGTAGGTGGTACTGAAGTGGGGCTGTTTAAGATGATGTTCAAAATATGTTTCAAATATGCAAGGTGAGGTTGACCATGAGGATAGTGATCTACTTATTTAAATGAGGAAAATCACAATAGTTCTGATGAGATCAGAAAACCGAAGCTCAAAAGTGACATTTTGGGCAAAATTTAAGAACTCACTTTTGGTATTCAGTTAAAGTTTGTAGCTGGGTTGATAATATAAAAATGTCATTTTATAAATGAAAAATTAATATTCTGAAAGAATAGTAAAACTCTTTATGGCCACAGTTGTTCTGTTTAAAGTGCTTGAAAAGAGATTAGGAGAATATGAGCCAAGATGGTAAAAGTGGTTATTGGGTTCGAAGAGTCAAGTGATTTTTGGTTTATGCTTCCTTTTCCTAGATTTTCTGGATATTCTAAAGTTAGCATGTATTTGTATCATTAACTACTTCTTAAAGATTATTTGCTTTATTAAAACTCATTACTTGGATGACCTTTATCAAACCCAATTATATTTTAGTCTAACATTCTACTTTAGGATCCTTGCTTGTTCCTTCTAAACAGGTCTGAAACAAAGAAATGCTATGTGTGTAATGTTTGCCTCATATAGGTACCACTTAGGAAAACACGTCATGTTTTTCAGAGCCAAGAGGATCAAGTAGACTATTAATTTTGAGACCTTTACCAGGAGCTCAGGACAGCAAACTGAACCATCACTCAGAAGTAGGTGCAAAAATTTTTTTAAATAAAATTTATAATTCACCAGCTTCAAGAAGAATACTAGATATCACCTGTAACTTAAAATATTTTGCATCTAACAGAATGCAATCTGCTCACACTCTACAGGGTTTGCACTAGTGTTAGGAAGTATAGAAGATATGCCATCTTTGCCTGACTTCCTCCTCCCTTGCTTTCATTTGGCTTTTATAACATGTTTGTGCCTACATAATCCAAAGTGGAGTGGAAGGCAAGTGTTTTGTTCTTTGGTCCATATAGGAAATTAATCTGAAAAGGTCAGGAGCCGTGTGAAATTGTGTCATTTCATTCAGCAGCCCATTTGTTCTTCCTGGTCATGCCATGGAGCACCAACACCAGCTGCTCCTTAGTGCAAAGTTCTTTTGTCTCAGCTCTAGTATGCCTGATCATTTTCCAGATGGGTATGAGTTTCCTTTCCTTCATGTTCCAGTCCTAGGCTGAGTGCATTCTGATGGATCCAGAACTTCACTGAAATCTTGAGTGCACAGGGTACCTCACTAACTCAAGAACTATTTAACAATCAGTGATAACTGTAAATGCAGTTTTACAATAAGCCTATATGCTTTGAAAATATAAATCTATAGTATTTAGATATGAGCTGCTTTGCAGAGAAGTCATAACCCGCCCTGAGAATGTCCAAGGGAATATACATTTGCTTCCTACCTTTCTACAAGGGCACCCAGCTTAGTACTTCTGACTTATGGCCACATCAGTGCATTTAGAAATGTTCTACCACTCCAGTGGAATAGTTTATTTTCTACCTAACAATACCAGCACATCCCTAAAGCCTGAAAGAGCTTGGGAGATGCAAAGTCAAAATGGCTGTAGAAAGAATCCATGGTCTAATTATAAACCTGACAGGCAGGAACTTGCAGAAATAGAACAGAGCCATGCTGGGTGATGTGTCTATGGTGATTGGTCTATTTATAAGTTGACATGGAGCTAAAATCCTGGGTAATTTGACCCTCTCAATGAGAGCACAATGTTGTTCATTCCAAAGTCAATTGATTTGAAAAGAGTTGGTTAACAATCATGGGTCCACCAAATTTTTTCTTTGATTATCAAAATTAAGTTGTGGGCTTGAACACTATATAAATAATGTGCTCAATATTCTAGTTTCTTCTGTAGAATGAATGTTGAAGTTCCCTAAATTTGTAACATATGTAATGTTAGAAATTGTTCCCTATATACTCATTCACATTTCCTAATCACTGTTACTAGGTGTGGTGTTTGTTTATATTTATAAACACACAGAATTTGAATGTATCGAACTATACTAATTCAAAAGAAGTCTCCTTTTCTGGATAAAACATTATGTATATCCATTATGTAGGAATTTCTTTGAGGTCTCTGGAAGATCCAAGAGCATTTCATTTCTGTCGTTAGTGTCAGAATGAAAATAGCCATGCGTTATGGTCAACTTCACATCCAATGAATTGTGTCCATAAATTTACACTTTCCTAATACCTCTGGCTATAGATTTGAGCCTGATAAATGTGACACCACTGGAGGTCCATTAGAAGTGTGGCCCACATTAGATGCATTCATTAGCTAATACCTGATTCATTGACAGCTAATTGTATTCTCTTTTAAACCTCTTTTGCCTATAATTGAGCAAAAACAGAGAGCCAACACGACTTGCATAAACTTTAATTTTGATTAGATTAGTTGATTAATAAATTTGGGTGATTAATAAATCTTATTCAACAAAATAGTTTTAATGTCATTATCTACGAAGACAATCAGGCATATGACATCAACTAGTCTCTATGTGGCTGACTTCCAAATATAAATCTTCAGCTGCCATATCTTTGGTAAATTGTTTGATTTCAACTGAGTTGAATGGTTCTAAATGGTGACTTCCAGATCCTCATAAGATCATCATGACCCTTTTAAGCATCTGCGTTCTCTTCTGTGCCTTGTTTCTGTGAAAATCACCCCCACTGCCTTCACTACTATCTTCAAACATTTGAGTCATCATTGGTTGCCCCTTTTCCTTCCACTTCCTTCACTTACCATGAGTTGTAAACCGAGCTTGTTCTGTCTTCACAGTTCTTCTTATGCTCATCTTTTTTCTCTATTACCACTCATGCTACCTGTGCTTAAGCTGTCAGTATTGACTACGGAGATGTCAATAACTTCCCAGTAGGTCTTCCAACCCACTGTCTCCTCTTACTTTAGCCAATTTCAGCACAACTGCCAATTAGTATTCCTTTCGCATCTGCTTGGAATGTAAGAACTCTGTTTCAAAATTTCAGTTGTTCTCAAAGCCAGATTTCCAGAATAAACCTTTCCATATTTTGGCTCCAAACTTCTATTCTAAGGATGTTTGCTTTTATCTCTGAAATGTCTCAGAAATAGTCATTCCCATTCTCCCTACAAGAACAACCAGGGCAAGCTAAAAATCAGCAATTTTTCCAAGATTCATCAAGAGAGCTGATGTGGCAAAGCAAACCCTCACCCTGAAATCTGAAGACAGATGCAGCAATGGAGATTTATTTACCAGGAGCAGAAGCTCCTAGGACCTAAACTATTAGGAACGCATAAATGGTAATGTTGATAAATTGCTGAAGGCAGAGCCTGGATTGATGTGAGAGGGGAAAAAGTTCCTGGACACTTTACTTAAGGGCCCCCATACCTTTTTGAGCTTCCTTCCTAAGAATCTTCTGAGGATCCAAGAAGGATTTCCATCATAGACAAGTCCAGAGCCTTTTCCATAATAAAGACCTACCTCCAGGGAAAAAGACTTTGCCAGAGGACAGTTCTGGAACCTTATTCCAGCTTGGAGAAAAGAATCCTCTACTCCAGCAGATGGTCAGCAGACATGTGAAAAGATGCTGAACAACTCCTAATTAAGGAAATGTACATCAAAACCACAGTGAGATTTCATTCCACACCAATCAGAATGGCTAGTATCAGAAACATAAGAAAAAACAAGTGTTGTGAGAATGGGAAGAAAAGGGACCACTGGCACACTGTTAGCGGGAATGCAAACTGTGAAAAACAGTATGGAGGTTACTAAAAAAAATAAAAATAGACCTACCATATGATCTAGTAATTCCACTGCTGGATATTTACCCAAAGAAAGGAAAACACTAGTTCAGAAATACATATGCACCCCTATGTTTAGTGCAGCACAATTTACAATAGTCAAGATCTGGTAGCCAACCAAGTATTCATCCATAGATGAATGGATAAAGATATGGTACATATATAAAAAAATGGAATACTACCCAGCCATAAAAAGGATGAAATCTTGCAATTTGCCATAGAATGGATGGACCTACAGGGTAATATGCTAGATGATGTAGGTGCAGAGATTGAGAGATACAAACCTCCAGTTATAAAGTAAGTCCTGGAAATGAAAAGTACATCACAGGGAATATAGCCAATAATATTGTAATAATATATGGTGACAGATGATGACTATATGTATCATTGTGAACATTGAGTAATGCAAAGAATATCACTGTATTATAAACCTGAAACTAATATGTCAATGACACTTCAATAATTAAAAAAAAAATGAAAGTGAAATAAAGACTTTCTCAGCCAAATAAAAACAGAAAATCTTCATTGAGAGCACATCTTCTCTATAGGAACAGTGAAAAGAAGTTTTTAGGCAGAAGAAAAACTATACATGGTCAAAAATTCGGATCTACATAAGAAACTGAAAAATTCGGATCTACATAAGAAACTGAAAAATAGGGAATGAATAAAATATTTTTGCTTTAATTGATCAAAAATATCAATTAGGGCACCTGGGTGGCTCAGTGGGTTAAGCCACTGCCTTCGGCTCAGGTCATGATCGAGTCCCGCATCGGGCTCTCTGCTCAGCAGGGAGCCTGCTTCCTCCTCTCTCTCTCTGCCTGCCTCTCTGCCTACTTGTGATCTCTCTCTGTCAAATAAATAAATAAAATCTTAAAAAAAAAAAAAAAGAAATAGTTCTTCTTTTAAAAAAAATATCAATTAAATGTTTAATTAATGCTAAAGCAGGTAACAATGTAACAATTTCAGTATACACATAAATTAAAGGAGTAACATCAGTAGCCCAAGGGTTAGGAAAGAGGAATTGGGAATATTTTGTTATAAGGTACCTGTACAACACATGAAGTGGTATCATGTCATTTAAAGGTGGATATAGATTATTTGAAAATGTATATTATAAACTCCAGGCTAATCTCTAGTTGAAAAGGAAGTAGAGGGACACCTGGGTGGTTCACTGGGTTAAGCCTCTGCTTTCAGCTCAGGTCATGATGTCAGGGTCCTGGGATTGAGCCCTGCATCAGTCTCTCTGCTCAGCGGGGAGCCTGCTTCCTCCTCTCTCTCTCTACCTACTTGTGATCTCTCTCTGTCAAATAAATAAAAAAAATCTTTTAAAAAATTGAAAGTATAAATGATATGATGAGAAGATAAAATGGAATCACATGAAACAGAAAGCAGGAAAGACTAGAAGGGAGAAACAAACAAACAAACAAAAAACAAATTCAGCAAGTCAGAAGCAAGTAGAAAGATATTATTCCAGCTATATCAATATTCATTTTAAAGGTGAATGGTCTAAACACACTATCCAATTGTCAGACTGTATTAACAAAATCAAATTACGTGTTGTCTACAAGAAACTAACTTTAAACATTTATATTTAAATCTCCAGGCTGCATCTTTATGTATCTCAGAATATATATAATACTCAGAAATGTTAAAATTAAAAGGAAAGAGAAAGATATATCATGCTAACCATTAAAAACAAAGAAAGTGTAGTTATATTGATTTACGATGTTATGATAAGGACAATTACCAAGAATAAAGAGGGTCATTACATGAAAAAGAAACATGATACTGCAAAAAGACATAACAACTCTGAACATGTATGCACCTAACAACAGGATGTTAAAATACATGAGACAGAAACTAATAGGACTAAAAGAGGAATAGACAAATACCCAAATATAATTGGAATCTTGGATAGTCCTCTGTCAGTAACTGATAGATAAAGCAGGCAGATAATCAGTACAGATATAGATGACCTGAACAGCTCCTGACCTGAACAGTCAATTTGATCTAATTGATATTTATAGAACACTCCATCCAACACCAGAAAATATTCTTTTCAAGCACATGTAACATTCCAAGAGTTAGAACTCTTTCAGGCCCACAGAACATACTTCAGCAATGAATTTAAAAGAATAGAAATGATATTTGGATTTTTTCCAAGTTTGACTTTTTTCCCTTCCTCTTGGAGCTAAATTAATCAAACCAGATCACTTGCTATTCCCACATATATTCCATCCCATCCTTCCTCACTTATTTTATTTATTTACTGAATACCTGTCAAGGACACTGGAGTATATATTTTAGTCTTGCTTTAGTCTGTAAGCTCCTTGAAGGCATATTCTATTTCCATTTTATTTGTTTATCTACTCCCACATTCCAGTATCTAATACTCTAAACAAAATAATTTTTAAAAAAATATTTTTTTTAAATAATAGGCTTGAAAGAATCAGGCTATCAGGAATAAACTAATGACATCAACTAGATTATTGATCCTGTAAGTAGACACTAAATGAGATAACTCAGATTTCTGGGTGACCTAGAACATGTCCTCAGGCCTAGCTCACCAAAGAGACGGTAATGCTTTGAAAGGAAATCTGAAATTTGACTGAACACAACATAGAAAAATGAAATGCATCCATATTCAGAGGGAAAACTTAAAAAAAAAATTGGGAACAAATTAATACTGACCAGAAAGCAATAGTACAACAACCAGTAAAGTGGCATTCTAAGTGGGAAGTTTTGGCAGTAACATGGCCAATGGACCCTGGAACATGGTGACTGGAAAATTTAATAAATGTAGAAGAAACGTGTAAGGCATGAAACTCAACTGATGTACATGAGAATGGATAAAGATGCTGAGAAGATTTATATCAGTTCCTGGTAAAAAGACAATGGGTGGGTATTAAAACCAAAAATTCAAGTCCATTACTACAAGTAATTAGTTGAAATATTTATGTTTCCAAAAAAAGGAAGTATTTATTTTCACAGCTTAATAATTCAAAAGAAATTAACTCAATATACAAAATACAATCTACAATAGTTTTAAGAGACAATGAAATCCAGAAGTTCAAGCAGTATCTTAAGAGAGTAACTACACATGAGCTACCCTAGACATCACAGAGTGACTATAACCTGTACTGTCTGGAATCTTTAGTTGGAACTGGTTTATCATACGGAATCTTTCCTGGATTGTCATGGGTTGGTTACATCTGCTCCGGCATCATAGTTAGTGGGCAGAAATAAAAAAGTTGCTATATTTGCAAATCAAATTATTTTTTAAAACCCAGCCACTTACATTTAAATAAATAAATAAATAAATAAATAAATAAACCCAAAATGGAAAAAGCTAAGAGGGACATAGCTGAGATTTATTTTAACTTTTGACTCTGAAAGTCGTATTTTTATTAGTGATTGTTCTACATGAACAAAGAAGCTACGACTTTCCCAAATCACCTAAATGCCTCCAGAGTACCTAAAATGAAGTTGCATACTTGCAAGGAGATGAGCATTCCTTAATCTTTTGAATAAGTCTTCATGTTGGTGGGGGGGGCATGTTTCACTCTCTAGGACATCCTTTTAAAATATTATGTAAATTATGGTATTAATGAAGCATTATTTAAATTCATGACTCCTCAAATTCTTCTTACCTTGAGCCATTCCTCATTCCCATTCCAAAAGCAAGCTGCTAAATCCCAGGGATCATTACAACCAAGCAAGCACTTTGGGTCAGAACTAACAAAGACTTCTTAAAATAGAAATTTGGGGAGAATCTTCACATTATGAATAGAACCCAAATGAATAAATCTTCATTTTCATCTTTTGGACTTACTCTACTCCAATTTTAAATATAATATGCTTTGATGCTAAAAGAACAAAAACAGAAATAATACTCTTCCTAAACTCTACCCACAAATAAATTGAAACACAGATTTAATTGAATTGGTTTAAATAAGTAGATATATTACATTTGTACACATTTATAAGTAATGATTTCTCTCCAAGGTCAAGAATTAGGTCAGTTAAAAAAACTGAATCTATCACATGCTGTTCATTAAAGATTTTAAAATTTATTATAGATATGTGCTATCTGAAATACATTTACTATAATGATAACTAGATAAAATATCTAAAAATACATTCACATACACACTAATATTTTGTACTTTTAATTGATATGAACAATGGTTTCTCTTATTGCATCTAGGTAGATTTCAGGTACAAATATTTTGACATTTGTTTTGGTTGTTTCAGAGAAACTAAGTAAGTGAGCTATGGTATATAATCCCTGAAATCTTCCTTCCAGACAGACTCCCAAGAGTTCCGATCTATAGCCCTCAAAAAACATGTAGGGTTCCATGTTTAGACCAACTCAAAGATTTTAAGAAAGCAACGATGAGGGGAAATTGGGTGGCTCAGTGAGTTAAGCCACTGCCTTCGGCTCAGGTCATGATCTCAGGGTCCTGGGATTAAGCCCTGCATCGGGCTCTCTGCTCAGCAGGGAGCCTGCTTCCCCCTTTCTCTCTCTGCCTGCCTTTCTGCCTACTTGTGATCTCTCTCTGTCTGTCAAATAAATAAATAAAATCTTAAAAAAAAAAAGCAAGAAATCAAGAATGGAAGATGAAGAATCCTATCGATGTGCTTCTGCTACAGGTTGTGTCTGTTAATCTGTGGAAGAATGTATCTATAGTTAAGTTACCAAAATCCTCCTTGGTTAATGTGTTATTTATTTTGAAAGATAAACAAAAAGTGTCAAATCATAGGTGTTTCAAAAGCAAAGAAAGTACTGTTTTTATAACACCATTCAATATACTTTTTCCCTTCTAAATAGGTCATTACATTTCAAGCATTTCTTTTAGCAAAAGATGCTTTCTTCTCCTTTTTTTTTTTAATCCCAGCATAATCAGTAGGAATTTAAATAACTTTATTATTTGCATTTCAAATTACAGCTTAAGAGAGAAACTGAAGTCAGTCTCCTGAAAGCACAGCTATGAAAAAGAATTAACAAGGAAACCAGTTTTACCTGAGCCCTTGCTTTACTATTAATGTTTAATCTCTTAAACTCAATGTAGTTTCAAAAAATGTGCATTTCTGTTCTTTTTTGAATTTACAAAAGAAGGGATAAGTCCTAGAGTCAAGTTGGGGTGCGTGGACTCATGCACATTCTTCCTCAGACAGAAAATACTAGGCGATTATTTGCGCACAAATAGATTGATATAGCTACTCATTTCCAAAATGCTAACTTTATCTGTGAACAGCAGATGCAGACAAGTGTGGGTGGCTGATAACACGGATACAAGATGGATACAAATGCTATCAGCGATCTCGTGCATTAGGAATGTGTGCTGCTACAGCTGAGTTGACATCATTGGGGGAAATACAAAATTTTTCTGTTCTGGTGAGAGTTTGAGCCAAACTTTGTTTTTCTTCTGTATATCCTAGATATCTTTTAGGACAGTGTTTTTCAAACTTTAATATGTATATGGTCACCTAGTAATCTTGTTCTTAAGAATGCATGTTCTGAATTAATAGGCATGGGGTAGGAACCAAGAATTTGCATTTAGTCATAAGATTTTAGAGGACTGCCCCAGGCATTTAAGAGAAGTTTTAGCAACATATGTATAAATTTTATGTTTATATGTTTATTTTATGTATAAAAATTTTATATGTCTATATATAAAACACATGTTATAAATTTTTTTCTGTATATTAAATAGCATTGTCTTGGCTCTTTAGATATACAATAAAGTTCACAATGTTATTCTCATTTATAGTTCAGTAGCTTTTGATACTACATAGATAAGAAAAAAATGGTTCTGTTTGCACTGATGACTCAGGGCATTTTTATTTTTTTTGTTTTGCAGTAAATTACACTGAGCTTCTAATGTAATGAATCAGACTTGGAGACCCAAAAGCCAATCACTGTATTTGTCAAGAGAATGACCATTATTTTCCATACTGACAAAAATCACTCTTGGTTTTGTTTCTTCACTTTGCTTTAACTCATATGTCATCGTCCACCATTCTATCTGGAAAGCACCAGGTGCTTTGTCAACTAGGCACATATTGATTTTAGAGTCAATATCTCACTATATTAGATATTAATGATACAAAAACAAAGCATCATCCCTGATGGGCAGAGATGTATCCAAATAATTTCAATGTAGTTACTGAAATGTTGTAGAATAAGTAGAATATTCTGAGAGATAAGTGATCATTCTAGTCAGAGAAGAGTCATGGAAAGATTTATGGATGAGATGATTATGATTGAGCACAGCTCAGACAGCTGACAATGACTTGGCCAGCCAACCACGGCTGTCAATGACATTGAAAAGGAAAAATCCCTGCAGTACTCTACAAGTTTATAGAAGCCTGGCTTGTTTTGTTCTGATGGGAGAATCAGCAGAAAAGAAGGTGAAAAGCAAGAAGGGAACAGTCAATGGAAATTGGTAGACATAATCAAAGATGTGTATTTTAAGTGGGGTAATAATGTGATGTTATTTTTTCCCCATAGCTCCTTGATCTGCCTTCACTTCAAGTTTGTTATATAGAACAAATCATTTCCATGTAAATTTGTACCATTGCCCCTTCAGAGGTTAGTGTTTGTTTATTAGATTCTGCATGTCGGCTTTTGCTGCTGTTTACAATGGCTATATTGCACACAAATTACTAGTTTTTCCTTTTTCCTAAGTTGTCAGAAATCTTAAAAACAAACAAACAAACGAACAAACAAAAACACCAAACTGTAGCCACTAATTCTACTTTTCTTTCTTGTCTTTTGTTTATTGGCTTTTCAACAAAAAAAAATCCAAGTGTTAACTCATGAGAAAGTTACTGAAACCCTGTACTTTTACCTCAAATCTCTTTAAACCATGTTTCTCCTGTTATACTTTAACCAGCCATTTTCCTTGAACCAAATCATGGAGTTTCTGATATGTTTCCTTTAAGCTCTACTAATTTTAGAAAGCACAATAAGTAAATTTATCATGTTCTTTAGAAATTGTATTAATGACAACAGATTCTAGCAATGGCTCTACAAATAGAACATTAGAAAAAAATCTTCACCAAACATTTTTTTTTTCAAATAAGTTTAAACCTATGTAAACTGTGAGGATTTGCATAATAAACCCCTCAATAGGGATTCCTAGAGATTCACCAACTGTTCTAATGTTTTTATGTTTGTTTTCTTTGCCATATACTGGGGTTAGGCTAAAGTATTTGAAAATAAGACACAGGTATTATAACACGTTCATTCATAAAAATTTCAGGATTCATCTCCCCAAAACAAGTAAATTCTCCTTAAAGAAACCCAATTGCCTAGTACAACTAAGAAAGGTAGCAGTAATAAAAATACTATAATGACAATATTAACAGTGTTGTTTAATGTACAGTCCATATGCATTTTTTTCTGTCTATCTTCAGAATGACATTTATAGTATTTTAAAATCACAAATTGGGCTTGGGTTTTGCACTTTATGATTTGACTAATGCTAAATTACCTCCAACTACCACCATAGTCAAGGTACAGAACTGTTCATAACTATCTCTCCAAATTGCCGTCTGTTCCTCTGCAGTCAATTTACCCCCACTACTCTACACAATAACCCTTTAAAAATTGTTCCCCATTTTTAGAATTTTTTTTTTTTTCCTTTTTGAGGAGGTTATATCATATAAATGCATTCATACATCTGGCACCCTTTGAGACAGGCTTCTTTGGCATTATACATTTGAGATTAATCTATGTTGTTGCAAGTTTCAATAGTTCATTCATTCCTATTGCTGAGTAGTGGTATATTTTGTGGATATACTACAGTTTATCTATAACCCATTTGAGGTTTAAGGCAATTACAAACAAATCTATAAAACATTCACATAAATGCTTTTAAATACAAATAGTTCTTCACTTCACTTGGGTGAATACCTTGTTGTGCAATGTAGTAAATTTATGTTTAACTTTATAAGAAACAGCTAAAAATGTTTTGAAGTCTACTTTATCAGGTATTAATATAGCCAGTAAGGCTTTCTCTAGATCAGTATTTGCATGTGGTATATTTTTTTGTCTGTTTACTTTTAACTATCTATCTCATTATATTTATTTATTTTTTTAAAGATTTTATTTATTTATTTGAGAGAGAGAGAGAGAGAGGTCACAGGTAGGCAGAGAGGTAGGCAGAGAGAGAGGAGGAAGCAGGCTCCCCATTGAGCAGAGAGCCTGATGCGGGCCTCAATTCCAGGACCCTTGAGATCATGACTCAAGCCGAAGGCAGAGGCTTAACCCACTGAGCCACCCAGGCACCCTCTATCTCATTATATTTAAAGTGAATTTGTTTCAAAGAAAACTTTTGTTTTTGTTTTTATAACCAATATGACAACTTCTGTCTTTTAGTTCATTATTTAGCTCACTTCCATGTATCATAATTATTGGAGTATTTCAAGGTAGGTCCATCATTTAATTGTTTTGATGTTTGTCCACTATGTTTTTTTGTTTTGTTTTGTTTTGTTTTAGTTTTTCCTTTTTCCTACTTTATTTTAAGCGGTTTGAATATCTTAGAATTTCATTTTAATTTATCTGTTGGCTTTTAACCACTTTCTATATTTTTGGTGATTCTTGTTTTGATCATTTCTTTTCACAATATGCATAACTATTTCACAACTTACATATATATGTTCCTTTTGTCATCACATTTGTTACATCTGCATATATTGTCCCCTCCTTCAGCAATGTTTGCTTTTATGAGTCTGAGAATTAAGAGAATTAAAAAGATTAATTCTCTTAAGAGAATTAAAAGGATAAAAATAATTTATCATATTAACCCAGAAACTTACCACTTCTACCTCACTTCATTCATTCTTGAAGTTACAAGTTTCTTTCTGGTTTTATTTTCCTTCAATCCAATGAACTTCCTTCAACATTTATTTTTGAGCTTTTAATTAATTCTTTGAGTTTTCTTTATGTAAGATATTGTTGTTTTTGTCCCATTTTTTAATTTTCATTGGTCTTATAATTCTGCACTGGTAGCTCCTCCTTATGCTGGGGTTGGGAGGGCAAATTAAGGGCATTTCATTTTCCTCAGCCTTCATGATTTCTTTTCTTTTCTTTTCTTTTTTTAAAGATTTTATTTATTTATTTAAGAGAGATAACACAAGCAGAGGTGGGAAAGGCAGAGGGAGAGTGTGAAACAGACTCCCTGCTGAGTGGGGAGCCTGATGTGGAGTTCAATCCCAAGACCCTCAGATCCTGAGCTGAAGGCAGGTGCTTAACCTCCTGAGCCAGCCAAGTGCCCCTCACCTTTATGATTTCTGATGAGAAGTCTATACCCATTGTTCCTTAGTCTGTTATTTAGCATTATTTTTTCCCCCTGCCTGGGTTTTCACAATATTTTTTCTTTCTTTTTTTTTAAATTAAATTAAATTTAATTTTTTTTCAGTGTTCCAAAATACATTGTTCATGCACTACACCCAATCCTCCATGCAATACATGCCCTCCACAATACCCACCACCAGGCTTACCCCCCAACTCCAGCTCCAAAATCTTCAGTTTGTCTCTCAGAGTCCACAGTCTCTCCTGGTTTGTCTCCCCCTCCAATTTCCCCCAACTCACTACTCCTCTTCATCTCCCAATGTCCTCCATGTTATTCCTTATGCTCCACAAGTAAGTGAAACCATATAACTGACTCTGCTTGACTTATTTCATTCAGCATAATCTCTTCCAGTCCCGTCCATGTTGATACAAAAGTTGGGTATTCATCCTTTCTGATGGAGGCATAATACTCCATAGTGTATATGGACCACATCTTCCTTATCTATTCATCCGTTGAAGGGCATCTTTGTTCTTTCCACAATCTGGCGACTGTGGTCATTGTTGCTGTGAACATTGGGGTACAGGTGGCCCTTCTTTTCACTACATTTGCATCTTTGGGATAAATACCCAGTAGTGCAATTGTAGTCATAGGATAGCTCTATTTTTAATTTCTTAAGGAATCTCCACACTGTTTTCCAAAGTGGCTATACCAACTTGCACAATGTTTTTTTCTTATTTTAAGTTTTGGAATTTTTATTATTTATATGGGCATTATTTTCTCTGAGTTCTCTAAAGTTCTCTAATTTTCTCAGAGTTTTATTTTATGACATTTATCAAATTTGGGAAGATTTTCAGCCATTATTTTGTCAAATATTTTATCTTTTTTTTTTTAAGATTTTATTTATTTATTTGACAGAGAGAAATCACAAGTAGATGGAGAGGCAGGCAGAGAGAGAGAGAGGGAAGCAGGCTCCCTGCCGAGCAGAGAGCCAGATGCGGGACTCGATCCCAGGACCCTGAGATCATGACCTGAGCCGAAGGCAGCGGCTTAACCCACTGAGCCACCCAGGCGCCCCTCAAATATTTTATCTTTGTCAATCCCTTACTCTTTTCCTCTGGGGCTCCAATGTTATAAATGTTATCCCTTGGATAATATCCAACAGGACTCTGAGCTTCAATTAACATAAATGTATTTGTTCTCAGGTCTTTAGATTGGATCATTTGTATTGATTCACCTTCAAGTTCATGGACTCTTTTTTGTCTGTCATAACCATTCTTCTATTAAATCCATATGGTAATTTAAAAAAATATATTCAGATAATGTATTTTACAATTCTAATGTTTCCATTTTGTTATTTTTTGTAGGTTTTACTCTCTGCTGAGAATTTTTACCTTTCCATTTACTGTTAAAGTGTTTATTTTTATCTTATATAGAATTGTTATATTGCTGCTTCAGAATTTTTGTTCAATAATTCCAGCATCTGTATCATTTGGAGATTGGCATCCACTGATTATCTTTTCTTTCAAGAATTGTTCAAATTTTCCTGATACTTTGCAGTCTTAAGAACTTTGATTTTATCCTAGGAATTTGGAGTATTATGTTGTAAGGCTTTTGAACCCATTAAAATTGTCTGGAGAATTTTGGTTTTTTCTTTAACATTCAATTAACACAATCAGGTTCAGATAACAAATTCCTTTACCTTGTGTGGACAGTTGTTCTGGTGTCTCTAAAAGTTTGTGAGCTAAAGTTTCGGATAGGACATAGGCAGTAGCTAATATCCTAGTTCAGCTCCTAAAATGGTTGCTATACTTCTTGGGTGTGTTCTGTGCTTTTTTAACTCGGAGTCTAAGCTGGAAATTTCTGCCAGTTCATAGGCATACTTTGAGTATTTCCTCTCTCCTTCTCAATATGTCCCCTCACACTCTCTAGCACCAAGGATCTTGTTTGCTCAGTTGTCTGGTTAGACAGTGTTTCTCTAGAATTTTAGTTCTGGCACTGACACTCATGGCAAGAAGCAACAATAAGATGAAAAAATTAATGGGAATTTCCTCATGTTCTTCTTACGCCAGGGACCACCTTTTGCTGGTTTCTCTGTCCAAATTAAATATTCTTTTTCTCAGTGCTTTAGGTTTCCTAACAACCAGCTGTTTTATCCAAATGAACATGAACTGAACAACTTATATGAACATTTACTCTCTTTTCAGCAGAGAATCAAAATACCAGAATCATCTCCTTTACCTTTCTTAAGAGAAATTGACTTCAAAAGCACTTAGAGGAATGTGTTCTCTAATCTTGGATTTCTCTGTAGGCAAATCCACTAATTCTGACCCAAGCTATCAGATTTGTCTCAGTGTTTAGTGAGTTCTTTCTACTTAGGTTGTCTGAAAAATGTGTGAAATATGGAGCACTTTTGCTACAGAAATATTTAGAATTGCTTAATACATTTTATTTTAGGTGGCTTAAAGATCAATATACCTTTTGAATTAATTTTTGTATAGTGTTAAAGATTTTCCATCATACATTTCTTATGTTAATATTTATTTTTGCTAATGTAGTCCAAAGGTTGTGCTAAAAACCTAATTTGGATGCTCTTATCCATCATGCTGGAGTGATACAAGAGCACAAATTTTTGCTATTAAAGTTAAAATGTCTTATTACAGGGTATTTATGCTATGGATGTTCTTAGTAAAGTGAAATTTTTATATTATGTCATTAAAATGAATATTAAAATGGTACAATGGCAAGATATGGATTTTCATATTTCTTTGGCATAGAGAAATTCTAATGCTGAGTAGAATGTCATAGAGTAGAATGATCTGAGTTGAAGTCATTAATTTAAAAGGAGAGCCATGTGACTTTTAAAAGATCTATTTTAAATTCCTTTAACTATTTAACTAATTGAAGTTATTAAATAAGTAGAATAAAGTCTCTACACACAGTTACGGTCTACTTTTCCCCCAAATACTGTATTCATGAAGAAAATAAATTGAAGAGCTGACTGCTGAGCTCTAGCACAAAGAATACCAGTTTTGTATCATTATATCTTACTTTGTTGCTAGCCTAGATATTCTTGACATATTTTGTCAGCTGGCCAACATCCATTTCTCTCCTTTTCTGGTGAGAACTTTCCAGATTACTTTTGAAAAAACAATGTTCACTGGTATGATGTGATCTGTTCCCTCTCCAACAGAGTTGTTCTCAAACTTTAAGTGTACCAGAAACAGCTGGAGTATTTGCTGAAGCACAGATTTATAAGTCCTAATGACCCGAGTCTCTGATTCAGTAGGTTGGAGGTGGGGCTTGAGAGTTTGCCTTTCTAACAAGTCTTCAGGTATCCCTGATGCTGCCAACCCAGGGACACCATGTGGAGAAGCACTGATCTAGGATAAATCACTTTCTTTTTTCAGCTTGCATCATCTCTGAATGGTCACAACCTAGGTCACTGTTATATTCTCCATGCTGAATTAGAAATCCAAAACCGTAAAGTCAGGATGTGATAGGACATAGTGTTGAAATGTGGGTAGGCTGTTGTTGGAAGCCAAAGCTTGATGTGTTGTGTATTATAGTCAGAACCCCAATGATAGTAAATGACATAAGCCAATGTCCAGTGGTATAAGCAATGTATTCCTATCTTTGTTAAGAAGATATATCGGAAGCCTTTCTTTGCCTAGCTAATGTCACTTCTCTGAAGTCTTCCTTGATCCATCCCTTTGCCAAGCTAGGTTATAGATCACTTCTTGCTCTCAAGACATTCTGTGGATATATCTATCATTGAACCTTGCCCATTTTTAAATATTATCTTTTTTATGCATCTCTTGTTTTCCTTAAACATGTGGTCTTTTAGGGCAAAAGTCATTGTTTGTTAATCTTATTAATCTTTTTAACCTTAACATTTTGGACAAAATCTTGTGGGTGGCTGGCACCTTATAAATTTTTGTTGAATAAAAGAAAAGATTAACAATGTGTGATATGTGAAAGGCAAAGTCAAAGAATAGCCTGTCCAAGATGATTTCCTGGGACAGTGATTGTTTACAGCAGCATTTCTTCATAAACTCATGCAAGTCTGTACATGAGAAGTTATTGTCACCACAGTCTTTAACTCCTTTCAAAAAAGTGTTCATGTGCTTGCAGCTTGTACAGAGCATGACAAATAAAATGCTCAAGGGGATAAGAGGTGATAGACTGGAAAATTTAGATTCTAGCTGGAAAGACACAAGCTGAAGGGGACCATGTCTGAAGTTTAAAATTCATTGAAGGCATGGATGGGGGAACATGTATTTAACAAAGTAAAATAAGCTAGAATCAAGATTTCCTTTGGGATTTAAGAAATTACATTAGCTCACTTTTTTAAAAAAATACTACTTTGCATTATTATAAATGCACAGCACATTCACCCTTTGGGGGAAAAAAAAGAGAACATTTTTGTTCTTAATGCTTTGTTTTGTTGGAATGGTTTCTACCTTTAAACTCTAAACATTTATAGACCCAATGGCAGACAAGTTACCTGAATTTACCTCTGTTCCTGCTCCCACCTGCTGTGATTTCTCCTGCCACTGAACTCATACAGCCCATGTCTTACTAATCAAAATATTGCCTTAAAACATGTCAACATTCATGGAATATATATTGTCTCCAACTAGGTACAAGTTCTTTGATGTCACTTATCAGAAATGGCAAACTGGATGCATCTTAAATGTACTTCTCCCAAGTGACAGTAACTGCCTGAAGCCTTGAAATGAGAAGGATTCTGAGGGTAGGTAATGACCTCACAGCTGTACATGGAAAGAGAGAATGGCCAAACGTATGCCAGATATGAGATTGTCATTAATTTTTGTATTCCAAACTTGTAGGACACAGTGAGGCACAGAAAAGAATCACCAATATTTTTAAAGAATAAATGAATATAACATTAAAATAAATTAAAATATTTCTTCAAAAGTTCAAAGTTTAGTGTAATTCTTAGATAATGACTTATGAGAGGTTAATGAGTTCATTGGTGTATATATTTAATTGTCCAAAAATGTGTTCTCCACCAAATACTTTGTTTATAATATCCAAATAATTTTGTGTCCTTATTTATATTCCTAAGATAAGTGAATATGACTCCATGTAAGCATCCAACTTTAATTTGTAGTCTCCAGACTATATCTTTCTGTAATTATTATTTTTTCTATAATTTACCATATACTATGCAACTATCATTAAAATGAGAGAGATATATTACAATTGTAGAATATTAGGGCTTAAACTTTGAATGTATTTAAGAGCCCATTCCATATTTTTGTCTCTGTATTAATGCAAGACTTCATTCCATCTCCTCAAAGATGTGAAAATTTGAATCTATTTTGGTGACCTTCAAAACTGGACAGCATTTGACTAGCAAGTCAGTTGTTACTTTTTTTTTTTTTTCTCAGTGAAATTAATCTAACTTGTTCTTGCCAGAGAAATATGAAAGATTCTTAGTTCTTTTCAATGGTGAAAGACCAATGCCTCTTACAGAGTTCTTGATTAGAACATGGATATGGACTTGGACAATGCTTATATGTTCATTTTTCCCCAGAAGTGGGAATGCCATATTCATCTATGACTTGGACTCCTAAGCCCTGAAACATGCAAATTCCTAGTCTTTGCATAAAAAATAACTTGATGGTTTCCACTTCTCCTGGATGGCATATTTTCATTTATTTATCTCCTTTTGGTTCTCATCCATAAATTTGTGTTCTAACTTACATTTACTGTTTCTTCTCTGGACCAGACACTTTACTCAGTTGAGAGTACACAACTGAAGATGACACAGACCATGTACTCAAGAAACCAGGGACCAGTGAAAAGACAGATAAATAAATAAGCAGATGGACTAAAATATAAATGTTATGATAAAAGTGATTTTTAGCCCTTTAATCTTTTATCTTTTGTATCTTCTCAGGATTTGGGGCCCCCAACATCAGTAAAATCTCTATACCTGGTAAACTTCTGTTTAGTTTTTATAACTGACTATTTTTCACTGCCATCTTTTTTACAACAACAACAATCCCATTCTTACTTAGCACCACTGAGTTTTAAAATCTTTAATTATCATTCACATACAATACCTACTTCTTTGATGTAGTGATAATGGTGGTAGTGAAGCATTAAAACAAACCTAAAGAAACTGGAGGTATGTCTCTTCCGGAACTGGATTAAATGATATATTTAAAGCATGAATTCCCTGTGAAGGAGAGGTGCATAGGTGGAGTAGGGTGACTGGCTCTAACTTAATACTAAGAAAAATTATAATGAGTCAATTTAAAAAAAATTATTTTATTTTTTTTCAGTGTTCCAAAATTCATTGTTTATGCACCACACCCAGTGCTCCATGCAATATGTGTCCTCCTTAATAGCCACCACCAGGCTCACCACCCCCAACTCCCCCAAAACCTTCAATTTGTTTCTCAGAGTCTACAGTGTTTCATCCTGGACGTGCCTTGGCCCAGGTTAGAAAATAGCTTTCTTGGGACGCCTGGTTGGCTCAGTTGGTTAAGCATCTGCCCTCAGCTCAGGTCATGATCCCACAGTCCTGGGATTTAGTCCTGCAATGGGCTACCTGCTCAGCGGAGAGAGCCTGCTTCTCCCTGTGCCTGCTGCTCCCCCTGCTTGTACGTTTGATATCTCTCTCTCTCTCTCTCTCTCTCTGACAAATAAATAACTAAAATCTTAAAAAAAAAAAAAAAAGTTTTCTTTCCCTTGCTCTTGTTACAGATCTTTTCATTAATCAGTACCTGCTTTCCACTTAAAGCATCACAGAATATAAGGCAGATTGTGTTCAAAGGGATGGGAATTATATAAACATTTGTCCTCATTATCTTCCCATTCCTGAAAAATACACCAAGTTTATTTCAAAATCTCTGATTTCTATAGAAAATGGGTGGGAGGACTATCCAATGCTAGCATATTCCCTGAAAGATATATTAATTTGAATAGTGGAAACTTGGGGTGAGGGTAGACATTTATTGCTGACAACACACAATATACACAATATATATATTCTACCTATGAATATACGCACTCTAATTTTGTAATCAAAATTACAAAGTTGAGACCATGCTATCCTTGCTCTTTTGTAATTTTTTTTATTCATTCAATAATATTTTGTATTTTCTAATGCCAGTACATTCTACACGATGGCTATCAACGTCTACAGAATATTCAAGGCATCTATCTCATATCTATATACATATAATTGACCTAATCCGTCTACTGTTGTTAGACCTTGTATTTGCTTACATTTATAATACTGTTTTTTAGATGGGGCAAGTGGGGGCACCTGGGTGTCTCAGTGGGTTAAGTCTCTGCCTTTGGCTCAGGTCATGATCTCAGGGTCCTGGGATTGAGCCCCACATCAGGCTCTCTGCTCAGCAGGGAGCCTGCTTCCCCTTCTCTCTATGCCTGCCTCTCTGCCTACTTGTGATCTCTCTCTCTGTGTCAAATAAATAAATAAAATCTTTAAAAAAATAAATGGGACAAGTGTTTTGTACATTTTTAGTTACCTTTTCTAGATAAATGTTTTATTAAAATCACACTTTTAGTTTTCTTTACTTACTGTCATATTTACATCTAGAAATACCACTCACACTCCTAATAACTACCTATAAGAATGTCCTAAAAAGACAATTAATCATTTATGAAATACTTACTGGGCATTTAGAAAAACTAGAGTTCTATGTTAGGTGCCTGAGGTATTTCAATAATGCGTAAGACCAGGAAATGTTTTCAGTTAATATATTTGATTTCCTTAACAGTTAAAGACTATGTTTATTGTCTATTTCATCTTGTGTCAGTTCAAATTTATTAACAAAACATGTTCACCATATCATTATACAATCATTTAAATGTCTCAGGACCAATAGTGATGTTGTTACTTTCATTCCTGATATTTGTTATTTTTATATTCTCTATTTTTATTGTTTTTTCTAAAAATTAGAAAATAGAAAACTGTTGATCTTTATTGTATGCCAGCTTTCTATACATTTAATGTGTGCTTTTATATTTATTATTGACTACTTTCTTCAGGTTTTTTATGCCTTTTTTATTTTCTTGACATACTTAGCTCATTAATTTTCAGCCTTATCATGAGATCTTAATGAGAAAGAATAAAAAATAAAGGGCGCCTGGGTGGCTCAGTGGATTAAGCCGCTGCCTTCAGCTCAGGTCATGATCTCAGGGTCCTGAGATCATGCCCCACATCGGGCTTTCTGCTCACCAGGGAGCCTGCTTCCTTCTTTCTCTCTGCCTGACTTTCTGCCTACTTGTGATCATTCTTTCTCTCTCAAATAAATAAATAAAATCTTAAAAAAAGAATAAAAAATAAAGCTTTAAAAATATAATATAGGAATAATGGGAAAGAATTTTTAAGTGAAATGCCAAAAATCTTAACCAAAAAATTATACATGAAAACTAACAAATATATAATTTTATTTTTGTTCATCAAAAGAAACTATTGAGAGTGAACAGAAAACATACAAAAAGGATGAAATTATTAAAAATACCCATAACTAAAAAACAAATCTTATTTAATTAAATACATAAAGAACTGCTACAAATAAATTTTTAAAGACAAATGATTAGGTAGAATCAATTTTAAAAAAAGAACTAAAACTGCCACATTAAGAAGGGGCTATTTGAATGACCAATAATCATATGAAAAGTTGCTATATATGATAAGTAATCTTAAGAAATGCCAATTAAAATTGTAACAAAGTGAACAGTACAGATTCACCAGAAAGGTTAGCAAGGCTGACAATTTTACAACAGCTGTAATAAAGGATTCTGAGAAGAATGATCAATAGATGGCAATACCAATGAATGGAAGATAGTTGGGAACAGGATATTTTCTGGCTCTTTCACTGCTTTGGCACAGGATGCTGAGTCAAGCATATGGTGTTTTGCAAAGAGTGACATGTACCATGAGTGCTATAATTCCAACGATCTAATATTTCATCAGCAATCCTCTGTTTCCTTTTCTGCTGCTTTTTTGGAACTCTCTGAATGGAATGTAGAAATATGGAAGAGGAAACACACGTTAGGAGCCTTAAAAAGTATCATCATTAGTAGAGAAAAGGGATAGGTTCTCAGCTTTCTGATGGAAAAAACACTGGGTGTCTGAGACAGGAAAGATATAATATGACATCAGGGAAAAAAAGCCTTTCACTTCTTTTAGGACCGCAATTCATGAAAAAAAAAAAAAAAAAAAGAATAAAACAAACAAACAAATACAAGAATCAGTCACTTGTTTTTCCAGTTCAACTCAACTGGGTTTATACCCAATAGGAATGCTTCTCAAAATATTGTAAAAAGGTTTTGTTGGTTTGCTTTAGTTTGGGGTTTTCCCATTTTGACATGTACTGGTCTCTGGGGACATCTTTTTTTCTCTTATTATACTTATCATAATATATTTTTGTAATTATTTGTCTTTTTCCTCTAGATTTCAGGTGCCAGGAAGGTAGAAACTATGTTTATTGGCTTATTTATCATTATTTCTTGGCACAGTGCAGGTGCTCAATTTAATTTGTGAAGGAATGAATGGATCAATCAAGCACTATTTTATCATGAAGTTTTAGGAGAATGAATCCATAATGGCTAGCCACATGGCATTATATTTGAAATGTTTTGTTATTAATATTCCTGCTATTCAAAGGAACTACTCACTTGTAGCTACAGAATAAGACATAGCATTGCATTCTGTAGATTAGGACAAGAACATTCTGGGTTGGCTAAGGTAGAGTTGGAATGGGAAAATGTATGCAAAATGATATATTAGCTATCTTGGCTGGACAAGTGAAAAGACTCAGAAAGTATATAATAAAAGCTTATAAATTCCTTTTAGTTTGGGGTTGTTGAATTTGGGTTTATTAAGCATAATAGAATAATGAAACTTGTTTTAATAGCCAATGTTATGATTTAAACAATGTTGCAGGGAGAATTAATATCATAGCTTCGTATGTTACGGATTGTGCTCAAGAAGGAAGATGGGGTAAAAGGCTGATGAGGAAGGGAAAATTTTGGCCCAATATTAGAGAGGTT
The DNA here is from genome assembly GCF_030435805.1 of Mustela lutreola. NCBI lineage: Eukaryota > Metazoa > Chordata > Mammalia > Carnivora > Mustelidae > Mustela > Mustela lutreola. Next base: position 20,725,819 of record NC_081296.1, on the reverse strand, counting down.
CTTGGTGATGGGTTAGATGTGGAAGGAAAGGATGTAAAAGGAGTTAAAAAGTGCTCCTGGCACAGAAACTATTGAGACCTCAGGAATGCACTGTGTATGGAGGTTCTCTTAACTTTCTTGCTCCTATGTATATTCTCTCATCGTGGACCTCTCTCTTCAGGTCCCTTTTGTCCCTGCTCTTCTTTTTCACCTTGCTTTTTCCCCTCATTCATTCCTTCACACAGTCTTTATCTCTTCACTTTAGGCTTGTTTCATTCTTTTATTTTTTTCCTCTTCCTTGTCCCCCATATTAACCAATGTGGGATTGAAACTTACCCTTCCTTCATGCATTTATTCAACAATTCAAGAAAAATGAATGGACTACACACTATTCTATGCCAGTCTTGGTAATTAGAATACAAAGATTAATAAGACATAATATCCTGCCCCAAGACATTGTACCATCAAATAGTGGTAAACATTCATTCATTCATCTATTTATTCAATCATTATTTGTTTCTGGGGACATATGCTTGAATAATGCATTACCTATGTTAGCAAGGAATTCCAAGTTTGATATAAGAATATGTGAAATATTTTTAGTGTTTATCATGATAGGATGTGGAAGAAAACACTCCACACTATTTCATTCATTACCAACAGAATAGGGATAGAGGTGGGAGAGGGGAAAGATGTTATTTTTTTCTTCTATATATAACATTTATTTCATTGATAAAGTGTTATTTTATAGTTATACAAATCAAATAAAAAATAAGTACCAAATACACTGTTATGTATCTGGATAAGTTTGGGTCTTACATTTTTTCAAGATTTTTTGTCTCTTTGTTAATAACCTCAATTATCTATTTTTTTTCAGTGTACTTTAGTTTACTCTTTTATTCTTTGCTTTGGGAGTTATTAGAAGGAGAGAAAAATGTTTTCTCTGGCAGTTTTAATCTTACTACATGACTATGCTCACTCAAAAAACATATCATTTACACAGAATGCTCACACATCTATTTTCTTATTCATGGCTCTATTCAAAATTTCCTCCAAAAAACTTGATTGTTTTAGTGACGAAATTAACTTTATATATTTATTACATCTTTAAAATTATCTGAAATCCAATGTTCTTTTTCACAAGGATTGTATCCATACTTAATAAAAGTCCTTTACATTAGTTTCTAAGTTCTAAGCCACCAGGAACAATAAGCTTCCTTCAAGAGCTCCATATATCACCTTCCCTCCCAATTAGCTTCCATCTTTAAGAAAGACAGAAGTGTATTTTGACATACTTAAACTCTTGACAAGAAACCTGTCTCAGCTGACTGTGCTCTCACTTCCACTACATCTTTCCTTGTCTTTTTAAAGCAGTTGTCCTGGAATTTCAAAATTGAAATGAAATCCATCACAAGAAAGGCATCCATTTCCAGGTTGCAGTGATGCCTCGTAGCAAAGAATAGGTTCTTAAAAACCTACGTGAGAGAGAGAAAGCATTGCACTCCAATTGAGAACGTGTTGCCCTACTTGTTAGGTCTGCAGGTTTCTCTGGCTCTGTCACCTCCTCAGTCATGGATGCTGAGTCAAGCATATGGTGTCCGCTGCCTAAGTGACACAGTGCTGGTTTCCTTGACTCCTCAGGAGGATCTCCCCATGCCAAGTCAATTTGCAATGCCTTGGATCTTTCAACAGTCCTTTGGTCAGAATCCAGAATCCTTCTCAAATATCAGAGGATGGTGACCTCGTTGTATAAAATTCAGTATCTCAGAAACCCAACCTAAAATCCAAGAAGGTTTTTTCGGTTTTTGAACTTTAATCTTGGGGTTTTCCATACTGTCCTTTGAATCCATGGAGGGATTACTCAGTAACTTGCTAATATGCCATCCAATTTGTCTGGAAGCTTTGGCTTATTGCCCTGCAGAAGGAGAGGCACAAAGATTTGGAAGATGAGAGGCAGATGAGAGCTGGCAAGGTTACTGCATCCAATTAAGATTTCTAAGTGAGAAGGCAGGAAAGAGGTGAAAGCAAGAGAGGTCTGATGCCAAGGATGAAAACCAACCAACAAGCAAGGGACAGAACAGGACAAGACTTTATTTGTTGTAGTTGGAGAATCACAAATGTTAGGTGAATGTGGAGAGTTTGTTACGAATCTGCAAGAGGGGAAGCAAAATGTAGGGCTCATGAAAACTGAGTGGCTCCAGAAATATTGAAAATAAAATCTATTAGAGAAAACGAATTGCTTTTCTTTCTTGTTTCTTTTTTTAACTTTTAAATTCTCTTTAAGGTCAAAAGATCTTTGTTTTGAAGATTTTATTTATTTATTTGTTAGAGGGAGAGAGGAAGAACACAGAGAGAGAGTAAGGGGGAGAAGCAGACTCCCCAATGCAACGCAGAACTCGATCCCAGGACCCTGAGATCATGACCTGAGCTGAAAGCAGACACTTAACTGAGTGAGCCACTCAGGTGCCCCTAGAGTCAAAGGATCTTAGTGCTAATATTACCTACTGTTATTTTCTGGCACATTTTTGGCTTATTCTATCTACATAAAAGTGAAATTGGTTAGAAGTTATAACATTCATTCACATAATGACATTGTTATTTCTCTATTTAGGGTGACTAAAAAGGAATAAATGTAAGAAAGTCTTTGATTTGTCAAGCAACTTATTTTTCAAAAAAGATGAAAAGGAAAAACAAAAACAAAAACAAGACATATTCCCTCCCACTATTGTCTGTAGGTGCAAACATCATACCCCTGGCCTTACTAGATCTGATTCTAATTCTAGTTCTAAGCTAGAACTCAATTCTAATTGGCAAAACTATCATTGTTAACATCACCCTATCTAAAATAGCCTTAAAGGTTTCCAATTTTCTTCTTCTTCTTCTTTTTAATTACTAATGTTTGGGGGGTTTTTAGGTATGTTTTACATTTATAGAAAACCGAGCAAAAGTCCAGAGATTTCCCATACACCCTCCTATATTCCTAGATTTTCCTCTCATAAATATCTTTGTGGTACATTTACAGTTGATGAACTAAGATTGAGATGTTGTTCCTAAATAAAAAGTCCATAGTTTATGTTAGGGTTCATTCTTTGTGTTGTAAAAGTCTATGGGTTTTCACAATTGTGTCATGTCACTTGCCACTATTATTGTACTAGAGTAAGTTCCATAACTCCAAAGGTCTTTTCAAAAGCATTGTTAACTGTTTGCAGTTAACAAACAGTATAACTATTTCTTGGGTGGTCCACAAGAAGTGGAGTGGTCGAGGCACTGGATACGCACTTTAGAAAATGACTTTAATAAATACAGCCAGTTTTCTCCAAGATAGCCATACCAATACACACCCCAACCAACCGCTGGAGAGTTTCTATTTCCCTTTGCTGTTTCCAATATATTACCAAAGTTCGTAAATTTTTGCCAGAAGGGTATCTTATTTCAATTGGTGTTTCCTCAAGTTAGTGGAATATTATGTTTCTTTTCATACATGTCATTGACCACTTGTGTTTCTCTTTATGATAATTGCATTTTGTATAATTTGTCAACAAACTGGGGGTGGGAGGTATGTAATTTTCTTATTGATCTTTGGGGGTTTTTCCATCTTCCAGTTATTTTTTCTTGACTACCAGGCATGTCAAAATATTGGATTTCCGTTTGTTTCTCATCTCTTAACTTGCCTTATGATGTCTTTTTATTGTACATGAGTAAAAAAAGAAAAATAAGTATAAAAACAAAGTCTAGAATATAACATAGTAAAATGATACAGTAGAGTTGGGAGTGGGGTAGGCAAGTGAGAAAAATAAAAATGTTTGCTCTGGCCCCAGTTTTGCGTGGGGCCTGTCCTCATTCTAGTGACTCATTTTCACTTACTCTTCTGAATAGCATAAGTCCTGTTTTCCCTCTTTTCCTTCTTTAACTGTCTGCAAACGAATTTCATTTTGTTTTTCTGCCACCCAACCATATCATTTCACGAGAACTCCCTGCTATTTAGATTTCCTCATTCAGAGCTCTTGTCTTTTGTGTTTGATGCTCTATAAAGAACTGTGTACACTCATAGCTCTCTATAAATAATTGAAAGAGTAATAATTTGCATATACAGTGGCCTGTAATTGGCTGTGATATACTCACTAGTAATTTTGCATGAGGGATGCTCCACTAAAATAAATTGTGCTTGTTCGTGTTTACTTTGGACAGGTAAAGTACTATATGGCACGCTGAATTTTTATATCAAGTTTTAATTAGGTCATTCGGCTTGAGTTACCAAAATAACCTGCTTTCCCCAATAATGAGAATGGGATTTATTTAGAAATAAATATCAAGCACTCATCTCTATATTTCAGAATATGAAAGAACTCTTCTCTGTAATATATTCAAGTTAAATATTTTGCATCCTAGTTTAGTCGGGCTTACTGATTGATTCTCCGCCAAGAAGAGCTGATGCCGAGCTAGAGAATGGAGACACTGTGGTCAGGGCTCCACTGAACACCCAAGAAAACACTTGTAGCCCAGTCTTTGGGGACCCAGGGAGAGACCAACCTCCTCCTTTTCCATAAATCTCTTTCCAGCCAAGAGCGGGTCAGACTGGAGCAGACATACCCCCCAATACCATTTCACTTATGGCAGAGTCTTCTGTTTCAAAATGAGGGACTGGAGTCTTTTTTTTTTTCCCCCTTTTTCAAAGAATACATTTGGACAAAGCAGAAGGAATTCTTAGGAGCTTGGTAAATTCAATCTGATGAAATTCAAGGCATAGAGGAAGACAGAAGGAAGTAGGTATAAGTTAGATGAATACTTTTTATTATGATGATTATGGTTTTTAACCTCATAGAGGACTTTTTTTTTTTTAATTCTTATCCCAACCAAACAAGGCAAACTCCTTCAGAGAAGGCATGTTCTCAGTCAGTATCGGTCAAAAGGCGAAGGCACAGTATGCATGTAATTTTAGTCTAGCCTGATCACTTCATTTATACAAACTGGCATTTGTGACTCCAACTGACGTGCCACGCACAGCCCACACACAAAGGAATAAGAGAACAGACTTGTGTATTTACACAGAGAATGTGTTTTTAATCTAGTTAGATTCTCTTGAGGTGTGAGATACAAGACAGGAAGGCTGTTTCCAAACTTAGAAGGCATTGTATCCCAGCAGCACAGACTTAAGTCAACAATTTTGCCTTGAGGATGTGTTTTCTCATGGAAACAACTGTATGCATCAAGGGTTCATAAGCCTTGTTGGGGCTATGACTTCTGCCTTGAAACACAGTCTTTAGGCGAAGAAGGTGGTAGAAGTAAAGTTCTTTAATATAAGGCAGAAGTGTTTTGGTGGCTCTTGTACCACTGGTCAGATGGAATGAGGAGTGTAGGGGAAGAGAGAACGGTGGAGTGGGAAGCAGGAGGGTTGAAGGTAAGTAAAGATGTGAGAAAGAACAATAGTAATGGGCCAATTGGGACCATTTTCTAAGCATTTCACCTAAAGGTCTTGGCTTCTTGACTGAAGTTCCCTGATAATGAGATAGTTAAGTTACTTCAATAGGCCACCAATTGTATGCACTCTCCAAATATTTTGTAATTCTTTCCTCACTCTAAATAATTAAGTTATTTCTGGTGAAATTCTGAGAGGGGGAAAAAAAAAAAAAGAGGAAGTCCTCCCCTACCCCCCCCCCCCACCACCCTTCCCTCTTTCAGGCATGCTTAGCCTAAGGAAAAATGGTAAAGTAAGCAAAGTTCAACTCACTACTTGCTTCCTATTTTACACTCCTCTTTCAAACTCCCCTTAATTCTCTTCCTCCAAACAACAATGTCCTTATGAAGGTCTAAACATGACCACATTATCCCTGTTCTTCCAAAGTACTACAGGTAATTCCTTCCATGCAACCCCAAACTAATGCAAACTACCTTAGAGAACTTAAAATTCTATCCATCTTAGAAGAATAGCACTTGTTTAAACTATAAAGGTGGGAATGATAACCAGTGTCAGCCCATTCTCTCATCGTTTCAAGTAGATACTTCCTGATATAATGATTCTGTAGATAATGGAATTCCTAAGTGGATCTTAAAAGGGGATTATGCAGTGATGCTTGGGTGGCTCATTGGGTTGAGGCCTCTGCCTTTGGCTCAGGTCATGATCCCAGGGTCCTGGGATCAAGCCCTGTATCTGTCTCTCTGCTCAGCAAGGAGCCTGCTTCCCTGCCTTTCTGCCTACTTGTGATCTCTGTCTATTAAATAAATGAATAAAATCTTTAAAAAGGGGGGAGTTATGCAGAATTTTTTGAAAGGGGAAATAAGGTCTTACTATTAGATTAATTTTTACTAGAAATGGGCCCTGGTATTGGCTTCTTTGAGAAATTTCTAACTTTCATGGTTGGTTTTACTTTTGCATTTATTATATATATATACATATATATATTATATACATATATATACACATACATATACATACATATACATATATATGTATACATATACATATACATATATACATACATATACATGTATATGTATGTATATGTATGTGTATATATATGTATATAATATATATATGTATATATATATATTAATTTTATTTGTTTATTTGACACAGGGAGGGAGAGAGAGAGCACAAGCAAGGGGAGCTGCAGGCAGAGGGAGAAACAGGCTCCAAGCTGAGCAGAGAGCCCGATGTGAGGCTCTATCCCAGGATGCTGGGATCATGACCTGAGCCAAAGACAGACACTTTACCAACTGAGCCACCCAGGTGCCCTGCACACCAGTGTTTAACATCCCTCCTGTTCTGAGGCACTCTGTCTCGTGTCTACCACCTTCTATGCTTCACGGCCTTCCCTGGCCTCTCTTTCTGCTCCCTGCCCTTCGTGCGAGGCCTCTCCCAAGCCCGCTCATTCTGTCAAAGAGTTAGCATCCCTGGTATTCCATCCTTTGCTCCACATTTTATCTTGTTCTCTTGACTCCACTCACCTTTGAGATCTCTTGGGGAAACATCCTGCTCACGACCTGCCCCACCACAGCCCTGGTCTGCAGAAAGGACCCAGAGAGATGGCAGCTAGAGGACCTTCCCTAGAAGGCATTTTGCCTAATCCCATACTTTGTAGGGGTCCATCACTGGAAGGTGGGAATTGCTCAGTCTGGCAACAATGATGGGGACTCCAGCGAAAAAGTGGCCTGCCGCTGGTGGTGGCCCCGCTTCAGTTCTCACTGCTCTATGGAGAGAGCCCTTGACCAATCATGGATGAGTTCCTTACTGCTAAACCCAATTTCTATTTTTTGAGTCCTTAAACTATGCATTCTGTTTATTATATTTTATATCCTCCTCTGCTAAACTCTTTTTCTCTTTTCCTTTAAAGCCACACTCTCCAGGCTTCTCTTTTACTCATCCATTCATTTTTTGTTATTTAAACAAATATTTTTAATATTTAAACAAATATTTGATGAATTTTTTAAATATTTTAATTTTTTAATTTTTAATTTAAATTTTTAATTTTTAATCAAATTTTAATATTTTAATTTTAATATTTAAACAAATATTTGATGAATATTTAAATGAATATTTAAACAAATATTCATTTGAAGTTCTATTATATTCCACATAGATCTGGGAGCAACACCTTGCCTTAAAGAAAATTTACTGATTGGTAGAGAGCAATATTAAACAAGTGCATAAACATGTAAGCAAAGTGATTTCATTTCATACTTCTTAACCTTTCTTTGCTTCCTACATAGACTTCTCTTTATTCCAGCAAACCTTTAACCTCGGCCGGTTTTTTAGGTTTCTCTCTTTATGTCTTTTCTCATTCCTTACACTTTTCTATCTTTTCTTATAGTTTTAACTATCTGTTTAGTCTTGATCTCACCCCAGTACTCATATATACAACTGTCCATCCACTGATAACTCTGCTGGCATGTCTGGCAAGCATCAAACTCAAGAAATATCAAGATAAATCCATCATCTCCTTCTCTATTCTTGGATCTTGGGGTGGGGGGGGTCTCCTCAGGAGAAGGGTATACCCTAGCCTAAAAACTGCAGTATACATGGAAAGCACACAGATTGAAGGGAAGTCATTTCTGGTGTCTCCAGGCTCCCAGTGCACCAAGTTAAAGATCTCTTGGTAGAGGTATTTTTATTTTCATCTCTGGTCTTCCAGAACAATCCACAGCATAAGTACAGTGACTTCCCTAGCTTAAAAATATAGATGATAGACAGACAGGTGTAACATGTGCAACACACACATTAAATTCTTAGAGGTCAAGGTCAAGTATTCCAAACTAATGTTTTTCACTTTGGACATCACTGTTTAAAATAAGAGGTTAACATCAGGAATCTTGATTTTAGTTTCCCCCATACATCTATAATACAAGTTTCCTGTTAATATCAGCTCTGAACATCATGGCATCGCACTTAGGGCCAAGTGCATACTAGCCCCTCAATATCCTCAATCAATGTTCATTAACTCATGTTTACTGAGAGACTGCTTCTCCCGAGGCTGCCGGTCACTCACTCCAGAAAGAAAACAAAACGAGGTAATTTGTTTTCTAATTCAACATAGAGTTTTGATTTTTTTTTTTCCCCTGGTAAGTAGAGAATAGACGTACAGCTTTGATTCAACATTATGCGACATCTTTTCTGCACTTACCTCTTGGCTTTATTATCAAAGATAATTTAGGATCTCTTCCTTTTTGTTGTTTTTGTTGTTGTTTTAAATGGATCTTTGGCAATCAAGTGATTCTATTATCTATTGTATTTTTCACAGTGTATTCTTTTTCTTTCTCTTAAAAAAAAAAAAAAAAATTCCAATTCAGTGCAGCAACCTAGGAGCTGGGCTGACATTAACACTCCAATCCAGCTGGGTGCAGATTTCCATCTCAGTCACCGGGCAGCCTGGAATACAGGACTAGCTAGATATGCTGACGGTTCCTCCTCCAGCTGAGCTACTGGCCTAGGGGAGCTGCAGTGCCTTTTTGAGAGAGCAAAAGCAGCTGCTGCAGGTCACGGGCCCTGTGCTGGCAGAAGGCACCCTGGACCCATTGGAGAGACCCAATCTCTACTGACCTCTGCAACTGCTTCTTTATTGGCTGGCAAACACTTGCAAGGTTGAGGGGTGAAGTCCATGCATATTTTATAGAACAGGTTTCTTACAGCTACTAGAGGCCGATTCCAACCCACATCGTCACCTTCCAAAAGTGCTTATGCTCTTCCCTCTCAACTTAGACGAGCCGTTTAATTCAGCGAAATCACTGCCCCATAGCCCCTTCAAAGCCATTCCTGTTTTCTCTTTTGCCCCGTCTACATGTTGTCATCCACGTTTCCATCTCTCTCTGTCTCTCTCTCCTCCTTTTTCTCTGCAGCATCTAGGAGAAAGGAGGGTCGGGAAGGAAGGTGTGTATCTCTTTTTACTATTTCTAGAACAATAAAATCTCTAATAACCACAACACCCACAATAACGAAGAAACCAGGCCAGAAAAACCAGAAAAACCTCTACCTGAACATTCAGAGTGTTGTAAAGCCCGGCACTTAGCGGAGCTCATTAAGAGAGATGGTCCATGACAGGAATACACACAAATGAGGATAAGAACTTTTTAAAGCATTTCTTCTCACAACGAGACAACGAAACGGGAAAGAAAGAGCGAGAGATTCACGGTGTTCCGACCCAGATGCGCAGAAAGGGGGCGAGGGGGGGCGCGGTTTTGTGCAGAAGATGCTCTTTTTCACCCCACCCTCCCTTTTGGGCATCTTTGTACACACATTCCAACCCCAGACAAAAGGAACAGGGCAGCTTTAGAGCCTGCGGAACTGGGGGCTGAGGAGAGGAGGGAAGAGAGAAGCATGATTGATGGAGTTCTGGTTGGCTTATAAAGGGCAGCCGGGAGTGCAGGGAAATAATCAGGGAAAAGGGCGTCCCGTGCTGGCTTTCTCCGAGGGGCGAAATGAATCCCCGCTCCTCTGCATTATTAAGTTGTCAGGCGGGCTGATGATGAAAATCTGAAGGTCAGGCATAACAAGAAGCACCTTATGGGAGGGTCACGACCTTTCTGGAAGTGCTACACTCATGTTTATCTGCACCTAACCCTTATCCGCAATTCTTCATTTGATAAGAACATCGGGAGAGGGGGAGGTAGGGGAGGGGGGTGGTCTCCGCATATGTATAAGCAGTGAGTGAAATTAGGCTTCCCGTGAAACTGATCGTGGAGGCTCAATTCACAGGGAAAGATAATAAACCAAAAGGACACACGAGGGATGCAGGCAGAAATTGTTCGCTACAGTGGAACTCAATAAAGGGAACAAGAGCTTCCCTAAATGACAAATTTGGTACAGCGGTGCTAAAACCGGGATTCTCCCCGGAATTGCCAAAGCAATTCGCTCTAGGCAGTCCCGCTTTTTATTTACTTTGGAGATCCTAATGGCCTGGGGAGGGAGGTGCTTTTGGGCCATGTTTATTTCTTTATCTGCTTGTTTTAAACCAAAGATTCATGGCGAAGGACCATCAGCCAGAAATCTTCTACTTGATTTGTGTTTGTGTGTGTCTGTTTCCCAACTGGCAACCGGAGCGACCGCTCTCTTGCACCTTGTCCGCCTGTGTTTGGGGTGAGAGTTTGTATTTTATTTATTTATTTGTCATTATTATTATTATTTTAAGAGAATCCTTTTCCAGGTGTGCTCCGTTTCTTGGGAACTGAGGAAGTGCTTCGGATTCTCAGCTGGGACTCATAGACCAAACCTCTCACTGATCGCAAAAATAAACATATCACTTGTAAAAATAACGCTGAACAATTCACAGCCTACAATGCAGGCTTCCAGGGACGCTTCCAAATCCAATTGTCTGTCCCTCTCTGTGAAAAGAGCATTCTTTAGGTTTGGATTTGTTGGCAGGAATGTGCAAAAGACAGCATTTACCCAGTCATTTACTGCTCCAGGTGGAGGTATGTCTGCAATTGCACAGAAAGGGGGAGGATTTTGCAAAAGAAGGACGAGAAACGATTTACCAATCGAATAAAAAGTGAATTAGTCTCCAAGTCCGTTAAGGACCTTAACCTTCCTAGAGAGGCATTCTTCTAAATCTGAAAGAAAGGGACCATTTTTCTCTAACGCCCTTTATATTTCTTTTGTTTGTATGTCTTTTAAGGAGTAACACCTGTTTTTCGACAAGGTCCTTTGAGACAGGTTCATTGAAAAAATGAGTGGGAAGCTCCTGAACTAGATGATATTCAGTTGGGATTTACATTCTTTTATTTGCGAGGACTTTTCAAATATCTTTCGGTGCCATTCCTAAAGTTATAACCTACTTGCCATCTCTTCTGCCAACTCATATATACAGAAATGTTATCCCAATAGATATCTGTATAGTTTATCTGTAGCCACAGATAAACTAAGAAAAAAATCCATTTTAGGTTCTCAATCCTATGCAGGAATAAGCATATAAACCAGATATATATATATATATATATATATAGATAGATAGATAGATAGATACAAATACCTATGTATCTATATATATAGATACATATATCTATATATCTATATATACATATATATATATATACACACACACAAACACAAGCCACTATAAAAAATATATATATATATATGACTTGATTTAGCCATCACTCATGCCCTACACATGTGAAGATCACATCTGTGCTTTGCTTTTTGCCTCTTTGCCTCACAGGTATCTCCCTGATCTCCCTGTGTGGCTGAGATAAAATCATTACCTTCCTCTTGTGTTCATTTTGTAATGTTTGTCGAAAAATCAGACCCCCTCTATAAAACGTGCATCGTAACATGGAGGGAAATAACACTTAGCAATAGTGTTATACTCGTTTTCTTCTTTCCTTTTTTTTTTTTTTGGCCAGAAGACAAGATAGGTGTATAATTGATGAGACGCTCTTGTTTCAACGACACTGACCCAGAAGTCAAGATGAGAGAGAGAGCGAGCCTATTACTGTTAGTGTGGCCACCGTGGTTGGTTGGACCAAGAAGGACTTTACATGCAAAGTGGAACAGGTACTGAGAAATGAAGCCACAGGAATAATCACTGCATAATCATTTTAGAGAGTTTTAAATAATAACTAATTTCCCCCACCTTTTTTTTTTTTAAGATTTTATTTATTTTAAAGAGAGACAGTGAGAGAAGTAACACAAGCAAGGGGAGAGGGAGAGGGAGAAGCAGGCTTCCTTCCCAGCAGGAAGCCCCATGTGGGGCTCAATCCCAGGCCACCAGGATCATGACCTGAGCTGAAGGCAGATACTTAATGACTGAGCCACCTAGAGGCCCCAAAACTAATTCTTTCTGTTCCTCTGTAGGATGAAGGGAAGGCATCATCTGGAATGTGTTTGACATAATATTCCTTAGAAATTATTAATATTTTTTATTTCTTGTTCAATCAAATCTTTAAAAAGACACACTTCAGGTTGCCACTCCACACCATTTGTCAGAATGCATCCAGATAATTGGCCAAGTTGTCTTTAGGACTTAGGGTGCATTTTCTAGTAACATTATGAATTATCAATCGGCCAGCCACATAGTAAATATCCAGAATATGGCAAATAACAACTACCCTTGATTACAAAAGAACTGAAAGTAAAATTTTATTTTGTATTTGCTTACTTAAGATCAATGGATTTCTTCTTTAAAAAGTGGATTCGAACCTGCTTGCAAGAGATAATATACACATATTAAATAACTAGATCTAAACACCAATAAAAAGAATTGAAAATAGTGAAAAGTGATGCCCTTTCTCCTGATGTTTTTAAGAGGGTGAGGATGGTCTCTGGATCTCCTGGGCAGCTGATTTTTTTCTATGTATCTCAGCTCTTCCTTGCTTTTACTGCCTTGTGTTTGGAATGTGTTGTCCAACCTCGAGAAATTCCTTTAAGATCTTGCCTATGGTTCTGGCACCATGATTTTCAATCTTCCTGGGCTTGGGTCCAGTGTTATAGGAAAATTGGGAATTTTTTTTTTTTTTTTTTTAAACATAGGTGACACTTGAGGGAAAGGAAAGGGCACGATCCACTGGAACGTTGTGTGGTCTGAGAAAGAACAGCTCTAGGAGAGCATTAGAAATTCAGGGTCTCTGACCCACTCAATCAATGCCTCCATTTTGACAAGATCGGAAATGATTCCTAAATACATTTCCGTTTGGCTGAAGTAGGGGCCATTTGGTATGCTGGAATCTTCTGTACCTTTAGAAGGGGACCACTGTGCTCCAGAGTCCATGGCAATATCAGATGCTTGCTGCTTTCAGGGTAATTTTCACTAGTGACCAAAATGGGCCACTATGTGACCTCTTTCTGCTTGCCTTCTTCCTGGACGTGCAGATACCATCTATGAGTTTCGAGAAGATGCTGGGGATACTCTTGTGGAAGCACAAGAGAAATCCCTAGACAAAATCCTAGAGAAAAGGGGGGCTCCATTTCTCACTAGGGTGATTACCCAAAAGGTAATTAATAACAGATTGTTCGTCCAAATACCTGCCCATCAGGTTTAACACAAGGTCTTTTTTTTTTTTCTAAGATTTTATTTTTTCATTTGACAGAGAGAGAGAACACATGCGGTGGGGGGGGGGGGGCAGCAGGGAGAGAAGGAGAAGCAGGCGCCCCACTGAGCTGGGAGTCAGATACCAGCTCCATCCCAGGACCCTGAGATCATGACCTGAGATGAAGGCAGATGCTTAACCAACTGAGCCACCCAGGTGCCCCACACAAAGTCTTTTTTGGCACCAGCTAGGCCCAAAGGGGGAAAAAAAAATGTACTCTACTCTCAGGACCCAAATTAGGTTAGCTGCTTTTCTTTCCTCCTCTTTGTACAGGGCATAAAATACCGCCTGTGTTTTTAAAGCTACTAGAAAGTGAATGCTACCTATCACAATACCCTGTATTTTATGTTGAACTCTGTAAGAAAATTCCAGCATGACTTTTTCCTGCTGCCTTTTTTGGGTACATTCTAAATTTCATAGGGCAATCGATTCAAATCCATTTTAAATCTCAATGGGCTGGAGCTTGGCACGCAAGTTGGTTGGCCAGGTGCAAGTTTCTCTTCAAAATATGACAAAAGTCATGGCTGAAATATAGAGCGGCAAAAATATTGGAGAGTTTTGCCAAGCTGCGACCAAAAAAGGCTGACAGTTATTAGCAAGGGGCAGAAAGGGGCATGCAGGGGGTGGGGGGAATGTGGGCAGTACGCCATTTGCAGAACGATCAACCTATCTTTAAAAAACAAAAAAACAAAAACCAAAAAACCCCACAACACTTTGCTTCTGTTCATTCTTCTTCAAGCTTTTTTTTTTTCCCTCATTACAAAAAAAGGTAATTCAGAGAACTAAAAATATAGAAAACAAATGAAGCAGAGAGGTGACAATGGGAAATTTTAATGATCTTCAGCCCGATATTTGATTCCCCCGGAACTTCTACCGTGGTGACATCCCGAAATTTGCAGCTTCCTCCGTCATAGCGTGAAGCCACACATAGTTTATGTGCCACTGAACAGATGCTGCAGAATAAGGATGAAACAGTTGCTGGTTCGTCTTAGATAATCACGCAGATTAAGCAGTGGTTTCATTACAGTGTTTTTACTATGCATTATTTTTACTAGGCAGCGTCCTTTGAAATAATGGGAATTGATTTCACAGATCTTTTGCATATTACTGATACTCAGTAATGTTGCCGAGTAAAACCTTTTCCATCCTGCCACTGTGAAAAGGCACTAATTGGGGAAGGAGAAGGTTCCCCCATGGAAGGCTCTCTTCCCCCAGATTTGAGGCTGGGAAGCAACTGAGCGGGGGAAACTCTGTGTGGGCCTTTGTGGCTTAGCAGCTGTAGCTTTGTATCCTGATTTAGCTGACCTAAAATTCACACGCTCCCAGATCACAGAGCATCGGCCTGCACTGCCCTTGGTTTCCCCTTCTTGGCCCTCACCTCCCCCCACTCCCAGCACATTTCTCTGCTGGATAAAACAACTGTACATGTGCTGCTGATGAATGGGGAGTGGAGAGAATAAATGCAGAGACAAAGATCATCCGTGTCTTCAGCAATCGGACACAAACCTTAAAACACATTGAATTTTTCTTTTTAGTTTTTTTTTCTTTTTTTTTTTTTTTTACCTTGACTTGATTCCCTCGCTGTGCACTGTTCATGCAGACCAGGTCATTTGGCTCATTTTCCCAAGCAGCCTTCCCGCAAACATATTCTCTGCAAACCTTCTCTCGCTCCTCTCGAAAAATGCCTGCATCACTGATTGACTTGGCAATAACCTCTTTATCCCTCCAAGAAATGTTTAGAGGGAGCATTTCTGCTTTTCCTCCGGCCTTCATCTCCATGTCGATGGAAATTTACTCTTGCTGGAGGTGAGAAACCTTCAGTGTTCGGGAAAGAACTGGGAGGGGAAACAGACAATCCGGGTACAGCATCTTGTTATGAATGAACTCCAGGACGTTGATCTTGGCTGCTACCTTGCTTTTTTTCCAGTGTCACTTCTTTGGAGTGATTAAGGTGGCCTCCACCTTCACCACTCTT
Source organism: Mustela lutreola (assembly GCF_030435805.1). NCBI lineage: Eukaryota > Metazoa > Chordata > Mammalia > Carnivora > Mustelidae > Mustela > Mustela lutreola. The sequence goes on along the minus strand of NC_081296.1, from coordinate 20,710,350 downwards.
ACCTTTGCAGAGGCAGGCTATTAAAGTTAAACTTCAGCACAATAATTCATTTGCATCACATTACCAACACTGCAAGCCAGCCAGGCTGTCCTGAGCTGAAGATAATTGAGGCAGAGGCTGGAAGATTTACCCATTTTATCTGTCAAACTCTGAGAATGGGACATGGCAAGGATTTCGTTTTTTGTTTTCCCTTCCATTTAGTAGGTGGAAATACTTGGGAAGAGAAAGTCTATATGACTCTCTAAAATGTTTTTGTTGATAAGGTTGGATGGATTCAGTAGTAATATTCTAGGATAGTTTTACATATAATTTGAGTAGGAGAAATCTGTTTTGCTACACTTCAAGGATAGAATAAATAAGCAAAGATCCAGAAGTATCTGTCATTCCATAAGGTTTTGCACGCAGTTCAAAGTCCGTTCCCTCCAGAGTTACAACTGTACGAGCTCAAGAACTTCTCTCGAAATCTCCCAAATTACAGTCCCTAAAACTCTAAGTCTGTGGGATGTTAATGATTATTCTAGGCACGCGTGGGCACGAATGCACGCACGCTCACACATGGGCGCGGCTGTGCGCGCGCATGCGCACAGATCCACACACGCAAGGAATAGGTTTTCATGGTTAAAAACAGTTTGCAAGACTGGGGATGAAATATACATAACCGTGTGTGTGTGTGTGTGTGTGTGTGTGTGTGTGTGTGTTGTTTTGGTTTTGCGCATGATGTTTTGCACAATGATGTGTGTGATCTTCAGGTGTGCATCAGGAACCCTCTAGAGAAGGCTGACCTTCACAGTATCTTTACAGTGTACATGGCCATTGACTCTTTGTGGGGAAACACCCATTAATGCCTTACTAAACCAGTGCATCTCAGAACACAGTTTACTAAACCCTGATATAAATTCCATCTGTTAGAACCAAATAGAAATCGAGATCCAAGGGTGACTCCTAGACATTGCTTTAAATGGACAATTTTTAGGAGAACTCTTCATTAGCATTTTAGTATTATGGTCTCTTTTGGTAAAAAGGGACTATCTATAGACAAAATCCTTGCCATGGGTAGGTTTAAGAGGTAAATAGAGGTGATGCATGCATTAACTTCTTAGCTTAACTTTTTATGAGTTATTATAGCATTTGTAGTCTACTGTGTGGAAACCCAACAGACCATTTCAATTAGATCACCCACTATGCATTGATCAAGCTGAATTTTAGTAACTTTACTCAAACTTCTCCCCACTCTCTAAACCCACCACGGTTTTCCCGATCTCCCTACAATGGCTCACAAAATTCTTTCTCCTAAAAATCTCTTCAACCTGATGGCCACTCTTTAAATGCCATTCACCATGCAAAAAACCATATAACATTTGAGAAAGATTCTTTTTACCTTCTTATAACTAATCTTTTCCTCTGGTTCTTCCAGCAATCTGTACCTGCCATTTGCTTCTGGGCACGCATTTCCTCATCTTATACATAGATCTTATTATTATTTTAATTCCCATTTCTTTTTTTTTTTTTTTTTTTTTTTTTTTTTTTTTTTTTTTTTAAAGATTTTATTTATTTATTTGACAGAGAGAAATTACAAGTACACTGAGAGGCAGGCAGAGAGAGAGAGAAGGAAGCAGGCTCCCTGCTGAGCAGAGAGCCCGATGCGGGACTCGATCCCAGGACCCTGAGATCATGACCTGAGCCGAAGGCAGCGGCTTTACCCACTGAGCCACCCAGGCGCCCCTTAATTCCCATTTCTTAAGCATTTATTCTGAGCCGATCACAGTGCTGTTTGTGTATATGATCTCATTAATATGGAATCTGTGCAATGATGAATGACAACTGCCTCTCTGCCTCCCCACATTCATACAACCTTTACCCCCATCAAATCACTATCTCCTTAAAAATGAAGGAGGCTTATTGAAATTTCCTGAATTCAAGGGACTCTTCTACAATCGAGTGGCTAAATGTCTAAGCTGAAGTTATGCCATCTGTCCAAGATTTTTCTGCCCTGGTCCATCCCCTAAAGATGTCTTGCTTGGCTTGCTATACTCATTGATGTTTTGTTCTTGCTGTTCTGATGTTGTTGGGGACACTCTTTCAGGGCTAAGAAACCATGAAATATTGATGGAAAATATGCTCCAACATGCCATGTTCATTTTGAGAACCCGAGGTTGTGCCTAAAGTTGAAACTTTTTTTTGAAGAAGTGCCATTTTCTGTTTTATCCCACAATGGCAGAGATGCCATCACTTGGTTTATAATAACTGAGTTAAAATTACCACTTCAGTTCAGCTCACCTCTCTTGAGTACCTATTATGTGCCAAGATTTCTGCAAAGCATCATGGGTATAAAGTTAATTATGACATCCCTATGTACTCTAATGGTCAAGACATGTAGACAAAGGCATTATTTCAAAAAAATGTAATAAGCTCTAAGGCTAAAGGCTGCCATGGGGACTAACGTATGCTCAAAAAGAGGCATTTGCCCTAACAGGAAGTTTTAGAAACCCCAAGTAATCCTAGTTTCTATGACCCTTGGACTTCTGTCCTAAGTTTTGATCTAAATTTATTCCTAAAGTTAGGAGAGTTCATCTTTTAGCTTCTCATATCTCTTGTTGGAAAACTCCTACACTGGTAAAATTCAATATATCTTCAGTCCTGGAAGTCTGTCATAAGTAGTTTTTATGTTCTTCATGTCGGATCTCCAATTGAAGGGGGCAGGGAGCTAGTTTTCCTTCAGCTGGAATCAATTTTTTCTACCCGAGTCCATTTACTAGAATTAATCGTTTCGGAAGAAGCTCAATTTTGCTGGAAAATCCAGAAAAGATTTTAGTTACAGCTCCACATAATAAAGCAATTGTGTAATTAGTAATACATTTGTCATTCCTTTACTGGGTGGAGAGGGGGAAAAAAAGGAACACATGTATTGCTTTAGTGTAAATCCTGACAGTGGAGATTTTTTTCCAGGGAATTATACCATTATACCATAAAAATGTCAGGGCACAAGTTTACTGTTCCTCCTAATATTCTAAAATATTCTCTTAGGGTGACATCTCTGTCAATTAAAATTAAACAAAATTGCATTCTGCCATATACACTTCAAGGAGGAAGCTTTCGAGTTTATGGCTGCTCTTTGAATTGATTTTTAAGACGGCATTGATTTTTAAGATTTTTAAGCCAAGTAAAACTTGGCTCGAACAAGATGAGGTGGGATGTATTTAAGGACCAGTCAATTTAAAAAATGTTTTTAAAGATCATAAATTGACAGCCAGAATAGACTGCACATGTCTCCAGGTTTCTCCGCTATTAAAATAAATCCAGTGATTCTCTTGAATTGAATGTTTGTCCTGACATAATTCAGTGCCAACACGCTTCTGACTTGTTTTGGGTTTCCAATATTTTTGCAGAGAATAACATAAACAAGGAAGCTTGTGAGTATGGCTTCCAGTTGCTCAATTTGAACAGATTTGGGAAAAGTCCTTCTCCTGGTGTTTCCCACAGCAGAGCTCTGCGAACGTGCTTTCTCACGGGACTGTGGTTCTCAGGCGGCGAGGCCAGAGCTTCGCGGACAGTGAGCACTTTGGGCTGGACTTCACTGCCAGTAGAGTCTTCGGGGAGCTCACCCTCTGTGCTAGAAAGACGAGGAAAGGGAGCCACCGTTCCAATTCCTCTAAAAGGAGTTTAAGAAGCCATCTTTGGGCTCGTCCCTCTGATTGCCAACCCTTAATGGGCAATGTTTTATTGGTGCATTTAAGGCAACTGTTATTTAATGATCCAGAGTTGCTGGGGCCAAAGTACCTCCCTCATTCTCTGTTAAGCACCTTTTGGAAGCTCAGTGTGCCTTCTCGGGTCATCTGGTTCCCACTTAAGGGAAAGAGATAATATCCTGAGCAGCTTAAAAGGGTTTGTGCCCTTTCAAACAAGTTTGGAATGATACTCTGGCTGGGCTGCTATCTTGAGTAATGTGTGTGTGTATGTGTGTGTGTGTGTGTGTGTGTAAGGGTGGGGGTCTTTATAACATTGGTGTTCCTGATGGGTAGATACTTTGTTTAGTCATAGAGGAAATGGCATCCCCCAAAAAACAAATAAGGAAACTCTCTTGCTTTATTTTTATTTATTTATTTTCTTTAAAAAGATTTTATTTATTTATTTGACAGAGAGAGAGAGAGAAATCACAAGTAGGCAGAGAAACAGGCAGAGAGAGGGGGGAAGCAGGCTCCCCACTGAGCAGGGAGCCCAATGGGGAACTCCATCCCAGGACCCTGAGATCATGACCTGAGCCACCCAGGTGCCCCTCTCTTTGCTTTAAATTGAAGAGGCTGGGCTGGTTAGGGGCTATCAGATAAGGAGCCCTAGGGTCTTGTCCAAAAGGATAGCATCTCCCTCGGTGGTCCTATGTAAACTTCCATGACTTCTAAGGAAACGACATCATATCTAGATTTTTCACTGCTGAATCCCCCATCCCTAGCAGAGAGCAAGCATAAAACATGGGCTCCATAAATATTTTTAAAACTGTAAATAAATGGATACCTGGATGGCACCCAGTCCCTTAAATACATCTGGCATTGATGTAGTTGTAGTTGGAGACCCCTCAAGAGAGAGTCACGTGGGGGAAAACCACCCCTGTGGGAGACTCTCATTGGGACTCATGGAGAATCATGGGGACCACAGAAGCTTAGGACACTCTCTGGAGGAGAAACCAGAGGACAAGAGGCTGCTCCCACTCTTTTCATTTCTACCCTCTCTCTTCTCTCTTTTGGTCTTGAGCAATCAGTAATCATGGTCCCTGGTCCCCCCCCCACCTCTTTTTTTTCCCTCAGTTTGGCTCTTGATGGGTTAAAGTATGTCATTAGAGATACTTTATGTCGTTAGATATACTGCCTGCTGCACATTCAGATTCCATCTGTAAGTGGTGGTCAACAGAGGGACTGAGCCCAGGAGATAAAAAGTGCTATATAATGGGTGCTTGGGTGGCTCAGTGGGTTAAGCCTCTGCCTTCAGCTCGGGTCATGATCCTAGGGTCCTGGAGTCGAGTCCCATATTGGGCTCTTCACTCATCAGGGAGCCTGCTTCCCCCTCTCTCTGCCTGCCTCTCTACCTACTTGTGACCTCTCTGTGTGTCAAATAAATAGATAAAAATCTTTAAAGAAAAAAAAAGTGCTATATACTGAAAGTTTGTGTCCTCCCCTCCCCCAAATTCATATAGTTTTTAAAGATTATTTATTTATTTATTTATTTATTTATTTATTTTGACAGAGAGACTGATCACAAGTAGGCAGAGAAGCAGGCAGAGAGAGAGTGTGAAGCAGGCTTCCTGCTGAGCAGAGAGCCTGATGTGGGGTTTGATTTCAGGACCCTGAGATCATGACCTGAGCTGAAGGCAGAGGTTTAACCCACTGAGCCACCCCAACACCTCCCAAAATCATATGTTGAAATTTAATCCCTAATGTGATGGTGTTAGGAGGTGGTGCCTTTGGGAGGTCATGAGGGTGGAGCCCTCATGAATAGGATTAGTGTCCTTATAGAAGAGACTCCAGGGAACTCCTTTGTCCCTCTACCTTGTGAGGATACATACAATGAGAAGAGGACCATCAGTGAACAGTAAAGCAGATCTTCACGAGATACTCATTCTGGACTTTCCAGCCTCCAAAACTGTGAGAAATGAATGTGCTATTTTAGCCACTCAGGCTCTGGTATTTTCGTTTTAGCAACTTGAACTAAAACACAAGACAAGTGTCCAGACAGGGATAGGACAAAGCAGGGTAGAGAGAGCAAGATCTTGTCTGAGATCAAGTGGCCAAGGACCTCTGTAAAGAGTATGGGGAACCGCAGTGAAGGCAAGAGGACTGTTCTAGAGAATCCAACATCTGTTCTTAGCCACACCACATGATTCATCCAAAAGATTGATTTATGGTACCTTCCCCTGCCCAGCCCTCAGTCTGGAAATAATAAACAGGCTCATTTTTAACATAAAACCATGTTACACAAATACCTGGAATAACTGACATGGTAACACAGGGTTTATTTTAGTTGATTATTGATTAATTCCAGTTTTTCATTTAATAAATATTTATTAGGCTCCTACTATATGCAGAGGCACAGTTCTAAGCATCTTGTTACGGACAGGAAGAATGATAAAACCCCTTCATATGGAAGTTATGTTCCAGTGGGAAATAAGGAAAAGAAGCAAGATAAATAAAACAAGTCAATGTCAATGAATGTATATATATGTGTGTGTGAGTAACTGCACGTGTGTAGAAAGTGTGCTGATGGTGAGTGTTGAGGAAAAAAATGAAACAGAGAAGGGGATGGGGGATATGGGAGAGTGGGGATGGGAGAAGGTAGGGGAAATGGAAAGACTTTTAAGGGGGGTCAAGGAAAGATGTCCTCTAAAGATGCCTTTGCATGAAGAGCTGAAGAAGGTAATCGTGCAGATTCCTGGGAGAAGAGCCAATCAAGTAAAGGGAACAAAGAAGACAGGAGTATCACTGACATTATTTGAAGAACTGCAAGAAGGCCAGTATGCTGGAATAGGAATTAGCAAATAGGAAAGGAGAAGATGAGGCCAGAGGGATTAACACTTTGTGAGTCACTGGAAGGACTGTGGGTCTAACTGGGAGTGAGATGAGCAGCCACTGGAGTATTCTGAGCAGAAGAGCTTCATGATATAAAGTTGTGTTAAGGTCTCTGTATTCTTGTATTAGGAAGAGACTGAAGATAGACTAGGGTGAAAGCAGGGAGCACAGAGAGTAGCTCTTAGACTAATCAAGGCAAAGATTTATAACTTGGGGAAGATAAGCTTTTTATCTTATGAAGGATGGTGATGATGATGAGGAGGATGATGATTGGGGAGTTCAGGAAATTGAATTAATTAAATTAAATTAAACTAAATTCTCATCTCTTCTATGGCAATTTTATCAAGGTCCAGTGTTTAGTTATCATCTTTGCATGGGTAATTTTTTCAATTATCAATTCTCTAAGTTCAAATCTGTATAATCTATTGAAACATTGTGAGGGTGAAGTCCACTTCACTGAGCTGTGGATACCCAATATTTGGTCAAACCTTATTCTATTTCTCAAAGGGTGTTTTCAGATGAAATTAACATTTTTCGATTTATTAGTAGACGTAGTAAAGCAGAACTCCCTCTTTAGTGTGGGTGGACTTCATCCAATCAGTTAAAGATCTGAATAGAACAAAGTCACAAGTAAAAAATTCTTCCTTTGAACCGGGCCATTGTTTTTTTCCTGCCTTTGGACTTGAACTGAAACATCAGGTGTTCCTAGATCTTGAGCCTACTGGCCTTGGGACTAGACTTTTACCATTGGCTCTCCTCTGTCTCTAACTTCACCCTGCAGATCTTGGTACTTATCAGTCTTCATAACTACATGACCAATTTCTTCTTTTTTTAAAAAATTTTTTATTTCTTTTCAGCATAACAGTATTCATTGTTTTTGCACCACACCCAGTGCTCCATGCAATCCGTGCCCTCTATAATACCCACCACCTGGTTCCCCCAACCTCCCACCCCCCACCTCTTCAAAACCCTCAGATTGTTTTTCAGAGTCCATAGTCTCTCATGGTTCACCTCCTCTTCCAAGTTCCCTCAACTCCCTTCTCTTCTCCATCTCCCCTTGTCCTCCATGCTATTTGTTATGCTCCACAAATAAGTGAAACCATATGATAATTGACTCTCTCTGCTTGACTTATTTCACTCAGCATAATCTCTTCCAGTCCCGTCCATCTTGCTACAAAAGTTGGGTATTCATCCTTTCTGATGGAGGTATAATACTCCATAGTGTATATGGATCACATCTTCCTTATCCATTTGTCCATTGAAGGGCATCTTGGTTCTTTCCACAGTTTGGCAACCATGGACATTGCTGCTATAAACATTGGGGTACAGATGGCCCTTCTTTTCACTACATCTGTATCTTTGCGGTAAATACCCAGTAGTGCAATTGTAGAGTCATAGGATAGCTCTATTTTTAATTTCTTGAGGAATCTCCACACTGTTTTCCAAAGTGGCTGCACCAACTTGCATTCCCACCAACAGTGTAAGAGGGTTCCCCTTTATCCACATCCTCTCCAACACATGTTGTTTCCTGTCTTGCTAATTTTGGCCATTCTAACTGGTGTAAGGTGGTATCTCAATGTGGTTTTAATTTGAATCTCCCTGATGGCTAGTGATGATGAACATTTTTTCATGTGTCAAGACCAATTTCTTATAATAAATGTCTCTCTCTCTCTATATATATATGTATGTATGTATTCTGTTTATATATTCTCTCTGTATTCTGTTTCTATACTATCTATCTATCTATCTATCTATCATCTATATTCTGTTTTTCTGTTGAACCCTGTCTAATACAAATATCATCTGGAATTTCTCCAAACTTTTAACATATATATGTCTAATATTGAACTCAAGATCTCCACATTTCACTACCCCACCCCCATCTTAGCTCTCTGCAATTTCCCAATAAATGGCATCACTATCCAATACAGTTAAATGAGTCATAAAGGAGTCATCCTTTGCTCTTTCCTCTCCTTTATCTGCTAACACCATCTAAACCATCTGCATGTTTAGTTGTGTTTTTATTCTCAAAAGACTTTTCAGATCTGAATACTTTGAATACTTCTATTCATGTGCATTTCCCCACCATAGTCTTGGCTACCATCATATTTCTTAGCCATTTTTTAAAAAATCTGCAGTCACTTTTGGTCTGTGTACAGTGTCATGATCTGTGTAATCCATCTTTTCAAAACATACATTTGGTTATTTTACTTTATTTAGAAATTTCAATCACTTCCCAGTGATTTGAAGATAAAGAAAACAATGCCTAATTTGATTCTCAAGACTTGTAGTACCCACCCTCATTGCTGTCACAAATATCTACCTGTTGTCCCAATGTAATTCTTATTACTACCCCCTTTCTCTCCCAAAGGTGTCTATGTTTGGACAATAAATTATATGATCACCTTTCTCATGACCAAGATTAAAGTGGGCAAGTTTATATTCTCAAGTGGTGGGCACCAAAATCATTCTCAACTTCTTAAAGAAATATTTTCTGAACAAGCAGACCCCTCTTGATTGAGACAAAATACAGGTGCTAGCAGCTCAAAAGCCATGTTTTTTGAAAAAGTATTTTCCAAAGTTCCCCAGAGAGGAAAGGAGAGGCCATGGAGCCCTTGACCCAATGAGTAGGGAAAAAAAGAGGTTGGTGACAGAGAGACATTAATTCATGCACTGTGAGTTTGAGTGATGTGTTTTCTTTACACCTTCAAGTTAAGATCAGCTGGAAGACTAAGCCCTAGTTCAACCTTCCTATAACAGTTAACAACCATGGACATTAGTACAAACCTCTGGATTTCTTTTAAGAATTCAATGTCTTCTATTACATCAAACCAAAATTCATTGTCATTTCATGATAAATTTAAAAAGATGGCTTGAGTCTCTGTTTTCAGACGTGAAAATACAGATCCTTTCCAAATAAATAGACATTACTTGTAATATTATTATTATTGGAGTGTTGACCTTTCCACAAATTTAAATTACTTATTCATCATTTGTGTTTTAAGATTGCTAAAATTTCAGAAGACAGGCAAAAGGCATTCATGCAATCAGTGCTGTATAGAGCTTTCTTCACACGCAACAGGGGATAATCGTAGCTTTCATGTCCTCACTTAATTAGGAGGACTACAGGAAAAAACTAATACAAATGTTCTGTAATGTTAGATCCACTATCTTCCAAGGTTTCAGGTTATTTTCTTCAATATTTATTGAGTCCCTAAAATGCCACAATCTACACATATACTTATTTTGTTCTTTGTAACTATGTTTTTCATAATTTTACAGAAAATCCACCTACTTAATTAGCCACTAGGAACCCAGTTGATGAATATTTAAGAAATAGTGATCACAGATACCAGTATATATAGAATTCTGAAATGATGAACTTATCCTGTGAGCATAAACTGAGAAAATTGTAAAAGGAATGCTACTGGGTCTCTCATGATTGATCTTCATCTCCAACCCTTGAGCCTTATTTCATTCTGCTCTGGGACCTAGGCACTGATTCTACCGCACACAATCCTCTAAGTCATACTAACCTCATCTGGAGATGTTGCTTCACTTCCCGTGGCCAGGCCCTATAAATAAAGTCTAAGTTCCCCCCAAACTGTAAAATAGATAGAGTAAACATTCATAAAGCCATAAGTTAAACACACAAAATAAATGGATTTACCATTTTTTTCCTCTAATTAAAAAAAAATCATTTGTGGATATTACTCCCTCAATTTGCCTCTTGAATGAACATTTTGATTGGCTGTTCCTGTCTCTCCAAGTTCTTAGGTTAACTGACTTTTATTTGCCTCACACTCAGGTTTTTGTTAATAGCTTCACGTATTCTGGAACTTATTTCCTGATTATTTTTTGTCCATAAATTTGAATGATTTATTTGGTGAACATCCAATTCTTGATGTTCTGCATATGTTAGGTTGAGAACACAAGTATCAGTGTGTTTATATCAACTTAAGATCCCTAAAATTGACTTGGACCATCATTCTGAAATGCACATTGAGACTAAAGTATGTCTTTCTAGTTTGTTATTGTGAAAAAGATCCCCAGAGGAGGCTGGCTTGACCCCAGAATGTTTTTCTTTATTGCTGGAGGGGGACATGTTCAGTTCACTCATATGCCTGTCCCACTGCTCACTATATAATTGTTTATTATGATTTCCAGGCAGACCTCTATGATAAATAATGAAGATTTGCTTTACATGTAGATATTTATATATTATAAATGTGGTCCAGGTTTCTCAGCTCATACCATCCTAGAGGGGATATAATCAAATGGGTGAGGATAATAATAAAAACAGCCATGAAAGCCTCCCATGAGCAAAATGGCTGCACTTTTCATCCCTAATTTAAGCACTTCCCTGGGCCAAATTCAGCATCTTTAACCATCATGATTAAGATCCTTCTTTTATTACAAGTTAGCTCTGCTCTTCCTGCTGCCACTTCCAGGGGTCACATTTGTCCTCAAATGTCTCCACCTTGCCCTCTTACATTGTATCTTATTAGTACTGGTTTCTCCTGACAACACGGTTGAATCTAAGTCTTGTCATGGTCTTCATGGGATTGTTCCCTTCACACATCATCTCCGAGTACCTGGTCACCCATGCAGCCACAACCATCATGGTAGGGAAGAATTTGAACCAGAATTAGCATTTAACTAGTGCTACCTTACTATTAGGCAGTCATTACTTGGGCAGGAAAATTAGAGACCTTGTCTTTCACTTTCTTTACAACAGACTTATTTGACTATTTTTTAAGTTAATACTGCCATCTTCTCCTAGAATTTGTCAGAATCTGTTCAAAAAACAGGACAGAAGATAATATGAGCATCAGTAAAAAATTGACAGTCAAGACCACTGATTCTTAGCAACATTTAAACCTTCCGATATTGGATGGAGTGCCTCACCTCTCTTTGCTCAAGTATGTTGCTTCCCTGTGCAGCTACCTAACAAGGTCAAGGGCAGCTGTTGGCCCCTCACTTGAGAATTACTGTTCTGGGGGAGAGCTGATAAAGTTAATGTATCCAGTCAATCTAGGTCATGCAGAGTGTGGGCTCTAGACCCATGGGTTACATCGCTTGGCACTGATGTTCTATAAAATCTCTAGAAGTTCCATCAAATGTCTATTGATAGGTAAAGTTTCTCTCTGTTGCAACTACATATATGTATCTGCATTAGTTGGTATATAGGCTTAAGTGGGATAATAAAAAGAAGCAATAACACAATGACTCCAACAAGGTAAAACTCATAAAGCAGTTCAGAGGCAGCTAGGCAGTATGGGTGCTTGTTGATTCTACTGCAGGGGGTTGAGGAATCCTGGGTTCATCTGTAATACAATCTTCTGCTTGGAGATTCCTTGATGGAGCCTTTAATTATGTAGTCAAACCCGGCTAATAAGTTCCATGATTTTGTTACAACCCATAGGGAGAAGGAAAATGAAGTGGTGGGGGGCAAAGAGGTTAAGAAAGAATCGTGTGCATCATATTTTGCTTACATTCCAGTGGCGAGAATAGGCATGTGGCCACAAAAAGGAGCAGGTAAGGCTGAGAAATGTAGCTTTTAGCTGGGTGGCCATTTGCTACCTAAAGGTCAGGAAGGAAGTCTCTGTTACTAAAAAGGACAGAAGGGTGATTGGATGACATTTTGCAGCCTTCCCCACGACTCTGTAGGGAGAACTGCTGAGTTGAACAGCTCCCAGGCTTGTAAGGTGCATTGAGTACAATCGCTTTAAGTTAGAAGCCATGTCTCAGATGATAGAAGAACGTGGTTTGCTGAATCTCAGAGTGGAGCCACAGTGGCCTACTGCCATAGCTGGAGACAAAGTGTGGAAGCATACACAAGTGACCAAAGGGATAACAGTCAATGCTTTACAGGCACTCTCAAGGTAGTCTGAACCTTCAAATTTCCTTTTCACATTCTGTGAAAAATTCTAGAATTCTTTTTTTTTTTTTTTAAGATTTATTTATTTGAGAGGGAGAGAGAAAGGAGGGAACAGAGGGAGAGGGAGAGAGAATCTCAAGCAGACTCCCCGCTGAGCAGGGAGCCCAAAGTGGAACTCGATCTCCTTACTCTGAGATCATGACCAGAGTTGAAATCAAGAATCAGATGTGTGACTGAGTGCTCCAAAAGTTCTAGAATTCTAAACAGTGCTAAGGACACAAAAACATTGTGAATGACTAGTGTCATAAACAAGGCTAGAGACAGAGGCTCTAATGTGGGGCTGTAATGAGCAGGGTAGACATAGTGAATCCTTCCAAGAGACAGGAGGGGTGGGGATAATTACAAGCAAATTAAATGACAGCAAATGTGTGGAAGACTATGAAGGAGATATAGAAAGTGCTCACAGATCATGGTCATGAGGAGTCTGGCCTATCCTGGGGTCACAAAAGACTTTTCCAAGGAAGAGATGCTCCATTTCAGCCCTGCAGGTTAGGTAGAGATTGGTGGGGCTAACATGAAAAAGATGAAGAGGTGAAGGAACATAGATGAATTCTGGAGGACAGGCTGGGAAACCTAAATATATTTTTTTTAATCTCAGGTTCCTCATCTGTCAAGTGAGAAAAGAAAATGTCTCCCTCTACAGTTGTTGTAAGGATAAGAGAAAAAATGCTGGTAAAGTCTTAGTTGCAAGCCCAGCAAGAAAGAAAATGGAATCACTGATAGCTTTTTTTTTTTTTTTAATATTTATTTATTTGAGACAGAGAGAGAGAGAGAGAGAGAGAGCATGAGCAGGATGGAGGGGCAGAGAGAGAGGGAGAAGCCAACTCTTCACTGAGCAAGGATCCTGATGAAGAACTTGATCCCAGAACCCTGGGATCATGACCCGAGCTAAAGGCAGACACTCAACAAACTGAGCTGCCCAGGCACCCATCACTAATAGCTTTTATTGTGATATTATTATTATTATTATTTTACTCTTTACCTAGGAAGTCTAAGGTTTATTTATGCAAATAATAAGTCTTATCTGACTCTGGAAACATCTTGACATTTCTTAATTTCTTTTAATTTTCTCTCTCTCTCTCTATATACATATATATATATATATATATATATATATATATATAAAATCATGACATATCATTCAGTCAGCAGAAAAAAGAAGCCAGAGAGCAAAACTAAGCAAATAAGAGCTTTAGAGATAGATAGCTGTATCAGCTGAAACTAACAGCATATCCAGTTAATGGGTTAATGGTGGCTAAAGCAGTTTGATTATCTTCCCCTCCAGTACGATGGCTGGTTCCACAGTCAGTGCTGCAGCTACATGATGACATTAAGGACTTTCCAACACTTTGCTCTATCTTCTACAGTACTGCCTCTTTTTTTTTTTTTTTTTTTTTTTTTTAAGTATGCTCCACACCCAACGTGGAGATCATGCAGGGCTTGAACTCGTGACCTTGAGATCAAGACCTGAGCTAAGATCAAGAGTCAGATGCTTAACCAACTGAGTTACCCAGGTGCCCCCACCCACATATTACTTCTTGATTAAAAGATGGCTGCCACAGGGCCACCTGGGTGGCTCAGTGGGTTAAGCCACTGCCTTCTGCTCGGGTCATGATCTCAGGGTCCTGGGATCGAGCCCTGCATTGGGCTCTCTGCTCAGCAGGGAGCCTGCTTCCTCCTCTCTCTCGGACTGCCTCTCTGCCTGCTTGTGATCTCTCTCTCTGTCAAATAAATAAATGAAATCTTTAAAAAAAACAAAAAAAAAGATGGCTGCCACAAATCCAGACAGCTCAACCCTCCACAAATGCATTTAAGACCAAAAGTGAACGCCACATACAGAGGGAGCCTTTTCCTTTACCAGTGAGTAAAATCTTTTCCTGGAGCCCTCTAACAGATTTTTTTCTTCTATGTAATTGCCCACCTCCAGTTGCAAGTGATGCCAGATAATTCACCAAGACTGTTGTGATCAAGTTAAGCAGTTATTAGTGGCTTACAGTTGGGTATATCACTGCTTTGGAAAAAATGAACCAGAGAAGAAGTGGGTGTTGGCTTGTGAGTGAGCAACTAGCAATGTCTATCACAATAATTCAGAGATAAATTGAGTAGGTAGCGTTTGGTTGATCTCCTAGCCCAAGACAAGAAGAACAAACTTCAAAAAAGTGTGCATGTAAATAGTACAGCATTCCAAATTTACATATGGGTGGAAGGATGAAACAGATTTTAGTTCAAGTCAACATTTATTTAGTGCTAGGAGCTTTTTGTATATTGTTTTATTTATTTCTCAGAAAAATCCTGGAAAGAAAGCCATACATCAGAAAATGGAGAAGAAAATCTCCATTCTAAGAGCTAAGTTCCTAGGTTCCAGGTTAAATGCTGAGTAAAAGGCAGAAATCCCAATTTAAGTAGGTCTGACAATAATTTCAGGTTATTGTTTTTTTAAGATTTGTTTATTCATTTGAGAGCGAGAGAGCCAAAGAGGGAGAGAGAGTGTGAGTGGTGGGGGTGGGGAGCGGCAGAGGGAGAAGGAGAGAATCTCAGGCAGTATTCCCACTGAGCAGAGGCTGCAACTCACAACCCTGAGATCATGACCTGAGTAGAAATCCAGAGTCAGGTTCTCAATCGACCGAGCCACCCAGGAGCCCCTAACTCTAGATTACTTTTATCTCAAAGGGTTTTTTCCCTCCAATTGATGGAAGAGTCTTTATACAAAATAATAATAATAATAATAATAATAATAATGATAAAGTTCAAAATTGTCTCAGAAAGAATTAGACCAGGTGAGTTTGGGATGCAATTACTAATAAGAGCTAGCATTTTTGAGTGCCAGGCTATGGGCCAGGTACAATTCTAAATTGTTTAGGTGTAGATAAATTATCTTAACCATATTTGTTGCTATCTATTATCCCCATTTTATAGACCAAGTCACCAACATTTAAACAATGTGCCTGAGCGCACAGCTGATATATTGAATGCTAAAGATTCACCCTGAAGCTCTCCGACTCTAGGATCCCGCCCATTAAGCACTATGCAGTGCTCCCTCTAAAGAGTTCCAGATTGTTGCTGTGAGCTCTAGAATGTTTTCTTCAACCACCAGTGATGCTCTTGGGAACCTCATCAGAGTGTACCCCAGGCAGGCATACATAGTGTTGCATGTGGGCAGGAACGCCTCTCCCCACCAGGACGGAACCCATATTAGGAAATGAGAACTCACATTACAATGAGCTACAAAGGATATTTTGCTGTTATTGAAAAAAAAAAAAAAAAGAAACCCTAATAATTTAATAGCTCATTAGATGGAACAAGCAAACACAGAATTCTTCCATGTGAACCATCACATAGAATGGGAAATATGAACACTATTATGTCTTAAAAATTAATTAATTTAAAAATTAAATCAATTTAAAATTTAATTTAAAATTAATTAATTTAAAAATTAAAAATCTTAATCATAGATAAAGAACCGTTTTGGGAGAAAAGGATGACCAATCCTTTTAGTTTTGAGATATTGAGGGCTCCCACTGGAGTTCAGTTCCAAGAGCTGCCCTCTAGGACTGTCTCCTCACCTTCCTCTTTGGGATCCCTATGAAGGTAGTCTATTTCCTAGGTGTATTAGGGTAGGGTTAAGCTGCTGAAACAAAGAACACAACATAATTCAGAAACATAAGAAAGGCAGTTTCGGGGCGCCTGGGTGGCTCAGTGGGTTAAGCCGCTGCCTTCAGCTCAGGTCATGATCTCAGGGTCCTGGGATCGAGCCCTACATCGGGCTCTCTGCTCCGCAGGAAGCCTGCTTCTCTCTCTCTCTCTGCCTGCCTCTGTGCCTACTTGTGATCTCTGTCTGTCAAATAAATAAAATAAAATCTTTAAAAAAAAAAGATTTAGCTGATGATGAGAACGGATAGATCAGTTCGTCCCTCTGATCTCTAACACGAATGCTCATTTTCTATTTTGTTTTCTTAAAAGGAAGTAGTTGACCGAGAGGAATAATCACCCCCCATCGAAGGACATGGAATGGCAAAATAAGTAAAGAAATACACAAACAAGCCAATATATGATAAAGCACAATTGCCCTTAAAAGTGGGTCTATGTCTTTCGGGGATAGGAAAAGAAAAAGCAAGACAATTCAGAGGGTCTGTGGAATTGATCTTGGCAATCACATAATGAGTGAGAAGAGGGTAAGTCATGTTGGGGGTGGAGAGGTGAGTTTTTCTCCCATCTTTAAGTGTGGTTTATAAATTTAAGAGGCAAAGAGGAAGCAAATGATTTAGAAAAATCCAAATTAAGAGCCTTTTGTCTGACAGTATTCACATTATATTTGCATTGTATTTTCTTTGTGAAGATTTTGGCCTTGATCTTTCTCTTCCTAGATCCCGTTAGGAATTCACAATCAAACCCCTTGGAAATATTTCATACTGAAATAAGACAGAGGGTGTCACTCCCCAGGTCACAGACAGCCAGTGCTCAGTGGAGTTACACACAGGAGCCCACCCTTTACAGTCAGGTTCTCAGCTGATTAAGCTCATTCAGAGCTGGGCTGCTAAAACAAAACCAGAAATATAACCTTGGGTCTGTTGACGCCCCCCCCTTTTTTTTTAATTTTTTGACCAAGCAGATAGACAACAGTAGAAATGTTTCTATTCTTATACAGTAAAGTAGGAAAGTAGGAAGAATACAAATTATGTATATACATACCAGTAATATATACCAGTTTTATAATGTGTGTGTGTGTACTTAAGAGATTAAATTTATTAGTTAATATTACTTCAGGGAAAAATAAAAGAGTGTAAACGGCTAAATATTTTACACCTTGAAGTTAATAATTTAATATAAACATAAATATTAAAATTTAGTTTTTAAAAAATAGCTTTGTTTCTCTTTACTAAATGAAACGACAGTACTGAGATTAGGATAATTCAATTAAAATAGTTTTGCAACAATTATTAGGATAGGGAACAATATTGAAGGGAAATCAATTGCCCCAATACATTAGTTCTCACCTCCACTTGACGTGGCGGGAGTTTTTATAGAAGTAGTTCATTCTTCCAGTTTAAATTAAGCTGGAATTAATTTTGAGTTAATTTGAAAAAAAAATCCATTTTGGAAAAAAAATGCATCAACATATTAAGTGTGGTTATTTCTGGAATTGGAGATCATGTGCAAATCTTGCTTTCTTTTTGATATTATTCTGTATTTTCCAAGCTTTGTATAATACAGTGGTGTTCCATGAGCAATGATGATAAACAGTACATTATATTTTCTTCATATTTAGAAAAAAGTTGTATTCAATCAAAGAGCAGATTAAATTTAAAAATTCATTTCATTCAGTAAACTATCTAAATTCAGAAAGTAGCCAAGTAAATCAGGTAATACATCACAACTGAGGTTTTTCACAGAGATGCATAAGTAACACATGGAAATTTTTTTTGATGAATTATTTAATTCTTCAAGTAGTTTCTACCCTTACCTGGCAATTTCAAGAACATTGTTTTTGTTGTTGTTGTTGTTTTGTTTTGTTTTTAATTTCCTGAGAAGTAAGACATTTCTCTTGTATACATTTTTTAAAATATATTTCTGAACTTTATAACATTCTTTTTTCATAGAAACTTGCATTTTCCTTCTTCCTTTGAACATGCACAAACTTTCTGTATCTATTTCACGGGCATTTAATACATTTAGACTTGAACATATTTTCTCCTGGTTTAGTATTTCCAGGGATTTTGGAAGATTCTCACATACTGACTTTGTATAAATCATAGAAACTAGTTGTGTCCTAGATCCGCAGCTCCCCCTCCCCCACCAATCTGTTTTATTATTTTGCCATCATTTAAAATCTCCTTATCTCGTAAGCACTTACAGAGACTCTCTCTAACTATAACTTCGGGAACAGATTAAGTTTGCTTTTCAAAGCCATTCATCATCAGAGATATGTTTTTGTTAGTGTTTTCTTTTGTAAATCATTTTATTATTGTAAGGTGCCTCTGGATGGTGGCATGATAATAGGCTATATAAATGATTTTGTCCTATATTTGTGTTGTATATACTTTATTGTAATAGCACTCTCGGGTCAAAAGCAGCCAATATTATTCCGATTAATTCCTGTCTAGACACTCATAAATTGTCCTTTAATTTGCAGAGAGAAAGCGAAGTCATATGAAGCATAACCTTTGCTGCTACAGAAACTGCACCTGGTTTTTCTGAGCTGGAGGAGGCCCGCCTCCCTGCGTCCTTCAAAGCAGCAGGCCTAGCGGCTACAAGGGTGAGCATCTCCTTTTCTGTGCTCGGCCCAGGTAGCCAGCCAAGGCCTGCCAGTTGGCATGCTGCTCCTCAAAAGGAAAACAACAAAGCCTAATCCCCCAACACAGTTTCAGACAAACACTCCTTTTATTTACTCATATTCGTCTCCCCCGAAGAAAAAAAAAAAAATAGGAGGAGAAAATAGCTTGCTTAATCCCAATACTAACACAATATTGATTCACATTCATGTTCTGTATTTATTGACGTGCATGGCATACAATGGGGGCTATCATTTAGGCTACTGTGTTCCGGGGAAGGCGCAATCACATTAGAGAAAGAGATGAAGCACACAGTTTATATAGCCCTAATTTTATGTAATGTAAACCTTTCAAACATTGCACATGGGAGGAAAAATGCATGTCCTAATGAAAAACCAAATGCATACCAAATGGATTTATCTTAAAGCTAATTATGACTGCAGAATATCTGTCCTCAGAAGTCCACCATTATTTCCTAAACTTGTATAATGAAATTAACTTCTTTGGCTTTCCAGCAGCTTTCTGTATATCTCATTAACCAACTGTAAATGCATTTGTGCTGGAGAGCACAGCACAGGGTTTTGTTTTCTGACATCTAGCGTTCAGTGTTTTGAAATTATGCAGGTGGTGTGTAGTGCTCTAGGCTAACTATATACAGAGCGGGAGCATATAGTGAGCGCCAGAGAGCATATACGTATTACTAGCATATGGCTTCTGCAAGAAGAAAGCAGATATGAGAAACACTGCACTTTTTTTTTTTTTTTTTTTGGCCCCTTGGAGATTTTTATTGCCTAGTGGCAGCTGTATTTAATAAAATATTAGTAGCCACTTGAGGTTTAAAGGTGTAACACAATTCCATTTCAATATAACAATTCCATAAATTCAAATATGAAACCTTCCTAGAAGCATGATATGGCTATAATTAAAAAAAACAAACAAACAAACACACACACACACACACACACAACTTGGTATGTGCTTTTGAAAAACAAATTTAGGGCACCTTGTACCTATAGTCAATCTATAAAGTGGATTTTAGGGGATTGCTCACATTTTTGAAAATTGGAGGCAATTCTAGAGATCTCTATAGCAGAAAGTGATGGTTTAATGTGTTTCTTTATTTTTTTATTTTTTATTTTTTGATGTTACCTCTGCTCACTCCCTACAAATGTTTTCTTCACTTCCCTCTTGCTCTATTCAAGCCTCTTAAAGTTCTCTTTTTTCCCAGAAGAATGTGTGACAGTGAGCAGAAGACCTCAAACACCATTCAAATGTTAAACTTCATTGTTGTTATTTGGAAGTTTCTAAAGAGACCTTACTCTAGTTAACCACCTTAAACCATCTATTCCAGCCAAGTCAAAGCCCCAGAGAGGAAAGACTCAGATTGACTTAGAAGCTTTAGGTGGGAAAGGGTTGAGGTGGCCTCCTCATTGGTGAAGCCATTTATAGGAAATGGAGAAATAGTCTTCTTCAGGAGGAAGATTGCACCTTTAAAGATTTCCAGCAAAGAATCTGAATGAAAATGCTCAGAACCTCTAGAAAGTCTAGTTCATTCACAGGATTTAAGCCTTCGAGTGTGGCCAGAGCACAAGCAGAGATTATGACAGCCTCCTGAAGAGTAGCTCACAGAGGAATTTTGATTGCCTAGTGGTGTTTTAAAAATGATATATAATAGTTTGTGATTATACACACCCTCTCTAGTTTGTCATATTCTCCATGACTCCCCATCAGCCTACATCTGTTTGAGTACCCAGGAAACATTGCAGGTCAAGACTCCCGATCTAAGACATGGAGAAAGGAAAGGTGCAGGGGAACACACATACCAGAGTAGTGGAAAGTTAAGAAATGGCAAAATGTTGTCAGACCAAAGCAATAGACCTTGTGGTGTCTGCAGTGGGAGGGTCATGAAAGAATTCTCAGCATTGTAAGAATTTTATCCTAAAGGTAATTTGGGGCAATGTAGAGAATGGTATGGGGGAGGGAGAAAGGAGTGTATCTCAAAAATCCTTTGACAGACACCTGGGTGGCTCAGTCAGTTAAGCGTCTACCCATTGCTCAGGTCATGATCCCAGAGTCCTGTGATCAAGTCCCGTTTCAGAGTCCTTGGTCAGAGGAGAGTCTACTTTTTCGTCTGCCTGCCACTCCCCTGCTTGTATTCTCTTGCTCTCTCTGTCAAAAATAAACAAATAAAAATCTGGAAGAAAGAAGGAAAGAAAGAAAGAAAGAAAGAAAGAAAGAAAGAAAGAAAGAAATAAAGAAATCCTTTGAAAAAGCCCCTGAGAGAGATGATGCGGGGCAGAATGAAGGCAGCATCGGGGGACATGGAGGGGGTGAGATTTCTAGACATGTCAGTAAAGTAGAACAAGTAAAGACTGACACTGCATGAAAGGAAAACCTGGGGGAGAAGGGAATGAGTCCTATAACTTCAAATATGGAAGTCTAAATACCAAACAGAGCGAGGAGCAACTGACCAACATGGAAAAGCTCATTTGAGGAAAGCGATGGTGACTGTCAGTTAAAAAAATCAAATGGAGACAGTAAACATAGAAACAGAGTGAACTTTTGGAAGGAGTTCCTGCTAGGGACATAGTTATGAGTAATGTGGATCATTGTAGATTATAGGCTTTTTGGTGACTAATATCACTCAGGATAAGAACACTTATTGAGGGGAGAACTGGACCAGGGATGGTGCTCTTGGTAATCCCAACTTTCAAGCAATGAATGAAGGAGGAAGAAAAAACAGAAGCTTGAGAAGGAGTAATCATAATGAAGGTGAGAAATCAAGAGTGAGGGTCTAAACTGATGCCAAACACAGTGATTAATATCACTATCCTTATGATCCCAGGAAGATGGATTTCCAGAGAAAGAGTGTTCAGTCAACATCTTCTTCCTTTATTTCCATAAAAATATTTTGTCTATAAATTGATTCAACTTCCAACTACAGGAACAGGCCCCATTTTACACATCTGGAGGAGAGTTCTTTCTAAACAATCTCCCCTCAAAGCAGCTTTGTTGGAACAGCCTTTATTTTGAGATGCATTTCATTCCTGTTGTGTGTTCACTGGATTACAATGTTCTAAGTGACCCTGGAACTGATTTATTTTCCTATGAACATTGCGATAAGGCTGGGGCTCAGGAAACAGGACTTGAGAAATTCAGAATTTAAATCAAGATGAACTTTAAGATGTAGAATTTGAACCAAATTCAAGCCTCTAATCCCAGGCAAGAAGAATCACAAGACCCAATCAGGTTGGACTGTGTTTGAGACAAACTTCCCCAAACATGGGTCAGGAACAGATATTACCGTTGTCATGGTAACTTCTGAGCTTTGTGTGTGTGTGTGTGTGTGTGTGTGTGCGCGCGCACGCACACTCAAGAGCCCATGTGCTTTCTATCTTGCTTCTGCAGTTCCAAAGTAAGATAAAGGTTGCTAAAAATTCAGTGTTTTCTTCTAGTGGCCAGAAGGAAAATACATATCAAATCTTACTTTGAGGTCAGTGATTTTTTTCCCATGTATTAAGACATGATGGAATTATTTAATTACCTTTGCTAGCAAGTTTACAGACAAGCATACTCCTATTGTACTGCATATCCACAAATAGGATTATTTACATCCAATCTAAGGAGTGCTGACTGGTGTCATTGGAAGCTGAAGCTGTATCAGCATTTAAATTCCCACTTTTCTGGGCAAAAACCCAAGTGAATGATTCAATTAAACTCTTTATGTTATATATTATCCAGAAGTTCACAATATAAAGTGATTCTCTGAGTCTGAACCCCTGCCTTTATGATTGCAATTTGGTAGCAAGACAATTTCCAAGGACTATTTTACTTGAACTGCAATGAAAACGTCAAGCCATAACACACTTTTTGATGCGGGTTTTATGAACGACACTCCAAAATCAACCATTATTTCAAGCACATGCAATAAATAACCTTCATTATTCATCAGAGTGTAAATATGCATTCGTATTTGAAAATATGGTGGTTTCCCGAGCAAAGCAGCCGGCAGTCAACAGCTTCTTCAGCCATTTAAGGAGGTAACAAATAGGCATCAGCCTCTTTAATTGGTAGAGACCATCTCCTTAGTTGCTGAGAGACAAACAGCTCATTCTTCAGCATTGACTTTGCTCCTTGCCCTGAGCCCAGTACCTTTGAGCATGTCACATTATAGACATTCAACTAACACGTGTTAAATGAACAGGACTGAACCCACATCCCATAGTGACCTGTGGAGATGTAATTTTTGCAATGATTTTAAAGGCATATAGTTCCTGTTTCTTTTGAAATTATCAAATCCAAAAAGAATTTTCTTTGAAAACACTGTTGCCAGCTGCCTAACATCTTTTTTTTTTTTTTTTTTTTTTTTTTTGCTTTTCAGTCAGAGAAGGCCAAATGTATTTATACTGAGATTCCAAAAGTATATAAAGGCAAAAATGATATATAAGCAACACTGAATTGATCAGTCCAAGATGTCCAGTAAAGTCATTTTGTGTCATTTGCTTCTTGCACTTAGGAGAGACACATTACTGCTCTAACTTACTTCTGCTCCTGACCCCTAGATGGGTTTCTTTGCTAACTTAATACATTTTGCTTCTGCCTCCTGGGCTGGTAGAGACAACTCCTCCTCCTATCTGTGACTGTAACTTCACCACTTCCTCTTCTTCATTGGAATGATGTTGGTTGGTTGGCTTGTTCATGTATTTAGCCATGAAAGTTTACTAACTGCCTAACACATGTCAAATACTTGCTCTATACTACATACCTGGAAATACAAATGACTAACTCTGTTACAGGCTGAATGTTTGTGTCTCCCCCAAATTTAGACATTTAGGCCTAGCCCCCAATGGGATGGTGTCTTGAGGTGAGGTCTTTGAAAGGTAATTGGGTTTAGATGAGGTCTTGGTGGAAGAGCCCTCATGATGGGATTAGCGACATTCAAAGGAGAGAAAGACCAGAGTTTCTTCTCTCCACTATGTGGAGACACAGAAAGAAGTCAATGGTCTTCAAGCCAGGAAGATGGCCCTCACCAAGGACCTGAATACTGACTCCCTGATCTGGGACTTCCAGCCTCCAGAACTGTGAGAAAATAAATCCCTATCAACGAAGCCATTCCATCTACGACATTTTGTTATAGCAGCCTGAGTAGATGAAGACGAACTCTAAAGTGAATCTACATCTCAATGCCAAGGGTTGTTATATAATAGCAGCTGTATTCACCTTCATAATAAGCCTAATGACTCCAGAGGAAGGAGAAGTTAATTTCCTGGAGCAGTCACAGATGAGTGAATATTTACCACAGGTTCTGAAGGCATGTGCCAGAAAGAGAAATTTGGTGTAGTGCATTTTGGTTAGAAGATGTGGCATGTGCAAAGATCTGGAATCATGGGAAGGTGTGTCACATTCAGGGAATAATCAAATGTTCAGAATAGGTAAGGTATAGTCTTGATCAGACCACAGATGAAGCTGGTGAGATGGGTTACAATCAGATGGTGAAAGGTCAAGGATTCTTTGCTAAAGGGTTTAGACTTTATCTCATTAAAACAAAACAAGACAACAAAACAAAAACAAATTAAAAAAAAAGCCAATTTGGATTCTCAAGCAAGCCAGGGCGAAGGTTGATTTCTTTTTTATTATGGTAAGAACATTGAACATGAAAAATTCAATGAATTTTTAAGTATATATACTGTAGTTTGAACAAAAGACACAAAGTCATACAGCAGATGTCTAGAATTTATTCATCCCATGTACCTGAAATTTTATATCAGTTGAATAGTAACTTCCCATTCCTGCCTCCCCCCAGCCCCAGGTAGCCATCATTTTATTTCTGCTTTTGTGTTTTTGATTATTTTAGATACCTCATACAAATGGGATCAAGCAATATTTGTCCTTCTGCAACTGACTTATTTTGCTTGACATAATGTCCTCAAGTTCATCCATGTTGTTACAAATAGCAGGATTCTCTTCCTTTTTAAGGTTGAATAATATTCCCTGCACACATCCAACATTTACTTTATCCATTCACCTGTTGGTAAGCATTTAGGTTCTTCCCACATTGTAGCTATTTGTTTGTTTGTTTTAAGAATTATTTATTTGAGAGAGAGAGAGAGGGAGAGACAGCACAGCAAGGGACAGAGGGAGAGAAGCAGACTCTGCTAAGTGCAGACCCAGATGTGGGGCCCAACCTCACAACCCTGAGATCATGACCTGAGCCGAAACTGAGAGTAAGACTTTCAACCAACTAAGCCACCTAGGTGCACCATTGTAGCTATTGTTGATAGATAGGAGTGAAAACGTCTCCTTGTGATCCCGGTTTCAATTCTTTTGGACAAAGACTCAGAAGTGGGATTGCTGGATTGCATGGTAAGGATATGTTTTGTAAAGATGATCTACAACAGCCAACAGTAAGATAGATGACACTGACTAGTTAGGAGGCTGTTAAATTAGTCTGTGGGAGAGAGAATAAGAACCTAAACTTCACGGAGGTGATGGAAAGGAGCCAACAGACTCGTGTTGGCCTCCGTGTTTGCCTTCGTGCAAGACAAGGCATCAGCTGTCTTCCTTCTCCTGTTGCCAGAAGGTTCTCTGTTCCCAAATTCCTTCTTTGCCAAAGAACCTGATAATCCCACAGCATCTCACTCAATTTAGTTCAAGAAGTAAAGGTCCCTTAAAACAAAATAAAACAAAACAAAAACAGGTTTCTGGGAAGTGCAGCCCATTATCAATGCTATCCCCTTACATCGGCCTGGGGCAATGTTTTCTAAAGTGTGTTGTGTGGAACACCAGTGTCTGTCAGATGTTGATGTTATTATATTAACAAACGACCAGAAAGGATTTGTGATAAGATTTCTTGAGGGTATCTCTGGATCAAGCAGATTTATTTGCTGTAAGAATTTTCAGCCTCTAATTCTTTTTTTTTTTTTTAAGCTTTTATTTATTTAATTGATAGAGATTGAGGCAGGCAGAGGGAAAGGGAGAAGCAGGTTCCCCGCTGAGCAGGGAGATGGATATGGGGCTTGATCCCATGATCCTGGGGTCATGACCTGAGCCGAGGGCACACACTTAACCAACTGAGCCACCCAGGAGCCCCTCAGCCTCTAATTCTTAATGTGCACTATGAATATCTGCAAGAGGGATATTTTCTCAAATACATTGGGCCACAGATTACAGTTTAAAGGGACAATTTTGAAAAACTCTGATACACAGAGGGCTTTGGAGTTAACAAAGTACTTTCCCTCTAGAGTTTCAAGATTTGCACAAGGTAGACTTCACCATGAACATGTTAGCAGAAAAAGCAGCTGCTCAGAATTGCTAGTGCTTTCTTCACGCCCACGTTTCTAAGAGGAAGAACTGAGATTCCTGGACTCCTACATTTTTGTTTTTAAAACTCTAGGTCCCAAGATATTCCTGTTATACCCCAAATGCCATTGCCCCCATAACTAAAAGGAGTGAACTGAAGGGGACAACAACGGCAAGACATGACTAGGGCTCAGGGTTATGGATTTGAGGAGGTGCAGGAAAAAAGAATGGGAAGAGTCAGACATCTATCTATAATCTTGGAGGACTGTGTGAGGCAAGGGATTCAATGGGAGCACTGGTACCTAACAGGGGGTTCAACAGGAGAATAAAAATGCACTCAGTACAAATTATACTTATTCTTCAACATGACTTCTTGGAGTCACTACCAAGTCAGGTGGGGCTGGAGGTGATTCATGGGTCCTTGTTGTCTTGTGCATTCATTTACTTATTCGATAAACACTTATGAAGACATAGAAATTCAACCATGGTCTCCAACCATGGTCTGGATGTGATGTGACTCTGCCTCCTCATAACTAATAAGGCTGTTTTACAAGATTTCTTCCCCTTCTTCCTCTTCTTTTTTCCCTTCTTCTTCTCCTTCTTCTTTTTTAAGTAAGGATGTGAGCATGGAGCTCAAATCCAGGGCTTGAACTCATGACCCAGAGATAGAGACCTGAGCTGAGATCAAGAGTCAGGTGCTTAACCAACTGAGCCACCCAGGTGCCCCTGTTTCACAAAACTTCTTTAAGCTGAGTGCTCTCTCAGGTCATGTAGCACTCAGAACATGAAAGATTACCTCATTCTAAAACTAATCCATCCAAACTGGATGAGGAAGGTTATGCCATAATTATGCAAAGTTGGAGGAGCCGGTAAGTATAACACAGACTCTGTCTTCGGACTCACTAGAATCCCATTTGTCAAGCTGTCAGTAAGTGTCACAGAACACCTACTATGTGCCAGATGTATGCTAAGCACTAGAGAAAGTAGTGGATAAAAGAAATATGCCCTCTGCCCTCATAGTAGATTGAACTTCACCAGGGAGAGCAAATGTAGAATGAATTATTTTAAGTGATTGAGTAAATAATTTAAAGTGAAAAGGTGGACCAAAGGACAAATACTAGGAGCTGTGAGAATATATAAAAAGGGACCTCCCTTTTTTCTGCAATGGGGGTGGCCAGGAAAGGCTACGTTGAGTTTCTTAAGCTTACCCGTTCTGAGACTATCTGGAAATTGAGGTGATGAGACTCAACCAATATCCTCCACAGAATGTGATCCAACATATTTGGGAGTCACTTTGAAATATACCAAGTTCAGCTGCCTTATTTACTGGAGACTTGTTGGTCATTAGTGTGCAAATACATATCGTGAATCTCAAACGGAAGCCCTAGAGTGAAGCAGGTCCCAAGCTTTTGGTGGGGGGAAAGGCATTTTTGTGCAGAATATTTATGGCAACCAGTATTCTAAGGAAAACTAGCTTTAAAATTCAATTATTATGTCTTAAAGTACGTCTTAGAAAAATACAGAGTAATCCAGCATTGATGTGTAAGAAAGACTGGATGGATGGGCTCCAAGAGACGGAGGTTGTGGCAGAAAATCTATGGTGGACATCGTGACAGCCTAAACTCAGAATGAAGGGATATTTGAGACGTGGGTGTTAATTAAATATAAAGTATATAAAAAAAGAAAAATACAGCAATGGCTATGCACCCAAGGAACCAACAAAGATTATTTAAGGATGTATGATGTGGCTAAGTGTGACTTCGTGATTAACACGGAGATTCGTAGAGGTGCCATTTATAAAAGGAACCTTCTGGGATGAAGGATGTCCAGAAGGACTCTCAGTAAACCAGGCTGACATGAGTAGGAGGAAGATAGAGTGCAGAGTTCTTTTGGAAATAAATAAATAAATAAATAAATAAAGCAGAGGCGAATGTCAGACCTCTGCTGTCTCTACTAATGGCCCATGGCTCTGCCTCATCCCCCAGACTGTGATTTCTAGTCCCGCCTACTTCTTGCTACTTGAAACTTTCTTCTCTTTCCTCATATTTTTAGCTTTTATTACAGTGTGTGGCCAGGAGGGTGAACTTTTTCTCTCCTCTGGAGATTCTTCAGGTTTTAAGCCCCCACTTAAAAGATGCTGTTCACATGTCTTTGTCGTTAAAAATGTACAAAGACTTCTGATCTAATCTCATTTCATTTCTCAGTGAAGCCTTCCAACAAAGCTCCAGCCAGCCACTGTATCATCCCTTGCCAACTGTCCAATAGCAGCCATTTTCAGGGATAGCTTTTCCCTAATCAAGGTCGTTATCTCTGTGCAATTGATTATTGCCTGTTGTGTGATTTTATTGTGTTCTTTCATTACCTGATGGGTTTTACTAAATCCTCTAAAGGAACTTGCTTTTGTGCAAGGGGAGGAGTGCTAGATATTTGGTGTTTCCATAATAGAATGCAAATCACTGAATATTTATTCGATAATTTCTAGGGTTAGGCCCTTATAGATACTGGATTTGGGGGTGTGAATGCCAAAACAATAACAGAATAGAGACTTGACTCTCCTGGGACTTAAATCCTTGTTAAAGTTGTAAGAAATACTGAGCAAATGGAATAAACATAAGCCAAAACATGTTCATTACTGTATAAAAAGTTTTAAAATGCAGTTTTATGGTGGTCCGAGAAGGAAATCATCATAGCCTCAGGAAGATTGGCACAGCTCTGACCTCACAAGGAACTGTTTCTGAACACCTTAAAGCAAAAAGAACTCACTGTGTCTAAAAATACAAAGTGTTTCCCCAGGTCCTATTTAGTATGAGATAGAAAATTTTAAGGGCAACTGGCTGGCTCAGTTGGTTGAGTATCCAACTCTTGGTTTTGGCTCAGGTCATGAACTCGGTCCTTGGATGGAGACACAGGTCGGGCTCCGTGCTGGCTAGGGAGTCCGATTCTCTCTCTCCCTCTGCGCCTCCCCTGGCCCACCTGCTCTCTCTCTCCTTCTTCTCTGTCTGAATGAAAAAATTAAAAAAAAAAAATCATCTCAGAAAACTTCATCTTTGCGAATCATTAGTACCTTCACCAATTTCCTTTTAAATCATACTTAAACATTGTTTAATCTCTTTTCTAGTTATTTTCTTCTTGGTTTTACCATTCATATTCATTAGAACTTATCTTTAAGTGACAAATCAGAAAAACAAAGTGAGTGGTAAATTTTCTGAGTGTTTTTATGCACAGGAAATGTCTGTTTTGCCTACTACAAGGAATGGTAACTTGACTATAGGGTTCTCATGGCAGAAGCTTTTTTTTTGTACATCTTCTAAACTATACCGTTGATTTCTGGTTCTTAGAACTGCAGAAGAGAACTCAAATACCAAACTGATTTCTGGGGTGACTGACAAAAATAAGCGATTTCTGTCTTCTTTCTGGCTATTCATAGGGTTCTGCCTTTATTCTTGCACACAAACATTTTAACCAAGTTAGGTAACAATGAATGTCTTTTGATCGAGTTCTCTGTATACAAGATTTTATTGGAATCTACAGGGCTTTCCTCAGCCCTTCAGTACTTTTTTCTACTAGTATTTCTACTATTCTTACATTATGTTTCTTTGCTTGTTCTTTCAACTCCTTTTCTTTAGCCTCATTCTTATAAATGCCCATTGTTAGGGGATTGGGTCTCTGTTAACCTCTTATACAAATTTTATTTATTTATTTTTAAGATTGTACTTATTTGACAGAGAGATCACAGGTAAGCTGTGAGGCCGGCAGAGAGGGAAGAGGGGAAGCAGGCTCCCCACTGAGCAGAGAGCCCGATGCAGGGCTTGATCCCAGGACCCTGAGATCATGACTTGAGCCGAAGGCAGAAGCTGTATCCCACTGAGCCAGCCAGGCGTTCCCCTCTTATACAAATTTTAAAATCTTTACATTTTCTTCTGCATTCTGAGTGAAAATTCCACCTTACGATCAATTATCTTGGCCTAGGGAAAATTTCTTGTTGTTGTTGTTCCATTATGCTCATTCTCTTTTTGTATCTGCTTTTTATTCAATCAGTTTGGTTTTCTTGACAGTTTATGTTTTAGCCTCCAAATTCATAGGTCTGTATTTTTTAGTTGTTTTGTGAGGATGAAGCAGCTATTATTGAACGTTAGTTCTTTTCCTTATAACTTTTTGTTTTCAAAATATGGTTTTCAGATTCTCTGTGAGGGCTTTGTTGTCTTCCTAATAGGTTATGAAATTGTTCAGTAGTCATGTTTTATGGTCAATTTTTATTTTTTGATTTTTGAATTTAAGACTTTATTTATTTATTAGAGAGAGTGAGAGGGAGAAGCAGACTCTCCACTGAGCAGAGAGAAGCGGAGGCAGGGCTGGAGTCCAGGACCCTGAGATCATCACCTGAGCTGAAGGCAGATGCTTAACTGACTGAGCCACCCAGGAGACCCTATCAATTCTTTTTTTCCTATTGCTTTTATTCGATAACCTAAAATGGGAAGGTTGTAGCAGCCATATGCTGTCTATATATTCAGTGGGTGGCTTCTCCTTTAATTGTATAATGCTCAAGCATTTTCTACTGGGACAATCCTACGAGACTGTAGATCATCAGGCAGGTTGATATTACATGGAGCTACTTGTGACCTGATCCAGAAGTCTGGGAGGAATGTGTTGAGGCCCAGAACTCTGGGAAATCCTGGAATATCTTCTAGGGTAAAATGGCACCCGAGGAGCTGAAAATCGCAGCCACCTTTCCTATAAACCTCCTTTCAGTACTAATATGGATATGGGGGGTTTTCTCCCTGGTGCTTCTTCCCAGAGTACCAAAAAAGATCTGTGTATCACAACCAACAACAGGCTATGAACCCACTCACTTTCCTTCTGTAGCCGCAGACTGACATCTAGGCTCACAAAGGCATCAGTACTCAAGGGGACTCCTGAGTGGATACCATCTGCTGGCAGTCTGTTGGTCCATCTCCTACAAATCACAAATGGTAGTGGGGTTCTGTGAGGGCTTCTCTGCTTGTGAGGCTGTGCTTCTCTCTCCAGAAGAAGAATCATGACTCTTCTTTCGGTCTGTTTTCATACCTGTTTCCTACACAGCAAATTCTTCAGTTTCTGTCACATCAGTCTGTGTTTGCATGGATGACAGACTTTTCCTGAGAAACAAAAATTTTGTTAATTTTACTGATAACCTTGCTGGGCACCAGGGGTTGGGGAGGAAATTAGATACTCAACATCAAGTGATCATTTAACCAGAAATATACTTACTGGTTTTAGTTATATCTTTGGGGACCAGAGTTTATTCTTTATCTTCATTCCACAGAGAATAAATCTATTCTTTCCTCCACGTGGTAATTCTGTCAGTAATGGAAGGCAATTCTCATGAATATCCACCCTGACCCAGAGGCTCTTTTCTCTGAGTGAAGCCAACTTATCTTCCTGTGGTACAGACTCATGTTTTCTCACAGGGTCTTGTTTCACTGTTTCGGTGCATTTCTGAGGATGTTGCACACAGAAATGAGCACACCACTCTGGTTGTTACCTGATCAGTGCTTAAGTAGGATGGTTGTCTCTTCCGCTACATGCCTCTACTTCCGCAATCAAAGGCAACGCTGTGTCAGCTTACTAAGTGTCACATCACCTAGTTGACATCTCTTGATCTTTTTCACAGTTGAAGACACTCATCTTTTCCAAAGAGGCTTTGATTAAGCCACGGGTTTCTCATCCAATGATTTCAGGTCTTCTACTTCTTTGGAGGGAAGTGTGGGACCTCCCATTTGTTCCATACATTAGTATGTGTTTTGGCCATCATTCACTCAGATTCACATTCTTTCACTCATTGTGCTCAAGATCCTTTCTGAGTTAGTTAAAGAAACTCAGCGGAGCGTGTCTTCCATATCATCTTTCTGATCCTAGAAAAATGCATGGAACTGGATGAAGCTGTGCATAGGGTGATCATGACGTGTTTTTGGGAAAATCCCCTCCTCCCACCCACCCACTGCCACCACATTAATTCACCTAATTGCCCACCGCTGGGAATATGACCTAAGTCCAGGACCTGCTGATGATCTCAGATTTTACCATTTTGATCACTGGAATACCAGGGAAGGCTTTGTATACTCACAGAGACTTTTCAGAAGAGTTCTTACTTTTCTGTGGGTGAGGGGAAGTGGGTGGGTGGGTGGGTGAGTGGGTGGTTCTGTATATACGTGTGCATGCTTGTGTTTGTGGAGGTGTGTGTACATAAAAGATTTAGGAGTTCCCAAATATCTTAAGAAGAAAATTCATTTCCTTTTTAATAAGAAGCATGGTGCAAAAGCTTCTATGACATGAGCGAAGTCGTGGAATGTCATCTTTGTGATCCGTGTCTGCAGCGTCTCTGGGATATTGTCACAACCTGATTCAACTCAAAAGTTATCTAGAAAAATTAAGCTCTCAAAGAAATCTTGGCAGTCCTCTACCTTTTCCTGGATTTCAGGGGGCGATTTTGATTTGTGATCTCTTAAGTCCGTAACAATTTGCTATTTCTAATTTATTGCTTCATTTGTGACTGCTGCTACGGCAAGGTAAATTTATTCTGATTTGCACAACCTAAGTCCTTCCTCTGACAGTGACTAATTATTACCTGAGTTAAAATAATGAAAGTGTCGGAAAGTGTCCGAATGCAATTTGTTAGGAAAACATGTGGCATGCTGTGTTACTCCAGTCCAGAAAAGCCTAAGTGATCAGAAACCATGGAGAATTAAGAAATGTTTTTTCCCCTCAAAGGTTATAAATCAATGTAGAAAATTTTTGGAAATTTCAATGCAAAGAACTGAGTTTGGTGACATCAGGAGTGCTTGTGGGTTTTTAAATATCTTATATCTTAATTAAAAAAAAAAAAAAAAGGGAAGCCACCAGAGAATTACAAAATAACGACATGGAATGACTAAAGAGAACCAACATTTGCTGAATGCCTACTATGTTCTTGACGTCACTGTCCTCGGCATTCATAGGCTTCATCTCATTTGATTTCACAATTCTTTGTGGACTCAGTTTAAACTTTCTTATTTTATTCCCCAGCACACAGAGATTCAGAGCTTATATAATTTTCCAAAGGACAAGCTGATAAGAATTAGAGCTGTATTTCAAACACCAATTTCTCTGACTCAAAAGCTCGTGCTCTTTCTGCTGTATCAAAATCCCACGTAAAGTTGACTTTTTTTTTTAAACACATGCAGCAATTTAAATTATAAAATAACTCAATGGATGTCCTATTTAAGAAGCTAGCTATCTGGCATCCTATGGATATGTAATAGAACTGGTCTCTAAAACAAGGAGTGATAAATGCAAACCTGAAATGAGTGAAAGAACTTGGTAGAGAAACAGGGGAGCCAAAGAATTCTTCCTTTGTATTATTCCCAAAAGCAATGTCTGACCCAAGCCTGGATTCTCAGATTCTTTCAGACATCCAGCCATTCTGTTAACTCACTCCATTTCCAAAAACGGTTTTTCAATGTCAAGACTCTTCTTTACAGCTTTTGACCTAAATATATGAGGCATGTCAGGATTACTCCAGGTAAAATATGTATAATTATAATAACCATGGTGATAATGAAGAAAGTACATTTCTAAAAGAGGCTTCATTTAAAAGAATGGTCTAATTTTTCTATGCACAGTAAATTTATAAAAAAGCAGTAGCTAGGGGCACCTGGGTGGCTCAGTGGGTTAAAACCTCTGCCTTCGGCTGAGGTCATGATCCCAGGGTCCTGGGATCGAGCCCCGTATCACGCTCTCTGCTTGGCAGGGAGCCTGCTTCGCTTCCTCTCTTTCTCTGCCTGCCTCTCTGCCTAACTTGTAACCTCTGTCTATCAAATAAATAAATAAAATCTTTAAAAAAAAAAAAGCAGTAGCTAAATTTTGGCAATTTTAAACTATAGTTACATGTTTATGTTGGGGAACTCTACTCTTTCATGTTAAAAATGCTGGTACGTATTGCATGGAACACTGGGTGTGGTGCATAAACAATGAATCTTGGAACACAGAAAAAATAAAATAAAATTTTAAAAAATGCTGTTATTAAGATGAACACTTAAATATTTCCTCAGTAAAGATATTTCTGCTTAATAAGGCCCTTGAAGATACCTATATTGTTAATATAAGGAACAGCTACAAGTATATTCCATATTTTATATTAAACAATATTAAGCAAATATTAAATATAAGTTACATATGTATATTAATTTTCAGTTTGTATTATATACACAGTTTGTTTATATATTTAAGTACACATAAATATGTATAGTAGGCAGTGTTCATTGGAGGAAGGATTTCTTAATTCGATTAGGTTAATTATTAATAATTTTTAAAAATTCATGTTCAGTAAAATACTAAAAGATGTTCTAGATGCAACAGGTAAAAGCCTTAGCAGTACAACCCATTGATGATGTCTGGATAGCACCACCTTCAAAAATTTGTAAAGGAGGGGCACCTGGGTGGCTCAGTGGGTTAAGCCTCCACCTTCAGCTCAGGTCATGATCTCAGGGTCCTGGGATCGAGCCCTATATCAGGCTCTCTGTTTGGTGGAGAGCCTGCTTCCCCCTCTCTCTCTCTCTGCCTGCCTCTCTGCCCACCTGTGATCTCTGTCTGTCAAATAAATAAATAAAATCTTAAAAAAAATTCATAAAAGAAACCTAGAAACATGGCTAATCAAAAAATACTCTCTATGGCAAAATTGATCTCTAACCCACATACTCACCGATGCAGAATGGATAAACAAAATGTGGTATAAACATACAATGGAAAATCATTCAGGCCTAAAGAGGAAGGAGATTCTAATACATTCTACAACTTGAATGAACTTTGAGGCCATGATGCTGAGTGAACTATGCCAGACACAAAAAGACAATATTGTAAGCTTCTACATAGATTAAGGGCTTAGACGAGTCAAATACATAGAGACAAAAAGTAAAATGATGGTTTCCAGGGAATGGAAGGATAGGGGGACGGGGAGCTTTATATAATGGGTAGGGTTCATGTAGAGGAGATGAAACATTTATGGAGCTGGATGGTGGTGACAGGTGCACAGCAACATGAATGTACTAAATGCCACTGAACTCTACACCTCAAAAGGTTTAAAATGGTAAATGACATTATATGTGTTTATCATAATAAAAAATAACTGATTTTTAGCTTAAGAAATGTATGGTTACATAAATGATTTCCTAAAATGTATAACTTTTGGAAGGGACAAGTTAGGATAGGGACAAAGCAAGGAAAACTTTGAAAAAGAGGCAAAGTGTTTTTTTTAAACATTGTATCTTTGAAGAAGTAATATATGCAAATGATAATGTCAATTTTCCCACAGTATTCATTGTAAAATTTCGTCTCCCTTCCCAGTTCTCTAGTTACTGGAAGCAGATATTATTATCAGTTCCAGGAGAGTCTCACAGAAATACATAAACATCAATGCAAGATTTTCTTTTTTTTTTTTCTTAACTCAGATGCTAGGGCTCCTTATTTTCATCACATAAGAAATCTTAAAAATTCTCCATTTATAATACTGCCTCATTCTTTTTATTTTATTTTATTTTATTTAAAAGATTTTATTTATTTATTTGACAGAGAGAAATCACAAGTAGATGGAGAGGCAGGCAGAGAGAGAGAGAGAGAAGCACGCTCCATGCTGAGCAGAGAGCCTGATGCGGGACTCGATCCCAGGACGCTGAGATCATGACCTGAGCCGAAGGCAGCGGTTTAACCCACTGAGCCACCCAGGCGCCCCTGCCTCATTCTTTTTAATTGCTGCAGTAGCATTTCATTGTATGAATACAGATAATTGATCTAAAAATCTCCTATGGATACATATTAAGATTTGTTTCCTACATTTTACAATCCAAAGTGATCCTTCCGAGAACACCACTGCATGAATACCATTTCCCATTGTGGGAAAATGAACATATTTTAACAAGTTTGACAATGAAGAAGTGTGGTTTCTTTTTTTTTTTTTTTTTTTTTAAGATTTTATTTATTTATTTGACAGACAGAGATCACAAGTAGGCAGAGAGGCAGGCAGAGAGAGAGAGAGAGGGAAGCAGGCCCCCCGCAGAGAGCAGAGAGCCCGATGCGGGACTCGATCCCAGGACCCTGAGATCATGACCTGAGCCGAAGACAGAGGCTTAACCCACTGAGCCACCCAGGCGCCCCAGAAGTGTGGTTTCTTGGATAAAATATCATGTGGTATAGCCAGATCTATCTGGAGGGATTGATGACGGAGCATGTCTCCTTCACCAGAACCTAGAAAGTCAGAGTGCTACCCGAGCAGTGATAGAGACTAAGCCATGGTGTAAAGAAAGTCAAGGAAAGCATGTTTGAGTACAGACTTTCTAGAAGGAAAACTTGCTAGGACTTAATGACAAAAGCATAGGAAAAAGTAGTTTAAAATATTAGCATTTAAGGCCTTGAAGGTTTCTGGACTGTGAGTCTGGGGAAAGTAAATTTAGTCCTGCAGTTTTGGGGTGTCTGGCATTATGCTCTTCATAAGATTGGAAAGAAGAATACCATAAGCCCTCTGACATAACTCATCATCAGTTTTTTGAAACTTCTTTAGAATCATTATAGCAAGCATGCAGGATCTAGAAAATGTGTTAGTCTGGGAGAACAATATCTTCCCCTTATAACTAGTGCAAGGTCTATGCACAAGATCTCATACATAATTGGCTCTCAACAATTACTTATGGACTAATTTACCTTTGGTACAGTAGGAGATAATGAACTCAAAATAGCCTCCTTTTACATCACCAATATAGAGTCCTTTTCTTGGATTTCTGAAAATGACTGCTATCTATGTTTGGACAAATGTGTTTTTAAGAGTAAGTGAATCATCCAAAGACATGCTGAATGAATGACAGAAGGGATGAAATAAGGAGAACCAATTAAGAATATTGGTCACAGGAGTGCAAAAAATGCTAGCCTGGAGATGATATCCTCATAAACAAGAAGGATTTTTTTCACAAAATGAAATCAGAGGATATATTTCCAGGAAATCAGGAGGACATGTGAGGATCCAGTGGGAAGAAAATGAACTTTAGAGACAAACATATCTAGGTATAAGTTTCACATGGCAGAAATAAGATTAATTTCCAGCAAATTCTTTCATATTCTAAGCCTGTTTCCTCATTTGCAAAATACATAGGATTAGACTTACTTTGCATATGAATTGAATACAAAGGGATTTTTTTTTTTTTAAGATTTTATTTATTTGTCAGAGAGAGAGTGAGCTAGAGCGAGCACAGGCAGACAGAGCGGCAGGCAGAGTCAGAGGGAGAAGCAGGGTCCCTGCGGAGCAAGGAGCCCGATGTGGGACTCGATCCCAGGACGCAGGGATCACGACCTGAGCCGAAGGCAGCTGCTCAACCAACTGAGCCACCCAGGCGTCCCATAAAAAGGTATTTTTTAGGTACATAAAGTATCGAGCAAAATCCAGCATAGGGTGTATATTCAGCTAATGCAACCTCCTGCCACCTTCTTCTCTTGTCATTCCAAGTACCATTTCTAAGATGAAATAATCACATTTGGAAATTTATGGAAGACTGACGTTCTAAGATTTGGGGCAATATAGTGAAGTTAAGAGCACACAGGAATGGAGTCTGGCTGCATGGATCCTGTCTGAGCTTCATTTCTGAACCATGGAACTGCTATACCATCCCCGTTCCTTTCTACGACTTCCAGTACCATGGAGATAAGCAAGATACCAATTCACACAGTTGCATGGTTGAAGGAAATCATGCATGTGCAGCAATTTTCCCCATGTAAATGCTCAGAAAATTATAGTTGATGATAGAATTTATTGGCATGTGAGGGAAGCAGCTCTTATCCACTTGCTAGAAGTAAACGGAGTTGTTATTCTGCATTCAATTACCTGAAAAACTGCAAAGAACTCTACAAATGAGTGGCCATTTATTTTTTTTATTTTTTTTTTATTTTTTTTATTTTTGTGGCCATTTAATTATTGTCTACAAGTATGTCTAAAGCGAATGCAAATCACAGGCTCATAGACTTGTGGAATGTTACCATGGGGAGGGACCACCTCAGACTTTGGGAATAATATTATCACATCCTTTCTTTTTGAGTGGCTTGGCATGTAGAGACTAAGTGGACAGTTCTGTTATATTTAATGTGCTTGTGCATGCTATGTAAAATCTGCTTTCACGCTATAATATCTATTGAATATTTCCTCTGAGAACAGGTCTTATTATTAGATTATATGATACGAGATGAGACCAGTCAATAAGGGACTTTTTTTCCCAGCCCAGCTTGCCAATGGAAGTAACTGTTTTTAAATTACTCCAAGACCTTCTTTGTAGGAGGCTAGGAAAAATATGCCCATGAATCATAAAACTGACAAGCCCTGGGGCTGAGTGGGTCTGGTCTGGGAGATGCAAAGAACAAAGATAAAGGTACACTACAGGTATGCAGAGACAGGGAGAATTAATGTCAACAGAAGAAATAGCCATCAGTTGAGGTGGGAGAGGCAGAATGATCTACTCAGAATACACAACAAACCACAAACAACCTGACCTGGAGAGAATAACACTCTTTACTAACATCTTAGGAGAAACAAAACAAAACAACAATGACTGTATTGCACAATTGAGGTC
The DNA here is from genome assembly GCF_030435805.1 of Mustela lutreola. Classification (NCBI taxonomy): domain Eukaryota; kingdom Metazoa; phylum Chordata; class Mammalia; order Carnivora; family Mustelidae; genus Mustela; species Mustela lutreola. The sequence continues at coordinate 20,671,670 of NC_081296.1, read as the reverse complement.
TAATTAGGACAAAGAATACTCATTCTTACTACTATTGCCTTTTTTTTTTTTTATTTGTCAGTTTAATTCACCTTCAGTCACAAAACTTTTCTCTTTTTTTCCTTAATCTTTTACCATCACCAGGAACAGCTCACTTGTTTTAAAAATATCTTGACCCGAATAAGAAAAGCCCCCTTTGAATTAATTACTCCTCTCGGGGAAAGTGAAGGTAGTTCCCTTAATTCAAAGTTAAACTTGTAGAGTGAAAGAGATAAAAAAAAAAACCAAAACCCAAAACTCACAGCTCTCCCTTGCTTGGTCAAACAGTCTAACAGGAAAGGGAAAAGGGTTGCATTTAAATATCTGTTTTGCTTCTAAAGATTCTCAAAAAAATGAATTCTTCTATAAGATTGACATTTCAGAAGAGGAGGCAAGGCAGACAGGTGAAGTCAGATCAAAATGGATTTTGCCAACATTCCATTTTAAAGGTCAAGGTTGGTGCAGACTTGTGTTGTGTTTTTAGTCTCAAGCTCCCCCCTTCACTTCCAGTGCTGGGGGATGTGCCAGACAACAAAAGGAAGAGAATTCTTGAATCCTTCCCTTGTTCACCTTGGGACTACCAATGCCTGCAGAGGACACGTGCATGGGGACAACAAAATGACTTCCTGTCATGTGTGCTATTTTTCTCGAGGTGGAGGAAGGATGTTTAATTTCTGAATTTATGACTCTTGGACCATTCTGGAAAAAAATGACGTGAGATAACCTTGCCCTCCAGCTTAAGTTGCTTCAGCCATTTGTGGTCAATTGTTTTGAGTTTATGCCCTCCTCTTCTGGGAGGATGAGACTTACACCTTCGTGCTTACATCTGTCAGACCACTCACTCACTCTGGAGTCTGTTCTTGGAGAACTTTAAAGATCCGTCAAACAGTGATGTATTCTCTTGTTACCTGAGATATCCCTTGGCCAACTTAATCTCACGTGCATTTATCTGTCTTAGCTTTTTGTTCCCTTGGACCCTGGCCACACACTTGAAAAGTCTTCACACCTCTTGCCATTGAGAAGCTCATAGTCAATGAGGGGCACCTGCGAAAAGAGGAAGTCAGGCCTCTTATCTTTGACGGAGATGAAACTTGGTGTGAAAAGTTCTTAAAAGTGCTATTTTCATAGAACAGCCTCTAGGCACAACCACTTGAGGGTGGTTTTAAAATTTGGCCTGGTTTTAGAATTATGTTCAATACAGGGAAGGAACAATTTTCCTGGGCCTTCTCAGGGTCGGTCTGTGGGTGGGTCTAAATATTAAACCGACGGAGACACATGAACAGGACAGCATACATGTTTATTTAATATAAATTGTATGTGGCACGAGAGCCTTCATTAGGAAATAGCGACTCAAAGAAATGGTTAAACTTGAGGATTTTTGTGCTAGATTTAATGAAGTATGGATAGTCAAGGAAAAACAGGATAGGACAGAGAGCATGAGGTTAAGGTGTAGCAAACTGGCTGAAACTGAGCAAGTAGTGTCCAGATTCTTTTTGGTGTCCCTTTGCCCTCCAAGATAAGGATGTTCCTTTCTTCTGGTATAAGGAGGACACCTCCCACTTGACTCACTTGAGGTTTCTATGACCCTGTTTCAGGGAAGAAGGCCAAGGGGAAGGGCAGAATGTCTTCTGTTTCCTCCAACTCCTTCAGCTTAAAATATTTAATATGCCAAGGTGACACATGTTGGGGTAGTATGTTCTATACCTCATCTTTAATATTTTAAAATACCACAAAATTATAATACACAAGATTTTCTGCTCTCTTACAGATATACTATGTTGTGTTCCACACAGTGTCCCTATTCCATACAGAGTCACATAAAAAGAGAAAACGATTCTGTGTGTTTTGAACTCAAGTAAGATATAAGCTAGTGGAATGTGAGTGCTAACAAGGCCCCAGAAATGATCAGTTATAATCCCCTGTTTTACAAATGACTTAACAGAGACCTAGAGATCTCGGGAAAGTGGTCCAGCGGCAGCCAGTTGGTTAACGGCAGAGGAGGGAATAGAACTGGGCCCTCCTGGGTCCCTGCCCAGTCAGACCTCCAGCTCCTGATTTTCAGCCACCACTCTATTCTCTGTAGATCTGAAATGCTCAGGAAATGTCTTCAACACCATCGATTTGCACAAAACAAGCGTGTGCAACTGAACCATTTAGGTTCCTAATATTTGACATTTAACACCTCATACTGAGGACTATCTTTGACCCATCAGTGCTACATCTGAACCTGAAAGAAAAATGTTTATGTTTGTTATTAGACATATATATGCCTGTCTCCCTTCCCGGCTCTTGGAGACATATGTCTCTATTGTCAGCTCTGTTTCCTGTGTTTAACCCATGCTCTGTCTCCTCTGATTGTCCCTAATGGAGCTTGACAGTTGTAGAGTTAATCTAAGCTCTGGTCTCCAGGTTTTACCTCAGGAAACAATCGGTCTCCAGAGTGTTCCAGCTTCTTGCAAGCCTATATTCCCCCTGGGTCCTTTCTCAGCCCAGCTGGGGAGCCTTTCCCATTGTCTGCCAAATGGACACCAATTAAGTCAACTGTTCCCCAATTAGAATTTTGCAGAGTTCCTCTTGTTCTCTTGTACTCCGGCTCTCAAGCAAGGGTCTGTTTTTGGAATTAGTTACAGAAGGAGAAAAATAAATAAATAAATGGCAGCCTTTTCCTGTAACCCAATCCTCCAGGGCTTTTCCTGTCAGCCACTCACACAACTTGATCCTGGGATATATGGCAACTGCTTGGTAGCTCAGAGGTTTATCATCTGCATAATCCTTCCACCAGGCTGTTCTCAGGACAGGGACCAAAGCTGAGAGCCGTTGCTCACCCAGAAGGGGCACTGGAGGAGCTGGGAAGGGGGGGGGAACTCCTCTTTGTACCAAAAAAAAAAAAAAAAAAAAAAAAAGTGGGTTTGCTTTGAAGAGATGAAAGCCTGGTGTTTTGCTTTCTGGAGGAAATGCCCCTCCATTTGGACAGCCGACTTTAAGGCAGATGTGTTCTTGTGATGAAGGATTTTGCAGAGCGCGGCATTTCCAGGCAACGTTTAAGATGTCAATCAGTGGTGTTTGAAATCACTCAGGCTGTCACAGCTGGGTGACACTGGGGCTGAGTCGGGGAGTCTTTAGAGAATGGGGACGTTGTTGACATCAGAATGCACTTGTTTGTGAAACACAGTCAATCACAAATAATATCTTCCTCAAAGAATCCGATTTATTGTCATATATTTTTTAAGCATTTATGCGGCTTGTTCATTCGGTCTGCTCACAAAGAACAAAGAAAGGCGTGTGGTTTAGAGCCACACTTCTCAGACTGTTACATGCGCAGGGCCACCGGGGATCTTATTAAAATGCCGATTCTGGTTCAGGAGACCTGGAGAGGGCCGGAGACCCTGCACTTTTTGAGAGTTCCCAGGTGATGCTGAGGTTTCCTATCCCTCACCAGGGTCTGAGGAACAAGAGCTTAGATCAAAAAGTGAACTGATAGGTAATAAATTGATTAAGTTAACAGGTAAAAGGTATATCATTCTTACTAGATGGGGTCCACGAAAACAAAATAAAATTGAGACTTGAATGATGGGTTTAGATATGTTAGCCAAAACATCTTGTCAATCTGTGGTTAATTTTTCTTTCAGCAACACCAAATCATCACACTCATTCATTCGTTCATTTGACATTGTCTGTGTGACGTTCAGTTATGTGTTCAGATACCAAAGAAACAGACCGTATAGGTCTGGACCTTTGTTTCCAGATAAAACAAAGAAATGGAAGTTCAAGGTCTAGAGATGTATCAATTGCCACATAAACAACAATGCCTAGTAAAGGTAAGGGTTTAAAACAACCACAGGTTGGGGGTGGGGTAGCTACATGGTGGGTCCAGTCTCCCCGGGGCGCAAAGGTGACTCTGTGTGGTCTTGTCCACTTTAGACTCAGAACAGGCAGCATGACATTCTAACTGACATCAGGGACAGCCTAATGGCGTTCTGGAGAGGGAAGATCCCATACAGGGCCACGGATGAGGGAAAGCAGGGCCCTTGAGGGGATCAGCCCTTGAGGGGCCACCATGTAAAATGGCCCAAATGAAGAAAACAAGACACCAGAGGGTCAGAGAAGAACAGAATCCATGTGAGCCACGTTTTCAGAAGAAGGCTTCAGCTGTAAATGGCGAATGAGTCATTTATGATAATTACGTATTTATTACTTTGATTATGGAAGTTAAATAAATGTTTACTGAAATGAATTAGAAAATAATGAAAAGCAAAAAAAGAAATCTACAATCAAATTAATACATGAATAACTATTTTCAATGGCTCTTTATCTTGATAAAAGCAACATCATTTCAAAGAGTAAGATCTGAAACAAAAAAGCTAAAGGCCATACAGGAAATTATATGTTATGGGGAAAAGGGCCCTCTTAAAAGATGACAATATATCAATGATCTAGGTAGGTTTTAAATAATGTACTTTGCACTTACTGTGGGCTGCAAAAGGAATTCCTCAGCTTGTCACAAATCGCCCACAATCCCTCCAGATTTCACTCAACAGTCAGATAACAATAATGCGACAATTCCTACCTCCACATATTTTTCAGCTATGTGCCACAGCCTAAAAGAAAATACCAACTATGATCAAAATGAGGCTGACTCAATTTTCACTGAATTATATTTGTTTGGAAAGTGATCAATAAACCTCGTTTAGAAGGAAAATTGGCATCTACATTTGAAAGGGAGCATGGCTTGCCTGAAAAGCCATTTCTGTCTCTCCGTGCTTTCTTGCTTCAGAAAAAGAAAAAAAAAAAGTGAATGTATTGAAAGATTGTGAGAGTCAAACACCAGTCATTCACCGAGCTTTGAACATTAAGAAATGATGACGTCACAGTGTGACCTACACATCGTTGTTCATGTTCTCCTTCCTTTATGTTCGACGAATTTCTCAGCCTTTGCCTTCCTTCTTTGGCTCCTGCAGTCGCCTGTCACCCAAGGCTATATCCTGGGCAGTTTTCCAGGCTCGAGTCCCTTGCCATTCTTCTCTCTGGTTGTTATCCTAAGAAACTAGTGGCATAGCATGATTAAAATATCATTACTTTCTATGGGGAAAAGTAAGAGAATGCTTTTATTTAATTTTCCACTAATGAGGCCACCTGGAGAGGTGCCCAGAGGACCTGCAACTCCTGCTTTCAGATGATGGGAAAACATCCAGCTTGATGGGACGCTGCATCAAACTTCTGGAGATGTGTTGAGATGAACCTGTTATTTATCACTAGGGACCTCCTCCTACTATCTTAACTGACATCATCAGCAGAGGTGTAGAAATCAAGCCAGAGGGATAGAGGTGTAGAAATCAAGCCAGAGGGATAGAGAAAGAATATCCCTCTCCTGACCCAGAGCAGGCCAGCCTGAAGCATTTACAGGAAAGTTTGTTTTCAGGAAATGTACAGCCCAATTACACTCTCCCCAGAGACACGAATAGCTCAGATAGCACTCAGATAAGTATCCACAATTTTGGGAACTTCATTTAAAAAAAAAAACAAAAAAAAAACAAAAAAAAAAAACAGAACCAGCAGCTTTTGGAGGCTTGGCCTTCCCTAGTTAAAATAGTTCCTGGAGGGAGAGACAACCTTGCCTGGTGGTCTCAGGATCGAGGTTAGAATCAGGAGACTCGAAGTATTTTGACTCTGGCTTCCTCTCTCACTTGCTGGGTGGTCTGAGGAGTAAAATGAAGGCCAATCCCTGGAATTGATACAAAGGGACAAAATGGTACATCTCCCGTTCTTTTTGAATTGATTAATAGGTCTAATGAATGGGGTCAAAGCAATAATTACTGTCCAGCCTGAAGAGTAGAGGTGGGGTTTATGGGCAAGTCATTTGAGGTGTGTTCAAATCCTTTTGAGCAGAATCCTTCTTGTTTCATTTACTGGTACAGTTACCTAAGATTCTGAAAGCAGTGGGAACTCTTCATGGCCTCTGGTCATAGCACTCATGCTTTGGAAGGTAATTTTAGACAGATCGACGTGGTGACCTAACATTAGCTGATGTAATTAACTAATCTTTTAGAGTTTTAGGGTTTTAGAGAATGCTGTAGAGAAGGCATGGCATGTTTATCAGACCAGGTTTGATGAGATAGAGAGTCATAATCTGGATTGGAAGAAATGACAGAGACCTATTTCTGGGGAATACTATGGAGATGTAATACAATTTGAGGGCAAACCACATTTATTGAGCTCTTCTACCAACTGTAATATGTAAATTCTTGTACCTCTATCACTCTGTGGCTAAACAGGTAAGTTTTGATGATTTAGACAGTAAGGCCTGAAAGTCCAAACCACCTTACTTTGAACAGCAAGTGGAATTTATTGCTTTGTGCATCTAGAAAGTCCCAAGATGTGGGGAAGAGAAGTTTGATCCCAAGATCACCTCCATTTCCTGCAGAATCTCTGTACTGTGCCTCCTCTGCCCATTGGCTTGGCCCATAGGCCCTCAGCTTTCCTAATGGAAAAATGACTGCAGTTTCAGAATTCACATCTAGGCATGGCACCATCCAGAGAAAGGGGATTCTTTGACCTGTTCCTATGCAATGTCTTAGGCTTCCTTATAACTGGATTAGTGTCTCAGTGCTGAATTCATAGGATGTCAAGTTAGAAAAGATTACGTTGATTGTGTAGGGCTAATTTAGACTTGAATGGGGCTAAATTTTGAGTCAGTCCCACCCAACTGATGGCTGCTACCAGTGAGAAGGAGGTCCAGTGGATGCTGGGGGAGCCAACAGTGTCCTTTACAGAAAGAATGATCACTGCCTTCTAAAGGTAAATAAACTGTGTTGTGTGTGGTTAAATGATTTATTTCAGATCCCATAGTCATTTTGTGCTGAAGCCAATATTTTTTTTTTTTCTGAAGTCAATATTTTAATTCGCACTGAGGGTGGGATGATACAAAGACATCTTCATGACAAAGTAATTTTTTGAAATGCAAATATGACCATATTATTCCCATCACCAATCTTCAATGAGGAATCCCATGACCTTCAGGAGAGAACCCAAATGCCTTGGTTTGACTTTCCAGTAGCTTTGCCTGATTTCTGCCTTTCATCCCAGACTTACTTTATATTAAACCATTTGACATCCCCTATGCACTTTTTAAATTCTGCTTTCATGCCTACTCATCTGACAAGCCAGTATTATTTTAATGTGGCATTGGATCAATTTTCAAAGGGTGTGGCGATTATCCATTTGTTCATAGTATACAAACAGGATTAAATACAAGGTCTTTAGAGTCAACCAGGCTAGCCCTTGAACTGTTAACTCCCAGGCAGCACAAAGGACTTGCCCAAACATCCCGATTAGAAACCTGATGACACTTCAGCCAGCCTTGCACTTGTACTAGTCCACGCCCTTAAGGGGAGCCACACTGAATCTTTGCTCACAAAACCCTATGCTGCCAAACCACAGAATGTACATTGTCTCAAGCAACTTTGCCAACCCATTTTCAGGAAGTCTCCATTGACCACCCTCTTCTGTAATTTTCCATTTCTGTATTGCCTACCTCACCCCTTTTTTGTCTTCCTTTTATCACCTCCCCATAATCCATTTTAGTTCCCTGACTATTCTTCCTTTAAAAAAATTATCTTTGTCCAACTTGAAATTGAGTTCAGTTTCTACTGGAGTCTCTCTCCCTTCTTGCAGCAGTCCAAACAAAATCTGTCTTGACACCTTTACCAGGTGACCAGGGAAGTTTCTTTTTAACAATGGTTAATTGCCTGCTACTTACTAGTTAAGTGGTTGTTAAGTGGTCATTAAGTGGTCCTTAACCAATTAACTTTCCTAAGCCTTCATTTTTGTCCATTCATAAAATGAGAGTAATGAAGCTTACCTCACAAAGATATGTACATTTAGTACAGACACTGGTGCTTAGCAAGCCCATAATAAATAGCAGTGATTAATATTATCTTTCCATGTCCTAGGAGATCGTAACTCTGAAGGTCAGGACTGTATCTTCATTGACCTTGTTTCCCCACTCCTGAGTTTCACGCCTGACAAGGCATCCAGAGTGTCTTCACTGCTCTCTCTAAGTTTTATGTGTCCAAACCATACTCCAAGTTTTCTCCCAAACGTTCTTAAGTCTTTCTTTCTTGCTTGTTCATCTGCCTTTCTCAGCCCTTCCTTTCAACTCTATGGTAGCTAAGTGGTGACCTCAAATTTCATTGGCAGAGACCTAGCTATAAGTCATTCTTCTCCCTGGGGTACTTTGATGATCTGAGAGCATTCCATAAAGGTTTTATACCCTTTTAATTTTTAAGATTTCTACATTTATTTCAGAGAAAAAAGAGAGTGAGAGTGAATGGGGAAGGGACAGACTGAGAGGGAGAGGGAGAGAGAGAGAATTTCAAGCAGACTCTGCACCAACTACTGAGTGCAATGCAGGACTTGATCCTATGACCCCAAAATCATGATTTGGCCTGAGCCGAAACCAAGAGTTAGTCACTTAACCAACTTAGCCACCCAGGCACCCTTTATATCCTTTATTTGACCTTTGTCTTGGCAATTTTTAATCAACTGAATAGCATACCTGACATTCATTCCTCAAAGCCTTATTAACCCTATTTCTAGAAGCCCTTCTATTGTCTAGCCTCACAAGGCCCAGAATATCTGAAATCAACCTGTTTCTTTACAACCTGCCTGCAAACTTACAACTTTCTTCTTTGAGCTCATCTTGTTCTTTTAACATCTTACCAAACTCAATGAATGGCAACCACATATTCCATTTTTCAGTTTTTTTCTCTTCTTTCAGTAGAAGGAATCTATCTTCCAAATGAACCCAGGTGGTAGTTGTCTCATGTTGTTTATCTTTGCTTGGTGAACACCTCCATATTTCTAGCATACTGTAGTCATTTCCTCCCCACTATGGCCCCACTGCTAAACCAATGGCATGCATTCTTTACTTTTGTTATGATAAAGTCTTACTTCGGATATCAATTCCTACACTTACTCAGACAAGAAAGACTACTTTGTGGTAATAAAACCCAAATTTCGGTGACTTGTCACACAAAAGATATTTTTTGTTTTTGTTTTTGTTTTTGTTTTTGTTTTCCTTCCTCAAAACCCCTAACTCAAGTTATTTCCATCTGGTATGTACAGTTTCTGGGATTCACATTTTTCTGGGTCTCTGGTAGAAGAAGGAGCATAAAGAATTCATGTCCTCACTTAGAAACCTTGAAATAGAAAAGATGCTGGTCATGTTGCCTCACAAACTATTGGCCAGAGTTTAGTGGCCTTGACATGAAGAGTCTGGAGAAATGTAGAGAGCAAATGGATTATCCATACTGAGCACTTCTGCTTTGCCCCCTCTCCCTCTCTATTTTATTCCCATTCTCCCAGATTCTGAGTTGAGAGAGCATTCCATCTCTTCATATATCTTTATCTTTGGACATTTAGAAGAACAAGAGAGCACTAGAGGTAATCATCCCATGGAGGAAAAAAGTGTCTCAAGTTTCCAATGTGGCAGGGAAGAATTGCAGGAGAGCTATTATTAGGAGTGTAACATCACTACATTTAACTGAAGTGGGTTATTCCTGTAGAGTACAGTCTATGTCCCTGAGGAGGTATTTTGGGGGAGGACGGAGATTATGTGTGGTTTTGTTTATTCTGCTTTTGCTTTTGAATAGTAATACCTACATTAGCCCAATCCTGGAAATCCCAATTTAGTAATCTGAGGTGAGGCCAGGATTCCAACAGATTTCTGGGTAGTTTGGAAGATGATTAGCTAAGTTGAGGGACCACTAGACACAAGTCAAGCAGGAAAGTGAGACGTTCCACTAGGGACCCAGTGTAAAGGGTAAGAGGTTGAAATGCTTGCTAAAAAGTAACAGTATTTAAAGAGGTTGAGGATACAATGCTAAGTCAATGGGAAGGTCTAGTCAGCTACAGTAGAAGAAAAGGTAGCAGGAAGAAGAGATTGTGAGATGCACACCCCTAGAGGCCTACTTTCTCCATTCACCATCCATTTACTTAGTTAACACTTACTTAATAGCTCTGGTCATCAGCCAGAGACTCTGCCAGGTACCAGAGCCACAGTGGCCATGGAGAAAGCAGCCATGGCCACTGTCCTCACTCCCACACACCCAGCCAGTGGACATAGAGGATAAGAGCCAAGTATGATGATGTAGCGGTGGTAACAGAAGAGCACAGAAGGGGCTTGAGTCTATCAGGGAAGTCTCCTGGAAGGAAGAGGGTAATTTTCAGAGCTAAAAGTGTGAATTGAGTAACAGGGGCCACGCTCTTGGATTTTTCTTCAATGAATGAGGTATGCAACAAAACAAAACAAAACAAAAAAACAGAACTGAATTTAGGTCTCTTTGCCCACAGAATGCTGGAAGAAACACACATGTAAAGGCAGACAGTCCTGGAGGTAACATCACTTCCCACATTAGCTGTGGGACCTGAACGTGTTTCCTATCTGGCCTCTCCTTCTTCAATGATGCAATGAGCCTTTTAACACCTGAGAGCATACTAGGTCATTCTTGAGGACTGAATGAGATCACCTGACTAGAGCAATGAACCCTGGGTCCGGCTTAATGATTTTTCTCTTCCTTCCTTCTCTACTGTTTATCACCTTCCAAGTAAGAAAGGAATAATAATACTGAGAGAAATAATAATAATCATAATAGATAACACTACTACTAGTAGTTTAAATATATCATATATATATATAAAACTATATATATAAAATTCATACCATACTCTTACACATCTGATCATCTGACATCACCATTGCTTGTTCTGGGCTCGATCCCAGAACCCTGAGATCATGACCTGAGCCGAAGGCAGAGGCTTAACCCACTGAGCCACCCAGGTGCCCCTTGATTTGATATTCTTACATTTTGAGGAGTTTATTTGTGTTTTAAAATAAACATTCTTTTCTAATAGTAGTAAAGAAGAGGTCTAATTGAAATCCAGCTGGATTCAAGAAGGCCCTTCAGTCCCCTAATGCTTCGTTAATCAGCTGATCGTTGGCACAGAGAATCGACAGTACTTTTACACAGTGTAACCTCATCGGCTCTGGTCATTGAGCCAAGGCCCACCCAGTCATGCACCAGTGCTGCTGTATCATAATATTCCCAGTAGCAGGAAGAAGCAGCTTGAGCACGGGTGTTTCCGTGGGGTCCAAGGAGCTCTTACGACACCTGGTCTTCTAGGTCCAGAGAGGTTTCCCTGGTACAACCAGTAGTCTTGGGTACACCCAGAACATAGATCCCCTGCCAATCGCTCATAAGCCCTCAACAGTGGAGATTTAATGTTTTTAATCTGTGGGCAGTTCTCAAATAAGACCCTTCCCACCCACCTTTTTGGAACTCTTCTTCGGATGTGAGGGGAAGCAGCAAACGTTAGACCACTGTGGAACCTCGCTGAGTCAAGGGCAGAGGAATTCCGCAGGGTCTAGAGCCTGGACCCAGGATCCAGACTTCCGCGTACAGAGGACTCCCAAAGCCACCACATGGCCCCTCTGTGCCTCAGCCTTTCAGTTTGTCAAACTGAAAGTAAACTGTGTAGCGTTATTGAGAGGATTGAATGATCTGATACATATTGCTTATTTAAAATACTGTCTAATACATGTTTTGTTGTTATTAAAACCTATACTCTTGAGCTGTTTCACTGGTTCTGAGGAATATACAGAACACACCAGAGGTAACTTTGATTGGCTGTATGGACCTCAAGTTAAGTAAAGTTTTAGGGGATCCCAGGATTGTAAACTCATTAAACAAATGGGAAATAAACATTTTTGTTTTCTGTGCTAATTCCCTCTCATAGATAAGTGCTTTACATGCACAATCACCTACAACCTTCCTGACCACCTACAAAGTTGGTATAATTAATCTCTTAATTTACTAAGATGCCTTTCTCTAGAGAGTATGATGACCCTATTGGGCTAATGGCTTTAATACTCATCTCACTTAGTAAAATACAGGATATCTAATTAAATTTGAATTTTGGGTTTAAAGAAATGGCATTTTAGTTTAAGTAGATCCCAAATATTACAAAGGACGTATTTATCCTAAAATGTTATTTATTTGTTTACCTGAAATTCAAACTTAACTAGGTGTCTTGTGTTTACATTGGCTACATTTGGAACTCTAACTGCAGGGAAGTATTTTCTAGGTGCCAAGCACTGAGCTTAGCCATATATACATTTTCTTACATTTAGATCATACAACAAGAAGCAAGCCACAGAAAAGGACAATTATAAATCAATTTATACAACTTCACCAGTTTGTCTGATCTTCTACCCAGTATGCCGATTGCCAACATCACTTTTGGCACTGGAACATTCTGTCATATTGCAATAGATTTTCTACATAATTAGCCTTCAGCTGTGCTGGGGAGACTCTCTAATGATGAGTTATAGGCATGACTTAAAAAAAAAAAAAAAAAAAAAAATCCCACCACTCCTGCACACCCTTAGAATTAACTGGTTCAGTCTTAAATGCCTGCATGGTGCCTTTTTAGGATAAGGTGTAACCATACATTTTTAGTGACAATAAGTATTTCTAGGTTAGGAAAGTTAAACTCCAATTATCCATAAGCGGGGAGGAGGGTCAGCTAAGAGCAGTGTGAGGGCCGTAGCTTTTTGGTTCTTATTTTCAGACTAATGCTGTGTTTTCAATTGACTGAGTCATGTTTACCTCTCTCTTTGGGAGCCTGCTTACATTTTTGTCCTCGAAGCATGAGAAGGAGTCCTCAGATGAATAAGAAGGAAGACGTTTAGGGGCTCCAGTGGATATTATAGTTATTTTATCTTTTATTTGGTAACTTAGATTAAACTGAGTATTGCTTTTCTATCACAACTGGCTTCCTTATGAAACTGGTTTCTGCGTGTAAATCAGTGTGTGAAAACCTGCCTTCTAAAGCAGAGGTTATAGGAAATCTAGTATCCCAGTCTGCTGTCTCTTTTTGACAAGACACACTGTTCAGAAGCCAAACACATCTCCTCTGAGCACTTGTTGATGGAAACTAATGGAAGCTTGCTTTGTTAATAGCTCAAGAAACGTGAAGTTCACCATGTTTCACGAATATTAATAAATACAGGGCTATGAGCTGTCAGTCTAATCTGTAGGAACAGAACCTTTGATTGACCAAAAGGCCTGTGGCTTTAGGTTCACTTTTTTTGTGTCAGACCCCTCTACGCTGAGCACGGAAAGTTATTCTGATCAGTAGCTGAGGTTGCAAGTGACCACGTGCTTTGGGCCTGTGTGTACTGTTGTGGTGGGCCTCTCCCTCTGCCAGTAGGGGCTGCAAATGCCTTGTTCCCAGCAAAGACAGGGCCCTCTGGGGGCAAAGAAATGTTTTCTAAAGTGATATTGTTTGGGAGGGCTCAAATGTTAAGGTCTGTGTCTTCACTGTCATTTCTGGAAAAAGTTCACTCTGACCTCCCTGAAGTGAGAGGTCTAAGTTTGGAGGGAAATTTGACAAAGCTGTCATTTGAGGGAATGGATGAGAGTGTGTCCATTTCACTGGTGGTACCAAGAAACTGATTTCCTTGTATTAAGTGCACTTCATGTATTTCTAATAAGATGACTTTCCAGAAAGTGAAATTTGTTAATGTTCTGGCTTTTAAATGGTGAAATATAAATAAATTTCCGAATTTATCCAAAAAAAAAAAAAAAATCACTAAAGAGTGCTTGGGTGGCTCAGTTGGTTGGGTGACTGCCCTCATCTCACGTCATCTCCTAGAGTCCCAGGTTCGAGTCCTGCACTGGGCTCCCAGCTCCATGGGGAGTCTGCTTCTCCCTCTGACATTCTCCCCTCTCATGCCCTCTCTCACTCTCATTCTCAAATAAAAATAAAGAAAATCTAAAGAAAAAAATCACTAAAAACAAATAGAAGCCATTTGAAGGAAGGAAAAGAGCTTTGAATTTAAACACGCATGGATTTGATTTCAGGGTCTACCAAGGGCTGCCTCTAAGAGCCTTGTTTGCATCATCAGTTAATGAACATTGTCTTTGAAGGGGTTCTGAAGGATTAAATTCAGAAGTCTGTGTGAAAGCTCAGCTTAGTGCAGCATGTGTTGAGGGCATCAAGTGTCTGCTTTCCACTTTCTCTTCCCATTCTTCATTCTTATTTAACTGCTAATTTTTAGACAGGGTAGCGGGGCAGAGGGGAGGGAGAGGGAGAACCCTATGCAAGCTCCGTGCCCAGCATGGAGCCCAAGAATGGAGAGTTGGGGTGTGTGTGTGTGTGTGTGTGTGTGTTCAATCAGGACTCTGAGATCATGACCTGAGCTGAAATCAAGAGTCAGGGGCACCTGGGTGACTCAGTTGGTTAAGTGTCTGCCTTTGGCTCAGGTCATGGTCAGGCTCCCTGCTCAGCTGGGAGTCTGTTACTTCCTTTCTATCTACATCCCCCTACCACCACCCATGCTCACGCTCTCTCTCTCTCTCTCTCTCACTCGAGCACTCTCTCAAATAAATGAATAAAATCTTTTTTTTTTTGCTTTTAATATTTTCTTTTTTTTAATTTATTTTTTATTTTCAGCATAACTATTCATTATTTTTTGCACCATACCCAGTGCTCCATGCAATCCATGCCCTCTATAATACCCACCACCTGGTACCCCGACCTCTAACCCCCCGCCCCTTCAAACCCCTCAGATTGTTTTTCAGAGTCCATAGTCTCTCATGGTTCACCTCCCCTTCCAAGTTCCCTGAACTCCCTTCTCCTCTCTATCTCCCCATGTCCTCCATGCTATTTGTTATGCTCCACAAATAAGTGAAACCATATGATAATTGACTCTCTCTGCTTGACTTATTTCAATCAGCATAATCTCTTCCAGTCCCATCCATGTTGCTACAAAAGTTGGGTATTCATCCTTTCTGATGGAAGCATAATACTCCATAGTGTATATGGACCACATCTTCCTTATCCATTCGTCGATTGAAGGGCATCTTGGTTCTTTCCACAGTTTGGCGACCGTGGCCATTGCTGCTATAAACATTGGGGTACCGATGGCCCTTCTTTTCACTACATCTGTATCTTTGCGGTAAATACCCAGTAGTGCAATTGCAGGGTCATAGGGAAGTTTTATTTTTAATTTCTTGAGGAATCTCCACACTGTTCTCCAAAGAGGCTGCATCAACTTGCATTCCCACAACAGTGGAAGAGGGTTCCCCTTTCTCCACATCCCCTCCAAAACATGTTGTTTCCTGTCTTGCTAATTTTGGCCATTCTAAGTGGTGTAAGGTGATATCTCAATGTGGTTTTGATTTGAATCTCCCTGATGGCTAGTGATGATGAACATTTTTTCATGTGCCTGATAGTCATTTGTATGTCTTCATTGGAGAAGTGTCTGTCCATATCTTCTGCCCATTTTTTGATATGATTGTCTGTTTTGTTTGTGTTGAGTTTAAGGAGTTCCTTATAGATCCTGGATATCAGCCTTCTGTCTGTACGGTCATTTGCAAATGAATAAAATCTTAAAAAAAAAAAAAAGAAAAAAGAAAAAAAAATGAAATCAAGAGTCAGATGCTTAACCTGCTGAACCACCCAGGCAGTCACTTTCCATTCTCTAATAGGATGTTACAAGTATAAAGATGTTAAATTCTTCACCTAAGCCAACATCTCCACAGAAAAACCATTTGCAGTGTTCCCTACAATGAGGCATGCATCAATACCCAGAAATTGAGAGATCTGATGAGGACTCCACAGTGGGGCCAACATTTCATCAGCGGGAGGGGATGAGGGTGGTTTTCAGAAGAGGCTCCCCTTTCATTTGGTATAACCTGTTGTGTCCACGGGAAGTTTTCTATGGGGTGCAAAAAGCAAGAGAGCCAGAGGACAGAATTTTTATCTGGGTGTCTGAAGGAGGATAGACACAAAATATGCAGACACTGAAGCCATGTTTCAAGGAAATAGTGAAATTCAGGCTATGTGCTTATGAGATCTGAAAAATGGTGTGCCCACTTCTGGACAAACTGGCTGGTAAGAGGAGCAGGATCTCTGTGTGTTACTTACAGAATCCATTGCTGTAGCAAAGGATGGTTTGGTGGTGAAATTTGCATAAAAATAACAAGTAGTCCTAGGGTCCCCCAACCAAACCTTCCAGTGGAGCCACCATGCTGGGCTAGCCATACTGGGCAGGCAGGAAGAAAGTCAGCTCTGGTTATGCTCACATTTGTTTATCCAGAGCCGGTTCGTATGGTACCCCCCCAACCCCTTCTGGAGAGCCATTCTCGTTTTCTAAGACTAGGAACCATGCCGCACACATATCAGCATATGCCCTCTTTTACCTAAGGGCGGCATGAAGGAAATGAATCTGAACTTCAGTTTACCTCTCCTCTGCAGCAGGTTCAAAGGCTAAATTCCATTTTTCTACCTTAGGCAGGCTTTGTAGTATCTGCAGCATAATATGAAATTTGCTTGTGAAATAAAGACAAACACGGGCTTGACAGAAATGGCATAAATAATCAATCCTTCGTATATTTATATAGAAGCCAGGTGCAGCTTATGGATGATTGCTGCATACTTTATTTCTTTGCTTTTCCAAGAAATTCTGATAGACGGAGTGGGGCAGTCTGACATCATGGGAGAATGTCCCTCCCATATTTCTTGAAAAATAATCAAGCCTAAACCAGGTCTGGTTAATGTGGAAGGAAAACAGAATGGGAATCTATGAAGCATCATCTTCAGAGTGAGTAACAATAGGCATTTTATATTTTATAATCATCTTTCAATCAGTTTCTCAAACTTTTATTTTTTTTTTCAGTTTCTCAAACTTCTTAATGTGTGCATATTGCATTAGAGTTTCATGATGAAAACAACAAAAAAAAAAGTCTTGTTCTTTCTTCCAAGGAATTGGAAACATTTTATGGGATGAACTTATTGGTGAGGTTTCCAGCCTCACTATGCAATCCCCAGACACCAAAATAACTTGGGACCTATTCAAATATTCTCAGCAACACATGAGATATGCCAAGTTCCGCAGAGAACGGTGAGGACTGCATGTTTGTTGAATACACATCTTCACAGCAATATGGTATTCCACTTATTAATTCTGTTTGCCACAGATGGCTTCATTATGTGTATTTAATTTTAGTGCTTAAGTAAACATACACTAAGGGTGTGTAAGAAAAACTCAAGATCTCCTTAAACAAAAAGCAAAGACTTGGGCGCCTGGGTGGCTCAGTGGGTTAAGCCGCTGCCTTCGGCTCAGGTCATGATCTCAGGGTCCTGGGATCGAGTCCCACATCGGGCTCTCTGCTCGGCAGGGAGCCTGCTTCCTTCTCTCTCTCTCTGCCTGCCTCTCAGTGTACTTGTAATTTCTCTCTGTCAAATAAATAAATAAAATCTTTAAAAAAAAAAAAAAAAAAAAAAAAAAAAAAAAAAAAAAGCAAAGACTTTGTGATGGTGTAGAGGAACTTGCTGGGAGCAAATGTATTCCAAAGCGGTTTTGGGGAAATCGCTTCAAAGGCTTGGAGATGGTGTGTCTCCTTATTTGTGATGAGGTGGAGAGCTGGAGGTGGGGGGAAGTGAGACACTAATCAATGAGGCCGTAATTTGCAACAGCCGTTACCGTGATCTTATTTTTCGCGCAATGATTGCCACATGTGGACCGTGCTGATGTCCAAACACATGGGAGCACTTCTCTTTCCCTAAGACAAATGAAGATTTTCCCTTTGTTTGGTAATCTTGTCAAGATTTATCACTTAGTCATGTGCCATATATTAGGGTGTTTATAAAATTTGGCTTTCTGCACTCTGGTTATGCAGTTTTATGATTTCAACAACATGGCAGTGATGAAACCAATGTTTTCTGGATTCAGATTTATCTCCAGTCTCAGAGTGGACTGTGGGCAGCACTTGAGTGGTTAAAAGCAAGAGAGCAAGGAATCCCTGCCTGAGTACACAGAAGCCTCAAGAACATTCCCCGGCTCCTCTCCCCTGCATCCTGGAATATGATGGTGCAGTAGGATAATCTTGTGCAATCCCCTTTGACTGGAAGAGGTCATGGTAGTCAAGTCTTCCTGCTTTTCATTGCAAAGTGAGCCAAAATGCAACTTCAGAATGAGACAGAATTGAATGGAATATTGAACTTCTTCATGTGAGATGCACAGGTGAAAGTCAGAGATGTTTCTGAGGAGAAAGTGAAAACAGGTCAAAGGCAAGCTCAGGGATAGTACACCTGTTAAATCTATGGGCAAAATAAAATATTTCAGAAAAACACAAATCTTGCCTCTATTTCAAAGGTCACCTCACAGAACAGAAAAACTCCTACTGTTTGGGCCAGAAACCAAGCTAATCTGAGTCCCCTGACTTATCCAAAACATGTTCAACCCACAAAAACTGTGTTTTTTAGAAGCACATTTAAAAAGACATTAAAATGCAATCATTCGTTGTGGAGATACTGATTTACAGTTTAGGCTTAAGATTTAGGAAGCTCAAACCAGCCGGAGGAAGAGCAGGGTTTTTGCTTTCAGCTGCACAGGGAAGCACAATGTTCATAGAAAAGAGAATATCCTGGAAATCTATTTGGTGTCCGGTAGACTTTCCCTCCCTGGATCATCCTGGAAATGTTTAATTTCATAGACATTCGATAGATTTTTCTTTTACCTTAAGGAAAGTGAGGAAAGTTTTGCAGAATGGGGGAAAGAGTACTGTAATATATTGTGGGATAATAATTTTGAGGGTGAACATTTTTTTTTTTCCTCAACCAGGCTAACATCCACAAAGGCAGAGGAATCTTTATATCATATATCTCCTTATTGTAGTGCAAGACATATGGTTGATACTTTTTAATTATTTATTGGTGGAATAAATATATTGATTTTGTTAAACACTGTAATTCCCATTATTTAACATAGTACCTGGAATAAAGTAGGAGCTCAGTATCTCTGTTGGATGGATGAATGACTGATAGTCCTCAGGCCAGGGCAGAAGTGTCATGGCGCATTGGAAACCCAGATGATGGGTGCATCTGAACAGTTAGGAGCATGCCTGCGGAAACATCTAGATTCTCATCCAAAAGGCACTCTGTTACTGAGACCAAAATTTCCTCGAGAAGACAAAGTATGTATCATATGATAACTCCCTGGCTGTAATTGGTGCCCATTGAAATTAATGGTTCAGTCCTGGACACTTGTTTTATTTTAAAGCATCAGATGCAAAGTCTACAGAGGGCTCAGTGTTAATGGCAAATAGAAAGTATCTGTGGCAGCTGAAACATCCTTTGGAGACTCAGTCTCAAAGATCTGGTTTTACCCTATCAATGTCTTTCTTGCCTAGATAATAATTACCTGAGAAATGTGGCCCAAGGGAATGGGCACTTTGGTAAGTTTCTCCGTAACTTCAGAAAAATTCTAAGAATTCTGTGCTTATTGGAAGCTTAATAAGTGGTTCCAGCTTTGGAAAGTAGCACTTCCCATTACTTTATTAAGAAAAAAAAAAAAAAAGTCAGTTTGAAAAATGGAATTGAAAAACCAAAGCAAAGGAATAAGATACAAAAATATGACTCCATGCTGGAACCATTTAATGCAATGAGGTCAAGGATTTGGGGACAATGGATGGTAATGGATTATTCTTAAATATTTGAAAAATTTATTTTCTTTACTAAAGAGAAATTTAATTTTCTTATGTATGCATGACTATGATGTCAGAAGAAATATCCTCAGGCTGGTGGAGGTGGAAATCATTAATTTCTGGGGACAGTTGTTTTTCCACTAAAAGGCTTAAGATGATACAGTAGAAATGGATGGAGCTAAAATGAAAATGCATGTTTTTAATTTAATTTAATTTGTTATTATTTTTTTAACTTCCAACCTACATCTATTCTCTCTCTCTCTCTCTTTTTTCTTCAATTTTCAGAAGCTGAATACACAGATACTCAATAGATAGACAAAGGCTGCATTGAGGAGAGCTTAAGCACCTGCCCTTCTTTTTTGAGGCATTTCCACAATTTATGGGTGTCTCCGATGATAATGGGACATTCTTGTTCAGGAGGTAAAAGTCCTCTTGTTCTAAAGGAGATGTGGGTGTATTTGTAGATTTCCACTCCCACTGAAAGGACAGGAGAAAATGATGAGAACCGCTCCCTGGACCCCCCCCCCCCGCCATATTGCAGAAACAATGGTAACAACAACAACAACAACAGCGATGACTTGTTCTGTTGGTTTTTCTAATCAGAGGTGTGCTTTACCAAAGTTTGGGGCAAGGATGTGATAGTGAAGACAAAGAATTCAGCCCTTCCTTTGGATCCTACAAGAATAATAAATATTTCTCTCTTCTTGTGAACCCAGGAGGCATCATAAATAAATGCACGTTTAAACTGTTATACAACAACAAACAAACAAGCCACAAAAGCCCACTACCACCCTAACATTGTCCTTCAAGACACTGGCAGTTTTTTCCTTAGTGTCTACAACATCAATTCAAGAGACTTCTGTGGGTCTTTTTTTTTTTTTAATGTTTTGATATATTTTATTTCAGATTTTTTTCCTCTGTGCTCAACATGTGAAGCATCAAGTTAAAATTAAATCAATCCTTTTTTTAAATTGAGATATAATTGACACAGTTGCCGACCACAATAGTCTAGGGAACATGCATAAAGTGAATCTGATTAAAAAGTTTCCTAAGTTCTTCTTTTTTGAGCTTTATCGATGCAGAGGTTCTATTTTTATCTTTCCAGATACATAGTTTTCGCACATTCGAATTTTGTCGCAAAGAATCAAAACCCTCACATTATGTTTCCCGGACAATTTGCCTTTTTGTTTCTTAAATTCAAAATAGCCATATAAAATCTCCATGGAAGCCATAAAGATGTCCCTCTTTGGTTTATCCCCTTTTGGGAGGGTATGCTTTTGTGCATACAGTTGGGGGCAGAGGATGGATGGAGCAAAACGCCAAAACTATCTTTTATCAGACAAAGAATGTAAAGAAGTCCAAGCAACATCCCAGGACAAAAGCCTGACCTCTCCGGCCTCTGGGGCCTGAGGCCTAGACAATCCCCCAGCCTGCGATCTTTCCTGAGAACCGCTGGAGGGAAGATCTGAGAAAAGACAGATATTGCGTCTTTCAGGAGCAAAGTCTGAGGTCTGAGCATCTAACAGGGTCTGGCTGTATAAAGAACAAGGTCCAGAGCTCCTTCTCAGGGTAACAGAATAAAGGCAAAAGTCAGCTGTACAGATCTCAATTCTTTAAAATTTAAAAGCTAATTTTGTGTCTTTTAGTCAATTTCCTGCACAGGAAGGAAGAATTTATTAACTGCCTTCTGATATTAAATGGAGTGCTAATGGGTAAGTACAACAATTCAACAGGTGCCAAATTGGGTACAGAGAGGCATTATATCAATTTTAATCATAACGTCTTGCAAATGGATTTGCAGAGCGATAGCTTCTCTCCTCCTCCCCCGACCCTGGCCCACTGCCTCTATTTTGGGAACCTCTCTCTCTCCCCCCAATAATGAAATGGCTGTTAGAACTTAGTCCAGAAAACAGAACACTAGATGGTTTCATTTAAGAAATCCTCCTATGGAAATGGGACTGTACAGTTCAAAGTAACAGGGAGGAAGCAAGAACAATGGTTCTGCTTTTTAAAAATTCACACGGACCAATGCAGTCGAGGGTTTGAATCGGGCGTGGAGAAAATTCTGATTCAGAACCCAAGACGGTAGCTGAACCAGGAGTGTTTATATAAAATACACTCACATGCCCTTAATACAAGAACGCATTAAGACATGACTTCTCCATGACAGAACGATGAATGTTCCCTGCTTTAAGGACTCCATTCTGCTTTGTTCTTCACCTTTTCTGGAGAAATTCCACCTGATTCAGTCGTCCATAACAACCAACTGCATAAAGCCGTGAGTCCCTTACGTTTATGACCAAAAAAAAAAAAAAAAAAAGGCCAATAATTAGGGCCTCCTCGCCAAGCTTATTTAGGCTATGGTGTCCGCTTACCTGGAGCAAGCGTCACTTCGAAGAATAAAAGAGAGATTTCTTCTAGAATGAATTTTGTCTAAAACCAAACAGCAGGGGCAGCATCATTTATTATTTCTGCAGAGGGAGTTTTTCACCGAGCCCCCCACCCCGCACCCCTGCTCTTGGTCATTTTTCTGTCCAAGCCACTCCACTTCATCTTCTCCTTCCAAATGGAAAGCAAGATGACCTCTGATGGGGATCACTACAGCTCTGATTAATTCCCTTTCTTCCAGAGTTCTGGTGGGAAGAGAGCGAGAAAACTTTTATTCTTTTTGGTTGTTGTTGTCCCAAATTTCT
Source organism: Mustela lutreola (assembly GCF_030435805.1). Lineage (NCBI taxonomy): Eukaryota > Metazoa > Chordata > Mammalia > Carnivora > Mustelidae > Mustela > Mustela lutreola. Next base: position 20,649,409 of record NC_081296.1, on the reverse strand, counting down.
TTGAGTATTAGGATTTACCTCAACTTCCCTTTTGAATGGTCGGCCCTTTTCCCCTTTCATTTATTTGAAAGAACAAGAAAAGGTAAAGAGAGCAATTGCAAGAGAAATTTCATGATTGAGTAAAATTGAAATCTTCAGCATGATCCCAGAAAAATTTGGAGGAACAGAGAATTAGGACATTTTACAACTTTGGAAAAAATGAAGAATGTGAAAATTAAAGAAATAAAGACCTACCACGATAATGTTCACACCTTCTTGATGGAAGTCATCGTGTAGAGACAGAGAAGCTCGTGATGCGGTAGGACGGAAGGGTGGGGAGGTTTTTAGATCATACCATGAATCCCTGAAGACCTGAAGTTCTAGTTTAAAATTCTTCCTCAGACAATCGTATTGCATAATCACAAACACTAAAGATGGAAAGCATTTTCAAAAATCTTTCATGGTTACACACATCGACTCGCAGGAAATGACACACGATTTTGTCAGGAGACAGGCAGACAGGATGCCATGAGCCCAGGAAACAGGCTGTCACAGACATCCCTTTTCTCGCACAGTATCAGGGATCTTTAAATGGTGTTAGGTTTGGGACTCTGGTTCAGCATGCAATTTTAGCCCCTCAGTGAAAATTTCCCCTTGTTACAGAGAACAATAAGCTAAATTCTAGAAGTCAAGGTTCTGGAATTAAAATTAATTTGAAGAGCTACTAATTGGTACTAAAGATACGAAGCTCTCATTCCAGTTCTAAATATCTGGCTGCCTTATTAATTAAAAATAGGCTTTTACAAAAGAATTTTGAAATTCTTTGCCAGTGTATCTTCCATCATGATATTTTTGGTAGGATTTTCTAAACAATTGTTTAAGTGAATTAATTAGAACCTACCTAATGTCATATCCTCACTGTGGACTTGTTCTTTTACCACCTAAAAAACACCAAGTTTTAAACACTGAAACACAAAGGAAAAGGCACAGCACAAAATAAACACACATGTAAAACTTCTGTTAGTCCCCAGTTAGAAAACATTTAAGAGACATTTTCGAATTTCTAACCAACCAAAGTGAAAAGTAGTAAGTTTACAATGGAAATAAATTCAAGCAAGGAGGAGGCATTTCAGAAGTAAAAGCAGTGGGGTATAAATTACATGCACACACACAGACATTGCCACACAGATGTAAATAATCTTGCTTTAAATAGACCATAAAGTTTAAATTACTTTCCACAACAACAATATAAAGCTAGGGGGAAAAAAGCTAACCTTGGTTAAAATAATATTGTGAACTTCTAAAGAAAAACCTCCAAAAGAAGTAGTTGATAATTTAATGATTGCCTTGGGTTTTCATATAAATGTCACTTCCGTCATTAAAAGTATCGTTGCTTCGGATTTCCCAGAGCTCAGAAGCTAAAGTTGACTCTTACCATTCATCTGCATGTATCTCCAATTGTTATTTATATGATATAAAATTGCTCTAAGACTTTTACTGAAGACAGAAAAAATATCGGTGTGTAGGACCCAATGGAGTTCCCATGAGTCTACTGAAGTTTGATCAAGAGAGATTATAAGAAATGTAAATCCCTAATGACTTTTTACAGGATTGAGATACTCAGCTCTAGAATATAGTGAACAATTACATTAAAAATCTTTCAAAAATACAAAGGCAATATGTAATCATGTGAGAAAAAAATAGAAAGTTCAAAAAAATGAAAGAAAGGAAGAGAAGGGGGAAAAAATGGTAGGATTCAATTTTGTTTCTCCCCAGTTTGTATGCATGTGAGAATGAGCTCCTTACACACAACGCATATACACAGAAATGTGAAACCACCTTATTTATATTGTTTTACAATAGTATATTTATATTTATTTATATTAATATTTATATTGTTTTACAACAATAATGTTGTAACATGGATAACTCTTCATTGCCACTGAGTAGACTTTTTGACCAAAATATATTTTTATGTGTGGATATTTTACCACATGGTTTTATGTTTTCTTCAAATCAGTTAATATTTCTATAAATCTAGGCTGCTTTCAGACTTTTGCTACTAAAAATGCTATTGTAATGGCTACTGATGTTTTAGTGGATTTCCCTAATTTTTTTTCCCCACAGGATAAATTCTAAGAAGTGAAATTTCTAGATTCAAGGCTATTGTCCTCCAGAAGGCCTACATCACTTTGTACCAGCACAATGTATCACTCACTACACTAAATAATGCCAATCTCAGAAAGTGAAACCTGTAACAAATTATCTTAATTCACATTATTTTTACCTGTAAAATTTTATTTCTACTCATGAATGTGCTGACCAATTTTTCTGTCAAGGTGCAGGTCATTTTCTTACTGGATTATAAGAACATTCCATTTACAAAAAATATTTTTTGATGAGTCAAATATTTTGAAAGTTTTTGTTTGCCTTATATGTGCTTATATTGATCATTTAACTCAAGACATTTTTTTTTCTAATATAATGATCTCTATCAATCATTGTCCCTTTGGTGTCTTGCTTAGAAAAGACTTACCCTAGTGATAATTTTAACTTAACGTATGGAGGCCTTACATGTTAATGGAGTGAAAATAATTATTGATTTATTTCTCCTTTTCTTTCTCCTCTCTTCATTTAAATTTTAATATATCTGGGAAATATTTTGGTAAATGATGCAAAAGAAAAACCTAACTTTATTTTTGGCCCAATGAGAGACATTCAGTTTTAAAGATTTTATTTATTTATTTATTTATTTGACAGACAGAGATCACAAGTAGGCAGAGAGGTAGGCAGAGAGAGAGGAGGAAGCAGGCTCACTGCTGGGCAGAGAGCCTGATCCGGGGCTCGATCCCAGGACCCTGGGATCATAACCTGAGCCAAAGGCAGAGGTTTTAACCCACTGAGCCACCCAGGTGCCCAAGAGACATTCAGTTTTAAAACAATATAGCAGATAATACAATCTTTCTCATTTGATTGATGGGAAATGCCATCTTTATTATGTGTATCTTAACAGCAACCTGCAAAGCAATCAAGTGTCATACATGGGATCCTTCTTGACTGTAGGAGACATTATTGTTAATTTCACTTTTTAAAAATGTAAATACATGCTTGTTACTTCCGTGAATTGGATAGTCCTTACAGATGTTCCTTGATAGCAATTAGCAAGTTCGACTTCCTTTTATAACTTGAAGTTGCATCCTGAACTCTGATATAAAATAATGCTGACTAGTTAGTATTTTTACTATAAAAATTGTAACTAGAATCAGTGACATAAACTTTGTCCTAGTCATTCTGATGGGACTTTACCCCATGAAAATATTGTACGCTTATGTCGCATATCAAGGTATTAAAAAAAGCCATAGTATGAATAATACCAGCTTGAATGCAATTTATAAACCTTATTTTATGAGTGTGAAAATACTAAAATACTTTATCTCAGATGAAGAATTAGCACTCCTGTCAGGAAAAATTTAAATTAAGACTTGTTGGTTTACAGCTTGGCAAAATTGCATCTGAAATCCATTTTTTGAAGCTCTATAAATCAACAGAGCTTAGCAGAGCACAATTTTGTTGTTGTTGTTGTATATGAAAATATTTAGATCTGGACTGGCAGTGTTTCCCAGTCGTGCAAGTAAAAGCAATCACGTCGATATTAAATTCTGAAAAAAAAAAAAAAAATCAAGGAATATAAATGCAGGGCGTGGGGAAGGAAACCGAAGTATTATTTTTCTGTAAAAGTGTGAATATTTAAAAGGAATGATGGGCAGAATCTCTAGAACATCCTCAACTAGTCCTATTTAAAGATATAAATATTAAGACAGTAAAACACTCTTTTTAATCAAATGTCTACCCAGAAGAACCATTTTCCTTAAGAATTATTAATAATTTGGTTGAATTAGAAAACACTTAGAGTTTTCCTTTTACCACCTTACTTTTCTAGGCAGTAAACTAGCCAGGTTTATTTTGATTGGGAATAAGCGTTGGTCTTTTGTTTGTTTCTTAGATAAGAACTATCTCTAGATAGGAGCCTGGTTACCTCTGAGGCTCTCACCCAGTGTCCTTTTGAAGATTAAAATGAGAATAAGCCCACGTCTTTGGTGGGGGACTCTAGGTTAACTTTCATTAACTGTTTTATCAAAAATGCAAAAGCAAAGGTTTCATTTTCCCGTTCCCTGTTGTATGGAAAGCAGTTTCTGTCCTATCAGAAGAGAACCACATTCATTTGTGACACATTGTAGTAAAAGCTCTTGGTAAAAGAATTCAGGAAATGTACTTTCTCCGAGGCAGCACAGCTTAAAGGTAAGAAGCAAGAACCCCAGCCTGGGGGCACATGGGTGGCTCAGTGGTCAGGCGTCTGTCTTCAGTTCAGGTCATAATCCCCGCTCACTGGGGAGTCTGCTTCTCCATCTCCCTCTGCCCCTCTCCTGCTTGTGCTCGCTGCCTCTCACTCTCTGTCAAATAAATAAATAAATAAATGAAATCTTAAAAAAAAAAAAAAAAGAAGCAGCAGCATCTAAGCCTTTAGAGTTCCCACCCCAGCTTTGTCCCTTAGAATCTGTGTGATGCAGGAAAGTTATTTAATCTCCCTGGGCCTCAGTTTCCACATCTGAAAAAGGAGAATAATAAAAAAAAGAAAGTTGCCTATTTGATAAGGTTCTATAGATTTAAGAGCCCTTGGAACAGGGCCTGGCACCCCTTAGGTGCTAGAAAATAGAATCGTTGCCATTTTTAACTGTGCATTCCATGGCTTTTAAGGTTGGCTTTTTTAGTCCCTTTGCAGTTTTAAAATTGACAGCAACAATGTAACCAGACTTTGCTGTTTGAGTGGAATAGAAAATAAAAGAGCTTTAAGAAAATGACAGAAGATAAGGAACCAAATCTCTCATTTAATGACACTGACCGATGGCCCTCCTGCCCCTTTTGATACAATTTTAGGTTCACCAAAGCCAGCAGGTCATCATGCCCTTGGCTAACTCAATAAAAAACCCTAAATGTGACTTTATGGGTAACATAAAAATGGAAAATTTTAATTTTTTTTCTTTTCTTAAAATAATACTAAAGAAAAACAAAGCAACCAAGTCATGCTTCATTCTCTTATTTAACCAAAAGATTAGCACAGTGGGTTGCTGGTTTTCTTCTACTTTTTTTTTTTTTTTTTAATTTTCCATTAAGCAAGTCCTTTTAAAACAAATTTGAACTTTTCCCATCCCTGTGATTCCCACGGACAGTTGGCAAAGGATCTTGGATAAGTTGCAAAGCTGGGATTTTTTCCAGGCATGAGTAACTTGTTAAAAAGCCACTATTTCCTTAATACTAACAGTAAATAGAGTTCACATCCACATAAATCCTCGGTGGCCCATTGGGGAAAGTTTTATGTATGTGTGTGTGTGTGTGTGTGTGTGTGGAATCTTTTTTTATTCATAAAACACTTGGCTCTCAGCATGTCTGTTTATATTCCACTTCTTAAAAATAAATATACACATTTATGCCCGTTGAGGTTAAAAGGTATCTTTTTTCCAGTTGCCTGCTGTGTGCCAATGATTTAATGATGGATGGGTTTAGAATACCAGGCTTGAATTCTTGAAGAGTGTTTGTCCTCTCTTTATTCTAATTAAAGAAGACGACGAAGACGAAGAAGCAGAGAAAATCACCCTATGACTAGGAAGAATACATGTTTTCTGAAATTTAATTTTATTGGAAATACCCGAATAAATATTTTGAAGATTTACAGGAAAAATGAAATGCTTGATTTTAAAGGAAAAGAGAGAAGTTGGTTTTCTTTTATGCATAGGGAGGGAGTAAGTTAATATGACAATCTTTTGCAGTTACTACTCTTAAGTGCGTATCCTCCATAGATCACTGGATAATAATAATAATAGGAGTTTTCCTACAGAGAAAGCATTTTAAAAGGATATGCGCTTTCAAGTGATTTTTTTTTTTTAGGAGTTTATTTATTTATTGACAGACAGAGATCACAAGGAGGCAGAGAGACAGGCAGAGAGAGAGGAGGAAGCAGGCTCCCTGCCAAGCAGAGAGCCCGATGCGGGGCTCAATCCCAGGACCCTGGGACCATGACCTGAGCAGAAGGCAGAGGCTTTAACCCACTGAGCCACCCAGGCACCCGTCAAGTGATTATTATTAAGATTTGTTTTGTAGATGTGTTTAAATGAGGCTGGCAGAGGTTAAGTGTGGCTTTGCAAGATCACACAGTGATATACCAATAGGCCAGAGCTGGAACGAAAGAGGGGCCTTTCTGTCTGCAGGCATTTCACAGAGATACATCTGTACCAGAATCCTCTATGGTTCTCTTTATCTGGGTGATGCACAAATCCTCTTGTCTTTGCAGGGCGGGACTGGGTATATTTTGATAATAGGCAGTCCCATGAGATATCTTGCATTTCCGGCTTCCGGTCAGATGTTCCACAAGAATAACTTCTCTACATATGTTTTTGCATTTTTGATCACAATCCCAGCTGGAATCAGGAAGTTTGGAGGCAGCATGGAGATGGAAAATCATTGAATGTCATAGCTGTACTTTTTTGAGTTTCAAAAAACATTTAGTTTTCCGGTAATCTTGAAGGGGAAAAAAAAGGTATCTGTTTTATCTACTTAAAAGTATACTATTACTTCAGGTCCTTGGTCAGGACTTATAAATATTTTAAATATTTATATATAATATATAGTTATTTATTTTTATATTTTATTATTTTATATGTATTATATAATATTTTTTATATATATATGTTTTAAAGATTTTATTTATTCATTCGACAGAAAGAGATCACAAGTAGGCAGAGAGGCAGGCAGAGAGAGAAGAGGAAGCAGGCTCCCCGCTGAGCAGAGAGCCTGATGTGGGGCTCGATCCCAGGACCCTGGGATCATGACCGGAGCCAAAGGCAGAGGCTTTAACCCACTGAGCCACCCAGTAGCTAAATAAATAAAAATATAAATAAATAAATAAATAAATAAATAAATAAATATTTAATAATAATATTGGCTAAATAAATTAAAAATATAAATAAATAAATAAAAATTTATTTTTAAATAAAGAAAATATTTAAAAGAACAAGGCCACAGCTATGCAGGAATAGATTTCCCAAGGTCAGACAACCTGTCAGAGGGAAACATAGAGTTAGGACTTTTAAAAATTCTTCACTGAGGACTTAACTGAAAGAATATAAGGAATTGCCACTGGCCTCAGTTTCTTCTTATGCCAAGAAAAAGGGTATCACATAACTTCTCTAATGAATTATTTAAATAGAGCAGAAAATCAATAACCCATTCTCCTCTGAAAGTTTAAAGATGAGTCCTAGGCATTCTTTTGTCAAGCCATTTTTTTTAAAAGAGTTTATTTATTTGACAGAGGGAACACAAACAGGGGGAGTGGGAGAGGGTGAAGCAGGCTCCCCACCAAGCAAGGAGCGGGGCTCAATCCCTAGACCCTGGCATCATGACCTGAGCTGAAGGCAGAAGCTTAACCACTTAGCCATCCAGGAGCCCCTGTCTGGCCATTTTTAAAAACATACTCGGTTTTCTGATCTTCTTTTTGCTTATCTCCTAAATGGTATGCTAACTTTGTGTACCAGATGCCTACTTAGGATTAATTTCAAATGTGTATGAAGGGTGGAGATGGTGTCTGGCCTCTCAGATGTGCTAGAAACTGTGAATCTCTTAGTTGACCCTCTTCCCTTTTTGTCTTCCCCTCAGAATATGAACCTAAGACTTCTGACAAGCTGGGATTTTCGACCCCAACTGCTTCCACCAGTGAAGTCCCTCAACCCGGTCTGCAACCAATTCTGCTGCCCTGGGAGACTCAGACTGAAACAGAAATAGGCAAAATTCAGATTTCCCCTCACTATTTGCATTATTAATGTTTTACTAAATTTCAACGAACAGCTTAAACAAAGTAAGCAGTAATTCGTATATTTACTTCTGAAGTCCTGATCCTTTCATTCTGCAGCTGAGATCAGGCATGATTGTGGAGATCATAATTCAGAGATGCTGAGCAAAGCCCAAGGAGCTGTCTTCTCTCTTTCTGAACTGTTGTTGTGCTCCATTCAGAACCTCAGGAATAGTTCCATTTTATAGTTGTTGCTTGATTTTTATTTTATTTTATTTTTGCTTTTTAAAATTTTTTTAAGTTTTTATTTATTTATTTATTTTTTTGGAGATCCCTCTCATATGAAAATTCCAAGGTGAATTTTTGTGTTTTTGTTCTTTTGGCATGAACCACGCAGAAGGAAAAGCAGTATTTACTGAGGATCAATTATGGTTTAGCCTTTTCATGCATTATCTCATTTAACCTCATAACATCCCAGTGACTCAGGTATTCTTACCCACTTTTATAGCATGGAAAGGGGGATTAGTTGTGACTAAGAGGGGTCAAGTTCATCGGTAGTAAATGGCAGAGCTCAGATCCAAGCTGTGTACCTCGAAAGACTGTCCTTGTCTCTGAACTCCATGCCCTTCTGTTTTCATGAAGGGGTGGGATTCTGAGCTCCTATCAGAGTTTATAGAGCAGAATCCTCCAAGAGTGAAACTCTCCAGGTCAAGCATATTTAGGGAAGTGGTTTAAAACTGCAGTTCAAATGAAGTTCTCACCAATTTTAACTTTCTTTGGTAGGATGACTCCTGCGATGACGTAGATCGTCCACATGCTTGGCAATAAGCCACGCGATGTTTAGATGTTCACATATTAATCTCCATGGCTTACTTTCAAATGGTTCACTCAAATGCTAGCAATTGGTGAATCCTGCTGCCAGGGGTACATGGGTGTCCATTGCATTATTCACTATTTCCATAGGCTTGAATGTTTTTCAAAATGAAAACTGGCGGCATGTGTCTTTTGTGTGTTGTGGATACCAGTGAACTTCTAATCTGCCAGCGTGACCTAGGGAATGAGCTTCCTACCTCCTGATTTTCCTAGCTCTTTATTTATAATCAGTGCATCCTTAATAGTTTTAAAATTCTAATTTATAGAAGAAAAATTAAGAAAGCAGATGTTCCCTTGCTGGTACTTTCAGTGTTACTGTATATGACAAACCAAAATGTTGTGCCAAGTTTGGGGACCCCTTGGGCAGCAGTGAGGTAGTAAATGAGGTCCACAGGTGCTATTGAAATTGCAGTGCTTCCTCAGTTTCCCCAAACTTGATTCATTATTCTGTTGCTAGCTAGGTCCATGTCTGAACTTACTACATGCTGAATGTTAATTTACTGGGGGACACTAACACCCCCTCCAGGGCTTTTTCTGGGTAAATCAGGCGTACTTATAATGAAAGAGGAAAAAAGAAAAAGAGAAATACCTTAACATAAAGAGGAGATGTTGAAAAAAGTGAAAATGTGAACCACGGCTAATTGAGCATGTACTATATGCATCAGCCACCATGGGAGACGTTCCTAACCCAACAATGTCAAGGAAATGGCGATGGAGATGCAATGGCGCTAGTCCAGGAGTCATCACATCCACAAACAATACCCCATTTCTATATCCTACAGTCCACATTCAACCAGTTCCCCAGACATACTTAAAGAGAGTAGTAAGCAGATCATTATGCCAGCAATATTCGGTCAGCAGAGCATGCCCAATTGATTTGTATAGACAATACACTTTTGTGCAGGACCGATGCCCGTGGTTAGACCTACGCAGGTCAAAGAGCTCTTATCTCAAAATCAAGTGCAGTGAACTATGGAGCCAAAGGCAAGACTGGGCTGGGAAACAGCAGATAATCTGGTTTGGGGGAAGGTATGACGTATAAGGTGTGTCCAAGAATAGGCTTCTGATCCCATCTCTCTGGATCATGTGAATAAAAGGGATATAAAATAAAAGAGAGCTCTGGAATCATGGCCACTTTCCTGAAAACTCCAGCCAGCTCCAGGATGGAGAACCATCCTCCCTGATACCGAAGCCAGAGTGGACAGCTGTTATAAGGGGGCACTGAACGGGACCCAGGATCTGAACAGATTTGAGTTTTTGCAGTGAGACCCTGAGAATTTCTTGCCGGATCACTTGGCAAATTCAGCCCAGGTCTCTCCAATAGTCTCCCCATCGCATATCCCTATATTTTACAGTTTTTACATTTCTTGACCCGTATTTATACTGCGTCAAGGCTCCACCTTAATTTTCTTAAGAGTATGTAGCTGGCATCTATTCTCTTTTTTTTTGGTGAAAAAGAAGATTACAGCATTAAAAAAAAAATTTCAGACACAGTGGCACCACATAAACATTTTCTCCTTTATATAATTAAGGATTGAGAGAAAACAGGGTGGAATATTATGTGGCTAAATAAAAGCATAAGAAAACTATTACTAAAACTATTAAAAACTATTTAAAACATATACTGCTGGGGCCTCTGGGTGGCTCAGATGGTTAAGCGTCTGCTTATGGCTCAGGTCATGAGAGATCAAGCCCCACATCAGGCTCCCTGCTCAGCAGAGAGTGTGCTTTCCACCTGTCTCTCGCCCCTGCTCATGCTTTCTCTCTCTCTCTCTCAAATGAATAAATAAAATCTTTTCTTTTTTAAATATTTATTTATTTATTTATTTGACAGAGATCACAAGTAGGTAGAAAGGCAGGCAGAAAGAGAGAGGGAAGCAGGCTCCCTGCTGACCAGAGAGCCTGATGCGGGACTCGATCTCAGGACCCCGAGATCATGACCTGAGCTGACGGCAGCAGCTTAACCCACTGAGCCACCCAGGCACCCGAATAAATAAAATCTTAAAAAAAATAAAATTTAATTTAAAAATTTTAAAAATCTATCGCTAAAAGTAAAGCAATGTGCATAGTAGTATGTTTGCATGTGTGTGTGTGTGTAATGTGTATAATGAGTGAAATACACACAGGAAATTCACAGGATGAAAACTGAATGACTGGAATTCAGGGTTAAAAGGGAGATTTTTTTCACAATATGAATTCTGAATTCTGAATCAAATAAATATGACACTTATTCAAAGACCTGGTCAAATATAAATTTTTGAGGTGAAATCATGAAAAGGGGAGTAACTTTATAGCGACATGTTTTAAGTTTTCTATTGTTCTGTCTTTGAGCCACTTTGAATGATTTTATGCTAAACTTTGGAAAGCATTTGAAATAATACATATAAAATATTTTACATAGTTTCTGGGACTTTAAAAATAACACATTAAATGAATGGTACCTATTATTAGATAGGTTTGCTTTTTTAAAAATAGATCATTCTTTTGAGATATAATCACAGTGTTGTTGACTAATGTATTTATTTTTGCAAATACTGGGAGAGGTTTACTAAAGGGGGAGATGGAATATAAACTTAAAAGGATATGTTAGTGAAACACAGATGTATCTACTAGGTTTCAAGGACTGGAACTCAACTGTAATTAATTTAAAAACTATTTTTGTCAAATTAGTGCAGCCATGTGCATTTTTAGCCTCTTGTGCTATCTTGATATTCTATATGCCATCCCAAACCTATTTTTAAATCAGGTATTATAAAAAAAAAAAAAAAAAAAGGAAATCCAACTTGGGTATTCATTAGGTTAAGATGGATGAGAATAAAGCTTCATCCTCAACAGATGCCCCACTTAAGCATAACAATCTAATTCTATTTAATTTAGTCTCTGGCATCCTCGCCTTCTCCTGTCAAAGTGAATCAACCTGAGTGCTAATTTTTGAAGCAAAACCTCTGTGATCATTTCACTCGTGATTTAATCCAGATCTAACCTCAGGCCTTTAGAGGTTCAAGGTCAATGACCCAATTTATTCTGCCATCCGCCTTTGTATCAGTAACTATTGTTATTCCTCCCAAGGCTTTTACTACATACATTATTCCCTGGGCGTGTAGTCTTACCAAATTATGCAGGCAGTTAAAGGTAATTTCAGATTGCAACTTGGAGACATTTGGCCAGAGGTTTTGGAGTCTGGCCCTTGGTAAGCAGAGGGAAATAGCTGTTGTGTATCAACTCTGCCTCCATAAGCAGAAACCAACTAAGAAATTTATTTTCTCCAATGAGAAGAAACTTACTTAAGTCACTGGTATCCTTAGGAATTGCAAAGTGATTATTTTACAAAGGAATCCTGGAGCTTCTACACTGGATATAAGATTTATAAAGAGAATAAAGGTATGGGTGGTATGCTAGATGTTCTTTGGGATGAATGAACACACATGAGTTCAAGTTCAGGGTCCTTGTTTCATCTTTCTTCTTTTTCAAACAACTAGTGTCTTTTTAGTCTCCTTCATCCACAACAGTTAATTTTTGTGAATTTGCCTTTATGTTTTAAATAATTTTCCCTTCCCTGGTGTCCCACCAGTACTGTCTGCAGGGAGCAGCGCACACGTTGGAGAAGCTCTCCTTAAGTAAAGGAGAAATCCCAGGGATGAGTAGCCCTACACGGGGAGTTGCTTGCTCCAGGGTTTCACCTATCCCAGGAGGAGTTAAACTGGGTTTCTGTGTCAAAGATGCTGAATGAAATTTGGGGTGGAATTGTTAAAATTGGAAATGACCTATTTAACTATATGCACATTACCCACGATGGGTATAAATACGTCCAACTTTCTAATTTTCTCATCAGAATGAACTTACCATATACTTGGGTGCAGAAAGTCTTTTTAGCCATGTGTTAAAGAGGGGGGGAAAATGAATCTGAGTGATTGATCTTTATAATTCTTTATAATGTTTATGAAATCTTAATCTCAATGTCAATAATAATACAAAGATGGCTTAAATCCCACTGCAGCTTGAGGGAAGAAAAAAATGATGAGATAGGGTTGCTAAGAGAGATAATAGAAAAGAACTGATAAACTAAGACTATGTTGGCTCCACGACAAACCAGAATGCATAGTTATCTGATAATTATAATATAATGTTGGACTGTACTTTATGTCCCAAATTTTCACTGCTGTGTGTGCATAATTTGATTATTCAAAAAATCATTCACTTAGAAAATCACCCCGTAATTCCTATTTCGCCCTTCCTAAATCATTCAGCTATCTGTTAAAAATGTATGGAAAATCCCCAAAGTTATTGCTAAAGAAGGTTAGACAGTTTTCTCCATATATAATAAGGATACTTTCATTAATGAGACATGCATATATCTTGGTATCCGCTTCTTTGTCGCGGCAAGGAGCGTATTTGCAAATGGCCTACCAACAGAAAGGTACCACATAGGCAGAGTTTAGCTGAGACAATCAGCCTGGAAGCCACTGTAATGTATCCTAATCAAAGACCGGTTATCGCTAGATGTAGATGTCTCCGTTAGAAAGCCCCTAACATCTACTGGAATGGATTCTGCCTTTAGAACTTAAAAGGTCTAGAACTTCAAGTTTGCATTTGACTCCGGACAAATCAAGGCGGAATCTTTTTGCTGGGATTCTGTCAGACTTGGCACAAATTTCACAAGTTTTTTTTTTTCTTTCTCTCTCTCTCTCTTTCTTTTTTTAACAAAAGATTTTGTTTTTAGAAAATTGCACTTCCCTTTTTTTCTTTCTTTTTTGGGGCATGTGACCTTTAAGAAGAGATGGTGCCGTACATTTCAGTCACCAAGCATTGAGAAAATTGCATTAACAGTAAAATAATATTCTTACTGCCAAATGTACAAATACTCACTAACAGCAATCTTATTCTCCAAGGCCCGGAGTGGTGCTCCATCATGCTAGCAGGGCTGCAGTGACAGAGGCGTCTCTGAAATTGATCCGCCTCTGTCATTCGCAGTTTTCTGATTCAAACCAGCTTGGCGCCCATGCTGGTTGGCTGACCCGTTGCCCCAAACCCCGCCAGACTCAGTGCGCCAGGGGCTTCTCCGGGGACCGTCGCTGCGGGGCTGATGGCTGTTCTGACTGCTTGCCATGATTTTTATGAACAGAAAGTGAGGGGCTCCTAGAAAAACAATTCCGTAGGCCGGGGTACATGACACTCACACACGCATATCCCTATGAAGTTTACATTTATGTGGTTTTAACAAGAGTTTGTAGCTTATAAATACAGCGAGAAATGCTTTCCTTTAAAGAGTGTCTGGCTTAGGAAAAACATCACAATGGTACTTTTGATATTTATTTATTTATTTGCTTGTTTATTATTAATTAATCTCATTGAGTTCCAGAGGAACTCCTGTTAATGTGGATGATCCCCATATGCCTAAATTTCTACTTGTTTTTGCAGAACTAATGTCTAATAGGTTTAAACAAGGATATGCATTAGCAGATTATTTCTGAGTCTTAACTGGAATTGTTCTATCGAAAGCAATAAAGGGAGATGAACAATGATGCTCTTTTATATGATGTTCATTGGTAAGTGTTGAATTCAAGGAAAACCCTTTGAAGTGGCACTTTGGATTGTTTTCACAAAATTCAGACAGCTGTGATGCTCTGGGATGTGTGTGTGTGTGTGTGTGTGTGTGTGTGTGTCTTTGCATGTATGTTCTCATTCCCTTTCTCCATGCTGCCCCCATCCATGAATGGGAGGGCCAAATCCATGGCAAGTTCATTTCTGGGCCAACTCTGCCAAATTATATGATGTGAATTGATGTCCACTAGGGCTTAGAACAGCAGACCCTGATTTAAGTTCTTAGATTGAGCTTGTCTACAACTGTTACGGTGAAAGGCCAGTTCATACCCATTAATTAGTCTAATTCATCTCAATCTACTTCATTTTATCCCTTTTAGGGAATGTAGCAATGGGAGGTATGTTTGGATAAAGTAATGCTGTGAAAATCCAGAAATACAACCCTTCCATGGAAAGCAATTACTATCTAGCTATGTTCAAATTTTTTTTACAGATTCAGGATTTTAGACAGTTTTGTATATGAATTCTTATGGTAATAAAATAACTTCATGTGAAACAGCAGTGGGCAGATTATTCTATGAGCACTGAACTGAAACATTAAAATCAGTTGGAAAAGTCACATGATTTTGTTAAAAACTACGGCTGGGACTCTGGAAAATTATTTGTCTTACACAAAGACTTTCTGCCCAATACAGAAGTTTCATACAAGTATTAAATCTCAAAACAAATTAATTCATACCTATCGCTTGAAATTTTTACAATTTAGACATTTAAATATCAGAGTTCCATTTAATGGTATGAACAGGTTGTAGAGATTTGTTAATTTGAAATTCCATTTGGTAACAGATGCAATAACTTGTCTGGCATTAAAACTGAGTTTAAGGTAATCACTGCACTTGCTCTTTTGTTCTAAGTGCTTTACAATCCTTAATTCACATAAAACATCTGTGAAATTTAGTTAGGAGTGTGGTGAGTAAAATTTAATCCCTGTTTTTTTTATACCAGCATGTTCTCAAACATGCTTACATATATTTCAATCTTCCTCGTGTGAAAAATTCATGTGGGAATCAATGGGAAAGCATTTTCATGATATTCTAAACCTTTTGGGTAATGGAAGATTAATGTGCTAATGGCCTTAAAACTATGCCAAGCTAGAGACTTTTTCTTCTGCGGATTTTGACAGCGATTGCAGGAATAATTGGGGAAACAAATGAAGATCCAGAGATCATATTGGTGGCCAAATATGTCTTTGTTCAAGTGAAAGCAGTTGGTTTCTTTTTTATGTCATTGATTCAATATTGGCAAGGTGGAGTAAGTTATTTTGCTGAGGATGTCACTGTGGAGTAGGATTCACATGTATGTGGCCCATCACCTACCCATCCTAAATCCACCACAGATAGGACTAAGCAGCCCTCTCTTTTCCTTGACTGTGGGATGAGTCTTAGATCCCCTCTCAGCATCGCGCTCTTGGCAGCTACTCACAGGTGAGCACAGTGACATACCAGAGGGAATCCTTTTGAATTTCTTTTGGTAACTGATAACAAAAATTGATATATGTTTTGGGAACGTTTTCCATTGGGGATCTAAGAGAAAGCATATCACTAATAAAGCTACCAGATAATTTAACCTGGAAGATCTTTCAAGTAAATTTCAACTCCTCAGTTAAGGATCTGGAAACATTTATCCAGCACAGCCTATGTGCAAGATCTCATGCTGGACAGACATTGAGACAGTGTGTACACATACGCTGTATTTTACGACCCACTCCATTCCATAGAGAATTTGTTACTGTTCATAAGTGTTTATGCAAAACTTTACGTCTGTGTTTGTGTATATATGTATACATGTAAGTGTGTGTGTGAATATGGGATACAATAAATAATGGAGGGACTCCTGGTAAAGAAAAATGAAGATAGGGACAAAGGGTAGGATAAGTTTAACAAACAACGTATACCTTCTACAAGGTGTTGCAAAGTTGCTAGAACTAAATCAAACTTCAGCTTCAAGTTTGCTTCCCAGTGATCAAAGCCAAGACAAAATCACAATCAGTTGTAAAGACTTACTCAATGGTAGACCATAATGCTAAAACCAAATTGGAAAGATACTCTAGAAATTGAGATGAGAGGGAAAAGTTTCAGGCAGGATATCTGATTCTCTGAAGAACTTTTTAACTCCTGGATCATATTCTTGACTCTAGATTATAAAACTCAGAGCACAGGCTGAAACAATACACAAGATCAATAGGAGACTTTCATTTGAACAATAGTTTTACTATCCTGTTTCTCATGTTCCATGATACCTTGTATTTCAGCCTGTTCACACTGTCCAACTTGGCTTCCTGCTCCAGAGGCCAGGATTATTCAATGGGAGAAAACAATTTCAGACAAAGAGATACAGAGAAATAATGGACTTCATAATTTTAGATGGTGATCAGGAAGTCCACAAAACCAAGTTTCCAAGATCATGGGAATTTCCCTAGGGAAATTTTAAGGACCTCATTAAAGACCAGTCTTATTCTCATTGTATCCCCAACTCACTAACTCAATGTCAGCTCCTTAAATACAAATCTACAGATAACCAAGTGACAGCATGGTAGTTAAATCTTGGACCCTGTCATATCATAGAGTAGAGAGACAATCAGAGGCACTCATTAACCAAGTGATCTAAATTTCATTCTTGTTTCCTCATCATTTGAAAGGGATGAAAATACACTTGCTATCTCTATGTCAGAGAGCTTATGAAAACCAAATGAGATGATGAATTCAAAAACACTTTAAAAACTGTAAAGTCATAATATTAATACTATTATTACTCCACTCAGTCACTTTTCAGATCTTCTAGCTGCTCATTGAGAATCATTCTGAATAAGGAAGGCTAACGCAAATTGAGAGTCAGGATTAATCTGTGAGTTCCTCTCTTCTACCAGATATGCCTGGAAATTGAAAGTTGATGTACAATTCCATTTGTAAAAATGGGAAGATCAGGGGTGCCTGGGTGGCTCAGTGGGTTAAGGCCTCTGCCTTTGGCTCAGGTCATGGTCTCAGGGTCCTGGGATCGAGCCCCACATCGGGCTCTCTGCTCAGCAGGGAGCCTGCATCCCCCCCCTCTCTGCCTGCCTCTCTGCCTGCTTGTGATATCTGTCTGTCAAATAAATAAATAAAATCTTAAAAAAAAAAATGGGAAGATCATTTCTGACACTGACTTACTGAGTTTTCAGTAAAATAAATGTGCCTTGGACAGGTTTAAGATAATGAGAGTGAGGATGGCGTTGGGCCAGGAAATCCCCTCTTCAACTTGGAAGACTGTTTATCTATAGGCCAAGTGATGATGATGTAAGAGCTACAAACATATAATGCAACACAATAGTTCCTTCTCCAAATATGCTCAGTTTCTTCCTCCTTTGTTGTGACCCATAAGCTCCTGAGCCTCTCCCCAAATCCCACTGGTGAAAGAGACAGCTGCTTAAAGCGTGGGTACTCCCCCTGTATTTTCTCCAGGTGTCAAGGTCTCAGCTAAAAGACTAAAATAGAAACTCCAAAAGAAACCAAAGAAGCGTCACTGCTGGTAAACAGTTCTAATGCATGCATAGATTTAGAATCTTATTCATGCTGAGATTTATTTAGTAAGTGCACTTGGAGTCTACACACTAGAACAAACTGGTTTTTTTCCCCTGGTTTAATAACTCCAAAGACCTTGCTACTTCCAAAAGGTAAAGAGTTGCTTCATTCACTTACAATTCAGAGTCACGTTTCTCAGGGTTGAGTAAAGTGGTAATAATAAAACACCTACATAAACACAGGCCGATCACTGAGTTAAGTGCCTTTTAACTCTGCCTTCAGCCCCATGAGATTGAAAAACTGTCCCCAATGAAGCCTGGCCAAAACAAAATATCTCTTCCAGTGGCCCATTTGTTGCTGTCCTTCTTAAAATAACATGCCCTTAACATAGATACCTTCAAGGAATTTACCCACCTGCCCAAACATGGGAAGGTACTTTACATGGATATTATACCTGCCAACAGATATTATTTCTTTTCCAAGGACGCTCTTTTATCAAATCCAGGCATGAACACGTTCTACCTAGTAGATTATTAAACACCCCAAATCATTCTTTACATTGCCAGAGTGAGGAAAACACAACCCAAAATAAAAATAAAATAAAAAACACACCTTTCTTTAGATGGCATTCATGTCCAAGTGAACTGTGTTGGTCTTATATAGGGAAAGTGGACAAAGAAGCCCAAACATCAGGAATATAACTCTTACCCTTCCCTTCCTCTTCAGTGTCTTCTCTTGTTAGCAGAGTCATGCCCAAGCTGGGGGACTAAAGTAGTGAGTTCCATGCTGCACCAGTTGACTTATTAGAGATGCCATGATCTTCAGTGAAGGAGGAGTCAAGAAAAAGAAGTCAAGTCTCTGCTCTCAATGACAGCTGTTCTGTTTTTATATACTGTATGCGATGGACCTCCACTCTAAGCTTCTGTTGAGGAACAGAAATGTCTTGCTTGAAAGTAGTAAAGATTGAAATATATTTCGTTTTTAGTCCAGAAACACTGCTTTGTTGATTTTGCTAAGCCCAGCACCTAGATCATGGCTAAGCATTGGCTGAGCACATGGAAGATGGTTCACAAGTTTGTGCAGAAATGCTTGATGTCTTCAAAGTCATTAAGTGGAGCGCACGGGACTCCAGGTTCTATTGTTGTGTTCATGGTCTGCTTGGGTCATGTCATTGCACAGGATGGTCATCTGGGCTTGGAACAGACACTTGCAGGTGGGAGGCTGTAGGTTGCCAGATTTAGCAAATATCTGACACAAATTTACATTGTTTATCTGAAATTCAAACGTAACAGGATGTCCTGTATTTTATCTGGCCACCCCTCTATGATGAGGAAGTGGCCAGGAATGAAATTTGATTGAAAATAGAGAATTTGTTTAATATTTGGTGGAGAAATTGGGTCATTGTATAGGTCACATTTTGAAGGACATGTTAGCTTTAAAAAAAAATGACTTCTGTAACTATTCCAGTGAAAAATAAATAAGTAAAAATTTCCAGTTATAAAATAAATAAGTCATGGGGATGAAAAGCACAGCATAGAGGATATGGTGAATAATATTGTAATACATTTGCAGTTGGAGAGATGGTAACTACACTTATTGTGGTGAGCATTTGTAATGTACAGAATTGTTGAACACTATCAAACACCTGAAACTAATATAACATTGTATGCCGACTATATTGCAATCAAAAAAACAAGGAAGGAAGGAAAGAAAGAATTAAATTTTCTGCAAAGAAATCATGTCCACATAAGTTAAATCAAATTTCCAGTGGCAGTAGGTTTCTAAATGTTACATTTTCTTTTTCTTAAGTCATCATTAAATTATTATTGATCAAAGCAGCATAAATAAGTGACTAATTGGGGGGGGGGACATGACAGGGAAGGTGACTAAGATAGTAGTTGAAAGTCCTAACATATTTTCAGGAAATGGTCAGGAAAAATTGTTTTGGTGTTTTTTTCGTGAAGACTAGAAACAATAAGGTCTGTAACCAGAGCTGACCAAAGCATATGCTTAGAGCCCCAGAGAGGGAGGGGGAAGAGAAAGATCTACTTTCCAAAAGTTATGTAGAATTTTGCATTTGGATAATCTATTAGGGCAGGAGCAACTTGAGTTTTAGATTTTATATACCCATACACTTAAAATACTTTATTTTGAATTTCATCTGAAAATCTGGGGAAGTATAGTTTGGATGTACATTTTTGGTTTCATTTTTGTTTCTTTGCCTAAGAAGACAACAATTACAGAGTCCAAATTTTAAATGCATGTACCAATGGCCCAGATCTGAACCCTTCTTTTACGACCTTTGTGTTTTGAAACAATTCCAAGCCATTCACCCAGACACTTTGTAGTGTATGTTGGGTGGGAATCCACCCACTTTTGAAATATCCGACACTATCCAAAGCTTCATTCTTTCCAGATGCCCTAACTCATCCGAACTGTGGAGAAACACACCTATGATTAAACTTACTCATGTTAAAGTATAAAAGTTTGACCCATGAACTCTCTTCTGGACACACATGCATTTTTAAACTGGAATTTGGAATAATCATGTCAAGAATCCTAGAAACACTTAGTTGAGTATTTGTGGTTGGAGATCTTCTCCTGCTTCTTAATTTACACAGGAAAAGGTTTTACACATGAAAGCATAGGTAAAAGTAGTTTAAAAGTAACTATTTGTAGCAGAATCAAATACTTAAGTAAAATTGGGCCTTTTGTTATTATCTACTTGGAGCAAGAGTTGAAGAGATTGGATAATTTTGGTAATGAACTCTACTATGAAACTTAAAAACAATTCATTTGCCAGTACTGCCTCTTATTAATAAGGCGAAAGAAAAATCCTGAAGCTATATAGCCTTTGACCTAAGTTTTTTTGGCACTGTCCTCTGGTTCTAAGAAGGAAAAAAAAAAATGGAATGAGGTCAAGTTGGACATTTGAACATCAACCATCAAATCACGGATATCATTGTTCTTTTCAGAGAGAGACACATAATGAGTGTGTATTATACACACACACACAAGCCGTTTCACCCATTTGTCACATTTTAAAATTGCATCCTTTGTGCAGAGCCTCCAGGTAAAAGTGTAATTAAATCATTCATTACAATATATTCTTTTTTTTTTTAAGTTTTTTTTATTTATTTGACAGAGAAAGATCACAAGTAGGCAGAGAAGCAGGCAGAGAGAGACTGGGAAGCAGGCTCCCTGCTGAGCAGGGAGCCCGCTGTGGGACTCGATCCCAAGACCCTGAGATCAGGACCTGAGCTGAAGGCAGCGGCTTAACCCACTGAGCCACTCAGGTGCCGCCATTACAATATATTCTTAAAATAAAACAGCAGCAATATTAACAAATAAAACCTAACCCCCTAAACCAACGTGTTTTATATGATTACTCCATCTGGCAGCTTTACCTTCTACAACATCCTTACAACTCAAGGTTTACCTCGTGACCTAAGAATATATAATAGTGGGACCCTTTCCAAATCTTTTAGAAGAATAAAACAGGGAACAAAGACAGAGGGGGTCATTTTCAAGAAAAATGCATCTGGTCCTTTTAAGTACAAATTGAAGGAAGGTATCTTTCGTTCAAAAAGGAATGGAAATATATGTAGATTAAAAAAGCAAAACAGGGGCGCCTGGGTGGCTCAGTGGGTTAAGCCGCTGCCTTCGGCTCAGGTCATGATCTCAGGGTCCTGGGATCGAGTCCCGCATCGGGCTCTCTGCTCAGCAGGGAGCCTGCTTCCTTCTCTCTCTCTCTCTGCCTGCCTCTCAGTGTACTTGTAATTTCTCTCTGTCAAATAAATAAATAAAATCTTTAAAAAAAAAAAAAAGCAAAACAAAACAAAGCAACTTATTGGGTGCCTGGGTGGCTCAGTGGGTTAAACCTCTGCCTTTGGCTCAGGTCATGATTTCAGGGTCCTGGGATCAAGCCCCTCATCCGGCTCTCTGCTCAGCAAGCGGCCTACATCTCCCCCCCCCTCGCTGCCTGCCTCTCTGCCTACTTGTGATCTCTCTCTCTGTGTCAAATAAATAAATAAAATCTTAAAAAAAAAAAGAATCAAAATTAGCCTGCTTTTTAGGTTACTTTAATGTCAAACAAACAGGCATTTCAACCTTTGAAGTTTTTACTAATATTTTATATATTCCTTAAATTTTGACATAGCTTTACATTTCTTATATAGAGCTACTAATTTTTACAGATTTTTTAAAAAGATTTTATTTATTTGAGAGTAAGAGAGAAAGCGCGCAAAAGCTGGGGGTAGAGGCACAGGGAGAAGGAGAAGCGACTCCTGCTGAGCAGACAGCCTGCCCAATGCTGCTTTGGGGGTTGGATTCCTGGACCAGGGTTCATGATCTGAACTGAAGTCAGACTCTTAAATGACTGAGACACCCAGGGGTCCCTAATATTTACAGTTCTTAAGGTTTCTTTTTTCCCTTACCTTAATTTCCTCTATTGCTTCATTTTACCATATTGCTCTGTTTTCAGCACCCCTGCTGACTGATATTAGTTCAACTTTCCTGATAATCTAGAAGCCTCTATTTATCTATATAAATTATGGATAAATTCCAAAACTGGTAAGTTGAATTAGAACTAGAAAAAACACACAAATTATAGATTACATTATTAAAGTATATTTTATGTACATTAACATTAATTTTATATATCAATACCAAATAATCTTAATACTAACTGGAATGGCACATTAGTTATCTATTATTATGTAACAAATTACCACAAACTTAGTGATTTAAAACAACCTTGAGGGGTGCCTGGATGACTCAGTAGGTTAAATAGACATTTAACTCTTGATTTCGGCTCAAATCATGATCCTGTGGGTTGTGGGATTCAGTCCCATAGCCCCATGTGGTGCTCTGTCAGTGGGGAGTCTGAGACTCTCTCCCTCTGCCCCTTCCCTCCACTTGAGCACACCCCCTCTCTTTATAATAAATAAATCTTAAAAAACAACCTTGATTGTGATGATGATTTCATATCAAATCATATACATTAAATATGTACAGTTACATGTACAGCAGTGATGAAAGAGAGTCACATAAAAATAAGTAAGTCACACAGATTTCTTACCTCACAGCTTCTGTGCATCAGGGCTTCGACATGGCTAATCTGGGGGGTCATCTCTTTCAGGTTCTCTCACTAGGCTGCAATTAAATTGTCAGCTGGGACTGGCGTCTTGCCTGAGAGCCCACCTGGAGGGAATGAATGATCCCTTTCTTAGCTCATTCAGGTTATTGGCAGAATTCAGTATTGGGAGAGCTGTTTGACTCAGGTGTTTGGTTCCTTGACTAAGTCTCCAGTCCCTACAACATGGCTGGTTACATGATATGTAGGGTTACATACATACATAAAGCATACAAATCCAGAAGATAATAGACTCTGATATTTTATAATCTAATCACAGATGAGAAATTCTATGCCATTTGCCATAAACGACTGAAGCAATCATGAGCCCAGGCACATTTGAGGGGAGAGGGTTACTCAAAGGGGTAAATATTAGGAGGTGGGAATAATTGGGAACCATCTTAGTGACAGCCCACCAGGAAAGGATAGGCAAGAAAATGAGAACAACATTATGTCTCCTCTCTAATCAAGTCCTTAAATCTTATTTTAACTTAACTTAACTTACCAAAAGTTCATCAAAATATTACTAAGACATATTACCTTGAGATTTGCTTAGCCATAGTTTTTACCTTAGAAATAACACAGACCTTATGTCAAAGATTGTATCCCCAATCCTATTTCCTCATCCAGCACAAAATGATAATATTTTTCAGCTTCATGTCACATGACTGATTCCAGCCAATGGACTGTGGGCAGAGTGTTGTCTAACTCTTCCAGTCTGACCATACAGCCTCTCTGCTCTTTTCCTTCCATGACAGATGACACAAGATGGAAGGAACTAGGTTCCCTGGGTTACTGCTCTCCTTTGAGCAAGAGGCCTATGCAGTGTGCATCAACATATGACTTGAGATAATAATAAACTTTTATTGTTTTAAGCCACTGATATTTACCCTGATTCAAATAGATCCCAGAAGCATCAGTAGTAATTATCATCCACAAATACCACAGTGAATAAGGCATCTTGATTTTTATAATAATGATATCGATACCCAAAATTTATTGAGTGCTTACACATGATAGCTTCTGTCTGGAGCATTTACAACCATTGTAGTTCAGTGATAATATCCCACATTAAAGTGAGGAGAAAACTTTACATGAGAATTACTATTGGAGGAACAACCCATAAGTCTGAAAAATCTACTTCTACATGCTGTTTCAAATTAAGAGTAAAATCCCAAGAAAATTATGGTTGCTAGTTGCTCTATATAAAAAAAGAGGACAGAGAATTTGAAACACAAAGGGAAAAGCTCAGAACAGAATAAATAAGAAAGCAGAGAGACTTGAGAGGACTGTGGGTCAAAAGAGAAAGGAGGGGGCGCCTGGGTGGCTCAGTGGGTTAAGCCGCTGCCTTCGGCTCAGGTCATGATCTCAGGGTCCTGGGATCGAGTCCCACATCGGGCTCTCTGCTCAGCAGGGAGCCTGCTTCCCTCTCTCTCTCTCTGCCTGCCTCTCTACCTGCTGTGATCTCTCTCTGTCAAATAAATAAATAAAATCTTAAAAAAAAAAAAAAAAAGAGAAAGGAGTTTGCAAGAAGCAGTGTGAGAGAGGGTCAGTCTATCCTTCACCTTCCCTGAGATAACTAATAATTTCTGCATTGCTCACCAATGTCATGTGCATATATGTGTGTGTGCTTAAGTAGATTTTACTAGAAGACCTTTAAGAACATGAGAAAGATAAGTGCTAAAGTCAGGCTCTAACTGTATATATCATTAAGCTGAAACATAGAAATCCTAACTAAGTGATTAGTCCATAAGCACATAGACATACTGCAAAGCCAGATTTCCAGTTCCAATCCTTCATCTATTGGGCTCCAGTTTTTTCTTAACCAACACACTGTTCTACATCTCTCTTTTTCTTTCCAGAAAAACTGTCCTTTATGACCAGAAGAAAAAATTTAAGGGAGATAAGTACAAATAAAATAGAGAGGAAGCCAGGAAAATATGATTTGTTTCTGGAACCAGTCTGGACTTTGGGATAATCAGAGTAATCTGTGGGAAAGGTAGGTCATCTTTGAGAGTTGAAGAGCCAAACTGGAAGTCAGGATAAGAGTATAGATTTTGAAAACAGAGTAAAGATGCCATGAAAGGTCCTGATGGCCATTTGGCTCTGGTGTTGAGGAAGAGGGAGAAATCAAAGACAACCTTGAGGTTTTTAATTCTAGTGATTAGAAAGATAAAATGCAAATTAATCAAGGTGAAAAAAAAAAGAAACCAAATTTTCATTCAATTAAAGTCAAACATTTATAGAGCTCTAATACAAATAAATGTGTTTGACATTGTGAAGGATATAATGATGAATAGGACATGGCCCCTAGAAGGAGAGAGTGCTGTTATGTTTCTGTACTTGAGTTCAGTATATTTTGAGAAACTTAAGAAGAAGAAAAAAAAAATACTCAGAGGTGCCAGTTTTGGTTTCCTTTACATAGAAGTACAGATTAAAATAATGGAAAGATAACATCTACTCACTTACCACCTTCTGTCATTTCCTTGTAAAATACAGGCTATGTTCTATATGAAGAGTTTTGGCCCAGGAATCAAATATCTGAATTATTATAATTATTATTATTCACTGTCCCGAGAAAGTTTTTGTGACCTTGAAAAACTGGATTAACATCTATAAAAGGAGGATGAACCAAGTGAATTTTAAAGCCACCTTTGGTAGGGTGTTTCTGGATGAGCATTTGAATCCACAGACTAAGCAAAGCAGATCATTCTCACCAATGTGGATGATAGCATTCAATCCAGTAAGAGCCCAAATGGAACAGGAAGGTGGAGGAAGGGGCTGCCATCTTCTCCTGCCTTTGACCATTGACATTCCTGGCACTTGGGTCTTCCGTCTCATATAGGGATTTATACCTCTGGACTTGGACTCAGCTATACCACCGGCTTTCTTGGTTCTCCAGTTTGTGAATGGAATATCATGGGAGTTCTCAGCCTTCATAATGGCACGAGCCAATTCATATCTTAAGTCTTCTCCAATTGGCTCTGTATCTCTAGAGAATCCTGATTAATACAGATAACAACCTCAACATTTCAGTTAACCCAACACAACAACATCCTTAGGTATATAACATTATTCCAGTAAAATTTGCATTTGGGCACATCTTTGTGGCAATGGATTTTCAAACAATAACTCAGTGATTCAGAAATTGATCTATATATTTAATGCACTGTCTTTTCCAGTTGCCACAATAGAAAAGAGGGAACTGGTGGTTTTAATAGTGTCTACTAAATGTTGCAGTTTGCAAATGACACACATTTCTACTCACTTCTATTTCACATTTTATTGGACAGAGGTAGCCACATGGCCATTGACCATTAAGAAGGCTGAGAAACATTTACTTTCATATACCTGGCCTTAGGGAAAAACTGAGTAAGTTGGTGAATATAAATTAACACAGGCTGTCATGCTTACTTGATAGCTAAAAAAGTAGAGTAAATCCTTTCTCTCTTGTTTGAAAGTTTTGCTGGTTCTTAATGAAGCCTTATTGATATCTCTGAAACAATCCACTTTCCTGTCCCCCCAAATCTCACCCTTTCCCTATCTGCTCCATTAGAACATATCTTGGAAAGCAAAGCCTCCATCAGAATATGGTATTACATGACATTGTAACCTTTTTCCCCTCCAGAAAACCACCCTTTATGAATAAAACATGGGTGACCTTTAAAAACTTAGCAGTTGTACTAGGTGATTGCATATTAACAAGCTTTTTGAAGAAATAGGACAGGCGCTGTATGTTTCAGTTAAGGATAGATAATAGAACTATTCAAAGAATTTATTTTATTCAATACAAGGAAACGCAACACCTATTTCACGAAGTCTGCTTACACTTCCCTGAGTGTAATTGTATGTGACTTTCCACTTACCTTAATTGTGCGTTTACTATTAAATTGAAGATTCCCAGGGAAATCCCAGTTCTTCTTATCCACTTGAGTTTTTCTATTTTTGGTTAAATATCTCTGACAATTCCAGGGTTTGTTAAGTAGGAAGCAGATAAAGAGGAGTTGAGCACAGCGGAATCGAATCTCCTGACTTCTAAACACAGACTTGCAGGTGTCACAGTACCTGGCCTGGAAAAGATACACAAATCACAAGGAAAAGAGTTTTAAGTTGGGCTCAAGGGGAGAAAGAATGCAAGAGGTGTAGACTGAGTTGAGGGGGATTGAATCCACTTCCTCGTCACTGGGTACAGGCTTCTGCTCAAGACTGTGTTTCCTTTGAATTGTTTAGGAGAATTGTTTTCAAACTAGGCTCTCCAGAGTTCTATGGGTTTTGTTTTGTTTTTAAGATTTTATTTATTTTTTTTGAGAGAGAAAGAGAGCGTATGAGTTGGGTGGAGAGGGAGGCAGAGGCAGAATGAGAAGCAGACTCTCCTTTGAGCAGGGAGCTGGATTTGGGGCTTGATCCCACGACCTTGAAATCAAGAGCTGAGCCAAAGACAGGCACTTAATTAACTGAGCTGCCCAGGTGCCCCAGAGGTCTAGGGTTTTGAGAGGTATCTCATGGCCCTAATATGGGGCAAGGAGAAGTCTTTGTTAAAGGCAGTTCAACATTTGTCTGTTCATAAGGAAAATAGATTAACATCAAATTTAATTTATGAAAGGTTTTTATTATTTAAACAAACAAACAAAAAAACAAAAAACAACACACACACACAAAAAAAAAATCAGGGTGCCTGGATGGCTTAGTGGGTTAAGCCTCTGCCTTCAGCTCAGGTCATGATCCCAGGGTCCTGGGATCGAGCCGTGCATCGGGCTCTCTGCTCAGTGGGGAGTCTGCTTTCCCCCTCCCTCTTCCTGCCTCTCTGCCTACTTGTGATCTCTGTCTGTCAAATGAATAAATAAAATCTTAAAAAAAAAAAACACAGTCTGACAACTATTGCTTCAGAATACGATGGGTCTCTTAAGGAAAACAGGACATACTGGTCTCAGTCAGCAAAAATGAGATGCATCTTTTCCCTCAGTCTTGGTCCCACCTTCCCTTAAGAATCTTCAAATGGGTATATTGGTAGTGGCAGTGACATCCTGGAAGCCAGAGGCTCAGAGCCTTATTTTGGTTCTAGGAAGACTCCAAGGGGCTTGGACAGTCCATG
The DNA here is from genome assembly GCF_030435805.1 of Mustela lutreola. Lineage (NCBI taxonomy): Eukaryota > Metazoa > Chordata > Mammalia > Carnivora > Mustelidae > Mustela > Mustela lutreola. The sequence goes on along the minus strand of NC_081296.1, from coordinate 20,621,393 downwards.
GACACCCAACTTGACCATAGGGAGCAAAGCATAGAACTTTAGAAATGCCCCTAGACCATCAGAGTTACTTAAAACATCTCTGTGTGAACTGTTTTCTATAGGTCACAGGTGCATTTGTTCTGTCACAGTAGGAAAATGGGTTGAAAAGCTCTTTTGGAGACGCTGGTCCCCCCACAGACAAAATGTCCTATTTCCCCATCCCTTTTATTGTAATCTAGCTGTACCTGGCCAGGTTCCTAAATTTACCTGTCAGTTTGGGCTGATTGTTTGAGCCCTTGGCATTCTCAGTTATCTTCATAGACAGATTATGCCAGTCCCTTTACCTTGAGATCAATGGAGATCATATCTGAGGAATGATTCAAAAAGCAAAATATATAGTATTAACCATGGCTGTGGTGCTTTTGTTATGCTAATCACGTCTTTTTAGCGTGTAAACTCAGACAAAACTAATCCTTTAACATTTTGGTAGACTTCCTTAGTATGTTTAAGTAGGGTTTTTAAGCCTGCAGATCTCCCATATGAGAAGGCCTTAACAGTGTAGCTTTAAGAAATTACAAACTCGAGCAGCGAGTCCTTTAATTAATGAGAAAACAGGTAGGGAAGATTTCAAAGCTGGTTGCCTTAGTAAGAGATTGCCTCTACTTTGCAAGCGACCAGTGTTTTTGTCAACATAGGCTTTAAGATTTTTCTTTGGGAAATACATACATTTCCAGTTATCTTGCATGTGTGGGCACCTTACGGCTAAATACCACTCTATGTTTGCAGTTACAAGATTCCGGCACCCCTGCAGTCCAGCTGTGCTAGAAGAACGTGTCATCAGGACACTGACCTTCATTTCGCCTAGGCTCACACTCAGGAACGTTCTGAGCAACGTTGTCTGGTGGAAGGTGAGCTGAAAGGGACAGAGCTAGGGTTCAGACAATTTGGAGAAGGGGCCAGGAGAGGAAAGGGCCTTTCAGAGAAGGAGAGCATTGAGTGTCTCCAGGAAAATGATAGGATCCTGGTGGACTGGAGATCATCTCTGGGGGGCAGAGCAGCTCGATAGGGTCTTAAGGGCTGTTGGAGTCATTTAGGTACTAAGCTCTATGCTTCATCTGTATCTGTATAAAAAGGCACTTGTATCCTTGCTTGTGTCTATCGGCCACTGGAGTGTCCCATATTGACTGTAGTCCTTCAAATCACTATTACTCTTGTGATAACTGTTCAATGTCTAAGAACAGCAAAAATCTATGAGGTTTAGGTTCCATGGAACCCTAAGAAGTAGTTAATACAGATTCACAGTAATGAAACATATAGAATTATGGAGCACATACATACAGACTATTAAGCTTATAGAAAGTAATGTATAAACAATTTACAGAATATTTGACTGATCTTTGTAGGGTTCAGTACCTCATTATACATTTACGCAAACATTGACACCTGGGTCTTCTTTCAAATCTATAAGATCCTCGAGTGATAAAACATTTTTAAAAATTTTTCTTTTGGGGGGCACCTGGGTGGCTCATTGGGTTAAAGCCTCTGCCTTTGGCTCGGGTCATGATCTGAGGGTCCTGGGATGGAGCCTCACACAGGACTTTCTGCTTGGCAGAGAGCCTGCTTCCCCTTATCTCTCTCTGCCTGCTCCCCTGATCTCTATCTGTCAAATAAATAAATAAAATCTTAAAAAAAAATTTCTCTTGGGCACCTGGGAGGCTTAGTCATTTAAGCATCTGCCTTCCGCTCAGGTCATGATCCCACAGTGCTGGGATTGAATGCCATGTCCAGTTCACCGTTCAGCGAGGAGTCTGCCCCGGCCTCCTTCTCTGTCCTTTCTCAAAAAAAAAAAACAAAACAACAACAACAAAAAACCAAAACCATCAACAACAACAACAAAAAGCAAAACAAACAAACAAAAACTTTAAGAAAAATAAGTAAATAAAATAAAAATCATCTCTTGGGCTACCTGGGTGGCTCCGTCACTTAAGTGTCCAACTCTTGATTTGGGCTCAGGTCATGATTTCAAGGTTGTGAGTCTGGTTCCACGCCCTGTGGGGAGTCTGCTTGTGATTCCCTCTGTCCCTCTCCCTCTGCCCCTCCCCCTCTCACACTCTATAAGTAAATAAATAAATCTCTCTTATACTTACCAAATTTGTTATAGTAACTGAGAATTTAATAGTAAAGAAGTTCTGAACTCTGTACATATAAAGATTTCTGAAAATCGTTGACATTTCTCAGATTGTCACCTGTTGTCACACTTGCAAAGGACTAGGATCAATTACATTTCAGCAAGTTATCAATCTCACCAGGGATTTTTGCCAGAAGGAGATTTTCTTAAATTGCTTAAAACCAAGGGTCTGACGGAGATGAGGCCTTCTCGTGTAGTACTCCTTTAATTCAAGTATAATGGGAATTTGTTGCTTTGAATCTCTGCGGGCGAACTAGGCAGTTTCATGTAGCCTACGATGATGGCGATAAGCCACAGTTTTGCATAGCTCTGCCGGGCAAGCTTGGATCAGAGTGTCTCTAGGTGGCTTGATGCTGCTTCGTCTTTTTGCTATATGTGCCTTCCCTCCAGAGAGCCAGGGATAGATATATCTGAGCATTGAAAAGACAAAATCACTTACATTTGTCATTTTAGCATTTAGGCTCCTAGGATTGTCTACAGGATTCCCGATATAAAATGAAGACATCTCTGGGCAGTGGGGAGTAGAGGGATGTTTGCGCTTCCCCTAATGTATGCGGCATACACAGCAGTTCCCTCTTGGAGCCAATGGGGGGAGGAAGAAAGAGAACACCGCACGGGGCCCACTTGAGAAGTTTTCTCCAATGTGTCATTAAGGTGTTTCCGAGCATCTGTGTGGCTGCCATCTGAACTGGATGGGAACACAAAGTAATCAATTTCAGTTGAGAGCACTAATTTATCACCTTGCCATCTTTTATTGCAGGGAAGAGAATCTCAATCTCTCATTCTCTAGCTTTTTCTCACTCTCTCTGTTGTGCACACACATACACACACACACACACACACCTCGTACACACACTCCTACTTCCCATACCCAGTCACAAACTTTACACTTACTCAATGCACCCCTTCTCTTTTTTATTTTAAGTCTCAAACTGGAGAAATGCATCATCTTTGTTGGCCTTCAGTTGGCTTGGATTTGGGGTTGGGAATATAGTTGCTCACTCAACACCTCCCTTTCAAATATTCAGCGTGTTTTACATCATCTTCCTTTGACTCCTAAAATAAGTTTGAATATGATTACAATATTAATATACAACTGCTTCCCAAATGTGCTGTCAGTAGGCCAAGTATTTAGCTTCGGAGAGCTGAAAATCCCAAATGGAGGGAACAGTTTAATCAAGTGGCTGGAATCTTAATTCCTTCAGTCAATATGGCTACAGAAGTCAAATTTTCAAAATGGAAATTGACACCTTGCAAACGTGCAGAAGGAAGCCCAGCCCGAGAGGCTGTAGGACTTAGTTTGTTGATCTCTTCACAGCAGCTAGAGGGTCTCACCATGAGCCATACTTGCAAATCATGAGGATGCCTGGCAGGGCAAGTTCAAGGCAGGATCCCAAACAGACACAAGAACAGGGGAAAAAAGGAACAGCACCGGGATGAGCACAATGAGGTGGCAGTCATCCTCCAAAAATAAATTTGGCACATCGTACGAGGCTCCAAGGCTCAAAGCGAATGTTGAGTAATGTTTCTCAGCACGGGAAGTTCAGATTTCTAGTTGGGATTTCTAAGAAGCCTAGAAAAGTAGCTGGGGTATTTTATTGAGCCCCTACTTTTAAACTTCTTCTTTGTTTCTTGTTTGTTTGTTTGTTTTGTTTTGTTTTTTGTTTTTTAAGATTTGGATTTTCTTTCTTTCTTTTTTTTTTTTTTTTTAAGATTTTATTTATTTATTTGACAGACAGAGATCACAAGTAGGCAGAGAGATAGGCAGAGAGGGAGGAAGGGAAGCAGGCTCCCTGCTGAGCAGACAGCCTGATGTGGGGCTCCATCCCAGAAACCTGGAACCATGACCTGAGCTGAAGGCAGAGGCTTTAATCCACTGAGCCACCCAGGTACCCCTAAGATTTGGATTTTCTAGATTCAGCTTTGCATCTTGGCCCCCTGAACTTACTCATTATACCATAATGGAGGAGCTGTTGTGATTTGCCCTAAGTATCATCAGACTGTGTTTTTTCTGGAAGTCTGGTATATATGTGTTGTTTATATTATGATATGCAGCACATCCCTCTTCCCACCAAAAAAAATAAATAAATAAGTCTCCTCTGGCCCATGGGGCCAAAGTTCACCTGTCCACTTCTGATGTGTTTTCCTTCAAAATCCCTACAAGAGCTCAGTGGTTTTTGTTTTGTTTTTTGTTTTTTTGTTTTTGTTTTTGTTTGTTTGCTTTTTTATAAAATCTAAAAGCCCACCACATTTTTTTCTTTTAACTCCATATATATATATATATATATATATATATATGTTTTTTTTTTTTTCCCCACAAGGCCTGATGTTCTCCGTTACTCCCAATATTTCTCCCTAGACCCCAATTTCCTAACCAAAGCACATTACGGATCTGATGCTTTCAACAGCCTGGTACCAACCACATCAATAAACTAAAGATTATTGTGCTTTGTCAGGTTTTATTTTGTAACATTATAGGAAATTCTCCGCTGTCTTGGATGAGTGCATAAACTCTGATTGCTTGACAATTAACAGAGCTAGTAATAGAAAAGGCAATGCAATTTACCTTCGTACAAGGGATCTCAGTTAACAAAAATTAAACTATTGAACTCTCCTCTCCAAGAAAAGGGATGTTGCCTCATTATATTAAAAAGAAAAACAGATTCCAGTTTGCAAGTGGGCCCTCAGTCTGGCTGGGTGAATTTATTGTTCAGATTATGTGTTTTTCTGACATGCATACAAAATTATGGCTTTTAAACTGGACCAAACTCTCTCTTCATTAAATGAGTATTCCCCCCACTTTGGTACTATAACTCTAAGAGAGCGTTCTCGATAAATAATGTCGAGGGGGAGTATCTCAGTGTGCTCCGTGGTTTGGATGTTGAGGGTGTCCCTTATCTACAGGGCTGGAGTGCAGCTCCAGCTCTATCTCCTCCACTCTCTGTCTCTGTCTTTCTGTATCGCAGCATTAAAGAAGAAAATATACAGTGTAATTAAATACAGAGCCATCACGCTAAAAGTGAGGAACTCCCACAGAGCAGAGCGCTGGGTTTTACAGACTCCCACGGAGACCATATGAAGCTTGCATTCAAAATGGCATCTGCAGCTTTGAGCCTGCCTTCTGCCCTTTCTGGGATTCTGCTTAGTTCAAAGAAATACTGTGTGTGCACAGAGACATCCAAAGAACTTAACGAAGTTGCAAGGGAAGTCGAGGCTTTGCTTCCCTCTTCCTTGGGAATTTCGACCTCTAAAGTCTCTGTGTCTCTGGGTCTCTGTCTCTCTGTCTCTTTTAAAGTTCCCACATGCCCTCCTCGTGTTCTCAATTTGGACAGCTAAAATTGCTATGTGAATTATGAGCCACTGAAGCTTTAAACTACACGAATGATGAACAACTGTTGGGCGCTAAAAGAAGATTGTTACAGTTCTGGTTACCATGGAAAATACACAACATAATAAGACCAGTTTCTGCCTTCAAGAAGGGTATAATCTTGGGGTCAGTGAACTGTGGCCCTGGGGTCAAATCCAGCCTGCCCTCTGTTTTCGTGTCATCTGTGAACGAACGGTGGTCTTTACATTTTTCGATGGTTGAAAAATCAAAAGCAAAATGTTATGTCAATTTTATGTCATGTGAAAATGACATGAAATTCGAATTTCAGTGCTAAATGAATAAAGTTTTATTGAAACACATCCATTCTCATTCATGCCCTTGTGGTCCATAGCTGCTTTCACCCGATTGTGGAGGAGTTCAGTGGCTGTGACAGAGACTGAATGGTCTGCAACGTCTAAAATATTTGCTGTCTGGGGCACGTGGGTGATTCAGTCGGTTAAACATCTGCCTTCGGCTCAGGTTATGATACCAGGGTCCTGGGATCGAGTCCCACATCAGGCTTCCTGCTTTACGGGAAACCTGCTTCTCCCTCTGCCTCCGCCTCTTCCCCTGCTCATGCTCGCACTCTTTCTCTCTGTAAAACAAATTAATAAAATATTTTTAAAAAGTACCCCTGGGGATAAAAATATATGTTTATAAAAAGTAAAAAAAATTAAAAAAATAAAATAAATAAAACACAGTATTTACTTCCTGGCTCTTTACAGAAAGTGTTCAAAATGTCTGTTATGAGCTATTGGACAGCCACTTCTGATAATCATAAAATGATGAGTGAGCAAATAAATACAATATATTAATAATTGGTAAATGGGAACCTTGCAGGAAACTACCTTATTACCCCAGAAAGATAGATATCTCTGATAATTGCTTTGTTTGAAGAAGCCCTCAAGAGGCAAAAAAAGAATAAGAGCAGACTTTTAAGTTTTGAATGGAGACAGAGTCATGGATAGGACATTTCAGTTTGGATATACAAAGAGCAAAGGTGGAATCTGACTTGGCAAGAGTGGGGCTCCAAGAAGAGACGTTTGTGATCTACAAGGAGAGAAAAAGTTTAGGTTATGTAAAATATCAAGGGGAAATGAGTTGTCATCTATTCTGATTTTGGTATTTAGGAATAGGAAAAGAACCATTGAGAAGAGAAAATGTATAATTTAAGAGTAGAATCGAGATCCTGGTAAGGCAGGCTTGGGAATGAAAGATCCGTGCTTAATGTCATCAAAACAGTGAATCTTTGCATCAAAAGGTGAAAAGTGACGGCCAAAAAGAAGTATCGTGAGCAATAAGGATCGTGTTTATTGACAGTACACAGTAAGAAGGTGGTGGTGTCCTAAGGTAACAACCACAGCAGCATATCCAGAATTTTCCATATCTCATTTGGATCCCTTTTTCTGTAACTATTCTGTAATGGGATGTGGTGACTACTGTAATTTTAATTACACAATGAATTCCAAACAAATATCTAATGAAATCACGATGTTTGAGGAAAACTGCTATGCTTAGTTTTATATACGGTCATTTCAACTTTAGAATAAATACAGGATACAGGGGTAAAGACCATTATGAGCTGTTTGCTAGGCAAGGCCTTCATATTATGGAACATTGATGGAGAATCATTTAAAACGTGATAGGCCTTGGGATTTAATTAGAAAGTAATGTAAAATAAAATGCTTAATTATGAAATTATAATACAGTTGCATTAAATTGGCTTGTCATGTGATTCAAACCTATTTGTCTTGTTTTCCTTTTGTATTGGGGTTTGGACCACTTCAGGGACCATCTTGCTTTTTATTTACTCTCTGTTCACAGGATGCTACTTGACCTTATTTATGATATTATAGCATTATTTTGAAATAGTTTCCTCTTTTATTTATGGCTCTGGTTGGAAGGGTGCAAAAAAGCATATAAAGCTTTTATCACCAGGTGTTTAAGATGCCTTGAATAATTCAGGAGAAATAACAGAGAAGTTATGAAAGCAGGGCTGGGCGGTGCTCAACCGTGACAGAGTTGAAGGACAGAAAAGTTGTGCCTGAAAGACAGCACTAGTTAAATAAGTGGACTTGAATTGCAAAGGACACTGAATATGATGTCTATTTGGATGTGTGTAGTGGGGTGAGGTCAAATATTTTTACATCAAATAGGTGTGACTTGGGTGTTTGCTGACTCACTTGTTAAACATTTAGCTGAGCACATACTCTGTTTTCAGAACTGTGTCAAGCTCTAGGGACATAGAGGCAAGTGAGGCAGAAGTAGACCATAGTCTAGCAAGGAAGGCAGGCAAGGAAACACATGATCAAATGAGTGAAAAGTGAATTGTTTGAAATATGCAGGGGACTTTCAGAAAAAAAGTCCACCAACCAAAACCCAGTGGCAGGAGTAGAGATCAATGCAAAGACTTGGAGATGGGGATGGGAGTAAGAGAATATTGTCCCACTCTCTTCCCCATTTCCCAATCCTCTTGGAGGGTAGCAAGTGGTTTTGTGTGGCCTCAGTTCATAGTGTGAACTTTGGGGTGGGAGGCAGGGGTCAGTCATCCTCTGTCTTTACTTTCCTTATTTATCTATTTATTTAAGATCTATTTCTTTATTTGAGAGCAAGAGAGAGGATGGGAGTGGAGTGGGGGAAGGGGCAGAGCGAAAGAATCTCAAGTAGGATCCCCACTGACCGTGGAGCCCAGCAATGTGGGACTTGATCTCACAACCCACCCAGACCTGAGTCTGAGTGCTCAACCCAGAGAGTCAGATGCTCAACCAAGTCACCCTGGCGCCCCTACTTCTGTCTGGCTCTGCTTCTCTCTCTCTACTAAAATATAACTGTGAAAAACAGTGATGTCATTGAGGTAGGTGGAGCTTTTAATACCATTCTTGGAGATTTATAAAAGTACTTGAGACTGGACTGTACCGTCTAGACAAACAGTAATATGTTTAAAGAATGAACCATCATCTGTGAAAAAAAAGTAAATAAAGATACATTATTTTTAAAATAGAGCATAAGTGTCCCATTTCAATGTGTAAGGATACTCTTTAGTTTTGCTATCACAAATATTTAGCTGTTACAATTTCTGCTAAAATAAAAAGATCTTCAATTGGTTCTTAATTCACCAATGCAATCCAGTGTGACCCGGTCAAGCTAATGCAGCAGCCATATTTGAACAGTGAGCTTTGAAGCTGTATAATGGTTCTCAAAGATAGATAATGATGAATGTTATGGATTTTGTGCATTGAGGTTTAAGATTGCCCTGGGCTGCCCTGAGCCTCCTTACACATACAAATAGTACAAAGAGTTTAAGATGTGGGGTGGGGGGAGGGGCACCGGGCCCAACTGGTGAAAAGCTTTCCTCTTCTCGGGAAGAACAAACCTCTATCAGATGTGTTGAAATCTCCTACTTGACCCTTGTTTAACCTTCAGCCCAAAATGCACAAAGAAAGATAGAGCTAATCCCAGAAAGCAGGTTTAAACAAACAGGCCAATAGTCTACCACGTCTTTGAGAGTCTGATTTTCCCACTTTTCCTCACTCATGGGCTGTTTGGGGAATAAGAAGCCCCTAACTCTGAGGTACGTAATGAAGCCCTTGTGGGGAGGTCATAAAACTCGCCACAGCTCTTCCACCACTGGTGTCCAGAATCCCTGGTTTCCTGCTGCCAGACTTTTCCTAAGCAAGGAAGCATGATTCTGCCATCTTCATGGATGGTCATGATAGATAAGAGTTTTTAAATTCTTGGCAACGGTATCCTGCACAATTACCTTAAAGCATTCCCTTTTATTTATTGGGAACTTCTTTTCATTGCTTAAGGTAGATGATATAGATATAGATATAAATTTATTTCCCCCCAAATTTACCCTGGCTGTTCTTCCATAGAGCTAATTGATGCCCTTCTTGTTTTAAGATACTTTCATGTGAAAGTTGGCGATTTCTGGTCGGTAAAGAAAAAGACTGTGAGCCACTTCCTACTCAGGATGAGCTCCTTATTAAGATAAAAGTTTAGCTGTTGCTTATGCTATAACAAAATATGTAGAAAACTGAATATTCTGATTTCATTTGGAAGATATTAAATTAGAGTTATAAAAATTAATTGGAAAATTATCCCTTAGATCTACAAATAGACATACTTTGGATATTATACATGTTTGGATATAAGCAGTATATTGACTGGGCTGGCAAATGAAATCTATAGGTGCATTCACCAAAAAAATCCATAGACCAACATGCCTCTTCACACTTATACCAAGTTTTGCACACATCAAATCCTTTTGACTTTATGATGACTTTTAACTACATGTATTTGTCCGTGTGTGTGTATTTATTTTCAGGCCTTTTCATAATGGGAACCTGAATCAGCAGACTCTGAATTCTGCATTTGTTTATGTAAGTCCAATCTATGAAAGAACTCTTTCTTTTTTTTAAATTTTATTTATTTATTTATTTGACAGTCAGATTACAAGTAGTCAGAGAGGCAGGCAGAAGGACAGGAGGATGCAGGCTCCTCCTGCATCAGAGAGTCTGATGCAGGGCTAGATTCCAGTATCCTGAGATCATGACCCGAGCTGAAGGCAGAGGTTTTAACCCAGTGAGCCACCCAGGCTCAGTATGAAAGAACTCTTGGTTGTGAAAGGCTAAGTGGTTTTTGTTTGTTTGTTTTGTTTGTTTATCAATGATGATAAAACTGAGATGCAAACACTTTGGAATTGATTTTAAAGAATTGATTTAAATGTACTTGATCTGGGATATCAAAGGTTCATTCATTTCCCTTTCAGCCCAGACATAGAAAAGGCACAGAAAAGAGCCTGGGTTTCTTTGAGGATGTGAATGGAAGACACAAGACTAGCAAAATGCCATTGGGGAGGATCCAGGAGACTGAATGTGTGAACTGAGTGGGATACACATCATGGGAATAATCCAGGAAACCATCATATTTCAGTATCCTTGACCCCCAGCCTCTCATTTTTTATTCTGTAGTAAACAAACACAGAAACAGTAAGTACTAGGAAGTACTCATCTCATATAAGGGCTGAGCTGAAAGTAGACTGCATGATTTCCAGTTATCAATATAGTCCTTCTAGAGCATGAAGTTATAATTCCATTTTTTAAAAAAAATCTGCTACCCAATGACTTTAGCCCACCATAACCACCAGGGATGAGTCTGAAGTCTGCTGTTGATCCATTGTCATGTTTTTACAAGTAATCTCCCTTTCTCTTCATCCTTGAGATATTTTTGAAGTCAGTCCAAAAATATCTGTGTGTGGACTTAATTAAGTGTAGCCTAATTAGTAATTAGTGGAACTGTTAAGTATTTCAATTCTACTTTCAAAAATTTTTCATCTTTTATTTCCTTGAACACCAACTTTCCATTCTTCTCTTCGGTTTCCATTTCTGCAACTCCTCTCAAATGCAAAGTAGACTTCCCCTTTCTAGACCCAAAGTCTCTTAATCCTTCATCCACAGTTCTTATCACTTTATGGCCCTGTGATATTTTTCTTTCTATTTTCCAATTCTTTAATTTTCTTTTCTATAGTATCTAACCTACTGTTCTAATCATCTTTGGACATTTCGTCTCTTACAAGGGCTTCATGAGATTATCAACTCTTGTTAAGAATGTGTGTGTGTGTGTGTGTGTGTGTGTGTGTGTGTGTTCAATGGTGCGCTAAGCATTTGGAATAGTTTTTTGTGTTATATTAGACTTCTTTGGTTTGTATTCTCTTCACCTTTGCACATTCATGTTGATTATTTCTTCTCTGTATTATTCATATAACACTTCATTTTTACCTGTATATATTGGCTCCACTTAAGGTAACCTGTAAGTTTTTTATAACTTTTTTTTAAGATTTTATTTTTATGTACTCTCTACACCTACCACAGGGCTCAAACTCACAACCCTGAAATCAAGTGTTGCTTGCTTTACAGACTGAACCAGCCAGGTGCCCCAGTTACCAGTACATTTGTTGAAGTATTGTAATAAGTTATAAAATTTTGAATCTGAAGCAATGGGTCTCTTCATCACATCTGATATTTTCAGGCAAAGATCTACATATTGGTGAAGCAAGTTTACACTCTTTGATGGTTATTCTTTCGTCTGACTACTCCCCTTGGAAATTTACAGTCTAGCCATTCTAATTCTGTGGATTTTTCCCTTCTTACTCCAGTCTGGGGATTTTGGGAGTCCATCTAGCTTATAGGGACACAGTATAATTGATTTTCTCACTGCATATGAAGATATCACATGTGGAAATATGTTGTTAACTTTAGTAACTTTCACTGCTGGTAGTGGTTTGACATGTAAACTAAAACTCCGTTATTTGTCCTCCAGTCTCATCTCTTGCTAATAAACTGCTATCAGATGTGTGATATCCATGTGTTATGGTGAATAACACTCCAAGCCTTTCGGGGAAATGTCAGGGGAAGTTCAGAGCTAACGACTGTTTTTTTCGGTGTAAATTATCAATGGATAAAATGTTATCTGTAGCTCTGTAGTACTCCTGTATGAAATTTAGTTCAAGCAATTATAAAGATTCTGAACTAGTAAAAAAATACTTAAGAGAGTATGTCTTTAATATTGTGATTCTAAAAGTTCTTATTAATTCAATTAATAACTATTTATTAAACAACACTATGTACTGATTACTATCTGTGTTCCTCTGAGTTCCCTAGGATACAAAGTCTTAGAAAATAATTTATGTGCTACTTTTTTTTTTTTTAAATTAGGAAGGACAATCCTAGAAAGAAAGGGTAAGGAGGAGAAAAGGGAAGAGCCCATATGAGGGTCTCTTACTAAGGCAGCTACTGTGCTCCAAAAGATCTTGCGTAACTGTTTTCCAAGAGATCATTTAAATGACAGCCCATTCTAAAGGAGGAATCAATAAGACTTTATCCCCTTGGTCTGGTTCCCTCTTGGTCAAAGGTTTGCCCCACAGCACTGATTTCTCTCTGTCTCTGGATTACACATGACCCAACCTCAACCGTGAAGCCTTGGAGAAGGATGGAGAAATAACATGTGCTCTGGGGTTGTGTCCCTGAGACACTGGGTGGAGTCCTTGCAGAGCTGGTTTTTCCAGTGATAGCTGAAACCAGAAACAAGAGCCAAAGGTCCTGGACACAGGTTAAGCTGATAGGATCTGACACGTATGCTAAGAAAAGCACAAAAGGGTTTTCTCCTTCCAAGGACAGTAACGATTCAATGAGTATCATGCCACCTCCAACAACAGAAAAATCAAAATCCCTTTATATGTTTCAGCACAGTGATGCCATGAGACTAAATATGAGGCAAATTAATGCAGTATATTGAAAGGAGAGAAAATAATAGCTAAGCAAAGTTATATTGTCAAAAAGAGATTAGATAGGGAGCACCTGGGTGGCTCAGTGAGTTGCCTTCGGCTCAGGTCATGATCTCAGGGTCCTGGGATTGAGCCCTACATCGGGCTCTCTCCTCAGCGGGGAGCCTGCTTCCCCCTATCTCTCTCTACCTGCCTCTCTGCCTACTTGTGATCTCTGTCTGTCAAATAAATTAATAAAATCTTTTTTAAAAAAGAGAGAGAGATTAGAAAGAGGATAGACAGAAGAGCATTTTAGGGCGAGGGAATAGAATGTACAAAATTACAGATAAAAGTGGTCATAATGGGGGAGAGATGCAGACAACAATAGCTCCGTCCAAAGGGTCTGGACAGTATGTATGGCATAAGAAAACATTTCTACTAGTAGGCAAAATTTTGTATTGCAAAAGAGGTATACCAAAAGCATTTTGTAGTTATAACCTGTTTGTATGTTATCTATTAGAGAAAGAAAAGAGCTTTAACTGAAAGAGGGAGAGGGGATAGCTCATTGTCTAACCATCCAAGCCCCTTCAAATATTCTTATTGTAATATAATAACAATAATTAATAAGGATGATAGACAACCGTGTGTATTTGCAGCAAAAGAGTAATTGTTGCTCATTTTCTTCTGGTAGTGCCATTATTGAATTAATCACACCCTTGATGATTCACGGAAGCAGTGTTAGGCTATTGTAGGTATCCCTGGTTTTTTCAGCTGTTTGAGATTGTTTTTATTATGAAGTTTTATAGCCTTATAGCAATCAAATTAAAGAACTGATAGACGATGGGAAAAAGCTAACTTTTCTGACTGTTTCTTTAAAAAAACATGTCCTTTCTGGTGCATGTATGAGTTTAAAATATGTATCCATGTATTATTGTTATTCTTGATCAAGGACCTATGGCTTTTGAAATAAATTCCTAAGCAAGACAGGCAGAGAAAAAAGAATAGAACTTCTTCTCCCCAATTTTGGTGGATTGAAGCCAGGGACATAATGACAATTTAATGTGCTTCATCGTGTCACGTAGAAATATAAAACCCATTAATGTGAAAAGAGAAGGAATCTCCCGTGGAAGGTTAGGGAATTAGAAAATGTATGTTCCTTAGTCATTGAAATCTTACTGGTTGGTTTGGTAGTTTGCTGTTTAGCATAGAAATCCAATGTGACAACTTCAAATAGTTTAGAAATTTGGTGTAAGTATCCTATTCTAGAAGTGATTTGTTCAGTCCATTTATTCCTACAATGCAGCTAAACTAATTCTACAGAACAAACTCCCTTCAGTGATTTCCAATTCTCTGAATGACCCCCAAATTCCTTATTATGATGATTACAACATGACTTTGTAAAATGGACATCGCCGTTCTACATGGGTAACATGCCACGTCTTTGAAAAAATATTAAGAACTAATGTCATGCTTTGTGGATCCACTTTGGAGACAGTCTCAAAATAGTGGTAACGTTGTCATCGTTGATTACGAATTTGGCAAAGTAACTTGATCTTTTGTTCATCCACTGGGTATTAATGCCTAGCAAACGGCATAATTCTATTAGCGAAAATTCCATGAGCCCCAGCATGTCTTTCCACAGTGGCAAACACACTGTGGCTATTATGGGCAAAACTGTGAGATTCCTTAGCTGACGCTAGCATAATGTCTGATGACATCAGGGTTTTTTTTAGCAGCGCTGTTGTTACAAATTGACAGCATTTTAATGGCATGCAAGAACAAGAGAGCTCTGCCCAGTAGTGTTTTCCTATATCCAGAAGAGCCGTATGTTAGCGCAGCTCATCATTACATGGATTTAGATGGAAAATGAATCCTATCTTGTCCCTTGAAATATAATTACATGACCACACTGTAATATGTCTACCATATGAGGCAGCTGCTAGTCCCTCCCTAACCAGCATTATAAAGCTGTTCTACCGGCTAAACATATTCATTCTGAGTTGAGTACCTCAAAAAGCTGAAGCTGCTGATGACAGAGGTTGCTCCTTGAACTATCTTTGGGACTTGTTGGGAGGCTAATTCTGAGCCGACTGAGAAAGATAGATCCGTGTGCATGGACAGATCAAAGAATGATGTTTACTTAAGTTGGGTGGGAGAGTATTGATCTAGGTCTGGTGTCCAAGTGGTTTTTCTCATAGTGTGCTCTTGAATTCGACTTAGCGCTCTGGGACAGACTGCACTGGAAACCAGGGAGCTGGGTCAGGGACCAGACCTTCTCTGCTAAGCCAAGTGCAAGATCAAGAGAGACGAGCGCCCCCTGCAGGCAGGAAGGGAAGGAGCTGAGCCAGAAGGGTTCAGTCCCTTCTACACAACTCAGCAGATTTATAACCATGATTCATCCCTCAGGAAGAGGAAGCAAGAAGTGGACTGATGGTTTTTTCACTGAGTGTCTCTCCTGGGGGGGGCGGGAGACAAGACCCTTTTCCCCTGCTGACAACACCCAGGGGGTCAGAGAAGACTCCTTAAAGTCTTTCTGTACTTCTTACAAACGGTGCCATTGCTACACAAACATGACTGAGGGCAAGATGCTCGAGTTATGGGCCATTTAGGCAGGGCAGTTTTTAACACCCTGTCTTGTAATTCCAGGAATGCTTGAAAAGCATTTCCCTTTTCACTCTGTCCAGTCAACAGCTCCCTGTTGCTTTCTGGATAAAATCAAAACCTGTGGGCATTAAATCCAGTGCCCTCTGGCAGCTGGCCTGCTTAACCTCATCTACTTGTCTCTTCGGTTCCCATCTGTACCCTAACATCCAGTCCTACTGGATGGTTGCCAGGTCCAGGGACAGGCCACACTGTGTTTCTGGAGAAGCTTTGCACTGACTACTTCCTCTGCCTTTGTTGGACTGAAATGAAATTACTGCCATTAATATGCCCATTTTGTAGATAAGGAATCTGATGTTTGATTACAAGAATTGTTCAAGGTCACACAGTAGGTGCTAGAGTTGAGAATTAAACCCATTTGTATCACTCCAGAGACCAAGCTTTTTATCTCTGGGCTACAGCCTCTGAATTTAAAGCAGCTTTAATGTGTCCTGGAACGGCGGTCACTTAATAAATATTTGTCTCCCCCATCACCAAAATATAAATTTTAGTGATTTATAAATAGGTGATTAATCTATTCCTATTGTCAAATATTTCAAATTTTATATAAAAAGTTGAATAGGAGCTCACTTCAATAAGTTTCTACTATTGGAGTTTTGGTAACTTTTGTCGTCTTCCAGATTGTCTGAAATTTGTGAACAATGATAGAAACATCCCATAATTTCTGTGAATCTTATGCCAGCTCAGAGAAACTGATAATAGTTTGAATAAGCACAAAGTTTTAAATAATTTGGTTTACTTTCTCCTAACATAGAGACTTTTTTTTTTTTTTTTTTTAGCAAATATGTTTTTAGTGAATCAAGAGTACCTGCATTGTCTCTAAGAATTCCACTCCATACATGATATCATTTAAGTAATACAACTGCCAGGAAATATAAACTGATAAAGCTAATTCAATAGAACTAATCAATGTTATTGTATTTTTTAAATAGAAGTTATTCAATTAATTTTATTATTAAATAATGTTCTATTGTAAAAATTTTGGAAAATACATAGAAAATATCAAAGGAAAAAAATATCCACAATCATAATACCCACAGATGACTTTGACTGATATGTTGGTATCAATCTTTTATTTTATTTATTTATTTAGCCTTTGTTTTATCATGAATACCGTACTGTATTTAGAACTTTGAATTCTGCTTAATCACTTACCAATTTATCCATTTCCCTGTGACTACAAGCAATTCATAAGCAGAAATCAAATTCATTATTCCTCTCTGAGGATACTTCCTAATTTACTAACCATTTCCCTGTCGGATATTTTCTTCTACCCTGATTTTTGCTGTTATCAGTAACATAATGTCAATCACAATTGGGCATCAGGTATAACACTTTCTTTGTCTCAGATAACTTCCTTGGTCTGTGTCCTAAAAACTGAAATTATTGGATCAATGGGCATCCTATTTTAAAAGCTCCTGACCCAGATTGCCAGACTGCTTTATAAAAACAAAACCAAAAAAGCAACAATAACAAAACATGTGTCAGTTTATATTCATATTAGTTATTTGCCTCCTTTAGTCTCTAAGTTATGTTTCCTAAGTCTGGAATTAGCACAACAACCACAACAACAACAAAACCACTGATTAGGGAAGTTGCAGTGTGCCATCTTATAGAGGAGCTCAATCAAGTTTCTACACAGGGTCCTCCGTCTGTGTATTCTCTTCGTTCATCTTCACATTGCCTTTGCTTGGGTTTCCAGGCTGATGTATGGGAACGCTTGATTTGAACATCTCTGTCACTAGGCTCTTAAGTAAGACTGGCCTCTGTTGGCTCACCTGAAACCGCCAGGCACGGAAGGAAGGAAAGAAAGTTAAGTGGGCGCCTCTTGTCAATCATTTTATTCTTTATTTTCCGCTCCCTCTCAAGGTTTCCTGCTCCACACACTCCCCATTAGTGACAGTCACTGCCAAACCCCTCCGGGAGCAGAGGAAAAAAGAAAAAAAAAAAACCACAAAACAAAAAACATAGATCAAAAAGGTAGAAGTGTGCGTGTGGAGGAGTGGAAAGATTGATATAACAGATAGGACACAGAAATTATTTAACCTGAGGCTAAGTGTGTGTTCTCTTGGAAACTGTCTAAAATATAGAATTAGGGTGTGGGTCTTAGGAAACAATACTAGTTTCATACATTTGCCTTTCTATAAAGTCTCTTCCCCAAATCGGTTCTATTTTTGAGATGGATCACTTATCCAAGTTTGGATAATTATCTGTGCAGTAGGAACAGGACTGTTTGGAGATCTGAGTGGATGAGTTACAAAAGGACATTTGACAGTATGTACACATTCACTGGTAAAGACACATGATGAACCCGCTGGTTAGGAGATTTTGACTTGCTGACCTTCAGCTATGAATAAACTTAAGTTCCCCTTACATTTAGCATCTAAACTTAGTATCTACAGTCACTGTTGACTTTTTGTTGTAAAATATTAAAACAATTGTACTTCTAGTTCTCTATACATTTTTATTTTTCCTAATCTCCCTTAGAATAATAATACTTGACCTAGTTAGCTACATTCATAACATGTTTAAAAAACTTCATGTCACAAGACATTTCTGTGACTTTTAGGTGTGAGTGAAATCTTTCTGATATTTTGAAATCTGGACGCTCACGCCCTGAGCTGTTTTTCCTGGGAGTCCCTATCCCTTGTACTTATTGTTTTCTTCTATCTTCAGGTATGGTTACGGACCGTCTAAATGTTACATTTTCTTTTTATTCCCTAAAAGAAATGATAATTTAAATGTGAGTCCACCTGTAGTTTCAAAGGAAAATGGCAGTCCAGCTATATAAAATAAAATAAAAAATATGTATGGTAGATCATACACACATACACAGCAATTTAAACATCAAAGTGTTTCACTTCTGAGAAAGAGAGAGGCAGGGGGAGGGGCAGAGGAAGAGGGAGAGATAGAATCTTAAGCAAGCTCCACATCCAGCACTGAGCCTGATGTGGGTTCAATCTCATGACCCTGAGATCATAACCTGAGCCAAAGTCAAGTCAGATGTTTAACTGGCTGAGCCACCCAGGTACCCCGTGGCAGTATGTTTCTTAACTGCAGCAAGAATTTTACCATGGGCTAGACAACATTAACCCCACCACACATTTTGGAGGACATGGTTTATATCTCTAGGAACAAGTAAATTAGACATTCGTAGCCTGTTGACTATGTCACCTCTGTTTTTGTTTTTGTTTTCCCATGTACGTAGAATAAATTAGTGTCCCAAACATGAATTTTTTTTATTTATTTTTTTTAAAATATTATTTATTTATTTATTTGACAGAGAGAGATCACAAGTAGGCAGAGAGGCAGGCAGAGAGAGAGGGAGAGGAGGAAGCAGGCTCCCTGCTGAGCAGAGAGCCCGATGCGGGGCTCGATCCCACAACCCTGAGATCATGACCTGAGCCGAAGGCAGCGGCTTAACCCACTGAGCCACCCAAATGCCCCCCAAAACATGAATATTTTAAAACTTTGCCAGGACCTCTGTGTCAGGGGAGTGAGGGTTTCATGATTCCCTATGCTGCAGAAGTGGAGGGCTCCCTGTTTTGTTTTTGTAAGATGGCTGAATAGCAATGGTTTGACCAAACAGTCACAGATAAAATGGATATCAGAATGCCCCCAGCTAAACTTTCAAAAAAATATTTAAAAGTTAATAAGGCTAATCCTTCTGAGGCGAGGAGTAATAAAGCTAATTGACCACATATTGCCTGAAAAATACTCTTCTTTGTCTCGGACCGGGGACCAAGGATAAGGCAAACATTACCAAGTCCCATGTGTGTCACAGGAAGCGTCCCTAAGCAAATCCTCTTCTAACTCGGAATATCACCTTCTATCACTCCCCCCTGTATGTCCCCAGTCCCTGGGAACTGTGCTTTCCCCAAGGTGATTGATGGCTATTCTGTTTTGTATCCCTTGCCTTGCTTAACCCTTCCCTGCCATATAAACCCTTCCCTAAATTCCTGCTCTTCCTCCAGGACGTAACTCAAAGTTGGCTGGGTCTTCTCTCCAGGCGATCTGCGGCTCTGTCCTTTGAGATACCAACAGCACTATCTACTGTATCACAAATATTTGTTTACGTGTCAGTGAAACTCAAAGGTCTTCAAGTAGAAGCTCATAATAAAAATAATCATGTTTATCTCTTCCTTCCCCTAATACCTAACAGTAGGTCTGGAAGGGAATAGCTAATAAATAAATGTTAGCTGAATGAATGGCTTTGGGTCAACCATAGTATCCCTAAAAGATTATTACGATAGTACCAACAAAGAAAGAACTAATACTATTTCACCAGTTTTAGAAAGCTGGGAGCTTGGCGTCCTACCTGTGTTTTAATTCACATACAATCAGGGGTTATGCATTCATCCCACTGAAGATTGGGTTTTTTTTTCATAATTACTTTTTTTTTTTTTCTATAAAGGTAAATCAGTTTTGGAGGTGACAGCTATAGAGATGCTGAAGAAATGATGGAAACCCTGAATAGTTGTATTATTCATATGACAGAAAATCATATAAGTAAAGTTGGAGTACATGTGTAGGTTAAAAGAGGGAGTCCGGGGGTGCCTGGGTGGCTCAGTTGGTTGGGCGACTGCCTTCAGCTCAGGTCATGATCCCAGACTCCCGGGATCGAGTCCTGCATTGAGCTCCCAGCTCCACGGGGAGTCTGCTTCTCTCTCTGGCCTTCTCCTTGCTCATGCTCTCTCTCACTGTCTCTCTCTCTCTCTAATAAATAAATAAATAAATATCTAAAAAAAAAAAGAAAGAGAGGGAGTCCCCCAAGTTTGAGTTGAAGTGAGAAAAGAATTGAGGAAAAAAAAAAAAAGTAGAAATTCAGTGGAAAGACAGACATAAGTCTTCATGTTACAATTTCCAACACCTTTCATCACTCTTCCTTTTGATCTCAAAAATCCTATTGGTAGTATTTAGTCCCAAATTTCCAAGCCTTGGATTCTTCCTTCAGCGCGATGTTATCAGCTGGAAGGGAAAGCTGGCTATGAAACTGTTATGTTAAGCACTTTTCCACAGGAACTTATTGCTTTAATAAGTTGGGAAAATGCTCTTAAAGAAAAAAATATAGTCATTGAAGATTCATTAGAGGGGGAAAAAAACAAAACAAAACATAGTACTTCATCTTCCATAAAATCCGCACGTCCTTTACCATGTGCGCAGAGCCTGAGATCTTAGCAAAGAGTAGAAGTTAAATACCTACTCCTCACTGGGGCGGGGGGGGGGGGTAGCAGAGGGGGGCGCAGGGGGCATTCTTCACCATGGCGGAGAACAGCCCGCAGTTCCTCTAGTGCCCCAGCGGACTGGGGATTCCAAGATAAACAATGCCTCGCACAGGTAAGCACTCAATAAATATTTTTTGAAGGGACGGATGAACGTCAGAAAACATGTTAATGCTCTTTGATGACTATATTCCCCCAGTGTAGATCAAATTCTCCCCTTCCACGAACGAACGTGTGGGAAATAAATAACAATCACTTCCTAGCCAAGAGGATTTGCATGTCAGTGTAATCTGCGGCCCCGAACCTCTTTAGAAGTTAATGTTTATTCTAATAGTCTTACAGTCATTAACCAATTCTGAAAGCAATATACAACAGTACAGTAAACATGTTTTATGGCCTCCATGGAAAGATACAGATCTTTTCTCTGACACGATTTTTCTTTTTTTTCTTTTTTTCTGGTTAACCTCACTGATGAAAACTTAGGCTTTTTGAAAATCCTTGTGACTTAGATCAGCTTAGGGTTTAAAAAAAAAATAACACCGTGAGCATTATAAAATAATAATACTGAGTCATGTGGGTGCCCCGATGCGAGGGAGAGGAGACGGTCCACTTTCCCAGCAGCGGGCCTCCCTTTGGGCTTCCTGCTTTCCGGGCACCTCCCTCTTCTGTCCCATAAAACCCCACCCTGAGAGAGAAGGGGAGAGAAAGGGCCCAGGGCCCGGTGATGCTGGTTTTTTTTTTTTTTTCCCCCCCTGGGGAGGCTATGAAGGTTGGTTCCTTTTGCCTGAGGTGGTTTTAAAGTTTCAGCCCAGGGTGGTAGCCAAGGTCAAGAGCAGGAGAAGGGATGGACTTTCCCAATTTGTATTGTGCCTGTGACTAAAACTCGAAAACATTCTGAGGTTCAAAGCAATCACCCCCTCACCCTACAATCTCTCTGGATGATTGAAAATGGCTTAAGCAAGTACATAGGGGTTTAAAGAGCCACTCAAAATGACTGAAAGGCAGGCCTGTCCACAGAGAAGCCGTGTCACTCCGTTGACAAATAAGCATGGGCAGAGCCTGCGGTGGGCTTCCCGGGGGCTCGCAGGCAGGGAGAGAGGGAGCCTCCTTGAGTGTGGGAATAATAAGAGAGAGGAGCATCCTCCCCATTCCTACTATTATATAAATGTTATATTTGTTAGGCTAGCTCCCTCCCCGACCACCCCCCAAGCAGTTCATAGACAATAAAACACCAGGAATCCCTGAAGAGTGGTAAAATGCTGACATGATTTAAGAAGGAAGACTCTGATAAGAAGATAAAAATCTAATAAACAGAGTCTGGAGAACCTTGGTGCGTCTCAGGCGCTTGCCAGTGTAAGCAAAACCCTCCCAAGGAAAACAAAAGGAGCCTTAATCGTAAGGACATTCCACTCACAGACCATCTGAAGGAGAAAGTTAAGGCCGTGACCTTTGCAGGCTGCAGTTATGAGCGCTCTGACAAGAAAATATTTGATTTGGTTCAAGAAGCAAAATCAGTCACTGGATTTTTTAATATCTTTTTTTTTTCTCCGATAAAATAAAATAAAATAATGTATTTTGTTTGCGCTGGAAAGCAAGTTGTGTGGACGTGGTTAAGCGTTTCTCCCACCTGGGTAGTTTTTCTGTTTAACTTGGTCCTCATTTCTTCTTGGATTTTAATCAACCCCAGGAAAAGGTAGCTTCACAGGCCCATTGATTTCCCTTTTTTTAATTAACAAAAGGCTCCTGAAGGCTAATCTCAAATTTCTCCCATGAATCCGCAAATATGTGAAGACGGTCCATTCTCTACAAGAACCAGGGTAAGAGAATCAGCGAAGCTGTGAGTTTATTGCTGACGATTTAGGAAGTACTCAGGAGTTTATCTGTGTCTCTGAAATCTAGAACAGAGAGCTTTATAGCAAAATGCCTACCTGCTGCCGAGACCCTCCCCACCAACTCAAAACAAAACAAAATTGCAGTTCTGAGCAATTTTACTCCAACAGCGATAAAACGTGTCACAAGAAATATTTCTGTAGTTATCTATGAGGAGAAAACTCGCGGAGATTTTCAAGGGCTCTCTGAGTACATTTACAGGAGCTTCGATGTTTGCTCACACTCATTTATATTATGATTAGTTTAATCTTAAGATTCAAGGCTTTCTTTTTGTTGTTGTTGTTACAGGCGAGGACTGCATTTATGCTCATCATGTATAATTAGTTGATTTTTTTTTTAATATTTATTTCCCACCCTCCCAAAGAGGTAAAGCAAGGGGACAGAAATGCAAGTGGGTATGATCCAGAGGAAATAGAGAAGAAATGAGACCAGCAGTACAGAAGGGAAAGCAGAATGATCTGGAATGAAGAAAAGACTGTGAGCCGTGGAGGAAAGGCTAACAGAAGAGGCTCAGTTCCTGGTTGCTTGATCCACTGGGCCGGTGGCGGGAAGCGAGGCTGGTGGCACCTAGAGCAAGCCTAGGGAATCTTGCTAAGCATGTTGGGCTCCAAGGCTCTTCCAGGCTATTTGGTGGTCAAGAGTTTGCAGGGAGACAGGTGAGGGGTCAGAGGAGGGGAAGCACTGAGAAAGCAGGGAGCAGGTCAGAGCACAGCCTTGGGCTAGGCAGCAACTACCCCTGTTGTATTCACTTAGAACCCTGAGGGGTTCTAAGCAAAACCAGATTAGTTTTGGACTAATCCTTCTGGACACATCTACAGTTTCCTTCTGGACACATCTACACTGAGAATTTTAGAGCTCTATGGGAGCATGCTAGGAAAAAACCAGAAGCAGGGAGGGGTGGGCGTTACTTTGCTATAAGATGAGAACTTTGCTCTTTGCAGAAGCCTGATTCCTAATAACAAACATACTTATTTTTTAAATTTTCAAAATTTTTTTTCCTTTTTAATTTTTTATTGTGTTATGTTAGTAACCATACAATACATCATTAGTTTTTGATGTAGTGTTCCAAGAGTCATTGTTTATGTTGCTCCATGCAATATGTGCCCTCCTTAATAACACCACCAGGTTCACCCATCCCCCACCCCCTCCCCTCTAAAACCCTGTTTGTTTCTCAGAGTCCACAGTCTCTCATGGTTGGTTCTCCCCCTTTGATTTTCCCCTCTTCACTTTTCCTTTCCTTCTCCTAATGTCCTCCGTGTTATTCTTTATGTTCCACAAGTAAGTGAAACATATTAAAAGTAGGTTTTTTGTTTTTCCTTTTTTGTTTTTTCATGACCATACACATTTCAAATTGAGGTACAGATGCACCAATTCTGTACTCAATCTGAGAACATTAGTTACAAAATTGTTTCCTTTGGGCTTTGGAATAGTCTATCCACATTGACGTCTTCACCAGAAGACCACCACTTGATTTGGTAACATATAGACATGGCTGCAAATTTCTGATATTTGGTATCACGCCATCTTTGAGCATGAATGCAGGAGGTCAAAATTACCTCTGATAAATTTGTCAGTAAAAATCACAGTGAAATTAAAGAAAATTAAATTCTATAAAAGTAAACAACTCTGAACCTTGACATCAGAAAGATGTTAATGGCTTGCCGTTATTCAGATGTAGGCAGCTTATACTTGGGTTTCTTTGAGCTAATGTTATCTTCCTGCATAATAACATTTAGTTTTTAAAACCATGTAATCATAAATATGCTGTTTGGACAACCTATTTTATTTAGAAAGCATATTAAAAGCATGAACCTTGGAGTCAGGCATTCTGGGTTCAAATCTGGACACCATGATGTACCAGTGGTATGATCTTGAGCAAATTTACTTAACCTCTTGAGAATCAAGTCCCTTATTTATAAAATGGGATAAAAATAATACTTATCTCATGAGAATTAAATGAGTTAGTTTATGTAAAGTACTGAAAACATAGTAACAAATGGCTATTATTGTTTTTTTTTAATTATAAAAGGAATATGTGCCTGTCAAAATTTTAGGATGCATAAATGTTTTTAAAAAGGGAAAAAATGATATTTTCATCTTAACAGCTGGGAATGATCACTGCTTGTCCTAGTTCTTATGCTTTGTGGGTGTCTGTTTTTTTTTACAAAATTGGACTTACAGTGTACGGATGGATTTATTTCTTTCTTTTATCTCTTTCTCACTAAAGATCATAACTAGATAGATAATTTAATATTCTCTCACATGGATGTAACAAAGTTTAATCAAACCCACTAGATGGTTGGTTGCTTTATAAACCTATGCCATGATAAACACAGCTGAACTAGACATCTTTCTGTATGATCTTAGTCCTGTTTTTCCTATATACTTTGGGTGATTAAGAAGAAACATTGTATTACTCTGTGGGGAATGCCAAGATATAAGGAAATAGTCATTAAATAGTTTCAAATTTGGAATCAGGGACACAGCAAAAGTTGAACTCCCTGAGGTCCCTATTAAAATTCAAGAGTATTAATATATCTATCCCTTCTTCTTCATCTCTCTCTGTGTAATTTCTCCTCTGGATTTCTTGAAATCTACCATTTAAATGTTTGAAAACCTAGGTTAGAAAGACTTGTACAGGGGCGCCTGGGTGGCTCAGTGGGTTAAGCCGCTGCCTTCGGCTCAGGTCATGATCTCAGGGTCTTGGGATCGAGCCCCGCATCGGGCTCTCTGCTCAGCAGGGAGCCTGCTTCCTCCTCTCTCTCTGCCTGCCTCTCTGCCTACTTGTGATCTCTGTCTGTCAAATAAATAAATAAAATAAAATCTTAAAAAAATTAGACATAATTAAAAATTATGTTTAATTTAATTAAACATAAGTTTAATTAAAGCTAATATGAATGGCCTGACTTAATAACAGAAATGAAGGAAGTTGACATCTCAACTGAATAAGCAGTATTTACGTTCATTTGGAGACTCTGTTCATACCACCTAAATGTGTGATAAAAGTGTGATAAAACTGTGGATAGACTCTGCCCCTCAAACAACCTACTTTGATATGCAGTACATAATGACATTTTCTGCTGTGAAAATGACTTCTGGGCTGAGATGTTTCCACACTGTTCAATGTCATGAAGCATCATGGGTCATAAAAAATTCTACTACCTATACTTGAGATTAGGGATATTTATAATATATAATATAAGTTTGCAGATTTCAACCTCTTAATTGAAGACTTCTTCCTAATTCCCAGGATGCGACTTGATTTCTCAAAAGGGGGTAACTCTCATTATGGTTTCGAGGAGGCTGACCACTAGTATTTCAGGCCATATGAATGAGTTCTAATTTCAAAAAAAAAATCTACAAATAGTCATGAGTGCATTCCTAGCAGTCATTTTGAGTACAAAAGTCACTTAATATTAAGTGTATTGAGTATTCTAAATGCAATTTGAGTTTTTCCAAATTCAGGCAGTATGGATTCTGTCTACAAAATAATAAATTTGGAAAAGAGACTTTTGTAAAGACAGAGGTTAAGAATAAAAGTCTGAAATATATTTGTAAGGCAAAGTAAGAAGAAAATGCAAAAATAGATGTAAAAACAGCACAATGTAATGTTTGATTATTGAATTCCTTAAGTTTAGATCAAGAATATGTTGTAACCTGAATGTGCTCTTATTATCATTTTAAAGAAACATTCATTATTACTTGGTAATCTTCAAATGTCAGGAAATGCCCTGAAAGGAAAAAAATTACCAAAATGACATGTAAAAAAGTGAGCACTTTTTAAACAACATTTAAAAGGTTTTTTTTTTAATTTATATAGTTTTCTAGAACAATGAGAAGCAAGATGTACATACTTTTTTTAAATTCAAAAGTAATGATCGCTTTATAACACGTCAGAAATTACTAAAAACATCGATAATATTTTCCTTATTTCAACTAATAGTTCATCTCATTGAAGGGGACCAAAGTTAAAAGTACTTATTCATTCACTTCTTCATAGGGTGACCAACATAAACATAAAGTAGAATTATGTCATATACATAATTTTGCAATTTATTTTTAAGAATTATCAATATATTTTAAAAAAATGTTTCTTTTCCATACCTACAGCCTTACTTTTTGTCAAGGTTTTTTTTGGTCTTATAAGTGAAGAGAGACTTTGCTTTTACATTTTGCTGTGATAACTGGTTGAAAAGTAAAAATGTCAATGAAATAATTTAGAGGGTTCCTTAGAGGAAATTAGGTATGAGAAGGACACTAAAGAATTGTCTGCATCAGATTAATGATATCTTCATCATATTCTACGTAGGTAAGCCACAGTTGCCCAGAAATTTGCAATCCAAGATGATCAGTAGGTTTTTCCTGATTCTACAAATGTCTAATTTGCTTTGGCAAAAGCCCAGTAGAAAAGATTGTATTGCCATGGACAGTGTCTAGGAGGACCTACTTGGGATTGGGCAAGACAAGTTCCTGAGAAGTCTATTTGTGCAAAATTTGGACAGATTCTGGGAGAAGGATACGCTGCCTCACTTACATACCCCACTCCTACCCTAAGCAGCCTGAACACATTCTCAGGCTGCTGGCCAAATGATGTGTGACCCAAAGTGTGGAAGAAATGTCTCAAAGGTAATGGTCCTTATTCGAGGGAAACTGAAGGCTGGATCTCCTTATTTCTTCCTTTCATCAGATCCCAGGGAAGCAGTCTTCTCTAGTCACATCCTGAATCCCATGATCTACCATCACTTGTAGTGTAAGCCCTTGAAGCAAAACATACCATCATAACTTGTTGTCACCTTTTTTTCCCTTCCAAAGGGTTAATGTCTCTGTGATCTTGTTAAACAATTAAAACTTCCCAT
Source organism: Mustela lutreola (assembly GCF_030435805.1). Classification (NCBI taxonomy): domain Eukaryota; kingdom Metazoa; phylum Chordata; class Mammalia; order Carnivora; family Mustelidae; genus Mustela; species Mustela lutreola. The sequence goes on along the minus strand of NC_081296.1, from coordinate 20,593,966 downwards.
CCTTTCCTCTTCTTCCCAGAGAGATTCAAAGTCCTACTCTGTGAAAAATTGAGATGTATTTGCTTTTTCTTTTTTTCTCATCATCTATGAGAAGACTTAGATCTTGACATGGAGGTATGGAAGAAAGCAAAACTCTTGCCCCAAAGGGAAAAGAAATCAATGGGGCAAAAGGAGAAAAGGACACTCTATGTAAGAATAAATCCAAAGATTGAATAGGTTTGATTCCAGCTAAATCATCAGGCTGACCTCTACAACATCTGATGCCAAAGACATTCCACCCAATTTCTCATGTTCTGTATGCAGTCTTTATATAAGAACCAAACCTAGAGTGAATTGGCTTGCATGCCCTCCCTTCCACGTGGCACACTTAGAATTCTCTAAGCTGCTCTGTTCCTTTGCTTGTTTTTCCTCTCTCTCCATCCTCTAAGTGTATATTCTTAGACCCAGTAAGAAGTAAGGGCCAGTTGTGCACAAATCATCTCCCAGCTGAAGTTTTTGGTGGCAGCCAAGAGAGGAGAAGGGGGAAAAAAAATTAGAAAAATTTCAATTTCAGGACCATTATTATTTTCATTAATCATAAGAGGCGCTGTCACCCCTGTCCTTATTCTTTAGAAGGAGATCTATTATACGGTCCATTTAGTCCAAGCCATATTACCTCATATGTTTTCCTGGCTGACCAAATAAGACTTAAGAGATAAAACAATTTACTGTTCATTATGATCCGTGTCACTGGAATCAATCTATTAACCTACATTAACTGGATATGTGACGATATCTCACATACACGCTTCCTCAGTTTAAAGAAAAGGCGAGAGTACGGGGAGGGGGCAGAAAGAGTGAAAGGAAAGGAAAGGGAAGGAAATCAGGACCCATAAAGTGCAGCAGACGTATAATTTGCCAAGCGAATACAACTTCATTTTCCAGTGCCCACTGCTGCGCCCTCCACATATTCGTGCAGCCCCTGACCTGTAAAGAAGTCTAACAAATTGGCTTCTATTGTGGAGCCAAAAGGTGCCATCAAAGAAGGGACGGTTCGCTGGTCCTAAAGTATGATGGGAAATCTCAGGCTGGAATAAAGAGCTGCCGTTTTTATGAAGTTAACCCATTAAGGCTAAAAGCAAGCAGGAAGCTCCGTACCGGTGGGGCAAGCAGCACCAGGAGGAGAGAAGCCCTCCAACCTTTTCATTCAAACACAGGGACAGAAACACCAGGTGAAGAAGAGCCATCCAAAGTTCAAATAAAATTCAGCATCGTCTTGCTCTTGGAAGTCATGAAAATCCACCCCCCGCCATGGGGTCTCTGGACGGCCCCTCTCTTTCACTGTCTTTCCTTCTCTCTCCATGGTGGAAGGATCAAAACCATCTCGAGAAATTGATGGGCTGTCTTGATGTAGACAGTAGGGAGGGCAAGGTGGCACACCCATGAGAAGGCGAATCTAGCATCTCATTTATCCTGGCTTTGCAACTGCTTGTTAAAGAGCTCACCAAGGTGTTGGCTTGCATGATGTAAATTTCCCTCTGAGACCCCGGAGCCTTGGCCGTGGCCGCCCCAGACCACAGGTGGATCCCCTCCTCCCTGGTGCACTAATCCAGGCCATCCCAAGCTGCCAGTGAGCTGAGTGTTGTTAACTCAAACCAGAGCAGGGGGTGCCCAGTTTGGGTACAGTGGGTACACTGCCTGCTTTCACTGTGGGATGGAGGGAAAAAATTCTGACTGTATTCATTTCCATTTTCTGGGTGATCTGTCTCACAATTACCATAGGAATCTGGGATAGGAGGATAGAAATACAAAACTCTGTTCTTCATTCAACCTTCTCAGTCCTAAAGAAGAAGGAAAAACACCTGTTGGACCACTGGATGCTCCCTAGCTCAGGGTACAGCTGGCGTGAGAAAACTTCAGGCATTTTAGGGCTTTGAGGGAGGGGTGAGGAGTGAGGATGTATTTCTTGGGGACTGTACCTGAGTAATTGCTTACTGATCTGTCCTGCCCTGGTGAAGAGGAAATGGAAGGCAGTTGGCGTTATTGGGAAGCCATGCTTTTCCTAATTGACAAAAAGCTACGATCGCACAAAACTCACAAACAAACACACTCAGAAAGTATAGAGTTACTTTGCGTGCTGGAGACATCACTTTACCTCCTCATGGGTGTTCATGGTTTCATCCTTGGGCAATGAAGTCATATTTCTTTTGGCCCATATCAAGAGAAACATTTTTTTAAAGACCATGAGGTGTTTCTGCCACTTGAAAATACACCGGTGGTCCCTTCCCCCCTTTCTCCAGAAGTACTGAGCAGAAAAAAAGGGAAAGCTAACAGCAGAAACCTCTTTATATCCTTCATTTCTCCACAAAGTTGTTGAAATAAGAAAAAATAGCTTGAACAGCATTTCTGCACAGACTTCTAAATCACTTTAAACATGCTGTATCAAAGTTTAGAGTGTCTTTCTTCAACCTCTTTATTTTCTCTCTCTCTCTCTTTATTCTCCCTCCACTGAAAAGCCCAGAAGGTATCCTTTAGTCTCTGTACTCACAATGCCAGACAGGGTGAGAGAGAGAGAGAGAGACAGAGAGAATAGGCATTTCACAAGTGTTACGGAATGAAGGGGAATTGTCAACTTCTTCCAGAAAGGAGTCCAGGGAGAGGTTGGTATTCTGCTGTTGCCCTGACAAGAACTCTTCATCAGGGTTTGACTGGATTCTGATAGCCATCTCCATTTGGGTTTTGTTTGAGGTCTTCAGATTGAATTTGCCTGACTCATTTTCCTTCTAGTACTTTTCCCTTGGAGTCATGATGTATTACCTTTAGGAGATATACTTCAATGGGAAGGTGAAGACATTTGGCATTTGGGGCCATTCCAGATGTTGTAACCATAAGAGTCTATAGTCATGGAAGCATTTTAAATATTTTCAGTGATCTTTTTTTAAAATAGGTTTGTTATTCTTAGTAAAAGCAAACTTAGGAAAATAAATTCAATTCAATTCAATTAATCCACTCACCACATATTTATTGAGCGTCTACCTTATGATACATTCCAGGCATGAGAGTTATTGTAGTGAATAAGAGAAATTCCCTGGCTTCCCAGAGCCTTGATTCCAGTGGGGTAGGGAGACAAGAACAAACAGATGAGTCCACATATGGGGATTAGAGAGCTATGGGAGAAAAAGAGACAGGGAAAGGAGGCTATGGAGCATCACTCTGTATGTAAGGGCAAGGGAGGGATGTGATATATATGGATATCCATACTTAATGGCTGCACAGTGAAGGATCATAAAATCTACTGGCTGAAAAAAAAAACAGCTTTGATTTCTCATGATTCTGTATTTTGACGGGACTCAGCTGGACAGTACTCAGTGGGGGTCCTCAGACATTTGCAGTCATCTGGCAACCAGAGCTGGAGTCATGCGAAGAACGGAGTGGGTTGAATGTTCAAGACCACATCTTTACTCATGTTACTGTCGGGTGGAGTCTGGTCAGACACACTCTGCCTCTGCATAATATCTCCATGTGGCCATCCTAGGCTTCCGCATGGCATGGTGGTCCCAGACAGTTGTTTTCCTACATGTGATTCACCTTCCCCTAGAGCAAGTATTACATGAAATCAGGGTGAAAGCCGTAAGACTTCTTATGACCCTCACCTTGAATGTTATGAAGCATTACTTCTTCCACATTCTACGGGTCAAAAGCAAGTTGTAGGGCCCCTCAGATAAAAGGGGTGGAACAAACAAGGCATGAATAACAGAAGAGGTGGTTCAATGGAGGGGCATCCTCACAAACTAGCTGCCATAATGGCCAAAGGTTTGGCCTCACCAATAAAGTCTTGTGGGAGCGGAACTCTAGGGAAAGGAAGGAGCCACCTGGGATATCCACTGAAGAGATTTCCAAGCAGTTTGAACAGCATGACTGGGAAAGGAGTACCCCTGATATGTTCGAGGAAAAGGCAAGGAGACCAGTGTACGTGACTACTGCCACATAAACTTGGGAATTGGGAATTAAGTCAGAAAAGGGAATAAAGGGCAGAAAATGGATCACCTTCGAGGTCGTTGTCAGGATTTGGGATTTCATTTTGAGTTTTTTGAGAAGCCAGTTGATTATAAGCAGAAAAAGGATGAGATGGGCTCATTTTCTAGCTAAGGAACTATTCGCTTGTGAGAATTTCTCACTGAAAGACCTGAACAACCACTATATTAAAAGCATCGGGTAACCGAATGAAAATGGGACAGATAACAAAAGTCCTAATTTCAGATGCCCAAAAACTTATCTCCTGAAAATCATTGAATTTTTCTTGAGTTTATTTTCTTCATTTGTAAAATGAAGGGCTGGGCCAGATAAGGGGTTCAAGGACAGCTCAACAGCCAGGCACGAGAGGCTGGGGGCAGATCTGATCCACCTTCCTTGTTTCAACCTGAGAAAGCATTGTTTTATTCTGCTTCATATATTGGACTTCCATGTAGGGTTTTGTTTGAAGATAGATTTTGCCATTAAAATACATTTGGGAACCTAGCAAACTAGACAAACCCTAAGTTCCTTTGAGCTCGAAACCTCTAGAGTCTTACATTAAACAGAAGATAAAATAGAACCAAAGATGGGGGGGGGGGGCTGGCTCATATTCAAGCAGAAGAAATACTTAAAAATTTCTTCTGGGAGCCCCCAGGTAGCCTCACCCTTAGATACTCCCTATGTGTATTCTTGTTTACTTCTCATTGAGAAATGGAGAAACAAAACAGATGGGGAAGATTGGCAAGTAGGGAGGGCAAAGATAAAATGCTTTTATAATTAAGACCAAACCTTAATTTTTGGAAGCTGGGAAAACTGTACCCCTGGGGGCTTTCAAGCAGTTTCTGTTTTCTAGGTGGAGACTGGAATTTGCCTTGTAGGCAGACCCTCTGTTTACAATGGAAGGGTCGATTTTGGTGAGACCTTCAAATTAACCTTTTGTTCTTTAGGAGAAACCTCAGTGCTTTAAAGCTGGTTAGTACTGAAAATCAAAGGGTTTGGTAAGGCCGGGTCCCAGCAGGAGCTCAGGGGGATCACTGTCTCCAGCAATAGTTGTGGTTTCTGGGCTGTGGTACTTCCCATCCCCCTAGGGTTTTAAAAGAGGGCTTAGCAAAGTCTGGTCAAGTCTCAAAAGGAGATTTGGGGAGTGAGAGAAAGCAGTGTGCTTGCCTTCCCAGAGGCCAACGAGAAGACCACTTGTGCCCAGGGAACTCTGATCTCTAAAAGGTCATCAGTAGAGGAGAAGCTCCATGAGGGAAAGGGCTGCCCTAGTCATCACCGCACCATTTGCCCTCTCAGGTCTCAGAGACAGCCCATAGACAGACTGCCTTCCAGAATCTGGAGGAGCAGTGGCAAGCAGAAATGGGTAGAGTGGACTTGTCATAGGGTGCCATGAAGCAGTCAGAAAGAAGCCCACAGAAGGAGCTGGGACAGAAATTAGGCAGGAGGTTCTATGCAATAAAATATTAGCCACAAAATGGAGGGTAATCTCCTTCCATTGTTACAGGCTAGTGGGGACCAGTGATACATCTATTACAGAAGATTGCTTGAGGGAAGATTCATTCCTGGAGCTAAAGCTATAATATCGTCCAGCCAACAGTCTCTAAATGGACAACAGAATCGCTCTTAGATTCTGATAGTCCATAGCATAGTCTATGTTTTAGAGGGAACAAAAGGCTCTAGGGCTTTATCCTACTGGTTTCTCTCCCTTCTGCATTGACGTTTTCTTTGTGTTCCAACAGTGGTTCTGTGACATCAAAGTCAACCCAGTTGTTCACATGAAGTATTATTTCATTGATGGAGAAAACAACTCTCCCTCTTGCTTCTCTCCACTCTGTTCTTCTTCCTTATTCTCTCATCTCACTAAAGTCCTTCATAGACTCAAACACTACCATCAAATAATAATTTGGTAATTTGTAATGGAAAAAAGATCCCTTGATTTCTTAGCTCAAAACCTGAAACATAATAATCACTTAATATATGAGAAATGTTATTTTGACGACATCATCATCATCATTATTATTATTACGTCTCCCCTTAGTCCAAAGACTAGACCAGCAGTCTCTAATAAAACTTTCTGCAGTGATGGAAATGTTTTGTACTTGTGCTGTCCCTTATGTGGTCATTAGTTGCCTATGGCTTTTGAGTCTTTTTTTTTTTTTTTAAAGATTTTATTTATTTATCAGAGAGAGAGGGAGAGAGAGCGAGCACATGCAGACAGAATGGCAGGCAGAGGCAGAGGGAGAAGCAGGTTTCCTGCCGAGCAAGGAGCCCGATGTGGGACTCGATCCCAGGATGCTGGGATCATGATCTGAACCGAAGGCAGCTGCTGGTTAACTGAGCCATCCAGGCGTCCCTTGAGTCTTTAAAATGTAGCTAGTTCAAATGAGAAACTTAATTTTTAATTCAATTTGATTTAAACTTAATTGCATTGAAATAACCAGAAGACAAGATAGGCCTAGACTGATTTTTTTTTTTAGGGGTAAGGACTCGGACATCTCTATTTTTTAAACCTAGTTGTAGAATTTGCATCAGAATGACCTAGAAGAAATGTGAGAACACAGACCACTGGGCCCCCACCCCAGAGTTTCTGATTTAGTGTGTCTATGTGATGGCCCTTTGAGTTTGCATTTTAACAAGTAATGCTGATGTTATTGCTCCAAGCATGAGATTTTGAGCACGACTCACTGCTTTAGAGTCATCCACTGTTCTCAGTTTGAGATGTACATGAGACAGTGACTGTTACCTGGTCTGTGTCCCAGAAAGACTAACCCAATATTTTTTAAGCTTGAGGTCATTTCCTCATACAGCCAAGAATTCACTAAAATTCTTAAATCAGGAGGCATTGGGGATTTAGGTCAGTGCTTCTCAAACTGTAACGTGCTTATGAGTCACCTGGCTTGCTTGAGAAAGAGCAAATACGAATGTACTAGGTCTGGGACAAGACCCAGGTGTCAGCTCAATGACCAGCTCCCAAGCTGTGTTGATGTGGCTGGTCCAAGGCCCACACTTTGAGTAGCAAGAGATGCAGTGATCCCTGTGGTTGACTCTAATCTTTACATTCTGTGATTCTAGAGCAGAGCAGGATACATGACCCGGCAGGCCCGCCAGAGTCCAGCACTGCTGGAGAAGAATGAGAAAGCTGCCAACAGCCATGACAGGATGGGCTAGTCCTGGGGAGGAGGAAAGAAAAGTGGCTCCCTCCAGAGAGCTGGGCCTCGCTGTGAGGCCGCCAAGTGTGAATGACGCAGGGACCTCCTTCCTCCAAGCAGGAGAACAGGAGTGGAGCCGGCAGAATCAGACGCCGCCTCTGAATAGTATACAAGGCCCCGTGTTGAGCAAAGTCTATGAAACAGCTCCACAGGTTTCAACCACGGGAGAAAGGAGCTGGAGGCCAGACGGCCCCGTGGTTACACAGGGCAGGCCTGTGCTGGGAGCTGTCAAGTAGTCCAGCGTCAAGATCCTTTAAATTAAGAAAGAAAACCAAACACTGAGGGCTCCATTACATGATTGGATAATAACCAAGGGGCAGTACAGTACTTGTAATGTCAAATAAAAGGAACACTTATTGTTCCTTCTTCTCATTGTGGGTCAAAGGTGAGTTACAATTGAGGCTTCAGAGTTGAAGCAGCTGATGGGGAGGTAAAGAGAAAAGAAGATGGACCCATCCACCAAAGAGGGTCCCATGAAAGGCACGGCAGTGTGGAAAGCCTCTGAGTCAGCCTTTGGGCTGTTTTTTTTTTTTTTTTTGTCTGTTGTTTGTTTGTTTGTTCTTTCAGGGGAGAAGAGGAGCATTAAGTTAATAGGAAGTTAATCATCCCATTCTTTTGCAAAGCCACAAATACCTTATAATTATATAGTCAGGGGAGCCTGGGTGACTCAGTGGGTTAAGCCTCTGCCTTTGGCTCAGGTCATGGTCCCACGGTCCTGGGATCAAGCCCCACATCAGGCTCTCTGCTCAGTGGGGAGCCTGCATTCCCCCCTCTCTCTCTCTGCCTGCCTTTCTGCCTACTTGTGATCTCTCTCTCTCTGTCAAATAAATAAATTAAAAATAATAATAATTATATAGTGAAACAGAGAAAGTTTTACTTCCATACAATTGTAGTGTATTACCATGAGTAGAAATGATATCTAATAATGATGACTGCCTGGTGATCTGTATAACTTACTTTTTCCTTCTACCGAGAGAGGAAGGAGTGGTGGGGAGAGGAAAAGGAGGAAAAGGAGGAAGAGTTGAATCACCCAAAGCAAAGCACTTTTTTTGAACATCAAGTAGACAACCAAGGAGGCCATGCCAGGTTTGTTATCAACAGGCATTTAACAGTGACTCAGATAAGCCAAGATGAATTTCTTCATCATGTTCACTTAGAAAACCTTTCAATTCTCTCTTCTTTCTTTCTCTCTTCACCACATACACGTCCATGCACACACAGACACAAACACACACAGAGTTATCTACAGAGTTGATATTATAATATCGCAGGATGTCAAGGAGAGAGAAAATAATGCAGGAAAGCAAAGAACATTTTAAGGAAAGAACTCAAGAAGTTCCTCTGCAACCTTGTTTTCCACTGAATTTGGAATTTCATGTGAGAACATTTCTCTCTTGTCTTCAGTAAAAATGATTCTATTTGTTCTTTCTCAGGGACCCCCTCAAGGGCCCTGTCCCAGAACAAAATGAATAATGATGCTTTATTTTTCGTAGTACCTCTTTTCAAGAAGCTCACAATGCTTTGTGAAACTGATCTCATAAATCTTTAAAGCATCCTTGAGAGGTAGAAAGCAACCATCTCAGGCCCATTATACAGTTCAGGAACTGAGAGCCCTCTGAGGTTTTAATGACAGAGCCTGAAAAAGCTGGTCTAAATTTCTTAAATCAGTCTCCTGAGTATATGGATGCCTTCTTCATTAGTGTGGCATGTGTGCTAATATCAACTGGCATAAAATACTTATTTCAAAAATTCCATAAAATGTCTCCTCTTCTTTTGAAGTGCATTCTACTAACCACAACTGAATTGCCTATACACTCATCCAGTGATGCAGATTGTCTATATACATGCATATGAGTGCGCATTATGCACGCAGGTTCCGTATGGATAATGAGTACCGTTTTGGGTTATTGTCACGGCTGACCTGACAAATCGACCAGGAACGTGAGGGTAAGAGGATGAAGAAAAGAACTTGAGAAGCAGAGAGATGGGGGCAGGAGGAGCACTGGGGAGGATGTCCAACAGTGCTAAGTTTATTCAAAGCACTAAGGCCATATATAGTGATAATAGGAGAAGCAATACATCTGTGTCTAGTTAAACAACCACGAGTTCCCATAATAAGTTTCACATTTAACTATAAGCAGACCTTGTGACGCCAAATGGCTGATGCCAATACAATTGTTCTTTATTGATACAGCAAACCTGAAAGTAATTTATGGGCTGTACTAGGGCAGCAAGGACCAGCAACAAACTTATGACTCCAACCAAATTGTTCTCATTTGTTTAGCAAGCATTTGGGAAGTCATGTAGGCAAGCGCACAACACATAGCACAGACCCTTTCTCAGTGCTACTCAACTTTTCCCGTCCTAAACCTTTGGTTAGGTTATTTGGACTTTAAAGGAGGCACAAGTCAGGGCCTGGTTTGGTCCTCGTCTCAAGCCTTATTGCGGCCTCCCACAGGTTATGGAACTTTCCTGAACACCTTTTTAATATGTTTCGAAAGACAAAAGCCTACCCCAATCTGTTGGCCTCAAAAGTGAGCTGAAAGGTCTCCCTTCCAAAACCTCCTGTGAAGGTCTCCCTTTTGAAACCTTCCCACCAGTTGGCATATTCATAGAAATACAGTGATGGAATCAAGACCTCAATGAAAATCAGGGGCTCTCTATCCTTGTGTTTGTCACTCTTTTCTTCAGTCCCAACCCCTGCAGCATGCAAATGCATTCCAGAAGAAGGTTCAAGTCTTGCCGAGAAGTGTGAGCTCTTAGCATGAGGTTCATGGGCACCGTCCCTGACGTCAGCTCCCCTTTTCCGTTGGTGCCCACCTTTTAAAAAAGTAGAGAACTTAACACCTGGAACTTGGACTTGAGTGGGTATCCTAAAGTGTGGTGATCATATAGCACATGGATAAAAATAATTAACTTAGGACATTCTGTGTGAGTCGACCTGTTCAGGGTTTTGAAGCAATGTCATTAATGACACTCTTCCCACTTCAGGGGGAAGAAGGTCCCCTTGGTGTCTTCCTGGTCAGGAGAAAGGTAGCTCAGGATTTCTTTGGAGAAGGACATCACGGATGATTAGGAAAAATTTGATGCTGGGTAAAAAAGATGAATTCAGCTGGTATAGATTTCTCTATGTGAGAGGTGACTGAGTATTTGAAGATTCATCTTTTCTCCCCCATCCAATACCAAAACAATGAGAAAACACCAACCCAATCAAGAGCAAAATATCATTTATTCCTTCATGCATCTTTTTTTCCCTCTTTTGAGCAGTTGCATACTATTAAATCAGTATCAACTCTATGTTTACAATTTGTTAGGGGTAAATATGTCCTATATGAAGAAAGAAACTTGCCATTCTTCTTCCTTCTCAGTATGGGGGTCCCTGACCTCAGGGTGATCACTTCCGGGTTTGGAGCTCACTGATTCTTGAGAACACCCACTCCACTTCCACTGATGGGAAATTTTTTCTTATTTAAAGCCCAAATCTCCTTGCCTGTCATTTCTATTCATTCGTTCCAGTTTAGTCTCTGTCTGGATCAATATAAGTCCCTTCTCTCTTTCAAGTATTTAATAGCAGCAATGAGTTCCCCCCCAACACCCCCCCATCACTTTTCAAATGTTTCAACTGCCATTCTTTTATTACTTTTTCTTGAGTCAATTCTATGGTATGTTAAGCATTAATATAAGGAAAATAAAGGGCAGTGCTTTTTAATTAAATATAGTTAACTCACCAACTTAGACTCACACACTATTCCTCAGGAAGATTACAGAGGAATAACATGGCGATTGGAAAAAGGACATCGAAGCTCTTTACAGCCAAGGAAGATGAAAGGAATATTTCCAGCAGGGTGGGGGCTAGAGATGGCTCAGACTTAAAAAGACATTGGGTAACAGACTGAATTTAAACAACACTAGAGAATAAAATGATTGGAAAAAAAAAAGATAATTATGTCTTCCAACAATTACCCTGGCTATGAAGCAAAATTAGCATAGTCCTTTCTAATTTAAATGTGTTGAAAGTGGCTGAGCATGACAGCAGAAAATTACAAGGTTTACAACACGGGCTTTGGTCAACGTGATAGCAGTCGGATTATCGTAGCTCTTCTCTGCTGATAGCAATCATTATAAAGTTACCTATAAATATTAACTGTTTAATGCTAGGTGAGGTTTTTACTTTGCTGGCAAGTACTGAATAATTTCACACTTCCAGTGGGTTTTGTATATTTTGTTTTTATTTAGTTTAATTTTGGCTTATTTTAATTTATCACTAATAGGTGTTTTTTGTTTTTTGTTTTTTTTTAGTTACGTGCCGTTCTTTCCTCCCCCCCCCCCCCCCCCCGCCTCCCTTCCTTCCTTCTTTCCACTCTTGGACTCCAGAGGAAAATAAGGAAGTTTTACAGATGGAGTTACTACTCAGGACTTTTTTTTTTCCCCCCAATTTTACCCACTTTACTATAGTAGACATCTTATTCCAATGTCTCAATTTCCAATTCAGCTATATGGCTTTATTTCCAAACAAAAGTTCACCAACCTGCAAAACCATCTTTAGTTTACACTGCAACATAATTTGCTTAGCTGCTGTGTGTTTAATTCTGACCCATTTAATTACTTGGCATTTTCTCATGCTTCCTCATATGGCTCTACTTTCATGTAGGAAAATTCACCTGGCCAATACTTTGTATATTACCCACCCTCTCCTCTAATCACACCAAGTAAAATATACTTTTATTTAATAAATTTTTCTTCAAGATTTGAAGTGGCATGACAATTTTCTGTGTAGGCAAAGTCAACAAACAGGCTCCCATTGAAAAGCAAACATTAATCAGCAGTTAAATGTTACATGGGCTGTGTAGGCAACTTAATTAAGAAAAGATTTAACCCAGAGTTTCTTAACCTTGGCAGTATTAACATTTTGGCATATATATATATGCCAAATATATATATATATATTTTTTTTTTTTTTTAATTTGTAGGGCTTTCTCTTATGTGCTGTGAGACAATAAGGAGCCTGTGGTCTCTACCCACTAGATGCCGATAGTCATACCCCCACCTCCCAAATGGGACAACCCAAAATATCTCCAGTGTCTTCCCACATTTTCAGATACCTGGGGAGAGGGAGAGGAGAAACCCTCAGGGGGAATCCCTGGATTAACTCAATCAAAATAAAGGACTTCAATTGCAGAGTAAAGAAGTGAAACTCAATCAAAATAAAGGACTTCAATTGCGGAGTAAAGAAGTGACACACTTCTCCTGATAGGATTAGTTCTTAGGCTTTACCTGCCACATTTTAGCAATAGGAACTTGCAAGGATCTGAATCAATTGGAAACATTCTGTTGAGGGACGCCTGGGTGGCTCCTCCTGTCCGTTAAGCGACTGACTCTTGATTTTGACTCAGGTCATGACCTCAGAGTCCTGAAATTGAGCCCCACATTGGGCTCCTCACTCAGCGAGAACTCTGCTTGTTTCCCTCTTCCTCTGTCTCTCCTTTGGTTGCTCTCTCTGTCTTACTCTCTCAAATAAATAAATAAATCTTAAAAAAAAAAAAAAAAGAAAGAAAGAAATGAAAAGAAAGAAAACCTTCTGTGAGCTACTACTGGTAGAAGAACAGGAAATAGAAGTTAAATAAGCCAGAAGCTTATTTTTCTATTATGCCAAAGAATTCTGGAAGTAGGTCTTCCATGGCTGGTCGGGGGAAGGGGGGCTCCACAGTACTGTTGGGATCCTGGGCTCCATATATCTTTTTGACGTCTTTGTTGCTCTTGGTTTGTCTGTTTACTTCTGCTTTATCACTCCTAAATCTTGACTTTCATGTTCATAATACAGCTCCCAGAGATTGGTAGGTCCTCAAGCCAGCTGGGTTGCTCTATTTCTAAACTGGAAGCAAGAACAAGAACTTTCCAAGAAACCCCATAACCACTTGGAAGTGGGAAGGAAGCCTAGGACATGTATTTTTCAGGGGAAATATTGTCAGTATTTTGATAACGAGAGGGAAAAAAAAAAGGAGAATGTATTTTGTGTTCACAGTTAGTAGTCTCTCATTTATTTATTCTTTTCTATTCAAGGAAGTACTTCTTAAATGTTTACTAAGTGCTAGGCACCCTGCTATGCACTGGAGATAAGGAAATAAGGAATGAACTTTGCTCTCTGGGATCATACAACCTAGAGAGATAGACATGTACTCCATGATTAGTGAAACAATTAATGCATGCATTGCAACTGTTAACATGCTACAGAAACACAGAGGATGCTCTGAGCCTTTTCGAGGCAAAATGGGTCTTTCTATTTCTTCAGTACCTGTAAGTGGCTTGGCATATAGTAGGTGCTCAATAAGCCTTTGGGGGCAGTTCTACAGTCTGATCTGAAAATCACTAGGCTGATATCAAACATTTCAGTCAATTTTCCTTATGTGAATTTCTGAAATCAAAATAGTAGCATAGTTATAGAAGCCAATATCCAGTCAACTCAGAATGTTATGTTAAACCCAGATCACAAAACAAACTGTCTTAAGTAAAGTCCTGCAGAAATTTTATTCCCACATTAAGGGAATTTACCTCCAGTGATATTTGTGCCAGAAAGGTCACATGCTGAAAGATTTCATTTATTATTTCTGCAGTAAATTAATATGCATTTACTGAACAACTTTGCAACTTGGGTGGCTCAAAAAACAAAACTGAACTCAATTTTTTTTCCTCCAGAATCCTATTTTTATAATCCTGTTTTGCATTTATATCCTACTTCCTATATAAATAACTCTCTGTGGTGGGCGAGCAATTTAAAGTTGTTTTATCAGAATCTAGAAATCAATGCATTTGGGGAGTAAACAAATTCATTTCAACCGTATTAACCTTACATTTTACTCTGATTTGTGCAACTCTGAAGCTTACCCACACTCAGACACAAACTGATCCAGAGGCACATAAATAAGGAACTGTCAAAAATATCCCCATTATTATCCAGTATCATCCAGTCAGTTCAGAAAACAATAACAATTGAAATATGTCTGTACTAGGAGACACCTTCCTTTTATTGCCTTAAAAGATATTTCTCTATGGTTTTATTTTGCTACAAGAGAGCAGTGGGCAAATTCAGGAATTTTCTCTTTCTTGTGTGAACCTAAACTACCAGGTCTCTTATGAGAATTATATAAGTGAACTCCTACTCTGAGATTTTGTTTTTCTATTGCTCCTTGAGCATCATTAAAAGAAGAGTCTTAAAGACTGTAAGTTTCTTAACATCAGAGTCATTATATGGTTTAATCTCTAGATGTTAAATTGGCAACAAAGCTCATCTCTCTGAAAAAAACAAAAACAACCAAATGCATTTTTGCTCCAAAATGCAACGTAAATTAAAGAACTAATAAAGCTGCTACTATTTAGAGTTAGAAATAAGTGTCTCTTATGGACACGAAAATTTATTCCCATTTGACCACTCTTGAGAATCAACAATCTGAAGATATCTATAAAATTACATGCACATTTCACCAGATAAACTTAGTAATCAAGCATATGTAGCAACCAGAAGCACAATTATTACCAATGAAATGAGAAATAATTGGTCGAAGTTTAGCATGAAAGCTATGAATACCTTTACACGGATTAAGCATTGAAATAACTATTCGCAACCACTGAATCCAGTATGCTTCTACTTGTGTTACTTAGTTAATGGTGGAAAAATTGGGTGGAATATTTTATGGGTGTGTTCCATGCATGATCTGGTTGGTGTCTTGGCATGGTGCAGTCTGTACTCCTAGTGCCCAGCCCGAAAAGGGCAATCAGCCAGTATTTAGCAGATTATGTCTGTATTTATATTAACTCTTTCTGCATTTCTCAGGCTGATCTTGTAGACTGAAGATCCATGTTGGCCAAAGTTCAGGTCCAAATCCAGAGTGGAGGGGGTGAGAAAGAACCAACACACGGGAGCAGAGTTCAAGAGATCAAAGCAGCTGGAATGGTCATTTCTGAAGAAATGCATTATTTTGAGTTTAAGTGAGTTTGCCTTAGAAGTTAAGTGTTAAGAGCTTGAGTTTTTTTTTTTTTTTTTTTTTATAACATATATTGAGTTGATTTTAAAGCATGGTCATAGTTCCCCCTTTGAATTCTCAATATCGCTCTTCAACACTCCATTTTTTCTTTTAAGAACCCTAGGAGTTTGTTCCATTTCGATGCAATTTGAATATTTAAGTGATTTGAAAATACTGAAGAATATAGCCATTTCGGATTATTTGAGTTTATTTTTAATGATATTAGATTTTGTTTAATACACTTTTCATTTTAAAGCAGTTTCAGATATTTAGAATTATTTTGAAGATCGTGCAGATTATCCTGCACCCAGTTTTTCTTCCTAACATCTTACATCAGTATGATATATTCGCCACAGTTAATAAGCTAGTATTGATACCTTATTATGAACCAAAAGACTGTACTTGATTCAGATTTCTCCATTTTTCTCTCTCAAGTCCTTGTTCTGTTCGAGGAACTGTTATGTGTCCCGAGGCTTTGTTGGGTGATGACAGCTTCTCAGAATTTCCTTGCTTCGGATGACCTTGAAAGTTTTGAGGCGTCTTGGCCAGGAATTTTGTAGAATTTCCTATAATTGAGATTTGTTTGTGGTTTTTGTTGTTGTTGTTCTCATCATTAGACTGAGGTCTAATGTTTTTGGCAGGAAGAACACCGAGGTAAGGTGCCATTCTCATCACATCATATCAATATGCCTTACCACTGTTATTAACCTTGGTCACCCAGCTGAGGTAGGGTTTTTCAGGCTTCCCCACTGCAAAGTTACTCATTTTCTACCCTTTCCTTAGGGGGCTGTTGGAAGAAAGTCATGATGCACGGCTCACACTGAAGGACAGAGTGTTACATTCCCTGTGTTGCTGATGAAGTATTTACAAGAAGTATTTGGAATGCTTCTCCGTAAGAGATTTGTCTATCATCCCCCACTTATTTATTTATTCAAGAATTTACTTACATTGAATAAATATTCATCTTCTGCTTGAGTTATAATTTCATAGTACTTCCTTTATTATTATTATTTTTTTTATCAAATTGTTCCAGCTTTGACCACTAGGCACCCTTTTCACTGACTCTTATGTTCTTTTGATATAGCTCCATCAGAGTGGGATTATTTTTTGAGTTCTTCTTTTCTAGTTCTATAGCTTCATCTTGGATTTTGCCTTAGTCCTCAAATGAGGCACTTCTCCAAGGCGCCCTGGTTCCTTTCATTGGAGAATGATATTAAAAACCAAGATCTAGGGGCACCTGTGTGGCTCAATTGATTGAACATCTGCCTTTGGCTCAGGTCATGATCCTGGGGTCCCAAGATTGAGACCCACATCTGGCTCCCTGTTCAGTGGGGAGTCTGCTTCTTCCTCTCTCTCTCTGCACCACCCCCATCCCCCGACTCTTGTTCTTTCTCTCGCTTTGTCTCTCTCAAATAAATGAAGAAAATCTTAAAAAATAAATAAATAAATAAATAAATAAAACCAAGGTCTGGGTGTTCTAGGTCCTAGAGTTTTTGAAATATTGCTTGGTCTATTATGATAGAATAAGAACGTTATGTAACCTAACCATGGGTGATACTCTTACAAGGAATGAATCATTATTAATGATTGCCTTGTGCCTCTTATCCTAATATTTGCTTAAAGCAACTATATTATGTAAAACCATAGTAAATTTTCCAGATTAAAGACTCCATTTTACTTACCTTTTTGTTGTATTGTTTAAAATAGCTTCACTTTCATAAAACCAGTTGGGGCAGGGCTGAATTAAAGGAACATAATGAAAACAGGTTCATATTAGCAACAAGGCAAAGGGTTTCCTTGCAATGCTCTCATTCAGCTTTTTTAACAAATTCTTCAGAAGATGAGTGTTCCAATGCCTCACATTGATTACATCCTAAGACGGGAAGATAAGTACATGTTTAGAGGCATATAGAAGTGCTACCACATATTTCTCCTAAGAATACACACATATTAATACACGGGTATATTTAATAATACAGTCCGTAAATATAGATCTGCACTAGAAATAAATGGACATTATTTGCAGAATGTGTATGTGTGTGTGTGTGTTCATGCACAAAAATATGCACACACACACAGTTTAAAGAATCACAAATCCATGATCTTTGTTTTTTCTTACTGTTCATTTTGTCACTGATTTTTATGCATGTGCTCGTTTACGTTGCTTAGGGGGAGAAAAGTCTGTACATAAAAACAGATTATCTTTTAGAGCACTCCAGGGTTAGTTTCATTTTCCCCTCTTCTTTTTATGAAGAAAATGATAGGAAACATAAACCGGCGCCCTTAAAGAAGAAAATGCATGAAATGAAACAAGTCAGCTTTCAAAAATACGCAAAACACGATAGGCAGACCTCCAGCTTAGCGGGAGGGAAGGGGGGTGAACTACCCATCGCGTACACGTGCCCGGTATATCTTCGGCACTTAAAAAAAGATAAAAGTGGTCTTGAAAGTGAATGAAGTTGACTCTCAAAAAGTGGGTTTTAGATGTTGAATATTTAATTCACTGATAAAAGGGACCTGATTTCCTGCACACGGCTGCCATAAATAAAAAAAAGCACCTCTTAAAAGAGAAGCAATGAGCAGAAACTGACCTTTCTGTGAGCAAGCAGATGAGAGAAGGTATTTGGCTAATCCCAGCTGTCTCTGATTGGCCAGACAGCACCGTGTTGAAAATGTCTCCATCTGGGCTAATCTGCTCTCAGTTGGATGAGCTGAGGCCTTCAGAGTTAACCTGACATTTAACAATAATTACCCTTTCGAATGACCCCGGCCCAATCGCCTGCTCTCTTAGAAATCTCTTTTTTTGTGCATGCTCCTAAACCTCTTGACTTTTGTGTTAGAGATAGGGAAGGGGGTGGGGGGAGATGAGATGATATTGCCCGTGTGTGAGTGGTTGTGTGTACTTGTCTCCCTGTACATTATATACAAATACTTCTATAATATCATACGTGGTAGCTGAGGATGTTTGACTGGTAATGGCACCTGATTTCATGATGCCATTTTACTGTCCTTCACTCTGCCTTTTATCAATTCTGCCAGTTTATCAATGCTTTGTGGCATTAAAAAAAAAAAAAAAGGGAATGATATCACCAATTAAAGTGGGACAGAATTTGTTTACTGGCTATTTTATAAAAGTCAAAGTTCCAATCTGGCCTTGCTCAAGCATCGAGTGTCCCTTATCAGACACCAGGAGAAATGGTGCATGAAAAGAGGTACAGATAGAAAAACCAAGTTCAGGGGTCACGGAGGCTAACTGTAGATGAAATGTGGCCATTTCTTTTTACCTGAGGCTGGCTTCATCTTTTCTCAGAAAGGTCATTGTGATAAAACAAAAACACATCTTGGAAAGAAAATCCATTCTGGGATTTTATTTGCTTAAAAAAAAAATAATAATAAAAAGCCTTTCCCAGTGAAGACCTACATTTTTCCAGAGCTCCCCTATCAAAGGCCATCCCAAGACAAGGCAGTTTCTAACCCTAATATTTGGTAAGGGGCTTCCATAAGGCTGAAGGTTGGAATTGGATAGCCCCCCAGAAGTTTAAGTACTTACTCTATAACCCTGTCCAAAAATCACAGCGTTGGTTAGCTTGGTGAAAGTGATGTGGAAATTGTCCAAGCAAAATTGCCTTTAGGCTTTGTGTTATTTGAATTTTGTGTTCCCTTTACATACCATAAAAAAAATCTTTATTTTCAAATATTTCTTCCTACTTGTTCTGTAACTAAGATGGACAAAGCTAACTTGGAAATACACATTGGCATAAGATACCATAAGAAGCTTGGTCAGTGGTCCGGCTCCCACACTGCATTTTCTTTTGAATGGGTTCTTCAGGCTCCTGCAAGGAGGTTGGGGAGGGCAAGGTCTCAGTGTGGTCTGCTGCACGCTTGCCAGTTCCCTCCAAGGGTCTCGGGCCCACTTGTTTATCATCTGGGAAATTTTTTTCCTTGAAATCATCCCAGACCCTTCTCCATCTACCCTACTTTCTAGGGTTGGTATTAACTTGAAGGGTTGTTCTCATCCAGAGCCTGATCCTAACTGTAGTCAACACCAACTGACCTCATGGTCCCGTTACCATGGCTTGAACCTCCCTGGGGTCATCACAAACTGGACAGAGGATTACGTCAGGATTCTGAAGGGTAGAAGACGGTCACCTCAAAATGTGCCATTTTGGTATATTGATTATTTTGAGCTGTGAAGCGCTTGAAAACCAGCAGATGTAGGGAAAGTCTTTCTCTGAACTCCCCTTATGTGCCTAAAAATAAATCCTCCCAGAGGAACATAATGGCAATAAGTCCCCTCCCTGGGAGTGTCATCAGTCAGGGAAGACTGATTCTTATCACAAGAAGGGCAACTGGAAGTCCACACCACACCCAGAGAAGCTTTGTCACAAACTATCCCAGCCCCATCTATTCTTCTAAGTCCCCTTCATCGTTCCTAAAAATCACCTTTCTCCAAAGCCTTACTCTTCCCTAAGAGGCCAACTATCGTCTCCCCCTACAAAATGACATTTAATCCTAAAATCTAAAATCACTTTTTTGAGTTACTCATTTTTCCTGGGTATCTCTATTATATAATTGAGATACACATGCTACTCAACTTCATCTTTTTTTTTTTTTTTTTTTTTTGAGAGTGGTGAGGTCTAAGGAAGAGGAAGAGAGAAAATCTTAAGCAGGCTCCACTCCTGGCATGGAACCTGATTCCAGGCACAATCTCACAACCCTGAGATCAATGACCTGAGCTGAAATCAGGAGTGTGGTGCTTAACTGACTGAGTCACCCACCCAGATGCCCTCACAATTCCATTCTTAATAATAATTAGACTCTGTAGCATTAGATTCAAGAAGACAGAAAGATTTTTTTTCCTCCGTGTATATAGACTTGTCTCTCCTCAAAATTAAGCCCTATTTCACTTTTCTTCCAGGGCAAGCCCCCAAGTACATTGCAAATCCTCAATAGAATGGCATCATCATTATTTATTTTTTTTGAACCATTAACCAATCACTATTCTTATAACGGGAATTCTTTTGCATAAGTAGTACCTAAAAGTGTCTCTTTGGCATACTCAGAGTCTTCATTATCTCAAAGTTTAACTTGAAAATAAATCATTTTCATTGAGTACAAGGTGCTGGCAAACTTCACTGGCTGTATTGTAATAGTTGGATGATTGTCAAAATGAAAAAGATATTTGCAAACTTGGCCTTACCATACAACTCCTCAAATTCCCCACCTCCTGAATAATAATAATAAAAAAAAGTACCTGTGGTTGTTGTTAACTTCATGACAAACTCTTTCTTCTTTTAAAAACAATATATTTTTAAATTAATAATTAATTAATTTTCAGCATAACAGTATTCATTATTTTTGCACCACACCCAGTGCTCCATGCAATCCGTGCCCTCTCAAATACCCACCACCTGGTTCCCCCAACCTCCCACCCCCTGCCTAAAAACAATATTTTAAGGGGTGGCTAGGTGGCTCAGGTGGTTAGGTGTCCAACTCTTGATTTCAGCTCAGGTCATGATCTCAGTCAGGGTCATGAGCTAGAGCCCTCCCATGGGCTCCATGATGGGTGTGGAGTCTGTTTAAGATTCTCTCTCTCCCTCTCCCTCCGCCCCTCCCCACCTCTCACTCATGCTCACTTTCTCTAAAAAATGAATAAACAGATAAATAAATACAAACAATATTATAAATATCTGCTATTTTATATGCTTATAGGAGAAAGCTTGGAAAAAAATTGAAAAGTTGAAGGAAGGATAAAGTTGATTTACTTTCTACCATTCCAACTTTTTCTTTTCTAAAAAAAAAAAAAAAATGGTGGAATAGTAATAAATAAATCATATGAAATTTCACTGGGAATTGACTAAAAGCCAGACCAAATTTTCTTCAGAGATTATTTCATTTAATTCCTCCAAACAATCCAATTTGGTAGTTTTATTGTTTTGTTTCATTTTAAGATTCTATTCATTTTATTTTAAAAAGATAGAGAGAGAGAAAGGGAATGCACACAAGGGGGAAAGGGCAGAGGGAGAGAATCTCCAGCAGACTCAGCTCTGAGGCCAGAGCCTGGTGCCGATCTCATGACCCGTGAGGTCATGACCTGAGCCAAATTTGAGTGGGTGTCTAACCGACTGAGCCAACCAGGCACCCCAGTATTATTGTTTTTCATTTTTAAATATTAGCAGACACTTTTAGAGAAGTCATGGAATTTGTTTGAGGCCATTTCTCAACCTCAGTCATATTAACATTTTGAGCTAAAAGTCTTCGTTATGGGGGCTGCCCTGTGCATGATAAGATGTTTAACGGCATCTCCAGCCTACTAGATGCCAGTATCATTGTCTCCCCAACTGTGACGATGAGAGTATCCCTACATATGGGCCCTACAGGGCCAAATGATCCATGCACAACAAAGTCATCCCAGGTTGGGAACCACTAATTCAAGTTCATGTTTATGGATATGGGCAAGAAAAAAACAAAACAAAAGAAAAACAATTATATTTCTCTGCACAACTGTGATCTTATTCCAAATATATTTTGCATTTTTTCTTCATTTAATATGGGTTGTAATTGGCTTTATCATTTCCCTTTTATTCTCCTTTCCTTCTTTTTTTTTTTGTTTTGATAATACAAATAATGCTTTAATGATTCTCTTTACACATAATCTTTGTTTTCTTCTATCGTTATGATCTTCCTTATGGTATGTTTCCCACGCTGAAATTTCTGAGTCATAATGTGTGAAATTCGTAAGATTTTTTTTTTTTTTTTTTTAAGATTTTATTTATTTATTTGTCAGAGAGAAAGCGAGCGAGATCGAGCACAGGCAGACAGAGTGGAAGGCAGAGTCAGAGGGAGAAGCAGGCTCCCTGTGGAGCAAGGAGCCCGATGTGGGACTTGATCCCAGGACGCTGGGATCATGACCTGAGCCGAAGGCAGCTGCTTAACCAACTGAGCCACCCAGGCGTCCCTGAAATTCGTAAGATTTTTATTAGTTGAGTCAACTTATATTCCAAACAATCTTGTATGAGAGTGTCTTCTCTCTGCCCCAGTCCTACCATGCTTATTTGAAGTCTGTAAACTGTTGGTTTTATAACTGTACGTCCCTTAAACATCCAAAAGGCATTAAAATGGCCTTTGAGAAGTAGAAGTAGATGTGTCACCATTAATGTCATTAGTGCAATAACTTTTGTGTAATACACCAGTTAATTCTAATTATAGCTGGCTTACTAATAGTTACTGAGGTTCCTTCCCCTTCAGAATCCCACTAGTCATCTGCAATATCCAGGAGAAGCTCTAGCCCATGAAACAATTTTTACTAACACTTCTGAGATGAGTCATTATCTTCTATACTGTGGCAGAATGCACGAGGATCCATCCTCTCCACTGACCCCATTTCCTCCGCAGGAGCTAGACATCTGTACTTCAAAGAAAGTAGATTAAGGGAAGCATATCTTACCTATTGGCTCCATTCAAGGCTACCCTGTTTTATACATCTCATTAAATCTGTTGAAAAAGTAGTATTATTTTGCATTTTGAGATTTAGCATTAGTCATTTATCCAAAATCATAAGCCAAAAAGCCTTAACACTTAATATTTTAAACCAAACCTTGGCTGTTTGGACTTCTACTAGATGAGTAGACGTCAAAGACATCTCCTCTGACAAAAGCCTTAAAGCTCACAAATACTCCGAAGATATTTCCATAACCAGCAGCGCAGGTCACACAACAAAACTTGCGAGAAATGCAAATCTGGATCTCTGGGAGTGGGATCCAGCAATCCCTACAACCCACCCTCCAAGTGTTTCCGAGGCACGCTCAAGTTCTCTGCCATTGCTCTCCCACACGACTTCGCCCTCTACCCTGCTGACCCTCCGCGGCAAGTAATGTCTGCCACCTGAGTACAATTCGTGTAAGGACAAGATGTCACACCCAACATGTCGAGTATAAGAAGGGTTTTCTGCTTTTACCCCAGCTTTCAAAAGATCTATATTTGGGGCGCCTGGGTGGCTCAGTGGGTTAAAGTCTCTGCCTTCTGCTCAGGTCATTATCCCGGGGTTCTGGGATCGAGCCCTGCATTGGGCTCTCTGCTCAGCGGGGAGCTTGCTTCCTCCTCCCTCTCTCTCTGCCTGCCTCTCTGCCTACTTGTGGTCTCTGTCTGTCAAATATTAAATAAAATCTTTAAAAAAAAAAGAGCTATATTTTTAAAATTTCTCCAGTTTCCCTCCTCGCTTAGTGTCCACACTATTTGGGGCTTATCTTCTGAGTTTTGTACCTCTTTCTATATTTTCCCCAATTGTCAAGCCTGATTCCTACCAGACTCTTGCTGGGCGGTGGCTGAAGAGAATGATGTGATACATTAGGGCCAACGATTCTAATTCTGCTATTTTCAGTAACGCATTCCATCCTTGCATCGAAATTATGGTCGTCAATTGTGGTGACAGGTTGTTTCCTTTACAAGTTTTCCTATATTGTTTTAGAACCACCATATGGCCTGATCACACTATCAAGCTGTTTTTGCTTCAATTGACTACCTTTCCCAAACTGTACTGAAGTTTCCAAAAAGTGATCTCTTCAGACCACTGCATTTTCCACTTTCACAGTCAATTAGTGACGTCTGCCAGAGTTGGTCAGGGCAGAAGAATTGGAGCACTGCCCTTGAGAAAATGCTATGATGAGATATTGCCATAGAAGCACACGTCATCAGAGATAATAAGATAACAGAGGCATTCTCATTTAGACAAAAGCATATGGTCAAAGGTAGGAAAATTGCTGAGACATACATATCTTTATCATGGAATTTAGCAACTGGGCTAATGAAAATGAAATAAAAAAAATGAAACCTGGAAATATTTGAGATTAGGAAATTATTCGGCATGGGCCATGAAGTCAGCATTCGTACGCAAATTCTACTCTAGTCATACATTTCAAACAAGGTGTCCTAATCACTCATCACAAACCATCTATGGGGTTCATTGACAGGTCATAAGTGTGGCCTTTCTCTTAGAATATTTTAGGGACTTGCTTCTCTCTTGGGGGCTACTTAAAGAACCCCAATGGGCCAATAAGGGATTCTTTCTGTGCAATACTCATCCACAATCTATATAGCAAAAACATGTGCATTAATGACTCACCTCTACCGTGCTATTTTCTCTGTGGCATAATAAAAGTAGTTAATTAGATCACACTGGAATGCCTATCAGTAAACTGCAGAAGTAGAAATGGCCCCTTTTAAAGCTATGGAGCAGAGACAAAGCTCCATGTGAAATTTTTCTGAAATGAATGCAGGTCTATTCAGAAGAAACTCACCTGCGTTCATTCCTGCTATCTTCACACCCTTCCCCTGGCTTTATTTTTTAAGTCACCCAGACCTTGTCTTCCAGTAATGTCATAATCAGCAGGCTGAAAGCAAGGTTGCTGATAATTGTTCTTTATGTTGCTCTTTGTTTAGTATCTGATTCAATACATCTGTGTGGACAGCATTTCATCACCTTCTTAGTAACAGAGGTGAAAAAAATCAATGGCAATCAGATTACCTTGTTAACAGAAAGGCTAAAGGGCCAGTGTGTTAAGTTCACAGTGCATCACCTTTCATTTAAAATATTTCACTTTTTTTATTATTTATCTTTATTATTATTTATAGCACCCAGCCCAGAGCATTGCCTAACACGGAGTATGGCCTTGCATCTGTCTTCTGCCTTATCACAGACCAGGTCGGGGACCCCCCATGCAGACCTGGTTAAAAGCTTGCAGAGAGCCCACTGCTGCCATTTCTCACAAAGTGCTTTGGACCAGTCCCATAGGACTTGGGTTGCACGGCTGATGCTGTGATCTGAGTTGTCATAGGATATTGTATCTATTGTCGTGTTTGTTATTTAATGCTGGTCCTTATTAATGTCACTGTTAGTGTCCACAGCACCAATGTGCCATGAACTATGTATGGAGTATTATAATGTTCCCAAAGAACAAAAACTCTCAACAGGGAGCTTCCAGATGAAAGACATGATATGGGACCACACGGGCCAAAGCAATAGGGATGGATGCCGGGCGGTCATCATGGAAAGTTGGATTACTACAAGGGAAAATGCTTTGAAGAACAGGTGGGCATAGAGAATGTTTTTGAGAGTGGACAAGGATGTTACATTGTTGCGAACAGGTTATTGTTTGAGGTTAATGGATAGTTCAACAGCCTTAAACAAACAAACAAATAAAAAAAAACCTTAAAGCTTAAAAAAAAAAAAAAGCCCAAAGGCAGCATTGAACATAAAACTCTAAGATGAAATGAAAGACCTAAAAGACATATGGGCAGGAGGACAGTTTCATTCTAATTGGTTAGAGATCAAATGTTATGGGGAGAGACCACCACTTACTCTTCATCACAATACAATGGGTCAAATGTCAGATGACTGTGCTCAATTAAGAAACTTGCAAATGTCAGTGTGGGGGGATTCCTTGAGCCTGAGCTTGTGCCTCTGCATCCTTGAGGGATCAGGGGCTCTCAGGAACCTCCGGGGACATGAACTTGGCCTGGGTAGCAGGAGGCAAAGCCCTCAAGCAAGCTGAGGAAAGATGATCCTGGAGGTTGTTATGGGTGGGAAGATGATTCCACTTGTTTGGATTTTGTTTTGTTTTGGAAAACCAAATCAACTCAGATTATAGGCTGAGGTCATGCTAATTCAGACTTGGGATTAAATTCAGCTGGGCATGCCCACTGTAGCACCAGATTGGCTCTAAGATCAACAAACAGGCAGAAATATTGTTTTCAGAAATGCATGAGATTTAGAAACTTTGTTCCTCTGATGTCATAATACTCTGCAATGTTTCTGCTACAATTCCCTTTTATGCATGGAAATTCAAAGCTCAGATCATGTCAAATGTAGATAGTGGTGCCTGAGTTTGAAACCCAAGCTCCTTTGACTTAGAGGCTATCTGTACTGCCCCACTGTTGGCTTCTAGAGTGTGGTCCCTGGGCTGATAGCACAGCATCAACATCCCCCCCAAGGAACTTGTGAAAAATGCACATTCTTATGTGTGAAACTTTACACGAGTATATACAGATGATGAACCTCATCTTTTCACAGAACCATGCTCTCCTCAATGGAGTCTTGGTCACCGCAGGCCTCTGGATCATTGGGTACAGAGTCCAACAGTCTCTGTTTTAATAAGACCTCTAGCTGATTCTGATGAACACCCAAGTTTCTGAGCTATACATTCCATCATGCCAGTCCTGTTGGTCTTACCATCCTCAGAATCACTGTGGGATGGTGGTGGATAAACTAGGACAGCCCATGGGAAAATCCTTGGCAAGGTCTCTCAGCATGTTTTTAATGTCATTAGAACAGGTTCAGAGCAATTTGGGCTCTTTAGTTGGAGACACTTTGATGTCAAGCGATTAAGCACAACTCTTTATTAGAAGAAGCAACATTATAAAATCATATATAGATTAGACTAAAAAGGAGAGACTGTTGAACATAAGCAATTGATGGTGTTTACCTCAGAGTCATAGAAATCTATTGTTTCCTTAAGCTAGCTATTGCCTGGCCCTACCTGTCAAATTTGAAAGTGACTTTTATGCACTAAATTCTAAATTCTCAAAAGATTTTTTAATGAATTTATTTTTTCTCTTAAATATAGGTCATGCAATTCCTGGCCAGGGCTCCTTAAAAGTGTTATAATTTAGAAAGAAGATATGATAAAGAAATAGAATGAGTTATTCTGGATTGGGTGCCAGTACAAGGAAAGTACTTTTCTTTAATGCTCAGATTGTCCCATCTTTGGTCTTTGATAATTTCCTTGCTTCCTGTTAAACCAAATCTATTTGGTTTTATTGCATGTATGATTCTTTTCTTCTCTAGTTTTGCTACTTACTGCATTTTAGCTTTGATAATGATTTTCATTTCAATTTTTTCTGGGTTTTATTGTAATACATCTGTATTATAAATAAACAACACATACATATAAATGCATTCTGAAGCAACAACTCTTTACAGGTGTCATTTTGGTGATAGATATTCGAGGTGTTTGGGAAGTATTCAGACCCTTTGGAAGAGAACATATATTTCTGATATCCTATCCTGAGGAAATAGCCATGAGTTCATATATAACCCATGTGTACAGCCCAGCAGTGTTATTTTGTCAAGGAAAAAAAAGTAATAAAAACAAAAACTGAAGCCTACAGTGCTAAACCCAGTATGATAGGATGAATAAGGTGAATATCGTTCAACCTTTAAATACTAAATAGGATAATAGTGTGGCACCTTGGAAAAATAATTCCATCATTAAACGTGAAAAAGCATCATGTGAAGTTGTATAGACACTGTGATTACAATTATAAAAAAACAAAAACAGAAGCCCATGATAAAGATATCTCAGACAATAAACACGAATGAATAATGATTGTGTTGGGGGGTTAATGGTGCAATTCAAATAAAATTTTCTTGGTTTTCCAAAGTTTTCATAATGCTGTCATATCAATTTTGTAAGTTAAAAAAAGATACTTAGACCATTCAAAACAACACTTGTATTGGAACTGTTGAAATTGGGGTGCTTGGATGGCTCAGTTGGTAAGCATCTACCTTAGGCTCAGGTCATGATCCCAGGATCCTGGGATCGAGCCTTGTATTGGGCTCCCTGCTCTTTGGGAAGCCTCCTTTTTTTCTCCCACTCCCCCTGCTTGTGTTCCCTTTCTTGTTGTGTTTCTCTTGGTCAAATAAATAAATAAAATCTTTAAAAAAATTGAAATGTATTGATTAGCTCTTTATTATATTTGTTCATTACTTTGTATAATCTGTGAGTATTGTCTGATTTAAAGGAAAAAGAAAATAGAGCACTCTGATATCTTCTAGAAGCTCTTTGCTGCTTTTTCCTGCCAGTTCCTTCCTGGCTTCCTTCTTCTCAGTAGCTCATTCACTGTGTGTCCTTATGCTGCCCGCAACGTGGTCTTTCTTTCAGGCCATTCGTGGAGAACAAATGTCTCCTAAAAGCAAGTGCTGCTATTGGCTTCAGATTCCGTTATGCTGGCTTAATAAAACTACACACTAGAGAATGAATAAATGTAACAAGGTTGTGTTCTTCACTGATGCTTGTTAAAAGTGAACAGATAGAGCTAAATACATGGCTAGTCTTAAAACCCATTAAGACAACCGATCTTTATATTCAGATCGTCTTTCCAGGCAACAGAATCTGTCTCAAATCAAGATCACACTATATAAATTTGTATGGAAGTGTTATACACATTTCAATGCTAAGTGCCACATACCTTTTATTTTCCATCTCAAATACGGGTGGAGCTTAATGTGAATGAAAATGCGACCATGAAATCTCGGAACTCTATAGCTGATGTTATCCCTTCAAGTCTCTCTCATCATTGTTGTGGATGTGACAGAAAAATACTAGGTTCTTTGCAGGAAGATTGGAGTATGAAGTCTGTTGGGATGTTCATGTCTAAAGGTGGGTGGCTTTATCCATATCAAAATTTCTTGATTTCCTTATGTAAAAAAATGGATCATAAAGACTTGCCCATTGGTGTGCTCCTTTGAGATCAGAGTGGAAAACGAAAAACGAAGAAGTGTGAACGACAGTTGTAAGGAGTCCCTTTTCTAATTAAACTCATGAAGGTGGAATTTTGTTTTAATTTGTTGCACTGTTTCTTTTTTCCATTGCTTTTTGTTCATTTCTTTCCTTTGGTTAATTTCAGAACTACAACACTCTTTCAGAATTTCTAAGAGTGGGAAGGGGGATCCATGAGAATGACATGACCACCACTTACCCTCTAGATTCAACAAAATATGGATAATGAGAAGAGAAATCAAAGAAGTTGTGATTCATGTTTACGAGTTTGCTAGCTGTGATATCTCCAGGCTTCGAGTGTCACAGCTGCACAGATCGCAGTCTTCACCTTTTTTTCATGTACTTGTTATGACTATTTTCATTGGTCAAGGAAAATGGTAAAATCTTACCAATTTTATTTGCCCTGCCACTGCAAAATCTTACTTCTATGTCATTTTCTTGTAGTAATACAGCAGGCTGAACATACACATCACCCAAAGAACTTCATCGCCCTTTGTTGAACATGATCCACTGTTTTACTTCCAGATCTCTTTGCTTTTAGTTCCTTGGAAGCAGTAAAGGACTACTTCTCCCCCACTTCCTCCCCCTTCTCCTTCTCTTCCTCCTCCTTCTTTCTTCTTCTTCTTCTTCTTCTTCTTTTTTTTCCCCCAAGTATACAGTCCCAGGACACAGCATGGTATCCAGCTGATTTCAAGCACTTGAGAAATATTAGCACAGTCTTTTGAGAAAGAAGTTGACAACACTGATTGGAACAAGAAGTGTTGGGTATAAATTAAAGATTGGGGGAGGTGAGAGAAGGCCTTAAATAGATGGTTACTTTCTTCAGACTTTATCCCAAAGCAGTAAATATTTATTAAGGATGATGTGAGGAGTGTTTGAGAAGGACGGACCAGGTGGAAAGCAGTATGAGTCCTAGATGAGAAGGAAGATGGAAGCTATTAGACCCTTTAACTGCGGGTGTGGGTGTGAGAATTAAAAAAAATCAGAGGAAGAGAAAAGAGATATTTTCAAGGAAAAGTCTAAGTACTGGTGGTTCCATCTTTAAATATCAGTCACTTGTTTTCGGGTGCTATCCTAAGATTTCTAAGGCTAAGACTATTTTGGTAATTGTTGGTGCACTCAACCTGGTCTCAAGTCTAGAGGTCTTGATGAGCTACACATAAACCTGTGGTAAATGGGTTTGTTCTTTAGTGGACAAAGCTGTTTAAGCAAAAATTTGGTTTCAGTGATACGGTTGCCCTTTTCAATAGCCATATTTATCAGACTAGTTTGGTGTTGATCCACATTAAGAACACATTAAGAACTTGGACAAAATGCATTAGACATGTACTTTGGTATTTTTAACTAAAAAAGTTAACAATCATCTCATCAACATTTGGTTCTTTCTACGTGCCTACTAACCAAAAATACTTTGAATGTTTATATAGCAAGGAAAAAAAAATAAATGTATAAAATCCCAAAGGAAAAACAAGATCCAGGAGAGGAAGCAAAAAAGAGGCAAATGATTGATTAAATTTAACAGGGCCTTCATTTTTCATTCATTGATGTATGTTTAAGTATCCTTCAGTTTTAACTGAATTTCAGGTTGAATCATATATAACTACTAGGAACCTCTTTGCTGCAGAATCCCATGGCTGGAGTCATTTCAATTAATTAAGTGTTGCAGAGGTTAGTAATGATTTTAGGTTGCAGAATGAAATTATTTCATGAAGTGGCAAGTTTCTCCTGTGTTTTCTCTTCCTTCATCTGGATTATGGCAGGCAGAAATTGGATTTTGTCAATAGATTCTGTCAATAGATTAGTCTTATCCTTGGAATGACTTCAAAGACCAATCCAAAGCCTTGTGTGAAAAAGGAAGAAAAATAAATAAATAAGCACATATAATCAAAACTATTTCACTCCCCGTTGAAAGGTACTTACAACTTTCTGAATTGTGGTTAAGTTAAAGGATAGATATTATAAAATTTCCCATCACTCTAAAGTTCATAAAAATATTCAAGAAAATCAGTCTCTTGTTCAATTCTTAATACATAATGTAAAAAAAAAACAGGGAAAAGCATATCTCAAATAATCAATAAATATATATATTGAATTAATTATGAATCCCAGTCATTCATTGTGAATCCCAGTCATTCCAGTACTACACAAATTGAAGTTAAGAATAACAGAAAGACTATGATCTTATACTCAGGTGCTCTATAATATTATTCTCTATTCATAGTGTATACATAGACAACATTTAAAAATAAAGGCAACATGTATTAAGCAACAACTTACACAGTGGAAGGGAGGAGGGTATGGAAGAGGGAAAAAAAAAACCTAAATTCATCAGTGTTTACAGTGTGCCACACCTTGTGCTAATGATTTTAAATAAAAAATGTCATTGTTTTCTCTACCAAAAAGGTAATAACAAAAATAATGTACTACATTTGTTAAAATTGAGAAAATACATGTGAGAATAAAAGAAATGAAAATCTTCTGTAAATTGACTATCTATTAACAGACATTAAAATTTTGACATATGGCATTTCTTCCAGCATTTCCTTTGATAATGGCATATCAATATATATTGATCATATCATGTAAGCAATTTCACTGAATTTTTCACTTAACATCATGAGCACTATTCCATGTCATTAAATATTTTTTCTGTAACATTATTGTAAATCTCTAAAACATTCCACTTTATGGATATGCCATCATTTTTTTAATTAATTTTTTAGTTACTCATAGGTTATCTCATTTAATTTCAGCAATCTCTGATTTTAAAACTTTCCCACCTCACCCATCTATACTATGATGCTATATTTATTTACTATACTAAATTATAGTTTAACATACATATAAAAGTACTGTATTAGTGACTAAAAATTAACATTGTGCCAGAAGTATGAAGAAACATGACCTATTGTCATGTGACCCTAAATTCCTGAGAGAGGTTATCTGTGTGTTAGCCATTCTCTTTGCTAATGCAATGCCTATGGTAGAATCAATAAATATTTATGGTTGATCACAAAACTTATATCAAGTATACTCATATTCTTCTTTGTTTGTGCCTGCACATAGAGAACAAAGGAAGAGAGGGTTGCCTAAATCAATATACTAACTTGCAAGCTGGGTAAGTAATGAGAAAAGTAGAGAAATAGAATAAGGGCAAGGAAGTATTTTACTATGGAAGCTAAAGAGACAAATGACCAAAAAAGAGAGAACTAAATTGGTTCAAACACATGGAAATTAAAGATAGGACCTTTTATTTGATGAAATTCCATAAAAAAGTGGTGATGTAATTAAAGCTAGAGAAAAGGAGAGAGGTAACAGGGTAGGAGTGTTTAAATAGAAACATTATTACAAGTTATACTAGAGAGTAGGTAAACAAGGACTTCTTCTTCTATCCCACAGGATAGGAACCATGAAATGGAGAGCTGAAAAAAAGTGAGAATTCCAGAGATCTGCAAAGGGTGACCCTTGAGCATTAAGCAGAATACTAAGCAGCACATGAGTGTGATGAATATACACCAAGCTAGGGAAAGAACCACTTAAAAGAATTAGCAGAAACATATCCAGCATCACACAGGGTTGAAAATAGTGTTTTCTCCCTATTGCCAAGCTGGAAAACTTCACAATTCAGAAATTACTGGGTAGTGAGAAGAGTCTTACCTTAGCACTGGGGAATAATTGGCACCAGATACTGCTCTGACCTTGTCTGACAAATGTTAAAGGCAAGGCAGAACAATATCAAACTGTTTGCAGGTAACTCAACCACATCCTAGAACAGAATTCAAAAATATTTACCAGAACGTAAAATTACTTGACATTCAATGAGATAAAATTTACAATGTCTGGTAGCTAATCAAAGATTACTAGGAATTCAAGCAAATAAGAAACAGGAACCATCATAATGAGAAAAACTAGTCAATTAAACCAATATAGAATTGATACAGATTTTAGAATTTTCATTAAACATTAAAACATTAAACATAATAAACACTAATACAATTACACTGTATTTTACATGTCCCAATGATAACTATTAAACTTGGAAATATTAAAAAAAAAAAAAGGCCCAGATCTAAATTTTAAAGAAAAATTTCACAATCTCTGAGACAAAATGCACATGGATGGGTGTCTAAGTCAGCTTGAGCTGCTATAACAAATTACCATCCATTGGATGGCATAAACAACCACATTTATTTCTTACTGTTCAGGAGGCTTCTAAGTCTGAGATGAAGGGCCCAGAATATTCAGGGTTTGATGAACACCCTCTTCCTGGTTTGCCGACATTGATCTTCTTACAGTGGAGAGAGAGTGCTGCAGTCTGGTAATCTCATAATGAAAGACCACTCTCATCTAAACCTAAGTACCTCCTAAAGTTCCTACTACCAAATATATCACTTTGGGGTTTAGAGTTTCAACATATGAATGTGTGACAAACACTGGTAGCAGTGGAATTAGTAACAGATTAGATATTATACAGGAAATGTTAAGTGAATTTTAAGATAAAGTAATAAAACATTCCAAAATTCAGCACACAAAGAAAAAAAAAGAATTTAATTTAGTAAATTTATTTATTTATTTATTACAAATTTTAAAGATAAAAAAGAAATGCATCTATTTGACAAACATGGAGCAATTATTGTATTCTAGTAAGGTTTTCACTATGGATACAAGGGTAAAGTGTCCTGGAGCTTTCTAAGTGTGACAGCCAAGATTGAACAGAGGAATATAGTAATTACAAAATATGGAGGTGGGGGAAATAATTTTTTGCATCTCAAAAATAAAATTGTAAATAGCAAAGCCTGGTTGTACTAATAAATATAATATAAAATTTGATTTTTTGTTTTTTTTAATGGAAATGGGTCAGTGAGCTGAATGACAACTTCATGTGGTCCAAAATACATATAATTGAAGTTCTTGAAGAAGGTGGGAGATAAAATAAAAAATATTTGAATCAATCATGACCAGAAAGTTTTCAAACTTGATGAAAAACCATAAGCTTACAGATCTAAGATGTGTAATAAAATCTATAGGCAAAAAATGTTGAGATATACACATATTAATAATCAAATTTCTCAAAAATAATAATATAAAGAAAATCTTGAAAGCAACCAGAGCAAAATATTTTTTTTTAATAAATAAGGAAAAAGAAAAAAAAAATGTAACATGCAAAGAAACAATGAAAGGATGGCAGAGAATTCTTTTGTAACAATATAAATGAGAAGTCAGTAGAACAATCATTTTAAATTACTAAAAGAAAAAAAAATGTTAAACTTAAATGATACACCTATAGAAAATATACTGTCAAAACAAAGGTGAAATAACAATCCAATTAAACGTAAAGACTCAATTAAAAAAATTCAAATAAAAGATTAAAAAAAAAAATAAAGGAAGTCCGTTAGTCATTTGTGCCACGGATGAGTTTATAAAGGTGTTGAGTGATGATCCAGAAAGGTCAATGCCATGGAAAGAGAGGTTTAATGTCATAGTTCCCCTAGAAATGAGAGGCAAGGCATGCCATTCAGGGCCACAGGAGGAAGCATGGGTGTCAGCCAGGATTCAAATTTGCTAATTTGAATAACTCCAGCAGGCCTTGGGTCCTAGGGATTCCTGCTAGTTATCTGGTTCCCAGCTCTGGATCAGTTTAGGCTAGGAGACACATTGGACTGGTGTGTGGGTTAAATAAGGGAGGTGGTCAGAGATACGGACATGGAATTGGTTGGTTGTTTATGAAGGGCAGTTTCCCTGATAAGTTGTTCATTGTCTCTAGAAATTAGTATGCTCTGGGAAGGGCAGTCTCATCCCTGCAAGGCCCCTTAAAGATGTAAAAACATCATAAATTATTTAAAAAATGAAAAATATGGAGAACAAAATTGGCTCTGTAGTATTTAACATAATATATTAATATCATATTAAGGAAATTTGGGGGTGATGATAGTGGGGACTTTTAGAGCATAAGGCTCTATGTTGCCCTGAACAACATAAAAAGCATTTTATTATGAGAGTAGAAAGGTAGGACACAAAGAGAAACATAAAGAGTCCATTCCGGCCAGCTCATAACTAATTTTTCCATTTAAATGGCATTAGCCAGGAAAAGAGACTTGGAATTTTTGCCCTTAATAATATTTTGGTGGAGTTGTGAAGTATGTTAGAAATATGTTCAGGTCAAGGTGGCTGGTGTAGCGGGCATATTGTTGGAAGATCTGAACTGAGAAGATAGTAAGATATAGGTAAAGATTAGTGATATTTGCATGTAGCCAAGGGGAAGGAGTGGTCATGGTTGGAGATGCAGGGCAGGAGGTAACAGTGGAGGAGAGCAGCAGGAGAAGGAGATGGGGGGTGAGTGGTCCTCTCCCCAAAGTTTGCAGGATTGGCTGATACGGGGTAGGAGTTTTCTAAGGAAAGTAATAATCTCTATTAGTTTTTAGAATAGAACATATCATAGCAACGTCTACCAGATTTCCCTTTAGTCATGATAACGTAAGTACATAGCAGTGAGCAGAGTGCACCAGGACCATAGGCTAAGCAGACAGCAAGGTCAGAAACATAATAGAATCCTTTTCCTATTACAAAGGGAGGGAAGCTAAACTTTCCCAGGTCCAAGTTGTGATTTAGGAGAAACAGCTCATGGGTGTTGCTGGGACAGAGATTTTAGTGCCCAGGATAATTTTGTCTCTCATGCAGGGGAGGGTCTTGGATTGGGGCAATATCCTCTGAGTCAATGTCATTTCCATGGATGAGCTTCCAAGCCAGGAAGATTCCATCTGGAATGCGGATCAGAGAGTACTCTTTTTTTCAGGTAGATAGCCAGTTGGGATTATGTGGGTCTCAGCATTTGCCATATTTGGTTGAAACAACAGCTTATGGGGAGGATTTGGGTCTTTACACTATAAATCAATGAAAGCACCTATGATGAGAAATATGACTATTAGTCACCTGACCCATGTGCCACGGCACTTGAAAGGGTTTTGTTTTTGTTTTTTGGTGGAAGTTTAGGTTCAACAGGGAGTCATATCAGATGACCCAAAGGTAAATCTATGATTAATGGGCTCCAGGAGAATATGTGCCCTCAATCTGACCACCAGCCTTTATGGGATGGGGACAGGATTGACAATTTGTAAAGACAGGGGCAAAATATAGGCTCATCTGTCAGGCTAGGATTTGAAAGGGGGTTTTTGAATAGACCACATATTTCTCAGTTAAACCAGCAATTGGGACCTATCAGGGACATGAAAGTTCCATTGAAAGCTTTTTCCAAGAGCCTAGCTTTATGCATTTTGTAAAGTAAAATGTACGTCTTGGTTGCAAACAGTAATGTTGATAACTCTGAAGGAAATGAAGAGTGTCCTGACAAGGCCTTGTATTGTAGCCTTAGAACATGTGGAGACATGCATGATTCTGATTTATATTTGGGGTGTCCATGAGACAAGAGGTGTCCAGGGTTTCCTTACCTTGAGGGGGCAACTTTTAGGTAATGGTCCAATAGTTTATAATAAATATGAAGATAAGACCGAGGGGGCAACTTTTAGGTAATGGTCCAATAGTTTATAATAAATATGAAGATAAGACCATTTGTTGGTCAGGACATCCAGTGTTAAGATGACTGCTTGAGGGGCAACTGTGTGGCTCAGTGGGTTAAGCCTCTGCCTTCAGCTCAGGTCATGATCTTAGGGTCCTGGGATCGAGTCCCGCATCGGGATTTCTGCTCAGCAGGGAGCCTGCTTCTTCCTCTCTCTCTCTGCCTACTTGTAATCTCTGTCTGTCAAATAAATAAAATCTTAAAAAAAAAAAAAAAAAAAGATGACTGCTTGAAGTTGAGCAAGTGTGTTGACCTTTGGGTCCTGTCCTTCAAGCCTTGGCTAAATAATGGAAAGCAGCAACATTCCATTGAGCTCTATCACATATATTGTTAGTAATGTTGTTCTCAGAGTCTACAAACTCCCATTGCTGTACACTCAGTTAATCCCAAGGGGTCAAGCTTTTGAGGTGATGTTTCCAAAATCCAAAGCATAATGGGCAGCTGAGTATGCAGGGTCACAGGCTCGGGGTCATTTTCAGGAGACCCTACTGTGAAGCTAATGATTATTATCTTAATTATTCCATCAGACTGAAAGGGGAAGCTTTTTGTATCAGAAGACAGTGAGCAATTAATGGCCATCATAGGTGGTTTAGAGACTCCCAGAAGCATGAGAAAAGAATACAAAGAAAACTTTGTGACCCTGAGTTAGACAATGATTTCTCTGGAGTAACACCAGAAGCATTATCCATAAAGGGAAAAAAAAATTAATCAAAATTTAAAACTTATATTCCCTAAAATACACTAAAAAATGAAAAGGATTAGACCAGACTAGGAAAAAACAACAACAACAATAACAAAAAAACTTAGAAAGTAAAGAACTTGTATCTAGAATGCATAAAGACTGTTCAAGCTCCATCATAAGATGAACAACTCATTAAAAAATTAACAAGGGGATTGGGGCACCTGGGTAGCTCAGTGGGTTAAAGCCTCTGCCTTCGGCTCAGGTAATGATCCCAGGGTCCTGGGATCGAGCTCACATAGGGAATTTCTGCTCAGCGGGGAGCCTGCTTCCTCCTCTCCCTCTGCCTGCCTCTCTGCCTACTTGTAATCTCTGTCTGTCAAATAAATAAATAAAGTCTTAAAATAAAAATTAACAAGGGGGGCCAGTGTGGCTCAGTGTGTTAAAGCCTCTGCCTATCGGCTCAGGTCATGATCCCATGGTCCTGGGATAGAGCCCCGAATCAGGCTCTCTGCTCAGCGGGGAGCCTGCTTCCTCCTCTCTCTCTGCCTGCCTCTCTGCCTACTTGTGATCTCTGTCTGTCAAATAAATAAATAAAATATTAAAAAAAAAAAAAAAAAGAGGGGAGGGGAGTCCCTGGGTGGCTCAGGTCATGATCTCAGGATCCTGGGATCGAGCCCTACATCAGGCTCCCTGCTTGGCGAAAGTCTGCTTCTCCCTCCCCTCCCCACTCATGCTCTCTCTCACTATCTCTGCCTGTCTCTTCCAAAAAAAAAATTAACAAAAAAGGTGACCCAACACTTCAAGAAGACCCAACACATCTTCATACAGATGGCAAATAAGCAAAGAAAATATTTGACATAATTAGTCATGACGGGAATAGAATTCAAACAACTATGAAATACCACTACGCACCAATTCAAATGTCTACAATCAGGAGAAAAAGGGTTGGCCTTACGAAGCATTTGCAAGTCTGTGGAGGACCTGGAACTGGAATTCCCAACCACATTGGAAAACCATTTGACATTTCTTCAAAAGTTAAACATCAGCTGCTGCAGGATTGAGCCATTCCACTCTTAGGTGTTTACTCAAGAGAAATGAAAGACCTGCACACAAATGTTCATAGCAGCTTCATTTGGAATAGCCCAGACCTGGAACCAAACCAAATGCCTATCGGTAAAGGGTTGCATGCATACATGGTGGTATCTTCCTAAAATGGATTAGTACATAGCAACAAGAAGGAATGGAGTATCGATTCACGCAAACATCTGGGTAAATCCGATGAGGCTGGGCACGTTCAGGGCAGTAGGGCCACAGACATACCTGAATAAATCAAAGAGTGATTGCAGGGAGAAAATCCAGAGAGAAAAAGATCTATATTGAAAAATTTAATGTAAGTGAAAATGAGCCTATAATGACAAAACACAAATTAGTGGTTGTTTGGAGACCGAGGCTCTACAGGGAGGGGCAGAAGACAGCTTAAAGGCACACCAGGAGGGACGCCTGGGTGGCTCAGTTGGTTAAGCAGCTGCCTTCAGCTCAGGTCATGATCCCAGCGTCCTGGGATCGAGTCCCACATCGGGCTCCTTGCTCCGCAGGGAGCCTGCTTCTCCCTCTGACTCTGCCTTCCACTCTATCTGCCTGTGCTTGCTCTCACTCTCTCTCTCTCTCTTACAAATAAATAAATAAAATCTTTAAAAAAAAAAAAAAAAGGCACACCAGGAAAATTTTTCTTTTGGAGGTGATAGATTTATTAACTACCTTGACTGTGATGATGGTTTCACACTTTTGTGTGTATATCAAAGTGTATCAAAATGTGCACTTTAATTATGTACACTTAATACCTCCACTAAGTGGTTTAAAAAATGACAACTTAAGGAAATATACATGGGGAAACTCTTGTACTTTGGTGAAATGGAATCCTGATAATCCCCAAAATTAAAGCAAAAGGACAAAGGCGTGGCAAGACGATCAACTGAATATTTGAGAAGCCTCTAGTTTCCTAGTGATAGATTGTAGACAGATGATGGAGAGAGAGAAAGAAGGAGGGAGGGAGAGAAGGAAGACTGTATTGTTAAAACAAATGAGCTGTCTTCCTTTTCAGCTGTTTAGATATCTCGGTAAATTCCATAATCTAGAAGGGTCCTCATTTTACAGTATCAAGGCAGAGAGGGTCAGGGGTCCTGCCTGAGGCTGTCAGGCTACAGAGAGGTCAGTACCTGAGCCCTCTTGCATTATCCCTTGTGTCTGTGATACAATTGTAAAGGTCTGGAAAGGGCTGAGAGGGAATCCCTTGTCTCCCACCCCCTTCCGCCCAGAGCTTTGTCACTCTCAAAAGACACTTAACAGCAGACCCATATTTCTCACTTAACCCCTGTACAGACTTAACCATGGCTACCCAGGATGGTAACATGAATTTGTTGAAAGTTCAGAATGTTCTCCGCATATGATGCAGCAACTCTGCAGGGAGGTTTTCATTCATTCTGTGGCACTTCTGCTTCTCTAACAAGATATACAATAGCACTGAACTACTCATCGGATGATTTCCAGGAACAAAGCACTTTGCAGATCTATTAGGAAGCCACAGGGTCAATGCCTAATGCTTCTGTACATGGGGGCTTGGGCCTTGCAATTTCCCATTCTGGTCAGGCTCTAAGGGAACCTAGAAGGCTTTTAGTTTGGGAAAGAAGTGAGAAGAAATAGTTATAAAATTGCATAGTGGGGAATACGGTTCCTCTTATCCCATTAAACCTCTCAAAGTTTTATCACGGAACATTGCTCATGACTTTGAAAAGCAAGACTAAGATAATTATGAGGTGCATTTTTTTTCCAAGTCAAAGATGAAAGAACCCCTGCCCCCCACCAAAGTTGTAGAACAAAGAAAAAGCCTTGGAAAATATAAACTGTGCACTGGTAAAATCTTCTCAACAAAAGAAAGGAGAGCAAAAGTATGAGTTGATTGCGTCTAATTATATTAGTTCCGTGTCCAAATAGAAGAGTCAACTGTAAGAAAGATAATCTGCAAGTTCGAGAAATCGTTGGAACTTCCCTTCTCTCTCCACTGCCCGGCCTCCCTTCCTCCCATCCGTTTTCATATAGTTAAAAGAGGGACAATTAGAGGCAATCGAATAGAGAAAGGGGTACCCTAGTACGGAATTCTCGAGGAATTAGATGCATAGTGATACAACATTTGGATTACATTTGTTTTTAACACAGCAGATATCACTTATGTCATGAAGCAATTGAAAATATCACAAATTTTACCCAAACACTCCTAATCTTAATCCATTGTCAAGTTAAAAGTCTTATTTCTGTGAAATAAGAGAGTTTTGGAGATAATATTCTAAGAACAGAAGTGGGAGCAAGGGGAGCCTGGGTGGCTCCGTTGGTTAAGCACCTGACTCTTGATTTTTGGTTCAGGTCATCTTCTTGGAATACTGGGACTGAACCCAGCATGGAGTCAGCTTGTCCCTTTCTTTCTGCTCCTCTCCCCAGCTCACTCTCTCTCTCTCTCTCTCAAATAAATAAGTAAATAAATAAAATATTTTTTTAAAAAAGTGGGGACAGGAGGGTTTTTTTCACATATAAACAAATTACATACTCATCCAGTTCAAATGTTAAGTATTTCTCCAAGTATCTGCTTCTGGAGGGGATCACTGAGTCTTCAGTTGTGGCATCACGAAGCATTTTCTCGGGGATTCTAGTAATTTCCATGATTATTTCCTTAAAATCTAGAAATAAACCACATATATTCTTTTTTTTAAAGATTTTATGTATTTATTTAACAGAGAGAAAGAGAGAGAGAGAAAGAGAGGGCGCGCAAGCAGAGGGAACAGCAGGCAGAACAGGCAGAGGGAGAAGCAGGCTCCCTGCTGAGCAAAGAGCCTGATGTGGGGCTTGATCCTAGGACTCTGGGATCATGACCTGAGTGGAAGGCCACCACTTAACTGACTGAGCCACCCAGACATCACTAAATCACATATATTCTTGACTCCATTCTAGTAAAACTGTGAGGACCTACCATTATCAACAATTTTACCTAAATTCACTTGAATATAGTCATTATCCTACATTAACAGTATATGAAATAATACATACAATCTTTGGGGTTTGAAAACTATATGTGCTTATAAATGATTAAACTAATGTGCTAAATTCTTGAATTTAGGATCTTATTTAACTCTCATAATCACTCTTATGTGCTAAGTATACTTACTCACCTCTTTTTGCAGAAAAACCTGACGCCTTGACGGGATAAGTTAAATTTTCCAGGGTTGCAAAACTAGTTGATACTAGAATTATGTCATAAATTTAGATATTATTTTAATAGCTGGCATGCTGAATTACTACCATGCATTTCTGGAATTATCTCTCAGTACTGGTGTTCTAGATTTGAGGAAAAGTTATATTGATCTTACATATCATCCCGATTTTATGGAGAGATCCTTATGATAAATAATTTAAAATGAAAAAAAAAACGATTCAAGAATTGGGTTTACCATTAAATATATTACTTTTCAGACATGAAGCTGGATTTTAAAAATCCAGTTATGTTTTATAATTCAATTGCTATATAAACATAATAAATTATCATCATCATCACCATAACCATCATGTTTTACCATCATAACTTCGTTTAGAACTTTTTATTTTATTTTTGGTGAACTACAGAAGGAACTTTATGCATCTTTGTTCTGTGTTGCAGTTCAAATTTATTTTTTTTTTGCACTTCAAATTTAAATAGAACTAAAAATAGAGCAAATTTACATATAACTTTCTTGATGAAATTAACAGAAATGGATACAAAGACATAACTGAAGGGTGTCACTGGATGGAGTAATTTTGTTGATAAAGATGTTGCTATTATAGACTTCTCTTTGTCTCTGGACTTACTTTATGCTTGTTACACAATGATATCCTATCACTGGTGGAATGCTGAAACTCAGCAATGCTATGTGTGTGGTTCGTCAGCTCCTAAAACTATTTACTTAGAGTAACAATACTTTCCACTGTGCATTGTAAATGAAGAACTGAAATGAACGTATTACCATTGCATTTAATTGGAAGATTTAGTGAGGCAGGCAAGAAAATCCCCTAACCAGAAATAGCGACATGTGGGCTAGTGTTCTAGCCACTAGTAATTGTTTAATGGTACAGAGAATCCCAGTGAAAAGCCCACGAGATAGTTTTACTATTAGTGTAAACCAAATTCAAAGCTTTGGTTTGCTTGCTTGGGTATTATGTGCACTTAGGAGATTAGATTAATAATAGCCCAAACGGGTTCTGTTATGGCAAGTACAATCTTAATGTGTCATGGCTTTAACCATATTATTTCAGCAAGTCCCGGGTCTTAAATGAACCTCATTATTACAATTGAAGTGACTGTGAATGAATTCAATCTTATAATAAA
This sequence comes from Mustela lutreola, assembly GCF_030435805.1. Classification (NCBI taxonomy): domain Eukaryota; kingdom Metazoa; phylum Chordata; class Mammalia; order Carnivora; family Mustelidae; genus Mustela; species Mustela lutreola. The sequence goes on along the minus strand of NC_081296.1, from coordinate 20,551,528 downwards.
AAATGTTTAATTCTCTCCTTCCATTTCCCTCATTTTGTCTACGGTCTTATAACACCATGCCCATCCTTGGAGCTTTGGGCTATCTGGTATTCTACTCTCTCCTGTAAAGACCTGGGCTAGCAGATTTCTAGTACCTTCCCTAGCATCTTCACATCAACTTTTTTTCTATGCATCTTCACAGTTATGGACCTCCTTTAAGCCTAGCCATCCTACTCCCGATGAAGACTAGAAGCCTGCTGCCCAGCATCTATGACTGTAGACCAGGGCTGCCTAGAGTTTTCAATCTCAGTGGCCATATTTCTTTTCCTCTGAGACTTAAAAATTTTAGAGACTCAATCGCCTCTTCCATCAAATGGCAACATCAACTTTTCTGAATAAGCAGTTAACTTCATGTTTGTCATTATTTGCTTTCTTCACCCTTCTCCCCTTTCCCATTTATCCATATCTGTTCAGGTCATGTTATAAAATCACCCAGAACTGAAATGAGAAGTCCCTGTTGAACTCTTCCTTCATGTTCCATCTTTTATGGCCTATGCAGTATCCGCTCCCCATGTGGTGTTCCTTCACACCTATCCCTGCCTTCTCATGCCTCCTGTGTTTCCCTCACTTCAGGCTTGCTCTGTGATTAGATAACACTAGTCACTTCTGGATTGGCCTCTCAGATGCCCCTAACAGCATGCTGTTGTCAGTCCAGATGTCCACAAACAAATGAACAATACTAGGGTTGTGACATATTCAAGTTTCACAGCACTTTAGCACGTGATTTTTATAATGTGGGTTTTCCCACCTGTAATGTGCAAATGAGAGACCCAGAGTGCCCCAAATGAGACAGCCTTGTTGGGGAGGTCACAGCATATGGACCATAACTTGGGACCTGCCAGTCCTATCTTCAGTCCTACCATATGGCCACCTCCAGGTCCTGATTTCTCTTCTCAGAAGTGGTACACTGTGTAAGCAAAGTTTTCAGAAAGTCAAGATGTAGTATAAGCTGCAGCTAAAAAAAAGTCTCAGTTCCATGTATGCAAAAAAATGAAGTTCAAAATGGTGGTCCACCAACCATGAGCTGCTCTAAGAAGTTATATTAACACCATTGAATCATGTGCTATTATGCTTTTGAAGACAATTTATCACCGTGAGGACACGTTCAAGATATAAAGTTTTAAAAATGATGAGGGCACTTGGGTGGCTCAGTCAGTTAAGCATCTGCCTTCGGCTCAGGTTCATGATCTCAGGGTCCTGGAATTGAGCCCCTTGTCAGGCTCCCTGCTCAGTGGGGAGTCTTCTCCCTCTCCCCCAGCTCATGCTCTCTTTCTTAAACAAATAGAATAAACTTTTTAAAAAATGATATTAATCACAGAAGTCATATTAGTACTGAGCCTCACTGGATACTCACTGGATCCTCACTGGATGCCCTTTACCTGAATTTCTTTCGTAATGCTCACTGCAGAAGCCAGACATAAAATTCCCCAAATGGGACATTTTTAGACTCGTGTGAATTTTTTATGATTTTTGTATTTATCAGAAAACAATTTTTTTTCTCAAAAAGTTAAATATTATTTCAAGTCCAAACAAGATCAGGCATCTCATGCATATCTCGTCATGGCAATCTTGCAAGTATCCTGAAAAGGTCATCAATCACACCCTGTTATTATCACAAGTATAATATTACTAGAACACATATGCCTTACTAAAATGTGGAAGCCAAGGAGGGAAAAGGGGGGGGGGGCAAACCAAGAAACGGACTTTTAAGTATAGAGGACAAACTGATGGTGACCCAAGGGGAGGTGAGTGGAGGGAGGGGGGAGATAGGGAAGGGGATGAAGGATCATACTTGTGATGAGCACTGGGTGATATATGGGAACGTCAAATAACTATATTGTACACCTGAAACTAATATGACATTGTATGTTAATGCACTGAAATTTAAATAAAAACTTCAAAGAACTCTAAGTTCCTTGCAGCAAGAACCACTTTGGTGTTTTAACACAGTGTTGGGCACCATATGCATTCAGAATACATCCATAGCGACAAAAGATCTTCGGCTGTGATAGTAGGAAGAGCTGTGTTTTCTAAATCCCTCCAGTGAATATATAACTACACAGGTAGCAAGAAAAAAAAAACTATTATAAAAAAAAGGAATTTCGATTGTTTCTAGTGAGAAATATGAAGAAGTTTAAATAAGCCCAACATCCTTGTGCACTTATTACTCTTGTTAACAAAGTTGATATTAATTTATAAACTAAAAGGATTCATATGCATGGCTTAAAAACTCAGAACAACCAAAGTAAAAAATGAAACACAGGATCCCTTTCACAAACTCCATCAGATCCTTAAATACAACTAATGTACCTAATTTCTTGTGATTTTTTCCAGAAGACCAGAAGACTCATCAATGTGTTAGTTTATGTAGTCCATGAGCATACCTTCATCTATATGTGTTTATATTTACATGTCATACACATAAAATATATAAAACACATGTGCATACAAAAATGTGCACATACACAATGGGTATAAATATGTATTCCTAAGAATTGGTATCACATGCAGCATGGTACATTTGATTTTTTTTCATTTAACATGTATCTGTGTATCTTGCTATCCAATGAAGTACATCATAATGTAACACTCTTATATTGTCAGATACTTTGTTGTCAAAATTATTTTTAAGAACAGTGTGCAAAAAACTATATATTTATGGCACACGTATATGAATTACATATGGGAGATATTTGTGTGTGTGTGTGTGTGTGTGTGTGTGTGTGTGTAGTACTTATTTTAAGTTTGGAAATGCATCAGTACATAGCTTTTTCAGAAAGCTTGGAGGAGGTGGCAGTCTGCCTGTACCCTCTCCAGCTCTGGGGAGAAACCAACCTTGGCATTGGTTTTGTCAGTAAGATAAAACATGATAACCTCTTGTTCTTTTGATGTGTAAGTTTTAAAATCGTAAGTAAAACTGAGAAGCTGACTGCATTTATTGGCCATTTGTATTTCTCTGTAAACTGCCAGTTTTCTATTTTTCCTATTAATATGTTTAAGTTTTAATCAATTAAGTAAAGTAGACTTTTGTCAAATGATGAACACATGTATTCCACCCCCCCCCCCCTTTGGCTGGGTTTGATTTTTAGACTTCACAGAATTGTGGTATTTGTAATTGTTGCTGTTATCCAGAATATTTTTAGTCAAGTATATCTACCATTTTCTTATAGTATCTGGATTTTGTTTATTAGGAAGACCTACCCATTCTAGGACAATAAACAAATGTACTGATGTTTTCTCCTAAATGGTTTGATGCATCTGGATTTCCATTTTTCAAAAAAAAAAAAGAAATTATTTATATATATACTTTGGTGTATAGAAAGGAAAGGTCAAGGATCCTAGTTTTGTTTGTTTATTTTTCTGTTTTTGTGTTTTCATACAATTAGCCCATCTCCCCCCTCTCACCCACTTCGTGCCCCTTCCCCTCCCTGGATCTGTACCCCTGCCCTCAAAACTCTGTGTCCTCTTTCCTCAGAAATAGTGATTGAGGGGTGCCTGGGTAGCTCATTAAGCATTTGCCTTTGGCTCAGGTCATGATCCTGGGGTCCTGGGATTGAGCCCCATATTGGACTCCCTGCTCAGCAGGAAGCCTGCTTCTCCCTCTCCCACTCTTCATTCTTGTGTTCCCTCTCTCACTCTCTCTCTCGCTCTCTCTGTCAAATAAATAAAAAAAAACTCTTAAAAAGAAAGAAAGAAAGAAAAAGAAATAGAGTTTGAGGGCTGGATTATTTGTAGTCTGAGAATTCAAGATAAGGTCTCCTGTAACCCTGGTAGCTAGACCTTTCCTCCTGTTAAGTGTTCGAAGTTAAGGTTGGGCCCTCAGTCATGTCTTTTACTCTAGCGGGAGAGACACAATGTGGGGCCTGAAGATTTATTCACATAAAATGTAGCACACACTGTTCTCTTTCTTATTTGTTTTTCCCTCCCCATAAACCCAAGAGACAAAAAGACTTTGAGCTTCTTCCTTTGCAATGAAGACTGCTAGAAGAAAGAGCACTTGGGGATCCCCAAATGTCTTTTTCCATCTCCACCCTCATCAGATCACAAAACCCCAGCAGGGTCTCTGGGCTCCAGCTTGGGAGGAAGGCTTTGGAGCTTTCTACAATGTCTCCTGCTACTTCTACTTAATCATGTGGGTTATTGGAAGCTTCTGGCCCCCAGTCCTTTCCACAGTTTGAGGGCTGCTGACGGAATTTTGTCATTGCTTGTTTGTTTTCATTATTCTTATATAGTGATGCTGGAGGGTGGGAGTGGGAAGCATTGGAGATCTGGTTTTACTCTTCTATCTCAAATAACAGGAAGTTCAAACTATTGTAATCATTTCTAAATCATCCACTGCCATGGGAAAATGGCTAAAATAAATAGCCCACAGCAATCACTTCTGGAAAGAAAGTCGTGTCTCTTGAGAAAAGGTTAAAAACCAAGGAAAAGTTCAAAAGAGAATTTCAATCAATGTTATTAATTGATTCATACTAATATAGGAGAATTATTTTTTCTTCAAGTCTTCTTTGAAAGTAACAATTCTTATCAAATTCTTCAAAAGGCTCTTAAATTGGAAAAGATATAATATTAATCCTTTCTGTTCCTGCTTTTTATCACCATAGAATCTGGCAGAAACAACATTAAAAAATTATGAACCTAGAATACTAATAATATAACTGTTGAATCAATGGATTTTTCTTCCCATGGCAATTCAACAGCTTTTCTCTGGGGACCAAGCACCTTACCTATGAAAGTAATACAGAAAATTAGTAATTCTGAGCACAGTTTAGATCACTGCTTTACTTACGGTTTTCAGGCTCAAGTCAGATTTTAAGTGTATGTGAACAGGCTTTAAACACATGTCAAAAAATTGTATTGCTGTAGGAATGATTTGACAACATTGATTATGCAAGCCTTAAATTTTCATAGCACAGATTCAAACAATCATCATCTATTCTTTCCTCATTTTTCAAAATCCTGATTTTTCTTCACATTTAGAACAGTTGCATTTTCACAACGCTGGTGTGATCAGGCTCTTTAAAAATAATAAAAAAAAAAAGAATAAAATAAAATAATAAAACAGATAAATGACTCTGAGTCCAACATTTGGGCTATGACTCTATATAGGCTTTCCACTTTTCATTCATACAGGGCCTACGGAAGATGCCCTCCAGGACAGATTTTCTCGTGTACCTCCAAAGATGAAAGACTCCTAAAAGGATGAAATTTGCCTCAAGCTTTCAAAATATGATATCCAAGTTCATTACTCGTGTGCCACTCCACTCAACTGAAGTCAAATCCACCAGGCAGAATCACCGCCCGCGACCCTGTCTGCCATTTAGAAAATGACTTCCCAAACCACAGAGGGTTAATTTGGAGCACACCTCTCCACATGAAGGTCTGCTTTTATCTCTGAAGAGACCAAAGCAATATCTTGTCCAACACTGATATTTCTGTTTTCAAAAAAAAAAAAAAGTTTGTTGTTGTCATTGTCGTTTTTGTTTTGTTTTGTTTTGTTTTGTTTTGTTTTGTTTTAAGCCTCCTCTAAAGGTCCCAAACTACAGCCCTGGGCCTGTGAGTTCCTCGGAAGCTACCAGATTGTGCAGTGTACTCTCACAGAATGTCATATTAGAGCCCTGCCACAGTCTCATCCAATAAGTAATCTGGCATGAAGAAAAGTTAACTGAATTAGTGGCCAACTGGGACACTTGGTGACCTACTCTTTAGGAACTAAGTCCTCTGAACTTTTCCATTCTGCTTTGCCTTCATACTTTAATAGGGACTGAATCCCCATTAACAATTGAGCGGCGACAATAAGTGCCATCAGGAAAAGGAAATTCAATTTTCGTGGGGGATGACAGCCTTACCTTTTCGCGCTTAATTGGCCGTATTGTCTCCAAAAGTTAATTGGTTACTTAGTCCAGGTAGTTAGTAAAATGTTTAGCTGCGTCAAAAAGCTCAGGCTCCCACTGTTAATGGGGCATGAAATGGAATGTTTGATACTGCAAATAAAATCAGTGATATTCAAGGATGTTATGGTAGGTAATGCGTTGAAACTGCCATTTAATGGGTCCTGGAAGATTAGGGTAGTGTCAGCCGGAACCGCCCGGTCTCTCTTCTGACATTGTTAGTTGCCTCTTCATTTACTTAACGGCTGTCTGCACTGATTACATAGGCATAAAACTCCCTACAAAAAAACAACAGAGACACGCTCTATTAGCAGTCCAATTAGAACTATTTGCATATTACAGTTCATTTCTGCTTAAGTGAATCCCTAATACAACTTTAGGAAAAAAAAAATTCTATTGTGTCATTTGAAAGAAAGAGAAAAGAAAAGACTTAAAGGTGATCTTTCTCTTTCTTTCTTTCTCTCACTTCAATTTTTAATCTCTTCTCTCCCCACCCCCAACCCCTTTCTCTCTTCCTCTCTCTCCTCCACCTCAGATATGTTATTATCGACTCTGGGGAAAAAAGGAGAAAAGGCAAACTCTAAAACTTGAGATAACGCACTGGGTGTTTGTGACGATGAGGGCGTCGTTGTGATGGCTCAGTCCCGCAGAAGTCCGGAACGATGCCGTGTTCTGTCCTGCTTCCTTCAGCGAAGGTATAGACTTCTGCGAGGTGGTACTACTTTGTGTTAGATCAGCTATTGCTTTGAATTTTCAAGCACAGCAGTTAACAATGTCCCTGGTGAGTCAGAGCCCTTTACGTGGTGCCCGTGTCACACACTTAAGGAGAGTGGAAATGGGGCTCTGGTGTCTGCCTCTGTGCAGACTAAGGGTTCCCACCACAGATATCTGGTGGATGTACCACTCCCATGCAATATTTTTTTTTTAAGGATTTTATTTATTTATTTGACAGAGATCACAAGTAGGCAGAGAGGAGGCAGAGGGGGCGGGGAAGCAGGCTCCCTGCCAAGCAGAGAGCCAGGCGTGGGGCTTGATTTTTAGGATCCCGGGACCATGACCTGAGTTGGAGGCAGAGGCTTTAACCCACTGAGCCACCCAGGTGCCCCCACCCCACATAATATTAACACGTACAAAATCAATTCATTTACATACAGATGCAGGTAGTGGTGAGTCTGGTTAGAGCAACACCAGAGATCTTACCTTGTCAGACACTTCTCTGATTTTCTGAAACCTAGTCCTTAGAAATACCATCTCTGGACGGCTCTTTATAAAGGCATTAGATATATTTTATTTATACTGTTATTAATATTAATAATGATGATCATATGGAAATCAGAGAGCCTTTTAGTGAAGTTGGAAAGGAGACTTTCACTAGCATGATAGTGATAAATACTAATGTGTGATAAATACTAATGAATTAAAAACAATGTGCTGTCTTCAACCGCTGCTTTAAGAGGGCATGGAGGGTTTTGAGATGGCAAAGGCAGTTTGCAGTGGGTGTAGATGGACCAAAGACCGTTTCCACATCTCTTTGAGCCCTGGGGATTAATAGGAGACTAGGAGATGGCAGAGATAATGCTCAGGTGGCCAAGGAGGCTGTTCATTGGCAAAGAGATACAGGATCACTGCCAGGATGTCTATGAGGTCCTGCTGTTGGGAGGAGGGGGGCAATGACCGGGGAGGGGGAGTGACCAAGAGGCCTGTCACTGTCAGTGACCAAGAGACCAAAGCACTGTCAGGACCACCCATCAGTCACTGGGGCTGATCCCCACCCCTAGCTTTTCAACCTAATGCTGAACATTTTATCTGGGATGATTAAACCACTCCTTCAAGTACGTAAATGCACGAAAGGGGGGAAGGAACGGAAATATCCTCAGAGCATCTGGTCTGGATAGTGCAGGAGTGGAGCCTGGGGGCAAGAGGGTGTATTTATGTCAGGGACCACCACGACAGTGAATCTGGTGAAACTGACAAGTGTCCCTGTGCACGGATCCCTGGGTCCTAGCCCTGGCTCAAGATCACGTCTTCAGATTTCCTCAGGCCCGAGACTAAGTGAGAGTCTCTGCATGTGACGGTCGATCAGCCCTCTCCTCCTGGGCGGATTCTGGGGTGATGTCTGTGAATGGGGATAAATTACAGCCATTGGGTTTGTACCCTGTGCACAGTTACCTAGAAAAGCCCAGGGACAGATTTGCCATTTCCATGCCTTGGTACATTCCATCGGGGTGTTTCCAAAGCTCCTGCCACCGGGTTCCCTTTCTACATGCAACCCTAATTCCACCGATCAGCCCACCGACCTCCACAATGACCCAGATTTGTCAACAGACGGAGGAGTTCAGGAGTTGAGCACCACAAAGAGGAGAGCAGAGAAGGAGATACCACAGGTATTTTACTGACACAGGTATTTTACTGGTATTTTTGTTTACCACCTCAGACACATGGTAAACAGCAACAACAACAAAAACAAAAAAACAAAACAAACAAACAAACAAAAAACCAGAGAAACACCAGCAATTCCTAAGTGGCCCTCACTCCCTTTCCAGGTCTCATCCATTATTGTAAGTGTAACACGTAGGCAGAGGTACAAAAATGCGCAGGGAGAGGACAGGTGCCCGCAATCCCGGCCCCGTGCCACCCCAGAGCCTTGCAAACGAGCCCAAGCGAAAAAGCCAAACAGAGGCGAAGGTAAAATGCTCGGTCTGTCATTTTCAATTCTTCTCGCCCCACGAGCGGAGCTGCACTGTGAAATGTGTTGGCTCTGCCTGCCGTGGGTATTGTCGCGCTGCCCCATTGGGTCCCGCGCGCCCTGCAGCTTGTCACCCACGCTCATTAACACCGCCCTCGGATGAGCCCCGTGGGCGGCCGAGGCTGCCAGGCCAGTCCTGTGCCTCGGCGCGGTGGCCCTGCCAGTGGGGGCGAGACGGTGCCAGGGGTGGTGAGTGAGACAGCGCGGAGACACGCACTTTTGCCCCTGAAAGCAGTGTTTGCACCCTGCCAGGAAAACAGCTCTCTGGAAAAGCCCTGCCTGCTAGTAAAATGGACTAAATCAGTAAACAGTGATTAAGGCTCTTGCTCGGCTGACTGTTGTCACCACCTCAGACACATGGCTTCTCCTCCCTCCACACACACACACACACACACACATGCACGCCCGCACGCATGCATACACATATATGCGAAAAAAAAAAAATCAAAACCAAACCAAACCAAAACAACAACAACAAAAACAAGTTCAGTAGAGCCACATAGTACAAATCCAGAGGCAGCCGGGTGAGAAGATACCTATGGTTCATGTTCCTTAAAGGTGAGATGTTCTCTTTTCCTGAAAAATAAAATGAATATTTTAGGATAGTCATTTCGCCTACTTTTTTTTTTTTTTTAAATTTATGATGAGAATTGGCTTTCTAAATAAAACATCTAGCGATGAATGTAAGCGGTGGTTGTCCAGCTCCAGAATATGCATAGTGTAATCCCAATCCCTTGAATACGGGGGATAAATCAGAAGCAACATACCAAACCTTGATGTGTGCTGTTTAGTAGAAACCTGTCATTTCATTAAATTGCTTTCTTAAGTCTGGAGAATAAACACCACGTGCACCAGAGTCCAATCCAGCCATCCATTTACTGGTAAGTACTCTATATATGCATGTATACATGTCCTGCATTTCAATCTTCTTTATAATACTATAGCCAAACTAAATGAAAATATACCTGGTTTTCACTCCAAAAATGTCCTTACATCAAGCATACTCATTGTACCTGTGCTTTGAACCAAATAGAGAGGGATGACTGGAACTCTACAATACAGGGGTATAAATCAAAGAGACTCTGACAAGTTGGAGAAATGGTCAGAAACAAGCAGAATGAGGTCTTCTGAGTGCAGGGTCACACATAAGAGAAGACAAAAAAACAATGAACTCCACAAATGTGGAATCCAGGGCTCATAGTCACCGACAGGCTGACCATGAATCAGAAATGAGAAGCTGCGTGGGATCGGGGACTCAGGAGAAGTTATAGCCCCTGTCAGGCTCTTGGAGAAGGACTATCCCTAGCCCTAGACAACCCAACTGCGGTATAACCTTGACCTTGGTTCAGAATGGGATGTTGCAAGGTTATTTAGGAAGAGTCAAGGAAGTAGGGCTTTTCAATTAAAAAAAATTTTTTTTTGAAAAAAAAGTGAAATATTTAATGTCTTCACATATGTAGATGAGAGTCCTCAGGGGAAGCTAGTAAATATTTGCATAGATTCTTCCCAGATGTCTCTAAAAATAGTGGTTTATGAAAAACAACTCAAGTTATTGGTGAAGGAACTGTCAAACTCAGGGGCGCACAGCATCTTCATTTGTGGTCCCTACAGTGATCCTAAGACTGCGCATGGAAGGTTCTAAGGGATGGAAACCATGCAGAGTGTGAGGAAGAAGACATAAAGTGGTGAGAAAGAAAGCCCAGATGTAGAAGAAAAGAAAGGGAACATGAGTGCCCTTAGGAACACACAAAAATATCACACTCCGGAGGTGATGTGCCCAGTGGTGGTATGAATGAATACAGGGGGAGGGTTTTCTGTTTTGTTTTGTTTTGTTTTGTTCTTTAAGATTTTATTTATTTGTGTGCATGCACGCGCGTGAGAGAGAGAGGAGGAGGAGGGGCCGAAGGGGAGGGAGGAAGAGAGTCTCATGCAGACGCCTGCTGAGCGCGGAGCCTCCTGTGGGGCTGGATCTCACAAACCTGAGATTGGGATCTGAGCCAAATCAACAATGAGGCGCTTGACTGACTGAGCCGCCCAGGCGTCCCAGGATACAGGGATCATAATTTCTTTAATTGATCCAGAATTGTTAGTGTCCTGCAATAATTACAGTAAGGATGTCAAGAAGAAGAAGAAAGAGGAACGGAAGGAGCAGATAAGGAAGAGGGAGGAGAAGAAAAAGTAGAAGAAAACGAAGGAGGAGGAGGGAAATGCTCACAGAAATATTAAAACTTTGTTGATCATTAACAATCATTCGTGTCTCCAGTTTGGTTATGAGGAAACTGAGCCCTAGAAAATGCTTTAAGTAACTCACTAACCTACTGTCCCTAGGGATCGCTGACTAGCGTTTATTGAATTGTGTCTCTGTTAACAACAAATGTATTAGGAAAATGCCACAAACATAGGCCAATCCCTAAACTAAAATAAGGCTTATCATTTCTCAGTCTAACTTGTGTTTGTGTCTATGTCGGGAACAGTGGTTAGAGCATCAGTAATCACTGAAGCATTTTAAGATGGTTAGGCCACTTCATGGCTGAAGCCGGCCTTCATTTTGAGCCTTTGTGTGAGTGTATACATGTGCAGGATGGGCTCTTTAGTTTTCAGAGCCCGGTGAAAATACAGGAGAGGCCAAGGACCCAGCAGTTCCCCACCCAGGCGAGTGGCCACCTAACACATGAAGAACAGCTTCCTACCTTCACTCACATTCTTTTTTTCTTTTAAAGATTTATTTATTTATTTGAGAGACAGAGAGAGAGCGCGAGTCAGGGGAGGGACAGATGGAGAGGGAGAAAGAGAATCCTTAAGCAGAAGCCCACTCAGGGCTCAAACTCGCAACCCTGAAATCATGAACTGAACCAAAACCAAGAGTTGGACGCTTAACCGACTGAGCCAACTGGTACCCCCAATTCATTCACTTTCTAGTACACTTTAACCTCTGTGCTTGGATGTGTTCAGTTACCTGGAGTGGCCCCTGCCCATGTGCCTGGTGAATGCACCCTAAAGCTAACGACACAGCTTCTAAACTGCATGGGGCAGGCACCCTCCCCAAACCTGTGCCCCAGCTCCAGGGGAGGCTGAGGACTGTGGTAGGACAGGGACCTGCTCTGGTCATAGTTTGTGAAGCTGGTGGTATGTGTGAGTGTGTATATGTATCTGTGTGTGTGAAAGAGAGAGAGAGAGAGAGAGAGAGAGATGATACAATAGTTTTTCTAGATAACTTAAAAATATATTTTGATATTTATATAAAATAAGTATTGCAGTATCATCCCAAGTAAATACTACCCTGGAAATTAGCTCCCTTAAGGCTATGAGACTATGAACTGTTTCTGACACTCAAAATGGTTCACTGACTACCTCTTTTCAACATTTGGGGGCCAGTTTATAGTCTCATTAATAAAAGTCATAGTTCTCCTTTACATAGAACAATAGTATTTTATATACATATATGTGTGTTTATACATATATAAATATATATAAATGCATACACAAATACATGTGTATTTAGTAAAATAAGTAGCTTATATTAATTCTGAGGTTTAATTCCCAAAATAACTACTTTCCTAGGAAGTGACTTCTTCATTGATCTCTCTCTCTCTCTCTTTTTTTTTTTTTTAGTCTCAGTATTTATAGACAAACCCACTACATCACTATTACATACAATGTGCCCCACTGAGATTGTATTTTTGAGAAGTTTGCAAATAAGATTGAAAATATCATAAGGGGATAACACAATGGCATAAAATAGCCTCAAACAACTCCAATTCCCATTTGATTTTGTCTTTACTCAGAGATCATCACCGAGGTAATTCATTGTTTATTAGCTTTTGAAAACATTCGCAGAATCGTTTGGTTTTTGGGAAGTTCACTGGAGGTCTAGAATGCCATCGCAAATTTGGTGACGCTCTTTTTGCAAAGAGTTTACGTCAATACTGATTACAACCAGGCAGGACAATGTCGTCCTACAGGTGGTCAAGGGAAGTGAATTGAGGCATCTCTTGCCTTCCTCCTCGCTCACAGTTGTAGGTTGGATTGGGGTGGGGGTCACAGGTGGTCTTTCAACTCTGATGTATAATCACCAATCCAAGTAAAAGCAGGATGTTTGCTCTGAAAATAAAGCTTCTAAATTAGTCTCCTTCCAAGGATGGCTACCCCAATTCCTTCCATATAAACATTACCACTTGCCACTGCTCTTTGACTTTGTCAACAACAGCTGGTATTAAAAAAGTCAAAGTTGGGGGTGCCTGGGTGGCTCAGTGGGTTAAAGCCTCTGCCTTCGGCTCAGGTCATGATCTCAGGGTCCTGGGATTGAGCCCCGGATCAGGCTCTCTGCCCAGCAGTGAGCCTACTTCCTCCTCTCTCTCTGCCTGCCGCTCTGCCTGCTTGTGATCTCTGTCTGTCAAATAAATAAATAAAATCTTAAAAAAAAAAAAAGTCGAAGTTGCCAATACAGAATTGGAAAGGATGTCGGGCTACTTGCAAAGCTTTCTGAGAGGTACTCCCACCGTCCCATTAGTATCAGGCATCAATCAGGAGAACCAAATGTGATGATCCCTTCACTAACCTCAAATTTATCCTAAAAATCAGTCTTACACACCAGCCATGGGGACAGCCATTTTATATCAGCCTATCTGTCCCCCTGAATGAATCCAATATAAATTCCTCCTTTATATTAGGGCACCATCTTCAAAAGACACTGGACAACTGTCAATATTATTAAGAGACATTATAGTTAAAACAACAACAACAGCAACAACACAAACAAACAAACAAACAAACAAAAACCCAAGACCAAAGCAAAAGAGAGAAAGAGAGAGAAACAGCTTAGTTTCATGGAAAAAGCTTGGACGTTGAAAAGATTAAATGCTGATTCTAATCCCATTCGCTGTGTGAACTTAGAGCGGTATGATGTCTCTGATCCTCGGAATTTTTAACCAAAAGAGAACTGATAGAGACAGATAGGACAGCTATAGAGTGATACAGTGATAGAGATGATGGGAGAGGTGTTTGTGCCTGGTAAAGTACAAAGTGACATCCATGCTTAATTATTACCTACTAGGAGATACATAACATAAAAACAGTAGTGTTATTATTATTTTTTTCTATGATCAAGAACCTAAGGAAATGGAGAAGACGACTAGGGTATTTTTATGAATTTAAGACATGACTTTCAGAAAGAAGAGCACAGTAATGCTGAAATGCTGAAATACCCCAGTTTAAGTTGTAGGTAACTAATAATCCAAGGAAGGGCACTTGAAGCTCAGAGAAGAGAGACCATAAATATAAATCAAAATGGAAAATAAAAATCAGCTTACTTTCCAATTTTTCTGACACTAACTTCATCCGCATGCCTCAGTTACCCCACTCTACAGATTGTCATATAGGTGCTCCCAGTCCCGGCACGGGCGAAGTGGAATGCTGTTTGCACACGTAATGGATCAGCTCTATTAAGAAAAGGTAATCAGAAATGATTTTATTTCCTCTATGCCCCTCTGTTAATAAGAAGACCTAAATCCTGGGAGAAAGCATGGGTGAAAGAGAGCCCCATGGGTGTGGTTGGGACCCTTCATCAGAGTAACAGTTTGAAATGGAAGAAGAGTCTTAGAGCAAAATGCAAATCAAATGCATGCATATGCCCCCATATATTCACATACTATCTTCATCATTGATTAACCAGCCACATGACCTTTACAGTAAGAGAAATAATTGGCAGTTTTAACAAACGAAAAATTGATCCCATTACTCAGGATAGAATTTTCCATCTTTTTCAAAAGAGATGCTTATTAAAGAGGTCAGTTCCTCTTTTTTTTTTCTTTTCCCAGGGTCATGCATATGTAAGGAAGCTTGGCTATTATGTGCCATCTATGAGAATGGACGGGTGAGCCATAAACACAAACATTCAGACACGGCCAGGTCTCCGGCGTTTCTGTTCGCCAATTACAGTAATGCTGATGACATATCTAGTTTAATGCACATGGCATTAAAGTAGTCCCCCCTTTTCTAGGAAAATCTAATTACAACAAACCCAAGCACTCAATCAAACCTGTTATTCTGTGGCTAAACAACCTGGCGTTAATGCAATTTGAGGAGATCCAGGCCGTGACTGGAAACGTCATGTATTAACAATAGCTAATGGGGGCTCCCGTAGGTAAATGAATATGCTAACAAGCAAGATCACTGCTAAATCTAATATCTTTAAGCTGTTTAATTCCAAACAGTCCCTTAATAAATCAATTGACCGGGAGAGCTGATGCCCCTATCAATTATTCAAGAGAGCAAATAAATATTTCAGATGATTTGATAGGAAGGCTAGTGCTGGTCTTATAGAAAGCTTTGCATTTCATTAGCCTCTTGCTAAAAGTTTTATAATGAGCGGAACACAGGTGGCATCCCCACTGCAGAAATGGGAATGAGAGAAATAAGAGATTGGAGACGAAGACTCCCTTCATCTCCGTGTTATTCCATTATCCATACTTTTCTTTTGTAATGCGAAAATTGGAGTCAAGTCCCCCAAAGGATTATCATTCTCTGCAATCACAAAGGAAATTAAAATGATCAAAAGTATGTCATATTGCAAGGGTCTTAATTGTAATTCCTATTGGAAATGCAATTATCAGATACCAATATCGTAGATATAATTTATGCAGTTCCACATCCAAATAGCCCTTCACCAAATATTTAATATTATCAATTCCATTTTCCAGAAGAAGAAACTGAGTTCCCCTAGTCATTTATAAAGTGCTGACTAGGTCACCTGTGTTTGAAAGCAGCTGCTTTTTCTTTTTCTTTTTTTTCCCCAGTGTTTGAGATCACTATTCATACTGAAAGCATACATTTCTGTTTAACATGATATCTGTCTTATGAATAATATTTAATTCAGGCTTCTGGTTCTTTGTACCAGAAAAAAAGGAAAGAAAGGAAGAAAGAAAAAAAAGAAAGAAAGGAAGGAAGGAAGGAAGGAAGGAAGAAGAAAAGAAGGGAGGGAAAGAGGGAGAAAAGGCAGGAAAGAAGGAAGGAAGGGTATTAAAGTGATTGACAACATTTTTTTAAAAGATTTATTTTGAAAGAGAGAGAGTACACGCGAAGGGGGGGAGCGAGGGTTGCAGAGGGAGAGGGAATAAGAGAAGCAGGCTCCCCACTGTGTGCATGGAGCCTGATGTGGGTCTCTATCTCATGATCCTAGGTCATGATCTGAGCTGAAATCCAGAAGGGGAGGCTTAACAGATAGAGCAACCCAGACACCCCAACTGACATCATTTTCCTTAGTGTGTGTGTAAATGCTTAGACGCCTTAAACGAACCTGGTCGAGAGAAATGAGAGGAAGCAAAAGGCCTAAAGCAAGGTCCTTACTCCTGAGAGAACGGACAGGAAGAGTCATCCTGTTTCTTTTTGTGTTACTCTGTGGGTGTGTTGACCCATATCCTCCTGGAAATGCTTGAAAATTGCTGGTGTCTTAAAGAAATGTTTCCAAACTAAGTGTGAAAGCAGAGGATTTGTCTTTTTTTTTTTTCCCCCTAAGCTTTGAAACTGATCAAACAACAACTTGATCAGATTTTCCAGTTCTGGGTCTTGAAACTAAAGTAGCGTGCCATGTCCTCTCAGCGTTTTACAGTTTACAAGTGCAAAATCCCTGTTAAATTACTGTAAGCATTATTGCCATGAGAAGTACTGTAAAAGAGAAGAAGAATTTAGATTATTTGAAAAATAAAACTTAATTGTCAGAAGGGTTGAATATGGAAAGAGTTGATGACTATCGCTCTAAATGGAAAGATCCATATAAAAGTCACTGCATGAGGATTTTCTGCACAGGCAGTTATACGCTACAAAATACTCAATGAGCTATGAAAGAGACATCTCAGCTACAGAAAATCATAATTTAAATGTTAGGTTTGTTCATTTTCAGCTTCATGAATCAATAGGGTAAATCCTTGGTATTATTCTGTAAGTAAAATCTGGTCATGTTTAAAATCAGATTTTGGTTCTTCCACTCACCAGAAATATCCTTCCAGGGGAGCCATTTAATTAAGTGGTTTTTGTTTGTTTTGTTTTGTTTAATATTCTAAATCTCACAGGAATATTGAAGGATTTGAAGGAGTTGGTAGACTCAACATATGAGGCAATGTTCCCATGTTGTCCTATCCCAAATACCTAGTTATTACAAAAAATAATAAAAAAATTAACTCCATCTACAAAAACAAGGAAAGCCATATTGCATTAGAAATTAAAAAGAAATCCCAGAGAAGAAAGGCATATGCAATAAGACCTAAGAAAGAGATGAGAACAAACAAATTTATGGAGAAAGAACTGCTATAGCAGGTGGAATTCTGTCCTGGGGAAATGCCAAAGAGAGGTGGGAGAATGCACACCCCATGGAGTGATACCCTCCATGGTCACCACATCAGGCTGATTCAGGAAGCCAAGCTCACTCCAACTCTCAACTTGCTGAAGGCATCTCCGGAGAAAGAGGATGGTGACACTTCTATGGAAAGAGACATCTCCATACACCGAAGACTAAGGACTAGTGCTTCCTACTCATGGGGCAACTCATGTTGTGCACTGTGCCATCGCTGGAGGAAGGCCTCTGTAAGTAGGTATGTCAATCTGTGCCCATGTCCAAGAAACACACACAACTGAGCAATAACAAGAAGGATACGTACCTCCACAAATTATAGTCGGGGAAGCCAAGAGTGTTAATAGAATGAACAGATCAACATAGTAAAATCAACACCATTAAAAATTATTTTTCTAATATTTTATTTATTTATTTGATAAACAGAGATCACAAGTAGGCAGAGAGGCAGGCAGAGAGGGAGGGGGGAAGCAGGAGCCCTGCTGAACAGAGAGCCCGATAGGGGGCTCGATCCCAGGACCCTGAGATCATGACCTGAGCCAAAGGCAGAGGCTTAACCCACTGAGCTACCCAGGCACCCCTAAAAATTATTATAATTAATAATTAATATATATTAATTATAATATATATTAATATATATTTATATATATATAATAATGGTGATATAATTTTGATCCAATGAGCAAATAGCACACTAAGTGTAACTAAGGAACATATTTAGTGATCTGGAAAAGTGTCTAATATTTATATAGGTCCCTGTAAGACTATTCAGTTAGAAATTGATCTTACACTAACACTTGCAAAAGACTAGCTTGAGATGAAATACATCAGCAGTGGTTGAAGTGAAGCCACAGACAAGCCTCTTGTCCCTCTTCTGGAATTCCCATGTTTTATTCTCAGATGAAATTCAATCATCAGACTACAATTACCAGACCAGAAACATCTTAACGTTTTGGAGCAAGGCCTTCTCTGCACTGAGATTTAGAATTATGCTCTTAGCTTTCATTGAAGAATAATATAGGAAATGTCCTTTGGAAGAATGCTCTGTGCATTTGGAAGATCAGAACTGAAGATATTGCTTGCCACAGTATCTAATGTCCCTTAGATGAAGACTTATATGGCACTTTTTGTGTGGTATATTTAACACCAGAAAAAAAAAATTCTCCCTAGGTGATTTCTTTTATAGAGTGATAAGAAATCTATCTTTCAATATGTATCCCTTTTGCTCCGTCTACCAGGAAGCCCCTTGCTAAATTTATCAATGAACTAAATGATTACAGATATATAAGCATATATTTTGGGGTTCTTCATCTTTAAACCTGTTTTATTTTTAAAATCCAACTCCATGTAATTAAAACAAAAATAATGCTTGATATTTTAAGTTGCCTAAAATGTTGTTGAAGTATATGAAAATATATAACAAATAAATAGGAAGTCATGAATCGAGTAGAGAATTCATCCAAAAGAGTGACCTCTGAGTTCTGTCTTATTAGAATCAAGATAACACATCCTAACCTCAATTACTCTCAACACTGTTCAAAACTTATGCACACTCCACAACTTTTGCAGACTTTTCCCTTTATATTCTAGCCTTTATATCACCCACCTTCTTTCTCACCTGCAACAGATGACTTCCCATCCTCTTCAGAAGGAAAAGCTTTAGCAAGAAATTCTTTTCCTCACTACCAATTATGTAAACTTGTTGATATCTTCCATTCCTCTTTTTCAAAAATTGAGTTTGAAGGAAATGAATTTGGAGGAGGATGTGGAATTTATATGGAATTTTTATTATATTTTCCAGCAGAGATCTATAAGGGAATTGAGGTCTTGAACAACATTATAAACCAGCTGGACTTAATAGATACATATAGATACATTCTGTGATAATATTCTTCACTCATGAAAGCAGAATACATGTTTTTCTCAAGTGCACATGGAACATTTTACAGTATAGACCATATGTGAGACCACAAAAAAGGTCTCAATAAATTTTAAAAGATTGGCATTATAAACAAAGTATCTATTTTAATCACAGTGCAATGCAACTAAAAGTTAATAGCAAAAGCAAAACTGGACAATTTGGAAATACATGATAAGAGAAAGAAATATTTCTCAATGATAACAAAAGAAGAGGGATAAATAGGGATGGAAAATGTAGGTGGGTTTACATAATTGGCAGCTGGGAAAGGAGAATCTTTATTTAAGGCAGGGCATAACATTCTTCAACTATTATTGTAAAACTGCCCATTTCTTTCTTCAAATCTGTCAATGTTTGCTTCATAGTTTTGCTTCATTGATTGGTGCATATAAGCTTATAACTGACATATCCTCGTGAAGACTTGACCCTTTTATCAGTATATAATTTTCTTTTTTGTCTCTTAGTATAATTTTTGGTCTAAAGTTTATTTTGTCTTATATTAATATAGCCACCCCCACTCTATTTTGTTAGTATTTCCATGGAATATCTTTTTCCATCTTTTTTTTACTCCCATCCTCATTGTGTCTTTAGATCTAAAGTGAGCCTCTTCCAGAGCACACAAAGTTAGATCTTGTTTTGTATTCTAAACTGTTTTGGCAATCCTTTGGATTGGAAAGTTTAATCCATTTATGTTTTAAGTAATTACTGATAAGGAAGGACTTAGTTCTGCCTGTCTACTATTTGTTTTCTACTGCTTCATTGTGCTGTGTTTAGTTCTTCTTTTGTATATTTTATAGACATTTTCTCTGTGGTAGCATGAGAATTACATATAACATTCTAAAGTTGTAGCACACTACTTTTAACTAATACTAACTTAACTTCCATTGAAAACAAAAATTCTACTATTGTACAGCTCCATGCTCTCCTCTTTATGTTATTGATGTTACAAGCATTAAATCTAGCCAGAAACATGTGTTGATATTTTATGTATTTATCTTTTAAGTCCTATTGTAAGTAAAAAGTGGAGTTACAAACCAATGTTACAATAATACTGGCTTTTATATTTGCCTATGTAGTTACCTTTAGCAGAAATATTTATATCGTCATGCAACTTTGATTTACTGTCTAGTCTAAAGGAGTTCCTTTAGAATTTCTTATAGGACAGAACTAATGGAGGTAAACACCCTTAGGTTCCATTTATCATAAAATATCTTAATTCCCTCCACAGGGGCACCTGGGTGGCTCAGTGGGTTAAGCCACTGCCTTTGGCTCAGGTCATGGTCTCAGGGTCCTGGGATTGAGTCCCACATCGGGCTCTCTGCTCAGCAGAGAGCCTGCTTCCCTCTCTCTCTGCCTGCCTCTCTGTCTACTTGTGATCTCTCTCTGTCAAATAAATAAATAAATAAAATCTTAAAAAAATATATTTAATTCCCTCCACATTTTTCTAGGACTGTTTGGCTGGATATAGTATGTGATGAATGACTTTTCTCTTGCTTCTTTCAAGAGCCCTTGTTTCTTGACAGTTCTATTATAATGTGTCTCTCTTTAGGTCTATTGAGTTTATCCTGTTTGGAGTTCATTAAGTTTATTGAATTTGTAGACTCATACATTTCATCAAGTTTGGTAAGTTTTCAAGCATTATTTCTTCAAATCTTTCTGTCTCTACATTTCTCTTTTCTCTTTGTAGGACTCCAGTAGTGCATGTGTTGGTATGCTTGATAGTGTTTCAGAAGTCTCTAAGATTCTGTCCACTTTTCTTCATTCTTTCTCTTTCTGATCTTTACACTCCATAATTTCAGTTGTTCTGTCTTCACGTTTAATGATTCTTTCTTCTAATAGCTCAAAGCCGCTCTCCAGTTAATTTTTCATTTTAATCATACTTTTCAGCTTTAGAATTTCTTTTTGATATTTTTTTACATTTTTTCCATTTTATTTTATTTTATTTTATTTTATTTTATTTATTTTCAGTGTTCCAGCATTCATTGTTTACATATAATGCTCAGTGCTCCATGTAATCCATGCCCTCCATAATACCCATCACCAGGCTCACCCAACCCCCCACCTCCTTCCCCTCCGAAACCCTCAGTTTGTTTCTCAGAGTCCACTGTCTCTCATGGCTTGTCTCCCCCTCTGATTTCCCCCATCTCCCTTTTCCTCTCTATCTACCAATGTTTGATTCTTTTGTATAATTTCTAATTATTGGTATTCTCATTTAGTTTATGCATTGTTCTCTTCATTTCCTTTAGTTACTGTCTGTTTCTCTTTAGCTATTTGATCATATTTTCTTTTTTAAAAGAATTTATTTATTTATTTATTTGAGAGAAGAAGAGTGAGCAAAAGAGAGCAAGCATGAGCAGGGAGAGGGGCAGAGGGAGAGAAGCAGGCTCCTTGCTGAACAGAGATTCTGATATGGGGCTTGATCCTGAGACTCTGGGATCATGACCTGAACTGAAAGTAGGTGTTTAACAAACTAAGTCACCCAGGTGCCCCTATTTGAGCATATTTAAGATAGTTTTTTAAAAGTCTTTGTCTAGGAACTCATTGTCAAACTTCTTTGGGGATAATTTCTGTTTATTAATTTTGTTTTCTTGTATGAATTATGTTTTCTTGTTTCTTTGTATATCTTGTGATTTTATTGTTGAAGATGGGTCATTTGACTATTGTAATGTGGTAACTCTGGATATCAGATTCTCTCTCTTCCCCAGAGTTTGATTCCTCTCTCTCTCTTTCTCTCTCTCTCACACACACATACACTCTTTTTTTTTAAGATTTTATTTATTTATTTGACAGACAGAGATCACAAGTAGGCAGAGAGGCAGGCAGAGAGAGAGAGAGAGAGAAGAAAGCAGGCTCCCCATGGAGCAGACAGCCTGATGTGGGGCTTGATCCCAGGACCCTGGGATCATGACCCAAGCTGAAGGCAGAGGCTTTAACCCACTGAGCCACCCAGGCGCCCCTCACACAAGTACACTCTTGATTGTTGAAGGCTGTAGGAGTCAACTTGTTTGAGAATTTTCCAAATTTCTTTTCAAAGACTATTTCTTATCATGTATGAACACTAAAGTTTCTCTTTCTTTGGCTTATGATCAGCTAATGTTTTGACAGGGATTTCTTTGAATACAAGGAACTTTTCCAGTTTTTATAGATTGACTTTGTTCTGAGGAGCTAATCAACACTCATTTAAGCCTGCTCCAAACCTAGGAATTAGGCATAGGTGAAAGCTTATGTCTTCACAAGAATTTTCTGAGCATGCATCTTGCATGGAAATATGCCTGGCCTTCTAAATTTCTCCTTAAATGTAGCTGCTTTTGAATGTCGTAGTTTCCCTAATTTCATTCCCGCTTCTCCTCTAGGCCTTAAATGGTCTACTGTATAGTCCACTTACAATTCCTTGTTCTAGGTATCTGGGAGTCTGTAGACCCCTTGTAGCTTTTACAAAAGTGCCTGATGTCCGAGTTCTAAACTAGGCAAAATAGAGATAAACATCTTGTTTTAGTCCTTTGGGTATCTTCCAAACAGGTTAGAACAAATGTCTACAATAATTTGCATTAAGGTCTGCTCTGCTTCTTCTGGTTTGATGGAGGAAACTGGGAGCCAGCTTGCTGCCTCTTCAAAACCACAACCATTGTTTTGCTAAGAGAAAGCAAGGTTAAGAGTGACTCAGAATGCCACAAACTTGTCTTACCTTGTAAAGACGACTTTTCCTTGATTGGTTGTTATGAACCTTTGACTTTTTTCTAGAGCTGACAAAGTTGGTTCAAATAGTTTATTTTCTTTAATATTTCTTTAGGGGAATACAAAATTGAGGAATCCTAGTTCACCAATTTGTTCTCTGAATGTGCTTTTAAGCTGCCGCATTGCCAAAAGCCTTAAACAATGGGGTGGGGATGCCAGAACATTAAATTAAGTAAGCAACAATAACAACAAAACAAGTTATAATAGTTTGAAAGTGTTATCAAATTTGAAAATAAAAGCATCAAACCAGTGAATTTTACTCAGGTTAAAAGTAACAATATAGGAACTGACAGGTATTCCCACTCGCATGGCCTACGAGTCTTTGTAAAAGGAGATCTTTAAATTTCTTCAGTAAAAAAGTTGTAGGAGAACAAAGAGACATGAACAGCTAAGAGTACATGAAGTTTGTTGAAAGGTAAAGGTTTATTCAGTCTTGATTTTTTCTTTTTCAGTGATTTCTAAGGTTGTATATAGCTACTTTTGCTTAGAGACTATTTTCAGTAGATGCTAAAGCAGATTATATGAAAGGTAAGGGAAAGTGGTCCACTTTAAGAAGTCAGGTTTATCTTCAGAAAAGACAAGTGGGAACTTAAAGGCAGTTGATTCCTCAGCAGAAGCTAGAGATAATATCAGTATCCCAAAACTGTGCTGGTCATGAACCAGTATTGCCATCAGGAGAACCTCCCCAGTACATCTAAACACACCACAATAAATAAATAAGTCTTCCAGAAGCAACTAGGCATCTGTTCTCTGTAGTCCATCAGCCACATTAACTGAGAATCAAAATGTTACATTCATCAACTTTAGCTGAATTGATTTTAATGAAGGGATATACTCCATTATTTTTTTCTCGCTTGTTAGAAGCTCTCAGATCCAAGTGTTCTTTTTGGATTAATATTTATTGAATATGTCACCGTTTGTGGGGGGGCACTTTATTGTGAATTATTTCAGACACATAGTATTTCCCTCCCACAATAGAAAAGGAAAAAAATGGGCTTACAGATTTAAAATCTGACTGAAATCTCAAGGCTAGGAAATAATAATAATAATGGAATTTATTATGGGTCTTTTGATGCTGCTAACACCAAAAAATAAAAAATATATATATATATAGTTATGCTGCATATTTGATGCTGCATCTCCCCCATGGAATCACTCTTTCTTTCTGTCACTGTGACCAGCTACTTTATATTTAACAGAAATCCATCGATAGCTCCATGCCATTGACCTTTAAGAGACCTTCACATATTTGATGGTGTTTGTCACTTTTTTCCCTGCATCTTTTCTATTCCAATTAAATGTCCCCTTGTTCTTTAACTCTCTTCCACAGGTGAATCTTTAAGCATACTACCAATTACAACAGGAAGAACAGCCTGGAATCAGACAGCATCCTTAAAAGAGTGAGATGTACTGGTTTCACACCCTGCACCAGAACTTGCTAAATATATGGCTATAAGAATGATATTTACCCCTAAACCTGAAGATAAAAGGGTTACCATCATCAGGGGACTTATGTGAGGGATGAATGAAATCATCTGTATAGAAGCTTAGCACACCCGCTCCTTCCTATTTGCTGGATGGGATGCTGCCTGACTCATGAATCGTCGGATAAAACCAATTAGATCTTTATAAGCAAACAAACAAACAAATAGTACATTTGATACATAACTAATGTCAGTTGTTACAAATGTTCTTTTCTAATATTCCAGTTGTCCCTTTTCCTTTAAAACTTGCTCTCTAGGACACTGGAAAATACTCCCAAGTTTGCGGGATCAATTTTGAAAACCGTGAGCCTATTCCCGATATAAATACGTTATTATGTGTCTACCCCCATCCCAAATCACAGTACTTTTGTAACCACATCTTTCTGGTGACTTAAATGATGCTGACTTCTACTTTAAGCCCTTAACGATTTTTTCTCTTTTAGTTTCTAGACAGACAGAGATAGATAGTCTTACTATAGCTAAGCCACATTTTCTCTAATCTGTTTCTCAGAATTTGGAATTTGAATCCCAAGTGCAAAGCCTTACATTTTTCTAAGTTTCATCTTCTTAATCTGAGTTCATTTGGGGTATCCATTTAACTACCTAACTGTTGATACCCTTATTCTTCTGTCATGAATAGATTCTATTAATGTGTCTTTTTTTTTTTTTTAAGATTTTATTTATTTATTGGACATAGAGAGAGAGGACACAAGTAGGCAGAGAGAGAGGAGGCAGCAGGTTCCCCGCTGAGCAGAGAGCCCGATGTGGGGTTTGATCCCAGCACCCTGGGATGATGACCTGAGCCGAAGGCAGAGGCCTAACCCACTGAGCCACCCAAGCGCCCTATTAACATGTCTTTTATCCTCCTACATGTTGTCAAGAAAAACATGACTTGAAGACCTTTGTGGAGAGAGCTCTATGACATGTTACAAGTTCCCCCTCATGTCTGTCACTTGACATATATTTATATAACATCATGACATAGTAATAAAAGCTAAATTTTTTAGAGCTTACTCTTTTTGTGTGCACTGTATGGTTTGATTTAAAACAATTAATTTCTGCAAACATTAAAAAGAAGTTGGAAATTTGCTAATAAGGAAACTGAGTCACAGACAGGTTCACAAATATTCCCAAGGTCACTCAGAGATCTTCCCCTTCTCTAACCCAACAAGATTTGTTGCCAGCACATGACCACTAATCATGCAGAAGTTTGCATCAGGTAACTTAGAAAACAAACAAATGATGTTTTGAGGCCTTTTGAGAATTACTTTCCTTTTCTTACACTGCACAATGTAATTGCCATCATATTTTGGAAATTGTTTAAAAAATTCAAAGCAGCTTGATATAATAGTGTCAAATCAAAGTATAGAGAATACACTCATCTAATTAGAAGTGTCTGTTGTTGTGAGTTCAGATTTCCTCCATTTACTAAGATACTTCCTGACTGATTGAGCTATAGATTTTGGGAACACTGTACAAAATCATTAAGTCTCCTCATCAATGTATCATTGTAGAGGCAGGAGAGGCTCACTAAACCCCACTGAATTTAAAACCTGTTGATAACTTTCCTCATAAATGTTTTAAGGGCCACACACATATTATTTTGGTTAACATATAGTATTTCAGAAATAATTTCCTACTGATATCTAAAGAAGCATGGAAAGGAAATATGCAAAATATTTTAACTGGAGTCTCATCTCAGACATGGATAGAACCTCACTGGGGATGAGTTAGTTGTTTATCTACACATGCTTTTCTTCTCTTTTAATTAATTTAATTTAATTCCATTTATATGTAACCTGAGAGTAGCATTCCCCTGCAGTATGCCCACTCCATTTGTAAACTGAATTGAAGTCATCATCCTAGCTTTAATGGCTGTGAAGGACTGAGAAATTAATAGCTCTCTCTTGAATTAGTAAATTATATTTTTCCAAAGAGAGAAAAGTACCTCATAAAAATAAGTGACTAGAGTCACTTTTATTTTATTTTTATAACAAGTCTTTTTATGCTATAGTTTTAAACCCCCTTTTACAATAACATCTTGCATTTATATAGTGCTTTATACTTTTTGAAGCACTATCATGCCCATTATCCTATTTTATCTTCACAACAACCTTCAGACTTAAGTAGAGTAGAGCTAAGAGGAGGTCTCAGCCTGAGACTGAAGCAGGGGAATATTAAAAGACTTTTCACAAAGTAAGCTGATGAGCCAGCACTGGGCCTCTTGGATGTCAGTCTGGAAGGTTCTGTAATGTTTCTGCTTGCTGGGAATAGGCAAATAAAGAAAGCACTAATGGAAGGAGAGTTTCTTACTAGGATGTACATCCAATGCTTAAAACAAAACAAAACAAACAAACAAACAACTAACATATTACCAAATGAAATGTTCATAATAATGAAATAAGTAATTTTTAAATTTTTTTAATGTTTTTAGATTTTATTTATTTAACAGACAGAGATCACAAGTAGGCAGAGAGGTAGGCAGAGAGAGAGGAAGAAGCAGGCTCTCCACTGAGTAGAGAGCCCGATGCGGGGCTCCATCCCAGGACCCTGAGATCATGACCTGAGCTGAAGGCAGAGGTTTAACCCACTGAGCCACCCAGGAGCCACAAGTAAAAGTTCTTAAGAACATTTCTACCTAGGGTGCTTGGATGGTTCTGTCAGTGAGGCATCTGCCTTGGCCTCGAGTCATGATCCCCAGGGTCTTGGGATTGAGTCCCAATTGGGAAACCCTACTCAGCAGAGAGTCTGCTTCTCCTGCTTTCTCTATCCTTCCCCCCAGCTCATGTTCTCTCTCTCCCTAGCTCTCTCTTTATCTCTAATAAGTAAATAAAATCTTTGAGAGAAATAAAGAGAAAATTTTTACCTAAACTACAGAAAATAACATCATAGTTTAAAACCTTAATATCCACATACACACACAAATATGCATATTTAATAGTGTGAAGGGTAAAGTCATCTTCTGATTTGAATACATAAGCCTAATTCAAAAAGGGAATTTTTTAAGATATGTATTTTTAATAAGAATTTAATTTTATAAGAAAAAATGAGGGAAAGCATTAGCGTGTATTTTTAAACTTCATTTTAATGTATTCCTCCATTTTTATTAGCCTATACTTGTTACATAACCTATGTTAACTCTATTTGTCAATTATCCTAAATGTCATATGCTGTATAGTTTTTACACTCTTTCAGGATGACATGTTTGTTTCCAAAGCTCACAAAATCTCACATATATGTAATACATTTCTAAGGATATTTGCTTAGTTCAGTCACACACAAATGCATTTTGTTTTTTTCTGAGCTCTTACTGTGCTCCAGATTCTATCTTAAGCAACAAAATAAAAAAGGTAAATAAGGGGCACCTGGGCAGCTCAATCAGTTAAGGCTTGGACTGTTGGTTTTGGCTTAGGTCATGATCTCATGGGTCATGAGATTGAGCCCCACATGGGGGTTCTGTGCTCATTGGGAGTCTGCTTGAAGACTCCTTCCCTTTGGCTCTCCCTCCACTCATGCATGCTCTCTCTTTCTCTCTCTAAAATAAATAAATGAATCTTTAAAAAAAAAGTAAATAATACTTTGATACCCTTGGAAGAGAGATACTTTAACTACTAGTGATAAAATAATGTGTGAAAAGGTAAATACAAAATACCGTGTGGATACAAACAACAAAATCATTAATTCTTCCTAAATTATTAAGGAAGACACTATAGAGGGACTATTTGGCTGAGTTCTGTGTTGAGCAGAAGACTGCTGAGAAAAATTGGGGAGCACTAAGTTCAGGTGAAAGTATCAACTGAACCAAAGCAACAATGCTTAGACTCAAAAAGGAGGATAAGGGAGGAACTGGGTTAAGGGGTTGTTTGGGACCAGGTAATAAGGAACCTAAAAAGAGAGGCTAGAAAATGTTAAGCTTACATCCTACACATTGGAAAACCATTCAAAAGGGTAAATCCCATTTCATTTAAAATGAAAAAGTATGGCCAATATGCTTGAAAACATTTTGTGTGTATAAAGCATAGAAATTCACTCAAACTGACTTTAATGTCATAAACTTTCCCAAACACACACACACACACACCCTGAGGTCACAAGTTTTTCCTACTAACCAAGGGCATGGCGTCCAGCCAGGAAAACTCACAAACATCAAAGAAGGAAGCCAGGAAGGCATTCAGGAACCATGGAAACTCATCCCATCCTCTCTTCAGAGCCTTGCGGGTCTCTGTATTTGCAGATCTTTCCATGTGCTTTGCTGCCTTTTTCCATAAATTGCCTCCTTGACTGAGGCAGATGAAGGGTGCCCCACCTTCTTGAGTTTGCAGGTCCCCTTAATTGAGTTCTGTGCAGTCCAGCTTGTGACGAGACACTCTGACTGAGCTAGGATGGATCAACTGAATGGAATCATCTTAGGGTAGTGGTATTTGGAGCAAGGTTGCCTTGGGGGGCTCCTCAACTGTAGGTGAAGGGATTTGCGGCCATGCTAGATGTTGGTTAGGAGCACAGATGCTGAATCTGAATTTTCTGTTTTCGAATCCTAGCACCAACCTCCTTCCTATGTGACTTTGAGCAATTTCCCTAACACCAGATATTATATACCACATTACCACCGTTTTACTTGGGTAGGACCATCAAGGCACAGAGAAATTAAATAACTAGTACATGCATGGGTCAGTGCAAAGATTTGCAGTCTTGTCTTCAAACACACCCTCTTAATCACTAAGTTATTCTAATTGTAAGGAAACACATGGACGTGCTTTCTATCTTTGCTAAGACATTTAAAAATATTTCTTTGTTGAATCAGGCCAGTAGCTATTAATAATAGAGCAGTCAGGGGGTCAGGGGAGAAAAAAAAAACTTAAAAAAGAAGGTACTTAGTACTTACCTATAAAAATATTATCTCTTTGGAAGAAAATAGCATAATGAGATTTTTTTTTTTTTTGCTTCACTTTCTATTTAAAAGTGGGTTTTTGTTTCAATACACATATTTGTGGTTCCAGATGTATCTTTCTGTGAAAAATAACCCTTCATATATTTCTAGCAAACAATGGGATGGCAAATTCTTCCTAATTCTTTTATTCTTCTCCACTCTGGAAGATTAGCTTGCTGTCAAGTTCTGGATAATTGCAAAAATATCTAAGCTAGTTTTATAATATTATTTATCTTTATTGCTGAAAACCCAGCAGGTGAAGAAAAATGAAGACAATTTGGTAAATAATGGATGCAGAGATGACTTATTGTTTTTCTGCAATGAGAAATAAGCACAGTTTATTATGTGACCTTTCTTCAAGTACCTGTCAAGAACTCAGAAGTAATAAAGCTTTACTTGCAAAGAATGACTGATTAAAAAAAGATATGCACTTAAAACGTTGTCTCTCCTTATTAAAAGCTAATCTCCCATGTGTGTATCCACAGAAATCATGATAGATATAATTCCTCCGCCCCTCCAAAAACATAGTTATGGTTTTCTCCCACATAATGCCCATCAGTGTGTCCACACTAGATGGTTATATTTTTGGATGAACTTTGGTTTACCATACACTAGAAAAGAAGATCGTCGGCAACATATGTGTGTTTTTTCTCCTCTACCAAAAGTCATCTTGGCTTCTGATCATTTCTCTTCTGGTGGAGCTTGATTTTCAGAGCCCTTTAGCATCCAGAGGCTGCTTTTATTTCTATGAAGAGGCCAAAGCTAGCAGTTTCTTTTCAAACATCAAGTCTAGAACTTCACCTAATTAGAACATTCTGGAACTACGTGTGCATCACACGACATTTCAGAATGACCGCAGCAGTCGTAAAATATTGTTGCAGCCCGGCTTCGGGAATGCTGCCTTCAACAATCTGGCGTATTGGAAAGATTTTTGTTTCATTTAACCCTGTTGGTATTCTAAAGTTATAAGATTACTCACAAACTAGACAAGATGATTTTGTCAAGGCATAAACATTTAACACATGTTCCTTTTGTCAGGCCAAGTTTTTATGCTCTTAAATAAAAGCTCTTTTTGCATGGAAGGTTCCTATAAAATACCATGAGAAACACCTTCTTAAATGAAGGCAAAGTTAATAAAATGAATGAAAAAACAACAATTGTAAACTGAGTCATGGCAGCAGCTTACTTAGGATGGCATACGGAAATAATGATTTTCGATTCTATTTGACATTTTGTGAAGAATACAAGAACCTATTTTTTTAGGATACACTATTTAAAAATGTGTCTTTACTGGTCTAGGCTCTATAATTAGCAGGATGTTGAATTATCTTCCCACACAAGAAAGAATGCACTGGGGTTCCATGGATCAAAATGATTGCTTGACTAAACACACACACACACACACACACACACACATACACACACACACACAAAATGAGCATACAATCTTTCTGTTGGTAAATGTTTGTAATTCATTTGGGGTTTTTTTGTAATTCATTTTTAAATGTCAGAAAGGAGAGGAATGTGCGCTGCAAATTTCATAAATAGTAATCACATAAGCTTTTAATTTTACCTATAAAAGCTCATAATCTAAAAAAAATTTTTAATTTTAAAAAATGAGTAATCCTTTAATAAAATATGTTCTATGCCAAGTGCAGTTCTGTTTTGTTTTCATATTTTGATGCAACTGTTTGGCCTTGAGTTTTGAAAGGTTTCTTGAGAAACTGCATTTAACTTCTATTCGCTTGTAGGTGACAGAGAAAAAAAAAAGGAAGAAATAGAAAAAGTAAAAGGGGGAAAAATCCAAAATAATGAAACTCCTTTTAATATTTTTTAAAGAAAATATATCCTATAAAGTTTTCTTTTCTTTTGTGAAATGATCAGGGTTTGAAAATCCTTGTCACTTTCTTAAAGATGAGATGAATTACCTTATTTTCACTCAGAAGAAAGCTTACATTGTACTTTATTTGTAAACTGACTCAAAACATTTGAAATAAATAATTCTTCTAGGACATCCTAGAGTAAATGAAAAACAAAACAAAATTAAAACAACAACAACAACAAAAACTTGGTGTGATGTGCTCATTTGTACTGCCAATTCTAAACACCATGTTCAGGTTTTTGTTTTTTCTTTTTGTTGCTTCCAGAAGAGAACCAAAAAATATGTGTGTGTGTGTCTGTGTGTGTGTGTGTGTGTGCATGCCATCACGTGTGTGAGAGAGAGAGAGATTGGGGAGAGGACATATGGATGCTCTCTTTACGTACTGGTAACTACTTGGTTAGCCTGATGACTGATATGGTGAAAAAGTCATAGCAAACATAACAGGAGAACAAAGAAATTTGTCAAAGTAAGCTGAGTCGAATCAGAAATAAGAAATACACATTCTACCCTCATCTAATCAAAGTAAATGGCTTTGTGATACTTCTTTTAGAGATGATATTTTAAGATATTAGAGGTTCAAAAGTTGATAAAAATTTTGAGTTTGTTTTTGTAAGTTTTCTAAAGAAAATCAATAATTAAGTCTATTACTTTTTTTTTGTTTGAGCATTTTCCCCTGCAATGGTAGAGTGAGGTAAAATCAGAATTGTAGGAAAATCTGAAAATTGATTTTCCAGTCCTACTGTACCTCTCTGTATTTTCTTCTTTAGTCTATTTTTCCATACCACGTTCTTAAGACACACACAGACACAAACACATATTCTAACACCGTACAAATATTGGTAATGCGTAGCCGTAAAATGATCTGTAAGTCTACTTCATTTCATTCTTTAAAACTTAGTGCTAGTGAATGAGATGGAGTGCTAGTTGTATATGTGTTCTTATTCATCTGAACACTAAGAACTGATATTTGAAATACAGAACTTAAAATTTAGAAACTTGCGAGTTCGGTATCAGAACGTATGAAATGTGCCTTGTACCTTTAATATGTAAATCTATTAAAATCCAGCCCTCCACACAGCAAGGGTCTCCCTGCTTATTACTTTATGACATTTCCAGACTAAAGGTGCAGGAGGGGCTCACATTAATTTGCTTTATGTTTGACTAGAGAGGCTTCCCATAACTATTAGAGTCCACTTCGGGCTCACTTCATTTCAGAGTTGTTGTCAGTCATTTGAGAGTGATATGGCCTGCGGCCCAGGAAGAATAAACACATCATATATTAGGTAAAGCTGTGATGTATGGGGGTTGCTGAAAGCCAACACCTCTTTCTGAGAACAGAGAAGATCAGAAAGTGGGAATGAGATTAGGGTAAGAAAAAGTATTATAGGCAGGGATCCAGCCAGTGTTTCTGGAACATTCCAGCTCGGGAGAAACTGAGTGGGCAAAGCTGGATTCGTTTCCTTTACGTTTCGGTGTGTTTTGTGGTGGTTGCTCAGAAAACAAGAGTTGGTTAGGGACCACATTGTTTATTTCTCTTTCTATTATCAAGCACTGAAATTAAACAATGTTGAAGAATTGATATCACAGATCAACCCGCAACACTTCGGTCTCAACCACGGTTGACAAGTGGTCAGAAGTTGAGGGATTTCTCTAAGTCACCACTGGAATCCACACATTTTGCTTTTTATGCTCTTAAATGTTTCATTCTGCATATTTTTGAAAGTAGATTTTGTTTAAAAAGTTGGCTTTAGAGAACTGGAAATTTGTTGTTGTTGTTCTAGAAATGACAAATCTCTTTTTCTGCCCCAGAAAAAGCCCCAGAACTACAGAATGCATTAATGACTACTATCATTTCAAGTTGGGGAAGTCAATGAATGAAAGCATTATTTAGTGAGAAGTTTCAAAATTTTAGGAAAAGGGAGTTTCGCCCAGAGGGATGGGTTTTATTTTTCCATATGTTCAACATCAATTTGTTCTAGCTTCTCTGTACTTCATCTTGAAGTGATTGTCTGTTAGTCTGATTTGAACACAGACATTTGCACTCACAGTGCAGCTGGTTTTGTTGTGAGGCTATATAATGCCTATTGAGAACGAATTTTCATACAGCTTTGATACGGTCCGCTTTTGAGGCTCTCCACGGATGAGGACAGGCACATATCATTATCTCACAGATTGTATTAAACAGCCAGATCTCATATTCTCATTGTATTGCCACTCTGCATGCCCGCCTTGCCTTGAGTCTCCTTTTTCAAGACAATCTCCTCGCTTCTTCACTGTCATCTGGGCTAAAGGGATACCACATTGACTGCTTTTCTTCTTTGTGAATGAATCCAGGGAGTTTCATTTGTTGGAAGGAAGAGCCTGTTTATGAAATTACAAATTACAAATTAAAATCTAATAGTACGCTCCCTACGGCTACAAATCTGAGCCTTTGGGAGGGAGTCAGTCACACACTAAAGTGTTACCTTACCTATGTTGTTTGCCTCTAAACAACCCAACAGCACATTGTTTATGCAGTTAAAAGAAGTGAGGAAAGCAGGGTAAGCTGAACTTAATGTAAGTGGTTTTTATGACATATATGTGTGTATCACAACAAAATTACATGTATGTGTCTATCAAGCAACTGTATACATGCATATGTATGTCTGAAGCCAGGAGATACGTAAATGTTTCTATACATTTAAAAAAATCCCAAATAATAGTGAGCCCCAATGGTGAAAACTATTTAGAAGTCACCATAAGTAAAGAGTAAAACAAAAACAGTTTTTGTTCTAGGAGAATGGGAAAAATAACATAGTAGAGAGCCCATATTTTTACTTAAGTTCCAGTTTTCTTATAGATGAACAGAGTAACGGTTTCTTTTCTAGAAACCTAGAATCTTGATTCATCCCGATGAATAAAGAAATATGATCCTTAATTTCTTTCTCTGGACTTCTTCACATCGGTTGGTTAGGAATATCTTGAAATAGCTGAAGGGGATGCGATGAAATAACTTAAAATAACACACACTCACGTGTTTGTAGCATTTATAACAGTTATTAACACTCACCTATTGCTCAGATTATGCCGACCGCTGTGCTAAGGACTTTCCCTGCATATCATGGTCCCGACCACCTAAAAGTAGTCATTTTTAGCAATACCCATTGAGTCATTCAGTTTTGGAAAATTAGAAAAAAATAAAATAAAATGAAGATGTTCATGAATGGCTCTCCGTCCTGACATAGTCTTATCAACATTGCCAATAAGGTTTTATCAGCTTCAGGCATGAGGCAAATCTATCTTATTAGTGTGAAAACTAATGAAAGATCATCCTGACAATGATAATTAATTGCAGGTGTTGACAAGGACTCAGTCCCTTTGCACTCCCTTTTCTGTTGCTCTTTCTCGGTCTTTCAGCTCTCCTCTCTCAATTAGACATATGAAAAGTGCGGCCCTCCCCTTTGAGAAAGAAGCTTTTAGATTAATCATATTATCTTAAGGTTCCAAATCTCCATGCCTGCGTGACCTTTCTTCCGTTAGAATCCATTATCTTAAACTATCACAATAATCCTGGCTTTAGGGAGGGAGAGAGGGAAGAGGAATCAAACCTAATAGATGGCAAATAAGATTAATCTATGATCTAAGTGCCGATTACACTTGGCCCTGCCCTTGAACACCCAGGTGTAACCTTGAAATTCACATCCACTAAGACACGGCAATTGGATTGAGTGTCCCTGAAGGCCTTAAGGGCAGCTGGCCAAGCTTTACCCATTACTCCCCAGCGAGATCCTGAGCTGTCTCAACCTCCAACTCTCTTTACTTGTGGAATTTGGCAGCTGTGCTTTTTCATGTTTGTTTTGGGATAGTTCACATTTTTTAGATAAAATACTTATTTTGGGTCCTTGGTTTTTGTTTGTCAGAAGCACCCGGCCATGGAGGGAATGAACTTTTACCTGGACCTCACAAGAGGAAAACAAATGATCCAGCTCGTCAAAATCTGATAGCTACACCAAAATAAATTCAAGTCTTTTCTCCTTTCAAAACACTGACATTCTGATCCCTAAAACTCCATATGTTTAAGAACAACCAACAGGAGGGGGAAAAAAGTCCCCCCTGCAACATTTGTCTTCTGAACTTCAAGCTGATTATTTTTCTTATGCATGGCCTGAGGTCTTCCAAAGGACACCCTCTTGGTAAAATGGAACATGACATCGGGAACTTCGAGCTACTAGGGATAGGGACTGGAAAATGCATTGGGCTTAGAGAAAATGGTTTCAGCCCAAGAGAAAGATCACTGGCTCAACAAGAGGGGAGGGAAGCAAAACGATAATGCCTTCTCATTAAAAGTTGGCCCTGTCACTTACAATTCAAAGTTGATCAGGTAGAAGGTTCTCTCTTTATGTACCTTCCGGATCTCAGAAGATATTGAAACTGGGGAAGCTAGGGATACTCAAACCCAAAATGAGAGTGAGAAAGAAAAGTGAGATCTAAACGAGGAAAAACAAGTAGGCTTCAAGGAAGAGATAATATGTAAAACTTGATGGGCAGAAGAGATGACCATTTCTCCAGAAAAGAAAGAGAACAAGATTAAAAAGTGTTAGGGTTACCAGGGAGGGAGTCCATCCTTGGACATTGTCATTAGTACTGAGCCTTGCCCAAATTCTCTCTCTAGCATATTCTCAACCACAGCTTCCCACTCAACACACAACGACTCTGGCAGGCTTTGTTTCATAAAGGCTTTCTTGAGTGCTTTACCAAAAAATTATTACAGGTTTCCTCTTCCTTCATCATGAAGCCTGTGGGACAAGGGCCTCCGCTTCCTCGTTCCTGAGTAGTTATTCTCCAATTTTCTTTTAATTTTATAACTTGTTTCCTAAGATATTTAAAATAAATACAAATTTATAAATTGAATTTCTGTTTCCTTTTTTCTCTTTCAAAGATAGATTACTACCTTTATTCTTCCTCCATAATAGGTTTCATAAAGCAGGTATACAAATATAGATGAGTTACATGATCTTGGGTTTGTTGTAGGACATCTCTGAGTCACAAATGTGAGAAAGGGTATGAAAACGGTTCTGTGTCTATCCAGGGTGGAGGGTTCAATCACTAGAGAGATAAAAGTGAGTGGTAATGGCTGGCGGGTTGAGTTGAATCCAAGCTCTGCAACTTAATAGCTGTGTGACTCTGGGTAAACTGGCTAACCACTCTGTACTTTAATTTCCTCACCTTAGGGTGGGAATATTAGTAGTATTCACTGAATGCATTTTTGTGAGGGTTTAAGTGACTTAAAAGAGAGTTAAACTGCTTGGAAGATATTTAATAAGTGCTATGTACCTGTTAACCATTCTTCTTGTCCTTGATGTGGCCATCATTAGCGTCTCAGTCAATACTCTCTTTTTTTTTCTTTTCCCTGTGAACTTAAGAACACTGGAAAACAACAATGCTATTTGTTTCTTAGATGTTTGTAAGGATCACAGCTGAAAAAACATCAAAGAAATGAAGGATTCTGGGCACTACGGTAAAAGCACAAAGGATTCTTCGGGGCCTCCCTTTTCTTCTGTGTTAGGACAGTGACATTTTGACTGAATGTAGGAGCCCTTGTCAGCTGTCCGGGGAGGGTTAACTCACACCTCAGCGGGAGCTTCATGCCATTAAGTCAGGGAGAGTAATGAAATTTCATTTAATTTGTCAGGAAGAAAGTGCTAATGTTAAAAGGCATTTAATAAAAAAAGGGAGAGATTCTTTGAAAGGGAGTCCTTAAGTAATTACTTCAAGTGTCTTAGGCCTACTCACCAGAATATTTACATTAGTGTCTTACAGAGCCAGTGCGTAATTAAATTAGTGCAGCATTTACATGCCCTGTCTTTTTTTTTTTTTTTAAGGAAGTGTGATTTTATTAATAATCCTCCTTAAAAAAGAGATATACAAGAACTTGATCTAATCAAATTAGATATTAGTGTTTTTTTGAAATGTTCTTAGTGAGAGAATTACGGAGTGAAAGCTGTGTGTGTGTGTGTGTGTGTGTGTATGTGTGTGTGATGGGAAGGGCTGGTTCCACCGTGGAGCTCCTGTGCTCCTTCCTCATTTCCACTTGGAAGGATGCCGTCTTTTATCTTCTCAGACCTGACATGGAAAGTCAGGTCAGCAACCACGGACTGTCAGCATATTGCCGTGGATATCCTCGTCTAGCTCGGGTTCTCTTTTCAATGCCTGGGAGGACAGAATGGATAGGGATGTGTGAGTGAAAGGAAGTCCTTGTGAAGTAGGGGGAGGCAGGCTCATCCCTCATCCCTGCTCTCGTGTGTGGAGAAGCTCGGTGCTATCACCACCATAGCAAGAGCTGATAACTAATGTGCCAGGAGTGGCCGGTGGCTCATGGGGCCACCACCAGCCAGATTTGGATTTCCAGAGGCAGGTCATATTTTGGAGAAATATTCTTGAAACTTCGTTGGAAGTAACCTGCTACTGTTTTCCACACAGATTTATAAAGCATCCCTATAGTGGGAAGCCGTGCATGCATAGTGTATGAATAACTTTTATCAGGTTTGTCTTCTGAGAGGGTATAGTGTTGTGGACATAGGTTGCTGAGTTGAAGACAAAGTAAGTGAAGACATATAAAAGGCGATGTAGATATATCTCCTATAGAATGAATGCAAGATAAAATGAGGTCAGAAAAGTTTGTAAACAACAAATTGCTGATCATTCTAACTGTTCTGCTAATAGCAGCCAGGGTCATTTTGTATTGCTCTGCTAGTTTCTAAAAGTATCATCCTTCATAAATCTGTTCTTCACAAGGTCAGGTCTTTGGTATATAAGAACTCTCTCACCTCTGAAACTTCACATTTGGCTTTCCCTCTGTCCAGGGCTGTGTTGCCTAATACAGTAGCCACTAGGCTCAGGTGGCTATTTAAATTTAAATTAAAAATTAAAATTAAATGACACTAAAAATTGAGTTCCTCGTGTGTACTAGCACATATGTCAAGCCTCCCGTTGTTTCTATGTGGTTAGTGGCTGCCATATTGGACCATACAGCTATGGATGGTTCCATCATTGCAGAGCGTTTTCTTGGACACCACAGGTCTACAGTGTCCAGAAGATCACTACCTTCTGATTTCATGTGAAATTTTCAAACTTAGATATCACTTTCTCAGGGAACTGCTTCCTACCTCGACCCCATGCTTTAAAGAAGAGTTAGATTGTCTTCAGTATCCTACTATAGGGCAGTTACCTACATGTTTATCCAAATTTATTTGCTTATTTATCTGTTAATTTTTTAATTGAAGTATTCTTGACACATCATATTCCATTAATTCCAGGTGTACAACGTAGTGATTCAACAAGTCTATACGTTAGGTTCTTTGAATGTCTTGATTGATGGTGAACTCAGTGGGATCAGGGACTCCTCATCAGTAGTAATGAGCATCATATCATCCTCTTAGAGACTACATTGTAGCAAAACAATTCACTGAGGGCTTCGCAGGTGCCATTCTAAGTATTTTGTATGTACGATCTTAATACTGTAAGTACTATTTACCTCACTTAGTACACAAATGGCTACCACTCTATCTTAATACTGCAAATGGAGAGGCCAAGGCACAGGGAGCTGAATCAGCAGCTCAGGTCTGGAAGATATGAAAATGAAGGTTGTGGGGCACCTGGATGGCTCAGTTGGCTAAGTGTCTGCCTTTGACTTGGGTCATGATCTTGGGGTCCTAGGATAGAGCCCTGCATCTGGCTTTCTGTATAGTGGGGAGTCTGCTTCCCTCTCCCATTCTACCTCTGAGCATTCTCTCTCTCTCTCTCTCAAATAAATAAATAAAATCTTTAAAAAAGAAAAAAAAAATAAGGAAAAGAAGGTTGAGTGTGAGGCTGGGCAGCCTAACACCAGTGCTTCCATTCTGAATTTCACGTGGTTAGCTCTCTGTCAATTGTGTTATAAGAATGCAGAATCCCCAGCAACAAGCCTTAGAGTAGACCATTTCTCTTTCATTACATCATTGTGCTTTAAAATTGTACCGATTTTCCCACCAGCCTGACGACAGAAAGTGTTTTCTTTTAATAAGTGTTTTCTGTTCACTCCCTTCAGCTCTCAACTGGAGTGTGAAAAAAGGAGGCACAGTCTACCTGTTCTCCAGTTAAGAAACCCGAAGTTCAGAATGGGAAGCAAGATGAAAAACCAAGGGGGCACACACTAGGAAGTCTGGAGGAAGGCAGTCTTGGCAAATATTCAAGTGACACGGAGCATTTGAGCAAGGAATCAGTCATGGATTTTGATTTTCCTTGGCTCTCACGTTTTAGTGTTCTGACCACCCTCGTCATGTTAATTAGCAGTATCATTTCTTTTCTCACAGAGACATGTGTTGCTGATGTTAATTGTTAGATAATGAAATAACTCGACATTGTTTGCAACAAATTAAGATGATGTCTATAAATAGGTCCCCATTCAGATATTAAGCTTCATGACTATGGTATCACTACAGCTAATAATAGCTCCATACCGTGGTTCTCTTCATAGATTATTATTATTATTATTATAGTTGTTATTATTTCAGATTGAATGCCAATAACATCAAAAAATATATATATTTTTTTAAAGACAAATTTGTTTAATCCACAATTTGGTTAAGTGAAATTCTTATTATGACTGAAAGTTTAGGATTGCATCTTTCTACAGTGTCCATACAAATGGTTAATATGAAAATGGAAGATTACGGGGCACCTGGGTGGCTCAGTGGGTTTAGCCTCTACCTTTGGCTCAGGTCATGATCTCGGGGTCCTGAGATTGAGCCCTGCCTTGGGCTCTCTGCTCGGCAGGAAGCCTGATTCCCCCTCTCTCTCTGCTTGCTGCTCTGCCTACTTGTGATTTCTCTTTTTGTCAAATAAATAAATAAAATCTAAGAAAAAAGAAAATTGAAGATTAATTGAATCCCCAATGAGAGTATAGTTTTTCTTGTTAAAACAAAACAAACCAGAAATACCCTAAAGTGTCAAATGGGGAAGTTTTTGACTTTATGGTCTGGGTTTTGTACCTTCAGAGGACTTAACATTAGGCAAGTAATCATCTGTGAACTTTCCTTATATTAACCCCTTTATTCCAGGTAAGAAATCTGTAAGATTTTTGTCCTCTTTATATAGATGAGGAAATTAGAGTGTAAGACTGTTATAACTTGCCCAAATCATACAGCTTGTGACTGGCAGAGCTGGGATTTGAATTTAGGCCACCTTGTTCCACAGCCCGTTGCTTAACCACTGACCTTTATCACTTCCCTATCCACAGTCACACCCACATAAATACATACAGAAATTTATACATTCTGGAGTTTAGAAGGACTTCTCTAAAGAAATGGGAAAAGTAGAAAGAGCCTTCCAAGTTTTTATCCGAGAATAGCATCCATGTGTCACATGCAATTTGGAGTGTCCACACATTTAAAAAGAGAAAAAAACTGTTGCCCATGTCTAAATAGGAAAATAAAAGAAGTAATTTCTAGTAAAAGTAAGCTTTTCAATTTGACAGATGTATTTGGGTCAGTGAAGAAGGATACTGGGGAACAAATATTTTATAATCTATTTTATGCTTCTATTTTCTTACTCTGCGGTGTAACATCACTTTTGTTCAATGGAAGCAAAAAGCTCGAGCTGATATTTGGAGAATTTTTCTAGATTGGTGCCCCCAGGTGAATTTTTTTTAAGGACTTTATTTATTTATTTGACAGAAATCACAAGTGGACAGAGAGGCAGGCAGATTGAGAGGGGGAAGCAGGTTCCCTGCTGAGCAGAGAACCCCATGCGGGGCTCCATCCCAGGACCCTGGGATCATCACCTGAGCTGAAGGCAGAGGCTTTAACCCACTGAACCACCCAGGCACCCCAATGTGAATTTTTATCTTTAAATAAAACTATGTATCTGGTTACTGTCTGATACTGGTCCACAGGAAGCTAAATTTACAGTCTCTTATCCCAAACATAAAGAAAAAAAAAAAAAAGAGCAGAAATAAGGTGCTAAAAATATGTTCACAGTTTCCTATAGTAACAAATTTATTGAAAACCCAGACTTAGTCTTTTATCTCCTGTGTCACTAATGATATTTTAAAAACATGGAGTGTATTCTTTTTTTTTTTTAATATTTTATTTATTTATTTGAGAGAGAGACAGTGACAGAGAGCATGAGCGAGGAGAAGGTCAGAGAGAGAAGCAGACTCCCCATGGGGCTGGGAGCCCTATGCGGGACTAGATTCCAGGAATCCAGGATCATGACCTGAGCCGAAGGCAGTCGTCCAACCAACTGAGCCACCCAGGCCTCCCAGAGTGTATTCTTTTTAAGAGCTATTTATAAAGAGTATACAAAGAATGGTTCACCCCAGTATTTGACCATCATAGTTACTTAGGCCTGACTGAGGATCCAATCTGATCAGGTGTTGCTGTAATCAATCTAGCCTCTAAATGAGAGGGGAATGCAAAACCAGAAGTGTGGAAAAGTCAGTTCAAGTGAAAGGAAAACACACCCATACTGCTAGAGACCCTAAAGTAGATGAAAAAAACTGAGATGGGTGAGATTGACCCTTCAGGGTCATTCTAAGGGGGCCGGGGGGGGCGGTGCGGAGAAAAACAACATCAGACATTTTGCCTTCCGAAAGAATGCTTTTTGAGACAAGTAGCATTCCACAGAAGGACATAAAATGACTAAACCTTTTTAAACACAATTAAAACCATTGCTGACATTATTTAGACTACGGGCAAAGAAAACATTCAATGTCCACAAGTCATGTTTACGGCATTAAATATACATTCAATATATATCCTATATATGTATTGAAATGGGGGGGGCAGATTCAGAAGAAATTATTTGTAAGGATGTGGTTAAAACTATTTATATACCGGGTTCTATTTGTTTTACAGTTAGTGGTGCACGGACAGCATGAAAGGTTATCTTTGACAAGGTTTTAGCTATTATTTTCTTCCAGTGAAATGGTATTTCTTGAGAAAAAAAGGTCTTTGGAACAAAATAACAATAAATCCTGATTTAGATACATAAACCTGCCATTGATATCACATAATATCAGTGTTCTTTCTCACTCGATACAGGCGTTTTAAAGATAAATGGTAAAACTGAACTGGAAATCCATCTGGCCGGCTGCCTGCTCTAATGAATAACCCCACTTTGGCTCGTGCAATGTAAGCAGAAAGTTCTCTCCCGGCCTCTTTCGTCTGTCATGAATCTACGAGACAGCCGACATAATATCTGGGCGACAACGGTGCGCTAACAGTGCGGTGACTTCCATTTTCTTTGCTTTCTATTGATTTTCACTTAATAACTGGCGAAATACTAAACGTCCGCCCTGAGTACCTAATAAATCCTGCCTGAGCTTTTTATTGAGGAGAATTTAATAAAAACAACCATTGCGGCTGAGGGATTTTTCTTCTGGATAGAACGTAGGGGTAGGGGACAGAGGGGTTGGGGCAAGAGGAAGCCATTTGATTTTTTTCTTTTCTTTCTTTCCTCTTCTCCACCCACCCCCCCAACCAAAGGGACTTTCTCCCTTTTGGAAAAACAGGGCAATGCCAAGATGTCAAGGATGCCTGGTGTTCGAAGGGGGTTCCTTCTAGAAGCCACTGTTAGTCAGTTCTGCACGCAAGCTTTCTGGCTAATGTCAGGAAAGAAATCAAGGATTTGGCAGAAATTTTTTGTCCTATGATGCGTCCTCTGACACCTGATTTCCAGCATTGGCCAAGGACTTCTTCGGTGTTACCAGCAGTTGCCAAAAATCTGTAGGAACATACATTTACTATTCAAACAGTCTCCTACCTCTCATGGCTCGACTTGTGATTTTTATGACTTTTGGAGGGTGCAAAAGTGATAGGTACTCAGTGGAAACTGTACCTTAAATTCTGAATCTGAATCTTTTCCCGTTTAGTGATACGCAGTACAA
This sequence comes from Mustela lutreola, assembly GCF_030435805.1. Classification (NCBI taxonomy): domain Eukaryota; kingdom Metazoa; phylum Chordata; class Mammalia; order Carnivora; family Mustelidae; genus Mustela; species Mustela lutreola. The sequence goes on along the minus strand of NC_081296.1, from coordinate 20,508,657 downwards.
TACTCTCTGTGATGGGGCCGGGGATGGGAGGGGGGTAGGCAGCTCCCAGCAGCTCCCAGTCAACCACGTGATCACAAAGGTGAACAACTGATATACTCACAACCATTCAGTTTTTCATGCTCAGTACAGTTTCCAATCAATTCTGAAATATACACCACTTCATTATAAAATAAGCTTCATGTTAGATGATCCTATCCAATTGTAGGCAATGGTAAGTGTTCTGAGCTCATTTAAGATAGGCTAGGCTAAGCTATAATATAGGTTTATTAAATGTATTTTTTACTTAAGATATTTTCCATTTACTCTGGGGCTATCAGAATATAAACCCATCATATATTAAGGGAGATGTATACACTTTGATCCTTGTTTTGGATCTGTTACTAGAAAGGAAAGCAGAAACCCCTCACCATTTTCCTCTGCATAAACTTCTAGAATAATTCCCATTGTTCATGCTTAAGAAAACCCTTTCATCTGCTACATGGTCTTTTAAGAACATTTCACACGTTATAGTTCCCACCTGCCCCTATATTTTGATTGATCCCAAGGTTACTTTCAATTCACTGAGTTTAGCGACCAAGTATTTTAAGTTTCCTCCTGTATATACACTCATTTCACTCCATTCTCAATAACATTTCTGAAAAAAATCCACATATTTACAAAAATAAAAATATAAATCTTTTGTCAAAATGAGGTGGTTTGTTTTGTTTTGTTTTACAAAATCCATGGATGTCAAGTCTGGGTACCAATGTTATAAAAACCACAGTCACTCAAGCAAAGCTCCGTATGACTCAGTTACTCGTTAACGACTTCATGGCTGATTTTCCTAAATGGGGATAGAGGTGGTATGAGGTAGTGTAGACTTCATGCCACAAGACCTTGATGGATGTCTGGGATTTCCCTTCTTTGAGATTTGGTTACTCTATCTATGCAAGAGAGATACTGTTGGCCAGGTGAACATGGTTTTGGTATCACCTTACCAAAAATCAAGAAATGGGTGAATGCTCAACAAATGATGTTGATTTATTTCACTGAGATACCTCAACAATGAATAGTGGGTAATTAACCAGGTTCAGGTTCGAAATCAGACACATCTCAGAAGTCACCCATTTTCCTCCATAGCTTACAGCTGTCCTACTGATCTCTCATGATTCAGTTTCTTCCTTTGTAAAACAGAGCTCCTAGCAATGTTGCTAAAACTGTGAAAGGAATGAATGCCTATCAAATGATGAAAAGGGTTCCTGAGGAGAACTATGCATTTTGGATGACCATGATGTGTCCGTGTAGGATCATCGACTGTAACAAACGGACCATTCCGGTGAGGGATGCTGATCAGGGGAGAGGCTGTGCATGTGTGCGGCAAGGAGGAAGGGCAAAACTCTGTACCTTATACCCAATTTTGCTGTGAACCTAAAATTGTTCCAAAAAAATAAAATCTGTTAAAAAAAATCAGCAAAGAAAACCCAAAAAACCAACAAAGCAAAGCAAAACAAAACAAAACAAACACAAGCATTTCTGGGCATAGAAACATTTGATAATGTTTGTTTTTATTATTTACAAGTATTGTTCCCAAGTAACTGAAATCAAGTTGTGAATCTTTACAAAGAAGAGCTTGATCATTATTCTGATGATGAGAATTTCATTTACTTTAGGTATCAATGCATTTTTGTCAATCCCAGTCTTGAGGGAACTAGCATATCCTTTCTTTGTCCAGTTCTTATGAAAAATAAAGACGATTTAGAAAAACCTTTAACATTTTCCTTTTTCTGATCATTTTCTTTCACTACCTTTTCAGAGAAGGTTTTGTGTTGTGTTTGTTGTAGGTTCTTGTGAAACCTGGTCCCTTCTCTCTTCAGCAGAATATTTTGGTTTCATATAATCAGAGAGGCTAACTCCACACCCCCCAAAATTCAGCAGGATGCAGTGCACATCCCCAAGCTGAGATCTGGGGGAGGACATTCCAGACTTGAAATTCTTGGGGTTTTTACTGGGCTGCTGGGGAGGGGGGGATGCACCCTCTAATCAGCTCACATAAAGGTGTATTGCTATTCAGATAATGTCTCCCACTGCTCAACAAAGGTTGTTGTACTGAGCTGTGATTGTGACAAATGATTTACTATTAGGAACATTCTGTAATTATTGTTCGGTGGGACCGCAGACCGATACATCATTAACATGATAGACGGCCTTTTATATCAGCAAAAATAACTAAATTAATAAAAATGGCTTCATTCCAAACCCTGTCAGAAAGCCAATACTCAGAACAATCAAGTAGCAGTGATACCTGAGAAAGCCGTAGTTTATATCCCCCAACAAATCATGTTTTATGCATAAGTGATAAAATATTTGTATATATAATCTCTATAATATGGATCTGTGTAACATAAGGTATTTTTATAGATATCAGCTCTAAACAAAAATATAGGATATTTAAATATTTTCTCCCAAATGATTTAGATTTAAATTTATGCTTCAACGCAATTGGATTGCACATTTAGAATATTAATATCTGCCTAAGACTACTTTTCTTCCCATTTTCAAGCATTGGGTAAGATTTTAATGACGATCCTGCCGATGAGAATGTCTTTCCTTAAACTTCCTTTCTTCTCTTCTTTCTTCTTTCTTTCCTTTCTTCCTTTTCATCAGTAAACTCCTCATGTGTGCTTTCAATTCTTAGCCTTGCATTTCTTACTTTTTCACAGAGAATGAAACAAACATTTCACCATGAAAGCAGTTTTCCTCCTCTGAAAATAATGCAAAGCTTCCAACACTTTAGTCAAAATCGTCTTGTTGGTACCTGATTTAGACCCTTTGAAAGAATTGACAACCAAGTAATAATATTTGTAAAGCAAATTAACACAACAGCATTAGTTGAAGTTAACTGATTATTAAAAATTTAAGCCTCTGCTAACCTTGGAATTTCTGTGGTGCTGTGAGGCTAAGAGAGAAGGGCCTCTCTAGAAACTTTGCCTGAGTAATTTCCCACAGTTTTTCCACCAGCCCTGTGAGGTAGATGTTGTTACTGTCACCTTACAGAAAAGGACACTGAGGTTTAGGATGGTTGGGAACTTATCAGAGTTCTCTCTCCTCGTTATCTTGATGCACATACTTTGGGTCTATATTGAAAACCATGACACACAGAATCTATCATTGAGGAACAGGGCTCGCCTTCAATTTTGCCATCTTAAACAAATATTACTTCATAGAAGTAAAATCTACCACTGCGTCTCTCATTATCTTTGCTCAGATTGCTGTGATTCTTACATTTGAAAAAGAAACTATTAATCATAGTATTTAGTATGATTAAGTAAGGGAAAAAATTGAACATCTTTAAAAATCAAGATTATCTGCTAAAAAGAAAAAAATCTAGTATCTTTAAAAATATGTACTTTTCCGGGGGCACCTGGGTGGCTCAGTCAGTTAAGCATCTGTCTTTGGCTCAGGTCATGACTGGGGGGTCTTTTGATGGAGCCCTGCATCCCAACAAGTCTGCCTCTTCTTATTCTTCTACCCCTCCCTCCACTCCTACTCTCTCGCTCTCAAATAAATAAAATCATATACTTTTCCAGTATGTTTTTAAATGCAAAATACCCTTTGCCTTGCCCTGAATAAGCATTGTGTAATTAAGACATCTGCCTCACTCCTCATGCATCAGTCAAGTTGCAAATACACATTAGTCAAGTATATAAGCATGTAGAATTCAGTAATTTGGCAGATAGAGTACAGAAGCTATGTAAGTTAATGGCCAGGACTAAGAAAGCAACAGGAGAGAGAGGAAAAATATTTTTAAAAATGAAATGAATATAGTCCTACTTGATGTTTTGAATGACTATATATCTAGAATATCGTCACAGAGTTAAAGGGGTAATTAAGTTACTTGGACCTCTAACGGCTAGCCTATGGTTTGCTTGGAAATTTTCAATAGCAACAAGTCCTCACTATTCAATTTAATGAGATCTTAACATGTTGAGGTAAAATTAATCAACTACTTAGTTAACTTTTAAAAACATGCTGAGGTAAATGCATAGGAATGTAACTGTAATGTTTAAAAAATAAGCCCAGAAGATGTGATGAGTTGGGCTATTTTCCTGGACCTGGGTTTGCTGAAATTGAAAGTGCACGTGGCTTTCAAACACAGGTGTCTCATTATTCTAAAGCCATGAGTCATCCAATCATAGTTATTGATGGTTTGGAGCGAAGAAAACCATGTTTCTGGGTACGCTCTTGAAACAGACTCAGAGAAACAAAAAGTGTGCTTTATGAATGCATATAAAAACCTTGAAGATATATCTGAGTAGAAACCACAATTATCTTAGTGGGTTTTAACACTTTACTGCTGATAGTAAATTTCCATAAAAAGCGACCATTATAATAATGGGGATCTAAAAGGGCTCCTAAGACATCAGGAAAGGGATAAAATAGAACTCAGTGGTTTCTTTTTCTATTCTTTTCTTCCTCTCCTGCTTTCTATGGTTCAGTGTATTTCGTCGACAATCTCTTGTCTAAAACTCTTGGGGTAGATGTGTTTTATAATTTAGATCTGTTAGGGTTTTGGAAAGCAACAGGGCACGTACATGCGTGTATTATGCCCATCACCAGTAATGTCTGGGTCGGCATCATTAACACGTCTGCAGCAATACACAGGAAGGCTCGCACTCAGCGGGATACATAAAGACTATGCACACCCTGCATCAGGTTGGGTCATGTCTTGCTACTTATGATTTTAAGCCAGTTTATATTGGCTGATAAAGAGATCCCTCCACCAAAAAGTATAAATAAATAAATGCTGATTTCCTAGATGAAGATTCAGTTTAAGGAACTGCAAACGAAGGATTGCAGATCTCTGCACACTAACCCTGAGCACTGTGTTAACTAAAACATGACCTAAATTAACTTTTGCACATTTTTTAAAGACCATATGTTTTAGAGCTGTGTTGGATTCACAGCAAGATTGAGTGGACGGTACAGAAATTTTTCCATTGGTCCCCTAGACCCCCACACATGCTTACCCTCCCTCATTACCAAAATCTGTACCGGAATGGTAGAGTTTGTCCAAGTGATGAACGAAAGATGACATGTCACCATCACCCCCATCCAAAGTCTACAGTTTGCATTAAGGTTCACATGGGTATTTGTTGTTACTGTATATTGTCCTTTTGTGCCTTTTCGGAGGGCTTTTCCACTCTTGATGAGAGCTTTAAAATATATATATATATATATAACCATTTAAAAAAATATATATATATATAAAACCATTTTGTAGATGCTCAATAAAATTCCCTTTATTCATTAAGCAACTGATATTGCAATACGATAAACCTTTTAGAAGGATGCTCTTGTTACCTCATTCTTGTACAGAAACTTCGAATGATCTAATGTTTCAAACTGTCGCTCCTGTAACTATTCTCAGAAGCGCTCATGCCTTGTGGGAAAGGTGCAAACATTGTACATAATTGCCTACATACAAGGCATTTTATTAAATAAAGACATGGCTTTAAAGCAAGATCTCTATCTAAAAAAGATTTGGAAAAATCCTGTTATGGTAGCGCACTTCTTCTAATTCTTACTGTGTAAGTGAAAGCAGATTCCGAGGCTGGTTGTAACGGGAAACGTGGCCCAGAACTGTAGCTCAAAGATACTTAGATGATATTAGAAGTCATCTTAATTCTGAGAGCAAAGAAAATAAAAAAGCAATCCAGTCAAGTATCGAGCAAGGCGAGGGGAGGCATGCGGGCAAAGGACCCAGAGCGACCTTCTCCCCAGGTACACAGGGAGAGAATCCGTAATTGTTTTTACGGCTAAAGCTTGATTGAGACCTATTTTAAACCTCGTCTTTTCTGCTTTGGCCTTCTCTTCAAGGAAGACAAATGCCCTTGAAAAGGAGTCTTAAAAGTATGATTCACAGACTTGGGAAGAATGACAGGATGCAGACAGCCTAGAGTGGTGTCTTCCCCCAGGGGAGTTACATTTCCTTCCTCTTAATCTGACTGAACCATTAAAGTTAGTCAGTTCCCTAGAGGCCTTTCCCAAGGAATCTCCTAAAAGGAAAATACCCTGCACTGTAAAGGTAATTTACCTAGACAGGATTTAAAAAGAGAAGTTCCAGTTCGGAGATAACCAATGACTTCACAGGGGCTGCTCTATTGTGTCTTTTCAGGATTCTTCCAGAAGTCAGATTACTGATCAGAGGTAGGCAGAACAAATACACAACTAGGCTCATGCACTTTATTCATTTATTCTTATAAAGCAATGAAATCCCCAATACGATCGCTTCATAGCTTTCAGAATGTCATCCTGAAAATATGCAATCAATTGATTATCCCTGAAAACAGGCTCATGTGCAAGCCAACCACATGGGGCTTTCTATTCTAAGAATGTTTTAAATTATTTTATCTAGTGGGAAAGCTCTTTGCTTACGGATAGGGGTGTGGGAGGACAGCAGAATTCTGTGCTTGGGACCTTAGGGAGTGCTGTGGTAACTCTGTGTCTAAGGTCTTTGGGAAGCCGGACTTAAGAGCCGATTCCCATTTATGGCAAAATCACTCATGAATTTGCCTTTTTAAAGTCCACTGGAAAGGGAGTATGGGTAACAGGGAGCAGTGAATATTTTTGTAAAACAGCTTGGTTTTCCATCCCTGGCAATTCTGTCTCCCCTCCTCCTACCTCTCACTAGGCTCTTACCCCTTTTTGAGTGAACCATAGAAAAGGAAAGAATGGATGATGACTTTGGATCCTATCAATTCCTAGCAACAAACTAATTTCTTTTCTAACATTTTGTAGGTGACAGATACGAAGTTGACCACTGCATGACATTTACTAGGCACTTCTGCCTTTCATAGATCCCGGCTTACATAAAAAGGAATTTCACTGATGGTCGTGGGAACTATGTCTCAGGGTTCTTGCTCAAATAATATGAGGACATGCATTCAACGTTTACACACTCTTTCCGGCTGATTACTTAAAAGTTCTCTCAGAAGAAAATGGAGAGGAACTGTAAATAGTTATGTGGAGAAATTAAAAGGCTGAAGTTGGCCCATGGAAGACAGACTCTTTGATGGACCAAAACCACAGACACCTCGGGGAGGAGGCTGGGCAAGAGGAAAGCATGTTCTCGTCTTAGACTTCCATTTTCTGAAACTGGAAGGATTCAAGTCGGAAATGCTGTTGGATTAAAACAAGTTTTTAAGGTATAGGCTAGGGTTCTGTTCCTGTACTTTATTAAAAACTAAAGTCAAGCAAGGAAGATGTTTTGGGGATATCTGGGTTTGCATATCTTTAATCAATGCAAATCCTTTAGCATGCGAAATGAAAGGGATATGGTGGGCAAATGTAAGTTTCCATTTATCAAATAGTCACATTCAAATCATCTGATCATAAGGCACAATCAGGAGCGACATTGTAAAGCCACCCTTGTAGTGCCTAATTTGCCATTAAACATAGGAAAACTACCCATATTTGATAAGTCATTTGTCCCATTATTTCTTGTCCTATGAACTATGAAAAAGAGCTGAGAAAAATCCCTCTCCTTTTTTTTTTCTTTTCATAAAACTCAATTCGCAGGCCTGCATATTTCATTCCCATTTTTTTTTTTTCTTGTGTGCTTCCTTCTGTATTTTATGGCTGCACTGGTGGAATTTTCTGTGATAAGAGGACCACCAATCCAGTGAGCATGGTGTGGGGTTGGCCCCGTTGAGTGGGCCCCACCGGGGCTCTGAGGAAGAGGGCCAGGAATTCACAGGCCTTGATTACTGCCAGGGGCTTGTTCTGCTTTTAAGTTAACTATGCTCTTCCTGGTAAATCAATGCCTGAAACTTGGAGGCTCAGCACCAACTCAGTGATTGAGCAGACACTCTGAGAAAAGAACTCCCAGCCATGTCTACGTGACATTACTCTCAGCTTCTTCCTCTTGGCTCCTAAGGGAAACAAGGAGTCTAGGGGAAGGGGGGTTCCATGTGCGAAATACTTTTTGGGTTTTGAGAAATTTCAAACCAACTTCTGTAGTGAAACATTGTAAGCAGAAGTGTCTTCATTCATAAAGGACAACCATTTTGTGTTTAAAGCTGTTCGTTTTGTGCTTGTAACACGTCTGCCCACCATATATATTTTCTTTAAAAAAAAAAATGAAAAGCAAAGATGTCGGGATTCTTTGAATTCTGATATTTTAAACATCCTCTCTGTGATCCAATTTAATTTTGTAACTATTTATGGACCACCTAAACCGTTAAGTCGTTGGGTTATGTATGGGTTGGTAATATGAAGATAAAGAATATAATACTGGCATTTAGTCAAATGGTTCTGAACGTTAGTAACCGGTAATTCTATTCTTCTTTTAATGTAGTTACAAGTATTTCCTTCTTGATAGATTTCATTACCGTGACTGATTTTTCATCTCTCCTTCTTTCCATGCATTGGATATGTGACTTTCCACGTTGGATATGTGACTAAAGGTCAAGAGTCTGCTTTTCCTTTAACTGAGGGTCACTGATGTCACTTGCTGTGGCCAATAGAATAAGGTAGAAATCATAGTCTGCCTTAAGAGGCTTTATCAACTTTGGCTTTCCTACTCGTGCTTCTCCTGTAAGGTTGATGAACATAGGCCTGGGCAGCACTGCTGGTCTCTAAAGAAAGAAGATGAATATGGAGAACAGAGTCCTCCCCAGCCGAACCATCCTAGCTGGGCCTGTCCAGACAAGCTCAGCACTCAGCTTTGATCAACTAAATCCCAGCTAACCTATAAGTACACCAGTGGTGGCCAAAGCCATTTTATTTTATTTTATATTTTATCTTATTTTTATTTTTTTAAATATTTTATTTATTTATTTGACAGAGATCACAAGCAGGCAGAGAGGCAGACAGAAAGAGAGAGAGGGAAGCAGGCTCCCCGCCAAGCAGAGAGCCTGATGCGGGGCTCAATCCCAGGATCCTGGGATCATGACCTTAGCCGAAGGCAGAGGCTTAACCCACTGAGCCACCCAGGCGCCCCTTATCTTATTTTTAAAAACATTTATTTATTTGAAAGAGAAAGAGTGTGTGCCCAAGTGGGAGGAGCAGAGGGAGAGGGAGAGAGAATCTTAAGCAGACTTCCTGCTGAGCATGGAGCCCCATGTGGGATTCCATCTCATGACCATGAACATCATGGTCATGACCTCAGCTGAAACCTAGAGCTGGGCACTCAACTGTCTGAGCCACCCAGGGGCCCCAAAGCCCCTGCATTTTAGAGTGGTTTGTTGTATAGGAGCAGTTATCCGCTACAACAAAATTCATTTGTTCATTCACTTATTCATCCTCCAATATCAGTTGGATATTTAACAGGCGTCATGTTCTGTGGCAGCAGGCCTGAGATACAGAGCACAGACTTCCCCTGGAAAGAGGTAAATGGAGTAGTAAATGAAATAGACATGCACAGGGCTCACAGAAAAGCATGCGTGGGGTGCTGTGGTGAATCCTTAATGGAGTGCTACCAAGGCATTCTGAAATTGGAGTGATGGAGCCAAGAATAATTGTAGTGGGTAGGTAGGGGTTAAAAGGAGCACTAAGGTTGGATTTTGAAGGGGAAACATATAGAAAGGCATTCTAGGCATAGAAACCAGAACAGCATTTGCAAATATCCCATTGCTGAGAAAGAGCCTGATGACTTGAAAACACAGCAAGAAGTTCATCACAGGCAGGAAGTCTGCCTCATATTTGCTTAAATTCCACGTGATTCTCAGCACAGGAAAGTCAGGTGTGCTTCAAGCAGAGCTTGATGATATTGGTCACTGTCTTGAGTGCAACCTAGAGATAATGTTTAAGGAGAGTCCCCTTAACATTGCTCAGCTCTATCTAAATTCAGACCTAACTTCTTGAGAATGTCAGACTAAGGCAGGAAGCCTTTTGATTATTTGTGCTGTTTTTCTCTTCACTTCCTGCTTTAATCTTACAGCACAGGGACAAAACTATTCTAAGGGGAGCTACATCCTTGGTATTTTTGGCATGTCTCTTACCAGGAAATTGGTGGAAATGTCAGAGCTACCTTTTTCAAGAGATTTCCACTTAAACCAAGGGGGGTTGCATCCACTTCCTAACCATTCAAAGCTTCGGCCATTTGTGGTTTGCTCACGTTCACTACCATGAAGACTTGTTGAGAAAAAGTCAGGAAGTCCTTAAAGGCCCCACAATCACGTTTTCTTAACTGTCAAGTTATGACCCTGCCATTTATATGAAAGCGTTGCAGAAAGAGAGATACAGACAGTAAGTATGTTTTGATTGGAAAGATGCTCTGAGGTCATCAGGCTCAGTGGTCCCCATTTACCAAGTTGGAAGGGCCTGCTGTAAGGACCAGAAAAAAAAAAAAAAAAGAAAGAAAGAAAGAAAGAAAGAAAGAAAGAAAGAAAATTGGTTCAAGATCTTATTAATTGGAAACAAAAGTAGTTCCCAAGCTAGGGTGCTTGGTACCACATCCCCTTGCATTTTTGACTTCTATACTCTTCATATTATCTAGAACACTAAACCTACAGACAAAGCTTATAAAGAGAGAGAGAAACAAAAACGTTTCCAGTGTCTTGAAACAAGAAAGAACAAGTCAAAAGAGAAAACGGCACCAAGGGTTTGAAACCGAGCTGAAGGAACGGGTTTTGCAAGTATGGCGGCTGTATCACTGTGGTAAAACTATTCGTAAACATAAGACCTCCGTGTAGGCAGCAAGTGGGAGAAGGGACCAGAAAGGAAGAGGAGGCAAGAAGACACTACATCTTTAAATTAAATTGAATGTTCTGTGACTTTAAATGAAAGCTCTTCTGTTGTTGGGCAAATAAATTTAAACCACTTAACATGGCAGAGAAGGTCAGGCAAGCTTATTATAGTGATCATAGCGTTACAGCTACCGCGATTGACCGCTGCTCTCTGGAATCACCAATAATCAGAGACCGCAAGCTGTGTTTGCAGAGAAAGGTCATCATTCATTTTTTTCAAAGCATTAATATCTTTTGTTTGTTTGGCTCAACATGAAACAGAAATCGATAGAGGTAATTCACGGAGCAATTAGCCCCTCATCTGTCAAACGGCATCTGGGTGTATTTAACAAAAAGACCTTTGGAAAGGTTTAAAAAGGAAGAAAGTGCCTGTACGATCAACAATTTATATTTTCTACATGACATGTTGTGTATGTATCTGTGAAAAGGGGGGCCTTGGGACTAAGAAAATATACATAAAGCATGCTATAAATCTACACTTCAATGTTATGGCGTCGCAGTGTAGAGATGCACCAAAAAAAGCTCAGATTGCATTCTTGCCTGGTTCCCAGGAAGATAGTACGGAGCATTTGGGGGTTTTGTATCATGGGCTGTCACAGCCCTAGTACGGAGATTTCTCAGAAAAGAAGATCTCAGGGAAAAACTTGTTCTGGGCCGTGTAACAAATTAGAGAGTTCGACCATCAGGGGCAAATGCTCTCTTTTGGTATCAGAGCCTACTTTTGCGCTGGGCTAAACATCTCTATCTCCTGAGACTGTCCACGGCCATGCTGTGTGACCCATTGCATGGACACAGGTCCCAGCTCCCACCCAGCTCAACACTAGTCACACCACTTTTAAGTTGGCACTGTCTTCAGGTCTAGTTTGTATTAAAATAAGAAATGAAAAAACAGAAATGCAAAATTAATTTAAAAGGCTCTGGAATTATTAAAAAAAAACATGAATTCTGTTCTGGTGCTGTTTTTCTTTACTGAATTTCAAGTGTGTGTACTATGGGATTTCTACAGTTAGTATCAAAGAGGTAGGCTTTAAAAAATCATCATAGAGACTCATCTACACATTTAGACAAATGCTGTTACTCTCAGCAGGACCAGATGTATTTTGGGAATGTGGTATTTTCTTTTCAATCTCTGGCCCTTCCTTCTCATTTTTTCTTGACTTTCCTTCCTTCCTTCCTTTTTCCTTCCCCAACTCCGCTTTTTTTTTTTTTTTTTAAACTTTTGGTCTTTACCCTGTCCATAAGGTGATGGTCAAAAAAGAAGTCATGAAGTACAAAAAAGAAAATTACAAAAGTTTTGCTTATTCTGTGACTTAAAGAAAGCACATTTTTCAGTTTAAAATTTAGTTTTATTTTTAATAGTCAAATATTTTTAACAAGCTGTCTATCCATCTCCAAACATTTTTCAGGATAATTGTGAACATCTTATCTGCAAATTATGTTATACAGTTAAATGAAAAGGTAAGAGACTCTACTGAACTTTGGATATAATGACTACTGTGTAAAAATGTCACAGCAAAGAGAGAAAGGAAGCCATCCTTAAAATAATGTTGTTTTGGGGTAAAGGGATTATGGAAGTCATTTGTGTTTCATTAACAATTTCAATATTTTCCAAATTTTCTGTTATAAACACAATACTATTTTAATTGGAAAAAGTAAAGCATTACTTACATTTTATACAGTAACATAAACAAGGCAAACATGTCTTTGTGAAGTTGTTATGTTCTATACTGACCTCAGATAACCAGAATTTTACTTTTTGTAAACACTACCATATACTTTTATAGGATTTATTTCATGCTAGAAATAATATGAGTTCTTAGAGCCTCAAGAAATTGTACAGAGCCCATACAATTCCAGTCACTACAAGACTGAAGTTGAAGGCAGTGAAGTAGTAGGAAGTAGCTCATGGCGCATCTACATTTCTCAAATAATGAAATCCTGTCCATAAGAGAATTTCATTGTCAAATACTTGAGTTCATCTTATTTTTCTGGCTGTGGAATTGAATTCTCGAGGCATTGTGACACAGTGTTTCCTTCCTCCCACCTCCCAACTTTTTTGTTATTTTTTCTGTTCATGTGAGCTATGTGAGAAGTTTCCATACATTCAATACATGGCTTCCTTTAATTAGGAAGTCTCTCTGTAACTCATAGATACTGGCTAATAATCATTTTCCACACTTCTAGTTACTAAAACAAACATCCTCGTCAGCAGTTGCCTGGGGCCTATCCTGCTTTCATGAAAATACTATATTATACTTGAACAATCATCCAAATCATCCCACCCTCCAAATGGTTAGTCACAAGCAGGGGTCATTATTTCCTTGTTAGACTCTGTTAAGGGTGGGTCTGGCTTCCATGGGCTTTGCACATTCTTCTGATTTGTAAATCAAACCTGAGTTAGAAAGATGGACTGCCACCTCCTCCTGGCTCTGCTTAGTGTCACAGGGGTACAGTTCATCAGACAAACACCTCATAAGCATCAGTTCTGGCTGCCTTCCAGGGAAAACCATGTCATGCCATTGAATAACACTTAGGACCCAATCTTTCATCCTCCTCCTCCATAACTAAATAAATTAGGTAAAGGTCTTGCCCTGTCTCAAGATAACAAGAAGTTTAAAGAACTTACTAGTGTTTCATGTTGCAGACACTAAGCTTTAGAGAAGTGAACAAAAACAAGATGGTGGCTTTCCTGAAGTTCAAAGGCAGCTCTGATAGGAAATGAATACTGATGGGTGCAAATAATACCACTGAAAGAAAAAGGGAAGGGGATCTGGACTGAGGGGTGAGAGAGAACGAGCCTGGACTTTTCTAAGGCTTTCCTACTCAAAACCTAATCATCTAGGGCCAGCGAACGTTTTCTGTAAAACCAGACAGTAAATAGTTTATGCTTTATGGGCTATACCACATCTGTAGCAGTTACTCAGCTAGCAGCTATAGTGTGGAACTGCCATTGAAATATGTAAACAGATGAGTGTTGTCCATGTTTCAATAAAACTTTATTATGGATACTAAAATATGAATTTCCTATGTTTTTATATGTCAGAAAATATTCTTCCTTAGATTTTTTTTTTCCAACCACAAATGCAAAACCAAACCAAAACAAAAGAAAATATTCTTGACTCACAAGGAATGGAAAAGCAACTATTGGATTGGAATTGGCCCTTGGGCCATAGTTTGCCTACCCTTTGTTCTAGAATTCAAACTCCTACTACAAGTCAGTGAATAAAAGCTTACAAAATGGCAGGTCAACTGCCAACTCAGAGTTCAAGAGTTCAAAGTTTTAGTTCAAATTTGTGAATCGGATCTTACAGAATAATCATAAACTGTTGTTTATCATTTAACTATCATCTCCTATGAGTAAAGGTGTTTATTTCAGACAAGTTTTATTAAACTTTTTCTCTGCTTTTTAAAAAATTTAGTATTTTTTTTCAGTGTTCCAGGATTTATTGTTTATGCACCACACCCAGTGCTCCATGCAATACGTGTCCTCCTTAATACCCTGTCTCCCCACCCCCTCCCTTCCAAAACCTTCAGTTTGTTTTTTAGAGTCCACAGTTTCTCATGGTTCGTCTCCCCCTCCGATTTCCCCCAATTCACTTTTCTTTACCTCCTCTTAGTGTTTTTAAAACTAGTCAGATTTAGAAGAGGATCTTAATTATGTATGACTTAGGCATCGGGGTTGGAGTGGGATGGAGTATGTATAACCAGACCAAATTAAGCTGCATAAAATCATGTCCTTCTATGTGTAAGGTAGATTTTGTTTTTTATTCAGTTAAAAAAATCCCCCAAAGTCGGGGCTCCTGAGTGGTTCTGTCATTAAGCATCTGCCTTTGGCTCAGGTCATGATCCCAGGGTCCTAGGATCGAGTTCCACATCAGGCTCCCTGTTCAGCGGGAAGCCTGCTTCTTCCTCTCTCACTCCCCCTCCTTGTGTTCCCTCTCTCGGTGTGTCTCTCTCAGTCAAATAAATAAATATAAATAAATAAATAAATAAATAAATAAATAAATAATTTTAAAAAATAAATAAATAAAATCTTTTTAAAAAATCCCCCAAAGTCTCAAAGCCAATATCAATTTAAATTATAGTTATTCAGGCAATGGATGTGTATTATTAAATAATTTTGAAAACTTTTTGGTGACAGAAGAAAATGTTCCCTTTTTGGTATAAATGAAAATAAATCAGAGCGCAGAATTCTACATTTGTCTGTATATGTATATGTATTTTCTATAACAGAAAGCTATAAATTAAAATGTCAACATTATGGGGATGCTGGGGTCGATTACTTCTTCATGCTTTTTTCCTACTTTCTAAATATTTCACAGTGTGTGTACTGCTTTTATAATTAGAAAAAACAACACAATATTATAAGGATATCCTTTACTTCCAACTTTAAAACATATTTCTAGGGGCAGATCTCTGCCTCTGTAGCAATCCCCAATGAAGAATCATGAAATATGTTGCATGATTCATTGACTGCTATAAGGCTCCGTGATAGCATTGACGATAACCTCCAATGAGCTCATAAAAATAATTACCTGAAAGTTAGACAAATTCAGCATTTTTGTGGCATGCAAATAAAGAAAAGGAAGGAAGAAACATGAGATAACACAAGAAAGATTTCATAAAAGGGACAGAGATAACTATATGTGAAAAGAAATAATGGATGTTACTAACTTCTGTAAAATTTTGACAGGTCGATAGAACTGAATGAGAGAGAGCCAACAAACCTCCCTCCCTTGCTATTCAAAAAAGGAACAAAGCACTAATTACTCTCTGGCATCAAAATCTTATTTATATTTATGACCAAAACTTTCTTAAAAGCTTGTCTTCCTTTTCATTTGTAAGTTTCCTGAAAAAATGGCTGAGGCCAATTAAACTTTCATTCATGGGACAATGAAATAAAGAGGGATTCTTCCTTGCACCGTTTAGAGCAGTTTTAGTTAAATTTTTTGAATAAAGCAGATCTCAACCTCCAGCTCAACATGCAATTCTTACCTATGTATTTATTCCTATTACATTCCAGACACCACCATAAAAGAGGTTGATGTAGTTTGCTTTCTCCTTATTAAAAAATAAAAATTAAAAAAATTAAAAAGACCATGAAAGCAGCTCTGGGAGAAAAAACAAAACAAAGCAAACAAACAAAAAAACCAACTTATTTTAAAGGTATATTATTAAGTGACTGGTTTTAAATGACCAAGGTTCAAAACAGTTTTATTTATGTTGTGCAATGACTGGAAGACAAACAAGAATATGTGAATGAAAGAGCTGGTAGCTTCTCACACCTAAAATGAAGGCATTGTAGCCACTTGATACATTTTGGCCTAGAAGCTTGAGATTTAATTATTAGATTTGACTTAGCAAACATTTTTGACTGAAAATGCCAATAGAAATATATCTGAGAGAGAAACTATTGAGTGTCTCTACTCCTCTCTCTTTTTCTGCTTCTCTCCTGTGGAAACATCGTTTCCAAGTAATCTACTTGACTGACGGAATTGTAAGGGAGAAGAAATTACAGCTGTAGGACCCAACTACTTTACTTCACCTTATCAAATGCACTCACCAATTTATGTTCTTAGCACTTTTCCACAGTCTGACAAGAATCAAGTCCATCCTGGGGCTTTTCGAGCCCCTCCTGTCTCTCGGGATGGTGCCGACACTCTATCTTGACAACTCGGATCCAGCCACCAGGCACCACCCACAGGCCACTGATAGCTTTTCAACTTGTTGGAGGTGAACCAGGGGGAAGCATGGAGACTTCAGTTTTTACCATCGCATATTATGACTCATAAATTTACACTGACATTCGAAACTCAACTCAAAAAGATTTGGCTCTTCCTCATAAGCTACTGATTGAAAGCTTGTAATAAATAGAGGCATGGAGGGGCCCCTGGGTGGCTCAGTGGGTTAAAGTCTCTGCCTTCGGCCCAGGTCATGATCCCAGGGTCCTGGGATCGAGCCCCACATCAGACTCTGCTCAGCGGGGAGCCTGCTTCCCTTCCTCTCCCTCTGCCTGCCTCTCCGCCTACTTGTGATCTCTGTCTGTCAAATAAATAAATAAAGTCTTTAAAAAAAAATAGAGGCATGGATACTAGAAGTGGGGGCGCTATTCTTCATTTCATGGGGGACCTTGCTAAGTCCATGAAGTTGCATGGGAGTGCTGAGAGGTAGAGAAAACATATTTAAAAGAGTGACATCATGGCTGCCCACAGAAAGTCACAGAAGTCTATGGGAAGGACTGGAATGGAGATTGGGACTTGAAGGATTGGTAAGTCTGGGTGGGCGCAGAGAGGAGAGGTAAGACAAAGTAATGAACTGTGCTCATGAAGGATGTATTATGGCCCAGAGCCTGTGTTGGTTGCTCTTCACATGCTATCCCCTTCCCTTCTCATCAGGAAACTGAAGTTCAGAGGAAGTAAAGTTCTCCTAAGGTTGCACAGCTAAGTAATATGGGAAAACTGATTTAAGCTCAGATCTGCCTCATTCTGAAGCTTATGTTTTCAATGCACGGAACTGTATCAAGGATGTGTTTTGTAAAACAGACTTGCAGGAGCAAGAGTGAGAAGGATGAATACACAAGAGCTTCAGGATGGTAGATTTTCCTTCCTGGAACAGTGGTTGAATGTATATATATATACACATATATATACATATATATATACATATATATATATACACACACATAGATATAGATATACATATAGATATAAATATTTTCCCCCTAAGAAGAATAGAATTGAAATGACAAGGAGGAGAAATGTATTTCCTGGTGGCAAAGTATTCCATGTTAACAGTAGAAAGTTAAACAATTATGGAAAGAATCATCAACAGTAAAATCAACCAGGGCTAGCTACTGTTTTTGTTCTAACATATTGTCTTCCAGCCATTTTTTCATCTTCAAATACATACATATATTTATGTAGTAGAGGTTTTTTTTATTAGAATTTGGTTTTCACATTTCTTTTTAAATTTTTATTTATTTGACAGACAGAGATCACAAGTAGGCAGAGAGGCAGGCAGAGAGAGAGGAAGGGAAGCAGGTTCCCTGCTTAGCAGAGAGCCCGACTTGGGGCCCGATCCCAGGACCCTGAGATCATGACCTGAGCTGAAGGCAGAGGCTTTAACCCACTGAGCCACCCAGGTGCCCCAGGTTTTCACATTTTTGTAATCTAATACCTGAATTAATAACAGCCCAAAACTATATTGCATCTCATATTCTCCTCAAAAATATATTTTTAATGAATTGGAATATCTGATATGCATGGATTGCCATACTTTATTAAACTCCTATATTAGACATTGAAGTCATTTCTAGTTTTTCTAGTTTTTTCAATTTGAAATGATGTCAAAATTGTCATGTCAATCATTTTGTTCATTTCTGATTTTTCCTTAAGAAATCATTTTTGAACAAAAAACTCAGCTTGTCTTATTTCTAAGGTTATAGAAAATAAAAATCTATATTTTTTTCCTGATTTAAAAATTTTTATTTATTTATTTGTCAGAGAGAGAGAGAGAGCACACACGCCAGGGGAGCAGCAGGCAGAGGAACAAGCAGGCTCCCCGCTGAGCAAGGAGTTCAACTTGGGGCTCCATCTCAGGACCCTGGGATCATGACCTGAGCAGAAGGCAGATGCTTAACCAACTGAGCCACCGAGGCACCCCTACACTTAAATCTTTACCATTTTAGAAGCTAAAGTTCAGGGCAGACTCTTGATTGATGGAATAAACCAAAACCCTAGCAGAACCTTGACCTGTTCATCACTGCCATCATCATTACCACCATCATCCTCATCATCTGGAAGAGAGAGAGAAATTGAAGAGATTGAGGAAGGAGGCACAGATGGGAAAAGAATAAAGAAAAATAAAATTGATTTTCCTTTACCTGGGACAGATGTATTTTCTCCAGGTAGGTGACATTTCTTTAAAAGAGCAAACTCCCTGGTGGTCTTGGGAGTGATGGGAAGCACCCATTTCAGTCCTTGTCAAAGTGCTTATTGGCTTTTTAATGCCCAGTAACATTCAGAGATAGTGTTTCCACATCACCCTGCCAAAGCATTTCCTCATTTAGGAACATCACCCAGTGGTTCAAATTCCTGAGTTCAAATTCCCACTGCTCAGTTTAACAGCTCTGAGACTTTACACAAGTTCTTTAATTTCTCTGAATCTCTACTCCCACAGGAATAGAAGAAGATAAAAATGCCAACTGGGAATGTTTGAATCACAATGATTAAATTAGATCCTGTACCATCAGCCAATCACCTGTATTCCCTCCTTTCTCCCTTTTCTCCACAATTTTCCTTTTCACAGGGAGCAAGAAAAATTCTTCCTTCCTTTCTTTCTTTCTTTCTTTCTTTCTTTCTTTCTTTCTTTCTTTCTTTCTTTCTTTTTTTCCTTCTTTCTTCTTTCTTCCTTTTAAGAGGTTTCTTCATTTTAAAAAGCTGGGTTCAATCATTCCACAAACTTCTGATCTCTGGGCACTGAGGATTCAGACATTACCCATACCCTTATGGGGATCATAGTCTAGTAAACAAGACATGAGGGTGACATAGAAATGAGATAAGATTTCAAAGGGAGAGAACTTGGCACAGAGCTATGTCCATTCTCAAATAAGGAAGGGTCAAATATATTTGGAGAAGGGGACATCAGAAAAATTATCATTGAGATGAGTCTTACAAAATGAGTGCATGCTTGCCTAGCAGGGAAAGGAAAAGGGGCATCCCTGGCATAGGTTAATGTTTGGTCCAACGGTGGTGAGAAGGAGATTGCTGGATGGCATAAGAGTCCTTAACAGAAGCTAAAGTTATTCAAATGGGACTTCCTCTGTAGAGCACTGTCTGGACCCTTATACAGGAAACCCTCCCTACCGCCTTAGCACTTTAATTGTACCACATCTGTGGATTTCTTTGACATTTACTACTTCCTGCTTTGCACTGAAGCTATTTATGTACTTATTTTACTTTCATACACACTAAAGAAACAGGGCACAGTTTTATCCTGGTGTTCTCTAAAGAACCTTAATTTAAAATTACATATACATATATAAAAATATATACTATATATTACTATGAAATATGTTATATATGTAATATTAATAGATATTGATAATTCTCTTATTTAAATTAAATTATTAAGGTCATAAGGTCACTATATATAATACATATACATAGAAATATGTATATTGAAAGAATGAAGGCCAAGCTACTATCTTTCACATTCACTGTCTATCATGGTGGGGTGTTTGGTCATTTCATTTATGGACCACCTATCAGTAAAAAGAGTTTTGTCTTTTTCTTATATAGCTGCTTGCATATTGAGCATTGATAGACATGCAACACCTACCCCTTCACCTACGAAGACAACTGAACAGGTTTTGCTCTTGCTATCAAAGAAATGAATTTCTTCCAATACCATTGATTCTTCTAGAATAGTCAAATAACACCATCTCCTTTTTTATTGCCTACCCAATTTGGAGCATTTCAGGCAGAGGCTGGGACCTGAAAAAGGACTCTCAGAAGACTGATTTGGTGAGTTCCCTGTAAAGATGGAAGGTTGCTGGGATGCTGGGGGTGGTTGTGAGACCAATTCAGGGACATTCTGTCCTTCAATCTTCCAGGTTTAGACCCCCTTCAATCAACTAATGGACTATTCTAGTTGGCTTCAAGTCAAACCTGCCAAGAAGATGGTTAATATTCACCTCATTATCTTGATTATTATGGGTAGTAATAGAAGTAATACTATATTACTATAATATCATTCATAATGGCTTACATTTATTGAGCATTAACCATGGTCAGGCATTTTCTAAACACTTTGTCAATACTAACAAGATTAATATTTGAAGCGATTCAATGACTTGGTTACTATTAGCATCCTCATTTAGTAGATGATGAAACTGAGTCACAGAGAGCATAAGTATTTGCAACTTCCCCAAGGTTCACACCTGGTAGGTGGTGACCGTGGATTTGGGCCAAGAGCAATTTGCAATGGAGCCTGGGTTTTTATCCTCTGTTCCATTTCATTGACCCACCTGATTGAGGACATATTTTCACTATCTTACAAATATGGTGCAGACACTTTAAGTGACTTGTCCAAGTCCACACACTAAAATGATAGGTCCAGGCTTTGGAGTCACTGAACAGTGAGTTCCAAAGGCTGAGTCAGGGTCTCCAAATCTTCCATCCTTGGTCAATATTTATAACATATCTGCTTATAACTACATGGTATCTTCCTCTTACCTGTGGCTCTATTAGGGGATGATTTCTGAGGATGAAAGAAGAGTGAAAATAGGGTGGCTCCTGACACTGGTATAGTAGTCATTGAGGTCAGTTGAAATTGTATTTAACATGTCTGTGAGTAAGTTAATTTCAGGATATTTAATGTGCTTTGAGTGTTTCCTATAGGATCTTTTGAAGATGATTTACCCCTCTTTGCTCTACAGTGAAAACTCCAGTCATTTTGGTATGGGTCAGCCTTCAGGCTATGATTTAAAACAAAAGGTGTTAAGAACCCAAGTCAAAGAGGGGCACCTGAGTTGCTCAGTCAGTTAAGCATGGGACTTTTGATTTTGGCTCAGGTCATGATCTCAGGGTTGTGAGATGGAGCTCTCTGACAGGCTCTATACTGAGCGTGAAATCTGCTTAAGATTCTGTCTCTCCCTCTCTCTCTGCCCCTCTCCCTCCCCCACATGTGTATTCTCTTTCTCTCTCTCTAAAGAAAAAAAGAGGAAGTCAGGAAGGAAGGAAGGAAGGAAGGAGAAAGGAAGAAAGGAAGAAAGGAAGAAAGAAAGAAAGAAAAAAGAAAGAAAGAAAGAAAGAAAGAAAGAAAGAAAGAAAGAAAGAAAGAAAGAAAGAAAGAAAGAAAGAATTAAGGTCAAAGAGGGAGAAGGAAATATCCCAGAGGGATAAAGATATGAGACACAGCACCTCAAGATCATGTTCACCCTTTGAAATACTAAACTAATACAAACCAAAGATTAGGGATGCCAAATATGCCTTCATGCCCAGAGTAAAGGTTGATCTGGGTGCTTGAGGCCAAAGCAATAGATTCCCTCATGTGGGTTTGGTGGAGAAGTGGGGATGAAGGCTGCTCCAGATTGAGTTCAATCGGAAATATATGATAAATAAAAGTAGTTGGCTGGTTGATACCAGTGTAATTTACTGTTTGTGGAATTTGAAATGGGCACACCCTGTTCGTTTATCATGGAGGCTGTTACACTACCCCATCAAATTCCTGGGGTCAGAAGATGGACTAATAAATTTGATCACCTCAGCAAAGTCATGCTAATTAGCCTGAAATATCTATCTTATGTGTCTCTTTCCTTCAATAATATACAATAAAATTGCCAAGTTGTCATTTGATTCCCTGAGTTACCAAAAGAGACTTCACAGAAAGCATAAAGCAAGGTGTTATTTCTTATCTATTCTGAGGGTGAAATCAGTGATATGTGTTTATTTATAGATGGTGCCTACAATTGTCCCTCTTAAATGAAATCTGACAATTGGAAGTGACTGCAAGAGAAGGCAGTGAGTGGTCCTAAATAAATAAGATAGTATGGAAGCAAGGGATTTTCTTCTCACCCCTGTAACTAAATTTGACAAAGGAATCAGAGTTTGCTTTGTCATCATCAACAATTAGGTCTATGACAAATAATCCCTCAACAATTGACTTAGGTCTTTCTCTAGCTTAAATTATTAAGCAGGTCAGAAGGTAATTGTTTTGGTGAAATTGGCAGCTAGTATAATTAACTTCTTAGCATTATAAATGGTTTATTCAGGAAACTTGACAAACTGGGTAAGAAACAAAACCTTTTTGTGGTTTTAGTTTGTTTTCTGATCCTGATCTTCAAGCACACTGTATCAAAATCTTCCTTTCCCATTCTTTAAAAAGATCTTGGCAGGATCCTATAACTTTTCAGTGCTTCTTAGATATTAAAACTCAGGTTAGCCTATTTCAACTTTAATCTCTTATGAGATTCAAATTTCTTCTTCTTTCTCCCAACTGTCCCCAAAGCAGACTGGATTCTGGCTGCTTGAATTTTCCTTTGCCATCAAGCTCCTGGGCCTTCTTGATCTGACTCTGATCAGGAGGAATTAAAGGCACATTGGCTTTTTCTGTCCTTGATTGACCTTCCAATGTTAGAAGGAGGATGTCAAGGAAGAAAGTAAAGCAGGAAGGATTTATCTAAATTGCTAGGAAGTCAGGTGGAGGCAGGGTTCTTGGCTTCACTGATTCTCTTTGGAACTGGTAACAGCCACACATGTATATCTTTATCCCTCAGGTGGTGTAGGAGCTTAACCACCAAGACATCTTTCTCAAGGTCATGCCTATTCCCTTGATATGTCCAGAAATTCTCAGCCTACCTCTCCATCGGTCAAGCAGTCTCCTGGCCAGCTCTAAGTCTCCTGACCCCTCTTTTGTCTCAGTGCTTCCTCAGTTGGAGATGGAAACATTGGGCCATCTTTGCATCTTCGCACACTCTGAGGGTCAGAGAGGTCACTTAGGTTGAGTAGGTGGCTCTGTCTTCTTCCCAGGCATGCTATAACATTGTCCCAGCAGGCCCCACTACATAGGCTACTTTGATCTACTTCCTTTGTAGACTTTCTGCTTCTGAGGACCTCCTTTGACCAACCCTGTGCAAAATGTCTATAAGCATTTTGCCCAAATCACAAGTAGGCCTTTGTTAAAGTCACACAAAATCTCTTTCAACCATGTTCTCCTCTTTTATGGCAGCACTAGGACAAGCTATAGTTTGTTGGTTCCAGCAGGATCATAACTAGAGACTAAAAAGTAAGTTCCCCTTTCCTATAGGCACCTCCAGGATCCACAAGCAATTCTTTTGATTTGCAGTTCTGTAAGCAGTTATCTTTGAAATGAGGAGGAAGTAGCTTCTCCCCATGAACCACCACTTCCCAAGTAACTGCAAGATATTTTCTTCCATGATGATTTCTATAGGTATACTGAGAATGAGGTGTGAGGTTGAGTTGAATGAGCTGTGGTAGATAGTAGCAGACTCTTTTCACATCACTTGGGGGGATAATCTAGCTCCAACTGTAGTTGGCTCATTGGTGACTTGGAAGTATGGGGTGCCCTATATTATCTCCAATATGGGTTTTGTTTGCAAGAGTCAAATAAATTCCATGTAAATTCTACTTTTCCTTTCCACAGCACCCTCTACTATCCAAAAAAACCAATATGTGTAGAATCTCTGAAATCAGAATGCCAGCACTAGAAGTGAGTTGCCAAGTACTCTCCAACAATTAGCAGCAATACTGGAACACTTTGCCTCCTTCTCTTGGTTGGAGTTCTTTCCAGAAGCAGTCATGCTTTTGACCACAATGTTCACTCATGATCCTTGATTCATCCTTGTTTCTGTGATTCTGGGGATCAAAGGCCTTGGAAGAAACATGTGTGGTAACGTGGGTGGATTTTGCTTGCAAAAGTCAAATAGGTACCATGCCCCCACTACTTCTGCCCACTGCCTCCCCTACTTCCGGAAGAGCCAGTGCATTTCTTCCTTCTTCCCCTCAATTGTCTTTTGGAGTTGTCCACGCAGCTTCTTAATAAGCATAACCCTGCTCCTTGTGTCTTACTGGAAATAAGCTCAGTGCTGACGGGATATGATCTTTTCGGGGGTGGAGGGGAATGAGGGGTCAAAGCTACATTTGACCCTTTGTTCCACAGACTTACTTCATAGCTGAGCAGTCAAATTTTGATTTAAACTTCTTTTTTTTCTAGGCCCTAGATCAGTTCCTTACCTTGGAACATGTCCTCTCTGCTGATCTCATACATTTTTATTTTATTTGATACTTGATGTTATGCTTGGATTATAGAACTTCCATTCAGTAAAGGTTCTGTAACAAATTGTTCTTTTGTACAATTGCCAACTATCTCAGGCTAAAAACATATTGGGGGAAAAAGCAGGATAAAAAATTAAGTGAAGTCAAAATTAGGGGTTGGCTAATAAAATCAGATTTTCTTGACACTTTTAGTCAATGCAAAAATAATTGTGGGAATATAAAAGGTTTTTTATGGTCAATTATTCTTGTCTTAGTAAGTATCTATAATCATAGCCCCCTTGGAATAGGTAATAATCCTCCCTAGAAAAAAGTGAGACTTCCCTACAGATCCATAAGAAAGGTAAAACATTATCACATGCATGCATAAAATATATTAATATTGAAATATACTAGCTTTAAGGTCAACTGGGTAGACATCTTCTTTTCTATCTTAAAAAAATTATACACACACACACACACACTATCTGACGTTATTGGGTTGCTGACATCCAATTGATCTGCATTATTCTTAGCTGGCAAGAGCCTATATACCTAAATGCCTCAGATAATAGGTATTACAGTATTAGGTAAAAAGCCTCCATGCAGTCTATAGCAATATCAAAAAGGTAGAAAGTGTAAAATAAGGGAGATTAAGATGACACCAGAAAGCTTTGAATGAGGTGTCATTTTGCATTTAGAGAGACAACCAGGGAAGTTAAGACAGAAGAAAAAAATGCCCTTTTCTCACCAGCTGCCCTTAAAGGTTTACAAATGATCTGTTAACAGAAATGAGTTTCTCTTGGGCTTCAGACACCATTTATTACGCTGGGAGAGAGAAAAAAAAGAGAGAGAGAGAGAGATAGAAAAGACCAGAAAATTATGCTTATTTGAAGGCAAAATGCTTCCCATCAGCAACATGATGAAAATGTAGCAAAGGTGTCAGCCAGATGTTGACATGTTAATATTTTTCATGAGGTCTTTCAGTGAGGAATGAGTACAAAGAACTTTTTGGGTGTTCTTTAGAATATGAATTGAAATGCGTTGTTAGGCTAGATGCCTGGCCCAGGAAATCACGATTGTATTTGATGATGAAGAGGAAGAGGACGTGTGTCCTAAATAGGGGGCTTGAACCTCGATTCCCTGGCTGCCTCCCAGATGTCTTGTGCTACGAATGGGCTCATCTGATCTCTCCTAGTCAATTTCATTCTGGAAAGTAGCCAGTGGGCCTAGTTCATGACCCAGTGATGTCATTATAATTCATTCTCCCTACCACAAAGACTTTGGAACTTTCCAATTTACAATGGGTCTTTTTAATAAAGAAGAATGTCATGCACAGAATTTTTAAGTGTTTCTAATGATTCATATTTTTTTTTTCTGTTTTAGCCTCAAAATGGTCTATCTTATTCTTACAAAGGCCAGACTCCTAAAATCCTTCAAGGATTTTCATGTCTTTGTTATGTTTTACAGGCTGAATGAGAGTAACCGAAGCTCGTTATGGGAGCATCTTGTCTCGAGAGCAGTAACAACAACTTTATATCTTATGCATGCATCAGAGCCGGGCACCTCGGACGTAATAGGATTCAACTGATGCTTCCTCCAGAAGGCTCATGTGGTAACTCTAAGTGGCATCGATGCCATTTTTAGTGATGTTTTGTGTCTTTGGAGCCTGGCTTTACAAGGTAGGGGAGGGCGAGGGGCTGAGTGAGACACAGGTAAGTCATTTAAGAGCAGGGGCTAAGGCATCCTCTGTAGGCTGTGTGAGGAAATATCTACACATAAAGCTCATGCATAAATGGAGCTTAACGCTGGGGGTTTGGGGCCCTCCCCCGGAATCTCACCTCTTTGAACTCGGTTAACCCTCCCTGCTAAAATAAACTTTGCTGTGATGACTTCACTTATCCTGGGCCTGGATCTTTAAAATCCTGGGTAGTACAAGCTGAGGGGATGATCAATGCATTTGTGGCCTGTGCTGTAATTTAACTTGCTCTGTCTGACAGGAGATGTGGAATAGCTAAAGAGAGGCTTTACTTGTAATCTGCTTATCACCTTATCCTGGAGTGTTTGTGAAGAGCGAGGCCTTCCCTGTACTCACTCCCAGTTGAGGGTTAATGCTAAGAAAGAGAAATTGCCCTTTGGTGTGTCTGATGGAGCCACCAGATAAAGCCTCTTCTAGACACCTCGGAAACGCCCCTCCCCTTCTAGACGGAATGGACACTGGCTTTCCTGAGCTAGCATCACTTGTTTTCCTTCTGTAGACTCATTAACAGAAGTCATTTGCTGTAATTATGATGTGCTGGGAAAGGGAAAGGGGGGAGGGGAACCCATCTATTTTTTTCGACTGCTCTTCTAGTGGGTAGAAACAAAGGCAGATCCTCGCTGCCAGACTGGTACTGGTAAGAGAAGGAAGAAGAGGGAGGTGGCCGGGACAGCAGGGCAGGGTGGAGAAGAGATGCCAGTCACCTGAGTGTTGACTGAATGGGAAAAGCCAAGGGAAGGGAGTGAGGGGTAGAGGGAGCATAGGAGGAAAGAGGAGAGAGAGAGAGAGAGAGAGAGAAGAAAGTTAGGGAGAGAAGATTTTAATAAGAAATCACAGTGTGGAGGACTCCAGAAGACAGGCAGGTTAGCATATGATAAAATCAAAGAGGGCTGGACACAGAGGCTCTACTTCCAGGGGCATTAACCTTTCCAAAAGGCAGTTTTGGGGGGTTTTGTTTTGTTTTGTTCCATTTTTTGTTTGTTTGTTTTGTTTTTGTTCTTTTTTTTTAAGATTTTATTTACTTATTTCAGAGTGAGACAGAACATGAGTGGGGCGGGGGAAAGGGGAGGTCAGCAGAGGGAGATGGAGAAGCAGACTCCTAGCTGAGCAGGGAAGACCGGCACAAGGCTTAATCCCAGAACCCTGGGATCATGATCTGAACTGAAGGCAGACGCTTAACTGACTGAGCCACCCAGGTGTCCCACTTTTTCTGTTTTTACCAAAAGCTGAGCCATACCGGACAGCCTGTCCGTCTTAGGTCCTCCAGCATCACATAATTGAAATTCTTCTATTGACTTGCAGGAACATAAAATTATTTGAAGTGAGCACTCTACGATTCTGATCGAGGTAATGTTGTCTTCCTGGGAAGCAGATCCTGGATTTGGTGTGCCCTCAAAATGGTCATATGTTAGTGGGACTGCTACTTATATAAGCCAGCAATCACAGCCAGGGGAAGAGTGTTATCATAGCCATAGGTATAGAGGGCTGGGGGGACCCAGAAAGCAACTAGGAGGGGACATAGGACCAGCGTCACAGAAAGCATACAATAAAGATGAAAGTATTATAGTAATAATAATAAAAAATTTCAATGATGAAATTAATAATAGCTACTGCTGTTTTTTAAAGTCTCTATCTTGGGCATGTCTCTTCTATGAAGATGTCTATTTATGCACAGATCTGAAAACATATATGTATGTATGCATGTATATATTAAATATGTATGGATTTGTAAATATGTCTAGTGTTCACAGAATCTCTCAAGATAAGTATTATTATTATTCCAGTTTGATATCTGAAGCTATTAAAGTCTAGAGAGCTTCTAAAACTTAGTCAAAGAAGCATGCCCACATATCAATAACATTTGATCATGGTATCTTGGTATAAATATGCAATGACATCTATGCAATTCATAATATACATAATCAGAGTGAGGCAGAAGGGGGAAGATGTTGGGAGATCGGTTGGAAATGAGCTCAGTGAATAGTTTATATGCTGCTCATAGTAAACATATTGTATCTAATAGTCACTAGGAAGGTGTGGGAGGTTTCCACCAGGGGAGTCATATTTGTGAAAGATAATTGATTAGAGGAGGGATGAGAATTCAGACAGAGTGTCAATGAGAGGTTATGGCAATAGGCCAAGCAAACCATAACATGGAAATAACCCCTAGAAACAAATACGGCAATTGATCTGATCCCAACACTGACAGCTGCCACTCTTAGTACCATTCCCATTTTATGGCGAAGAGGATTTAAATAGTCTCCCCACAGCAGCAACACTGGGCATGGCAGGGCTGGGACTGAAACCCAGGTTTCAAGGACCTGTTCTTGTGTGGACCACAGCACACTTACGAGAACGATGGTAAGAAGAGAACTGGAAATAAAAACTATGATCTAGGTTCTAAAGTCTTTAGTGAATTAGAACAAAATGAAGAACTAAAGGAAAAGAGGATGGAGAGCCAGTGCAAGAGTTTTCATAGGAGCGTGGGGGAAGTATGGTCAAAGCGATATGAGACATCAAGGAAAGTGACCACAATTCCAAAAAATTTTGAAATCAGTAACGATCGTTCTCTTCTTCTGGAGGCTGGAGAGGGAGCAGTGTCCTGCAGGTCCAGACTCTTTCTACAAAGGCAGATTCAGTTGGACTGATGTGTACTATGGGCATCTGGTATTTTTTGTTTGTTTGGTTGGTTGGTTTTGTTTTTTTTGTTGTTGTAGTTGTTTGTTTGTTTGTTTGTTTGTTTCTGAAGCTTCCCCTAGAAGTCTAATGTGAACCCTCAGTTGAGAACCACGGATTAAAGTCAAGAATGGGAGAACATTTTCTGCTAAGTAGAAGATAGGTAAAAAATTGCTGCTCACACAGTGGGGGTTCTAGTAGGAAAAGTGGAAGTGTTTGAAAGAGAAAGAAAAGCAGCCATTCGTGTTGTTAATGCCATTCTACATGAATCTTTGAGTAACTTCCCTCTCTATTGCTTGATTTTATATTTATTCTATGACAGTGGTTTGGTCTGATTGTATTATTCTTTTATGGTAAGCATCTAAAGTATTTTTGATCAGAGGGAAGTGGGATGTGAATACTAAAAAATAATAATGATAATAAGATGTAGGTATGTGTGACATGTGTGACTGACTATTGGCTTGCTAATACTTAGAAGCTACAATTCATTAACTGCTGCCAGGAAGGTGAGTTTTTTAACTATTCATGCAGTGGGGTGATGGCTTGGGTTGAATCATCTATAATGCTACATGCCAGTACAGCCTCTGCATTTTCCTCTCTCGGATATTTATTATCCCATATGACAGCAACAACAACAAAGCCTGTGACCTCATTTAAACCGAGATTTGTAATCAACAGAGAAAGGAAGGAAAGAGGGAAGGAAGGAAGGAAGGAAGGAAGGAAGGAAGGAGAGAAAGAGGGAAGGAAAGGAGTGGTGGAGGGAGAAAGGAAAGGAGAAGGATGGAGGTAGGGAGAGAGGAAGGGAGGAAGGGAGGAAGGGAGGGGAGGAGAAAGGAAGGAGGAGGGGAGAGAGGAATGGAAGGAGGAAAGAAAGAAAGTAATCAGAAGAAGGAATCAAGCAAGTCTTTACAGAACAGAGCAAATGGCATGGATTTGATGATAAGTGTAAGAGGTGGAAGACACAGACGTAATGGCTGGAGGACAGGTTCATGCCTAGTTATTGAGCTAACAGGAAGACATAAGAGATGTGATCAAACGGTCCCCTGAACCATGGCACTTGGAGACATAGTCACAGAATGTTGCAGTTTCACCTGTGGTTTGTGCCCAGCTGATGCTCCTAAAGAGGCAGGTGGAATTAATTAGAACCTTTTTTAAAGAAACATTACAGAATAGTTTTATGTTTTCTTTTATTATTCATTCAATGTCAGTTCAAGCATTTAATTTTGATTATATCTGAGAAATAAATTATAATGTAAGGATAAGGAAACCACATAGCTTGGAAATAGCCACTTAACTCCAGATAAGTTTATCAGAGAAATCTAAAGTCTACATTTGGGTCCAAAGCCTCAGTTGCATAAGGACAGTATGATTTGACTTACAAGTGGCATATGTGTCAGCGTACAATATGGCCCCATAAGTAAACAAAGAGGACGTGGCTATGGTATAGATGACCCAGAGCAGAGAGAAGCATCACTTGGCTTACCTGGGGAGTGGGCCATCAAACCTATATAAGGTAAACATCACATTTTTATTTTCCCTTGGCTAAAAGACAACTTACAGAGACATAATAATAATCTTCAAAAAGTTGGCTGTCTTTTGCATGCCACCCTAGAAAGAATTGTTGAAAGCAATTTTGAGAATGGTAATAATCATCTGGCTATAAGAAACAATATTCTAATAACTAAACTTTTCCTGAGAGAGAATGGGCTTCTCTAGGAGAAAGTAAGTTCACCTTAGCAAGAGGGATTCATCTTGATAAAAGAGATCTGGGTATCAGGTGGGGGAAAAAAGTAGTAGTAGTAACAATAATAATAATAGTAATAATATACTATTAGTATATTATTACTATATAATAGTAATAATAATATAATGGGTTATAGTTATTGAATACTTACTATATACCAAACACTGCTTTATATGTATCCTCATATGTATCCAATGACAATCTTTTGTAAGATTAATGATACCCTCCCTATCATACAGATAAGAAAAATGAAACCCAAGAAATTGCTTCTAAGTGGCATAGCCTGAATTCAGCTCCACACTTTAAACAATCACCCTCTCCTGCCTCTTAAGGTAGTTGCAGTGAGAGATCTTCAAGGTCAGTTTAAACTCTAATGATCATTGATTTTGGAAGTTACACTTCAGGAGTTTAGATTAGTGGTTTGGAGTCAAACCAGGGTTCAAATCTGGATTCTTTCTTGTTATTGATGTGTAACCTTGGGTGAAGTACTTAAATCCTTTGAAGCTCATTTTCTTCATCTGTGAAATATAGATTACAATATTTAATTCACAGGGCTGTGAGGATGAAATACGGTGTTGT
The DNA here is from genome assembly GCF_030435805.1 of Mustela lutreola. NCBI lineage: Eukaryota > Metazoa > Chordata > Mammalia > Carnivora > Mustelidae > Mustela > Mustela lutreola. The sequence continues at coordinate 20,477,400 of NC_081296.1, read as the reverse complement.
ATGATGAAATATGGTGTTGTATACAGCTATTCAGCACAGTGCCTAGTATGAGTTATTATGTTAACAAAAATAGTAGCTATTACTAAAACAATATGCAATAATATATAATATGTCCTAAGACAGAAGATATTGTTAGAATAGTGCCTTGAACTACATGTGATACTTCTAAGTTTTAGTAACATAATATTAAAAAAAAAAAAAAAGAGCACTGATTATTGGACCAGGTTTGAATCCTTTGAATCCTTTCAGAGAATGACCATTTGATTTCCTCCCTGAACCTCTTATACAGTAGGATACCAATTTAAATTAAATGAAAATTTGGGTAAAATAAATTTGCAAGATGTATAGAATAAGACATAATATCAAGAATGTATGAAAACGACCCAATAAAACTGACAAAGAACAGATGCTTCACAGGAAAAGATGCGCATGGTGAATGAACATAAGAAAACTTGATCAAACAAGTTATTTTGGGGTCAAATCATTGGAAAGATAGTCATTGCCAGTAAAATAATGACAGTATCCCACTCATTGTCTTATTTTAGCTTCATCCACATCACCGTCAAATCATCACTCCATGTCTCTGCTCCCTTTATAGGAAACTCTTCAAAAGGTTGGTCCATACTCATGTTTTCCACTTCATAACTCCTCTTTTGCTTTTGAATAAACTTAAATATAGGTTTCTCTCTTTCTTTCTTATTATAAAAGAGAAAGAATGTTTCTCCTTGAGTTGTTGACTGCCGTTTTGAAATCCTGAAGGAAGTGAATTCTACATAAATAGAGCAGAAAAGTAAGAGGAAACCAGGTCCTTTGTGACATTACTGAGAATTTAAACACACTTTTAGGGGAGGTGGGGCAGAGGGAGAGGGAGAAAGAGAATCTCAAGCAGATTTCATGCCAAGTAGAGCCTCACACAAGGCCTTGAGGCCACAACCCTGAGATCGGAATCTGAGAGGAAACCAAGAATCGGATGCTTAACTGATTGAGCCACCCAGGTACCCCTAGAAACAATTTTAAATCTTATTCTACTTTGGGACATTTCTCCTGTCATTTTACCAGTTTGGATGAAGGTTCTGTTTCCTAGAATGAATATGGGTGAGAAGAACCACCCCTCGAGAAGAGTCTATGGATGGGGTTTCCCTGAGAGATTCCCTGAGAGAAGGGACTACATGGGGGAAGGGCAATTACTGGTCAGTTTTAAGGAGAAAATTTTTAGATAATTTGGCCTGCAAAAATGCCAGTCAGTATTCAATCTATGTAATTCCTGCAGATTTGTGTCTAAATTCCTCAGGAAAATTTACTTATGAGCCAAGTCAAATCAGTGAAAGATTCAACCAAGATATGAAAAGGTTTGTGCAAGGATGAGTCATAGGCTTTGAAAAAAAAAAAAGCAAGAAACATTTTGACTTAAAATATGTAACTTTTTGGTCTAGGATTCAGACTAAAGCAATTTTTTTGTACTTTTTAAAAATTTAATTTCTTTTCAATGTAACAGAATTCCTTGTTTATGCACCACACCCAGTGCTCCATGCAATACATGCCCTCCTTAATACCCACCACCAGACTCACCCAACCTCTCACCGCCCGCCTCTTCAAAACCCTCAGATTGTTTTTTAGAGTCTATAGCTAAAGCAATTTTAAAGCCCAACTTCTTTATCATCTAATTAAAGCTTTGCCTCCGTCTCTCCTAATTTTTTTTTCCAGTTAGTTTAGACAGTATTTAGCCCTGATTTGGTGAGGTGCTAGAGATACAATTATAAATAAAATATTCCTCATGTCCTTATGTAATACCACACAGTATAATGGGGGAAGAAATATATGAAAAATATTATTTTTGTTTCTTTTCAGTGTGGTGAGTGAATTTTTTTGAGTTTGATTTTTTGTTTTATTTTAAGATTCTATTCAAATTCAAGTTAATTCATAGAGTATAGTATTAGTTTCAGGGATAGAATTTAGTGATTCATCAGTTGCATGTAACATCCAGTGTTCATTCCATCAAGGGCCCTCCTTAATGCCCATCATTCAATTACCCTGTTCCCTCTGTCCCCCCGGCAATCTTCAGGTTGTTCCCTATATTTAAGAGACTCTTATGGCTTGGTTTTGATTTTTAAATCCTAATTAAAGTTCTTTAACTTTCTTTAGAAGCACACTCTTTACAACCAATATTTAACCAAGAAATTTGGCTTCTTTAAGTTTTTTGTTTGTTTGTTTTTTGTGAGTCTTGCTTCTTTCTGTGCTTTTTGACCTTAAAGAACTGGAGAGGGAAATGTGGGAGAAGGAAAATGGTAAAGTAAGACCTTCTATACAGGTGACCAAACAGATCCTGGGAAACTCAGGAGTAAAAGGAAATGAACAAAAGGTAGGGTCTGGTAAATCTTTGAAGTAAAAGGGAGCTATGAAGTTACTCCACCTTCAGGTGATTTATTTCAAAGTTTTTTTTTTTTTTTTTTTTTTTAAGGGAGAAAAATGGCTCTATTCATTCCCAAATGATACCACTCGACTTTTACAGAGCGCCTTGCCATGAAAGCATGTTGGAAGTACTGTTGGGTCATTTTATTTTCACCAACGTCCACACCGTAACTAGGTCAATCAATATGGCGCCATCTACGTAAGCGATGAGGAAATACAAAGTTTTAATCATGACATAGAAAGTGATCTCCAGAAGTCTGGATTATAAATCTTGATTGTCAAAATGTTGCTTGGATGCAAACTGTAGCTACAGCCTTTACCCATAGGTCCATTCAAACCACTTCTCAATTCTGGCCAACTGGTTGTACTAAATAATTTTTATATAGCATTTTTAGATTTTTTTTTAATCTAGAAAATACTCTCTACTCAAACTATTTGTTTTCCAAATAATACCTATATAACTATATATTTCATAAATGTAAGTTATGTTCTAGTTTATGACCATCATTCATGAACATCCATTCTCATAAGCAATATTTGTATAATGCTTCTGAACCTGAAGAAGAATTATTACAAATATAATGCATCCTAAAAGGAAGATTATCTGAAAAATAGAGATTTGCTTACAGAGAAATACACGTTGAACTGTGGTTTGAATTAGGAAAAAAATATATATTTCCTTCATTGAGAATTACTTTAGGGTGTTTTATAATAAGATTAAGTCCCCTGAATTGAATTCAGTTCCATAATAAGATGTTTTTGCTTATCATAATCTATAAATTCTTAAAGCCTATATTAAACATTATACCCAACACAGAATAAAATAAATGGTCACAGAACATAAGGTTATCAATACATTTGAGTATATTTATGTTTGGTGGAGTAAGACATCCTGACTTCATGTTTATAGATACCCATGTTTATGTTATAATAATGTACACACAGTAAGTATATGTGTGTTTGGAGAGTGCTTCATTATATCTTCTATTGTACCAAAGAAGATTAATTATGTGGAAAAGCAACCTCATATCTCTTATTTCCTACCATTTTAAACAAAATAATTGTCATCATTATGTTCACTGTAATCTTCAAACAGACTCATGGTCATTCTGTTGGCTTGTGAGCTTCAATAAATTGAATAAAATAAAGTGACAACAATAAACTAACCAAAAAACATGGTCCCTACATTGGAGGAAATGGAATTCTTCCTGTACAGGAGCTTTTAATGTGCACAAAGTGTGTACATTAAAGAAAAACTAATCAGTCTATGTAAATATCTATGTCTATGTGCAAAGCAGTGATAGATTTGGGAAACAAGACCCTGTTGGAAAAGGGAGAAGGCTTTCTGAGCTGCATATGTATATGTATATTTGGAAAAAAGTTTCATGGAGGAAACATCTTAAACTAAACTTTAGAGGAATAATAGATCTCAGATTGTGGAAGGATGGGATGAAGGAGAAACGTATTTCATATATTAAGAAGAACAGAAAAAAGAAAGGAAGGAAAGAAAGGAGAAAGGGAAGAAGGAAGGAGTGTAGGAAGGAAGGAAGGAATTCTCGAGGCTTCCCTTTTTGTTTTGTGTCAGGTATAGAAAGAAATGAAATATTTCAGATCCCAAGAAAATAATTAGAAATCATCAGCTAAACAATAGCAGAAATAATAAAAGCAAAACAAAACATACTTTTCTTTAATATCATCAAAAACTGTAGACATAAGGAAATAAAACACACTCACACACACACACACACACAAACAAAAAACAAATGAACAACAAAATTCCCTACCCTCTAGAAAGACAAATATTTTTAAAGTAGGTGGACAACATAGGATACATTCAAACCTCAGTAGCAGGAGTTGGGGGCAGGTGGACTGAGGAGAAAACCTGTGGGGAAGTTCAGCCTTTGTTTTGAAAAGAGGAAATAGATGAGGCTTTTTGATGACTCTACAGGCTGCCATTTTAGACTGCATCTGGAGAGGCCCCAAATGCAGAGTATCCTCTCAGTTAAGCTGCTTCCAAGGAAATGGAGATGATTGAGCAGAGGCTGGGAGTGGAGGCATGAAGATTTCACAGACTCCCAGCTGTCAGGATCTCAGCTTCCTGCCATCTCCCTGAGTTCCAACATCAGGCACTTTGCAGTCTTCTGAGCCTTGGTGAAATGGTAAGGATACAGACTATTTCTTAAATTCTTTAAAAGCTGAACATTCTATAAAAGACTAAGTAAAGGGAAAAAAAAAACAGGACAATGTATTACGGAGCTTATAGTATATAAAATATGAAGATATCACATGAGATAGGATTAAGTATAAATGAAATTATGCTGGTGTAAGGTTATTTCATTACACACAGAAATTATATAAAGCTAATTCAAGATTGATTGGGATAAGTTAAGAAGGTAAACTATAATCTCTAAAATAATAATATATAAACACAATGTATAAAATAACCTCAAAAATAACAATACAAAGAGGTACCACAAAAACTCAATAGAGAGAGGCAACTGTGTGGTTCAGTTGGTTAAGCATCCAACTCTTGATTTCAGCTCAGGTCATGACCTTCCACATTTAACTCTGTACTGGATGTGGAGCCTTCCTGAGATTCTCTCTCTCCTTTTCCTCAGCCCCTCCCCCACCACTCATGTGTGATTTTTCTCTCTCTCTTAAAAAAAAGAAGCCCATAGAAAAAAGAGAAAAGAATATTGGAAATTTCTTTTTTGTTGATTTTTATTTTTAAAGATTTTTATTTATTCATTTGAGAAACAATAAGAGCTGTAGAGAGCAAGAGCACAAACACAGGGAGAGGGAGATGGAGAAGCAGGCTCCCCCTGATCAGGGAGCCCAATGTGGGACTCAGTCCTGGGACCGTGGGATCATGACCTGAGCCGAAGACAGAGGCTTAACTGATGGGCCCACCCAGGTGTCCTGAATATTGAAAATTTCTATATTAACCCAAAAAGAGGACAAGAAAAGTGAAACAAGGAAATAACTGCAAAATAGAGAGAACAAGCAGGAAACCAGAGCAGAAGGTGAAACGTAAACTCAGACATAGAAATAAACACATTATATGTATGTGGCTGGAACAAATTACATGAAAAATATTAGACATTTCCAAATGATAGAAAATAAAACCTTTGTATATGCTCTTTATAAGAGCATGCTTTAAATATGAACTCACAGATAAGTTGAAAGTAAAAGAATGGGGGAAAATATGCCCTGGGAAAAGTAAGTAAGAGATAGTTTGCATAGCTATATTAATATCAAACATATTAGACTTGAAAATAAGGAATATTATTGCCGGAAATAAAGTGGGCCACTTCATAATGAACAAAAAAAGATCAATTCATCACAGAGATAAAACAATCCTAAATGTATATTCATCCAATCACAGAGTTTCAAAATAAGTTAAGCAAAAAGTGATAGATCTAAAGGGAGAATTAGCTAAATCTAGAGTCATATTTGAAGATTTTTCTCCTCCTTCCTTCCTCTCTCTCTCTTTCTTTCTTTCCTTTTTCCTTCCTTCCCTTTCTCCGTTTCCTTTCTTCATCTCTCTCGTTTCCTTCCTTCCTTCCTTCCTTTTCTTCTCTCCTTTCCTCTCTATCAGGAATTAATAGAACAATGAATTAATAGAACAGAATTAAAAGAACAATGAAAGACAAAAATTTATAAATATAGAAGATTTGAATAACATCATCAAAAACTTGACCTAATGGATATAGATCATTATACAAGAATTGTAAACACACATTTTTTTCAGTTATACAAGAGACAGTTCAAGATACACCCATTTCAATAAATTTTTAAAAAGTTGAAACCTTAAAAAAACAAAGTTGAAACCTTATAAACTATTTGCTCTGATATCAGTGAAATTACATTAAAAGCCAGAACAATAAAATAGATAGGAAAGCCTAAAACATACCAAAGTTAACCAACAGACTTCTAAATAATACAGGGTCAAATAAAATATCACAAGGGAAATTAGAAATTATTCTAACTGAGTGATAATGAAAGTACAACATATCAAAATGTGTGCAATACAGCTAAACTGCTCTTAAGGGAAATTTATATATTTAGATGTTTAAACGGGAAAAGAGGAAAGGTTAAAAAACAGTCTATAATTTAAATTTCCACTTTAAGAAACTAGTAAGAGAAGAATAAAGTAAATCCCAAGAAAGTAGAAGCAGAGAAAGAAAAAGATCAAAACATAAATCAAGGGCATAAAAAATAGATAAGCAATAAAGAAAATCATCAAAGTGATAAAGAGCTTTAGAAAAGTGAATGCACTTGATAAATAGAAAAAAAAAAAAGAAAGAAAAGAAAGAAAGAAAGAAAGAAAGAAAGAAAGAAAGAAAAGAAAGGCAGTACAAATTACCAGTATTGAGAAAGAAAAAAGGGGCATCATTATCGATTCTACAGAAGTTAAAGGATAATAATCTGATATTCTGAACAACCTTTTTCCAATAAGTTCAAAAGCCTAGACAAAACGGACAAAATGACTGTCTTCCTGCTATGACATCACATGGTCTTTTCTTGCCACTCTGGTGTCTCTTAATAGGGCACTAATACTATCATATAGGGGGCTCATCCTTATAACCTTATTTAACCTTAAATGACTTTTAAGAGGCATCATTTCCGAACTGCCCAGTGGGAATCAGAACTTCAACATACAAATTTTGGGGAACACAAGCATTCAGTTTATAGAACTCTGTATCAAAATGTTAAATATAAAATTTTTAAAGTTTCTTATCCCACCCCCCTAAAAAACACAAAGAAATAGATGAAAAGAATCTTTCCAGGCCAAGATGCCTTCAATAATGATGACTTCCAAACATTTAAGGAAGAATTAATATCAGTGTCACACAATATCTTTCATAAAATTAGAAAAAGGAAAGCTATACTATTTTGGTTTATGAGTTCAGCATGAGAATGACTCCAAAATACTAAGAAATAATATATATATATATAATGCCCAAACATGGTTTGTCCCAAGAAGGTAAGGTTAGTTCAACTTTCAAAAGTTAATTTAGGGGGCACCTGGGTGGTTCAGTGGGTTAAAGCCTCTGCCTTTGGCTCAGGTCATGATTCCGGGGTCCTGGGATCAAGCCCCGCATCAGGCTCTCTGCTCAGCAGGGAGCCTGCTTCCTCCTCTCTCTCTGCCTACTTCTCTGTGTACTTGTGACCTCCGTCTGTCAAATTAAAAAATAAATATTTTTTAAAAAAGTTAATTTAGGTGTGTCTGGTTGGCTCAGTGGGTTAAGCCTCTGCCTTCAGCTCAGGAATGATCTCAGAGTCCTAGGATCAAGCCCCATATCAGACTTTCTGCTCACCAGGGAGCCTGCTTCCCCTTCTCTCTCTGCCTACCTCTCACCTGTTTGTGATTTCTGCCAAATAAATAAATAAAATATTTTTAAAAAGTTAATTTAAATTCACAGCATTATTAGCATACTGGAGAACAATCATATGATTATCTCAATAAATGCAGGAAACAAATCTGATAAAATTTATCAGTTATTCATGATAAAAACTCAGAGAGAATTGGAATAGTATCTATCTAATTAAGAGATATTTACAGAAAATTTCATTGTGATACATTTAACATTTTCATCTAAGGTCAGAACATCAGTAAGGAAGGCCATTATAAAACTTTCATTTCATTTGTTCTTAAGATTTGAGCCACTGTAATAAAAGGAAGAAATGGAACAAATATTTGAAAGCAAAGTGGAAAGTTTCCATTATTTACAAGAAACAAAATTATTGAAAGAAAATCCTAAGGAAACTACCAAGAAAACTCTAAATTTTAGAATTAATGAAAGAGGAAATGTAGCAATATTGCAGAATTTCATGTCAATATAAAAATTCATTATAAAATTATAAAGTTAATGTCATTTCTATTAAGTATTAATATTTTACAGATAATAAGAAAATAAGAATCTAAGATGCTGCTATGTACAAAAAGTCAAAATAAACCAAACCATTTACAAATAGATTTGACAAAAAATGTACACTGAAAACTAATTAATAAATTTAAAGATAGATCAGTTAAGATAACTTAAGAGGACTCAAAATTTTTAATATGACAAATTTCTCTCAACTTAAAGTATAACTTCAAAGTAATGAATCAAAGTCCCAGCAGGCTGTTTTTAATATAAATTATCAATCTGATTCTAAAATGAATATTAAAATGAAAAGCTAAAGCTATTTTGGTAGTAAAGAAAAATATTGGCAAATTTTCTTACTTGACTTTAAGAATTATTATGACGCTATAGTAAAAATCATGACAACATAGTCCTGTAGAACAAAATAGAGTCTAGAAATAGAGCCATGCCTATATAACACACTAATTTTCAACTAAGGTGCTAATATAATTCAAGATAGAAAAGGATGATAGTTACATTTAGTGTTTTTAAGCTGTTGAATGTTTCAGGAAATTTTTAAAACTCAGAGCTCTTATTATTAGTAATTTCAGGTAAAATTTTTGATTACTGTCAAATGACAATACCTTTTGAAGAGAAACCTTTCTCAAATATTTTTACATATGACCTACAAAATTTCAGGCATTTTAGTTCTTCTTGAGGAGTAAAATACTCTGACATTACTCATTAACTAGTTTGACTCCTTCTGGTGAAGTACTGTTTGTTGCTTTCTCAATGTGAATGTTTTATGTCAGATCACCTCATATTGATTTTCCCCCAATGTATTGATGTGATTCACTACTTTTGATTATTTGTTAAGAGCCTACCTAAAGCCATTCCTACAGCAGGATTGCTAACAATAAATTAACTACACGTAGAAGTGACAGTGAATCATATATATATAAATTCTCACAGATCCAGACTGATTGGATTCCCAACTCATCCCCTGAGGAAGTCCCCCAAGTAACAGGCCACTCCAGTGATTTACCCAACCCAAGGGAAAATGTGAACAAGTCAAAGTCAAAGAGGAAAGAAGTCATAACCCATTACATAAAAAGTATCTTTTTCAGGGGCTCCTGGGTGGCTCAGTTGGTTGGACAACTGACTCTTGATTTTGGCTTAGGTCATCTCAAGGTCATGGAGCCTAGCCTTGTATGGGCTCTGTGCTCAGGGGGGAGTCTGCTGAAGATTTTTTTTTCTCTCTCCCTCTCCCTCTGTCCTTCCATCCCCACACTTGCCTTCTCTCTTTAAAATAAACAAACAAACAAATAAATAAATATTTAGAATATCTTTTTCAAATGGTACAAAACCAAATGATCCAGTGCTGGGTTCCCTCCTTGGACCCTTGAAGGCTCAAGCAAGTGAAATGCATTTGCCTCTGAATTTGCATGTATGTTGTATGTTTCCATCACCATGACCATCTATGGATGTACTAAAATGAATAACAGAGTTCACAGTCTCTCATGGTTTATCTGAGAAACAAACTGAGGGTTTTGGAGGAGAGGGTGGTGGGTCCTTGGGTGAGACTGGTGGTGGATATTAAGGAGGACACATATTGCATGGAGCACTGGGTGTGGTGCATAAACAATGAATCTTGAAACACTAAAAAAAAATTTAAATTAAATTAAATTAAAAAAATAAATAAATAAATAAATAAATAAATAAATATTATGTATGTTTTCAAAAAAATAAAAAAATAAAATGAAATAACATATCTATATTTTCATCCATATTTATGTTCCATAAATCCTCTCCTAGCCAGCACAATGCCCTATACCTAAAATAGTTTCTTACTTATGGTAAGCACAAGATATGAGCTTTTAGAATTAGTTGAATTGGACTAAATTTAATTGACAGAGTGTAAAAAATTTAATTGGATCAGTTCTTATTCTTTTTATGCCTTATGGCAAAATGAGAAGAATGCAGTCTTTGGAATTGCTTACTAGCTTTTTTTTTTTTTTTTTAATTTAGGAAAAATTATTTTACCTCTCTCAGATTCTGTTTTCTAAACTTACAAAACCTGGAAAATGATGTTATTCTGGAGATTATTAATTGTCTCCCAATAGTCCTTCTTGCCTTCTTCTATAGCAAGACAATAAGACAAATCCTGGTTCTAGCTGGCACATGGCTGCCCAGAATAAAAGCTACCATTTGCAGACTCTTTTGCAGTTAACTTCAGATGATAAGATGTAAATGTCATGTAACTACTCCCAGAAACTTTCTGGAAAAAAGAGCTGAGGCAGGTCCTTGTTTCTTCTCATCATCTGTTCCTCATCTTGACACTCAGAACATACATGAGAAGCTGGAGCTCTAGCCGCCATCTTGACCAGGAGGGAGAGGACCACACCCTCAGGGGATTAGAAAAATGGGGTGAAAGTCGACGAGTTATCTGGTGGGACATTGAGGGGCAGAATCACAATGTCGATCTGGAGCTGCTAACCTCAACAGAGTTTTGTTTCAAAGAATTACCACCCTGTCTTATCTAAATCACTATTATTTTGAGCTTCTTTTGCTTGCACTGAGTTTGATGCAAACAAGTGCTTTGAAGGATTTGTGAAGATTGAGATTGCAAAGTGCCTAGTGCAGTGTCCTCAGAAAATTGATGTCTGATATTAGCAGCTGCTCAGCGTTTTCTTATCTGGGTATTTTTGCTTGCCCAATGGGTTGGCCCTCAAAAGTATTATTTATATTCCTGATTCTAGCTAGTAAATATCTTCATTCCTTCATTATCTAAAAATAAGTCTTCTTAATGATATCTATGCCTTAAAGTCTCTAGTCTGATCTGTTTTATCAACTGTTAGGAGGAGAACATTCCAGGATGGGATTACTATTTTGCTACTGTGTAGACTTTTCAGAATGTACTGGGGTATAATTTTGCCCAGCATATAATTTTCATCCTATTTTCTATTTTTTCATCTTGCTGTTGTCAGCTATAACTTAGAAAACAGCTTTAAATAGATATCTGGAGGGGGGGAAAAAAAAAAGCACTGCAATTTTTTTTTTTTGAATTTACAGCACAAGCATCTGTGTACAGTTTATAAAATGACCAAATTTTATCCTTCTAATGGAGATCTGGGAAGCTGGGTTGGAGAGGGCCTATGCCTGAATCTCCATGGAACCGAACTAGAAGAAAAATATGGCATTATTGTTTTCCCTCAAGATGTGAATTGGATTCTTTTTTTTAATGGAGGAGATTATACACATATGCCATTCTACTGTCACAGATCCCCATTTTTCATGAAAGTTTTCTTCTGTTCCCATTGCAGTGGATTATTTCGTCCCTTTTGGCTACCTTGTGTGGCTTCATTATCTTCTTGAATTCTTTGGATCATGACATATACCTCTTTTCCGTCACCCACACAAAAAAGAGTCTAAAGCAGAAGAGTGATTTTCGAAGAGCAGGGGAATGCTCCAGAGCCAAGTTAGCTCCTTCTTCAATTAACAGCCCCACCACTCCCCTCCTATGGAGCCCCAGGAGTTGCACTTGTTAGAGAACAGGCAACATCACATCGACTCAGGAAGGGCCCCCAAAATTAATCTCGCCTGGTACATTAGGAAACACTTCTCTGACATTTGCTGTCCCTGTCAGCCCTAATAAAGAGATTTTTACCTGTATTTGCCTATTCAACACTTCAGCCCCTCAGCCAATTTTGGAAATTATTTCTGATTTATGGCTCCTTCTCAGGCGGGTGTCACCCTGCCTGTCAATTTTGCCTCACAGCAAATGCTAAGTGAATGCTGGCTGGTAAAATTAATAAGGGAAACCTTTACTCAAAACCTAGAAAGAAGCTTGTAAAGGGGATCATTCAACCAGGCAGTACTCGGTGGCTGCCTATGATATTTATAAGTGAGACAGAGGTACATGGAAAATTATGTCACACACAGAAGGGCGGAAGTGTGATGTTTCTCCCTCTGTGTTTGAAGCTCCACCGTTCTGGAGATCACAACGACCAGCGCGTTGGAAGTTCAGCGGTTCAGTCTTCTCTGAGGCTTTGGGGCCTGGGTCATGCCCATGCTTGGCAAAAGGAAAATGGTTTTCCTCCAGTTTGTTCTGTTCTTCTTAGTATTATTTTAAAGATTACTGATGTAAACAACATAACCCCTATTTCATATAGTTTTCAGGTGTTTGACACTAGAAAAATTCTCTCTCTCTTAAGTACATTCATGAGTGAGTGAGGCAAGTCCACTGAAAGGCCAATGTGCCTTATTTCTACCCATATTTGCAACAACCGACACCACTGGCCTCCTCTCTCTTTCTATTCCCAACTCCTGACCCCTCAAGTCCTCCAAGTCGTCTAGTTCTTTTCCACCCAGAGCTTTTGCTCATTCTGCTGTTCCCAGTGGTGATGGTTTCTCTCCATATTTCTTCCCCTGCAGAACTTGAATTCATCTTCAGGTACCTCCTCCGAGAAACTCTCTCCCCAGCCTGTGGGAGTTTTCATTTTTATCTCTTATTCCATCCTTTCCTTTTGGTTCATGGCACATATTAGTTAGTAAATTATGCATTTATTTGGGATGTTATTGGCTCTGTATTTGTTGCTCTCCATTAACTTTTAACAAGAAGAAGAAAGCAAATCTTGTAGTTCTTGTTCAGTTCCATTCAAAGCCCCAGAATACAGCCCACTCCTGGCTCATTGTAGACTCAGCAGATATTTTTGAATACATGGCTGGTGGCAATGATGATGACTTTTTAAAATCTTAGGCTGGACCTGTACATATTCTTGTTTGGCTTTTCTGCATAACCAATATGTCTACAAAACACATACCAATGTTATTGCCTAAAATAATTCTTGCCATCTAAAAATGCTGTTGTCAGTGGGCTGATTATCACATAAACCTCTAGCACTTTTTCTTCTGCTTCCTAGTAATGTTAGTTGTGAAATGTCTAATCTGTCAATGAAAGCCTAATGTCCTCAAGTTTAGAGAACCACATCAGACTCCTACGTGGTTCCTCCCTGAGTGTGTTCAATATTTTCTAAGGCCCAGCATCATTTTTCTTCTGCAGAGCTGAATTGTAGTGGTTTTAGTTGCTTATTGGACAAACCATTAGTGAAGCAGACACAAGGTGCTAAGCATTTAGTATGACCGTGGAATACCAGAGATTAAAAAGTACTTTGAATACCCATGGGGAGCTAGCTCCCAAAAGCATGACTACCATTAGAACACTTCCCAGTACTTTACTGATTTATTTTATTTTGCTTTTTTTTTTTAAATTTCACATGTATATTTATGCCTAAGGTATAGATATCACTGTAGAGTAAGATCCCAGTATATCATAGGAATTTAAATTCTGATACTTCATCCAATCTATGAATAGATTCAGTAATACCATTATCTCCCTGATTTTCCACCTTGTCCATCCCACTGTCTCCTAAAGCTTGAGGTGACCTTATAATGACAAACTTCCATGGCTAAGAATGCTTATCATCCAGGAGGAACCTTTAGGGAAATATCTATTGAATGACTGAATTAGTGATTGGAACACATCATGGAATTGCCAAGTTTTGCTCCAGGCTGAAACTGAAGAGTTTTAGACGTTCATGGTTTTAGTGCTACCTCTACAAGAAAGAAAACTTCTTATTGATGTTTATTTCCAGAATGTTGCTTAATTCCCCTTGTTTGACTCCCGCAGAATATTTTTCAGCATGGTACGGTTGTTCAGTATTAGCTTTGGAATACATCTCTTTAGCATTTTTCATGGGAAGGCTCCATTAACCTTCCTCTCTTTAACGAGGCAGAGGAATGTAGTGGAAGATGGCATTCTATGTGAAGTGTGACACCTGCCACTTCCTAGATAAGGCATTTTGCATCTTTAAGATCAGGGTGATTATGAAAATTAAATGAGTTTTTTAAAAGTATAAGATACTATAGCAATATAAGGTATTATATTTATATTTATTATATTTATAGTTAAATATAAATATAAATATAGTTAAATATAGTATTATATTTAACAAAGTTCAGTGATTTCATGCATTATATACCTCACTCTAAGCAGGATGCACAGTACTATCCATGACTTTAATCCTTTCTCTCTCTCTCTTTCATTCATGAGAAGACTTTTAATGGATTATTTCAATATGCCCTAGGCATCAAGGAAAAAAGAAAAAAGAAGGGAGAGAGAGAAAGAGAGAGAACTAAAGAAGAGAAATTTTAGTCGATGGGTTAAGCCAGAATGTAGAAAGGGGGAATACTACTTTATAAACTAATTCATCAGATTCTTATTTTAGTCTTTGATCACGTACTATCACCTCCTATGTACAAGGGATCGATACAGATAGTGATGATATGAAGGAAAATCAGTGGAATCTGTCTCTGTTTCTATAAAGGTTAATAGGCGCTGCAGAATGCAAATTCAGAATCCATTTGTTTCCTTGAGCCTCTTGATTTTCTCCTGGTCCACCTAATCACATTGTTACGTTAAAGATGCATTCCCTACAATGGAGAAAATTACTACTGTTGGCCAGGCCAGGATGAAATTAAGACAATGATATTCATGTAGATTAATTAGACATGAGTTGTGAAAGCTAACCTAGAGATCATTTTATTACAACTCCTCTTAGTAGAATTGAGGCCTTTGTACTCTAAGTCTGTTTCATCCATATGAACATTAGGGATCTTCTATTTGTTGATGACTACTACTATTCAGCACCTTGGTATTTCTTAAAATGTCTTAGACAACACAAAATGTTATATTTCTTTTTCCTATGAAGTCAAATTATAATCTCTCAGAGTTAATAAATAGATATGTAATGCATATGAATATCTACAGAACGACTCCAAAATGTGATTTTTATTGGTTCTAATCAAAAAGATTTACTTTATTCTTTTTCATACAATGGATTATTTCTCATTCATTAAAAAAGAACAAAATCTTGCCATTTGCAATGACATGGATGGAGGTATAGAGTGTTATCCTAAGTGAAATTAGTCAGCCAGAGAAAGACAAATGCCATGTGATTTCACTCATATGTGGAATTTAAGAAACAAAACAAATGAACATAGGGGTGAGGAGAAGAAAGGAAAACCAGGAGACAGACTCTTAACTCTAGAGAACAAACTGATAGTTACCAAAGGAGAGGAGGATGGGTCATGGGTTAAATAGATGATGGGGACTGGGGAGGCCACTGGCTGTAACGAGCACCAGGAGATGTGTGGAAGTATTGAATCACTAAATTCTACACCTGAAACTAATATCATGCTGTATGTCAAATAACTGGAATTTTCTAAAACTTGGAAAGAAAAAAAAAATTTATGATTCAATTTGTGAGTGCTGTTATATGACCCACCATCCTGCCCCCCAAGACCAAGAGTCCTTTTGTTGACTTTCACTTTAGAAAAAGTCATGAGATACAGTGGTGGACAATTCTGGAATAAAATCCAGATTCCAGATATAGATATATATCATTTTGTTTTATGTGACTGAGAGATAATTGCATCCGACACTGCCATGGGAAGGACACAATACTGCTTGAGTGCGTAGGTTTTGGAGTTGGTTGTCTGGTTCTGTCTTATTTTGCTGCTTTTCATCTCTGTGACCACTCAAGTTATTCAATATCTCTAAGGTCTAACCTCTTCACTGGACAAAGGAAATAATCATGACACCTTCTTATAAAGTTAACCGAGCTGTGTAACTACTAATCAGGATTCCTGATTTCATATAACAGAAATTTACCTTGGTTAACTCAAGCAGAAAGGAACTTACTAAAAAGATATTGGTCTTCTGCAAATTTGAGAAGTCTGGTGCACTTGAGCTCCGACTGGAATAAAAGGAGCAAAGGCATCTTCACGTTATCGCCATGGAAGGTTCTCTAAGGATTCCATTTCTGGTGCCATATTCAGGAGAACCAACTAGCTATGCCTATGAACTTTGAATTCTTCACTCAGCCACTGCTTCCCATGGTAATTTCTGAGGGATTTGGCCTGCCCATGTCTTAAGATTTCTGGAAATTCCAAAGAGAATTTTCTTTTTGGAGGATCTTCTGTCCTATGACCCATGCCAGATGACAGGGACCGATTTCCATCTTTCTCGAGTCACACACTTCAATAGCATTGGTATTCTCATCCTTCTATTTGAAAGATAAACTGAGATACAGAGAGATGTAGTAACTTAGTAACTTAGTGAGCTACCACATGACAGAGTAACCCATCAAGGTAAATCCAAGGTAAATGTGTGACTAAGAACTCCAATACCTTATTTTTTCACTGCACTGTGTCCCCAAAGTTCAGATATATTTCCTGCATTTCCTGTTCTACCTGCCTTAGGACTTAGCACCTGGCTAAGTATACTCATTCAATGTAAGCAGAATTAAATTGGAACCATTCACCTTTCTCCCAGAGTCATCCTCTAACCCCAAGCTGATCTAGATTTATATAGTTTGTCTGTAACAGATGTATTTTTGAAGGGAAAGTGTTTGGAGTATAGATATATAGAAATAGACAAAGATACATAGATAGTTACCTGACTTGTATGGCTAACAACAGGAAGTTGGTATGAAAAAGAACAGAAGAGAGTGGTTTAAAGTAAGAGCGGTCCTTTTGTACTTAAAATTCACTTCTGAAGCCCTGTATCACAACCTCCTCATACTGGGGAAATGAAGGTATAAAGACAGATTTCAAACATTGGAACAGGTTTTTTCTTTTTCTTTCTTTTTCTTTTTTTTTTTTTTTTTTTGCCTAAACATGAATGCTGATCTATTCCCTCTCTAGCTAAGAATTTTTGTCCCAAGCCCCTAGGGGTCAACAGATCTGCCTCTGGAATCCATCTCTGTCATGGTTGCACCTTCTAACTTCAGACCAATTGTGATTGAGTGTGAAAACTGTGCAATTAATAAGCAAAAGTTTTTGAATGTCAAAGAGTAATATATTGCCTTAGTTTTGTATATTCCTGGAATCTCAGATTCATTTTACGTTAGGAAGCCTCATTTTTCTACAAAATCCAAAGCTCTGGGAACACATATCTACACTTGATCTTAGCCAAAAGGCCGAGAAGCGATGGGGCAGCAATGGGGAACACATATCTAAGGAGAACAACTTCCCATCTTTCTGGTACTGCAAGACTTCAAAATCTCAACAGCTATGTGGACCTCAGATTCTAAGGAAAATGGAAAAGGGAGGATAAAATCCCAAATTTATGTAAAGTTTCAGATTATACATCTCTAATTATCATATTAAACACAATCACCAAAGTCTTAAAATATCTTGCCTTGTTGTTGAATTTTGATTCATGTAAGTTCCTTTACATTTTTTAAAATTTAATTTAATTTAATTTTTTTCCAGTGATCCAAATTTCATTGTCCATGCACCACACCCAGTGCCCCATGTAATACGTGCCCTCCTTAATACCCAAAGCCAGCCTCACCCAACATCCCACCCCCCCTTCCCCTCCAAAACCTTCAGTTCGTTTCTCAGAGTCCACAGTCTCTCATGCTTTGTCTCCACCTCCGATTTCCCCCAATTCACTTCTCCTTTACTTTTTAAAATTTTTCAAATATTTTATTTATTTATTTGAGAGAGAGAGTGAGAAAGTGAGCAGGAATGGAGGAAGGACAGAAGGAGAGGAAGAAGCAGGCTCCCCACTGAGCAGAAAGCTCTACATGGGGTTCAATCCCAGGACCCTGGGATCATGACTGAGTCCAAGGCAGAAGTTTAACTGACTGAGCCACCCAGATGTAAGTTCTCTCAAACAGATAATTTTTATGCTCACCAAAAGGCTCTGGAAAAAATATTACTTCCACTATTTACTTGAGAGGAAACTGGAAAACAGAAAAACTCAGTAGTCATCCCAATTCTAATACTTATTATGTATCTGGACCCGGATTTGAACTTTTTTCTCTCATGCCAAATTCCATGCACATGTGTACACAGACATGCATGCACACACATGCACACATACACACCTGAAGCCAGAACAGGGTCATTTAGAATTTAAAGACCTCTTCTCTCTTTACAAATCATTGTTAGGGTTGGGGCACCTGGGTGGCTCAGTTGGTTAAGCATCTGCCTTCAACTCAGGACATCATCCAGGGTCCTGGGATTGAGCCCCAAGTGGGGCTCCCTGCTCAGTGGAGAGCCTGTTTCACCCTCTTCTTCTGCCCCTTCCTTGCACCCCTGTTTGTGCTCTCTCACTTATGCTGTCTCTCACTCACTTGTGCTCATTCTTTATATCTCAAATAATTATACAAAATCTTTTAAAAAAAATATTGGTAGGGGAGAATCAAAAGTAATGGAGAAAAGAAAAGGAACAGATCTGGGGTACCTGGGTGGCTCAGTGGGATAAAGCCTTTGCCTTCAGATTGGGTCATGATCTCAGGGTCCTGGGATCGAGCCCCGCATTGGGCTCTCTACTCAGCGGGGAACCTTCTTCCCCCTCTCTCTCTGCCTGCATCCCTGCCTACTTGTGGTCTCTGTCTATCAAAGAAATAAAATTTTAAAAAAAAGAAAAGAAAGAAAAGGAACAGATCAGATATTAATGGCAATTCACAAGAGGTTAGAGGAAGAGGAATTTTGGGGGAAACAAGATTCCATTGACTTGCACATATGAAGTGTAGCACTCAGGGATGATGGTTTCTCAACATGAACATTTTAAACTATTTCTACATGCCCCATGTTGCTTGTCAGAAGAGATATGAAGGGGATAAATATAACCCCGGGGGTTTCACAACTTTGCACTTTGAGGAAATCCGTAATCTTTTTCATGTTATCAAAACCCAGCATTTCTTGTAGTGCTGGATGCAGCATCCTTTGGAATTATTCAAGTGGAGGTAGCACATGCTGGAATAAATTGGGGGCTTTTAAAAATTGAAAACCTTATTTCATGTGGTTCAAAAGCTGCTAACACAGAATTTTCCTTGATCTTCCCCCTTATTCATCAGAATGCCTTCCGTCACCAGCCCATCCCCCTTCAGCCACTTCGGGTACTCTGCCCTTCAGTTGGCAGGCTGCTCTCATTGGATGTGTTTTCTATGGGAAAGGATGGTTTCTCTACAGCCTTGTTGTGACTTCTACCCATCGAAGTACATATGGTGTCCATGTTAGACAGGACATTGTCTCTACTGACCAGACTTCCAGTCTGGGATGTTTGCTGGCCTGTCTAACTCTCTGAAGGTAAAACCAGTTGGCCTCCCACTTTAGGTTGTGTTCTCCACTCATACACCAGTCATACCTCTGGTTCCCAGGAACTGAGGGAACCTCAGGCTGGTGGCTTGACTGCTGTTGACCTTGATGTCAGTACCTCCTTGACCTTTTGCCATTCCTCCAAACACAAGAAAGAAAGAGTAGAAGTAAGGGATATCAATGGTACTGAGAAGAGATGGAGATTCTTAGGTACCTAGTCTTCAAACTAAGGTTACCCCTATCTCAGAGATGTTGTAGTCATTTGCTTTTGTTGTACTCAGAGGATATTTTCCCTAATCCTTTGACACCTCGGTCCTTCTTATCTCTTGGGTCACAAATCAAATGGGACTTCCTTAGAAGGACCCTCCTGAATCACCCAATTCAAAGTAGCCTTTGACTCTCCAGATCCACTCACCAACATCACCTGGTTTTATGTTCTTCGGGGCACATTTCACAACTGAAAATCCTATTGTGTCATTTGCGTCTTGTCTATCTCACTACAAAGTAAGCTTCCTGAGAAGGGGAACTATATCTTGTTTTTCAATAATGAAATATATTTAATTTGTTGAATAAATTAATCCATGCTGGGTTCTTCTAAATTGTTCTTCTGGTCTTTCTTACTTTTATTTCTACTTTCTCACACACATATGCAAAACCATGATTATTAGGTAATCACAGACTATGTGGTACTGTGACTTAGAGTCACAATTTTCAATGGCTGGTGTCATGCTATGTTTAAATTCCATGATATTAAAATGATGATGTAGGGTAACATCTCAACACTCATTTCCCAACACAGTTATAGGCCAGTTTCCTTTATTGCATGTCTTTATGGAATTAGATCATTCTTTCTCTGTTTATCAGCATGCAGATTTTATTTATTCCTGACTGCCCTCTAAGAGGTAGACTCTTATATAAGAGGGATTATGTTCAGTTTTCCATACCTAGCTTGTATCCATACCTAGCTTGGTCCTGGAACAAGGAATTTCTCCACATCCTCAACATGTAAAACTGAAGGATAAGGTAAAAACCCTAATGTTTAACCTGTGCCCCATTTTCCACCGGGGTTTCCATTTTTGACCAGAGCCCCTGCCTCAGTATTCTAGATCCTCACTTCTTCCAAAGCAGGCATTGACTTTCTAGCCTTGCCTTTAAAGAAATCCTGTTGCCCACATGGATCCCAGGATCAGCAGCCCAAGCTCCAGGCATGTCACCTTGTTTTCTGGGGCTCAGCATTCAGACCCTAGAATGACAATCTTTACTCACTTACCTGAGCATCTGCGTGTTGCCTAGTGTTGGGTCTCCCTAAAGCAGACAGTTAGCATGCCTGTTAGAAACAAGTCTACTGTTCATTGCTGTGCTCAATTGCATCAGCCACCCCCCTGAAGAAATGAGTCATTACTGCAGCAGGTATGAGCGGTCCTTCTTCTAAGAAAAGACTATGAGGACCCTACCTTATTCCAGTCATAATGCTGTTCTTAACTTGACATAGGGAGATGAAATTCTCATTGAAAATATGCAGTTACAAATTAAGAGATGAATTTCTTGACATTGATAAACATTCAATAAATATTAATTGAAATAGGCAACTAAAACAGTTGAAAATCCATGGGCAAAATTATCTAAACTTTTCTTACTGAGACCCCATCAGTAAGCTTTTTTTTCAAACATTACCCTTAACATGTGTTTATTTTTATGTCATACACAGATATATTAATGCATAGATGCATGTATATACGACTTACCTAAATATAAACATTTGAAAGGAAGAGATGAAAATCAGTAGAAAAAAATAATTTTGGCTAGCGGAAGACCATCTTACACACTCCTTGTATGGGCCCCAAGATGCACCAGCCACCTGCCATGGTTCTTTTTCTGAGAGGGACGATCACACAGGAGAGTTCCAGATACAATTCTTCTGCTGCTTTTGGAAGTCCCTATTCACAGTTGAATCCCACTGCAGTTCCTGATCTGGTTGCCTATCCATGGTGCATGATTATTCATGCATTCAGAGAAACTGACAAAGCCTATGAATACTTATTTAGAAAAGAGTAAAATGAGGTTAAGGTTTGTGGTTGTTTCCATTTGAGAGGAACCTAAACTACATCAGAGAGAGAGTTTTCTTGATCTGTAAGACAGTTATCAGAAAGTTTGCAGGAAATCAAGGAGTGATCTGGACTGTGTGTGTATGTGTATATGTGTATGTATATACATATAAATATACATAAAACACAGCCGCCTGGTCATGAGTAAGCTAGACAAGTTTCACTGGTAGCACATGTTCAATAAAACCATTGTGTACATGGCAAAATCCAACCTGCCGGTGATGTTCATGGATTGTGTCATCCCAAATTATTAACAGAGTATATAGTTAACCTATTGCAGGAATTATATTACCACCATATATTTGGTACTTCTGTATCAAAAAGTTTTTTATATCCAACCCCTACAAGCTTTTTGAATAGAGGAATTGGATTTTTAACATTATGTTTATAGTTAATTGGAATTATCATAACTCTGTAGATTTGATGTGGGGAAATAGCCCATTGGATTTATTTTTAGTTAGTTGAGGCTATCAGTTGTTTCTTTCTTTCTTTCCTTCTTTCTTTCTTTCTTTCTTTTCTTTTTTCTTTTTTTTTTTTTAATTTCCCAGAAAGGAAAAAATAAACACAGATCAGCAGGCTTCTCAGTCTATCATTCCAGTTCAGAAATGTGTCATTTTCTCCTCCAAAAAAGCCTCCCAGCTGTCCACTCTTGTCCTAAGCCCAGACAAATCTCAGATAGTTTTGTTCAGTGATAGGAAGACAACCTAGTCTGACATTCTGGTATTGGTGTTCTGCTAAATGCTCAGGATGGCATGAAATAGCCAGTGAGAAATGAAAATACGCCAGGGACAACACAAGGGAATATTCTATTATCTGGGGTACCATTTGCAAAGGAATAAAATACTAGATCCACAGAATGTGTGCATTGTCAGGCTGCATGTCTTTGCAATTGCCGTGGATGGTACAATCACAAAGGCAGGATTTCATTTCCCCCCAAACACTCTGCATATAATAATGGATTTCAAAATTTCACAGCATGAGTCTATGATGTTGAAAGACCAGTAAGTTACTATTGATAATTCAAGAGAGATGGGATTTAGTAAATGCAACTTTCAAGGATTTTAAGTTTGAACATGCCACAAAGGATGCTACAGTTTTGACTGTGGCCTTCCTTTCTCTATCATCCTACCATCATCCCACAAGGCTGCAAAACGGAGCCGGGAATTATTGCAGACATTGGTCAGTCATAACACTTTTACCTTCCCAGGTATTCCAGGGTAAAGTTAAGAAAATGTGTTTGGTTTTCCGTCCTCAAAAATGTACACTTAAAATGATTGGGAAGAGTGGCAGCCTACGTGAGTGAAATAAGCAGCGTTGGAACTTTATTTTGTCTAAGAAACAAAAGAGAAGAAGAAAGAAAGAAAGAGGAGCATCATCAAATAAACTTGGAACTTAGCCAGAGCAAGCAAATATATCCTTCATCTCAAAACCACTTAAACACATAGAAAGATTGAACAGCAGAGTTGCTGAAACGAACATTTTTATCTACGTATTTCTGGATTTATGCGCAGAACAACATAATAATATATGTAATAGTACATGATCATTGTAGGTTGATGTGATATATTAGCATTGTTAAAGTGCAAGAAAAACTTCTAAACATATTGACAGTAATGTGTTGTCACTGTAAAAATGTATAAAAATAGAAAATTGTAAGGAAGACAATAAATTATCCTTTATTTTAGTACCTGACAATAACTGTTGTTAATAGCTTTTTTTGTACAGAATATGAAGTTTTGGATCCCAGTTTTTTTTGTTATCACAATATAAGCCCTTGAATATGCTTCTTTGTAATTGATACATAATGTAGTACTATCTGAATACACCATAGTTTATTTAACCCTCTACCTTATAGTCCAATATATTTGTTACTTGATTTTATAAATTATATAAAAGGAAAAATTTAAAAATAACATCTCTTCTATCTATATTTCTGATTATCCCTTAGGATAGACACCTAGAAATGTAATTAGTTGGGGGTTGCCTGGGTGGCTCAGTGGGTTAAAACCTCTGCATTTGAAGAGGTCATGATCCCGGGTCCTAGGATTGAGCCCCGAATCAGGCTCTCTGCTCAGCGGGGAGCCTGCTTCTTCCTCTCTCTCTCTCTCTCTCTCTGCCTGCCTTTCTGCCTACTTGTGATTTCTGTCTGTCAAATAAATAAATGAATAAAATCTTAAAAAAAAAAGAAAGAAATGCAATTAGTTGGCCAAAGGATTGGGGATTTTTAAAGCTCTTGATTAATAATGTTAAATTGCTTTAAACGAAAACAAAGTAATTTCAGGTGTATGAGTAATTATTTTGGGAGAGAGACTATACAAAATGTTAGAAATGTTTGAATCAATGGCCCTACTGTCCAGAGCTTTAGCTAATGAAGAAGGGAAAATAGGGGGTTTTAAATGAAAGAAAGAAGGGAGCTGGAAGGATTTGAATTTCTGAAGCACTTACATTAATCAACTCACCTTACAATGAATGGCTCTGTTTTTAAGGTACAACATATCTGCCTACTAGTTGAAATAGCCAATCAAGCATCATAGTCAAAATGATCTGTCTTTACTCCATCGCTCATCTTTAGTGAAAGTATTTTGGACCAATTCTTATCACTAATCAGTGTTCTTGACTTTTAATGATTAAGAATATGAGAATTTAGGGGTGCTTGTGTGGCTCAGTCAGTTAAGTGTCCAACTCTTGTTTGGCTCAGGTCATAATCTCATGGTTGTAAGATCTGGCTCCGTGTTTTGTTTGGCTCAGGTCATGATCTCATGGTTGTAAGATCTGGCTCCGAGTTCAGTGGGGAGTCTGCTTGATTTTCTCTCTCTTCTTCTCCCACTACACCTCCCCCACCAGCATGCACACTTTCACTCTCTCTCTAAAATAAATAAATCTTTTAAAAAAAGAAAAAGCATATGCGAATTTGATGAAATCTATTGATTTTCTTAGAAAATGCACACACACGCAAAACTTTGCCTCTATTATCAGGGATCCACAGATCCCCAACATGCTCTCTGAGTTCCTTTTGTTCCTTTAGATATGTAGTGACTTTTGACTAAGAAACCCTAAAACGAAATCATCACCCCATCTTCCAAACATTTGAAAAGGAAACTGATAGTGACTTCAATGTAATATCTGAATACCTTACCATTCACAGAATCATCAAAAGCTACTACTGGGGAAAAAAGAGTGTAGAAACATGTCCCCCACATTTTGGGGGACACAGAGTTCTTTGAGAACTTGATGAACACAATGGACCTTTCTCCCAGGAAGAAATGCTTCCAGACACAATCAGCCACAACTTTAAAAGAGCATTACAGCATTCAAGTGATGAGTTCAAGGATCTTCTGAATTCTCTCCTCAGAGTCCAAAAAGTCTGGGCTGGAGGCCATTGAGTTCCAATCCCAACACCACCTCAACTGTACAGGTAGGAAAGTAGAGTATAGAGTAGTTAAAATAAAAGATCTGTCTTTACTCAGAAGAGTTATGAGCAATGCCAGAATTATAATCTATATTTTATGATCCCTCCAACTGGGATAATTTTAGACCCATTTTACAGATCAGAAAATTGAAATTCAAAGAGGTGGAATTACTTACCATGATCATGTATTATATGATAAATAGAAAACAAGGGAGTGATTATATCTCTAAGCTTATAGACATCTACATCTCAAGCTTATAGATGGCTCCCTCTCCTCACCCAGATAATAAATTGGTGTTTGGTATATAAATTTGGGAATAGATGAGTTAATTGCAGGGGATCAAGTTACTTAACTTGATCAAATAATGCATTTTCACTGAAATACATTGTGATTAACCATACAAACTCCACATTTAAGAGCTAAACAGGTGTATTTGCATACATAGGCAATTTCCAGTGCAGATGTTAGCTTCTCAGTATGCTTACCCAATTTGCATTGGCAAATATGAACAGACTTGTCATTGAAAGCTTTCCCTTCTGCACTTTAAAACTTGACCCTTCCAGTTCTGAAATTGACAATAATCACCTTGTTTAATTTTGGAGTGTGCAGTGTCTATAACCGGCAAAGTTCTTTAAGCAAACTGAATACTTCTCTTGGCCATCCCCTCAGGCCCACTAATTTAAAATGGAAATGTAAAAAAGTCCTGGTTTTGATGATGTCTTTTACATATCCTAGTTTTCAATTTGGTAATGCTGCAGTGAGATGCCCACAGATAGTCAGGAAATCCACCTTCTTGAGCCAATATGTCAGTAAATATGTAGATGCCCAGGCCCACAGACCATCCCCTGCTAGCTGTTTCATCATACCATTGCTCTTAGAATCATTGGAGGCAATTTAATCAAATGGTGGTTGACCATTGGGTAATTATTTTCCAGGCCTTTAGAAAAATACAGGTGCTTATTAAAGGAGTATCTTCTTGCATGTTGATTGTTTTGCTGTTCTCTTATTCATAATTCTTGGGTCTATATTTCAAGAGAAGTCTGACTTCCAGCCTAGTGAATCTGTACACAGAGGGATAAATTAAAACTTGGAGCTATGTCAAGGACCTCCGGGGTTGAGACTTTGGAAAGTCAGGGCATGGAGAAGAAAGACCATCTATAAGTGAGCTAGGTCCCTTTTTGGGGGTGGAGGGTGGGGGCTATATATATTCAGGGGGTCTATTTTCTTAAATAACCACTTTCTGTCACTCATGCTATGGAAACTGTAACACTTCTCACACCAAAGATGATTTTGGTGTCCATTTTTTTTTTTAAGGTTTTATTTATTTATTTGACAGACAGAGATCACAAGTAGACAGAGAGAGAGAGAGTGAGAGGAGGAAGCAGGTTCCTGCTGAGCAGAGAGCCTGATGCGAGGCTCTATCCCAGGATCCTGGGATCATGACCGGAGCCGAAGGCAGAGGCTTTAACCCACTGAGCCACCCAGGCGCCCCTTGGTGTCCATTTCTTAACTAGACACAGAATAGAAAAGCACTTCTCAGAACTATACCAATAGTCTGCTAGAGGGGAAAATAAAATGAAGAGAAGGCTTGAGAATAAGAAATGACTCTTTAGTTCAGTTTAAAATCAGTTCATCTTGCTATGAGTTAACTAAACTGGCCACTAGTATTTTTCAATAACTATATGCTTCTTTCTACAGAACTACCTCCAGTCGGCCTTAATTAAGCAGATAGATCATCAGACTATTATTAAGAAGAACACCATTTTGGCTATCATTTCTTACTTGACTATTTCTTGCTTGATCTTTGGTGAAACTTCTATTGTATACAAAAAGGAGAGAAAAAAGATAATCTTTCCTTTTTCATATAGATGTCCTTACCACGATGCCCCCAGACATCCCATTATCGGGGATTAGACAGATGATGGAATGGGGAAAATTAGGGAGGCAAAGCAGCCAATGTTTAAATTCTAGCAGTGTGATGATTTTGAACTGTTTTCCTCAAGGATCTTAAGCTAACTTTTTTTTGTAAAATGGAGACAGTGAGATTTCTCTCATCTCTTGTTGTGAATTATCATTGAGAAAACACATGGGACACTTAGTAAGGGGCCCCCCACGCAGGAGAAATTCAGTAGATGACAGCCATTGTCATTTAAGATTGTGAAGCCTTCTTTTTTTTTCTTCTTCTTCTTCTTTCTATTTTCATGTGACCTTATGAGATATTACAGCCTGCAGTTTGGCAAAAGTGGGATAGAAGAGAGAACCTAAGCTCTTCCAAAAGACTCAAGAGTTACTATTACTATGTATCCCCATCAGCATCCACTTAACATTGCAAGTGAAGTCATCGAGGAACTCCAGGGAACTTTCTATAGAGATGTTTAGGGAAAAAAAACACATTCGCGGGAGGTTCCTTTCCACTTTACTTCCCAAAGCTCTGAAAGAGACACAAAACTCATTTTTGGTGTAGGGAAGTCATACGTTTTATAGCATAGGTGACAGAATTTGTTTGAAATAGTGAGAAGGAGATACTATCTAATTTCTCTGTGACAAAAATAAAATATTTCATTTATTTTGCCTCTGAAGAAAAAAAAATCACTCATTTTTTTTTTTGACTGCAAAAACACACCTAAAATATAAGTTTTTAGAGAGAATATTTTCCAGCAGGTAGCAGGAAAACAGCATAGGCCAGTTCCAGCCAGCCTACAAGGGCAATGATTTATTGGAGCTGAGTAACTTTCCATATAATTATGCTTAATGTACAGTTTTAGTTGTTGAGATACTACTGTAGAACATGGCTACATTTTCAAATTCAAATATAACAGCTATAAACTATGATTCAAGCCATATGTTTTCTCTCCTTCCTTTAAAAGAATTACATACATAAAATAAATTGGGGTATGGATTCATAGGGGCCTGTATACATTTTATTCAAAAATATTTTTAAATAGCCAGGTGACACCTGAAACAAGGCCTCTGTAACACCGCCAAGAGATCCAAGTTGCCTTTGTATTCTACTTCACCAGCCCCGAGGCTGGAAATCTTGGACATTCCATCTGGTTCCAGTATGATTTCAGAGCTAGTAGACCTAATTAGATAAATTTCTCCATCAGATGGTTGAGACTGTGGGTCTAGTTATCACTGGACTCTAATGTACATGGTATGTATGAAGCGAAGAATAGAAACAGTGATCCAGGTAATTCAACAGAAAACTAGTGGAAACCTTGCCTTCTCCACCACCCAGTCTTAATTGATCAATTCAGTATGGAAAGCATGTTGAAAAGCTGTCTGATCCCAGTTCAGAATTATCAAAGCCCTTTGGCGGGGGGAGGGGGTGGAGCTGGATGCCTCAGTAAGTTAAGCATCTGCCTTTGGCTCAGGTCATGATCCCAGGGTTCTGGGATAGAGCCCCCATTTGGTTTCCTGCTGGGGAGTCTGTTTCTTCCTCTGCCCTTCTTCCCAATCATTCTCTCTTTCTCTCTCAAGTAAATAAAAAAAAAAAAAATTTAAATTTTAAAATTAATTTAAATTTAAAATTTAAAAACTTTAAAAAAATTATCAAAGCCCCTCCTATGCAAACATATGTATATGCCATCATCATTGTCAATATCACCATCCTCATTGCTGTCTGTTGGAGGCCAGGAACTGCCAGGTCTTGCTCTATATGACACTGATTAGGTCTCCAAGCCAATTGTGATTTATGTATCCCCATTACAACCAAGAAGAAACTGACATCCCGAGCAATCCTTCTGTATTTGACAGTCCTCAATAAGATGGAGACACTGTTGTCCTTTTCATGAGATTCATTTGGTTTTATTTTTCCACTCATTTTATAAACACATGGGCAGTGCTGTCCACATATCAGTCGCAGCGTGGCCAGGCAGAGAAATATCTTAGTCTATGATCCACTGACCCAAGTTTAAATCTCAGCTCTGATACCAACTTACTAACTCACAAGCTTTGGACATGTAGCCATTAACCTCTCTTGAGTTTCATATCTCCCATTTAAAGATGAGAAAACTTAACAACTACTTAACAATAAACATACAGTGCCTCAAACTGGATAGGTATTCGTAAAACAGCTTCATTATTTGACTTTCTTGTGACCGACGATCCACTGTTCTCTCTCAAAAGAAAGAGAAATTGTCATGGACAGGCTTAAGAATCCTTACCAAATGGGGCAGCTGGGTGGCTCAGTGGGTTAAAGCCTCTGCCTTTGGCCCAGATCATGATCCCAGGGTCCTGGGATCGAGTCCCACATTGGGCTCTCTGTTCCGCAGGGAGCCTGCTTCCCTTCTCTCTCTGCCTGCCTCTCTGCCTACTTGTGAGCTCTGTCAAATAAATAAATAAAATCTTAAAAAAAAAAAAAGAACCTTTACCAATATAGCTAATTTTTATTCACTCACTTAAAAACAATAGGTGATTCACAGACCTGTACCCCTGGGGATAAAAATATATGTTTATAAAAAATAAAAAATTAAAAAAAAAAAAAAAAAACCAATAGGCAGTCTTCCCATGATAACTCCGAAGGAGCTTGTGGAAAAACAATCAACCCAGAGCCATTAGGATGTCTCCGTTCAAAAGAGGCCAGGAGGCACTGCTCTAACTTGTCCTCCGGGTTAGAGGGCAACGCTGCTTCTTGGCATCCTGCTCTTTCCCCTGGGCCTGTTTATTAAACCCGAGGCCTGTCCGTGCTGCTGCCCCAGGAATCTTCCCATTTCTGGCAAATGGGGATGGATATCATCAAAATTAATCTCCCCAGAGGAAAGATGTCCAGTTGTAGGTTTTTTGCCTTTTAAAGTGAAAAAAAAAAAAAAAAAACAAAACATATTTTTACTATTTGCGAATCTGTTTTTGTCAATTTGCACTTGGAGAGGCATAAATACATAAATAGGGAATTTCCTTTTCTCTGAATAATTAGGAGAAAAACATGTAGCTTTCGGTCAGGGCACATCTGCTTCAGTTTTTCAGTTGTGTATTTAAAGGGAAAGGTTGTCAAAAGGAACCAATCTTTTTGTGTAGTCCTTATTCACTGTGATGTATGGAAACTTTACACATGATCCTCCATAAAACGTATTACTATAATTTCCATATGGTAACAACAACAATTTTATTAGTATTGCATTAATAATCATTTTATTTAGAAATACATGAATTCTAAATTTTAAAGTCAGACTTGTACTCACAAAGCATCCGATATGGCTCAGCCCTTATTTAAAAGATGAGAAATCTCAAAGATGACAATTGTCTTACCTTGTCAGATGGTAAATGCCCAGGGACACAGAGTGCTAACTATTCACAGCCAGGACTTTTGGGGTCCCCAAAAGTCTTCCTTCCCACTGGGTAACATTTCCTTATCAGTGAACATCTAGCTTGTTCGTAGTTCTGTTTCTTTAATTCAGAAAACATGCAGGGTGCTAAATAAATTCTGGTTGATTTCTTGTAAGTGTTAGTTGCACATTAATATTAGATCTTGCAAACAGGATTTATTTTGATCGCTGGAGTCACTAGGACATTTAAGGAATGGAATGTTGGGTTGAGTGTGGGTTAAGGAGACCAGAATAGAACCTGGTACTTCAGAGCCGGATGGGCTTTGAGGATTGAGAGGTCCAGTGTGTTTGGCCTTTGGTGATTTCTCATGACCATAGGACTTCTTTGCAGGTAAGTAGGCTTAACACAAGCAGGGGGGTGAAATGTGTTAGTGTCACTGGGCTTGCCTGCCTGCATTTCTGCCATGCACCATGAGAAGACTTTCTGTTTCTTCTGCCTGGGCCCCAGAAGAATTATACACGGAGCAGAACAGAGCCCAGTCCATAATGAAGCAGGAAGCCAAGTCCAACTGGATCCGCTGCTTGAAGCAGAGTGGCCCAGCTGACCCCAAACCGACCCTTAGCAGAACTGCAGACACAAAAGAAATAAATGCTTTATTGCCTCCTCCACGATTTTGCGGCCGTTGTTCTGCAACGGTAGATGATGGACACAGCCTCTGATGATAGTTTTTGATGCTAAAGTGCAAAGCTATAAAATGTAGAGCCATAGTTGAGTCTAATGATTATAGATCTAAGGATTTTTAAAAAAAAAAGTGATTTCCAGAATATTTGCTTGTTAGTGTCTTGTAGAAATGAAACCCCATTTAAACTAAGGCTTAGATAATGAGAGTCTACATGAAAAGGTGGACAGAGAGAGCTAAGAATCACTCTCCTCTGTTATTATCAATGCCCTTTATCCAAATACTGAAAAAAAAATCTCTCATTCATTCATTAATTTATTCAATAAACTGCCATTAAGCGTAATATGCGGCAGGTAGTGGGTTTTTCAGGATGAGCAGCCCAGGTGCCCAAGTGACATCTCAGCTTAGAAGAGAGACAGGTTCAAACAAACGACGGGTGGACAGTGTGATAAGAGGCAAGAACCCATGTGTGAATGCCGCAGGTTCAGAAGAAGCCTTTTTAATAATAATTGCTCAAATGGACTGTGCACTTACTGCCAATCCAGAGCTGATCTGGGTGCTTTGTATCAATTATCTCATTGAATCTTCAAAACCCTCTGCAGTGGAATCCAAATCACTAATGCTGTTTCCATTTCACAGATGAAAAAAATGGAGTTCCACAAAGGTTATGTAACTTGCCCCAGGTCAGGCATCATGTTACAAGACTGTGTGTTATTTGAACTTATGCAGTGTGATTCCACATCTCACGGTCCTCACCAGTATACCACAACTAGAGATTAGGTAATTCTTT
Source organism: Mustela lutreola (assembly GCF_030435805.1). Lineage (NCBI taxonomy): Eukaryota > Metazoa > Chordata > Mammalia > Carnivora > Mustelidae > Mustela > Mustela lutreola. The sequence continues at coordinate 20,445,721 of NC_081296.1, read as the reverse complement.
TCCTTTTTTTTTTTTTTTAAGTTTTTATTTATTTATTTGTTTAGAGAAGGTGCATGCGAAGAGGGAGAAGGGACAGAAGGAAAGGGAGAGAGACTCCCAAGCAGGCTCTGTGCTGAGCACGGAGCCTGACACAGGATTCAATCTCAGGACCCTGAGATCATGTTCTGAGCAGAAATCAAGAGTTCTCAGAGGCTTAACTGACTAATGCAAGGCTATCTGAGCTGATTCTTAAATGACAAATGCAGAGGGCTGCAGTAATTAGCCAGGTTGTTGGGGTAACCCCGTGTGGACAGAGCTGGCTGACCAAACTCAACCTCCACAGAGCTGTGGCTAACTCTGGCTTGATTTATGCTGAGGTTGATATTTATAGGAACCCAAAGCTCTTTCTTCGAGAGGATCACATTAAATGGACTATGAACCATTCTCTCCTTCCTATTCACAGATAACTCTGACTCATACACTTTCTATTCTTCACTTCACTTTTATCCTAGAAACCTCCAATGTCCATGTGAATGACACGGTCAATATCCTGACTCATAGCTTTTGACTTTGACTCCAATAGCCCTCACCTCTATTCCATCAGTGCTATAGGACGACCTTAACTTTGACCTTTACACTATCAGGAACTGTGCCACCCATTAAACCTTAACTATCTCATGCTCTGACTACAAACTCTGATCTTTATAGCTTTCTAGATCTCCTGCTTCCATTAAATCTGCACACAATACCAGGTCCCTTAGCACCTTAATTTCTCAGTTTCTTCTCTCTATCCCATCTTTCTTTATTTGCTTAGATATGTAGCCTGACTAATGTGGTATATTTCCTTGGTTCCTTGGCCATTCTAGCACCTTGTTCTCCACAATACACACTCGACATGTACAGGTCACTTAATAGACCCTTGTGTCCCACTACCGATTTGTGACTCTTTCTAAGAATCTATTTATTTATTTGACAGACAAAGATCACAAGTAGGCAGAGAGACAGGCAGAGAGAGAGGAGGAAGCAGGCTCCCTGCTGAGCAGAGAGCCTGATGCGGGATTTGATTCCAGGACCCTGAGATCATGACATGAAACAAAGGCAGAGGCTCAACCCACTGAGCCACCCAGGTGCCCGACTCTTTTTTTTTTTTTTTTTAAGATTTTATTTATTTGACAGAGAGAGAGAAATCACAAGTAGGCAAAGAAGCAAGCAGAGAGAGAGAGGGGAGAAAGCAGGCTCCCTACAGAGCAGAGAGCCCAATGCAGGGCTCGATCCCAGGACCCTGGGATCATGACTTGAGCCAAAGGCAGAGGCTTTAACTCCCTGAGCCACCCAGGCTCCCCCAGGTGCCCGACTCTTAAATCCAATTAGGTTTTGTACCATTCAAGTGTCTATACATGTGTACTGAATCATCTCTCCCTTCTTGAAAGTAGTTATTCCAAAGTTCTCTGCATGCGTCATGGGCCACATTGTGTCCCCTCAAAATTCATAGGTTGAAGTCCTAACCTCCAGAACTTCAGAATGTGACATAAGATTTAAAAAGATATAATTAAGTCAAAATGAAATCATAAGGATAGGCCCTAACCAAATATGACTGGTCCTTCTAAGAAGACGAAATTTGGATATAGACCCACACAGAGGGAAGAGCCTTTGGAGTCACAGTGAGAAGGTATCCATCTGTAAGCCAGGGAGAGAGGCTTCGGGAAAAATCAACCCTTCCAATAATTTTGCCTCACATTTCTAGCCTCCAGAACTGTAATAAAATAAATTTCTGTTGTTTACACCACCAAGTCTGTGGCATTTTGTTAGGAGAGCCCTAGAAAATGTATACAGTTAGCTTCTTTCTATTTCCCTATCCATCTTACCTTTCTTGTAGCAAATGATCTTATCTTCTACCCCTTGGGGAAAATAGGGGATTTCAGTCTTGGACTCTTTAACTGCCTATTCTTACACCTGCAAAACCCATTCTTCTCGTTTTCCATCCCAAAGAAAGAGGGACTTACACCTCTATCCAAAGCTGATCTTCCGTTTTCACTTTGAAGTCTATGTCTTCTGGTTTTTTTGAAAACTCATTCCATAAATGATATTTTTCCTCTCCTTTATCCTTAAGATGTTTCTCTTTGCTGGGTCTTTTCTTTCCAACCTAGATATATGTTAATGATATGACTATACTTTAAATCATGATGTAAATAAAACCTTATTCCATCCCATGATATCCTAAGGAAATAATTATACACTCTCTTCCCCATTCATAGTCAAACTTCTCAGAAAAGAAGTCATTGCTCTGTTCTTCAGTCCATGACCCACTTGGACCCATTAATCTAGCCAAGCATCACATCACTACACTGGAACTGTTCTGACCAAGTCACCCAGGACTTCTGAATGCAAATACACAGAGTACTTTTCAATTTCAGTCTTTTTGGACCACTCACTGGTTCTCAAGTGTCATTCACTTATTCTCCTAGGGTACCATGACATGGCACCTCTTTGTTTTCCTTCCCAACTTCCTGACTGTTCTTTCTCTTCCTACTTCTTAAATTCCTCATATTTCTGCTCAATTTTAAAAAATTTGTTGATGTTCCTATAAATTCTTTCCTCCTCTTCCTTCCCCTCCTCTTCCTTCTCCTTCTCTTCCTCCTCCTCCTCCTCCTTTTTTTTCTCTCTACTTTCTCTCCTTCTTCTTCTCCTTCTACTTTTTCCTCTTTATCTTCTTCATCTTCCTCCTCTTCCTCCCTCTTCCTCTCCCTCTTCTTTTTCTTCATTGTCTTCTTCTTCAACGTCTACTTCTAATTCTTCACTAATGTCTACTTTATATTCTACCAGAATTTCAATTCCTTGGAATCATCATGCTGATGACTCTTTTTTTTTTTTTTTTCCTTCTTGTTCTAGCATCTATACTGTAGTCATCAAGAATGTATACTCAGGGGCCAAATTATTGGATTTACATTATGGCTCAACTACTTCCTAACCATGCAACCATGGTGAAGTCACTTAATCTCCTTATCTTACTCTTTAATCATTTTAAATGGATTTAATTTGTTTGTTTCAAAAATTAAATGAAAATATGTAAAGCACTTAGAAATTTCTGGAAAATAATAACATCAAGTAAGTTTTAGCTATTATTTTATATTTAAAACCACTTACTGTCCCCAGATGTCCCACAAGTACCTCAAAAACTTATCCAAAGCTGAACTCATCACATCTTTTTATTACAAAAACTTTCCCCCTGATTGCCTTGTCTGGTAAATTTGTATCACTCTTTTCTGATAAGAAGTGAGCCTGGTTGTTTGCTGACACTTTTCTCTCATCTTCGTCTCCATCTTTCAATAGTTACCAAGTCCCACTGTTTCTACTATTATATATTTTTGTCTGTCCTGCCTCCTACCTTGCATCCCACCACTGTTGTAAAGCAGGTCCACATCTTTGATATATGTTTTGTGTATGTTGGAGGAGTGGAGGTCTGGACCATTACAACTAATCTCCATTGACTGAGTCCATTCTTCTAGTGTGCTATTTACTTGGCACTCAAGGTATGCTTTTAAAAAACAAACATATTCATGTTACTCCTCTGCTTGAATCACTTCAACAACTCTTCATCACTGTCAATGTAATGTCCATACTTTAGAAGGCTCCCTTGATTTAAACCCTGGTGTCCACCTTTCCAGCTTAAACTCCTATCAAGTCCCCACTGTGCTCCATAACTCAGTAAAATCTTCCCTCTTGCCTTTGATCATTTGTGTTATTTTTCAAATCCCTTTTTTCCACTTACAATGAGATGGTAATTGGAGTCTTTTAGGTACAGACCTCAAATAAATAGTTCTAAGCAGGCAAGACAAAAATAAATTCAGATGAAAGGAAAGCTTAGATGTAAAAAAACTATTATGAGGGCTTAAATAATCCAGTTACATAAAGTGAAAATTATTTCTTCTTCTTCTTTTTTTTTTTGTAATCTTTTCCCAATTTCCCGCATTGAACAAATAACTTTTATTGAAAATATATCCCCTTTCCTCCCTCATTTAAGAGCTTGATTCACATTCATTGCTCTATTTGGCAATTCCCCTCCCAAAGCCATGCTTAAAATACTTTGAGTTTGGAGATCACAATAGGAATCCTATTAAAAAAAAAAAAAAGTCACAAGCACGAGCAGATTGATAATTTAAAAAAATGAATGATATTATTTGTGTAATCTTCATCTTTTCCTCTGTGGGTGTGTGTGTTTACATTTGCATTTACTACATTTTAATCCTATACATTTATCACATTTTCAATAAGAAAAAAAATGTCTGAAAATGAAACAATTACCAGTCAACAGCTTACAATATGTAATGGAATCTACATGCGCGTTCTTTTAGCAGAAAACACTTGGAGTTAAGTGTTAACTAAATGTAAATGTGGAGACACCTGCTAGTTAAATGGGTGCCTTAATACAGACCTCCTGGGGATTTGCTATATTCTCGCCAGCTGTAACTTTCAGATTTTCCCTCCAGCCGAGATAGCACAACCATTGATGAAACACATAGTAGAATCAGCCATATGACTCTGGAACTCTCTCAGTATCAGTGTTGATAGAATTATGTTTGAACTTAACTCTCTTTAACAAGATTTAAGACATCTTCCCACATCTCAGTATGCGTGATTGTTTAAGGTTTTCATTTTTGGCTTCAAACACATAGGCTTTCTCTGTCTTTTCTTTTCCCAACAAGTTCCCTGGCTTTGTCCCCACGCACCTCTCTATTTATCTCTATGAATGCTACCGCTTTGTTTATAGTAGAGGTGACAAGACACAAACCAGGATTTGGGAAGAGTGAGTGGGACGGGGCTGACTTTAAGTTGCCTTTTAGGAAATGTGCTATAACTAACATTTGCATCTGGCATTTCGTAGCCCCCTCATCTTCTGTTATGTGTGAATTCCAGTTGGGTGATTCATCCTGACATGGGATTTCTTTGCTTCTTCTACTCTGCAAAAATGTGAGAGAATGAGGGGAGAAGTTTCTCATTCCTTTTGATTTTTCTAAGCAATCTTTATTTTTTTCCCATAGCTATGAAAGAAAATTTTCCGATGAGAAACGTTGCAGTTATGACATAACAATTCCATGTTTCACAAACCAACTGCTCTTCGTGTTGTGCTTCCCACCCTCATTTCTCACAATTCAAAGTAAATTGTGAGATTACTAGTACAATTAAGGCTCTGGAAAGAGGAAAACTGTGTATTATGGTCTTGATAACCCTTAAGAGAGATCAAGTCACAACTCTGCTCCAAATTCCAATTTTAGAGTTGGGTTCAACAATAGTAATGAATAGAAGAAACACAGGAAAGCAGATACGTGTTTTAAAATCATCTTGACCAGAAATGTTTATCTAGGCATGTTAGGCTCCGGCAAGATGTCTATCATCTCCTCCTTCCATATATTCCACTTTGGTTAGAGTAGCACTTATCTATTATCTGAATACTATTACAGCCTTATTTTGGAAAGGTCTCCCTGGTCACACGTACCTTAAGCTAGAGAGGAAGGCAACTGATTGCATATTTTTTTTTTAAACTGAAGTTGTTTCTGTGGAACAATCCAAATTATATTTATACCATTGTTTGCAAAGATTAAGTTCAATGGAATCATCACATCCATTGGGGTTAGGATTGGAAATTTTTTTGTTTGGTGGACAATGTGCATTTTTTTTTTTAACCAGGTAAAGCAATGTGCAAAAAGTAAAACTAAAATTGCTAAAGCAAGTCAAGTAACCTATCCAGAGGTTAAACATTTTGAATTAAAACACTAGTATTTGCACAGCCTAATTTCAAGCAAGTACATCAAGTTCATAAGAATGTGTTGTAGCTTACTTACAGAACTGCTAGTTTTCATGTCCAACATTTAATCCTGTTATACTTACAGTATATTGTCTGCAATCCATATCCATTTTCTGTTTTCATTTCCATTCTCATTGATTTAGAATTTCATCATCTTTTTGAAAATACTACTAGCCCTCTATCTTACCTTCTTGCCATGAGTCAAACTTCTCCAGCTCCTTGTATGACCGCTGAAATTACTCTTATATCTAAATTAATTTTTCATTGAAAATCACAAAAACCCAATTTAAAAGTACCTAAAATAAAAAGGGAATTTATTGAGCCATGCAAACAGGAACCTAAATGGGTAATACAGATATGGGTCTCAGGCTATTGTTTGGCAAAATATAATCAGGAGTGTATTACTTAACTTCATGACTTTAATTAATAATGTCTGCCTTATTTCTCAGATAGAATCTCTTGGTGTGGTAACAAGATGGCTTCTTCAAGAGCTGCAACACAAAATTCCACTCTACCAAACACCTCATTAGAAAAATGGGGGTTATCTTCCTAATATATTTGGGGAAAAACAAGCAAATTCTTGGGAAAGATTATTGCAGTTCTGTAAGATTATGTTTCATCCTTGAATAATGAAATGTAATGTCCAGGGGAGATGGACCCTTCAAACGAATTAATCTAGGTTGAGATCCCAAACTCAATCAAATACTCAGTATACAGTAAGAACTTAGCAAATACATAGAGAAACAATGCAATATGAGGGAAATAGAAAATAATCAAATGAAACCAAAAATTGGCAATAAAAACATATTCCAGTTGTTGCATATTGACATTACAAAGCATACAGTTTTAAATAACTCTATTTACAACGTGCAAAGAGATAAAAAAACACAATGAAAAAGTTAGGTAAAGAGTTGAAAATTATAAAAAGAATTAAAAAGTGTAAATTAAATTAATAACTGGATTGGTTTAACAGAATGGGAACAGCTAGAAAGAGACTTAGTGCTCTAGATATTACTTTAGAAGGACATATACAGAATTAAAAATAGAACAAATGTAAAATGAGAGAGACTTAGGTATTTGTAGGGTACAGTAACAAAGTTAGAAAATGTGTGGGTTAAAATCTGAGAGGGAGATAATGGGTCATTAAAAATAGTTGAAGAAATAATTGCATAGAGCCCTGGATGTGGTGCAGAAACAATGAATTATGGACCACTGGAAAAAAATAAAATTAAGTTAAATTAAAAATAAAGTGACTCTTAATCTCACAAAACAAACTGAGCGTTGCTGGGGGGAGGGGGTTTGGGAGAAGGGGATGGGATTATGGACATTGGGGAGGGTATGTGCTTGGGTGAGTGCTGTGAAGTGTGTAAACCTGGTGATTCACAGACCTGTACCCCTGGGGATAAAAATATATATTTATAAAAAATAAAAAATTAATAAAAAACAGTTATTTGGCTTAATTAAAAAAAGAAATAATAGATGTAAATTTTCAATCCTAAAGAGATATAATAGAGTATATAATTTACAATCTTATTTAGTCTAGTATTAGTAGAGTGGGATAATATGCATAGTACTAGTAGTATAGGTATTCTTCATGCGGAAAAAAAGATTACAGATGGAACCTCAGAAATGCAGAAAAAAACCAAAAAGCTGCAACAAGATGATGAGACTGTGGACAAATAGAAATAATGATAGTACTTATTTAACAATAATAATGATATCTTAAATATTTTAGAATACAAATTATTAAAACACACAAAAGCAGGGATATGTGTGTTAGGAGGTTACAAAAATGGAAGAAAAAATGTTCTAGTTTCTTGAATTGCCCTGTAGAAAGGTAAAAAGAACTAATATTTGATTTTGAAAACTCAACTAGTCATAGTGTGATTTCTATGGCAACTATAAAAAAAGCAAAAGATATAATTTCTAAGCTAATAGAAAGAAAAGTTGGATTAATAAAATAACTAAGTAAAGACATAAGAGTAGAGAAATGAAATTAATAAAGTGCTATGTTTAATCTTAAATATATCATAAGTTATATTAAATATAAATTGACTGAGTTCTTTCTTTAAAATACAAACTGGCCACCTCCCAAAAAAATCCTCAAAACCAAATTCTGTGCTGTATACAAGCAACATCTAAATTATAAAAGTACAAAATTATTTAAACCCAAGGAATAGAAAAAAGATTTACAATGCAAACTTAAAGTAAAAGAAAACTGTCTTTTACTGTTAATATCAGAGAAAGACCTTACAAGAAAGTATTAACAGAGATTGAAGACAGTCCATAAGGGTGCCTGGGTGGCTCAGTGGGTTAAAGCCTCTGCTTTCAGCTCAGGTCATAATCTCAGGATCATGGGTTCAAGCCCTGCATTGGGCTCTCTGCTCAGCAGGGAGCCTGCTTCCCCCTCTCTCTTTCTGCCTGCCTCTCTGCCTATTTGTGATCTTTCTCTCTCTGTCAAATAAATGAATACAATCTTAAAAAAAGAAGAAGAAGAAGAAGAAGAAGATAGTCTATAATAACAAGTGTCAGTTAAATGGGACAATATAACACTCTAAAGCAAAATTGTCAGAAGTACAATGAGAAACAGAAAAATCCAGAATCATAGCCGATGAATGTATTAAATCTCTCTTAGTTCACTGATAACAGAAGTAGGCAACAAAAAGAAGCAGTAAGAATACAAAAAGTTTGAAATAGGTTATTGAAAAATTTGCCAAAATTTGTTCATAAAGTGCATCACAATGCCAGCCTAAACAAAATTTAAAAAACAGAAATCATGGAATATTATCTCTGAACATAATGTTATTAAACTGGAAATCAGTTAAGAACAACAACAAAAGTCCCCATATGTCTTAAACCAAGAAATATACTTCTAACTAATGCATGGGTAAAGATAAAATGGCAGTTCGAAAATATAAACTGGGAAAGAACTAAAATTCCATATATAACAGACGTTGTATTACATGTGTTAATACAACTTATTGCTTCGGTCTCAGTCATTAGGGACTTTCAGGTTGGCTTTTGTGTCCCGTGGCATTTTCCAGCCCCATCCTTTTGTTTATTAAGCATTTCCTTATTTTCTGGCATTGCAAGATACTCCAGGCTCCCCTGGGTTTGTCCTGTTCCTTATCTAGAAACATCAGTTTCAACAAGGTGCTCTGTATCTATCTTTGTTTGAGACTCAATTTTTATGGAGTAAAATGAACAAATCTTAATTGTACCGCTCAGTGAATTTTTTATCTGGACAAAATCTGGTTCAAGATATAAACAGAATCTCATCACTCTGTAAAGTACTCTTAGATGGTTTCTCAAGCACAAACTCCCACTCTTCTGATTTCTGTTAGCCTGTTTAACTTTGCTAGTTCTTGAATTTCATCTAAGTGGAATCATATGGTCTGTATGCTTCTGTTTCCAGCTTCTTTCATTTAACATAATTTCTTTAACATTCATCTATAGTCCGTTTATCAATAGTTTTTTTTTTTTTAAGATTTCATTTATTTATTTGACAGACAGAGATCACAAGCAGGCAGAGAGGCAGCAGAGGGAGAGGGGAAAGCAGGCTCCCCACTGAGCAGAGAGCCCAATGTGGGGCTCAATCCCAGGACCCTAAAATGATGACCTGAGCCGAAGGCAGAGGTTTAACCCACTGAGATACCTAGGCATGCTGTATATCAGTAGTTTTATTGCAAGGTTATATTCCCTCATGTCAATTTGTCATCCTTTCTCTTGTTGACAGTCATTTAAACTCCTTCTTTCATTTTGTGTGTTTTGTTTTGTTTTTTGGTTTGGGGGGGTTTGTTTTATTTTTTTGCCATTATGAATTAATACAACTAGGGTGTCTTTTGGTAGACATTGTCTCTCAGTGTAACGTTTTTGAGATTCATCTGTATTGTTGAACATATCAACAGTTTATTCCTTATTATTGCTGACTAGTATTGCCTTCTGAGTGTACCAGAATTTGTCCTTTCATTCATCAGTAAATGAATTGTGTCAGTTTCAAGCAATTATAATTAAAAGTTTCATAAACATTCATGTACAGCCATTTGTGTTGATATGTGTTAGCTTCTTGTGGGTGAAAATCTAGGTGGGGGGGATTCCTGGACCATATGGTAACAAATTGTCAGAGTTTTCTGGAGTGGCTGATTCCTTTTGCATTCCCTCCAACAAAGTGTGAGAGTTCCAACTGCCCCACGTCCTTGCCAGTACTTAGTTTCATTATTTTTTTAACCATTTTAAGTGATGAGTAGAAGTATCTCCTTGTGGATTGAATTGCTATTTTCCTAATGACTAATGACATTGAACAGCTTTTCTTATGTTTATTGCCATCTTTATCTCTCATTTCATGAAAGTCTTTGCTTAATTTTTCCACCCACATTTTTATTGGGTTTTCTTATTGTGGGTTTTTTTTTTTTTTTTTTGGTTGTCGTTATTGTGAGCATTCTTTATGAATGTTGAATCCTAGGCATTTACCAGATTAGTGTTTTGAAGATATATTATCCTCGAGTGTTGCCTAGCTTTTCATTTTAACAATGGTGTCTTTATAAAAGCAAAGGTTTTTGATTTTGAAGTACACGATAATGATATTTTGTTTGTCTCCTGATTATTTTGCATTCTTAAAAGTACTTTGCCCAGTATAAAGTCACAAAAATTATCTCCTACTTCTACAGATTACTGGTTAGGAGTATGGGAGCCTTCAAGAATAATTTCAGGTTTTCTTATTTCTCCAATCAGAATTATTAGTTTTTGCTTCATGTATTGTGAAGATCTATTAACATCTTACAGGGGATAAAAGGAAAAACTAATGGTCCAATCAAGAATGATATCATATAATAAGATATGTAGTACAGAATCTGGCCTTGCTCAAAAAAGAGGTCTTGTCTTGTCCATGCTCCTGAGAGATGACACCTAAACATTTGGGATTTTCTGGGGCACCTGGGTCATTCAGTTGGTTGCATGTCTGCCTTTGCTGTCATGATCTCAGGGTCCCAGAATCAAGTCCCATGTGGGGCTCCCTGCTCAGCAGACAATCTGCTTCTCCCTCTGAACCTCCCCCATCTCATGTTCTCTCTCTCTCTCTCTCTCAAATAAATAAATAAATAAAATCTTTAAAACAGAAAAACAAACAAACAAAACCTTGTATTTCAAGGTCCAAGTCAGGTGAACTTTCCAGGTTGACAAGACAAGCATATATAAATACATTTGTCAAGAGAGCAATGTATCCTGAAGATAAGGTTTGTGTTTGGGACACTCCCAGACTCTGATCTCATATGCCTTGCTCCTTATCTGAGTATAAATATCTTTCCTGTAATAAGTTGTGCCTGTAGGATAAGTTTTCAGTGAATTCTGTGGGTCTTCTTATGAATTATCAAAACTTTGGGGAAACCTCTAAATGATTAGTTGGTGTCAGGAATCAAGCTAGTCAGTTATTTCCTCTAACTTCATAATTGGACCCCAAATTCTTGCAGTTGGGGCAGAAATCTTGTGCAAACTTAATAGTTTGCCGGCCTCTGCCCTCAACCTTGTAGTTTGGCCAATTCCAGATGTAGGTCTTATAGAATTCTTATTATCAACCTAAAGACAGTTTGGATTTTTTCCTGCTCCTGGCTTCCATGAGGAATATATTATATTTGGCTACAAATACAGGTGATTTCAGTAACTAGAAAATTCTCAACTGCATGGCACTACTACAAAACTACTAAGATAGTCTTTGTAGTATTCTTTTATATTTTTGTTGTATTCTTTTTATAGGCATTTCCCATCAAATTCAGGACATTTTAAAGAATATTATTAAGTTATTTTCCAAAAAAACTGCACCAACTTAAGTTACTATCAGCAATTTATAAGACTGTTGATTTCACCACATTCTTTGTATCACAATATATTATTTCATACTCATCTTTCATAATATTATGGGAATAAAATAGTAAATTAATTTTTGATTTGGTTATCATATTAAGCACTGTTTCATGTTTATTGACTGTATGTCTTACACAGGAAATCTGTTTATGTGCTTTACCTATTTTTCCTTCTGATAAATATTATATTTTCTAATTGACTTCAGGGCACTTTATAAAGATTTTTTTTTTTTTTTTTGACAGAGAGATAGAGAGTACAAGCAGGCAGAGCAGCATGCAGAAAGAGAGGGAGAAGCAGTCTCTCTGCCAAGCAGGGAGCCCTATATGGGACTTGATCCCAGAATGCTGGGATCATGACCTGAGTCAAAGGCAGACACTTAACCGTCTGAGCCACCCAGCCTCCCCATACTTCAGAGCACTTTAAATTCAAAGTATTACCTTTCATCTGTCAACATTATTATAAATAGTTTCCAGGTTATTCCCTTGCTTTTTAGTTCCTTTACCTTTGTAAAATATAGAACTATATAAAAATCATATATATATATTTTAATTGACCATTTTATTTAATTGTAGATTTATATAATTCAACATATTTTATGTTCTTGTTCAGAACTTCTTGGACACAGAAATTTCACTTTTAAGAATATATCCTGAATAAAACAACAGAAAATAAATCCAATATTTATGTGCTAAAATGATGATCACAATAACACTTTTTTAGTCAGAAGCAACCTAAATGTCCCCGTACAAGATAATAGTTTAATAAAGTATTCTCAAAAGTCTCAAATGGAATATTAGGTATCTTTTTAAAAATCATGTTTTGGAAACAGTAAATTATATAATGTTGGGTGGAAAAGAAAACGTGATTTAAAATGGCAAGTCTAGAAGAAAGTCTATAAGGAAAATATGTAAATATATTTTTATAAATATAATTATAAATAAAAATCTAGAAAACAATACATCAACATACTTACTGGTTTCTCAAGGTCTAAGATTATGAGTAGTTTCTTGGTTTTGTGCTTTTTTTTTTCCTTCATTTTTCCCCCCTAAAGAATGCATATTACTTCAGTTGTGGAAAGGAGGCCAAGAAATAGAAGCCCAGGATATAATAGTAAATATAGTTCAGTAAAATTGCTTTTATTTGGTGACCAAAGTAATTTAAGTGTATACTAAGTATTGCAGTTAATCAGAATAACAACAAACAAAAATGTCTATAATCTGTGAGGATATTAACTTACATGGTACAAATAACTTTGCAGATGGAATTACATTTCTGAAATTTAAGAGAGAGAAAGCGTATCCTAAATTATCCAGATGGGCCCAGCATAATCACATGGATCCTTAAAAGTGGAAAAGGAAAGCAGAAGAGTCAGTCAGAGGGAGGGCATTATGAAAAACAGTAGAAGAGAGATTCTGGACTGGAAAGGATTTCACCTCTCTTTGTTGGATTTAAGACGGCTGTGGGTCAAGGATTGTAGAGTCTGAACTGATGGCCAGAAGGAAAGGGAGACATCAGTCCTTTTAACCATAAGGTACTGAATTGTGCCAGTAATTTAAATAAGAAAGGAAATGCTGTCTTCCTTAGAGCCTACAGTAAAGAATGGGGCTCTGGTGACACCTTGGGTTACCCCAGTGAGACCCGTGTCAGACTTCAGACCTATTGAACTCTGAAATAACAAATTTTGTTGTTTTCAGCCTCTGAATTTGTAATGATTCATTTAGGCAGCATAAATACAAATATTTGTTAAATGCCACATTGAGGACTCAAATTAGAAAAATGCCGTGGTCCGCGGCCTCAAGAGAAAGATGGATGTAAAAATAACCATATATACTCTGCTTAACCGTATATGTAATGTTTTATGAAAACACAGGTGAAAAGTAATCATGCCTAGGAGATTCAGGAAAGGCACCAGAGGAGGGTAATGACTGCATGTCATCGTCATGACCAAACCTCAAGAATTAGAGCTTTTATTTAAAGCATGCGCAATAGCGTTGGCTGATCTGGAGACTAGTAATGAAATCTAAGTTCAAGACCACAAAGAGTAGACTTCATCAAAGCTACAAATACTAGAGACCTTGTCTGAGCCTCAAGTTCAAAAAGTGCTTCCATTAGTCCTTGATGTTAGACAGGGCTCTATTTGGACAGATGAAGGAATTTTCTTTATGCTAAGTTTAGAAAAAGGCTCTTATAAAAACAGATAAAATTTATTTTTTTATCATTTTTGGTATTAATATATTATTATTTGGTTTACTGAGAAAGTACAGAGAATCTGAGAATGGCAGTACTCCTCCCTCATAGTTTTCTCTATTATTTACATCATATGTTAGTGTAGTACATTTGTTACCATTGCTGAACTGATATTGATACAATATTATCAACTAAAGTCCACACTTTATCTTAAGGTTTTCCCTTTGTGTTTTATATCTTAAAAGTTCTTATGGGTTTGACAAATGGATAATGACATACATCCATATTCTTAATACCATACAGAGTCTTGTCACTGGGCTGAAAATTCTCTGTACTACACGTAGTCATCCATCCCTACCTCCCCCTGAACTGCAGGCAACTGCCTCCATAGTTTTGCCTTTTCCGTACTGTTATTAGAATCATGCAGTGTATAGCCTTTTCAGATTGGCTTCTTCCACTTAGCAATATCCTTGCCATTTGTATATCTTCTTTGATGAGGTCTCTGTTCAACTCTTTTACCCATTTTTAAATTGGGCTCCATATTTTCTTACTGCTGAATTTTAAGTGTTGCCTGTTTGGCTACTAGTCCTTTATAGATAGGAGTTTTGCAAAGATTTTCTCTCCATCTGTGGTTTGTCTTTCCCTTTCCTTAAGAGTGTCTTTTGCAGAGTAGAAATTTATATTTTTTTTTAAAGATTTTATTTATTTATTTGACAGACAGAGATCACAAGTAGGCAGAGAGGCAGGCAGAGAGAGAGGAGGAAGCAGGCTCCCCGCTGAGCAGAGAGCCCAATGTGGGGCTCGATCCCAGGACCCTGGGACCATGACCCGAGCTGAAGGCAGAGGCCTTAACCCACTGAGCTACCCAGGCGCCCCTAGAAATTTATAATTTTAAGGAAGGACTGCTTACCCATGTATTTTCATGGATTGTTCTTTTGGTGTTGTACCCAAAAAAATCATCATCAAGCCCAAAATCACCTGTAAGCTCTCTCCTGTGTGATCTTTCAGGAATTTTATAGTTTTGCATTTTACATTTAAGTCATCCATTCATTATGAGTTAATTTGAGGGAAAGAGGTAAGGCATGTGTCTTGTTTCTTGTCTTTCTTATCTTGTCTTTCTTGTCTTGTCTTTCTTGTGTTTTCTTTCTTTCTTTCTTTTCTTTTTTTTTTTTTTTCCTTTTTTTGCATGTGGATGTTCTTCCAGCACCAATTGCTGAAAGAACAATCCTTTCTTCTTTGACTTTCCATTTTTTCTTTGTCAAAGCTCCATTGAGTATATTTATGTGGGTCAGTTGTGGGCTTTCCATTCTGTTCCATTGAACTATGTGTCTATTCTTTTTTTAAAATACCATACTGTCTCGATGTATAGAAAGTCCTAGAGTCAGATAACATCAGTCCTCCAGCTATTCTTCTCCTTCAATATTGTGTGGGATATTCTGGGTCTTTTGTCCCTTTATATAAAATTTAGAATCACTTTTTTGATATTTACCAGAAAAGTGGCTGGGATTTTTTTTTTTTTTTTTGAACTGCACTGAATCTACAGATTGTATTTCAGAAGAATTGACATCTTAACTATATATAGCCTTCCTATTCATGATCATGAAATATTTCTCCATTATTTCATCTGAGCTTTATAGTTTTCCTCACATAGATCCTGGACATAGTGTGTTTTATTTGCACCTAAGTATTTAATTTTTTTGGTGTTAATGTAACTAGTATTGAATTTTTTTTTTTAAAAGACTTAACAGATTAATTTGAGAGAGAGAGAGACAGAGTGAAAGAGAGAGAGAGAGAGCACAAGCACAGGGGGAGGAACAGAGGGAGAGGGAGAAGCAGAGTCCCTGCTGAGCAGAAAGCCAGATATGGGGCTTGATCCTAGACCTCAGGATCATGACCTGAGCTGAAGGCAGATGCTTAACTGACTGAGCCACCCAGGTGCCCCTAGTATTCATTTTAAATTTCCAACTCCAATTGTTCATTGCTGGTAAAGGGGAAAGCAACTGGATTTTTAAATAAAATTTATTTTTTTTAAGATTTTTAATTTATTTATCTGACAGACAGAGATCACAAGTAGGCAGAGAGACAGGCAGAGAGAGAGGAGGAAGCAGGCTCCCTGCTGAGCAGAGAGCCCGGTGCGGGGCTCGATCCCAGGACCCTGGGATCATGACCTGGGCTGAAGGCAGAGGCTTTAACTCACTGAGCCACCCAGGTGCCCCAATAAAATTTATTTTTAATTTGCCTATAGTTTACTTACAGGGTTAGATGAGAAGTGACCTTTTATATTTGTATCTCAAAAGAGTGCCAGTAGAGGATTTGACCAGAAATGATTTCTGGTGGTGTTTGCCAGTGGCTGTCAGTCGAGACAGTATACAGCTCATCAATGTATTAACACCGAACATTCAAGACTGGACCATAAAGTTTTGACAGCTATTATCAGGGAAATTTTTGCCTCATCTAATAAAACATAATTTCTTCTAAGGAGCCATCTCCTCATAGAACGGCAGATTTTTCTGGGATAAGATGAAGTCTGTGGTCTCAGGGTTCCTTTGTTACTATAAAATCATCCACGTCCACACCAATAGTCTTCCACGAGACCTGGGATGAAAGTCAATCATCTGACAGTACTGGATGAACACAGTCTCATCATTGGCAAAGTTAGCCAAAGTGAGATTTATTGCTCCACTTCCTGGGTGTCTGCATTGAGAAGTATTTTCGTTCTTTTTACCAGTGTCCTTTCACTAAAGAGAGCAAACAGACTCCGTCAGTAATAAGCTGAGGCTTCTCACTAACTGGTGACC
The DNA here is from genome assembly GCF_030435805.1 of Mustela lutreola. Classification (NCBI taxonomy): domain Eukaryota; kingdom Metazoa; phylum Chordata; class Mammalia; order Carnivora; family Mustelidae; genus Mustela; species Mustela lutreola. Next base: position 20,429,098 of record NC_081296.1, on the reverse strand, counting down.
ATGAAGGATCTGGCACACACAGGCCAGTGAGTGTGTTCTGGAAATTTAGTGAACAGATTCCTTCCATACTTGACACTGTAAGCACTCCTCATATATCATAGGCACATTATGAAATATAGTTTTAGGAAGAACGAAAAACACTGTAAAATACAATAAAAAATGCAATCAAAATTGATATGCTCTATAAACACCTTTTTATCTAGACTTCCTATCCATAACATTGTTCTCGGAATAAAAGGCAAAATCTAGATATTAAAAAATAAGAGGTAATGAAGTTGTTTCCTGAGGTTTTTTATGAGCCTGAGTATCCTCAGTTACTTTCATTCATATTAATTCTCATCGGTAGAATTTCCTTGCATTTTAGATCATCAGAGAAACCTCCCCAGTGATAGGTCAACGATTTCTAGGGAATTGGTTAAGGCTCTAAGATTTGTTTTATTTGTGTTTGTTTGCTTGTTTTACCAGTGAGAATGATTATTGTGGCTCTGGTCTAATTTTTTTTCTAGCCTATACCCAATCTCAGTTGTCTCTGTTCACATCAGTACATTCAATACTGAATATGTAGTTAGAATTATGCTAAGAACTTGGAGATACAGAGATGAATAAAATAATTTCCCTGATCTCACAGAGCTCATAAGCCTGAGAAACATTCAAGTATAAATATAGCTACTCAGATCACCAATATAATTCTTCCCTTCTCACTCTCACCGATATAATTTTAGGAACAGGAAAATTACAAGAAGGCCCTAATGTTCTCTGCAAATATTCAGTAAAATAAAATTATATATATTTTTATTAGAAATATATATATATTTTATTAGAAATACATATATATATTAAAAATATATATATATTTTATTAGAAAATATATGTATTTTCTCTGTTATCAGTGACATTCAACTCAAGATTAAAACGGAATTTGCTAATTGACAAATTTACAATTTTTATTTTTTTAAAGGTTTTGTTTATTTATTTGACAGACAAAGATCACAAGTAGGCTGAGAGAGAGAAGGAAGCAGGCTCCCTGCTGAGTAGAGAGCCCAATGCAGAGCTCGATCCCAGTACCCTGAGATCATGCTCCAAGCCAAAGGCAGAGGCTTTAACCCACTGAGCCACCCAGGCGCCCCCTACAATTTTTTATAAACTGTGTTCTTCAAAGTATCATACATTTTCTGTTAGATTTATTTAAAAAGTCATTGAATTTAAACGAAAAGTCTTTCGTACTAATTATTTGTAGGTTGTCAACAGGATAATTTGGATCCTATTACTTTTTTTATGATGCAAAAACTTTAAAATTTCTTTATAATTTTATAAATGGAATTAAAGTTTTATATTTTGAATAGATATCCTTTAATAAAAAAAAAAATGAAACTGGCCCTATGTATGTTTTGACCTGATCTGTGACTGAAATGTGCATTTTTATTATATGGTAAATATATTTACAGCATGGACTGTAAAGGAATTCTCCCCATCCCTCAGTTTTGCTTAAGATTGATTTAGCAACATCCAAAGTTTAACCCAAATATCTCATGCTTGAACACTTAAGGTATATCTCCATAGATCTAATCCAATCAAATATCCATGCCCACCCAGTCAGCTATACTCAGGTTCAGATCATGATACAAAGATATGGTTTCCAGAGATCCATCTCCATAATGAACAAACAGAAGGAAGGAATGTGGTAAACTAAATACACAACTAGAAAGACATCAGTGTCATTTCATGTGGTGGGTGAGCAAATCTTCCAGTTTTCCCAGGAGATTCCAGTCTTAAGCAAAATGTTCTCATGCAATTACTAGCAGTGTCCTCTTTTATTCCTAAAGACAGTATGTTGGCTTAGACAAAGAATTATCTGATATGCTTAGACTTTACTGGTATGGTATGAATTAACCTTTTTTAAAAATCGGTCTTCATTTTGGCTATGATTATTGTTTCTGGACATAAAATCAGTTTTCTTCTAAGATTTTAGTTTATCAAGAGTATAAGGAATGCCTGTAAGGAGGGCCAAGCAGGATAAAATGTACATGAGTAGCAAAAATGTAAACCCATGCCATCCCAAAATTTCTACATGTAAGTCGAGATGAGAAATAATTTATCCAGTTCTTTCCAACATTTAGAACTTACAGTCAGTTAGATAAGGCACTGGAATCCTCTATAGGACTTGTCACCTTTTTTTTTTTTTTTTGTAGATTTCAGAGGGTCATGTTGACTTGTTCTAAGATGTCTAAGATGGATTTTCAAGATTTTTTTTTATCACGGTGATCTCTAACTTTAAGATAGCTTTCATTGAATACAGAGAATGAACATGATAAAACATGATAAAACAGTGGAAGGAAGTGATAAAACAGTGGAAGATTTGATATTAGTTATTCATGGGAAATAATCAATGTTGGTACATGTGTTAAGCACAGCAAAGATGAAAGAATCTGGATATGATGTCTTCTAAGCGGGTGTTTTTTTTTTTAAAGATTTTTTCTTTATTTATCTGACAGAGATCACAAGTAGGCAGAGAGGCAGGCAGAGAGAGAGGAGGAAGCAGGTTCCCTGCAGAGCAGAGCTCGATGTGGGGCTCAATCCCAGGACCCTGAGCCACCCAGGTGCTCTTAAGCGGGTATTTTTTAAAAAATTGTTTTGCCGACTTTGAAAAAGGTGTTGGGAGCTTTTTAATGGGTGCTAATGATAGAAGTCTGAGTACTCCTCTCCTGGGTTCTGAACATTATCAGCTGCAAAAACTTGGACTAAGATTATGAAACTCACAGAGAAAAATTTGTCTCCCTGACCATAGAATTGTACACATTCCACTCTGGTTTCATTTCATCTCCATACTCTCTCCAGAGAGAACCAGATATGCAAATTGGAACCAAAACATAAACAAAGATTCAATCCCATGGTACAATCCTCAGAGGAATGAAAATGTTCAGAAGAGAAGAAGTTTATGAACTCTATGTTTAGTGGAAGCAGGCTACAAAAGAGTTTAGCTGTCCTTCTAGAAAACAAAAATTAATTTGCTTTGGCCAAATTAAAATTAATTAAAATTATGCAATGTTGCCCTTGTGTTAATTTTAACAGTGAGGTTGTTGTGATTTAAGGCTACAATTAGTTCTAGTGTTTGAAAGAGAAGCTCTGTAATCGAGACAGGACATTTTAATAATCCTGGTTATAAACATTTAATACATCATCTTTAGGGACTCACAAACACATTGTAATTAACTTTTACAACTGAAATAAATCAGATTGCATTAGCATATTGCAAAGGAAAAAATCATTTGCATGATTGAAAACAGCTTCAGAAAATTATGTATAACAGGCTTCGTGCAAACACCAGCACAACTTTTACCAGGTTTCTTGAATGAGGGTTATTTTTAACAAGTACAGTTTTAGGATCCCTCAGCTAATTATAGCTTTTACCATAAAAGGAAATATCCTGGTTCTCAAGAAGTGGCAGAAGTCAGTCTGTGGTCAGTAGGACTCTGTCCAACCTTACTGTAAATTAAATGGGGAACATCCAAATAAAAGTATAGTGTGTACTTTTTCTCTAGCTACTTCCATGCTAGGAGCAAGCAATTTGGTCAGGAGAAAATAGTTTTTAATTTACATGTTATTCATGTTTCCAGTGCTAAAATCATCAACCGGAAGAGGCATATTGGACTTACAAGTGTTCCTCTGACCAGCACCTCCTGGGCTCCATAGAATATCAACCCCTTCTTGATGGATCTTCCATTGATAAAATGGCCGTTCTATAATGTTCACTTCCGGAAGAATAAAATGAATTAAGTTCTTATTAAATATGGGCTGTTATTTTTGTCAAAGAGTTTTCAGGTCAAGTGGAGCAGTTTGATAACACTATTGATCCTTTGGTTCTCATCACTTATTTGGTCAGTGAGTGATCACTGGTGGCAGGGCAGTTGTCAAAAGCACAGAAACTGTCATTATACTTCCCAGGTTTGAAACCTAGTTCCAGGGGCACCTGGGTGGCTCAGTGGGTTAAGCCTCTGCCTTTGGCTCAGGTCATGATCCTGGGGTCCTGGGATTGAGCCCCACATCGGGCTCTCTGCTCAGCAGGGAGCCTGCTTCCTCCTTTCTCTGCCTCTCTGCTTACTTATGATCTTTGTCTGTCAAATAAATAAATAAAATCTTTAAACAAAAAAGAAAAGAAAAGAAAGAAACCTAGTTCCACCACTTAGTTATTCTGTGACATTGGGTTCTATGCCTCATTTTCTCCATTGGTAAAATGAAGATAATAAAGTAGGTATTGAGAAGCCCTCTTTGAAGATTAAATCAGATAATACATGCTATTTATCTTAGGATGATGTCTGGAGCATAATAAGCACTCATTAAATATTAATGATTATCACTGTAATTGTCATTTCTGTAGCTTCCCCTTAGGCCAATGCCTAAAAGAAGAAAAGAATCAGTTCATTGCTGTCTGGAAGCTAGTGACTTTCCAGCATAGACTTTACCCAGGTTTTTCACAAAGACACGGTGTGGCTCCCACCGCTCAGTTCATTTACTAGATTGATATTGTGCCTCTACTATGTGCAAAACATTATCAGATTTACAGGAGAGGACATGTGTTAGACTTCGGCACTGAAGCCAGGGTAGACAAAGCAAAACCTGGAGTTAATCAGAGGGTCAGAAGCCTTACCAAGTTATGAAATCAGAGTGAGGGGAATAGCCAAGTTCAGATTCCAGGTGTGAGGCAAAGCGAGTACAGCCCCAACTCCCACTTCCCTCCCAGAAACCCCCAGAAAAGAGAAGAGAAAAGCAATCAATTCCCAAGTAGAACAGGACAAAAGTAAACATCTATGATCAATCCTTGGTGGAAAGTAAGGAACAGCGTGAGGCATGTGGGTAAGGATACTTTTCATTGCATTTAGGCTCTGTTCCCAGGACAATTCTAAAAATAGCCTTTTCTTCCTGGTAGATCCTGTGAATGATTAACACCTAAATGAGGATGACACCATTTTGGAAGGAGTTGAACGGTGGGTAGAGATTCCTGAGAGGTAGGTTAGAGCTGGTTTGTGAAAGCAAATGAGACAGAAACAGTTTAATTTCTCTTAGGCAGCTTTCTTCAAATGACAGGCTGGTGGTTTCCCTTCAAGTGAAGTATTTCTACTCAGAGTTCTATTTAATCTGGATTCTAGAAATAGACATGGAGCGAACTAGAAATATGATTCACTCATAAAAGTAGTTCTTCATTTGGGTCTTTGAAGGAAAAAGAAGGGTCGGTCCCCTATTCTGCCCCATTTTGGGGGAAGTACCCAGACTCTTCAGATGGGAAACTTTTCATTTCTCCTGAGGCCATAGTTTATTGACTTACAAGAGCAGTAGCTTAATTAACAGAAGAAATGAAGCCTATTGCATAATTAACTAGACATTTACCTAAAATCAATAATCTAATTGCCACACCTACAAAGGGGATAATTTTTATCCTATTGAAAACGATTTATTTATATCTCTGTGTTAACAAGGTGATTGGTGGTTTGTTTAAGAGACTAACCCCATCTGTAAAGTGATAATTTATTGAACAATCAATTAATCTTTTGAGTATTCCAAATGTAAACAAGTAATGAAGAGCCACACTGTGTCTGCTTTTGAAAGGTCAAATTTGGGAGACTTCCGTCCTGCATTCTTTCTAAATCACCACTAAGATGTGTAAGCAATGATTAAGATTTTATTTTAACCATCCCTTTGGACTTATTTCTTTCAGCCAATAACATGTAAAATATTTGTCAATAAAGAAATCACCAATTTAGACCTGTATCCTGTCTTTACAATGGATTTCTAATCTAAATTGCATTTCCCTTTTTAAAGATACACATCATTCTTTCCCAATATACCCAGCTATATATATATACCCTCTGGGCTTCTAATCCAACAGTGTGAAGAATTGTTTCGTATCTAGGAGAATGAATTACAACCTTTATCTAGGAATATGGGTCAATGTCAAAAAGCTGTAAAGTTTAGGTTGAATTAAGTATCCCACAGTCTGCATGCTTGTACAAAGTTTATTTTAATCTTTCTCCCCTGCACAATTGGGGATGAGATTTCCAAGACTTAACGCACTTCTTGTTTTATGACTGTTCTCAAAGCATTTCATTCCTTAAAATACTGTCATAGCTGAGTATGAATTTTCTTGCATATACCTTCAAAGTTGACTTTCATTTACATTCTAACACTTAAACCAAGACACTCCATTCTACTAGATACATAATCATAATAATTATGGTATCAGCCTGTGCATAGGTAGGAGGAACGATTTACAGCATCTTCAAAAATTTCTAAGACTTAATCTCTGAAGATCTTTACAAACTTCATAAAATGGAAGAGTGTGTGCTGAAGGGCGAACAGGGTGGTGGTCATGGAAAAATATGGTCTGCCAAGCTGATTAAATAAAAAGAAATTTCTAGGTCTTAGGTCAAGGTTTTAAGTTGGGATTAGTGCAGTGATTCTTCCTCTAGGGTTCTAGATCAAGGGGCCCAAGAAATTGGATGGAAACCAGCTACAGCTTTATTTTCACTGATTTCTAACAAACACAGCATTTCCTTTCATTATGAGTGTGGCTACAACATAGTAATAGTATCGTCAATACTTATAATTTGTCCCCAAGAGATGGATACAATTGTATCAGATTAAATATGTCACGGATATTTCACAACTTAATGTAAGATCAGTGCACCTTCGGCAGGATGGTAGGTATGAAACCCGTCATTGGATCTGGTTAATTGCTACGTTGGCAAAGAAGCACATACATATGATGTTATTGAGTTCATCTTAGCAACAGTTTAATGATTGTGTTTTAAAATGTGTTTTATATTATTCACTTAAAATCATTTTTCTTTTCTAAAACAGGTTCATAGGCTTGCATCCATGGGTTCCTATCTATGGAAAGGCCCTTGCCTTAGAGTCTAGATGGAGAAGGCACAGCACAGTGCTGACTTCCTGTATAGTGCACGAGGCCGACTTGCTCACAAATGACAGACTTATTCCCCTTAGTGTGAGCTCAGGCTCAGAATCCTTCTTATCAAAGCACTATTACCGGGGGCCTGGGTGGCTCAGTGGGTTAAAGCTTCTGCCTTTGGCTTAGGTCATGATGCCAGGGTCCTGGGATCGAGCCCCACATCGGGCTCTCTGCTCCATGGGGAAACCTCCCCCGCCCACCCGCCTGCCTCTCTGCCTACCTGTGATCTCTCTCTGTGTCAAATAAATAAATAAAATCTTAAAAAAGAAAAGGGACTATTACAAGCTATTAATGCAACTATTAACAAATGAGGTTTACTCTAAGTCTTTTATGTCTGTGAGAACCCTCTGCGGTGAAACTTTCTGCAAATGATGATTATAACAATAGCTATCATTTATTGAGTACCATATATTTTAGATAGTTTTCTCACCAAGACTCATCACGATCTCAAGAAGTGGATGTTACTGAATAGATATGAAAAGTAGCTTCAAAGGTGGCAGATACGGTTTTCTAAAATCTCTGCTTCTTCCAAGATCCTAACAGCAACAACAGCATCTTTTGATGAGAGAAAGAGAGAGAAGGAATAAGGTTACAAATGTTCATGAAGCCCATGGTTGCCAACAGATATGGAGACAAAGTAAACATTTTATCATTATAAATTAAAATATAAATTCAAATAAAATTATAAATTCAAAATATAAATTATAAATTATATCATTATTTTATCATTATTGTAATATGTGGCACTTAACATTCAAGCTCCCTTGTGGTTTTGCATGGAGGTTATCTGATGCTTTATTGTCGTTGAAAAGAGAAGATTAAGAGGGAAAACCCAAGCACTAAGTTGAGAGGGAAGGAAATGTTCTGATTGGAGCTGTTTCACTGATGGCTATCCATATGCAGTATAGAAAATGTCAGCCTGTCTTGAGTTCTTGTTTTTAGGTAGGACTTTAGTGCTGGGCACAGAGGTACTATGGCATTGAATAAGACTCCTTCTGTCCTCCAGGGATTTGCAAGTTGGGGAGAGACTGCCCTAATAACTCTACCAAAATAAAAAGGAAAATTATATCATAGCCCACATTTATCAAGCACTGCCATATGCCAAATACTTTTCTAAGTGAGTTACAGGTATTAAGTCATTTAATCCTCAAAATAACTCTGTCATTTAATCCTCAAAATAACTACCATTATTTTTCCCATTGTAAAAATGAGGAAACTAAGCCAAAGAGAGAGATTGGTTAGTTGCCCAAAGACACACAGCATGTAGTGATCGAGCTGGAATTTTGACCGGAGGACATGCTCTAAACCCCTGTCGTTCAGAATAAACCAAATGTTCTGAGGGCAGTGACATCAGTGATGAAAGAAAGACGAATTCTGATTGAAAACCACAGGTCACTTTCCCAAGCTGTGTGTGATATGCATTTGAACACTTATTTGACTTATTTGACTCAACAGATATTCGCCAAGTCTCTATGATAGTATTAGCTGCTTCTGGGTGAGGCATCATCTCCTCTGTTACAGAGATTTTTAACCATTTCTCCCCCCCCCTGTGGAAGCAAAGAGCTGTTGGGTAAAATCAAGGAATCAAGGGGTCACTTAAATTTTATGTAAATAGTAACAATTTTGTATATATTTTCCATCTAAAAAGTGACCATAGTGATGGAAGCCAATTTTAATTAAGGGGAGTGTCACCCAGGAGGCAAATTCCCAATGAGTTTGGAAGGTATTTAAATATTCACTGTGGGATCTTCTCCCACATTCATATACACTGATTTTTATGTAAAATTTTTAAAAATTTAGAGATGTGTTCACCATAGGGAAATGGCATTGTATGATTTTTTTTTTTTCTCACGTTTTCAGGAGTCCTACATTATGTTATATTTGGAGGTGAGAGAACAGTTAAATTCACTATAATGCTCTGTCTTTTCATTTATTTCCAAGAAAAGAGGTTGGGGTTTTTTGTTTTTGTTTTTGTTATTTTTGTTTTTGACCTTGAGAAGTCATTACTCTACTAGGGAGGTTGTACTTCTTACCATTTAAATTTTATAAACTTACTTTATACTTGCTTCGAACATAATTTAAACAAATAATTCTGGCCATGGAAATGCCTGCTTCAGATGAATGTCCTTCATTTTTCCATTGGGTTTCTGAAATGATCTATTTTGACAACATTGCTATTATCCAATTGACCATTTTTTTTTTCTTTTAGTAAGAGTACAAATGACAGGATGCTTTACTTTTGGTAAGAGGCTAATTTTCTTTTTCTTTAAGTTTTTATTTTAATTCCGATTAGTTAACACACATATAGTAGGCTCAGGTACACAATAGAGAGACTCAGCACTTCCATACATCATCTGGTGCTCATCGTAACAAGCGCACTCCATCTGCGTCACCTGTTTCCCCCATCCCTCCACCTACCGCTCCGCGTACCCCTGCTCTGGTCTAGGTAGGAGTCTGTTTCTTTCTTTCTTACCCCCCTCCCCCGTCCCCCGCCAAAGATTTTATTTATTTATCCGAGAGAGAAAGAAAGCAAGCATGAGCAGAGGTAGGGGTAGAGAAAGAAGCAGACTCCCCGCTGAGCTGAGAGCCCAGCGCTGGACTGGATCCCAGGACCCTAGGATCAAGACCTGAGCTGAAGGCAGACACGTAACCCGCTGAGCAACCCAGCCACCCAGCCAGAGTCTGTTCTTTGATTTGTGTCTCTCTGCCTTATTTTTCCCTTTGTTTGTTCTGTTTCTTATAAAAGGCTAAATTTCTAACTCGGAGCTGGTTATGCACTCGAATAGGGCCTTCAGGAGCATATGTTCAAGGTATATAACAGACTAATAACTATCACAGTCAATTTTAACCATTGGGAGAGGATAGAGATTACTCGGGACTAAATAAAAACCCATTTCTAGACTGTGGTAAAATGGGAGACCCTTCAAGTTCTCAGTGGTAAGTTCATAACATAGTAGCCAGGCATAAGTGGGTAAGGATTGGAGCCATTAGGAGGAGATGCCAAGTCAGGCCAGAACAAATACCAGATTAGCAGCAAGTCTGAAATGAGATTTTTTAAAAAATTGATGAGATAAGAGCAAGATGAGGGAAACTATAATTTGTACATCAGAGGCTCAAGCGTGTTTGTCTACTCAGTGTTTTGGAATTATGAAGGCTCTTTTCAGAATGCAGAGACCAGCCCATGAGGATGTCCCCCTGGAAGGATCTTGAAATCTTTGCATTAAAAATTCCCAGCATGCCTACTCCCTTTCATTTTGAATTCTTAACTTACCAGGACTCACTGCATCTTTGCCAGAAATAAACCTGCAATTCTCTTTGTCTCCATGGACGTGGACAAAAGCTGGGTTCTTGATGTCAGAGAGGCTGGCGTGGGCGGGTTCAAGGTGAGGGAAAGCCCACACAGGTGGACCTTACTACTCTTTTATTATTATAAAGAGACTGTCTGTACTGATGTTTCTTTTAAGATAGAATTTTCATTTGCCCCTCCAACTGCCCTAGATAGTTTGTTTCTAATAGTTTGTCCATTACCAATTCTTTCTGGCCCTGGGAGAGTTAGCTTAATGCCTTTAACCCTTTCCTGGTTATGCTTCCTCTTCTCTGTGCTTTCCTTTTATTTCATTGGACTTTAAGCAGCCATACACAAACATCCCAGCTAATCTTTCCAAATTAGCACAGCCCCGGCTCTGGAAGTTCTCATTAGATGTGCAGCTGAGATTTATCAGATCTCATTTGCCTAATATGGAGCCTAACTTTGGGCACCTGGCCCTTGCAGTAGGGGGTAAGGGAGAACAGGAGCGGGTCCTTTGTCACTGCTATGCAGACTCACTAATTTGCTCCGCCTAATAAAATTACAAATGAATACAGCTTTATTCACATTGCCTTTATAGGTTATAATAACCTTGGTACCCCATAACCTCCTGCTAGCTGAATTAATCAGATCATATTAATATTTCTTCTTACTTTCTTTTAACTGGTTCTTCTCTTAATTAAAGGGGCCAAAGACGTAAACAGGGTAGGTGACTAGAAACATGGCGTCAGGTTATAAACAAGGCTCATTAAAAAGATGGATGTGCGGGCCGACTGCAAAAATTGCTTACTTCGCAAGTGTACATTTTGTAATTTCCTGACGACTAAAAGAACTAATGCCAGATCCCACCCCCTCCCTTTTGCACATGTATAAAAGATGATAATTTTTGAATGCTGGGGTGGGAATGGCAAAACCGGGGAACCTATTCATCAACTAGAATAAGGTCTCTCACATTATAAGACTCTGCTCTCCTCCAGCCTACCAATGTGAAATGTATTTGGAAGTGGAAGAAGGGGAAATAAACAACAGGAAATCAGGAAATGGTTTCAAAAGAAAAAAAAAAAAAGATGAACTTTTAAGAGAGAACATTAAACATCTTAGACCATAGTTAAATTCGAAAGAGAAAATGAGGATTTTCTTAAAAGACAAATAAATCTTTCGAACTTCCCCCCTCTGGTCAAGTACGCGCTGGATATGCACGCATGTGTTTGTTTGCTTGCACACACAGGGCAATGAGGAGCTTAATCCAGATGCATGAGAGCGAGAATCGTTGAAGTGGACAGAAGGACAGGTGTACAGCCTACGCCATCAAGCTCACAGGAAATTGTAACTACAAAATGCAACAGAGCTGAGGATAGTATGGTGCAGGAAATTTCACTCAGGTGTATTTTCCATTGTGGTAAATCCTCTGTATTCACTTGTCCGTGGAAATGAGGGTGTGCCTACAAGGTCATGATCAATCAGTTCAGGTAGAAGGAATCGATGTGTGCATTACACGTGTATATTTACATATGATGCATTTGTAGTCTGGACGTATATATAGTTAGAATACAGGTTTTCCTGCGTTCCCTCCCACGCCTACAGATGCACCTCAGCTCTAGGTCTTGTTTGTGAAACTGTCGCTCACATTCCCTGGGCCGGGCAAGAAGGCACGTGCATTTTCATCCTCAGAGCAATTACTAGCAAAGCCCAAGCTCCGATTTCCTGTCCTTCCATCTCCCTCCTCAACACGAGAGAAAGTCATTCTGACAGGATGATACACAGCGCGACCAGGCAAGACCTCACTCCTTCATGAATAAATTAGAGATGAAAGTTTAACGGATCCCCTTGCATTTTTATGGAGGGACCTCATCCTAATTTACCTAAATGCTTTGAGTAAAAGGAAAGAAAATGTAAGAGGCTAAGGTGGAAAGGTTAAAATCTGTGTTTAAATGAAGGCTTTCCCCCGCCACCCCCAACATACCACGCCACACAGATGCCTGCAACTGTTGTAATGATTCCTCACTCAAACATTTAAGGGAGAAACCCAAGGAAGGAAGAAATTTTTCCCCCCTCTCTGCCAGTATTGTTTTTTATATGAACTGCTGCAGGTGTGACCAATGATTCTTAGTTCACGAAATCCCTTACAGATAGATTTTATATAGCTAGATTATAAATATAGTAAACACAGGAGTGGAGACTCGGAACGATCTGTATTTAAGATATTATTTTTCTCAATAGAGCTCAAATTCTGCAGCAATAGCTTTTTTTTTTTTTTTCTTATAAAACACTTCTAGGATATGCTTCAGCAAGTGATCTATTTCAGTATTTTCCCCACTAGTGCATTTTTAGTACCAGAAAGGCAAGCCATGAGATGGGGTGTGTGGTCCAAATATCAGGTTTGCCCATGCAGGATCAGACCAGTGGGCTAATGGTTTTGGAATCCTGCCCCTGGCATCCATTGGCCATTACCTGCTGCTTCAGAAGCCAGGAATGAATTTGCATGACCCCAGTCCTTCAGATGTCCCCTGTGGAAAAATAGGAAATTGGCGAGTAGGATCATTTCACGGATGTGCTGAAGTTGTCATTCCTAGAAGTCTTTGGCTTCAGCTCTGTGCCTGGTAAGTTCACCTGCAAATATAGGAGAAATCATTCCCATCTGCAAATTGCTGGTTTTATAGGGAGAGGAAGAACCTTCTGAGTCCCCTCGTAGTCTTTCTTGCCTTTGGCTATTGAAAAGGTTGCTAAATACCATGTCCTGATACTATTGGGGTTGAATGTGCACACTTGTCAGGCATGACTGAAACAATGAGAAATCATACTTTTTAAAAAGGGTCAAAGAAGAAAATTAAATCGCTTTCATCCACTTTTTTTTTTCCTTTAATGGCAGCTTAATAGGCAGTTATAAAATGGTGAAGGAAATGAAAATAAATGAAAAAAATAGAAGCAAATCTATTCATTTTGTAATTCCACTATTCCCTTAAAACTTGAAATGTGCTTGAGGTTGTCTATATGTGTTTTATGTTTGAAATGACATTTCCCAGGCATCAAATCATTGTGACATCTCTTTGCACTTTGTCCTAATAAGGTAAACTTTCAAATCTAGTCCATGGTCTGTCACATAAACATTTTTGTATTTTATATTTTTACATTTTTATTGTAACTTTTTCAGAATTATTAAAATAAACAAACCTCAAAAATAAAACAGTTTTCAACTCAGTTCCATGTGATTCCATACTTCAATAACCATTCTAATTTAGTATTAAGCAAAAGCTCTCTGTGTGTTGGGAGAGTCTTACTCTACGTGGTGTGTTTTGCTAAAATGACTAAAGCTTCTGGAATAGTCACCAAGATCCACCATTAAAAATTTGGACAACATCTTAATTAGCATGTGGGGGCGCCTTTTCAAAGAGTCCCACAGACTAGCTGTGTATATTTTTTGAATGTTGAAAGTTTTTTTTTCCCTCCTCTTTTGATCATTTTTCTGAAATGAATGTCTGTTTCCCTCTCACCGTTCGTCATAGAGGAGTATCATTTCATGACCCCTCTCTTCTACTCGCAACTTCCTCTAAACAAAAGGACACAATAAATAAACACAGGAGATAAGACAGTTTTCCCCACCCCCAGCCCCTGCCACCCACCCCTTTCCCTTGAATCTTCCGAGCGGCCAGAACCACTTCAGTCCTTCAAATATTGGCCTGAATTAGTAACCGCGCTGTTGCAGTGAGGCTAGAGTGTATGATACTAATAAATACCCAACGGGGTCCCAACTGTAATCTGGGTATTGATATATATTTTTTCTAGTTCTTTTGGCAAACCTCTCTTGCTGACTATACTGATGAAGGTTGCAAGTAATTGTGTACGCATTTCTGTGAAAGATAAATGACCTTCCTTCCCAAGGACGCTTGGCCAGGCCTTAATCCTGAGTGTGTGTGCGCGCGCGCGCGTGTGTGTAACTGTTTTTTGAAGGCCTGACAAGGCATCTTGATCATTTCCTCGTTTTGAGGCCTACCCACAGCCTCCTCCATGGCCCCCCCGTCTGAAATGTTATTATTCTGTCGTGAGGCCTTCTTCGGCCAGGATGTTACTTCATTTCCACCTTTTGTCTCGGGCTGAATGTGAATGATGCCCTTTCAGCAATATACAGCCGCTTAAGCTCCCAGCAGCAGCCTTACATAAATATACAACACCCGTCTCGCCCTATAACTCACTTTAGGCCTGGAAAAATAGTGACTTCCTTTATTGGTCAGATTCTCTCCCAATTCCCAAAAGCTGTATGTTCTCACCTCTGAGGATCCGAATCTTCAAGTTTCCATTTGTCTCAGCACTATTCCAGTGGATTGCCAATAAAAAGGGTTCCCATTTTTATAACCCTTGAGAACCCAGGAGTCGGCTTTCCAGAGAAGTGGATCCCCCCCCAACACACACACCCTGCCCCGCCCCCCCAAACAAACAAACAAACAAAACCTCCCTAAAATGTACCAAAAAGTGGTATTTGAGTCAAGGATTCAGTAAAACGTGAAGCCTGGTCTCTGAACACATCTGTTCTATTTCAGAAAATCTGTATTTGTTTTCCTCCTGGAGAAAACATATTGGGGGACACAGCATCAGCATATCGTCATTAAAATAACACAAGTTCCTCGGTGTATTTGATAGCCATAAATGCAAGAGGCTATGCCTGAAAGAAATATGAAATTCACATTACCTTAGTTATTCGACCTCTGTTAAGAAATTCAGTTACTTCCCTCTGCCTCTGAAATGAGAGTGGTGTTTTTTGTTGTTGTTGTTGTTTTGTTTTGTTTTTTTCTAGTTCTACCGAATTCAGTTATTAAAGGAGACTAAGGAAAGAAAAGTGCTTTTGAAATTAAAATTGCTACCCCTTGGAAAGGTGCTAAAGGCACTTGATTTCCTTACAGATGCTCACGGGGTATGGAGTTAAGCTCCTGTCCTGCTTAAGACCTATAAAAGGTGGAACAACTTCCTACATATATCTGAGGCTCAGTTGCTACATCTGTTCAATGGGGGCTAACTACCTCCCTGTCATGCTTTGTCAATTAAAAGCAAAAATATGCCCATGCGCCTTGGTGGCTCAGTCCCCTAAGCCTCTGCCTTTGGCTCAGGTCATGATCCCGAGTCCTGGAATCCAGCCCTGCATGGGACTCCCCGCCCAGCAGGGAGCCTGCTTCTCCCTCTCCCTCTACCCCTCTCCCATCTCTCTGCCAAATAAATAATAAAATCTTTTTAAAAAGAAAGAAAATATGCCTTAATGAGTGAAACCCCAAATGCTCTACAAACGGGAGAACTCACATTTTTTTTTTTCCTCCTCCATAATAAAGTTGTGGCTACTATATGCAACTTTTAAATAAAAATGTTCTGGAAGGGCAGGAGCATGTGATAGAGGAAATGAGCACATTGGCACATTTGTGCCACAGAACCGCATACTGAAGAGAAGGGCAAGAATATTAAATACTAGGGGCGCCTGGGTGGCTCAGTGGGTTAAAGCCTCTGTCTTCGGCTCAGGTCATGATCCCAGGGTCCTGGGACTGAGCCCTCTATCCGGCTCTCTGTTCAGCAGGGAGCCTGCTTCCCCCCCTCTCTCTGTCTCTCTGCCTGCTTGTGATCTCTGTGTGTCAAAAAACTAAATAAATAAATCTTCAAAAAAAAAAAAGAAGAATATTAAATACTGACGCACCAAGCTACACTTTAAAAAGAAGTAAGCTTAAGAAACAGGGAAATTTGCCAGATTAAAGTCAGTGATACTCTCTGTTTTATGACCTCGCAACTCTCCATAAGAGGAAGAAAGATGATTGCTGACACGTAGCATGTGTTAGCCGAAGAGACTGCCTGGGAGTGCAAACCGACAATTGTTCATGCAAAACTCTGGCTTTGGGAGGTGTTTTCCATTTGTGCTCCCAGCATCACCCCAAAGCAGGACAGATTGTTTTGGAAAGTCACCTAGCTGGGTTCAACATGTTAAGCCTGCCCCGGAAGACAGCTCCCAAATGAAGTCAAATTATCTGATCTGTATTTACGCTGAATATGTCCTAGAAATATGCCATGTCTTCATTCCTACACCTTCTCCTCAGATAGATGTGCAGAAGGAGCTTTTTATAAATTCTCTTCTACACTCTCAGATGGGACCCAAATCTCCAAAACTGTCCCTCTGAATGGGGAGGTGATTGTAATCTTATAGCCCGCATCATTGAAGGGAGCCCAGAGTCTTCCTTCTATTGCCCATTTCCTCCAACAGCTGTGGGTGGAACTTAACATTTTCTTAGGGTCAAATGTTCCCTTGTCAGTGGGGAAATTTTTCTGCTCTAAATGAAATGTTACAAAATACATTTCCCCCAACAAAGCTCTGGACTCGGAGCTGTTTTATTTATCTGACCATTCTGAGGACTGTAAAACATGGTGTTTCACATTGTAACATAAGCTTTTTTTTTTTTTTTTTTTTTTTTTTTAAAGTGTGCCCTGAGTATTTGCAATTGTTATCAGCCCCAGATGTATCCGAGTGTCTGCCTGAAGCTCTGCTAGCTGGCTCAGATATACAGAATGTAATTAGCTCAAAGATGTCTGTGCTAAGTTTGTAGTAGAAGCAGTGCCTGAGAATAACCATTTGCTCCTCTCCCCTCCCCCTCTCCCCTTCCAACTCACCCACCCCCCAAAAAAGGGGTGGCAAAGGTTAGAATCTATTGTTCTAGATGCTGAAGTTCTGAACAGAGCAAATTCATGTTCTGATGGAGATTTTTTTTTTTTTAAGTGAGAGAGAGCCCGTAACAAAAGTTAGCTGGGGAAAAGGGACAAGATTAATCAAAGCAGGGACTGGAAATGGATTGGTTGAGAGAACCTAAAAGGGAGAAGGTGGTCCTCACTGAGTTTTAAGACTGGGTGCTTGAAATCTCAAATCCCAGTACTTTGCTTTTTCCTCCATTCTGTTTTCCCCTTCTAGACCTTCAACTTTTAAAAATGTATCCAAGGTCCACCTGAGTAACTCAGTGGGTTAAAACCTCTGCCTTCAGCTCAGGTCATGATCTCAGGGTCCTGGGATTGAGCCCTGTATGGGGCTACTTGTGATCTCTGTCTGTCAAAAACAAAAACAAACAAACAAACAAAAAAATCTTAAAAAAAAAAATGTATCCAAGAAGGAACATCTGCCTAGAAGGCAACACTTCCCAACCTGGGCTCCATCCTGGGACTCATTCTAGAGAAAAGCTCTTAGGTACCATGAAGAAAGCAAATCTGGCGTGATGTAACAAGGATGGGCCTAGGGTGATCGGAGCTGCATTCTTAAGAAAACTGATCAGTATGTCAGTTTCAGAAAAAAAAAAGGGGGGGGGGCAAACCCAAACAAAAATAGGTGGGTCATTTACCCGATGCAAGCACACATTGGTGAAGGCAGTGTAATTCCTTCCTGACCCTTGGAGGAAATCAGTTTATGCCCTGAAGCATGAAATTTGATTGTAATTATTTTAGCTTGCTCGGCTACATATGTTATTGATGATCTTTCCTAAAAATCACCAGCCTTTTAGAAATCCTGCCACAGTACTTGACTCAATGACCTGTAAGGTATACATAATAGAAAATAAACCATGCAGGGTTTCTCTATTGATTATTCCATAGAAACTCTCTCTTCCTAAAGAGCAAGGCATCACAAGGATGGCGTATAAAATAAGATCATATTTACAAATGCCTATGTATTTATAAAAGATGCAAAGTCTCCATGAGTTAACCAGCTGCCTAGAAATCTCATGTGTCTGAGAAAACCCAGAGTTCGCTTAGACATTTTGCCCTCAGCTTATAGAAGGCTGTGTTGTGGGGTTTTTTTGTTTGTTAATTTGTTTTGTTTTATTTTGAGGGAGGTGTTTTCGGGGAGGGTTGTTTGTTTGTTTTTGTGTTTTGTGCTTTTTTGCTTTTTTTTTCATTTCGTTTTTTTTTTTTTTTTTTTCCCACAAATAGAGTGAAGTGACAGGTTGAGAGAATTGTGCAGAGGTATCCGAGGTGCTTTTGAGAACAGACCTAGGTGAAGATCTCATGCTGGCTTATGTATTTATCAGTGTTTAAATGAATTTCCCATTCCTCACTTTGCCTTGCTGCTCAGCAAGTGAGGGAAAATGCTAGCTATGTAAATAAATAATCGATCCATCAGATAAGCCAGATGATAGACGATTACGATTTCCTGAACCCCAAATTGGAGGCTTGAGGTATTTATGGGTTTGGTTGCTGACCTACTCTCCTTCCTCAGCTGATTTTCTTATCTTAAGAAAAATCAAAGACTTTTCTTGGAAAGCAGAGAAAGTTCTTTTTCACAATACAGGAAATACATGCCACTATCAATACATTTTCTGTTATTTTGCTCTTTGGAGAAGGCTGTCTTCCAGTCTGAGCAAGAAAACCTAATAGAAACAGAATTAAATCTTGACTACATCTTGAATCTCCATCCAAATGCCCTGTTTGACCAAGTTTTGCTCAGAATTTTGAATGGTTTCGGTACATATGCTTTTTTTTTTTCTTCTTTATGTTCTGCTTCCAAATACTTAATGTAAACCTACCATGTGTTATGGGCCTGATCCCAATCCAGTGATCAGACATGGCCATCTAGCCCTGGGGAGCTTCCCCTCACCAAGTAAGAGGAATATTACAAAAACTGATCATGCAATGAATTCTTGATTAGTCCTGCAGTGGGTAGGAAGAGAGAATGGTGAATAGTGTGAAAGCCCAGGGAAACAGGACCTCCGATGGTAGCTGGGAGCGAGGTGGAAGTGGTTTGCTGAGGGGATGTCTGAAATGAGATTTGAAGCTCCAATAGGAACCAAGCAGTCAGGTGGGAGGCAAAACACATTTTACACAGAAGAAACATTTCTTTCTCAGTGGAACACACCTGACTTTGCTTGGAGGTCTGAACTCTTCATTTAGAGGAAAAGTCAGTGTCAGCATATTCCTGACAAGATATGTACAAGAAACCTGTTCGATGAGTTGCCACGGGGACGGTTCTAATCTCAGGACATCCCTGTGACTCTTCTGGGTTCTACGGTCATTTTTCTTCAGACTTCACTCCCATGGCCCCTGATCTGTCTCTGGCAAGTCATCAAAACATCTCTTATGTAAAGGCCATGAGACCCCAGAGATGAAATTCAAACCAGCCTCATGTCAGAGGGAAAGAGGTTAAAGATATAAAGAGGCAGGAAAAAGATTTTTACAAGATATCAGAATATTCAAGAAGAGGGCAAAAGAAACATGGCAGATAAGACAAGAAAGAGGAAACCTCATCTTTCATAAAGATAATTCCTATTTTTTTTCATTTTTTGTTTCCTTTTTTTTTTAAGATTTTATTTATTTATTTGACAGACAGAGATCACAAGTATGCAGAGAGGCAGGCAGGGGCAGGGGGAAGCGGGCTCCCTGCTGAGCAGAGAGCCTGATGTGGGGCTTAATCCCAGGGTCCTGGGATCATGACCTGAGCTGAAGACAGAGGCTTTAACCCACTGAGCCACCCAGGTGCCCCAAGATTTTATTTATTTATTTGAGAGAGAATGAGTGAGAGAGAGCGTGAGAGAGGAGAAGGTCAGAGGGAGAAGCAGACTCCCCAAGGAGCTGGGAGCCTGATGCGGGACTCGATCCCGGGACTCCAGGATCATGACCTGAGCCGAAGGCAATTGCTCAACCAACTGAGCCACCCAGGCGCCCTCAGACGATTCCTATATTGTTAATAAGATAAAGAGACATCCATATGTTTCAAGAGCACCAGCCGGTAAATGTTGGGGAGGAAATGGGAGAAAAACCACAGGTCTTTAAATGTGGGTATGTTCTCTCTCCTTTCTGCCCTCCCTACCCCCACCCATCATCCCCACTTGGTCAGAGTTTGCAGGCTCCCTCGCACCTCCTCTTACGAGATAATTTCCCCCCTGAAGCCTTAGTTCTGCAAAGTCAACATGGCTTATGAAAATCGAGTTGTATTCTATATATTTAATACATCATCTCTAAGGATAATCATTCTGGAATCTGAACTTGTTTCTGTTATCTAGCTCGGCTTGACAATGATTTATGAACCAGAAAACAAGACAGCTTCATTTTCATAAAGCAAACGGAACCTTCTGGACCAGGAGGAGCTGTGAAACTCGTTTTGACTAGTAAACTGAAACAAACATGACATAAAAGTCAATACAATCGCACCGCTGGGCTCTCATTTTACAGAATAACTTTTTTCCCCAATCCAGCAAGATGACAGTTGAAATGTTGCATTATCCAATAGCAATTGTTATCTTACTAATTACCAGCCCAGTGTGATCAGGAAGGGCGCTGAGAAATGGAAATAAGCACATGACAATCATCTTCTAGAAATGTCAGTCTCACTCAGAAAGTGAGAGCTGAAAAAAAAAAAAAGCTGTTTTAAAGGAAATATTTTACAAGGTCTATTAAGAACACTTTGATGTCTTTAACTTAAGGAGATAGCGATATTATGTGCCTGATGTGGACATAATTTACCGATAGTAAATGTTACCCATAATGAAAATTTGCAAAATAATTGAATGACATACATGAACTACACTACACATTGTGAAGACTGACTTTTGCCTGTACACATGCGTAACATTTGCATAATTATCATAATAAACTCTTTGCTTATTCACGTAGAAGGAAGGTTGGTTGACTAGAGTGGTGGAGAGAACAAAGCACCATAGTTCATACCTGAGTGTAGCCACGTATTTGGGGCAAGTCTTTATATTCCCTGGGTATGTATCATTTTTCTCCTCTGCTAGAAGGAGACAATTAGGGGCTCCTGGGTGGCTCAGTGGGTAAAGCTTCTGCCTTTGGCTCAGGTCATGGTCCCGGGGTCCTGTGATCGGGCCCTGCGTCGGGCTCTCTGCTCAGCAGGGAGCCTGCTTCCCTCTCTCTCTCTGCCTGCCTCTCTGCCTACTTGTGATCTCTCTCTCTCTTTATGTCAAATAAATAAATAAAATCTTTTTTTTAAAAAGGGGGGGCAATTAATAACAGTATGAACCCAATAGGGTTGTTGAAAGACAATAAAAAAGACTTAGTTTGCTTTACGTGCCTCCTTTCATTGCGCTCGTTGAGTGGCTCAGCAAGCATTATGGAGTATCTGTCCATTTGCTTTTGGAAAATCAGACGAAGGTAAAAAATGATTCAAATGGTGCCCCCTATTTGAAATGCAAGAAGATGATTTATCAGAATCTTTTAAAATTAGGGAACAATGATGACTTTAAAGTTACATCATGAACACATCTGGGGAAAATGGAACAAGAGTGCTTTAAGTGCCTGATTTAGTCTTTGAAAATTGTCTTAAAAGGAGACAGGAACATAAAACAATGGGCATTTTAATGGACTGCGTTTGGTTAACTTCAATGTCTGAATAATTGATTTGAAATCATAATCTTCATCCATATTGTTACCTATTAAGGGTATATAAAAAGTATTAGATAGAACACAGGAGATCTCATATAATTTTCACGTATATTAAATAATCTCTGTCTAGTTTTGATTTAAATCTGACCTACTACAGAAACACCTTTCTATTTTTGAAGTACAATGCACAGCTTAGAGGGGCGCCTATTTTTGCCTATACCAGAAACCACTCCATGGTTGTGTCAGAGTTTTTTTTTTTTTTTTTTTTTTTTTTTTTTTTTAAGTGAAAAAGAGAAAGGAACAGAGCTGTGTCTTCGGAATCATCTCTACGTCTTCTCTAGCTATTGTTACTTTCTTTTTTTAAGATTTTATTTATTTATTTGGCAGACAAATTATAAGTAGGCAAAGAGGCAGGCAGAGAGAGAGAGGAGGAAGCAGGCTCTCTGCTGAGCAGAGAGCCTGATGCGGGGCTCGATCCCAGGACCCTGGGATCATGACCTGAGCCAAAGGCCGAGGCTTTAACCCACTGAGCCACCCAGGCACCCCTATTGTTACTCTTTTAAAATTTATTACTTGCTTGTTTTTTTTTAATTTTAAAAGGTATATTCAAAAGATGGATAAATTATACATGTGCAATTAAAAAAAAAAAAAGCCCTTCATATCTACCTTCTAAGGTTGAGAGATAGTGTTTCAATTCAGCAGTGTATTAAGAAATCTCTCCACCCACCGCAACACATTCCAATGCCCCAACCCACCAACTCGTTACTCCCAAGGATTCTGTGTTACTAATTCTCTCTTTTCCTTTTTTTAGATTTTTTTCACATTTATATAGTTCTCTGATCAGTATGAAATTTAGGTTTGCTTTTTAAAATTTTTATGGAAATGGAGTCATATGTGTTTATCTTTCATGGACTTGTGCTTTTATTCAACATTAAGTTTTTGTGATTTGTATGGCCATACACATCGCTATACATTCCTTTCTTCCAGCCTATATTTTCCATCTATAGTTTCCATTGTAGGAACATGCCATCAATTCTTTTTCATTCTACCTCTGATGTCTGTTCGGGTTATTTCCAATTTTAGACTATTTTGAATAGTGCTGGGCACATTTATAAGAATTCCTACAGGTGTACATCTACTAACCAAATTACTGTGGTGGAAAGTACACACATTGCCAAGTTACCTGATAATGCCAAACTGTTGTCCAAGATGATCACATCAATTTTATTCTCCATTAACTGTGGCTAAAACTCCCATTGTCCTATGTTCTCACCAAATCAATATAATGAGCATATTCATTGATTCAACTTTGGGACAACAAATCACCAAGGTGACATTTTGATTTTACAATCAGTTATCCCTGAGTATCATAAATATAGTAACATTTAACTGAAGTCTTCTTAGCTAATTAATTCAACACTGGTGTTTTCCGTGAAGGACTAAAAACAGAGTCAAGGTGCTCATCCAGGATTTTGTCCAAAACTATCTGACCATTTAAAATGCCATACCGACTCCGAAACCTCAAAATCAGAGGTGAGGAGATAAAGTCTACCATGAGATATACAAAGGACTGATAAGTACCCCGTCTTTTCTCCCTGGCTGCCTCATTTGGGTGTGGAGGGAGAAGAAGGCATAACACATCTCTTACCCAGGGGGTATTTCAAGGAAGAGTTAAATTTTGGTTAAGGAAGACCAGCCAGGTGATTCTAAATTTCCTCTTAACTCTACATATTGTCCTGTTGTCTTCAAATGTCAGCTCAACAGTGTAGAAAAGTTATACAGCTGTTTAGACCCAAGAATGTCCATAAATCCTCAGTCAATGATTTTCACTAATTACTCTGATGTTTTACCCAGGAAAACTTCATCAAAAGATATTTTCTCAATGGGATCAAATGTTGTAAGATTGGTAAATTTACAGACTTAAATAAGTCTAATTCTTAATGATTTCTAGCAATAAATAGACTAAATGATTTTATGACTAAATGATAGACTAAATGAATTTATGTGACTGATGAGGAAGTTACATATCGACAGATATTAAAAATGTATTTATGTTAACTAGATTGTGTGAACAGTAGCATTTTCAGAGGACAGTTTCTCCATACATCAAATTAATGCTTTTCCTTCAGAAGAAGAGACATAAAGTACTTAAAAAAAGGTTAGGTTAGGTCCTCATGTGGTGACCAGACCCCACTGAAAAATACAAGATTTAATCATTTCCTTTCTAAGAAAAATCAGCCGTAGTTACTATATAATTAATCCATCAGCAGCAATTATTGTATTGACTATAAAATAGACAAAAATATGGGTTTGACCCTGCCCTGTCTTCTTGTTCAGGTGAGAGGAGAGATGGTCTAAAGTATGAATCATCATCTTCTCACTTAAATTAGGCCAATGCAATGGGAATACAGAATTTAGGAGGGCATTTTTAAACAAACTGAAACAAAGCCCTTAAATTGACAAAATTTAACCTGACAGTTGCACTTTGTGAACTACATCTTGGAATATTTGTTCAACCAAGGAACAGAAAGACCACATGTGGGGATGGGATAAAGGTCTAAATTCTCCTTGGGTTGTTTATTTTCAAAATTACATTTTTGAATGGTTAAGGATAGTAATTTAGGCACGTTCAAATAATTTGCCAATAGAGAGTGTGGCTTGCCTAGTGGTGTGTATTTGTCATTATATAGTGCTATTGCCTTGAGATGATCTGCAAATTGTCCGCTTTAATGCGGAAGCATAGATGCAAGTTCATGAAGAAAAGCATGACTTGAACTCATCTCCGACTGAGATGCCGTAGTGACTCTTGTCTGACGTGTGTTTGTTGCTTGCAAGTAACCTGTTTTGATGGCCATTGGCAAGTAGGAACGGAAATCCCAATTTGTAAGATGGAGGAAATTAGAGATGTGTTTACTCACTCTTCCAACCAGTGTTTGTTGATTACCTACTCTGTTCTACATCCAGAGCTAGGTGCAGTGATTGTGACTGAAAAGAAGGCACTCCATAGACCTTTGGCTTCTCACTTGAGAGAATGGTGGTGGGAGTTTAACACATACATGGAGTAACTAGTTGAATATAACTCTGAGGCAATGTACAGTAAATACCTTGATATTGAGCCTGCCTTCCTGTGGCTGATGTTTTGTTCTGGGTTCTAGTACCAAAATGAATATTATTTTTGACTCCAACCTTCTTTTGAGTCACAGAACAATTTGAATGACTTTTACTAAAGATAATAAAATTCCCATGAATTGTGTGTGTTTGTGTGTGTGTGTGTGTGTGTGTCCATCCTTACTTTTGGTATAGATTGCTGACAATAATTAAAATGTTGGTATAGATTGCTGACAATAATTAAAATGTTGCTGACAATAATTAAAATGTTCTGATCAAGGTCATCAATGAGAATATTTATAATGTTAAGAATGAACTCAGCCCCTACGAACATATGTGTTCTGTTTCAATAGGAGATCTAAGCCAAGTTTAAAATTTTACTACACTCACAAAGCAATGCCTGTTTGTTTCTGAAATTTAAAGCCCTTATCAAACTCAAGTCGAGTTGTGGGGTCTCTGGGTTTCTACCAGCATTGCAGATACAGCTACATAAGTCAGTATGCTCATTGCTGAAAGGAAGAAAAAAGTCTTACAGGATTACTGTATTTTGAAATCAATGTTGGCCCTTCTTGAAATGCCCCATGAACCACAGAACATATTGTAATTTATGATAGCTTACAGAAAAAGGAGACGTGTCTGTGCAGAAATTTCAAAGGCCTCTGACGTAGGCCTTGCCTACCAGAACATGCTTCCAGAATTTCGCTTCTGGCCTGTGCTCCTCTTTTCTGCACATGGACTCCAGACTTTTAGGCCAGGAGAGCTGAAGGGAACCCCCTCCTGGCACAGAGCATCACTGAAGAAAGCCAACAGCAAGATTACCCCCGAAGCCCATTCATTATGTGCTTCCAATATCCTCTAAAAGGGTTGCCCACCCCTAACTACATATTTATACATATTTACTTGATAATCAATAAAGGAAAATGGCTGCATTATTTTGATTAAAATATCAACTCTACGTGTGACTATAAAATCACATTTAAGAAGCCAGAAAAGGGGAGATAGGAGTTCATGCTACTCTCCAGCCTATGATATATGATATTTTCAGGCTGTGAGGAGAGCAGACACATTAAGAAAATAGTGCTAATGATATTAAAGTACTTTACAAGGCTTGTTACTAAGAGCTGACAAACCTGTCAAGTGTATAATGTAGGAGGCTATCGTAACGTTCTCAGAAAACCATACCTCTACCCCATTTCACTGCAATCTCCTAATAATGGAGCTGCTATAAATTCTAGCCAGCAATGGGACAGAGCCATGGCTTCTCACCCCAATGTGAGGACATGATAAATATAAAAGAAAATGGCTGTCAGTTTTGGCGCCCGAACCTTATTACAAAGTCTTAATCTTACTGGCCTCAGCACCTTTTATCACCGCCTTGTTATGAGCTGATGGCTTTTTTATTTGCTGGGAGATGGAGGATGTGTCATTTGATGTCCTTTTATGTAGCCACTGCTCTGTCCTCTCATGAACACACACACACACACACACACACACACACACATTTTATATGTTTATTACAGAAACCGATTAAATGGAAGACTCATGCTGTTGGCTCAGGTACTGTGTGCGCTTAGGATTGAATGGAATCAGGATTTAAATACATCATTAGGAGTATTTATGTGAATGGGACTCAAATAGGAAATTAATTTTTCTCAGCACTGGAGATGGAGCATTTGCAATATTCATGATTGTTTATTCTCCCTATTATTGTTCCCGGGATTGGTCATTCTTGGTTCCAAGGTCAGCAGGAAATCCCAGCTCTCCCTTTTCTTCTTTCTTTAAACATCTCACTCCTTGTAAACACAATCGAGCTCAAACTCGGCTCAGGTTCAATCAGCTTGATCCTTAAGATGAGATAAATTGCAATTATCTAAATATTAGTCTGAAAATCTCGCAGCTCACTTCCCATCTTCTTCATTTATGGCAAATGAAGAGCCTGAACTTCACTTGAGACATTGACCCCCGCCAGAACCTTTATCCACCGGAACTGCTACGAAGTGCCGGCATCAGGTACTTAACAGAACCTGACATTGACGGGCTGGTTTCAAGCTGTGGCCGGAGACTCCATCACTAGATCTTATCTTCAATTTGTGTCCATAAAACGCGATGGCCCTGAGTGTCTACACACCGAGCGCGTTATCCTGTCTGCCGTGCCTGCCGGCTGAAAATCAGACTCCCGTGTTGGGAAATTGCCAATTTCACGCAGGGGTGGGACTTGCTGGGTGTCTGTGTGCGTTCGAGCCAGTGCTCAGCATCTGTTTCTCTTCACCCAAGGCTTCTGCATTCCAAAGTCAAAGGCCAAGGGTCCCCAGGGATTTATGTCTCTCTATCTCGTAGGAAATTGCCAAGCTGGTTGTTTGAGTTACTAAGTCTATGTATCTCCCATCTCTGAGGCAGAGTCTGTGGGAAGCAAGCAAAACTGTCTGACAAAAATTCACTTACACGGCTGAGAACCCCTGTTCACAGCATTCGACCAAGTCACCGATTTGACTAAATTTTTGGCATCATGGATTATTTGTTTTACTAGGATTAGGAGCTGGTAAATGGAACATCGTGGTAGAGATGAAATTCATATTCTTTCATTTATTTTCTCAGGAGAAATTGCCTGAGTTATGGGGGTGCAGGGGAGAGGGGAACCCGTTTTGTTCTCGTATCTAGTGCTGGGCGGTGAGAAGAGATGGAAAATACTTCATGTTCTTTGAAAAGGAAAGTATTTGAGTCCTTCCGTTTCCTGGAGATGTTTGCCATGGGAGAGCGAAAATCTCCCTGAGCTTTTTTAGAACCTTGGCTTTTCACTTGTAATTCTTGGTTGCAGGTGCATTTATGCTTGAAATGCAGCTTTGGCATGAGCGTGCACCAAAATGGCCCCTCCTGTCATTGTCCCTGAAATAAGGCATTTGTGATTTGCCACTACAGGACCTGATGAAAAATCCAATACATAGGGAAAGGCAAATTGCATGTCTAGAAATTTAATTAAAAAAGAAATAACCTGCCCTGTATAAAGGTTGGCAGTCCCCTTCATAATCATCCTCTCAGACCTCTTCTTCCTCCTCTTCCCAAATACCAAACAATACCCAGAGTTAAATCCACACATGCATGGTAATGAGGGAAAGCACTCTATTAAAAGGAACTCTTTGGTTCTTGGCCCCTCAGAAGAGGTGGATAGGTTAACTGGTCTATAACAGTATCTCCTTTCTCTGTTCCTCCCTCAGGCTGCTTAGAACAGACGACGTTGAGTATACTCTTCAGGCTAATAGTAAGAGCATTCCC
The DNA here is from genome assembly GCF_030435805.1 of Mustela lutreola. Taxonomy (NCBI): domain Eukaryota; kingdom Metazoa; phylum Chordata; class Mammalia; order Carnivora; family Mustelidae; genus Mustela; species Mustela lutreola. The sequence continues at coordinate 20,401,112 of NC_081296.1, read as the reverse complement.
TCCCATCAGAACCACACGTTACAATTTACAAAAATTCTGCAAATATATTTCTTTCCTGTCATCGCTCCCTGGTATAAGATAGGGTAAACCAAAATGTATTCATTGGACAAAGGGGGTCAATGCCAGGGTTTCCAGAAAAAACCCGGGATGCCCAGTTAAATTTCAAGTTCAAACCAGTAATGAATACCTTTTTAGCATGTGATATTCCAAATATATTATGGGACATTTTTCATCTTAAAAAATTTATTTTTGGGGGTGCCTGGGTGGCTCAGCGGGTTAAGCCGCTGCCTTCGGCTCAGGTCATGATCTCAGGGTCCTGGGATCAAGTCCCACATGGGGCTCTCTGCTTAGCAGGGAGCCTGCTTCCCTTCCTCTCTCTCTGCCTGCCTCTCTGCTTACTTGTGATCTCTCTCTGTCAAATGAATAAATAAAATCTTTTAAAAAAATTGATTTTTGGGGGTGCCTGGGTGGCTCAGTGGGTTAAAGCCTCTGCCTTCGGCTCACATCATGATCCCAGGGCCCTGGGATCGAGCCCCACATCGAGCTCTCTGCTCAGCAGGGAGTCTGTTTCTCCCCACCCCCCCCATCTGCCTCTCTTGATCTGTCTGTCTGTCAAATAAATAAAAATAAAATCTTTAAAAAAATTCTTTTTTAAAAAAATTCAAGGTTAATTGGATATTCTGAATTTTTATTTGCTAAGTAGATAAGCCTTGCTGGAGGATCAGGGAAGAGTTTTCCAGCTTGTACAAATAATAAGTGGCAGAGTTGCTAATTCCACAGCATAAAAATTGCTAACTCTATGATTTGCATATATCATCTCATTTAATCATGACAGAATGACATAATTCTCCCCATTTTCCAGATGAGAAAACTCAGGTGCCCAGGGAGTAAGTAGCTTGCTCAAGATCTAAAAACTGGTAGAGCAGGGATGTAACTCCAGATCTACATTACTAAGCCCCCTGATGTCTTCACCACTCTACCATGTTTGGGAGCAGGGATACTGACTCTCCCTTGCTGAGTCCCATTTGATTGCATGTCTCAGGCAACTGCTTTGTGGGTTTTGGGCCAGACATTTCGGACTCCATAAAAGCACCAGAAGATTGTCAGCCACAGATGCCCAGTATGCCCTGCAGTGCCATCTCCCCTTCACAGAACCATTTAAATGATATTTTTGCACCAAGCGCATCTTTAATAAAATGCTTTTGCCCTGTGCTGGGAAAATCACATCACCCGGTGAAGTCCGACTTGTACCCAATGGGATCTAAGGCACATACTAAGGGTTCCTTAAAGTAAGTCCTTGGTTCAGACACCAAGGGTAAAGAGCTATAGCAGCAGGCTTACTCTGTAGTAGCATCGGAGAAGCCCAGAAGGTCTTCAGTAAAATATTTTCATCAGTTAAAAAAACAAACAGAACCAGAAGAATCCCAAAATTTAGAGATATACTTGCCATGTCAATCAAACTGCTATTATTAATTTTAGCCTCCAAATGAAGGAAAAGGGCGAGAGAGAGAGAGAGAGAGAGTGAGAGAGAGAGAAAATTGAGAAGGAAGAAGATGTGTTGCAATTTTTATGTCTGTTCACAGAAAGGTGGACCTTAGAGCTTTTTATTTTCTCCTCCTAAGCTTTAGATCTTATTCCCTGGAAATTGCCAACAATACGCGTTCTAGGATCTCTGGCTGCCCAGGCAATATGGACACATGAGTCATACTGTTTCTTAGTTCTTCTTTGCTTCCTCATCTGTCAATAGGTCAGTGACTGTTTGATGCCTCAATACTGAGCCATGGTTTTGGAGGCTCCAGCAGGCTTCCCAGCACTTAGCTAACCGCCAATGCATTTTCTTTTTCTACTTCCTATGTAGCTCCCTTTTACAATTTCCACTGTCCTCATTAACTTGCTCTTCCCTTTCACATTATGATGACATTTGGGAAACAACTTTTCCCCAGAGAACCAACTTCCCATATTCTTGACCCCTCTGTGGGACTGTGAGTCAAGATACAAATTAATATACCCCTTGGACTTTCCACATTAGAAAAGTGTAAGATGCTCTAATTACTTTGTTGTGACTGCTTCTTAATCACATGACTCGCACCGCGGTCTCGCATTAGCAATGCGAGAGAGCACTGACAGCAATGCTAAGTGGTTCACGTTATGGCTACTTCCATGGAGAAGGATCACTGTATTTCCCAGTCCTGTGTGCAATAGAAGTGAATGCAAACTCTTCTTTGAATGTAAAAGGAAAATCCACTGTATGTGTGCAGAGCTGGTGAAACATTTTTAAAATGCTGCTTAGTCCCATTCTCTTCCCAAGCCCACCCCTCTCAAGGTGACAATCTAGCCTTGAGACTGCCATCAGGACACAGGTGGAAAGGGCATCAGAGAAGTAAAAGACCAGCCTGACCCTTGCAGGCAAGGGGGGAAAAGATGGGATAAAGTTCGGAAAGACATGGATTGCTCAATCTTCCTTCCTCTAAGTTTTAGCCAAAGGAGGGCATTTATTTGATAAAACACGGGTGCATCAGGGACAGAGCTCCTCTTGCCCAGCTCAGTGTTTGGGACCTGGTAAGGGGTCATTTCAGAGCCTGCATACGCGCCCCCTGTGGGGGCTGCCACATAGCAATGAACCCAGAGTGACAGCATGGTTAAGGAGGAAGGCATAGTTCACTTTACACAAGCTTCCTTCAGTTACACCCGGAATGGACCCGATCTAGAGAAGAGCCCACTGGTGTCTGGACAGGACGGACAAAGGTAACTGAGTGAGGAACAGCTAGCCTACCACGGGGCGCACTGGGACCCAGGGGCGACAGGACTGCAAAGCATAGTCCATCAGATGCCCCGCTCAGACCCGGGACAGGTGAAGCCCGTGACAGTGACTCAGAAGAGCTGGCCCCAATGTGGGAGATGCCATGAGGCTGACCTGGGAGCACGAGTGGGGCCCAGTGAGGCTGAACGAGGCTGACCATCAGTTCAGACAGATACACGGTGTGGCCAAACATGGTGGTCTTCACACCAGGTGTTCTCTACTCAGAAAGCCACCCGGAGCAGCAACTACTCCCTTGGTGGAAGAGGCCAGGGATTCCTTGATGGCTCAGAGACCTCATCTCTTCTTGAGGCTTGAGGACAAAATGTACAGATGCGAATTCAGAGAAAAGAAAGGAAGATGGGGTGTCTCTGTATAACTGGACATTTTATCTAAAGATTGCATTTTCTAAAGACACTGTTCACATTAAACCGTTAAACTGAGATTACTAGATTATTCTGTTCCATGAAGCCAAGAAGGACCAAGAAGGCATGAGAAAAATCAAATATATATATATATATATATATATATATATATATATTGAATTTATATATTTGATATATATTTGATATATGTGTGTGTATGTATGTATGTGTGTGTGTGCATATATATATATATATATATATATTTTTGTACCCAGAAGTGTGTTTTTGTGAGTAACTGTGATTCTATGACCCATCCTTATAGGATATGTCATTTGAGTCTCAAGGATGCCCATTTCTTTATGAGCCAAGAGTTGACCTACTCAAGGAACACTGGAGAGGTGTGGGCTTGCGGCAACCAGGAGCCTCACACATATTTCCATCTGTAAACAATGTCACCATCATGGGAGGAGATGTTCAGCGTAAAGATCCTCTGAGCTGGTCTCATGATCTCTGGGGCTGTGCTCAATTAGAAATCTCTGTTTTATAAACATTTAGCCCCTGTGTTCCTCATCTATCTATCTATCTATCTATCTATATGTTTTTTTAAGATTTTATTTGGTAGAGAGAGCGAGCAGGAGTGCAGGGAGGGGGAGGAGCAGAGGGAGAGGGAGCAGCAGACTCCCCACTGAGCAGGGAGCCCAAACTGGGGCTTCATCCCTGGAGTCTGGGATTCTGACCTGAGTCAAAGGCTTAACCAACTGAGCCACCAGGCGCCCCTCCTCATGACTTTTCAAGCGACAAATTGAAAGGGGCAGAATATTCCAGTTCAAACTAGTCTGTAGGGAAGGGGAGCATGTTGTCCGGAGGAACCCAGACATGGGGAGGGTTTTCCATCCTTCATCTCTGCCCTTCTCAGCTCATGCTTGCAAACCAGTTTTCTCGTACAGTCTCTCAGCATTTCTAGGCTCACATTTCTCTGGCCTTGAAAGTTACTCACTCGCTATGCCTTAAAAATTTATTTGCATGAACATCCTTGTACTAGTTTCCCATTGCTCCTATAACTTACTATCTTAAACAATATAAAATTAATATCTTATAGTTTTGAAGGTCAGAAGCCTGAAATGGGTCTTGCTGGGTTACCGAGTTCAAGGTGTTGGCAGAGTTGATGGCCTTTTCTGCCGATTCTAGTGGGAAAATCCTTTTTTTTTTTTTTTTCTTTTTGTTTTTTCTATCTTCTGGAGATCACAGGCCTTCCTCCTTCCTCCCAGAACCAACAATGGTGGGTTGAGTTCCCTAAATCATCACTCTGACCTCTCGGCCTTTCTCTTCCACATGTAAATTCCTAGTGATTGGATTGGGACTATGCAGATAATCCAAGATATTCTACTTGAAGGTCAGCTAACTAGCAATCTTAATTCCATCTGGCACCTTAACTGCCCTTTGTTGTTTAACAGATGCCATAGGCAGGCTCTGGTTATCAAGAAGTGAGCGTATTTGGGAGGCCAGAGTTCTGCCTACTACAACCTCCTTGAACTTGAAGTGAAGTGCTCTGTGCTTCTCAGAGTGGATCAGAGTTTATACTCCTCTGGCGGGGGGAGTAGTTCATCTATACTTCTAATATTTGAATCTTAGAACAATTGCAAACCACATCAAGGAACTGATACCCCCCAAGGGAGTGATGGTATAAAGCAACTGAATGTCCCTAGGAGGTCACAGGAAATCAGATTACAGGCCAAAAAGAAGAATTTGTTTTGATATCTTGGAGACTTGGAATGGTCAGCCCTCCGAATATGTTATCCAACATCTATAGCCCTGTGTCCAGTATAGTAACCATCAAATCATGTGTCTTCATATGAGGGACAGAGTTGGGAATGGAGGCAGAGAAGTGGATGTCCTTCAGTGTGCCTGGGTCAGAAGTGGAATGATGGGGGCTTTTGGCCAACCACACACTCTCCAAATCCTGAAAATAGCCTCCAGGGAGATTCCGTTCCTTTGAGTGAGATTCATGGCCCCATAGTCTGATGCTACTGTGTGACCATTGGTTATTCCTTAGTGGTACCGTCAGGAACAGAAGACTGAGCACCACCTATGTGGGACTTGGCTTGAAGAGGATCCCTTTAGAAAATAGGCAGTTTAGCAATTGTATTACAAAAAGCCGTATTCGGTATTTCAGAGTAGAGAAAATTATTTCAGAGCACAGCGTTCAATAGAGGAAGAACAATCCAGGTGAAACACTAGGCACAAATTAAGTACGAATTTCCTGGATGACATTTTTTTAAAAAGTACGTGACTCAATTAGAGATGAAGCTGGCATTGAGAATGGCAGCATTCCTGATTGCATGTGGAGATCTGGATTTATCCCACCCACCTGACCTATTGTACTTAATCTTTCTGTACAGCTTTCCCAAATGCTTTCTCATACATTAATTCATTTGTTTCTGATAACAATACTCTGAAGTAAGCAGGGCAATTATTATTGTCCCCCAGTTAGAGATTTGTCATTTCACAGTACCGTGTACGCAGTGTTGGTGAGTCCTTCTGTATTTCCCACTAACCTTCCTTCCTTCTTCCCCTGCATTTCCTTTTTTCCTTCACTCCCTGTTCCCAGGCTTTCTTGTTTTCTTTCATTCTTCCTTTTCAAAATCTGCTTCTGTACCAAATTGTGAGTAAATAGAGTCTCCAGTTTCTCTTACATTTCTTTAAAAACAATACACCTTTAGTGGGAACTCAATTCATACTCGTGGCATGCAAGTTCAGCAATCACGAATGACTGGGGAATGAGGAACTATGAACAACAGGAAGGTTTACACATATATAGATTAAATTCAGAAATAAAATGGACGAGGATACATCAAAGACTGGTTTCAACAGACAGAAAATAGACAAACTTCTGGCATGTCCCACCAAGAATTTAAGAATAAATAAATAAAATGAAATGAAAAATTAAATAGTATTAAAAATTTAAAAATATCTATAAGGGGAGGGCATACTTTAAAAGAATAATATGAAAATAATCTGTACCCCATGCAAAATATAGAAATCATAGAAAAACTGTTTTCTAGAAAAATACAGAGTATCACATTTCTGTCAAGAAAAGAAAAGCATGAATATGCCAATAACCCTTGAGAAGAGATTCTTCTAAATTTAGAAGATTCTAAGCCCTTGCCAGAGCCCTGCTCCTAAAAGTGACTCCAGACTTTGAAGATAAATGTTATACTTTATATAAGCATCTATAGGATAGAAAATGTCCAAGGCATGGAAAGATACGGACATCTTTCTAACTCATTACATGATAGTAGTATAATCTTGAAAATAAAGTTGTGTAAGATCACACACACACGTACACAAACTCATCCATTCACGAAGAAAGCTGTAGACCAAAATACGTGTTATGAACAGAGGCACATATTAGTGAATTCAATCCAGCAATGGGATAAATGGATCATGACCAAACAGGGTATATCTCAAAAATGTTAAGATGGGGACACCTGGGTGGCTCAGTGGGTTAAAGTCTCTGCCTTCAGCTCAGGTCATGATCCCAGGGTCCTGGGATCGAGCCCCACATTGGGGTTCTCTGCTCAGCAGGGAGCCTGCTTCCTCCCCTCTCTCTCTTTGCCTGCCTCTCTGCCTGCTTGTGATCTCTGCCTATCAAATAAATAAATAAAATCTTTAAAAAAAAAAAAAGAAATGTTAAGGTGGTGCAACATCAAGAAATGTGTCAATACAAGTTGCTATATAAAACAAAGTTGAAGCTTTGCGCAGTGGCAGTATCGTAGCCAATGAGGTTTATCCGAGGCGTGATTATTGCTAATTGAAAACAAAGTTGAGGGGTGCCTGGGTGGCTCAGTGGGTTAAGCCTCTGCCTTCGGCTCAGGTCATGATCTCAGGGTCCCAAGATCGAGTCCCGCATCGGGCTCTCTGCTCAGGAGGGAGCCTGCTTCCTCCTCTCTTGCTCTGTCTGCTTCTCTGCCTACTTGTGATCTCTCTCTGTCAAATAAATAAATAAAATCTTTAAAAAAATAAATAAAACAAAGTTGAAAGTCAAATGAGTATTTCTATAATAGTAATAATAACAATAAACAATAACTTATTAAGTGCTATGTACTAGGCACTACTTTAAGCTTTTTCATGAACTCATTTAATTTTTAAAATAACCTAATGGAGTAGATCCTATTGTTTCTCCCTCTTTTCAGATTAAAAATAATAAAAATAAGGCACAGGGAAATTAAGTGATGGAGTGACATGGGATATGCAGATTTGGGACTCTCAAGCTTGCTCTTTGAACGAATGCATTATGATGCATTTGTGGAAAGATCACTAATGATTTAACTGAAAAACAAGCAAATGATGACAACAATTCATTTGTTAACTTATATAGAAGCTTAGCTACGGAAAAAAAAAAGTTTCCATCTGAAATATGGAATGTATCAGAAATATATAGTCCAGATCATGCTTACTTCTAGAATGTTAGAATCACTCCTACCAGATTCACAAAATAAGTAGGGGAACTGACTCTCATTGCTGGTATTTAGCACGTTATTAGAGATTCCGGTTAATATATCAAAGTGAGAAAGATACGAGAGAAATAAATGTTAAAATGGAAAAAGGGAGAGGATCCTAATTACAGACACTGATTATTTATCTAGAAGTCTTAAGAAAAGAATAGACAAACTTATATCACACAATTCATAGGATGCTGACCAGATACAGGATCAATATTGTAAAAGCAATATGCTTTCTTAAGACAAGAATAATTGACGAGAGAATAGAATAGAATGAAAACATGTCTTTCATAACAGTAATAGAAACCGTAATTTACCTAGAAATAACAGTAATTAGAAATAAGAAATGCCTGTGTGGACAAAATAATTAAATGAAAATTAGCCACAAAACATAAAAGAATACCTAATTAAAGGGTGAGTGGAGATGAATGTTTTAAAAATTCAATATTTTAAAGGTATAAATTATTCTAAATATATCTATAAGTTCAAAGTGATTCAAATAAAAATTGCAGTATGATAATTAGTGGCACTTCATAACCTGACTCCTCTGTAAAGATAGTCAAGAAAGTTTGGAAAATAAGGACACTAAGGGAAATTTTATTGTAGAACAAACTCTGTGATATTCACCAAATGATAGAAAAACATATCAATGGAAAAGAAAATATAGAAGAAGACCTCTGTGTATCTGATAATTTCTGATAACATTTACATCTTAAATTAGTGGGAAAAGAAAAGCATTTTAAAAATGTTGGATGATCAATTAACTTTTAGAAAAAAGGTTCAAGGTAAAGCCCTACTTGACAGAAAAGGAAAACATTGGGGCACCTGGGTGGCTCAGTTGGTTAAGTGTCCAACTCTTGATTTTGGTTCAGGTCATGATCCCAGGGTCCTGGGATTGCTTCCGACAGGTTCCAGGTTGAGCATGGAGTCTGCTTAAGACTGTCTCTCTCCTGGGGCGCCTGGGTGGCTCAGTGGGTTAAAGCCTTTGCCTTCAGCTCAGGTCATGATCCCAGGGTCCTGGGATCGAGCCCCACATCGGGCTCTCTGCTCCGCAGTGAAGCCTGCTTCCCTTCCTCTCTCTCTGCCTGCTTCTCTGCCTACTTGTGATCTCTGTCTGTCAAATAAATAATAAAATCTTAAAAAAAAAAAAAAGAATCTGTTAAAAAAAAAAAGAATCTGTTAAAAAAAAAAAAAAAAGGCTGTCTCTCTCCTTCTTCTTCTGGCCCTCAACCTCCCAACTCGTGCATGCTTGCATGTGTGTACTCTCTCTCTTTCTCAAAATAAATAAATAAATAAAATTTAAAAAAAAAACAAAACAGAAAGAAAAGAAAACCATTTTAGGTGTGCCAAAGAGGTACATGTATTTGAAACCACAAGAAAAACCCATTAGAATAACATTTCTGGATGATATATTTATAATCTTGATACGTACATGACCAGAAGAAACCTTAGAAGACTATCATACTGATGACATAAAGATAACACATTTTTTGGATAAGAAAAGGTATCATAAACCAAAAAAAAAGTGCCAGATTAGAAGAATTTAATGTATGCAATCAATTATTACTATCCAGAATGTATAAAGAACTACCATTAATCATTAAGAAAATAATATAGCTTTTTGATTCATTACACTGAACTAAAGTGACTTTAAAAAAATGCTTAAATTGTAAAATACTTGAAATTACTGTATATTTTGAAAGATTTTAAAAAAAACAGACTAACAAATGTGTGAGAAGCTTCTTTCATCAGACCTCGGCTCCCAATTCCTTCTCCTTCTCCTCTGCCCCCGCCCCCAGAAGTACTAATGTTTTTTGTTTTTGTTTTTTTCCACTTGACATATCTCGGAAGGTTTCCCATCCCAGGCAATTGCAAGGGCTATCTAGAATCCTAGCACAGCTAAACCAAGGTTTAGATAATCACTTACGTACTGGTTGGACATTGAAACTATTTCCAGTGTTCCACTGTTACTAAGAAGTCTTTTCTGCACCCATGATGGAGTTTTCAGAATAAATTTCTAGGAGTGAGATTTCCAGGTCAATTTACACCTGAGTACAAAAGTTCCTGCCAACTCCTAGCAACCATACATGAGCACGTATCCTTGCCAACATTTGTTTATTAATATTGTCAGCATGAAGGACAAAATTGGTAATAGTGGAGTGCCTGGGTGGCTCAGTGGGTTAAGCCTCTGCCTTCGGCTCCGGTCATGATCTCGGGGTCCTGGGATTGAGCCCGGCATCAGGCTCTCTGCTCGGTAGGTAGCTTGCTTCCCCCCCTCCCCTCTGCCTGTTTCTCTGCCTACTTATGATCTCTGTCTGTCAAATAAGTAAATAAACTCTTTTAAAAAATCGGTGATAGTTTTTCTATTACTTTTGTCTGGTGACTAGTATTTCAAAAACATATTGCTTTATAAATTATTTTGGTGTTTCATACATTTATTGTGTCTTTTTTTTTTAAGATTTTATTTATTTATTTGAGAGAGACAGCGAGAGAGAGCATGAGAGGGGAGAAGGTCAGAGGGAGAAGCAGACACCCTGCGGAGCAGGGAGCTCAATGCGGGACTCGATCCCAGGACTCCGGGATCATGACCTGAGCCGAAGGCTGTAGTTTAACCAACTGAGCCACCCAGGCACCCTACTGTGTCTTTTTTTTTTTTTTCCTTCTGTTGAATTCACTGTTCATATTTTGCTCATTCTCTCGGATTTCTTGTTGATGTGTAAGAACGCTTTGTATTTGAATACGAGTGTTTTGCCTCAAATCATTATAAATACTTTTTTATGGCAAATTTTCAAGATAAGCAGGAGTTTATCAAAGAATGAGGAGAACACATTTTAGGCCTAAAGAAATTTTGATTCTTTTATTTAATGATATTTATGTAACCGGTCTTATTCTAATCAATGCAAGTAAGAGGCTTTATATGTAAAGACAGTCTTACCCAAATTTAAATGCAAGAGATTTCCTGGATCATGTGGGTGGCACAGTCAGTTAAGAATCTAATTCTTAATTTCAGCTCAGGTTGTGATCTCAGGGTCAGGAGATTCAGCCCTGCATTGAGCTTAAAGTCTGCTTGGGATTCTCTTTCTTCCTCTCCCTCTGCCCCTCCCTTGCTGTGTATACATACACTCTCTCTCTCTCTCTCTCTCTTTATCTATCTATCTGTCTAAAATAAATAAATAAATCATCTTAACAAATGCAAGAGAGTTCCTTTAGGCAATTTGAACTAAGGCTCCAAGCCTTCTAAGGTAGAACATGGCATATCGCTGCCTACACTATACAATTAGAGGCTGGAACAGTTTGACCAACTCAAAAATAATAAATATTATCTGCCTGCCATGGTCTTTATAGTTTTTTTTTAAATACTGGTGTGTGTGTGTGTGTGTGTGTGTGTGTGTGTGTGTGTTGAGGGATGGAGTTTCTCTTTAATCAAAGTGGAAAGAGAAGACAAGAAGGGGTCTAGCACTGAGAGTTGCCCAAATTTATCCAGTTATGTCTTAACTCTCAAAGGTGACATTTTGAGAGGTATAAGTTCAGTACATTTTCTTAGATGACAGTAAATGACTTGTCTAAATCCATGAGTTGATGAGGAGGATGATTCTTCCCTTCCCTGTCTCTCTCTCTCTCTCTCTCTTTTTTTTCTGTCTCATAGGTCTATACAGGTAACTGTTTAAGAAAGTTTAGTTGATTAGATTAGTTAAATGATAACCACTGGTCATCAGATAAGTGTGTGAATGTGACACAGTTTCACTTGTTCACCCATTCAAAAGAAGCTTCTTTATCACCTACCACTTGTAAGGCATCCTGTAGAGGAGAAAAATAAATAAAAATATGGACTGCATGGCCCTCACAGAGCTGAACTGCAGTGGCAGGTCCTGTGTCCTAACTTGATATACCAGCTCAGAACATGGCACCTAGCATTTATCAGGATGGTAACAAATGTGTATTTAATCAGTGGGTCTCAGACTTGGGCCTTTAATGAACCAGTAGCAACAATGAGAAAGACGAAAATAGTGATTGGTGTTCATTGTCAACATTTTAGTTTTCCAAATAAGACTATTTTAAAAAACTATAAATCATATAATGATTGTAAAGATATATGCACTCAACATTGGAGTACCTAAATATTTAAAGCAAATATTAAAATAATTTTTTAATAGACAGCAATACAAAAATAGTAGGGGGCTTTAATACACCACTTTCAACAGTGGATAGATCATCCAGAAGAAAGTTAATAAGGACACAGAGAATCTGTATAATACCATAGACCAAATGGACCTAATAGACACATTCAGCACATTCCATTCAACAGCTTTAAATACTCTTTCTTCTCAAGTTCTGACAGAACATTTTGCAGGATTGATCTTATGTTAGGTCACAACAGAATCCTTAAAAAATTTAAGGTTGAAATCAAATCTAGTGTTTTTTTTCTGACCACAGTGGTATGAAACTGGAAATCAATAACAGAAGGAAAACTGAAAAATTCATGGAAATGTGTGAATTAAACAACATGCTCCTAAGCAACTGTCAGTTCAAAGAAGTCAAGGTTGCCTCGGTGGCTCAGATGGTTAAGCATCTGCCTTCCTCTCGGGTTAAGATCCCAGGGTCCTGAGATCAAGCCCCGCTGGCAGGCTCCCTGTTTAGTGAGAGATCTGCTTCTTCTTCTCCCTCTGCTCTTCCCCCAACTCATTCTCTCTCTCTCTCCCTCTCTCTCTCTCAAATAAATAAATAAAATCTTCTAAAAAGAAGAAATCAGAAACAAAGTCATAAATGATCTTGAGAGAAATGAAAATACAAAATGCATATCAAAACATACGGCATGCAATAAAAACAGTTCTAAGAGGGAATTTTATAAAACACCTACATTTAAAAGAAATACCTACATTAAGAATAAAAAAATGATTTCAAATAAACAACCTAACTTTACACCTCAGAAAATGAGAAAAATAAAAAACTGAGCTCAATGTTACCAGAAGAAAGGATATAATAAAGACTAGAGCATAAATAAACGAAGCCAAGACTAGAAAGACAATGGGAAAAAAGGTCAATGAAACTAAGATTTAGTTGATAAACCTTTACCTACATGAACCAAAAAAAGAAAAAAGAAGAAGAGAGAGGACTCAGATAAGCAAAATTATGAATAAAAGAGGAGACATTATAACTGACACCACAGAAATACAAAAGATCATAAAAAGGTTATAATGAATGATTAGATGGTGCCAACAAATCAGATAACCTAAAGAAATGGATAAATTCCTAGCAGTATGCAACCTACCAAGAAATAGAAAATCTGAGCCGACCAATATAGAAATTCAAAATAAACAAACAAATAAAAAAGGAAAGTAAAGCAATAATCAACCCCCCCCCCAAAAAAAAAAGCCCAGGATCGAGTGATTTCTGGTACGTTGTACAAACATTTAAAGAAGAATTAATGTCATTTCTTCTCACACTTTTCCAAAGTATTGAAGGGGAGAGAACATTCCCAAACTCATTTTATAAGGCCAACATTATCCGGATGCTGAAGTCAAATAAGGGCATTGCAAGAAAACAAGATTATAGGCCAATATCCTTGATGAATAGAGATGCAAATATTCTGAACAAAATCCTAGCAAACCAAATTCAACAGCACATTGTAAGGATCATACATCACAATCAAGTGGGATCGATCCCTAGGTTACAAGGATGGTTCAACATATGCAATCAATAAATGTGATGTACCACATTAATGAAATGAAGGATAATGTGATTTTCTCGATAGAGAAAAAGGCATATGGCAAAATTCAACACCTTTTCATGATAAAAAAAAAACTCCTAACAAAATTGGGTACAGAAGGAATATAACTCAAAATGTAAAGGCATGTGGGCAAACCCATAGCTAACATACTCATGGTGAAAAGTTGAAAGCTTTTCCCTTAGAATCAGGTATAAGACATGAGTGCCCATTCTCACTCCTTTTCAACACAGTACCACAACTGCAAGCCAGAGCACTTATAAAGGGGGGGAAAAAAAATCTAAATCAGAAGGAAGACGTAAGGAGCATCTGGGTGGCTTAGCTGGTTAGGCACAGGTCATGATCTCAGGGTCATGAGATTAAGCCTGGTTTTGGGCTCTGTGCTAAGCCCTGAGTCTGCTTGGGATTCTTTCTCCTTCTCCCTCTGCCCTTCCCCTTGCTCTCTCTCTCTTTCTCTTAAAAAAATAAAATAAAATCAGATTTTTAAATGAGCAGAGGATTTGAACAGATGCATTTCCAAAGAAGGCATACATATGCCCAACAGATACATGAAAATATACTCAACATCACTAACCAACATGGAAATGCAAATCAAAACCAAAAGGAGTTATCTCCTCAAGCCCATTAGAATGGCTTGTTATCAAAAAGATAAGAGATTCATAACTGTTAAGAAGGATGAAGAAAAGAGGATTCTAATGCAGTGTTGGTGGGAAGGTAAATTGGTACAGCCACTATGGAAAACAGCATGGAAGTGCCACAAAAATTTAAAAATAGAAACACCCTATGATCTAGCAATTCTACTTTTGGATATATATCCAAAGAAAATGGAATCACTACTGCAAAAAGATATCTGCATCCCCGTAATCGTTGCAGCATATTTCACAATAGTTAAGACATGGAAATAACCTACGTCTCCATCAACAGATGAATAGTTAAAGAAAACGTGGTACACAGGTACACAGAGAAAGGGAGAGAGAGTGGGGGCAAGGGAGAGAATGAGAGAGATTATTCAGCCACAAAAAAGAAGAAAATCTTGTCATTTGCAATGCCATGAGTGGGCTTTGAAGGCATTATGCTAAGTGAAATAAGTCAGAGAAAGACAGATTTTGTATAACCTCTCTTATACATGAAATCTAGAAAAGAAATAAAAGACCAAACTCAGAAAGTCAAATGGGAGAGGAGGATGGGAAAATGTCAAAGAGTCAAGCCTCCAATTACAAGATGAATAAATTCTGGGCGTCAAAGCTACAGAATGGTGACATTAGTTAACAATACTGTTTTATGTGCTTGAAAGTGTTTAAGAAAGTAGATCTTAAGGATTCTTATTACACACAAAAATCACAAAGTTTTTATTATGGGAAGTAATTACGTGTGCTAACTAATGTTCTTGTGGCAACCATTTATATATATATATACATAATCATCACATATACATAATCATATATATATATACATAATCATCACATACATATTGAACTTACACATGCTATATGTCAATAACACTGGACAGAAAAATAAAGTTCTGGGATAACTTTAAAGAAGTTTAAAAACTATTAATCACATCAGCAAGGCAAGAAAGAAAAATCATGTGATTAGATTTTTACATGCAAAAAATGCACTTGGCAAAATCCAACATTCATTCATCATAACAATTCTCAGTAAACTAAAAATAGAGGGTATTTTCTCAACTTGATAAAGGCTATCTGGAAAATACATACAGTTAACATCATACTTACTGGTGAGAAACTCAAATTTTTCCTACTTTATCAGGTATAAGGCAAGGACATCCCCATTTACCACTCCTTTGCAACTTAGTGCTAGAAGTCCTTGCTAATTCAATAAAACCAAAATAAATAAATAAATAAATAAACATATACAGCTTAGGAAAAAAGGCATAAAAGTGTCATATTTTTTGCAGATCACATCATCTATGTAGAAATTTTGAATGAGTGCACATACACACACGCACATGCACACAAACACACACACACACACACACAACCTTCTGGAAATATAGCAAGTGACCATAGCAAGGTGGCAGGATATAAGGTTAACAGATAAAACTCAACTGCTTTCCTGTGCAACCAAAGTTAGCAACTAGAATTTAAAGTTAAAAACATAATACCCTTTACATAATCGCCCCCCAAAATAAACACTTAAGTATAAATCTAAATATGTACAAAATTTGTTTTTATAGGAAAACTACAAAACTCTGATGAATAAAATCAAAGTGAATTATCTAAATGAAGAGATATCCCATGTTCATAGATGGGAAGATTCAATATTGCAATATTGTCAAAATGTCAAGTTCCTTTGAACTTGATCTATAGATTCAATGCAACCCCAATTACAATCACCCACAAGTGATTTTGTGGATATTGGCAAGTTTATTATAAAATTTATATGGATAAGCAAAAGATCCAGAATAGCTAAGACAATAATGAAGGAGAGAAACAAAGTGGGTAGACTGACTCTCCCCAACTTCAAATCTTAATTAATATAAAGTGACAGTGATCAAGACAGTGTGGTTATTGGCAAAAGAACAGACAGACAATGGAACAAAATGGAGAGTCTAGAAATAAACCCACACACATATACTCAATTGATCTCTGAGCAAAGACACTACAATGGAGCAAAGATAGTGAATAAATGGCATGTAACACCTGGACATCCACCTGTGAAATCATGAGTCTAGACACAAAACTTTTATTCTTCACAAAAACTAACTCAAAATAGATAATAGACATAAATGTAAAATGCAAAATTATAAAACTTCTAGTAGATAACACAGGAGAAAACCTAGATGACCCTGGATACATGATGTGTTTGGATATAACACAGAAGATAGGATCCATGAAAGAAATAACCAAGAAACTGGACTTCATTAAACTTAAAAACTTCTGGCCTATGCAAGGCAATTAAGTGAATTAGAAGACAAGGCATGGATTTGGAGAAAATATTTGCAAAATTGCATCTGATGAAAGACTATTATCCAAAATATACAAGGAATTCTTAAAACTCAATACTAAGATGAGAAACTCAAGCAAAAACTGGGCCAAAATTCTTTTTTTTTTTAAGATTTTATTTATTTATTTGACAGACAGAGATCACAAGTAGGCAGAGAGGCAGGCATAGAGAGAGAAGGAGGCAGGCTCCCTGCGGAGCAGAGAGCCCAATGTGGGGCTTGATCCCAGGACCCTGAGATCATGACCTGAGCCAAAGGCAGAGGCTTTAACCCACTGAGCCACCCAGGCACCTCTGGGCCAAAATTCTTAATAGGAATCTCACCAAAGAAGATATACAGGAAGCACAAAAACATATAATTTTTTTCTACACACTTGTCATCAGAGACATGCAAATGAAAACACCAGTGAGATAGTCCCGCACTTGTCAGAATGACCAAGATCTGCAATACTGGCAACAACAAATGCTATCAAGGATGTGGGTCAACAGGGACCCTCATACCCCGCTCATGGGAATGCAATACGGCACAGCTGCTTTGGAAGACAGTGGAGGTTTCTTATAAAATAAAGCATATGCTGGTGGGTATGATCCAACAGTTACAGACCTTCGTATTTTCCCAAAGGAGTTGAAAACCCATGTCCACACGAAAACTTGTACATGGATGTTTAGGGAATATTTACTTATAATTGCCTCAACTGGAAGCAACCAAGATGTCCTTCAGGACATGAGTGGACAAATTAACTGGCACAGCCATGCAAGGGAATACTATTTGGCCCCAAAAAGAAATGAGCTGTCAAGCCATAAAATGACATCAGGAACTTTATGTGCATATTACTTAGTGAAAGTCGTCAATCTGAAAAGGCTATGTATGGCACGAATTCAAGCATACGACATTCTGAAAATGTAAAACTATGGAATTAGTAAAAGGATCCACAGTCGTCATGGGTAGGAGTGGACACAAGAGATGAAAAGGTAATGTAGAGAATATTTGCGTGGTGGTGAAAACACTCTGTATATTATAATGATGGATATCTATTCCTATGAATTTGTCCAAATCCATACAATGTAATATCACTGAGTAAACCCCAAGGTAAATTATAAACTTTGGGTGATTATGGTAAGTTACTGTACATTCATCTTTGGCAAAAAATGTCCTGCACTGTGAGCAATGTTGGTAACGGGAGAGGGAGCATGTGTGGGAGTGAGGGACAAATGGAAAATCTCTGTAGCTTCCTCTCAATTTTGTGGTAAACCCAAATTTCTCTAAATAATAAGGTCTTCAAAAATAATTCTAATATAATAATTTAACTATTCTCCACTATGACAATTATTTTGGAAATCTGCTTTAGAACTTGGGAAGAGAGGGAAAGCTGGCCCCAACCTTTCATCTGGGGCTGCTTCAGCTTCCCTTCTAGGCTTCTGTTCCTGTAGATGTGCAGAGGGGTTGTTCAGCACCTGACGGAACAAGATGACATACTGTGTCCAAGCTCTGCCCATCTGATTCACCCTTTGAGGTGTTCAGATTATGAAGATACATTCAAATATCTGGACCTGAAGGTTTGAAGGTCCAAACTATCTAGTTTTTCTATCTATGTGAATAAATATAAATGAAGCCCTTATACTTCTTGGATGAGGGACCAATGGAAACCACTGGGGTGTTTGGCAAAGTTAACGTACAAAAGCATATGTGTCTCAAAATACAGTAAGATGTACATTTGATGGGGATGAGGAAGAGCACTTGTCATGAACACGAGGGTGATGTGAGAAATTGTCAAATCCCTATTTTGCCCACCCAAAACTAATGTAACACTGCATGCTACCTATACTGGGATTTAAAATCAAGTTAAAAACAATTTCATGGCATTCAAAAAACTAAATAGAAAATAACAGAAAAAAATAAAAAAAGAAGAACAAAAGATATACATTTGTTCTATGCATTCTACGTGTTATGCTTAGCGATAGGTGTGGGGTTTTTGTTTGTTTATTTAGCAAACTAATAACTGGATTAAAACATCAACTAGATAAAAGTCTACAAGTTCAAGGTGGCACTTAAGAAAAACTTTAAAAAGAAGACATCTCATTGGACACTGCTGGAGATTGCTAGGGAACAGTTTATTTATCCTGAACACTGATAAAGTAAAACAGTTTTTAATAAAATGGAGCCAAAATTTCCCTCCAGTTTGTGCCTAGCGAGCATTGATCCAGCCTGAAGAAGTATGACTGAAATAGGCAGGACTGATCGATTTAATTCAGCCCATCTATCTCATTATGACTCCTGCAATGAAAGGACATACGGCACGGACCCTGACAGTACGCGGGGGCCTGCCTTACAGAGCCCTGGTGGCCGTACAGATCTGGACCCCACGTCCAATTGGCTTCTCCTTGGCAGCAATGATGGCAAACCCTATAAAGGAAAAGGAGAGAAGCAGAAAAACACAACAAGGGTAAAAATTAAGGCTTCTTCTCTAAATCAGATTCATCCAAAGAAAGTTCATAGAAGTGAGATTTGCAGAGGTATCCACCACCAGTCAACGACGAGCAACATCTTAGAGACTCGTGCACAGAAAAATGTTTAATCTGATGGAAAATCATGTCATTTGAGTATCTTCATCTCTGATTTTATTAGTATAATACAAAGCCAAGAACAAAAAAATTATAGTATCAGGTGACAGGAAAGTTAATGATAAAAAGCCAAAATAATGAAATGATATAATCATCGACAACAACAATGACTCCTCCTCACTGAGATATGTGCTACCTAGGAGCCAGGAACCGGGCTACATGCCTTTGCTGGATTCTGATAAACATTTGTTATTATCTCCACCTCACATGTAAAGTGACCAGTTAACACAGATAGGTTAAATATCTTTCTAATAGGCGGCAGACATGGGATTTGAACCTAACTCTGTCTGGCTCAAATCTTGTGTTCCCAAACACTAGGACATATTCCCTCTACCAGTTACAGTCTCAGGAAGAAGTTGAAAATTATGAGGGAAAACCCTTGGCATTTTATTTCAATGATAAAAAAAAAAAATTCATTTCTTCAAGCACCAGGGCCAGCACGTAATCAGTATTTGCCACATGCTATCAAGCTCATTTTCACAATGGTAATATCTATTTGACAACCAGGGATAAAAGTGATATTCTTTGAAAACGAGGTCACAATCCAGCTTAAAAAAAAAAGAAGTCTCAAGCAAGGTGTGCTTTAATTTAAGTCCTAGAAAACAGCTTGCCCAAAAATGACTTTTGCAAGTCACATACAGTATTTCAATCTGTCATTTTGAATTGACCTTCACAGGCCTGAATATATTGCAGTGGACTTGGGAAGCTTATGAGAATGATATTAAACTTGGTACTATTTTTTAAATCTTATTTTATATCCACTCTGCTTTTTACTTCACTGTGTATAATTCTTGAAAGCATTGATATTATGGAGCTTTCTTAGATATATGCTGGTTTTCTTGCTAATTAGAATTAATCAAGGTTAATTCAATAAATACCTGTAAAGGTAGAGTGTTTATTCAAACACGATGTGGAGAATCGCGTATTCAGAAGAATAGTTGTCTCAATATTTTGACGATGAGTAGCAGATTTTACTTGAAGGTTTTAGCAAAGTGTGTTTGAGATCTAGCACTCAGTTTATTAGCATTGCATCTGCAAGAAGAGTTTGGAATAACTTACTTTAATTAAATCTTACATTGCTGATTTTGAGTCTTCAATAATCTCTCCTATTTTCATCTCACCTTTTAATAATCTCATAATCGAAATTAATCATCTTTCATCTGGGGTACCTTTCGCTCTGTTGGCCAATACAGAACTCAATTCTGCATCGTACATTCTGCCTATTTCCATCCCATACTCAGCATTCTTCACTAACATCAGGAATAATCAACTGTTGAAATAAGCAACAAAAATACTTCAAAATAGCATTTTTTTAGAACACTTATTTCTTTGAGAGAGAGAGAGTATGAGTAGTGGGGAGGGACAGAAGGAGAATGAGAAGGAGAATCCTCAAGCAGACTACCTGCTGAAAATGGAGCCAGAGGTGGTCAGGATCATGACCTGAGCTGAAATCAAGAGTTGGCCATTTAACTGACTGAACCACCCAAGCATCCCTCAAAATAGCATTTAAACAATATAAGTTGTCAAAATAATCTCAAGAAAACACTAAGACATGAGGTATGCATAATTATCATTAGAACAGAATCTTCTAGAATTATATGGAGTCTATCAATCAATTGATTCTAGAGTCTTCTAGATTCTAGAATCTTCTAGAATCAATTATTCATAGAATCTTCTAGAAGGATGGAAACTTACACATTATGGTACTTTAGTATTTCTTACTGATATTTTCAAAAACTGTAAAATACTTTATAAGCACACATAAAAATAAACTCTTCTTTAAAGAAATGTCGTTCTTTTTCATTTTAACAGATTATGCAAACTATGTTATCATCTATTTGTACTTTTTTTAAAGGTTTCTGAATACAGATATCTGTAAAATGCAACAAGAAAAAGTGTATCCTACCCTAGAGTTTCAGTCCAAGCCAGACTACTAGGAAACAGGTTGTATAAAATAAGAACATTTTTAGACTACAAAGACTTGCTCATATTTTTATAGCCAGCCACATATAGAAGAAATAAATAAAGAAACAGAAAGAAAGGGCATATAGGAAATGGGATACCCAACAGAAGAGACAGTTGAGGCATCTCCCAACACAGTTGTAAAGGAGAGCCCAGAATAACCATTGTTCCCAGATTACAAGGGCAGTTAGTATAGTGGAGATAGACCAGAAGGTCCTGGAAAGATTTTTTTCTTTTTTAAATTAAATTTAATTTTTTAAGTAGACTCCATGCACAACGTGGGAATCAAACTCACCATCCTGAGATCAAGAGTCACATGCTTTATTTACTGAGCCAGGCAAGTGCTCCCTGGAAAGATTTTTTTTTTTTTTTTTAAGAAAGCCTTAGTTATTTTTCCTCTCTTCCCCTCTGATCCTATGTCTTATTTCTTAAATTCAGCATCTCAGAGAGATCATATGATAAGATCAGTTATCTTTCTCTGATTGACTTACTTCACTTAGCATAACCCCCCAGTTCTATGTTGCTGCAAATGGCAAGATTTCATCTTTTTTGATGGCTGCATAATATTCAATTGGATATATATCACATCTTCTTTATCCATTCTTCTGTCAATGAACATTTCAGCTCTTTCCATTGTTTGGCTATTGTGGACATTGCTACTATAAACATTGGGGTGTAGGTCCCCTTCAGATCAATGCATTTGTACCTTTGGGGTAAATACCCAGTAGTGCAATTGTTGGGTCATAGGGTAGCTCTATTTTCAACTTTTTGAGGAACCTCCATGCTGTTTTCCAGAGTGGCTAAACCAGCTTGCATTCCCACCAACAATGTAGGAGTGTTCCCCTTTCTCTGCATCCTCGTCAGCATCTGTTGTTTCCTGACTTGTTAATTTAGCCATTCTGACTGGTGTGAGGTGGTTTCTCGTTTTGATTTGTATTTCCTTGATGCCAAGTGGTGTTGAGCACATTTTCATGTTGCCAGTTGGCCATTTGGATGACTTCTTTGCAGAAATGTCTGTTCATGTCTTCTGCTCATTTCTTTATTGGACTATTTGCTCTTTGGGTGTTGAGTTTGATAAGTTCTTTATAGATTTTTGGATAGTAGCCCTTTATCTGATACATCATTTGCAAACATACACACACACACACATATATGTGTGTGTGTGTGTGTATAAAGAACCAAGATAAAACCAGAGAGAGAGAGAAACCATAAGAAACTCTTATTCTGAGGAAACAAACTGAGCGTTGCTGGAGGGGAGATGGATGGGGGGATGGGGAAACTGGGTGAGGGACATTGGGGAGGGTATGTGTTGTGATGAGCACAGGGTATTATATAAGACTGATGAATCACAGACCTGTACCCTTGAAACAAATAATACATTATATGTTAATTAATTTAAAAATGTATTAATAAAGCCTTGGTTAGAGAAAATGAAGTATCTGAGTGTTTGAGAGAAGTTTCAGAGATTGGGAGGAATTAATGATGTCATAGTGACAATTATTAGAAAGTAAAATAACATACAAACAAACAAAAAAGCAATTATTAACACCAGAGGAAACAGAAATTGTGCAAAAAAAGAAGTGTTCACTAGCACAGCCCTCAGTGGAATTTATTAGTGATAATGCACCCTGAATATTAATTAAAAAATTATACGGTAACTCTTTTTTTTTTAAAGATTTTTTATTTATTTGTTTTGCAGAGAGAGACCACAAGTAGGCAGAGAGGCAGGCAGAGAGAGAGAGAGAGGAGGAAGCAGGCTCCCTGCTGAGCAGAGAGCCTGATGTGGGACTCGATCCCAGTACCCTGAGATCATGACCTGAGCCGAAGGCAGCGACTTAACCCACTGAGCCACCCAGGCGCCCTATAAGGTAACTCTTAAGAAAAAGAGGATATGGGTATTGTTAGGAACAGGGTTAGTAAAGATAGACAAATCTTGATCTTCTTTAGGGAAAGTAATAGATAATTTCCCATACTAAAATAATAATAATAGTAAGGGAGAAAAGAAGAGGAAGGAATTTTTAAGAAGTAGCCACAAAAATATGTTAGGGAAGCCAATTCCAATAGCATTCAATGGAAATATTAGAAATACTTGCCTTTAGGAAAAGAGAAGTGGGATGAAAGGCAGAATGAAGGATGATATTTTTCTTAACATTTCAGAATTCAATGTTTGAAAATGATGAGTGTAACCTTACTACATAAAGTCTGCATTATATATAAATGTATTTTATTTGGGAACACAAGGTAGAAAATCCAAAGTTTAGTCTGTGAACAACTAGTTAAAGTTCAAGTCATTCAGAATTTTTAATAAGTTATGCTCTCATTCTATCAAAAATGAAACCCGTGCTTTCCACCAAATAATATAATTTTCCTTTGCAGCTGTATAAAATATGCACATAACATCATCCACAGTTTTAGTTCACATGTGCTTTTAGCAATCAGTTAGCCCAGACAATGGGAAAAAGAATATGAGCGTGGTTCTTCAAATTTATTTTTTTTCTTCATTTTTTTTTTTTAAGTGAGCTCAATGCCCAACATGAACTCAGAACCCCAAGATCAAGAGTTGCATGCTCTACCACTTAAGCCAGCCAGGTGCCTCAATGAAATATATAAAACAGAACATTGTGAAGTTTAGGATTGAGAAACCATAACATAAGATCTGCTTTAATTAAAATCACTTAATATTATAAAGCCCATAATTTCAATACATGTCTGTCACATGATGTGAAAAATAAACATTCAATAGCATTTATTTACTCATTTAATTCAGTAATGACATTGGGGACGTTCCTCAGGTACTTCTCACATGGGGATTGAGGAATGAATGACGTAACCAAGGTGTCTGCCTCAGGAGTCTGCTCATCCCGTAAGTATGAGATTCTAAAATTCTCAGAAAAAAAAATTAAAATTCCCTTATCTGTATTTTTATCTTCCTTAGCCAAGACATGTGTTCAAATTAAGATCACTTAGAAGGGTGTCTTTAAGTAAATGTGAAAAAAATCTCCTTTCATTTAGGTATAACTGATTAGAGGGAAAATAGGAAGAAAATGGACAGTTCCATGTTCATGAAGCAAGACTGTTTTCCAAAGTATTCTTCATGTATCTCACTTGGGACCTAGAATCCATTTTCCTCGGGAAATAATACTGAAATGGGGGCAGCTAATATTTTACAGGTGTGCTTGGTGTTCTTGGGAAGCCATGACTTCTTATTTTCTACTGGCAATATTCACATGGATATTTACACATGTTAACTGTACTCGAATCATCTTTTGTGCATTGATAGTGTAGTCAATTGGAGTAGTTAGAAGTCTCTCTTTCTTTCAAAAGGAACACAGTGAGTTCTAAGACCTGTGCCCGGAGGTTTTATGGAAGCTTATGTTCCAGCATAAAATTTGATATTTGATGATATATTATTTTCTCATTCCCATTAACATTTTTTGTATGAACTGCATTATGCATAGCCAAGAAATTTTTGGAGGAGGTGTACCAATTAAATCTGAATGTCATGAACAGTTTGCTTAAGGGTAAAGTGCTGCCGCCACCCCCCCCACAAAACCAAAACTTTTTGTAAGGTCATTTCAACCTGAATCTACCAAAACCTGTTCAAATAAAGAGCTTGGAGAAAATAAACTCCTACAAATATTATTTTGAAACAAATACAACATTTCAAAATAAGCAATTAGTGGAAGAAATATTTCTTCCACGTATTAGTCTATGTATGACTTTCTTATTTTAAAAGAAAAGGATTTTTTTTTTTTTTTGGTAAATGTTCTTTTCTAAAATGTAGGAGAACAATTTCCTCTCCAAAGTAGGTTTCACACAGTCTCTGCCACAAAACCTGAATTATTAATTTGGTTAATCAGTACAGTTCTTCACAGAAATTGCAGAAGGAGACAGGTCCTACTTCCTCTCCAAAATTTCACCCAGTATTAATTAGTACATTTTTTTTTAATTTTAAAATGAAAACAGTATTAGACCTAGTCAATGCTCAGTTGTCTTATATAAAATATAGGATTCAAACTGCTTACAGCAAGCAACAGAAAAAAAGTGTGCATTTAATTACAATTTACACAAAGGAATTCAGTCTATAGCTCCACTACCTGTGCAATCTGGGGTTTATAACAGAGCAAAAATTCCCACCTGCAACCCCGAGACTGACCACAATTTTTTTTTTTTTTTAAGATGTATAATTAGTACACCTGTCTCAAATCCTTTGAGGGGTTTTTCGTTCATTTCTTGGGAGAAGTGTTCTGGCATTTTCCTTTTTAATCAAAGCTACTTGGCGAAATTGCTTCCCGACCAGACCTCAGAATATTAGCAAAAGTCTGGCGCTGGCCTTGTTGCCATTTGAATATTCACAGCCATAGTTTTACAACTGCCCCATCTTGAGTAATGCGCTGAAACTCCCGCAATTCAGTCATCATTTCTTCCCTTCCTCCTCTGGCCCTGGCCCTTGGAATGTTTGCGTGGTGTCACCGCGAATGTGCTCGGAGCAGAGTTATATGGCATCATTTGGAGAAACATTGCGTTAATAACCAGAGTTCAAGGGCAAAGGATATAAACGGAGCAAATTACAAGTCTGAACAGATATATAGCTTTTGCTAAAAGGGACATGGGCTGCTACTTTATTTACTGGGCGCGGGTGCACTGCAAAGGTGCCCAAGCGCACGAAGGCATTTTTAAACGACCACATCACGGCTTAAGAAAACAACACAAATTTTCAGACGCGAAGGAAACCTAGTGCAAGGATCGACGGTTCTGAGTTTCCTAATGAGAGAATACGATTTGCTATAAAGTACCTTAAGTTTCCGCGGTAATTTCACAGATGATAATATCGTTTTATGTGTCACCACGGAGAGGAAGCAGAAGCTTGCTGGAAATCTAAATTCAATAGATCATCTCAAACTGCAGGTTAACCCAGTTTTGCCAGGGATTTCTTGTTCTGATCATTTTAACCCGGGGATACCACCCTACTTCAAAATGAATACCATGAAAGAGGAATTTGTAAAAATGCTGTATTTCATTTTAATATGTTGATTAGAGGTCTCTCAATAATTACATAAAAAGGGAGCCAGAAATTCAAAAGAGGGAAAGCAAAATCAACTTTTCTAAAGGAGCCAAAAGAGAACTTCATTAATAATCAAAGAAAATAAAAATCAAAGAATCGCAAGTGCTACATTACCAAGTATTTTTTATTAGTGTTCTCAATAACACTGAGCATACTGTAAAGTAGGCTGGTCTGATATTTTTCTGCTGGTGAGATGGAATGCTACAACATTTTTGTCTTTCTTTTCCTTTCTTCTTTTTCTTCTTCTTCTTCTTCTTTTTTTTTTTTGTAAAGCAATTTGGAAATTATTGTAAAAAAAAAATCACGACGTTCATTAAGCATGGCCTATATAGCCCATTTAAAAAGTTTCTTTGAAATCAACAATTTACAAGATGAAAATTTTGCCTTAAGATGTTCCTTACTGTATTATTTACTTTACTGAAAACTCGAAGTTACCTAAGTGTCCAAAAAGGAGGAAATGGTTAGTCAAATTTTATATACACTCAAGGAAATATTATGCTGTTGCTAAAATTGATTAAATGTTATTAAAATTGATTAATCTTCTACTAATCTTAAAAAGTTCTTTTGACATATCTATGAGAAAAAACCCCACACAGGATTCAAATGAACACTTTTACAGCGGTTCAAGCATACATTAAAAAGAATTCTAGAAAGAAACATACATGAATTTAATTTATGTGTGCTTTTTTTTTGTGGGGGAGTGCAGATACGCTATCTGTGCTAGCACAAATAAGTTTCTTTAGTTTTTTGAACTTACTTTTACATTGTTAAAATATGGCATTTCAAAAAGCAATGCGTGGAGCTGGGTTCTTTCTCCCCTGACTCACTCTCAACCACAATGAGATAAGATACACCTCTGTGACATGATTCATTTTCACTTATTGCTATTTTTAAACACAGGTTTTATTTTCTTAGTGGTGGTAGTTGTTAGGGCAGAAGGGGATGGTGGGTATTCTAATACACAATGAGATAGAATGATATTCCCATATTAAAAAAAAGAAATCCCACTGTTTTCTCTAAACTATTTTGCTGGCAGAGGTAAAAGAATCAGCTTATAGGCAGGACTGACTTATTTCTTGACATAAGATATATTAGCTTGCACATGGCAGCTCGTGCAGGAGGAAATATTCACCGTGAATGGACCTGTCCTTCAGTTGCCAAAGAAGAGCCCAGATGATACAATAGCTCTCCACAACCCCATTTCCATGGTGGTTCATGACATATTTTTTCCTGTTATCCTTCTGTCTGCTTCAATCCCTACTCTCAACCTAATGAGTTTTTAAAAGGACACTTCTTAAATCGAGTTGCCTAAAAACATGTGCTGTCATCTTTTTGCAAGGATAAACAAAACATATCCAAGTCGCTCATGACTTTTAAGCACATAAAAGCTAGACAAATTATGAAAATTTTACACATTCTAAAGATCAGAATTATCTCTAGAACGCATTCTTCTATTTTATTTTATTCCTTTTGGGCTAAAGTTTTTTTTTTTTCTTTTAGCATTTAATATCCAATTTTCTTATTCTTATTATTTTTTAACTAAAGTGCATTGCCCACCCTCCCGCCCCATTTTCTGAATCTATTTTCCATGATCTTCATGCTGCCTGAGATAAGAAAATGCAACCGTTCAGGTCTGATATCATATTGTTTCGGATAACCGATAGGGGATCATTCCCACAAATGGCAAATAGGACTTGAAAACTGTTTGCAGTTTGGGAAGAAGAGGTTGAGGGCTTGTTCCGATGGCTCAATGATTTGTCAAACATCGGTCCTCAAGGATGCCAGGTTCTTTGCCCTCCACTTTCCCATAGTGCATTTTCCTTTCTCCCACAGAGATATAACAGAAACTGATCTTCAAAATCTAAACATTCCGAGCCGGGTCCTTTTGTGCAGGCATCCTGCTCTCTCTGCCCTGTGCCGGGAGCCGCGGAGCGCGGTCGTATTTACACTGGCCAGCCCCCCGCTGCTCAGACCCCGGCCGGCAGACAGGCCATCCATCATCCGCCCTCCTCCCGCCGAGCGCCGCCGCAGCGGCCAATCCGGCGGCAGGTGGGGCGCACCTGCGGGACGGCCCGCCGCTCCCCGCCGCTCCCTTCCGTGCGCTGCGCCGGCTGGCGGTGCCCTTGCAGCCCCTGCGTTCTCCAAGGCCAGAACCCGGCAGGTACGTCCGGGTGACCGGGACGGTGTGCGCGGCCGAGCCCGCCACGGGCGGCCAGGGGGGCCGCAGGAACGTAGGCGGACACGTTCTCCCTTAATGCCCACGCCCGCTTTGGATTGGTCTGACATCCGTGGGTGCGGACACGCGGGCCCTCCCTGGGTTTAGCCTCTAAAAAGTGGAAGAATGACGATACTCACCTTGGGAAAGGGACGAGTAAGTGAGAACACATTTGAGTGAGAGAATTCCTTGCCTCTGGTCCGTTCCTTGGAGAGCAAGGACTTTCATATGAGTTTGCAAAGCAAGTCTGAATTCAGCATGGCCCGTGCAGACTTCAGGGAGAACTCCCCCCTGACACCTGCCCCCACCCCCAGACCTAAGTGCAGGATAGTAACACAAGGCCATAGGACACCCAAACTACTCCAAGCAAAAACCTAACCTGGATCTCAAAGATCGGTAAAAAAAAAAAAAAAAAAAAAAAAAAAAAAAGAAAGAAAGAAAGAAAGAAAGAAAGAAAAAGAAAAGAAAAAAGAAAAAAGGCAGAACCTCAAACCACAGGGAAGCCTTCATTTTCCAAATAGGTCAACTAATTGTAGTGCAATCACCTTGCCTTTAAGGGCAGGGCTGGGTTCCTTGGCTCTTCTGAGAAGAAAACTACTGGGAGTTCTGCGAACGTGTTGTGGATTTTATAGCTGGACTCCATAGCTCCTTTTGGTGTAAACGATCCAATACATCTACTCGATCATGTAATTTTAGAGCAACTGAGGACAAGCAGAATCCCCAACCCTCTCCCTTATGTTCCAAGAGTGTGTCTATGTAAATGTCAGTTATGCCCAGGCAAGGTCTTGGGGGTTCGGTGGGTGGGGTGGGCGGTGGGGGAAGGTGAGACAGCCTTGCCAAGGGCTTCAAGGTTTTCCAGAAACGCGTGTGTCTAAAAAATACAAATACAAAATAAATAACAGCCACCACAGCACCTCCAACCCTCCACCCCTGGCTTCCTTCTGAATCATAAATCATGAAAGAGAGATCAGTGAGTCCAGTTTTCCTGCCTTTAACAACTGGAACTGATAATGCCAAAAAGGAAGAGAAACAAACCATGTGAGCCTTATTGCTGCCAGAGGAGGGGTACGCTGGGGAAGATCCAGGTCTCTCCTTCGTTTGGAACTCCCATGGCTAAGAAGGCTCTTGGATCCTCCAAGTGGGTGGTTCTCAAACCTGGCTTCCCAGGAGACCCAAGCCTAGGTTTGTGAGGTTTGGTTTTGTTGTGTTTTTGTTTTTTGTTTTTTTTCTTTTGGGTTTTGGTTATTCTTTCCTTTTTTTTTTTTTTTTTTTTTTTTTAAAGAAAATGCCAATGCCTAGAGTAGCATTCTGATTCTCTTGTTCTGAGGTGTGGTCTGAGTATAAGTACTTTAGAAAACCTTCTTTGTCTTTGGCATGCACGCCCTTCCAGCTGCACATTCCATTTCTGTTCTGTTTCAGGGATCCATGGATAGGAATCGTGGGATATTATTCTGCTCTGTTTCATGGGATACAGCCGCCCCCTTTCCCCCTCCCCCATCAAATACACACAGTCCACACCAAGTTGACAGTCTCTCTCTCTCTCTCTCTTTTTTTTTTTTTTTTGCCATCTATCACTCACTCTTATTAGCATGCTGCTCTGTTTAGTCCAGGTTTTAGAAATCGATCACTCCTCATTTTAACACCTTGGGAGCAAGAGCTTTTTGTTGTTGTTGTTGTTAATGCATTTATGTTTTCATTATATTTGAAATACTGACTGGGAGGGGGCAGGTAGAGAGCAAGCGATAGGGGGAATTTTGAAGTCTAAAATATTTTTCTCCGAACTTGGGGTAGTTCCTTCCTCCGCCGCACCTTCGGTTCCTGCGCGGCTCCGGGCCCACCAGAGCCTCTCACGTCGCCTACCCAAGTCTGGCCACGGGTTTTGTATGAGCGGAGCGTTCTGCCTGTTCACCGAAGTAGAACTGGAATCTCTCCTTCCTCAGGTTTTTCTCACTCTCCGTGGCCAGCAGTGCCGCGTTTCTGGATTATGTTGTACACTTTTCCTTGAGAGATAGATGATCTGTTCTTTGATTAGACATCCTGACCTTTTACGGGTGTTGATCATTGATCTTGATCTGGGCTGGATAGAAAGCTCTTGACTCTGAAAAGTTACTCTGTTGCCAACACCACGAGGAAATTCAATTTCTGCCTGCGCCCGGCCTGGGACTCCTCCTCAATTAGGATTTCTCTTGTTATGATTTTACTTTTATTAAGCAAGCTGCAGCCTCTGTTTTTCCAGCCCTAGCTTTTAGTTACAGTAATCAATTTTTTTTTTTTCTTTTCTAGGGCGGCTGGCTATAATTGTTGGCTTGGATATTGAGATTTCATGGGATTAGACATAGTGTCTAACCCTTCTCATGAAGGGTCTTCTCCATACCTCGCAGACAGATGGGTAATAATAGCATACATTAATACCTCCACATTGGTTTATGTGTGTTTGACCACAGTGCAAGCATAATTATTTTTGCCCAGTAAAAGCTATTAGAGATCTATTTGGTAGGTTTTACGATCAATAGCTCCTGTGGTATTTGTGT
Source organism: Mustela lutreola (assembly GCF_030435805.1). Classification (NCBI taxonomy): domain Eukaryota; kingdom Metazoa; phylum Chordata; class Mammalia; order Carnivora; family Mustelidae; genus Mustela; species Mustela lutreola. The sequence goes on along the minus strand of NC_081296.1, from coordinate 20,370,364 downwards.
AGCAGCCACAGAATAATCAATTGAAGGTCATATAAAGTAAATTACCATCCTCCTATAATGATTCTTTTTTCCAGATGAGAATTGGGTTTTATTATTTCATCAGGAGCCTCTCGGCGACGCATGCTCCGTCTGTCGGAGAAAGAGATAGAAAAGTTGCGAGCCTGTTTTGAACATATTATTAATATCCATTACTTGAATTTATGTTATTGGATTATTGAATTAGTGGATTCACACTGGAATTCCTTCAAAACCCTTTCTTATGGACTCAGTGACACAGTTAATAACAGTCGGGAGCAAACGGACGTCTTTGGCTGCATGGTGGAGTGAGTCACTTTGCAAAAGTCAATCTTTGTAGCTGTCTCTTTAAAGCAAATTTAGAGTTGGTTAAATGTGTTATATTGACAGTGTGACCGAGCTTCTCTCTTCAAACCCTTTTGGAGAGTGACTGGTGAACTAAGCAGGGTTTGGAGTCAGGGATGCTGCATACTAATGCACTGTCCACTGGTAGCTCAAGGTGAAACTGGGGGCGAGCTGGAGTTGGGAAGGGGCTCAGCACCTGCCTTGGGGACGCGAGTGGGACACCTCTCCTTCGCCCATGATGCCTAACCTGGATTTCATACTTGCAGCACAAGCCGGAGCGAGGGCTGTGTCCCTGTAAAAGATTGCAATTTACCAACCGGAGGCATGCAATCCCCCAACTGTCTTAAAGGGACCCATTTTCAGAGTTTAGCCCTTCTTTTTGTGGGTGCAATCAGTTGTGCACTGAAAACCTGCAGCCACAGTCGGATAACTGCAGGCACAACAGGCCACGAGAGACCTCTTCGCTCCAAATTTTGTACCTGCCGCTAATTGCACTTACAGAGAATGGGAGTGTGGTAGGAGCTTTTTTAAAAATTTGGGCCAGTAAATTCTCCATGGAGGAAAGAGGCAAGGAGGGAGACGATTACTCACTTTCTTAAAGACAAAGGCAAATGGAGACATCCTTTTCCTCACACGTTCCATTGCGTCTGGGGAGCACGGTTTGGGAACCAAAGGCCAGGTACCACGAGTACCCTGATCGGGTGGGGACACTGCCCGGCAACTGGGAACCCTTCATCAACGCACGAGAAATAGTACATTGAAAAGTACGGTAGGAAAGATATTAGTGAGCTTGAGACCACAGCTTGGTGAGAAAGGAATGAAGAGTTTTAAAGTAAATGGCAAAAGGCATTCTCTTTCCTTTAAAAGCATGGTTATTATTGTTGTAACTTCTCATTTGCTTCGGGGGCAATTAAGATAATGCCTCTAGAGTGTAATCAAGTGGTAAATCACGGAGCATACATATTTAAACGTATGTATATAATATATGCTTATGTATTTATACGTAGAGAAATGCATCTATACAAATTATGTGTGTGCTTTATACACACAGTTACATACACATGCACATATATATACCTATTATACATGTATATACATGTATACACACACACACACACACATATATATATACACACACATATACATTTTATTTACTTTTTTGTTAGCTTAAGGAAAAAACACTCTGGAGGTACCTGGCTGGCTCAGTCAATAGAGCTCTTAATCTTGGAGTCGTGAGTTCAAGTCCCATGCTGGGCATGGATCCTAATTAAAAAAAAAAAAAAAAAAAAAAAACTTAGGAAGGAAGGGGAGTCTGTGGCATGAGTCATCCCCTAGCCCTTGTGGGTGGACCTCTGTTTACAGGGCCTCGTGGAGCTGTCACAGGGACCTCGTTCTATCATCTTTTGAGTAAATGTGATGAGAAGCAAACTGGGAGTTTAAAACCAAGAACTTGCTTCCTAGCTTTTGGAGATGACCGTAAATTAAGCACATATTCTAGATATTAGAAATCAAATGCAGAATGAGAGGGGTAATTTGAGATGCTGTTCTTGCAGAAGTAATTATGAAATATAATTATATTCAATAATACATTTAATAATCAAACAAAACAGGAGAAGTTTTGGTATTCCTTACAGGTCCCAGGAAATGGTTGAGGAATAGGAAGTGTAGGGGAATGAAAAAGTAAGGAAGTCCAAGATACCATGGTAGACTAGCCTTGGAATAAGACAATGAAGGGCCTTGGAAAAGAAAATTAAGGGCCAGGAATTGTCCTCTCCTCATTACAATTTAGTTATTGTCTCCACATCACAGCTTGGTTTTAAATAACATTTTGAAATCTGGATAGATTTTCCCATAGAATACTGCTAAAAGGAACGATTAGGTTCTTCTACAAGTTAACTTTAAAAATTGTCTCTGAATGGAAATATAAATGGAAAACTCAACAAAATAGTGGCATTTGTTTTCATCTAGCTATAGGGGCCTGACTCTAGTCTCCAGGGAAAATGCCTTCAAGAGATTCAGTGCCACAGGAAATAAAAGCGAACCCTCAACCAACTTGTTAAGGAACGCCCAACCTGCCACAGGTTGGGAACATTCGAGATTGTAGACATGCCTCTGCATTTTTCCCTTTCTTTTCATGATGCCTTAAAGCATGAAGCTTCCATCATCGCCCTTTGGAGAGACAAACTTTCAATTCCACATTTCAAAAAGGGACAGAGAACTTGGAGAGAGTTCAGACAAGAGGGACCCGAGGCAGGACCATTTTTCTTCAAAGGGAGAAGCAATAACTGAGGAATGGACTTAAATTAGGAACAATTTCAGGTATACCGGAAAACAGCCAAAGAACCATGGAAATTTAAAAAAAGTTTTAAGGAACACCACGAGAAGTTACAAAGTCACAGTTCTGATAAGCAAGAGGAGCCCTATGCAAATGAGGCATTACATCAATAAAGAGCTGTGATTGAAACCGATTGATGATGATTATGGTGATAATCATTATGATTACTTCCTTACAAGTATTTTAACAACATCACATTCTCTAGCCTCTAGTACTTGCTTCGTCAAACCCCAACGTTGGATTAACTCAACCATCTGCCTTCCCCATATCTGTGCCAGTAGCTTCACTTGGCTAATATGGTCTGACCCTGGCTAACCTTGGTTCTACTTTAAAATAAAATCCTCAGCTTCACTTGTGCTCTGACCACTGCCTTGTAACTCCATCCTGTCACCCCACAATGTTGGATCTGTTGGACAACAACAACAAAAAATCCCACACCTCCCCTCTCTCCGGAAACTTCCTGTTTTAGCTGACCTTTCTACAGATGTCACCAGGACCATAAGTGCCATCAGCTGGGAATCTCTCATCTTTGACATGATTTTAAATATTAAGTCTTACCTCCAACTTCCCTGACTTACCTTTTTTCTTCAAAATTACAATTGATGATGGGTCCCTTCTGCTTTCAAAGAGCCAGCCTTTTATTAGGTTGTGAATCCTATCTCCTCATCCTTCTCAAGGGTTTTGTGGACTTTGATCCTGTAGCCAACATTCTTAATGGATCAGCTCACAAACTCAACTGTACAAACACCTGAACAAAAAAGCAAACATACAAATAAAACTCAAACCCTGTTTTTGGAGAAGGATGATAATTGATCTCCAGTGTCCATCATTCCATTCTCCCCTTGATTAAAGAACCCATGTATTTAGCTGAGTCCATCAACACCTACAAGAGAGAACTTTCTTTAGGTTCTCTTGCACCGAGGTGTGGCCATGGGATTGAGTTAGTAGATGTAGTACTTCAACGTCTTGGAAGCATCCTCAAAATGAGAGGACCCAAGCTTATCATGACTCCATCTTTTATATATCTATATCTATATCTATATCTATAGATATATAAAATTTATATATAAAATTTACTTATATACAGAGAGCCTGTGTGCATGAGCAGGGAGAGAGGCAGAGGAAAAAGTAGACTCCCCAATGAGCAGGGAACCTAATATAGGGCTCAATCCCAGGACTTGGGATCATGACCTGAGCTGAAGGCAGATGCTTCACTGACTGAGCCACCCAGGCAACCCCCCTCTCCTGTTTTTGTTGACATAACTGTAAGAGAGGAGAATCTGGGGTCCTGGTGTTTGGAAAGCCACCACAGCAGTCCAGAACTTCTTAATGCCTGACATAATGGGGGAGAAAAATAGATGTCTCTTAAGTTGTTGTAGGGTTTTCAATCATTTGGAGCCCAAACTAATCCTAATGGATAGGCTCGCATGCCCTCAATTTCTCATTTCCCTAAACATACTGCCACTCCCTCATCTTCCATCCAGGTCCAAGAATTTTGAGTCATACACACATACCTCCTCTATATCCTCACCCCCCACACACAGCCTCTATATCTCAACAGATTCCCATGTGTCTCCTATCATCATTCCTACAAGAAATTGCTTTAGTCAGACTCAGGGTCTCCATTTGGCCAATCCTCATTGTACCTGATGATGTCTACACTCTCTTTCTCAAGTCGCTTTCTTTCTTTCTTTTTTTTTTTTTTTAAAGATTTTATTTATTTATTTGACAGAGAGAGATCACAGGTAGACAGAGAGGCAGGCAGAGAGAGAGAGGGAAGCAGGCTCCCTGCTGAGCAGAGAACCCGATGTGGGACTCGATCCCAGGACCCCGAGATCATGACCTGAGCCGAAGGCAGCGGCTTAACCCACTTAGCCACCCAGGCGCCCCTCAAGTTGCTTTCTTATAAGATTCTCATATATCACGTTCTTCTGTGTTTTCTTTGGCCTCACGGGTCCCTACCCCTTGGTCTCTTTTGCAAACCTGCATTCCATTGGCCTTCTCCAGCACCCCTCCTTTGGTTTCAGAGACATTTTAGCTCACTGAGTTCAAAATGGAACTCCTGATTCTCCTGCTTCCCAGACATGTTCCTACTTTTCTCTTCCTCGTCATAGTAAATCATCTTAGTAAATTCTCTAACTGGAATATGGAAGTCTGCTTTGATTCCTCTCTCTACCTCATTCTTCAAAACCCTAATTTCGAAGCAATTGTGGTGGAGTCTATCTCAAGCATCAACACCATATGCATCTATTTCTGTCCATCTTTCTGCCACCCTCATCCACAATATCATCATCTCTCTCTTGAGCTATGGAACAGCATTTGATCTCATTTTTCCCACCTTTGCTATTATCCTGGGGTCAAACTCTGAAGTGAATTGATACCACACTGAGAAGAGAATCTCAGCTAGTTACCATGGATCATATGGCCCTATACGACATTCTTCCATCCCACATGGGACTCCCCTCAGTTTCTCAGAAAAGCTGAAGTTTTCTCCCATTCCAGAAAGCTAATCCTTCTCATTTATACTCTCTTCCCTCAAGAGCTCTTGTGCTTGGCTCTTTCTTACCCTTCTGATTTCTCCTTAAGTATTACTGCCTGAGCAAAATCTTCATCGGCCAGCTTATTTAAGGAGACACATACACAGGCACACTGATCTTTTACCACACTCCCCTCCTAAATTCCTTTAAAGCAATAATTTTTCTTTTTTAAGGAATAATTTCTGGAATGCATTGGCTCAATTAATTCTTAACATTTTAAAAAATGATTTTATTGAGGTATGAATTATATACCATGAAATTCACCTGTTTTAAGTGTACATTCAATGTTTTCTACTTTAAGGAAACCTAAAGAGTTGTACAGCCATTGCCTCAATTCAATTTCAGAACATTTCCTTCATGCCCTTTCAGAGTCACTCCTCATTCCCACCCCAGGCTCAACCAACCACTAATGCACTTTCTGTCTCTATAGACTTGTCTTTCGTAGGCATTTCATACAAATGGATACATTTAAAATGTGGTCTTTTGTATATGGTTTCCTCCATTGAGCATGATGTTTCAACATCCATCTTTCTGTGTTATCACACACACCAATCTTCCATTCCTTTTTATTGCCAAATAATGTTTCATTATGTGGCTATGCTATAGTTTGTTTTCCTCTTCACCACGTGTTAGTTATGTGAATCGTTACCACGTTGGATTATTACATATAATGTTTTAAAGTACTTACTATTTTTATTTTTATTTATTTTTTAAAGATTATTTATTTATTTATTTATTTAATAGACAGGGATCACAAATAGGCAGAGAGGCAGGCAGAGAGAGAGGGGGAAGCAGGCTCCCAGCAGAGGAGGGAGCTCCATCCCAGGATCCTGAGATCATGACCAGAGCCGAAGGCAGAGGCTTTAACTCCCTGAGCCACCCAGGTGCCCCTTCTCACTATTTTTAAATGGAACATTTAAAAACTTGTTAAATTTGTCTCCACCTAAGGCTACAAGACTGACATCAGTGACTGCCTGCTTTGTTATCAACCTCTGCCTCCTACCTAGCAAATTCCTGCCACACAGTAGGAGCTCACAATGTAGTCATTAAATGAATGAATGATAAGTAACTCCATGTTGATATCCAAAACTCACTTAAGGATCACAGACCAGGGGCACCACGGTGGCTCAGTGGGTTAAGCGTCTGACTCTTGGTTTCAGCTCAGGTCATGATCTCAGGGTCCTGAGATTGAACCTGTGGCCGGCTCCAGTCTCAGCATGGATCTGCTTATCCCTCTCCCTCTGCTCCTCTCCTGCTCTCTCTCTCTCTTGAAATAGGTATGGAAAATCTTATAGGGGAAAAAAAAATAAATAAATCACAGAGCCATTCATATGTAGAAGATGGAAGAAGGGTGATACTCTAATTTTTGGATGACATCAGCTCTCGGTCACATAATCTCCCCAATCTGTCCTTTTTGTACTCATTCAGAAAACATTCGTCTGAGATGCACGGAGCCCGCATGCCCTCGGTTAGTTTGCCGTGTGCCCATCTCTGACTCTGGAGAGTCTTGGAGCTTTGCAAAAGTATGTAATGCTACCGTACAGTTAGCTGGAGTTCAGGAAAGGAATCTTAGGGGCTATCAGGACAGGTCTTCCATATAGTGAAATCAGACCAATGACTGGGAACCTGAATAGAAGATTCCAGAAGAGTTTTTAACTAGGAGGGTGTATGAAGGTACATGTAGCAGACAGGATCCAGCAAACCGTCTACCCTCAGAGCCACAACTAGGGAGACTTGACTCCCAGAAACAAGCAGAGTTCCCAGCAAACAAAATGGCTCTATCCCGCCCCACACAGAGCTGAAAACTAACCACTGTTGTAAAGATGCTCTGGTTCTGCTTCATTTAAACAAGGATATTCTAAACCTCCTGCAAGCAGTGCCCTGGGTGTCAACTTTGGGGAAAAACTGCAATCCCCATTGCTTCTTTATGAAACCATTAAATAAAATTAGAGAATCTGTGAACTTACTATCGGAAGCTACAAGTCCACGGAGAAAACTGTGGTGATTGTAGCCTCCTCCTCAGGGGAAAAAAAGATCCAAGGAGAAAAGAGGCTGAGGAAAGCACATGGAATACCTGGGGCCCTCCAGAAGCCAAAATTAGGCACAAGAGGCCAATCTAGCAAAGGCCGGAAAAGGTCTAGGGTATCAACAGCCCAAAGGCTCAGAGAGGGAGGGCTGGGCAATTTCCCTCCCTTGTGGACAAACTCCGTTCGACTCAGTAATTTCAGCCAAACTCTAAGAAGAATGTGGCAAATAAGTAACCCTCCTCCAAACATTCTCTGTTTGTTGGAGGAAAACAAAACAAAGCAACCTCAAACAATGCAAATGGACTGGGTTTTGAAAGGGTAATTGGAAAAGCTTTTGATGAGTGGATCTTGTAAGAAGGTGTTGGCTGGGAACCTGCCTGTTTATACAGGGCAGGGACAGGAATGAAGAACAACACAGAAGCTTTTCCTCTAGATAAAGGTCCCAGCAGGATGAGTTTCCGTGGGTGGCAGAGTTCAGAGGCAACTAGAAGGATATGAAGTGTCCAGGGATGAGCCAGCTAGAAATTCCTGGGAAAATGGGAGGGACCACTCCGCATCTGTCACAGCAGGCCCCAGAAGAGGTGGAGGGAAGAATCCAGCTGAAGGAGAAACTAGAATTACTGGGACAAGGGGAGTTAGTTGTGGAGTAAAGAATTCTGTCTGTCCTGGAAACGAAGAGAGCTGATGGCAAGAAAGCTATGAGCCAACCCTAATGCTGTGACTAAATAAATGATGGGACCAGACTTGACAAATAAATTTGGAGTGTGCAGAAACCAAAGTGCCTTTTATTTTATTTTTTTTATTTTTTGATATATGTCTTCACAGTAGTTCGCAGAATAAGACTCAGAACGCATAACACATCCCTCAAAGTATGCCCACTGTCCGCCAGCTACCCTTGGATAGACCTTCCTCCGCATTTTCCAACTCCCCTGCCCCTCCAGTCCTTTCTGGTTTACTCTGAGAAAAAAAAGGAAATGTAAGAATTTGGATTTAAAATGTCCTATGGGGGCACCTGGGTGGCTCAGTGGGTTAAGCCTCTGCCTTCAGCTCAGGTCATGATCCCAGAGTCCTGGGATTGAGCCCCACATCCGGCTCTCTGCTCAGCAGGAAGCCTGCTTCCTCCTCTCTCTCTGCCTGTCTCTCTGCCTACTTGTGATCTCTGTCTGTCAAATAAATAAATAAAATATTTAAAAAAAATAAAAATAAATAAAATAAAATGTGCTATGAAGTCATGGAACAAGATAAAAATGAACAGTACCATTGACAGACAACTTTTAGCAAAATTGAGAACAATTGTCACTAATTGGAAGGTTGGTCAGAAAAGGGAAATCAATCCATCACCCATACAATGCCATTGAGATGAATGTTAGTTGGAAGATCTTTCTTTGCACTTTCTTCCCCCCTCCAACTACCCCCCCAGACCCACCGCCTCCCATGAGAACCGTCATTTAGGTTTTCTAGTCATAGGATATGTAGCTACAGATTCTTTGAGGCTCTCAGAATTCAATTCCCCCCTTCTATCTCCCGCTGATGAATATTTAGCTTTTTAACATTGATAAGCATTCTCTACCTTCCAGAAAAAGACAAGGAGACATGGGTTTTGAGTGTGTGTAATGATGAGCATAAGGCGAGGAATGGCCAGAGTGACTTTTGTTGTGGGAAATGTGGTACATACAAGAGGAGTCCTTTGGGAAATGGCAGATTCTAGAGTTTTTCCTCTGTGTTTGATAAGCCACACACAAGCAGTGGGATTAGGATCAGATCTAATTTTTGCCTAGCAGGGTCACTGGTATTAAACACTGGGAATTAGAGCAGGTGGCATGGAACAGGCAACAGCTGAACCTCTTAGAAGAGATTTTCAGTGAGCACCCAAGTGGACTGTGAGTGGTATTCAGAGGGCCCCACTTAACGCGCTCTGGGTGGAGGGCACTTTAGCTAAACACTGGTACGGAGAGGACGTGGCCCCAACAATAACTTGAAGGACCAAGACAATTTTACTACTGAAGCAATAAATAAATAGCATGTAGTCTATTGCCAGAACCAGGAAAAAAAAAAAAAATCTGAGAAAAAATTTGATTTGATTGGTAAAATGCAAGAGGACCGATGGAAAATCCCCTCTTCTCCGGAGTGTGTCTCCTTTAGTCTCATCCTGGTACCACACTAAAATCCTTTTGATACCAGCTATGGAGGACTTTTCCCCACCCCAAGTGATTCTCTGTGGCACCTGTTATGTGTCCTCCAACGTGCCTCAATTCCAACCCTATATACCTGGAGATTGTGTCAGATCCCATAGGCCAAGGCCTCCGTCCCATGAGACCGACCTCATCCCCCACTCCAGATGCCATTTGAGAATCCAGATTGTCACCTCGGCTTCCCACCAACCAGCTATGAATCAGAGGCCCCCATGAACCTCTTCTTGGGTTCAACTCATTGGCTAGAGTGGTTCACAAAACTCAGGAAAGCAGCTGACTTACTGTTTACCTGTTTATTATGAAAAGATATGGCAGCCATCCTCATGGACTTCCAGCACACTGGAAGGGGGATAACAAAGACTGAGTGGGCATCTCTACACTTGCCATGACTGGGATGATTACATATGAATTTTCCTGTAGCAGACTGAATAATAGCCGCCCCCCCCAAAGATGTCCATGTCCTAAAATCTATGAACTTTTATTACAAGGCTAAATGTAACCTTGCAATTGTGATTAAGGTTTTTATTTTGTTTTGTTGTTTTTGTTTTTGTTTTTAATGTTTAAAGTGTTTGAGACAAGGAGATGATCCTGGATATCTGATGTAATCACAAGTGTCCTTTTAAGAGGGAGGCAGGGAGGTCAAGCTCAGAGATAGGGATGAGGTTGTGGTGATGTGGGGGGGTTATGAGTTAATGAAAGGAGGTGGTTTCTAGAAGCTGTAGAAAGCGAGAAAACAGATATCCCCCCTAGAGCTTCTAGAAGCAACATAGCTCAGTCCGTCGGTTTCAGACTTCTGGCTTCCAAAACTATAAGACGATAAATGTGTTGTTTTAAGCCACTAAATTTGTTACAGCAGCAATAGAAAACTAGTACATAACTTAAGGAAGGTTCCTGGAAACAATAACATGCATTTTGGCATCTGTGGAGACGGAGACTATGTGAGAGAAATTAAGCTAAGTTACAAAGAAATTTTCAATTCTGAGTCCTGCAGAGTATCATAACTGCGATGTATCATACCAGTGACACAAAATAAACTAAGAATATAACTGTTTTTGCTAGAGCAAGAATGGATAGTAACAATGGGCAGAAATCATACTGAGGAAAAAAAAAACCCACAAAAACTCCACTGCTGATATCAAGACACTTGATCTTGACACTGAAGTAAATACTCAAGGGAAAATAAAAATGTAGAAGATATTGATAGTAAAACAGAAATTCGTAAGAGCTTTGGTGGAAGAAGACAAAACAACTGGAACAAAAACAGTATTCAAAGACAGAATTAAAGAAAACTTCACTGCATTATAAAAACTAAAATAGGCACCGCAAATAGTTTCATAGCAGAATAAATAACTAAAACAGGCTGACCTCAGACTTTTCTGCGGAAAGCGCTAAAGATATATGAACTTTAGACTGTGACTCACTGTATTGTCACTAGCCACTATTTCTCTGCTATGGGAAGGATTCATAAGAACATTTTCAAATAAGATGAAAATTGATCATCCATGTACCATGATTTTTTAAAACAAATTCACACTTAGATAGTGGCCCACAGAGTGATGAATCAAAATGATAAAATCAGGAATGAGAATTCCATCACACCATACAGCCCCATCTTCACTTTTGCAAATTGTATTCTGATTTTAGAAATACAAATTAGGAAGCCAGTTTAGAGGATGATTATGTGTTCGAGAAGTGTATCCTGCCCCTAGAGGCAAGTATGATCCTGTGTTGCCTGCCTTCAGCTAGTCCTGTTGAAGACTCCTTCCTGGAACTGAGGAATGATGTTGTGTGGTATAACTCGGTTGCTTGTATTTGATTGTGACTTCAGACGGTAACTAGTGACCTTCAGCCCTCATTACAGATGACCCCATTCTTACATTTGGAGAATGTGGCGCTGAATCATGAGCTACCCCCTCCAAGTTACCTTTGCTTCCTTGAGCCAGAGATACACAGAGCAGCAAAAATGATTATCAGTTCATTCTCAAGGCCATTGCCAAATGAATTTTTGGCATCACCAAAACTCATTATCGAATGGCCTGTGTCACGGATTTTTCTTTTCAACTGAGCAAAGTATCATAATAATCCCAAGAGTAGCAGGTAGTATCTTTTGCGATGTTTCATCTTTCCGGGTATTTAATTATTAAAAACTACTATCATTTGTGCTTTTTTAATATAAATTTCTTTGTGTGTATACCCACATAAAGGAAACATACAATGCAGAAAATCCATTTCATTTTTGATGGCATTATATTTTGTTTTTCTTTTTCTTTTCAGCTTATGAATTTTCTCCCCCCTCTTCCCTCTCTGCTCACATCAGCCTACTTCTCCACAGGGAAATAATATGAATTACCCAGTAAGAATCTTTCCATATGTCTTCAAGCACATACATTCTTATACAAATATAATCCTATGATCCTCAATCAGTAGATATAAAGGGTTGTATGTGTGTGCATGTACACGTGCCTGTGTGTGATTACTTGTTTTTCCAAAATAAGCTGTACTTCCTATATAAGGATTTTCCTCCTCGAAATTTTTCATGGAATTCTATCTGAGTCACCTGATACGGTTCTATTTCTTTTTCTTTTTAGGGACTACATCATAGCCTATGCAATGGGGGGATTGAGCTTGACTCTTTTTTGTTTCTTTTCTTTTTTTTCCCCTTCTTTTATCTTCTTTCTTTTCCTTCCTTTCTTCCTCCCTCCCCTCCTTCCCTCCTTCTTTCTTCCTTCTTTCCTTCCTCCTTTCTTTTCTTTCTTCTAGCTATGAAGAGTACTAGAGCCAACATCCTTCTATATTTCCCACATACTGCCTGAAAAAGGATAGCTTTTATTTTGGGGGCTGGATTCCTGAGAGTAGAAATCCAGAATGGGAAGATAAAGGCACTCTTAACTTAAGATAGGCAATCAGACTGCTTTCCTAGAATGCAAAAAGTCTTGATGTTTTTACAAACTATGTATGAATTGTATTCTTTGACACACATTCCTCCCATCAATAGATGATACATTTTGTCAGCTTGATGAATATCTAATGATACTATGATACTAAGTAACAATGACTATCTTGTTACTTTCATTTTCTTGCCGCCAAGTAACTCTGACCATCTTTGTCTTTCTCAGGGCCCTGTGGATTGGCTCCTCCCCCACCTTCTCACAGCTCATGCTCATTCTTCTGGCGGACTGTTTGTCTGCATCTTGACAGGTGGTAAGAGCTGTTGGTATGTATTCGTTATTAACTCTTTCACTCTATTACCTTTGTAATAAAAAGGAGGTTTATTTTAGGGAAAAAAAAGGCAGAAGATAAAAGGATCTGAAATTCATTCAGAGATGAAAATGCTTAAAACATTCTCTCTTGGAAAGATTTGCATTTTAATTGGTATCAAGCCTGAAAAGAAAGAAGATCCTAGAGATACTTCTAATCATCAGGGAAAGGGTATAAATCAAACCTCTCTGGTGCTTGATTCACACTTCTCCTGTAGATATTGAATCTGTACACCCTACAGTATCTGGATACAGGAAGATGCTGAAAAGCTGAGGATCTGTTATGTTCAGAACGTATAAGGAGAAGGGGCAGGAACAAAATGCCAATGGGAGCAGTTCACAAAGACTTAAGTTTTCAGGTTCCAGGTGACAGGAGTGGACCTTTTGTATTTTGTTGTTGTTGTTGTTGTTGTTGGTTTGGTTTGGTTTTTTACTCTGATTTCTTTATATTGTGGGAAAATACATATAGAATAATATTTTTAAGTGTACAATTCTGTTCAGTGGTATGAAATATAATCTTATGGTTATACAAGCATCACCACCATCAGTTTCCAGAACTTTTTCATCATTCCAAACTGAAACTTTGTGCCCATTAAATAAAGGCTCCCCATTTTCTCCTCACTAGCCCCTGACTGCCACCATCCTACTTCCAGTCTCTGTCAATTTTACTATTCTCAGTACTTTACAGGAGTAAATCATGTTATTTGTCTTCTTATGACTGGCTTATTTCACTCAGAATGATGACCTCAAAGTTCTTCCATGTTATAGCATATGGCAAAATTTCCTTCCTTTTATGGCAGAATAATATTTCATTGTATGCATACACCACATTTTCTGTATCCATTCATCCACCGGTGGACACTTGGGTGTTCACTTTTTAGCTATTGTCATCAAGGCTACCGTGAACATGGGTTTACAAACATGTTCTCAAGACCTTGTTCTTGTTTTCTTTATTTTTAGTACCTATCCAGAAGCAGAATAGTTGGATCATATGGCAATTCCACTTTTCATCTTTGAAGAACTGCCATATTGCATTGCACAGTGGCTAAGCCATTTTACCTTCCTACTAACAGTGTCTAAGGTCTTGAGTTCTCTAAATCCTCATTGACACCTTTTTTTTTTTTCTTTAGTAGCCATCTCAATGGATGGAAGTAATATCATACATAATTTTGGCTTGTATTTCTCTGAGGATGAGATATGGTGAACATCTTTTTATGTACTTATTGGCTATTTGGGTATCATCTTTGGAAGGACCTTTGTTTTGAGTTCAGCATGGGCTTGATCCCACAAAGGAAGCTGATACTCAGTTCTAGGTTCAAATTCCCAGAGCATCCAGACCATCTGGAATAAGAGTCCTGAAGTTTGCCTGCATGATTTAGAAGCGACAGAGGTAACCCTGAGATAGTGCAGGCCCCTCCCACTAACTCACCCAGTGAGAAAGGACAATGACAGCAACCGTGGTCCCTGGACAGATCCTCTCCATTTCCCCATCATGTGGCCAAAGATCGCTGTTGTGGGAACCACTGTGGGCTCTACCATTTACTGCTTCTGTAAACTTGGGCAACTTCCATGCAGTACTTATCTTATAAAATGGGCCTTGACTTGCTTTTCTGTAAAGTCAGGAAAATACCTCCAGGAGCTCTTTGTCAGATCAAGCGTTGAATGTAAATGAAGTTGCTTTAAAATGTATTGAAAACATTATAGGAATGTCACTGCTTTGGCAACTTTTTTTTTTTTAAGACCATTTATTTATTTTTGAGAGAGAGAGAGAGAGAGAGCATGAGAAGGGGCAGAGGGAAAAGCAGACTCCCTGCTGAGCAAGGAGCCTGATGCAGGACTCAATGCCAGGACCCTGGGATCATGATCTGAGCCAAAGGCAGACGTTTAACCGACTGAACCACCCAGGTGACCTGCTCTGACAACTCATCAGAGGTCTAATTTCATTCTTTGAGCTGATGAACCCCAAAGAGTGATCATTAAACCCCATTTTTTGAGTGAGAATAAGAGGAGGTTTAAGTATGGTTACTTACATATGTGTATATATTATTCAAACCTCCTCTGCAATAAAGATGTTTTTGGGAGAGACTTAGCCAAGGTAGGACCTCTGATTCAAAGGTATGATTCCTAAGATAAAGTGTTAAGCAGTGGAAGCCACTCCCTCTTTTCCCCAGCCAAAATTTCAAAAAGCACAGATGAGTTACCTGCCAGTGGATGGGGGGCTGTGTGCATGATGAGCGGACTTTTCCACCTGACCTGAGGACTGAGGTCCTGGGGAGTGGTGGGGAGCAGCAGGCAGAGCCCATGCCTGACCTGCTAAGTATGGACCACATTATTCCCCCTGCCTCCTCCTCATGGCAACCAGGTGCTTTTTGAACTCAGAAACATTATTTCTGCCATTTACATCATATCAAAAAAATTGGAAAATATAAGTAATAAAAGTGAAATCTGCTGGTTGGCAAAGCGGGTTATGAATCACGACCGTTCTCTGAGGAATTGGAGCCAAGAGGATATTTTGGTTTAAACAAGTAATGTAATTCAGGACAAAATGGCTTCCAGATTTGAACTTGAAAAAAAAAAAAAAGAGTTGTGGCTTACCATGTCAACTTGGCCGACACGGATAAGGCGATCCCCACTCGTCGGATGAAATAAAATTTCTAGGAAAAATCAAAATCAGTTTGGATATTTTATCTCTGGAGGGCATGGGAAGAAAAGAGACAAAATCAGGATCATTACGATGTTGTAAGCTGTTAGTCATCAAAAAAATCTTTCTCTATGTTCTATAAATTCTATTCCAGCTGCATAAACTACACTAGACCCAAGGACAGCCTCCATGAAGGCGGGGAGGGGAGGGGGGAGAGAAACACAACCACATAATAGAACTGGGGACCACTTTCATGGCAACGTGGCCATAAACCAGTGTGTTGGAATTTCATCAATATGACATCATTCCCGATGTGACATCGGAGAGCCCACCCTCCATTTCCTCTCCATCTCTGCCTCACACTCGCCTCCTTTCCTCTTAAAGAGATGATGAAGCTGCCCGTGCAGCACAGAAGGATAATAAAAACCTGTATCCCTTAAGCTGAATTCAGCCCATTGAACTGCACAAACAGCAATAACCAAAACAAAGCTAGCAGGAAACGTTTGCACACAGCATCTGTTATGATCACATAACCACGAGACAGCTGTTTAATCCCAACTGTTAACATAAGATCATTTGTGTGTTTGAAGAGCAATCCCATTTGGATTTCCCCCTTTATTTATTTATTTTCTAGCTTTTCCAAGAGAGAGGCTTTCTCAGCTGTAGGATGCAATTGGTGTTTGCTGGCTTTTTAGACTTTCACGCTGAGCTTCCGAACTGAGAGGGTGGTGTGGTTTTCTAACTATCTAAATGCTCAGAGGGGAGAGAGGACGGCTGTGTGGTCTCCTAGCTGGGAGCAGGGCACGGCCCTTTCTCGGCCTTTGGGACCTGCTTTTTGCTCCCCAGAACATTCATAAACCATGCTGGTGAGATTATGGGAAAAGGCCCTCACATGAAACGCGTCTGGTGGTCTCTGCCAAATTCTGGTTGAGATTTTGAGTTTTCTCAGCACCACCCAGGATTGGAACCAGTCCCTGTAAAGTTCAGTTCCAAAACCTAAAAACAAAGTCATTAGGCTCCCAGTTGCTCTGAAGGGGTCAATGAGGGATGTCCGCAGTTTGGGTGGCCTGTCTCAGTGCCCACTTTGGAAGCCTGAGCAGGACACCTAGACGGTTTACAAGGGTGAGTGTTAAGATCATACTCTTCCCTTTATTTTGTTCTGTTTATATCCTACCTCCATGCCTGCAGGATCCCCAAGTGCTCAGGAGAGAATGTGCATGCCTCACTGTTGACATGGAGCCCTTGTGTCACAAAAGTGGTAGATGTCTGTGCCACCCCCTACCTGCCCGTAGCTGACCACGTGCTCCTGGGGTGAGGGGAGAGGCCGTGCCAATGCAGATGGGCATTACCTGGAACTCCCCGAAATTAGCATTACCTCAATAGTTCTTCACCTCCTTTAACCATTTCATCCCAGAGAATCCTCCATGTTGACCCCAACATGATAATAAGGTGCATAATATGCAATTTATCTTGTTGGGAAAGTGAAAAACCCAAGTCCTTCTAAATGTCACAGAAAGGTCTTAAACCTGATTTTCAGAACAAGTCTATTTCTCGGTCATATGAATCCTGGGAACGTAGGGACTTTTCACTCCTTCTTTCTTTCCTTCCTTCCCACCCTCCCTCCTTCCTTCCTTCTTTCCTTCCTTTGCCCGATTTTTTTTTTTAATTTTAAAGATTTTATTTATTTATTTGAGAGAGAGAGTGAGCATGAGCAGGGAGAAGGTCAGAGGGAGAAGCAGACTCCCCGCAGAGCTGAGAGCCTGATGAGGGACTCGATCCCGGGACTCCAGGATCATGACCTGAGCCGAAGGCAGTGGCTTAACCCATTGAGCCACCCAGACAACCCCACCTGATGTTTAATTTAATTTAATTTTCAGCTTTTTTGAGACAAAACTGACAAATAAAAATTGCGATATTTCAGGTATAAAACTTGATAGATGAATACTTGGTGAAACGATCACGACTATCAAACTAACCTTTTCAGTTTTAACTTGTGAAAAATATCAGTTATTTACATGTAACTTGCATCTTTCAGAAATGATAACGACCACGACAACTTCTTTTTCATTTTTTTGAAGATTTTTTTTATTTATTTGATAGAGGGAGAGATCACAAGTAGGTAGGCAGGCAAGCAGAGAAAGAGGGGGAATCAGGCTCCCCGCTGAGCAGAGAGTCCGACGCGGGACTCGATCCCAGGACCCTGAGATCATGACCTGAGCCGAAGGCAGAGGCTTAACCCACTGAGCCACCCAGGTACCCCATGACCACGACAATTTTCGGACGACCTCTGAATTTCTCCTGAATAAAATAGCCTCTCTTCTCTCTTTGGTCCTCATTACTGCTTTCCTTTCCATCCCCGGCCCCTCAAAGAAGTTAGAAGAGACCAGGTGTCATTTTTTCTGAAGTTTAGTAAGAAAAAGAAAAGGCATCAGTTATGGCAGCAGTCAAAAGATATTGACTATCAATGTTGGAAAAAAATTAAATATTTAGGTCAGTCTGTGGTGTGATTTATTATCATACTTAGATGAAATGTTTTTGCTTTTAACTTGATGTTCTTTATCACACACAGAAAAGTTTGTTTCCCCCTCCGGGGAGTGGGGGGGATGCTGTGGCATGCACAGATTGAGAACATCCATCTTAATGTTCCACTTCCCCTACATGGGACAAAATCACTGACATCTTTAATGGGACAAAATCCTTTATCGACTGATTCATTTCCATGTTTTGTTTCTGCAGCTAGACGGGATATCCTGTAAGGTGGTGAAAGGGAGGGAAATTTAGTACTATCCGTTTCTGATTTGCCATTTATTATGATTGTTTTTTTTCTTCTCTTGAGATGATATTATATTCATCAACTGATTTTCGTATATAGCACTTATTTTTGGTGATTTTTTTTCTACCTTCCCTTCTCATTCTACCCTAATTAATAAATGGCTCTTGACAGGAATTTGAAGAGAGTTTATCTTTACTATATAAAAAAATCATATCATTTAATACTTGCTCTTTTTCTTAAAAATAGATAATGATCCAGTTATTATGTACCCTAAGTTTCTGAATAAAGGCTCTGGCTTATTTTATGTGAGTCAGTTAAATATAAGACCAGTTGAGGATATGGTTGGGATTGAATTTAGAAGAAGAGGAACTGCCCAAGTGGAAAGAAAAATCCCACTGTCTAAGCCAACATACAAAAGTTACAAGTATCTCTCAGATTCTCATTAGTCAGCTAAAACCAGGAAATAAATATCCTACTGTTTTGTGATCACCTCCAGTTAATGCTGTAACAGGAAACACAAGTGAGAGAGAGATGATGTGAGGAAACCTGGAGTCCCAGTTGGACAATGACTGACTCACATACCATCCACACCACACCAGGACACCCACCTCCCGTGAAAAGAACCAGGTAAATCTACTGTCCCCCCCAGTAATGTTTGAAACCAGCCACATTTCTTTCTGAAACTAGCATTCAAAATTTTAGAAAAGTACTTGTCTAGATTATTAGCCTCTGTTGCATTTCAAGGCAGCATATGTCTTCGAACAAAGCTTATGGATTTTCCCATTCAGCGTGTACTTTCATGTTCTACAAAACATAAGACAGATCTTGGCAAGGAACCATTCCTCAGGAAATCATGATTTTACACACGGACATCTTTGAAATAAGGACAGGTAGAAAGTTAAATGGTGTGATATCGTGGGTGAGGACTGAGAAATGAACCAATTCTGAACTGACCAGAGACTTTGTTTTGCAAGGTAGATCTTCCCTACACTTGCATGGTCTTCCCTTTGGTATGATAGGACCCAAGAGTGGCAGACCATTCTCAAGGTGGCCATCTTGAATGTAAGAGACAACCAAACCCTGAGCCAACCGATGATGGAGTTGTGGTTTAGGAATATGGACAGTGTGCTGGTGGGAAGGTTTAAGCTGAAAGCTTTGCACTGCCTCCATTCAGCAATGTGATCCTTCCCTCACTGACCCAAGCCCTCATCTCTCTTCCTCACAAGTGTACACTTACTGTGTCCACTACATCTCCTTCCTACCTATCCATCCTTTTATTGTTTTTGTTTTGTTTTGTTTTGTTTTTCTCCCTAGCATGCGTCCTGTGCCTGTGTGCCTATGCCATTCTGGGTCCCAGCTTTGCTTTTTTCTGATCTACATTTCTCTTCAAGATGAGACCAGAGTCCTCAGGTAGTTCTTGTCTACCTATTATCTATTCCTCTGATTTGTTCGTGTTATATCAATTTTCTTCATGATTCTTCATAGTAAGCTCTACCTGATAACTTATTCAACTTATTCAGCATTCTTTAATATAAGACACAGAGGATAAGCTTTAAAGCACTCCTAAAATTTACATTCCTTTTTTTTTTTTTTCAGGATTTTATTTACTTACTTGTCCGAGACAAAGAGCAAGAGAGCGACAGAGAGTGAGAGCACAAGCAAGGGGAGCGGCAGTCAGAGGGAGAAACAGACTCCCCACTGAACAAGGAGCCCAATGTGGGACTCTATCCCAGGACCCTGAGAACATGACCTGACCTGAAGGCAGAACCTTAACCGACTGAGTCACCCAGGTTCTCCTAAAATTTACTTTCCATACATCTTTTTAAAAGTTTATATTTCGGGTAAGTCTTAAAAAACAATATTTGCAATCTGATCTACATTGTTGGAATATAACCCCCTCTTTACTCCCTCCTCAGACCATCTCCTTGTCTACCTCCCAACGATATGCACATGCTGTGGAGGCAAATGGAAATTCTATCCAAGACTGGCTCACCCACATTTGTTGTTATAAATCTGATAGTATATAACTCAGTGCAATGTGGAGGGTACATTTCATTTTACTTGTTACAAATATTCCAGGGAAGATTTTATACCTAGAAATATGTGTTTTGAATTTGTTAAATCGGTTGGTTGTTTTTTGATTTTCTTTTCTTTTTCTTTCTTGCTTTTTTTTTTTTTTTTTAACTAAATTGATAGAATTGATTGGTAATTTGGGTATTGAAAACAGGAAGATTCTTTTGACAATTGAATCAAAGTATGTTTAATATTTTTAAAGGCTTTTCATTGAGCAAAAAAAAAAAATACTTTGAGAAAAATGGTCTGATTAAGCATTTTATACAATCAGAAAAGAAAACTTATGCCAGCCAATTCCTGATACCTCATTCCGTCAACCAACTGAAGTGGTAAATTGAGGCAATTATCCCAAACACTTTTCCTTAATTATAGGGATTGTCTAGGTAAGCAAGTTCTGGGCCTAAATTTTTGCAATAATTATCTTAATTTGCACTTTGTTTTGCATGTGAAGACACAGCCTTAGCATCATGGTCACTTATAATTTTGTATCCGAACTATGTAGCTAAACACACTTGAAAACAGAAATTCATCCAAAAGATATTTTAATATCAGTGTTAACTTGATTTTTTTAATCTTACATTCTTTTATTGCATTCTCCAAATTTCTCATAATGGGCTTATATTACATTTATAATTTGAAACAAATGAGCATATCAAAAATTATATTGAAATAAAATACCTTGAATTAGTTTACAGAGTTTCTCAGTGTGTGGTCTGGGATGGGAAATTGTTGCAACCATCTTTGGAAAATACAATCTGTCACAGAGCCCTTCTGGTAACATGCGGTACCTGACCATTTCCTCTCTTTAAAAACCACACGCTGAATATTAGGAGCCTTTTTAGTTCAATATACTCAAAGATCTCATTCAAAAGTGTAGGGTTGATTTCTGTGAACAGGATGTTCACTTAAAGCGAGCTCTCTTCCCTGGTCTCTCCCGAGGGACTTATTCTCTCCACCTTGGCCAACCCCTCATGTCTTTAATGAAACAAGAAAAACAAAAGCAAGAAGAATAGTTACTTCAAATTATTGCAATTAAGTCAGCATTGTCTAGCTCTGTGTTGACTCTGTTTACTTATATTATTTCAAATTCAAAATTAAATATGAATAATAAAGACCATGATCCTCAGTTGTCCAGTAAGGCTTAATCAGAGTATCTTGTGCCCAAGGTCACATAACAAAAAAAAAAAAAGAAAAAGAAAAAGCACACATGGAATTTGAATCTAGATCTGTCTGAATCCCCAACCTACCCATTCCCTATTTATATCACACAAAATCTATGATGCCATTGGAACTGTGACCAAAAAGATCCCGACCGGAACCAAGAATTTTCTGCATTCTCTCAAACCAATAGGACACATTCTCTTCAGTTCAATAAAGTCAACCTGGACCTTACTATTTCAAGACCAACAACAAAACCTTGAGATAGGATCAGATCCATGAAAAATATAAGCACTTAAAGAATTCTTCTTTTCCAAAACTCAGTTTGAGGTGGAACTTATATTATACTTTACTGTTGAGGGAAGGGGACAGAAGCTTAATTACTTATTTCTGGCCAGAGATTTTGCATATAATTTTTTTCATATACTTTATTTTTTTTTCTATATATTTCTCACACAAAACCTGTGAGGTCAGTCACTACCTCAGAGATAAGGATCAGACAGGTTAAGTAACTTACCCAAGGTCACAAAGTAGGAAACGACAGGCTGGGATTCCAATCTAAGTCCTTTCGACTCCATAATCCATGCCTTTATTCTCTGTAGCATAAAGTTTCTCAATGTGGCATTACTGGTATTTTGATCTGGGTGATTCTTTGTTGCATGGGTGCCTGTGGAAGGGGTGGGGGACTGCCTGAGGACTGATGGGTATTTAGCAGCACCCTTGGATTCTTCACACCAGATGCCTTAGCACCAAGTCACCAAAACATGACAACTGAAAATAACTAAAAATGTCTCCAGACATTGCCAAATGCCCCTTGGGGGGACAAAATCCATCCTTATGTGAGAACTACTGTTCTAGTATTTACCCGTATCCAAACTGATCTGCGAAGAGAAACGTAGTTAAGTGGGTTGGTCTTTGAAATGGATTGTACTTTTTTTTTTTTTTTGGTCATTGTTCTCAGAGTTGTAGATTCTGACCAGTAAAAACCGGAATTTTGAGAGAACACAACAGGGTCCTCAGTTAATAGTTATACCTGCCTATCTCCTAGAATGAGGGAAAAAAAAATAGTAGCTAGAAGACTTCTGATGAGTTAGGTCAAAAAGGATAGGATTTTGTGAAAATTCAGAATCTTCTTCTAGTTATCTAGTCCCAATGAGGGAAGAGTTGTTTTGTTTTGTTTTGTTTCTATTTGTCTACCTCAATCTTAAAGCACTGAATAAAGGCAGTCTTTGGAGAGATTTTGAAATATATTTCCCAACCTGGGTTGATAAGTGGACCACAGAACACGTGCTTATTTAGAAAAGCTGCAACAGCTAAGCTACAAAAATATCACAAGTCTCTGGGGATGGCCGATATTCCAGAAGACTCGTATCTCACAATGTGGTAAGTCACTGCAACCTACCACGAAGAGACTGATGTTTCTAAAGACAGAGAAATGACAGATTGCTGGGGGAAAGAAATCGGGGGCAAGTACAACATGGCCGTCATAACTTCAGAAGAGAGCATCTGTCCTCATCAGGTCACCCCCAAGTGCCCGAACCAAGTGCCCCAGTGTAACCTCATCAGGTTACACCAAGTACCTGCTCCTTCCTCTGCCAACCCAAGTAGGCCCAAACAGCTACCTTTATCTTGGCAAAGACTTGAAAGCGTCTGCTCTGCCCGTGTGGTCTTGAAGCATTTCATAGCTCTGGGTGGCTGGACATGTCCATGTCAAGCAAGGCTCCGAAAATAAAGAGCATTCAAGTTTCCCCCTGTGACCCAATCCCATCAACACTCTGATACTGGAAAGCCGCCATAAATACCGTTCACTCATTTTGCAGCATGGAATCAAAGGTCTTTATAGGAAGTTATTATCAACGATCTGTAAAGAAAGGGGTCAGAGCTTTGCTTCCTCCCCCAGCCATAGGAGTCACCCCCGCCAGGCTGAAACAGGTAAAGGAGTGTGCGGAGAGGAAGCCCTATCCAGCCTGGGGGGGCCCTGGGGTTTGTCCCGTTCTATGACCAAGATGTCTCCACAGTCAACACGTCCTGTAGAGCACATGCCTGCAGGAGACCCAAGGAAGGGAACAGAGCAGAGAGAAAAATGCTCGCCGCAGAGAAATTCCACGCAGGGTCCTTCACACCCAGAATGGAAAATTCCCTAAAGCCTCCCCCACTAGAGGGGAGGCTGTTTCCCTCCCCCTTGGAACTGCCCAGCTGTGCCCCCTCTGCCCCCCCCCACCCTGAGCCCCAAGACTCTCCTTCTGGAAACTTGCTTGCTAAAGAAAAGTTAACTTGGCACCCGTCTTAAGTATTGACTATCTGTCTTGAGGGTGAAGGCTGTAAATTCTGTCTCCTAAGATCCAAGTCGATTTGTTATCAAATCAGGCATTGAGAAGCTGATTCATTGCTATTCAGCGCTATGCTGATTTATATGCAGAATGTAAAACAGATGCCTTATGTGATACATATTTATGGTGAGTGCTGTTCTAGGAAGATTTATTACGGATTCCTTTGTCGGGGTTTGCATGAGCAGAGCCATGATGACTTGTATTTCCTCTCAGCTGCCAATGCCAAACTCATTAAAAAGAGGTGTGACTATTAATATACATTGTAATACTGACAGGCTCTAATTTATAACACCCTGGCTGGTTGGAGTATTCTCCTGACTTGAGAGGTGGTTGCTG
Organism: Mustela lutreola; assembly: GCF_030435805.1. Lineage (NCBI taxonomy): Eukaryota > Metazoa > Chordata > Mammalia > Carnivora > Mustelidae > Mustela > Mustela lutreola. The sequence goes on along the minus strand of NC_081296.1, from coordinate 20,346,345 downwards.
CGTCTCCTTCTCTGTAGCTAAATGGTACAAATAGAGATGTATATTCTCCCTCTCCCTCTCTCTCCCTTCCTTTTCTGTCTGTCTCTCTCTCTCTTTCCCGTGCTCTCTCTCCTCCTCTCCCATCTCTGTCTTTTCTAGTCATCTATGTCAAGTTATAATCTGCTGAAAAAAGCCAAAATCGAGGATGATGGGTTTTTTTGGTTGTTTTGTTTTGTTTTGTTTTGTTTCTTCTTCCTCCCTGGTCAAATATGTCAAACGGTGTCAAGCGGTGCTTCAGTGCCCTGGAAACGTGCGTTATCTCCACACTGGGATGCTGACTCTCTAGGCCCAATTAGTAAGGAGGAAGTTGGGGGCAGGCCACACCGAAGCATTCTTGGCGGTGGCCATGTCTGACCCCAGGTTCTAGAGTTGAAGAACATAGGTTACTCTGTGCATGGGAATCGGAGATCCACTGCCCACAGGGCCGCATCAGGGAGAGACACGTGACTAATAACTGGCCTGGATCAGATGGGGGCCGTTAATCAGGGGAAAAGTGAAGGAAAATGCAGTGTTACCAGTGGGCCTGATGAGGAACTCTGCACCTGGGAAGCAAACCGACCGGTCGGTTGCTTCGGTTGGTAATGACAGAAAACAGGCAGTCCCTGGGAAAAATGGCTTTTTGCTCCATCCTAAATTTGTGATAAATTTGTGAAAAACTAGTTCCTAGAGAGAGAAAACGGAGTATGTAGCGATAGTTTTTTTTTCCTCTTTTTTTTTTTTTTTGTTTAGCCATTGTACTATTTTTTTTTTGTTTGTTTTGTTTTGTTTTATTTTCAGCATAACAGTATTCATTATTTTTGCACCACACCCAGTGCTCCCTGTAATCTGTGTAGCGATAGTTTTTATCAGAGTGTCAGGAGCCCCTGAAAAGCACCTCAGAGAGATGATTCGGAAAGTCATTGTATATAAATGTGTTTTTAATGATTCTGTGGAAGGATGTTTTGGCTAAAATCGATTTCTATCGAATATTAAAAAGCTGCACTGACAGAAATAAGACAAGTGTGCCGCCATCTTTTCCTGCCATGTGAGCAGGGCTGGGAATCTGGTGAGGCCAGAAGGGCACCGAAAGACTGAGGGATGGAGAGAAACAATGTTTGAATGAAATATCCTAAAAACAAAGTAATGCAAAAATTCATGAGGAACAAAAAGTAAAAATTAAGAAAAAAAGATAAGACTTATTATTGAGCTTTCTTTCGCCTCGGGCTCCCATGGGGCTGGCGAGAATCACTGCTACTCACCTTGTCTTTATTTAAAATGTCGACAGCCTGCACTTAAGCTCAGTCAAGGTGAGGAAAAACATCCTCTTTAACTTTTTTGGTGGCCTTTCCAGGTGAAGCATAACCTCTTTTACTAGGAGGAACCATTCGGTCGTGGGTAAGGCTTTTGATGGTGGAGATGTTCCAAAGGCCAACAGAGGACTTTAAACCCAGGCCACCCTTCCTGACTCATCTTTTTTAAAATCCCTATTGACATGCGTCACCAAAGCATTTCTAAAACTGCTCTTGATTTACTTTGGTAGCAAATTCATGAGAGTTCGACAAGATTATGGTGTCCTCAGGTCCCAGTCATTCGTCTCAGCGAACTTCACCCCAGAAATCTCTCCATTTTATTTGTACCTTTAACCACGTAGTTCTGTATCATAACCCTGGGGAAATCATTGAGCTGCGCTGAGTAACTTCAAGTGAAACACGGACATAATCCGTTTGTGTGTAATCTGTATTACAGAAAGGAGTTATCAAAGTCCCCTTGGCTGCCCTCGGCCAGAATCAGTGGGGACTACCACATCAGTGACTCCAAGAGAGCAGTGAACACCTGGGTTGTTTTCAGAGATGAAATTTTGCAATGAGGAGAAGGAAAGGCCTCCCATCCTGCCACATGCCACAGAATGTTCTAGACTTCCCATCACTAAAAAAATAAATGGCATCTGAGATCTCTAGATGTGAATAATGTTTGCCTGTATGAACAGGATGATTTTTTTTTCCCCTCTAATTAAACTCTTATGACACTCAAGCTGCTTTGGAGTTGGTCTTACTCAGAGAATACTACTTTTTTTTCCTTTCCTCCTCCTTTTCCTCCTCCCCTGCCAGTTTGTAGAGAGCTTCCCAGAACCCCACTTCAAATCTCAGAAATGTCAGCAGCCTCTTTCAAACCACATGGAAAGGGTGGGGAGCTAGAGAGCAGGAAGGCCTGATAAGACAGGAGTGCTTCTCTGGCCCCGTGTGGCTCATGCGGTTCCCTAGAGCCATTTTCAAAGAAAGGAATTAAATTGATATGGTTACAACCCAGTCGACATGCTTCCCAATAAGGAAAGCTGATCTAGTTATTAATTTTTGTTTTGGACTATTCTTTTCGAATAAAGCGTTTGCCTATTACACTAAAATACATAAAACTATAGCAAGTATGCCCCTTTCAAAATACTATTGATCACTTGACATCGCTATCTCCCTAACCATTATTTCCTGAATAAATCATGACTTCATGGTGTGTGAATTTCAATGCATGCACTTTTCCAAACCAGGTGCTGTACCTGCAGAACCAGTCTGCAAAGGGAAGGAGATCCAAAGGCTAGCCAGATACATGCAGCCTGATGGCAAATGGCGCAGGAGAATGTGTGGCTGTGACTAGAAATCAAATATGGGTAAGGAGAAAACCTCTTTCTTTGTCCAAAGGAGTGATCACATGTTGACAGCTGGAATTTACATGGCTCCTTATTCAATAAACTAGCGCCTTCCCTGAATTCCAACATCAGCCGCACAATAGTGGCACAGAAGCAAACTGACACATTACACACGGTCCAGCTGGCCCGTCCACTCTCCACGGACACCACCCCACACCCCCCCGCCTTCAGTCTTCATCTCCCTCCCACGTGAGTTCTCCCTGGTGCAAGACCTAAGCACACACCCTTGGATGCTCCCTATTTTAAAGGAGCTTGATTTCCTGCTCTTCCTTATGCTTGTCAGCATGCAGGAAAGTAACTCTCCATTAAAGATGAAATTGGGAGGGAGACAAACCATAAGTGACTCTTAATCTCACAAAACAAACTGAGGGTTGCCGGGGGGAGGGGGTTTGGGAGAAGGGGGTGGGATTATGGACATTGGGGAGGGTATGTGATTTGGTGAGTGCTGTGAAGTGTGTAAACCTGGTGATTCACAGACCTGTACCCCTGGGGATAAAAATATATGTTTATAAAAAATAAAAAATTAAAAAAAAAAAAAAGAAAAAAGAAAAACAAATAAACAGACAAAACAAAACCAGGGCAGGATCAAAACCCAAATAAATCCTTTCTACTTTGCTGTCAGTGCCCCTCCCACCCCTGAAAAAGAACTGTGATCAATGTTTCCCATATCAACAATCTTGACATCTAAACTCTTTCTTTACCTTGGGTGTGCGTGGCTCTCTTTGTGAACTTGAACACAAAGGGAACGTGAACTGTGGAGTAGCCAGTGTTATAATTAGTGAGAAATAATTTTAATGCCCGTTGAACCAAAGTAGTCACCTGAAAGGGGGAAAAAAAGGTAACATTCCACCAATATCACATAACCTGCAATGTGTTTTTCGAGTGTATATATTTTTCCCATAACTTTGGCAACACCATACACTCCTCGGTTAAGTGCTTCCGTTAAGAATCCCAGAATTTTTTCCAGAAGGAATGATGCAGTGGGAACAGTGTTTACCACCGTAGTGTATATATTGCTCAGCAAAGCTCAGCGATGCCTATAAAACCTGTATGAAATGATCCTGCGGCTTCTAAAAGAGTTCATTCCGTATAGCAGCCTTCCTGTTTAAAATATACATCTCACTGATTATGAAGAAAACTCATTAGTACTTCCTCAATACACAAGGTCCTTAAAAATATGGGGGAGAGAGGGAGAGAAAAAAAAAAAAAGAACACTTTATGTATTATGAAGCAGTCATTAAACTTTAATCTCTACCACTAGGGGGCAGAATGAAGTTCTTTTCTAAACTGACTGCTAGGCAATCAACCATCACATCATTGAAACATTGAAGGCACTTCAAAAAGACTCAGATGTTTAACTATTGTGCTAGTGATCATACATTCATATTGGGCTCCAGGCCAAAAGAGAAGAAAAAAAAAAAAGCCAGAGATTTGCAGCTGAAAAGCTATAAAGTGGTGAATTTTACCTTAGAGCAAAACCATCTTCAGTGACAAATTTCAAAGGCCATATGTATGCGATTTTCATGAAAAGCAGACGACCCTAAATTTCTTTGTTTAACTGGAAGCGATCTTCCTCGCAGAACAAGCAGGTTCTTTTCTGCCATTCCCCTTGTTTATTGTGCTGTTACAAATTTCATTTTCCTTTCTAGTACCACAATCAGGATTCTAGAAAGGCTGTTTAATGCCAGTGGGCATTTCATTAACACCGACCCCTCCAGCATCTTCAAGGGTATCACCTGGGGTGCAAAATTACCAGTGGAGAACATTGAAAGCATTTTGACAAAATAGTGTGGAGCTTTTCCTCGCCCTCCCCCTTTTAAATTAAAGCCTCTAACCCAACCTTTATTCTAGGGTAACAGCTCGATGCTCACAAACAAACTTTGCCAAATGGGACATTATGATTTTCTTCCCCATGTGGTTAAAACACTAAAAGTGATGAATCAGTGGGATTAGGAACATTATTTCTCCTAAGAACAGAGCTTCAATTCACAGGACCTGTTCAGAGCGTTTGCCTTTTAGACTCAATTCCCAGCGATTTCTCAGATATTTTAGAATATTAATACACCGAAACATAACTCATAGCAGGTTTTCTAAGCTAATAAACCAAAGGAAGAGATCTGGGGTCGTTTGTAGGGTCCACCTGTCAGCTGGACATAGAGTTTGCGAATTCAAATTCCCATCAATTCTGTTGTTCTAAATACAGGCAAATTGAGCTCGGTTCCCATTTTCACTAAATTGCGCAGTCCCAGGAAAGCTGGAAAAGTCCCAAGTAAAGTGCTGAGCTGGGCATCTCCCCTGCCCCCACCTTGTTTTGAAAGCACAAGCCAGTTTTACAAATAGAGATAGAGCTGAAAGGAGTCCCATCTTCCTTTTTACATCAGGAGTGTTACTTGATACGTATCAATATTTCCTGTCAGCTCCAACAAAGCAACATCTCGGGCCTTATGGTATCCTGAGACGGCTAAATATCGTTTGCTTAAGTCAGCGCGTTCCAGACCTTTTATGCGGCCTGACAGTTGATTGGGAGAAGGCCCACTAACTTTCTTAAAATGTGCAGTCATCCGTTTGGCGGCGGGCTCCGGGGGTTCCACATGAAATCCTCTTTAGATAAATTCATACTTGCTCAGGGTGATTAGCCTTCCAGCTTGGTTGGTTCACTTGTCTTTAAAAGCAGGACATTTGTGATCAATGTGGGGTTGAGTTGAGGGTTGTCCTCTGTCCTCTATTAACTACCTCTACTGTGTCTCCAAAGCTGGTGAAGGGACATGCAACCAAAAAAGAAGGAAAAAAAAAAAGAAAGAAAGAAAAGAAAAAAGGAGAAGGAGAAGAGAAAAGAAAAAAGAAAGAAAAGAAAAGAAAAAAGGAAAAGGAAAAGAAAATAAACTTTTTCCCCCCGCAAACATGACAGGATGAAGTTGACAACCTAATCCTTCAGGCTTGTCTTACTTACTGAAAGGCTCAAGTAATGTCAAAGAAACCATCTGATAACAGTCTTCATGCCAAACCTAACAGCTTTATTGCAACAAGAAACTTTCACATTAAATTTCCATGTGTTTTCTCTCCACACTCCTTAACTTCACTGCCCACTTCCCCCTGCCCGCCCCCCCATTTTTTTTCCAAAGAAAGATAAGCCTTCCCTGCTTCAAAAACCAAATAGAAACTGCTACAGAAGGCCAGCTGGAGATATAGTTAAATTAGTGGATTATTATTACCTTGGGGACACTGGAAATCAAGTTTGTTATTGGCAGTTCCTGTTTCTGTAAGAGCCGTTAATAGCAAAAATTTAAAGGGTGTTGGTCAATCAACAGAATGTTATTTTCGTAAGTGGGTTAACTGTTTTCTTTCTTTCTTTCCTTCTTTCTTTCTTTACTTTGCTGCTGCTACCTGCCACCAAGTTCACCTCCAATTCTAAATCCCATCATATTTAGAAATAGGGAGAACATTTTTTTTTTTTTCCTGCAGATCTATGTGTGGACTACAAGAGAGGCTGAGTGGGGTCAGAGTCTCAGTCGGAGAAATCTTTTAGAAAATAGTTTCAAATTGTTAAGTGTCCAAAATTTATGATAAATACAGACATGGACATAGACGTTATGGTAGCTCACTCTGTGTTTACACTTGGTGACATTCTTGCTGGGGCAGCTTTACATTTTGAAGCTAAAGAATTCATTTAAGAATTTTAAAGTTCATGGGTTTTTTTTGTTGTTGTTGTTGTTTTCGTTGCTGTGTATGAGTCTGGTCTTATTTCTCCAAGTTCTGAAACTAGTTTAAACAAACACACACACACACACAAAAACAGACAACAAACTTGCAAGGAGCTCGGAGTAAATAAACAGTCTTTCTCTGTTAAGTAAAATATTTCCCTAAGGTAAGTTACTTTTCCAAGGGAATTACAGTATATGTCAATGTTGAATAGTAGGTGTTTTCTACCAGTCTGATTGATGTTTAGGAAAAAAACAGATTCTTGAAAATTAGCCTATTGTATAATTATGTGTCTGATGAAACGGCAAAGTGTCTTAGCTAAAAGTCTCTTTAAAAAAGGTTTTACTGCATCCTTCCCAAGTTTTGCTGGTTAATGGTGTTAGCCCTGGGATCTGCAGTGCTGATCAGGTGGCTGGGTTGATTGAGGACAAGCAGGGTTACACATTTCCATTTAAACAAACACCCACCAAGGACTCATCAGCTGGCCCCTGAGTTGCAAATATGGGAGCCCCCAAAATGGTATTTCAGTAAGATCCTCTCATAGTATTCTCCTGGGCTATTTTTGAAAATCATATCTAGGAGTGCCATCACATTTCTAATAAACTGCACTGTGAGCTGCAGAACTTTCCCGGATATTCTGCCGAGTTTCTTGTATTTTCCACATGTCTATATTTAAAACAAATTCTCTACCCACCCGCCCCCTCGTTGAATTTGGGGAAACACAAATAACTCCTGAGCTTTTGCACTGAAGTGAGTTTGTTTTGCTTTCCTGCCTAGTATCACTTTTGAAATTGTTCGAAGTCAAGGAAAGAGAGGGCTGCTCATTTTAGCTTTAAATACCAGCTACAAACATGTTGTTCCTTTCCGTTCGTCCCAGGTTTAACTTCACCCCACACTTTGTGCTTTTTTATAATGGGTTTGATAATGGTATCATATAAAATAAACTCACATAAATATGAGATAAACCTGCACATGATAGAAACCTGTGCCTATATCCTAGAGATAGGTCGATTTCATACGTTTATTTGCAGAATATACCTTATTGCACACCAGATAAGAGATAAACCCCTTATAAAAGGAATGCCAAATATGTGAAATCTGAGAATTCTGACATGGTTTGGTGCTGCTATGTCCATTTCGCAGATGGGGAAATTGAGTAAGCTGAGCATTTGGCTAGAAGATTTCCCCTGGGGTGTTAAATTAAGCAGACTGGGAGCTGTTCCCATCAGGAAACTTACATAAATGCCACAATTCCCAGGAAACGTATCCAAGCTGTTCCAATCAAGGCTTGTGGGGGAGGTAGGGGCTGGGAAAGAAACATGCACACCTACTATGGGGGGGGGGGGCTCTCTTCTTGAGGGGCCCTGGGGACAAGGAGCCCCAGGCAGGTATGCTCCTGTTTTAACAGAAAAACGGGTGCTGGAGCTCAGAACTTGCCAGCAAGAAGGCTTCGTTCAGCTCTCTCCCTGCTTGGAAAGTGTGTTTGCAAGAGCATCCTTCTAGCTGCAGTAATAAACATCTCCAGCTGCAAGAACTCTGCTCAACAAGCCTGGGCAAGGCCGGCCGAATTCCTTTCATTTGACCATCTTAGATCCCCCGCCCTGCAAGCGCTGAGTCCCAGAGCCTTGCAAAGTCCCCCAGCCCCGCGCCGGCAGCCCTGCGCGTCCCCAGGAACACACGCCCTCCCCCATCCCGCCTCTCCACTTTTGTTTTATTTACGAATATGTTGCCAGAATTCCAATGAGTTATCTATTCTGTGGCCCCGTCATTTTCCCACCGAGGCCTTGTCGCCGGCTGACTCAGGGTCCAGTCGCAACAGCGAGAAGAAAAGAGGACAGCGAAAGAATTCTTTTCAACTTTTTTTTATGTTTCACTCATTTCTCCCTCTGTCCCCCCCCCCCCCCCCCCGGCTCCCTCCTCCCCCAGCGTCCTCTCTCTCCCTTACCCTCTTTATGTTACACGGATCGCTCAAATTGAAGCCCAGGAGGGTCCTATAGGGAATGCACAGGATCCCTGGGAGAAAAAAGCCCCCAACAAGCTATACACCAGATGTATAACGTTATATGGTCAAACTGGCAAACACAAAAGCTGAAAAACAAAAGGCGTGAATTAGGGAGAGGCATTCAAAAGCGTGTTTTCAAAACAGCCCGGCCAAGAGCCTGGATCCCCCTCCTGAGACTAAATGCTTGAAAGAAAAGGTGCTAAAGAAAGAAAGGAAAAGAAAAAAAAGCCCATTTTTTCTAATTAGCTGAGGCCTAACAGGCACTGAATTTCGCAACTAGTTTTCGTCAAGGGGGTTGTGGTTTGGGAGACTGGAAAATATGCTTTTGAAACCTGGGGTATAGGCCTTCCTGGGGCCAAAGCTCCACTGGGTCCTCCGGCTTTTTTTTTTTCTTTTTCCTTTCCAACCCCTCACTTTTTGGGTTCCACCCTGCTTCCCAGGTCGATCCCTTTTTCACACTCTTCCCCCCAAGTACAAATATTATTTCGGTTTAGAAGGAGAGCAGGAGGGAAGGCCACAATGGTCCTACCCGCCCCTCCTTTCTGTCTCCTTGGCAGGACACTTTCCACGCCAGCAACAGTCCCGAGTTGCCCTGAATCTCATTCCAAAGCATCGGGCGCCCAGGAGCCCAAAGGGGGAAGAAAAGGTGTCACTGCAGACTGTGTGTGTGTGTGTGTGTGTGTGTGTTTTCTCTAAATGCCAGGATTAAGATGAAAACCTCTCCACCACTGTGAATTTAGGTATTTGCAGGATGATCTCTCCCTGTGAGGTTTTTCAAATGCAACAAGGCAGTGTTTTCCAGGTTGCAAGGTGCAATCCCCAGCAGGCAGCTTTGCTTCCTGTACCCTACCAAAAAGACACTCTGGATTTGAATTTTTTAAAAATAAATAAATAAATGAATAAATAAAGTGAATCAATCCAGTGTCAGGGCCAGGGCCAGAGACGTATTGGTCCTCTGGTGCCTGACAAACTATGACCTTGCATTCCTCAGTGCCTTTTCTGGTGAGAAAACGAAACAGAACTCCAGGGCTCAGAGTTGGTGGGGAGCCTGCGTTGGGAGGGAGGCAACTTTAATTGCCCCGCTGGCTGGCTTGGATGCCTGTGGTCCTGGGTGGTGTGTTTTAGTAACAAATGCTTGTTCTAATGAATTAGCCTTATTAGGGGTCCTCATATTCTTTCATAAAGAGCAGAGCTATTCTGAACTTCTGAATGCAACAGTCTCCTGATATTCTCACCCTGAAAGCTGGATGTGGGATTGTGCTTCCTACCCCTGTATTTCCAGTAAGTCTCATTTTTTTTTTTTTTTTTTTTTTTTTTCACGGCAGAAGAGTAAGGAGCAGAAGGGACACTACTGAGTTTGCAGGGACCAGCCATCCCCAGACCGGACCCAGGGCCCATCCAGGAGGCTTGCAAAAATTCTGACGTTAAAAATGTATTTGCACACACAGCTGAACAATCAGGATTTTTGTTCAGTCACCTCCTGGAACGTTCTTGTGATAAACTCGGTGGCATTGGATAAAACAGATTCATTAACTTTGATTAACCTTCTTTAACTAGAGTTAAAAACCTGCTGTAGGCAGCTCAGCTACCAATGCGGCTTGAAGACACTTTATCATGTTTAAGACCCAATTACTGTTGCACCGAGTAAGAATAAAACATCACAATAAAATGTGGAACAAACAGCCACTCTAACGCACACGGCAAATAATCATTAATTTATAACAGCAACTTTCCCATTTCTATGGTTTTTCTGATGGCTACACTTAATTCAAGTTGAATACTGTGGAATCTGATGCAGATCATTGGTCTTTTTCTTTCTTCCTTCCTTCCTTTTTCTTTCTTTCTTTCTGCTTTCCTTTCTTTCTCTCTTTCTCCTTCTTTCTTTTTTATTTCTTTCTCTCTTTCTTTCCTTCTCTGTCTAATATCTTTAGTTTGAAATCTCAGAAGTCTCCTTTAAAAGTTCAGAATAAAATAGAACAGGGTAACGAGGTCTAGGGAGACAGAGAGAATGGATTCCAGTGTGATGGAACTTGAGGATTTTAGGACGATTTGTCAATAATTGAAAACATTTCTCTTTGGTGAATTTAAATATGAAAGCAGCCAGCTAGCCGGTAAGATCAGCGTTGAGTCTCCAGGACAGTTCCCCATCATTGCCCTGCAGGCTGGAGAAGAGCTGAGTGAAGTCCATTCTGGGCATCTCCTGCAGAAATGGGAGTAGGAAGCTAAGCTCAGCACGCGACGGGTTAATTTTGGACAGGATTTGACTGAACCAGGAATAATGAACAGTGAGATACTGCAGCTTTCAGGCAAAACAGAGTAACAACAATTAAAAAAGAGAGAGAGAGGGGGAATAAAGGGTGAAAACAATCTCCAGTGAACTAAGAAGGGCAGTGCCTGTTCGAAACAGAGAAACAGAGGCCACCGGGAACGGGGAACGCGGAACGCGGCTGTTCGTGCTGCTTGCTCGGGGCCTGGGTGCCGAAAGCATTACAACATTTGTAAGCCAACTGTTTGCGGATTTCTTCTCATCTGCTTTAAAATATTTGGTTTTGCCGGATTTCCATAATAACCACAACCACACTCTCCCCTCCGAAAACCCCCCACGACAACAGATGTGTGTGCTAAAAGGAAAAGGAGACGCTGATATAATCAGACACTAGTTAGAGTGCTTTCATACTAAATTCTCCAGCAAATTCACAACAACAAGAAAAAAAAAAAAAGCTCCACCACTGATGGAATTAATCTAAGATCCTTGATTATTTGAAGTTCTCAAAGTTTTCATTTTGCATTTTGTTTTTGAATGTATAGTGCTTTATTTATCAAACTGTAGCCTAATTTCCCCTTCTGTTGGAGTCTGTGATTGTGAAACAAATAAATTGAAACCGGAGAGCCCAGTTCTCTCCAAATTTAGTTCCATTATCACTTTAAGAATGCACACTACTTGATGACACAAAAGGGGGGCCTAGAGCCGGTTATTTAGTTGCTAACTCAGCATTCTGTTGGTTAACACAACACTTCCCAAACTCCTTTTCAGGTGGTTTTACTGGGGAGGGAGCGGTAGGTGTGAATATCATATGTAATAGGGCAACACTAGATCTTCCAAAGATTTCAGACTTTCTCTCTTCAAGTGAGAATATGAGAATGAAGTTTTAAGGAGACTTAAATAAAAGGAACATGTTTTAAATAAGGGCACGTTTTAAGTTGAAATGGGGATAGTAGTGATTTTCAATATACCTCATTCTATCAATAATATACCTCTACTATACACCTAGCTGTGGCTTCTTAGTACGTAGTGATGTGCACTTAAAGTGTATTTATGGGTCCCATATAATACCAGATATTCTAGAGCATTAAAGAACATCAAATACGTTTGACTGTTTTGGGCAGTAAATCATTTTGCTCTTTACCACAATGCTGTTGTCTCTAACTATGTTTGACTTGGAATCATTTATCTAATCTTCTTCTCTGAACAGACTTTTAGAATGTCCCCACAAAAACAAAACTGTAGCTGGGGAGGGAAAGTAAAATTGAGTTAAAAAACAAAGCAGAACAAAACAAAACAAAGCAAAAACCTTAATGGTGAGGTTCCCTTTGGCTTTTGCCTTTCCATCGTGCCAACCTCAGAAGCTGGAATCACTTAACCTCAACCTACAGGTCCAGCCCTGTAATGACTCTGGAAATCATCCTGCCCGTGGGCCAGGGGGAATTCAGGGAGCCTCAGACCAGAAGTTCATTGGCCAAGCACAAAGTCCCATTGGCTGCTGGACAAAATCTGTTCCCCATTTCTTGAGGCCAGGTCCAGGCTTCTTCACAGGCCAAGCCTTTAACTCCTATCTCAATTCCATATACTTCCTCTCGCCCAAATACAACTCATCACCTTGCTTTCCTACGTGGTATGTGTCTTTCAAAGAACCTAGAACAATGTTCTCCTAGACTCTGACATATTTTCCCATAATTCTAGTGTGAAGTCTAGAGTTCTATGAGTTCAGTCATACTTCCTAAATGCTGTTTGTCCCCTGTCTTCCACCTCTCCCCATGTGTGTTGCTAGACATCCCAGCAGCCCTGTTTTGTCTTCCTGCTTCCATATCCACCACTCAACTACTCTTGGATCTCTCTACAGTCTGAATTTTTTTATTTTTTTATTTTATTTTTTTTAAGATGCACCCCCTTCACCCTGATAAGCCTCTGGTGCTCTATCAGAACCCCAGGTTCTTGCCAATTCTGCTCTGGCTGGTCTCTCTTCTAACTTTTGGAACTGGGGAGAAATATTAACAATCATGAGTAGGCTTCCTTACTCACGTCCCTTGTTCTAATTACCTTCTAATATCTCCTAGATCCTTGACCCCTTTGTAACTATCCAGTCACCACTTTGAAAACTAGTCATTCTGTCCACCAAAACTATGGGAATTTTGTCTCCAGCCTTGTAGTATAATCCCATCAATGCCAGCCCTGTAGAGAAATGTTATCATCTGTGAACCCAAACAAGAAGTATCAACAAACTTTATACAACTTCAGTAGCCATCTGTAGCAGTCAGTGAGAGAGATCGGCAAGCTGGCTAATTTCAGATGGAAGCAGCCCCCTAAATCCAAGAGATGGGGATTATCAAGAAATGGGGAGAAGCTTTTCCTTGAGACTCCTCTGTATAATCAAAGAAATAAGACTTACAGTATGTGCCCCCATGAAACTGACCATGTTGGGCTCCTAACTTGCTATTTCCTCATTCCTAACATGGAACAGACTCCAAAGCTTATGTAGCAATGAATGTCTTATAAGACCCACCAAGATGGTGGCAGTTTCCACCAGCCAGAATAATTGCATCCTAATAATTGCCCTTTGACATATATCCAGATGTCGCCTTGGGTAACTAACAGCTGAGAAACAACAGGAAAAGTGATCTGTATAGACTAAACATCATCTTGCAAATTTCCATCCTCGATCTTTGAAGCCAATGGTTCTCAAGCTTGACGGCAATGAAAATCACTTGAGAGACTTCAACAAAAGCCAAAATCATATAGATGCCCAAGTCCACTCAATAAAGATTGGGTTCAATTGGTTTGGGGTTGGGGTGGACACAGACATTTGATTTGGAGAGGGTCAGGGATTTTTTTATATTCCCACAAACTTGAGAGGCCTACTCTATGTCTTCATTACAGCCATTGCTCTGTTGGGCAGTGCGAAACCCAAGAAGATCATCTATGTTCACCACAGCCCAAACTCAGGTTTCCGTGCTCCTAAGACCAGCACTTTCTTCTCTAGCCAGTTGACAGATGATGTCACGGTCTCGCCGACCAACAAACGCCCTTCTCTAAGGAGATACACTATATAATTAAGGCAAGAGTACAAGTTTGTGGGCCTTCAAGGCAAAGGACCCCTTCCTTAAGTCCCAACTAACACTTGTTTAACCACCTCCCTGATTTATTCAAACCTGGCTCTTTCTCTGCTCACCAGAGCCTGACGTATTCATGAAGAAGCACTGAAGCATTGCAACCCATCTTACCCCTGTTCTGCTGTGGTGTTTGTTTGCTTCTTGTCCCTGAGAAGCTGCCGACAGGTTCTACTGTGGACACTGCTTTTTACTGCACCCAGAACTGGAGTTTAGGAAAAGCCTTAGTTAGCTTCAAGCTCCAGAGACTGTTTCCGATGCCAGGATCCTGATATTTTCTTTGCCAATTACAACACCCCTTGGGGAGGGACCAGCTTTTCCTTCTTTCCTGCTACCAGATTCAGCGAAAGTCTGTTGGCATCCTGACTTCTAGGTCCTGAAAAGCCAGAAAGCCAGTAAAAGGCTTATTATTCATTAGTGAGCCAGAGGAATGGAAGTGAAATCCCCCAAGAACTAACAAATTGTGCACTAATTAGTTCTTTACCACGCCCCCCGTCCCTACCCCAGTGCCCTCCGTCATTGCTGTGAGGTCCTGCACAGCAGGACAGAAGGCCTTCTGCTACCAGCTCACTGAGACTGTAGGTCTCTAAGAACAGTGTGTCCTTATAAATTCATGTGCTCTAGCAGTATCTAATACTGGCATGGCGCACTGCAGTTTAGGTGACAACTTCGGGTGCATTATCTCATTTAATCTTCTGGCAAAGTGGTGACTCACATGTGTATTTGCATAATTGTATACTTTTATACGTGCATAAAAGTAAAGAGAGTAGCATGACATTACGTGGTGTTATTGAAAGGCTAAAATAAGGCGACACTTGAAGGACCACACAGATACTCCGTAGATATCACTTTCATCCCTCCCCAGAATGTGTCCATTACTTATATAAAGATAATCAGTACAAGGGAGTCGCCACATCTTCGCACCCCCACCCCCGAGCTCCCCAATCCCGGTATAAATAGTGCACAATGCAGAAAGATTGGCCGGGTGACTCTTAAGGTCTCTCCTGGGTCTTTGTTAGGCTTGTCAATTAACTAACTGTAAATTGACAAGTTTCTAAATTATTCTTTCCCTGGGAGACTGCATATCTTCAAGTGTATCGCTGGTTGAAAAGTGAAGGAACAAACCAAATGTGATTTGATGTTCGACCTCAGGACAGTGTAATATTCAAGGGCTCCTCCCTGATGTTTCAGTTCCTCAAGGGGCTGTCTTGAGCAACCGTGTCGCCAGTGCTGTGGTCCTGGGTGTAAATATTGTACCATTTAGGTAACCTATGGCCTGCCATTATTTTGTTTTCTGCAAGTGCGTATGAAACGACCATGGTTTCATTAAGGTTTCCGTAATTTCTTCCTCTTGATGACTCTCTTGCAAAAATGAAGAACAGGACTTGGGACCTGCTAACCAGAATTATGAAAATCATAATGGCTTACAATGTTTGGAAAAGTCCTTCGAGGAATATAGGAACAAATCCAATAGAAGGGGAGGTGAAAGCCATCTACGGTATCACCCAGGGACCACATCGCAAAGATGCATCCTCTGTCTTGCCACCAAGGATGAGGCTTTCCTTGAAATCAAATCATTTTCGTGAACAATTAACTCCATATTGTAGGGAACCTTAACTCTCATCTGCACAAACCACCAAAAAAGAACAGCTAACTGTGAGTAGGAGAATGCATATCTGATTTTTATGCTCAAATGGAGACCATCAGTAATGTTGGTCTGAACAGTTTATTCATTCCTGTAATACATAGGTAAGCAGCACCCATCACATGCCCTGGATGTTTCTAGGCACTGTGGGCACAGGAGTGGACAAAACAGTAAAACTCCCTGCTCCTAAAGGACATGAATTTTTAAGTGCGCCCTTTGGGTCCCTCTCTTTATCACCTGGAGCTGGTGAAGTTTCCCAAGAAATAAGTAGATGAAAAAAAGTGAGTCTTGATTTTCTGAGAGAATTACGATTCTTGGTGCTCTTAATGTTTTAGAAAAAGGATGGTCAAAGCGAATCAGATGATTAATTTGTACCTTGGCCATCCCATTGCCACCACGGAGGGTCCCCTGTGGAGTGTGCATATAGAGGCCACCATAAACAGGAGACTGAGCCAAATCTGGGGCAGGAGACACTCAGGCACATGGTGGAGACAAGTCCCAAGAACCGTGCTTGCTTGGCGCTTACGGAGAGATGTCAAGGTTAGAAAAAGTCAGCTTCTAATAATTCCCTTCGTTTTCCATCCCATTCCCTATGATTTTATGAAATTATATTTAACATTTTGACTTGGTTTAAAATAAAGGGCTTGTTTTTGTTTTTGTATATTATTTTTTAAAATAAGCCTAGTTTTGATTCAGTCAATCAAAGACTACCACAGAAGAGATAAAAATAAGTGTCTGAAGGTATGGTCTGTTTCTCAGAATCTTAAAGCGACTTGAATTAGATTCAAGAAGGCAATGTACTCTTTCTTGTCCTGATATAAACCAACAAATAAACAATTTCTAAAAGCCCAGTCCTACAGACATAAGACATCTGGACACTTTAAAAAGAATCCACATTCTTGGCAGTGAGTCCAAATTCGGGATCCAAATCTTCTGAAATTCACACATCACCATTGTGACAAAATGCTATTTTGCCATGATGTGTCTCTATCATATCATGTTAACGTTGCCGGTTCTGCAGAACATCTCTTTAAAAAGTTGACGATCTAAGGGGAAATGTGCTCTATCCCATAAGGTCCTGGAATGTGATCCTATCTGTTCATTATGCACAGAAGGTCCTTTATGTAATAGGCAGCTCATGAAGAGAATGTTTGAAAAGGTCATTGGCTTAGTTCAAATAAACAAAACACATTCTCCATAACATTCTGGCACGATAGTCGGAGATTTAGAGGAGTGAGAAGACCAGGGAGTATAATGAAAAAATCAGAGGCCGGCCCAGTTAGGTTTAGGGTGAGACTATTTTTAGTGTACTGAAAAATTGCTGGAAATGAGGGAGTGGTGTGTGAAGTAAAACAAATAAAAGTGGGCCATGATGTCCAGCTCTTAAGTAGGGAGTAGTTAATTATTTTAAGGAGTGTCACCTTGAAGTCAACCGCCCCTTTTTGGGTCCAGTTGGTAGAAACCATTTTCATCTGGGAATTCGATTTTTCTTCAGGCAAAGCTTTCTGTCACTTCAGACTTTACAGTGATGGAGAAAGTGGAAGAGACTCCTCATCCTTTAGAGAAATTTCCAGAAGTCTTATACTGAGAGAACAAAAGGAATTTCAATCCATTTTAAGAGTTTTTTGTTTTGTTTTGTTTTGTTTTGTTTTTAATTTAAAAAGTCCTTAGAACTGTATTCAATAGATGGTGATTTTTTTTATTTTATTTTTGAAAGGCCTACTGTGTGCTGGGCTCTTTACACACATACTTAAAAAAAAAATAGTTCCTGCAACTATTCTCAGTCTATACTTGATATAGTATATACTACTACATTTTTAGGTCAGATTGAAATGCTGGGTGAAAGAACTCTTCTGATGTGTCTAATGGCAAAGTCAGAACTGATCTCCTAGGCAGCCTTTTTCCCAAAGCTCAGTCTTCCAACTGCCTAAATGCTTCTTAATAATGAATAAAAGTAAGGCATCCTGAGATGTCCCTAGAAGAATTTCAGGCCTTGTAACTGACAACTGACTGAATGGAGACATTAAATTATTTTTCAAGTATGGCTTCACCAGGTGCTGAGTTCGTGGGCTCTGGAAAGAAATCAGGTGTGAA
This sequence comes from Mustela lutreola, assembly GCF_030435805.1. NCBI lineage: Eukaryota > Metazoa > Chordata > Mammalia > Carnivora > Mustelidae > Mustela > Mustela lutreola. The sequence continues at coordinate 20,328,804 of NC_081296.1, read as the reverse complement.
AGGAAATAACCAAGCATGTTTGCAGTGGGCTTTAGCTAAAGAGCACCTTGAAAAGCCGGCGCTCTTCTGAGGCCAACTGCTGGATTGATGGAGGAAAGATAGTTCCATGTAGGTATTACACCATGCACGGCCCAGAAACACACGGTGTCTGGACCCCATCAATGGAAAGCGCTCAATAAGACTTCGTATCAAGGTGTACTCCGTGTAGTACAAAGGCTGGCGGTGGAGAGCCTTGGCGTCCAAACTAGGGCTGAGGAGGAGGCACCGAGAGAAGCTTTCTCTGGCAGGAAAGATGCTTCTGGAAGAGTAGCTCAAGGACCTTCTCCAGAGCTCTCCCGTTTCCATTAGTAGTGACTTGTCATGAGCAGAAAATGACAAAATGAAGATTCCAAGGGTAAGAATGACTTACAGCTGTGACATCAGCTGTCCGTCTGCCTCTGTGCTGATCGTTTCATTGGCGCTGTTGTAGAAGATATTGGTGTGGAGTGGGTGACAACTTCCACTGAGGGTGCACAAAGGTTGCTCAAATGCCTGTGGGCATCTGGTGGGAGGGGGTGAAGAAGAGAAAAGGGAAAAAAAAATAATCTCTCCAGAATCCCACTGATTGTAGACTACCAAAAAAAAAAAAAAAAAAAAAAAAAAAAAAAAAAATTTAAAGGAAATGCTAATTGAGGAGTTTTAAAAGAGTAAGTTTTTTTTTCTAGTTTATCAATAAGACATGAAAGAGAAATAATGTAGGCTATAAATAGTGAATGTTGACCAATGTTGTATTGATTCGTCTTAACTGAAGATTTTGCCCACATAATGTGTTGGAGTAAAGCAAACAAATAAACAAATACCAGAAATGAGGATTTAAAAAAAAAAAAAAGAAAGAAAGAAAGAAAAAGGAACCAGAAACACACACACATACAAACACACACCACAAAGACACCCCAAGTGAGATAATACTAAAAGTTCAGGGAAAACATAATTATACTTATCAAAAAAGTATTAATGAAGTTGCCTATTAATTTCAGAATATAAAGTTGATCTCATGTGTCAAACAACTTAGAGCATATTTTTTAAGTCCGTTGACATAATGACAACTTGAAACACGCTCGACAGTGTGTAAGATACACATGCCATTGACGAGATCATACACACATATAGTCATACATATGCATGGGTAGTCATATACAAACATATCTACATGTTTATATTGATGATGCAATTTTTAAAATGTTGTCACATCTCTTGTCCCAAGTGATCCTCCCATAAAAAACATGACATGCTTCTTCTCTAACTCCCGTGGCCAGATTTCAAAAATACCCTATTGCCAGAATGCTAAGTTTGTACCTCTATTCTTGGCAGTCTCTTGAATGAATCATATGCATGCCACTCTTCCACTTGAGGAATGCCTAGAGGAAAGAAACTGTGTTCTCACCATATTTGTTTCTTTGGCTCATGCCTACTATATACAGAGTCCCGGGTTCCACTAGAGAGATCCTAAGACAGTGGGGTTGTGGTAAAAGGATATGCGAATTCATAAGCATCTTGCAATGGCCTCTGAGCAATGTTGGGTAGTCTGCTCCCTCCCCATGCCCCAAGCATCATGTGCATCATGGGGACCCTTCTGGAGGATTGTTGCAGGACTGCGTACATAAGGTACTCCATATGGCAATGAAGAGATGGTGGATTCAGAACTTGAACCGAAGTCCGTGTGTATTCAGTGTTAGGGAAATATACCATTCCCTTTACTCAGTAAAGGTTTTCCAACTTCCCTTGATTCCTGTGCAAAGGTATTTGAATTGAGAGTGGGGTAGGGGGGAAGGACACAAAACAATTAAACTGTATGACTCCACTTCATTTCTCATCAGCTTTTTTTTTTTTTTTTTAAGCCTGAATGATGTTGCCCAAAAGAAATACATTAAATTCAACACCTATTTACTAATGTTCACCAGCTAGGTGCAAGGATAGTTGTACTCAGTCAAACAAAAAGGAGTAACTCTCAGAAAGCATTCTGCCTGCTTATTGGTTGCAGTCATAAGTATGTCATATTTTCTTCTGCTTTAAATAAAACCATGACGACATGGAAAGAATAATGAGCTCCAAGGTTAGGGCACATGTTTCCAAACTTAGGACAAGAGGAAGCCGAGATGAAACTATCTTCATATACCTTTCAGAACGGATTAGTCCTTCTGTCCCTGAGAACCACTGAAATTTTCTGTATGTGATTCATATATTGGAAAGTGTTATATTGCACATTTAAACCATTTCTGCTAATTCACGTCATACCAAGACGATTTCAGCTGATTTAACTTGTCACAGTTCCTCTTCACCATCAAGACAAAGAGCATGGACCCAGAAATGCCATCCCCACTATTGCCCTGATGACAGAACATCTACATTTTCCAGGATATCAGGGTACCTATATTTTTCAGTCTTGCTCCATTTCATCCCCAGTTGTGTAGACCCAACCTTAATGTAGCTAAACCAAATGAGGTGTGATTTCCTCTCAATAGGGCGCAGCACTTTAAATAACTATAAAGAACTGAGAAAAGTATGCTTTTGTTTCTAGGACCAGAAAGGCAAAAATAAGATGGTGGAGGTGCATTTCAAATGACTTCTAAAATTGAGAGATCAGCTGAACCACTCTACTGAAAGACTATTTGGTAACTGCATGATTTCTCCTATTATCTACTATCCAAAGGAATGGATGAATTAAAATTAAATTAAGACAGATCAGGGAGACCATTTTATGAAAATGATGGTGAACTTTGGAAAGGAGGCATGCTTATTGAGTACTATAAAGTCCATGTTTGGACACCCATCAGTTTCTTTTCTAGTAATGTGAAATGTTTAACTTAAACTTAATTTTTCATTTGTCTAAACCAGAAGAATCAAAAATACCATGAAGGCACATGAGATTTCCAGCTCGCATTTCCAATCTCCAGTGGTTTGAAAAACTCTGTCTATTCTTTTGAATGCCTTGGTCATGATCCAAACTGAATGTGAACTTCAGATATTTGAGAGTGACCTACCACTGTTTTAAGTCCAAATTGGCCACAGAGAACCCTATGGACCATTACCTCATTGTTTATTCTTGTAAATTATAAATATTTTTTAAATGCCAAGTTGTGAAGTTAGAAGGAAATTCTGTATCTCTCAGCCACTGTCATTTTTCTCTCTCCTGTTTTGGGTGTGGGCCATGTATCTAAAAGTTGAGTTGGTAAAACAATCAGTAGTATTGACAGGATGATGTACTCTTGTCTTAAACCACATTTCTCAGCCCTCTCTGCTCCCAGGAGACAATGGAAAATGCACTTAGCAAAACTCTATTCTAAAGAACCCCATTGTTCCAAATATTTGGTTATAGTTTGGAGTCAAATCATGACTCCAAATACCCAGTGAAAGAAAGCATAACTTTCTGACTGTATGATGGAAAGAATATGTATCATGTAAATGTCTTCTTCTCTTCCTCTAAGGATATCATTGTTTCAGCACACCAATATAACTGTGCATAATTCCATATTTATATTTTATAGATAAGCAATGAAACTGTGCATAATGAGTATGGAGGGAAGAGAGATATTAAAGTCCTGAAAACAAATACTGGGACTATTAAGTGATTATCAGAGTCTGAACCAGGAGTGGAAGAGGAATAGAAAGAAGAAATGGATCTATGAGCTATTTCAAAGGGTTTTGCTTTTGCAAAGACATTTCATTCATGAAACATTCACTGAACTCAGGAGGACTCTGTAGGTAAACGTTATTTAATCTCACCATTGTTTTATAGATGAGGACCTTGAAGCTGAAATGACTAGTAAATCACTACCCGAATTGAACTCCAGGTATATCTGATTTGAAAGAAAATGCTCACTTCTACTTTTCCTTATTCAATTCAAATGATCGATGTTGGGACAAAGAAGATCCTGGCACCACCAACTGAGAGCGGGTTCAGGGTGGGAGTTGGTCACAGTGAGCTGAGTTAGACATATTTAGCTTGGTGCTACAAGAGGTCACTCAGTGGAGATTTTAAGCACACAGTCAGAAACAGAGCATTATAACTTAGAACAGAGTTTGAGACTAGAGCTACTGATGGGATGTCTATGTGTAAATGGTAACTCCATAAAATGTAGAGAATTACTCTGCAGAGGGTTAGCGATCAAGACCTCATCTCAATCAGCATAGTGGTCAAAGAAAGGAGAAATGAGAAGACAAAATCTTGAGCATTATCAACACTCTGAAGGGCATAGTTTGTTTATTTTAATTTATGCAATAGTACGGACTTGGACATGTTATATGCTAAGGCAGTATTCCAAAGTATGTTCTGTATCACAAGAGTGTTATAGTATCAATGAGTGTTACTCAAAGGAAAAAAAAATAGAGTCCGTGTTCAAAAACATTTAAAAGATTCTAAGCTAAACTAAGTGGAACAAGGTTCTTTATCATTTTTAATTGGCTGGATTTGTCTTGTAAATATCCCAAATGAGGACATGATATGTCATCCTTTCTAAGCTTAATGGACTATGGAGCCCAGATTTCTCGGAGTCGTGGCTTTGCTGGGAGAAGAGGATCAGTGAAGAGGGAATGTCTGAACTAGGCAGGCCCTGTCTTCAATCCATCAGCAGTGAGATCTCCCTCTGAGAGGAAGGGAAACAATTAAGGTGTGGGGTTATATTTTGGACTCTTTACTATAGAACTGGGATGAGAAGCAACTGAATGAGATGCTAGTGGAAATACTAGTAAAGCTAATATCACATCCAGGATGAGTAGGCAGCTTGAGAGCTGAAACGCATTGGTTGGTAAACTCCAGGTAAGAATACAAGATTATGGTAAATGACAATGATGCAAAAAAAACTTGAGGGCTAGAAAGAGGAATGTTGCAAATGCCAACACTGCATGGGGTGAAGCGAGAGACTTATGAAGACAGCCCAGGAAAAGAGATATTGGTGAAAGGGGGTCATAATGAAAAAGGGTTTGTTCCGTAGAGATGGGAGTGGGAAGGAAAGAGGAGAGCAGAAGCTTGGAGAAATTCTGGAGGTGGAAATGTTCCGAAGTGCATTTGTTCACAGAATGGGCCCAGCCAGCATGCCTGAAGGGATATGTCATGCTATGGCAAGAAATTCATCAGGCACTAGAAAAAGCATGAGCTAATAGCGGTGCACACCATTTACAGAGCCTAGTGTTGGACACCAGGATAAAGAAATTAAATCCAGGGCAATAAGGAAATGTCACAGAAAATGCTCAAGCTGTCGTCCCTTGGCCTCTACTGACTGGCCCTCATCCACAATGTCCATACCCTTCGTTTCTCATGGTGAGACAAGTCCCTTCCTCAACCCTACTTCCTTAAGCCAAGCCTTTCTGACAACCCCAATCTGGAATTCTCCTTCATGACTTAGCGCAAGGTACTCAGGCATCAGAACAGTCAAGGGAATCAAATGTTGGGACACTTGGGTGGCTCAGTCGATTGAGCCTGGTTTTGGCTCAGATCATGATCTCTTGGGTAGTGGGATTGAGCCCCGCGTTAGCCTCCACTATGAGCAGGAAGTCTGCTTGGGATTCTCTCCCTTTGCCCCTCCTCCCATGCACATGCACTCTCTCCCTCTCTCTTTCTCTCTCTCTCAAATAAATAAATATTGAAAAAAATTAAAAATCAGTTTGTCAAGAGTTCTGAAGCTCAGTGTGGAATGGGGTAAGGAAAAAAAAAAACCTCAAAGAGATCACATGACCAATACTCTGATGGTTAAACATCCACTGCCAGGTGAGAGAGAGAGAGAGAGAGAGGGGAGGCTGATATTCAGATCTTATCTTTAGGATCTGTATATACTTATGTGTGTTTATTTCATTAGGGACAGAAAAAGGGCACATTTTATGGGCCGAAAAATTCCCACAAGAGTCACAAACTCAGAAATTAGAGATGGAAAGACCATTTTGGGCTATGCGCAGCCATTTCCCTTTGGCTTGGTCTCCCTGTTCCTTCCCCCACCCAAGTTCCATCCAAACTGGTCTGACTCAAGCAGCGGGACTTCTCCCTCTTCCCCTGAGGTGTTATTTCCCAGCTGGAATATTTTTCTAATATTCCATCTGAATTGTTGTCTCATGAATTCATCATAAAATCATGAGATCTAAAATGCTTTAAAAACATTCATTTTTTTCTTTAAATGGGAGAATTCAATGGCTTTGTCAAAAGCCTCGGTTTCCAATGAGAAAAATGCCCCAGAACACATAATGGTTAATAAATAAAATTAAAACTTGAGGCCCTGAAGTATCCTGAAGTATGCCAATGAGAAACAATTCAGATGCTATTTTGAAAGTGTTGTAATGATGAAAATTTAGCATACAAAAGGGGGCTAGGTAAACTTCTAATGGGCACTAAAAACCCCAAAGGAGATCCCCTCTTTACACTTCCATGATTGGACCATCTGGTGTTCTCAAGAGCATCTTAGTTTTGTTAAGCACCAACAGCTGGAAATGAAGTACAACCAGATCTATTTACACAGGACCCACATGCAGCAAAAGCTCACAGTCTGAAGAGCCCAGAACCCTTCTCTGGGCTGAATGCAAGAAATCTTGATAAATAAAAATACATGGTCTTTAGTACCTTACACCCATTTGAGATATGGTTTCAAATCAACACTAATATATTTTTAATACTTTTGACAATACCGTTTTGTTATGAGATGGAATAAAAGGCAAAACCAGTTTGGAAAAGTTTCAAATAGGAACTATTGCTTTGGCTAAGCGAAACTATGGGATTTTCAACAGGGGGACCTCCATGAAAGTTTTTAGGGTCCATTAAAATTTGACCTTTCCTCCTTTCTCATACCAAATGTTCATCATTTCACACTTTGTTAATAGGATCTGCATCATTGCTCACTGGTGGGCTTCAGGACAGTGTTACATATTTTGATTTTACATCTTAATGAGCTATTCTTTATGGGGGCATTTTTACTCTTTAGCATCTAGGCTTTTGACAGTTTTTGAATACTCTAACTTTATAAATGAATGCTCTAGAAATCTGCACACATTATTGGAGCTCTCCCCTCCCAAAGCAAGTGAGTTCCCATGAGCCAGTATGTCTCAGAGGGGCTACTATTCAACAGGTGAGAAAAAGAGCTGAGAAGAAAACCCACTTACAATTACACTGTCCTGTGAGGGTTGCATGGAATCATTTGAAAGCAGATTTCTTTGCAGGTAGCAGGAAAGAAGAGCTTGAAAAAGCCACGTGCTAAGGACCTGGTGGTGAATAAGATGGCAAGGACTCATGGAACATACATTCGGAAGAGAGGAGCAGACAACATATGAACACACAACTACACAGAAGAATTTAAATGGCGATGGGCAAGGATGAGGATAAACTAATGACCCACAGGGTGGTCAAGATCGTGTGTAAAGGGACCAAATGGGCTAGTCATAGAGAATGAATGAGGAGCATGAGAATGAGAAAGAGGGTGAATGCTTCAATAGGGAAGTAAGAAAAAACCTCTGAGGAAATAGTATTTAAACGGAAGGTACACAGTTGAGAAGGATCTAGTTGAAGGGGTGTGGAGGAAGAACGTGCAGGGTATCATGAGCATACCACTTGTCAGAAGTTCTTGTGCCTGTAGCCGAGGAAGAGAAGATGAGAGAGTGGGGAAGGGGAGACGGGGCCGCACTGGACTGGGCCTGGAGGACAGACAGGCCTTGCCATGGAAGAAGTAAGGGAGGCCCACGGAAGACCTGCAGGTATAAGGCAGCAGATGGTGCTTGAAATGGAGGAGTCCAAGTCCAAGGAAAGACCATTACGGCGTGTGGGGCGTGGGGGTGGGGGAAATTATGATGTCCCATTTGGATCTGTTAAATCTAAATATAATGTCTGGGAGACACCTACGGCCATCCTCATTCACTCCTCTTTCTTTCTCCCTTCCATACTTGTTAAGCAATATGGGATGGGGGGACCAAAAAACCATGGCTTTCAGGTCCTCGCTTGAAGAAGATCACTATCTCCAGGTGGTAGATGTGGGAACAGAGACAAGTTAACTAATGGGTGAAGAGCGGTAAAAAACTAAATGTAAAGGGACCAAGAAACTATGAAGGGAAGGCCACCTTCCCTTCCCTGGGACTAAAGGGATTGATTACAGTAAGAAGACATAGCTCTGTAGATACGGAAGTTTATGGATTCTGGACTCAGGCTAAGAAAGAGGGAAGAACATTCAAGCAGCTGGAAGTGTACTTAGAAGGATTTGAAGGTGTGAGAGAAGAGAATGACATCAGGGCAGATTAAGGGACTCTGAGTGGCCAAACACACAGTGCCTTGAAGGGAAGGTGTGGATTACTGAGGAGCCTTGAATGCCACGCCTACGTATTTCATCTTAATCCTGTCAACACCCAGCTAGCACAAAGTGTGCACGACTACTCTGTCAGCAGCCAGGTAGAAGGTGTCCATTCACCCATGGCCAATCTTAGGATGACACCAGACTCTGAGGATGATTCCAGAAGCCATGCTATGAACTGCCAAAAACAGTGGATGGCAATTCCCTAGGCTTTGCTTCCTACTAGAGCACAGTAACATCTGGGACATCCTGTCATGCCTTATAGCTCTGCAGTGAAAGCATCCATGAAGGAAGAAGAGGGATGGCTATTGATGCATCAACAGTAAGTCTGGGACCAGAAAGCAGACTCCTTCCTGGCTCCTCTTTTCACCTTAGGTCACAAACCCACTTTAGGCACTTTGGACCCTCCATAATAAATAGACAAAACACTCTGAAAATTTCTCCAGACTAAACCTGCTAACAAGTCCAAGATTATAGAGCATGATGAATGTGCATTTTTCTGGTACTCATGCTAACGTTCTTCCTGCATAAAACACTGTTGCTATTCTCAACTAAAATGAGCCTTTACAGTTTCCTGAAGTTTTTTTGAAAGTGCATCAGCAATTATATTTAAATTATAAAGTCAGCTGAAATGCAAGGCCAGACCGAGTTCCAAGGCTGCTACATGGCAGCACATGAAAGTGAAGAGGTTGCAGCTGGCCAAGCCTGGAAGGAACGGTTCTCGAAAAGGACAAATGGAGCAAGCTGTTGACAATGACCTTGCGATTGAGTATTGTTTGAGATTAGTTTAAAGAGAAAAAGAAAAGATTCCACAAACCCTAAATCATTTCTCAGCCTAGGGGATGACTGATATGGTTCCCAGCCCAGAAACAGAAGTTCAAATTTGGACTCTCTGGGACGTCTGTGTTCAAGCAGTGTTCAGTTCCAAGATGAGTGGATCCAAGGAAGGAACATGATGAATTCCATTTTGACTACAAATTTCAAGGGGGATTACTTCAAAAAGGAAAGGAAGGACATGCTGAGGCAAAGAAATGGAAATCAATACGCCCACGGTGACGGATTCAGTTGGAATAAGAAGAAAGTTCATTGGTGTATCAACAACAAATTCCCTTGCTTGAAGATGATATTTCGAAGGAGCATCAATCTTATGGACTACTTACATAGCCACAGAACTACAGTTGGGCTGTTTTATCCAGGAGAAATGATAGATTTGTCTCACTGTGAGTTCTCACCTGGCCCCCTTTTGATCCATGACAGACACAGGCAAGATAGCAACCAACACGAGATTATTTGTGCCTTAAACCAGAGCTATCCCACGGTGTGCAAGAAAATCATAAAATTGTGGTGGAGACGTGTGCGGTGTTATTGCCCTTATTATATAAATGGACTAAAAGCCTTCCTGTTCATTGGTTTTAAAATTTATTTTTCCAATGAACAGCAGAATATATGGTATTTTGGTTTCAGACTCTGGTTTGCAACTTAAGCCACTCTAAGAAGGACCCATAAGAACAAATGCTGATTTGACCAACAGACACCCCCTACTTTCCACCTCCGAAAATATGCTGGTTTGTATTAATAGGTAAAAACTGTCAGATTTTACAAGGACATTGTAAGTAAGAGGTGACCTTGTTCTTTGCACAGGCCCATGGACACGGCGTGTCTGGCTCACGTAAAAGTTCCGGTCCTTTTGACAGAAAGTCAGAACAGATTTTCCTGAGTTTTTATGTTGTGTCTTCCGAGTTCTGGGCTCTAGTGCTCTCACCTTGAAGAGGCTGTCAAATTCTACATAGCAATCAGAGCTTGCAGGTTGAGACAGTTTTATTTTCTTTTCACACATTTGTTTTAAACGGAAAGATTTATTTAAGCCCAGGTTCCATCCAGAGAATGTGAAAATAGACACAACTAGCAGCCTTTCCTACGTAGGCACCCCACACCCCCCACCCCGACAAAGCTTTCCAGGATGTGGCAGGCACAGTTTGATTCCCCCAAGATGGCCTTGCCTTTGTTAGAATTAATTTTGGAGGTAACTAGAGCAACGTTTGGTGAACGTCCTGTAAAATAGGTCACCTACCACAAGTGAAAGGGGAGAAGTTACTGAAAGGGTAGCCAGAAGCAAGGAAGGGTCACAATTCCGAGAGAATAGGATTTAGTGATTGTTACACAAGGAAACTGTGTCCAAAGACCCTTTCAAAAGGCTGAAGAAAGAAGTCTTTGTTGGCGTGAGTGACTGACTCTGCCTCCATTACCTTCTTTTACACATCACAGTATCCCATGACACACCAGGCACACCGTTTAGGGAGGTGAGCGTCAAACGATATGGCTTAATGAACACAGAGATGTAAGGTTGGTGTTCTGTTCCCAACTCCTGCCCTACTTGCTCTGTCCCATAGTACACACCACAGTGCACCCTTTTCTGGGGTCGGCTACAACCCACGCACAGTCAAATGAGTTAAGGGCAGTAGGTAGACCAGCTGCCAATCGGCTACTGCTGTTTCTGTTACGTCAGTCTCTATGTTACCCCCTCCTTCCCTTCATTACCTGATTTCACTGTTTCCCAAAAGACGGAGGAGCCCTCGAAAATGGATCCTCCCCCAGGTACACTTGTCCTGTGACCCATCTTCTAGTGCAAAGTCGTTTCCAAAACACCCTTCCAACGAGATTGCGTAGCTGTCTACCGACCGAGTTAGAAAAGAGAGGGTAGTTTGCTTTTGGAAACTGACTTAAAAAAGAAGTGCACCTTGGACAAAAGATATTTCTCGAGATGAGTTTTATCTGTTCCGGTGCAAGAGTTTTAAGTTCATTCTCGAAAATGGTTTAGGGCCTGCCTTCACCCTTTCAGAAGAGCGAAAGTACATTATACCAGTGATGCTTAATAGTTCAGAATTGTATCACCTCATATACATGTTGTATTATTATTTTGTGTGATGTTGCTTCTCCCTGCTACTTCACACAGTCAGAACTTTTAACCTATTCTTTGGGTTAAATGATCTGACTTTGTAAGGCAAGCTGGTGGTATCATTGTTTTCTCAGGGAGACAGCAGAGCTAGAGGGCCCTATAACCTGTCCGAAATCTGACAGCAGATCACATTAGAAGTCATAGGGATATGTTTTTAAGGAGCTGACTATGCCCACTAAAACCAAAATGTGTTCTTTTTTTTGTTTGTTTTGTTTTTTAGAGATTTTATTTATTTATTTGACAGAGATCACAAGGAGGCAGAGAGGCAGACAGAGAGAGAGGAGGAAGCAGGCTCCCCGCTGAGCAGAGAGCCTATGTGAGACTCCATCCCTGGGATCATGACCTGAGCCAAAGGCAGAGGCTTTAACCCACTGAGCTACCCAGGTGCACCCAAACATATTCTTTTAAAGATGTATCAGAAACTTAGTCTCAATGATGCTAAACAACAAAATAATTAAAACACAAGAAATTTTATACAATCTTCCACAGAAAGACATTTTGCCACAGAAGGTTTGGAGTTTAGTGTAGCAAAGCAGAAATGCCCTGGTCCTTAGCCCCAGGTGGATTTTTAGCCGCTGGGACATTTGGCAACATCTGCAGATAGTTTCAGTGGTCACAGCTGGGGATGGAGAGGCTGCTCCAGCAGGGGTCCTGGGAGCAGGGGTTAGGGATGCTGGTAAACATCTTACCATGTACAGAACAGACCCCCACAATAAAGAATAGTTATCTGGTCCCAAATACCAACTGTGTCAGGGTTGGCAGACCCTGTGCTGTTATATTTCAGTGGTATTTTTGCATTAAAAAAATAGAAAAACCAAAAAATAAAAAGTAATATCTATCTATCTATCTATCTATCTATCTATCTATCTATAAGGCAACCATTCCTGTGAGATACTTTTACTTATTTAAATTTAAAATATTGTACCTAACTTGTACCCAGGACACCTCATTTTAAGATTATTTTAGAAGCAGTTAATTGTTTATTGTAATTCAGCACGGGACACTTCTTGGATTTATTCCTTGAAGATCTCAGAGTGAAATTGACATGGAAATATGAATCCTGTATCAGAAAATTCTGCTCTGATAATAAACTTCCCTAGAATCCAATTTTATTTCTTCCCAAGGATTCTTCCTTCTTCTAAACTTTCTCTTGCCTTCTTATTGCAGATGTTTTGTAAGTCTGGATGAAATGCACTAGAACCTGAGCCATAGAAAGCCACTTCTTTACTCTGAAATTGATCATGAGAATCGTTGTTTTTTCTTAATTCATCTCTTTCCTTTGCAGACTAGAAGCACTTATAGGGATCAGAGAAGAACTTAGTCCCCCAAACCCTTTTAGTGTTTGGGGGTTTTTTCCAGAAGGCCAAAAAGGACAGCAATTAAGGCCAGTTAAGGGCTATATTCAGACTTTTCATATTTTTACCCCATTCCAGTAAAAGTTACTCTCCAAAGAAATTTGGTCCAGAGACGGAATGAAAGAATGAAAGACATTTTATTTCTCTCCTAGATGTTGGCAGTACTTCACTCCTACATGTCTGAGGTTGTTTTCATCTTGCAGAGTACTTTGATATTTGTGAATGTGGCTACATGGCTTAAAACAAGAGCGGTGATAACTCATACTAATTATTCAGCTTGTATATTAAGGCTTGACAAGAAAGAAAGGAACTTTTTCTTGCTTGATGATGGTTGTAAAAATTAAGAAACCCAGGAGGTACTGAAAGATCTGTGTTCTTGAGAGCAAAAAGCTTCCATGTCACAGAGTTCGTGCATCTAAATCATCACAAGCACCCTGCAACACAAGGGCCTGTCCTTTAGGATTTCCAGCCTGGGAAAGCCAGGTCAGACTAGGAATCTGGTGGACCCCGTTCTCCTACTAGGCCTGGGGTGGGTGTGGGGGTGGTTCCTTTTTGTTGTTGTTGTTGGCCGCGGGGCTAACATTGGATGAGGAATGAGGACACATCTCCCTCTCTCTGCCTATGATCTTCATTCTTGGCCAACATGAAATTCTACTAAATCAGACATTCTTAGGATAATTCGGCATTCCCACTGCTAGCTGTCACAGAAGCTTGCAGTAGAAATTAGAGTGTGTGTGTGGGGGACATCTCATTGACTCTCTTTGAACATGCCATTGGATGTCTTGAAGTTCAAATAGATTAAATGTGATATCCTGGCGTGTAAGTAGAATATTAATGAAATTATGTGGCCTATACAATTAAACAATGAGGTTCCTTTAGGGAAGGGGAGTAAATAACCATGTCATCTATATTTCATTAAATCTATAGATTCCTTTGAAGTGAATCTGGAGTAAGAAGTGTATACTGCTGCTCTTTAATTCATTCTTTGGAATGCAGCTATTTCCTTTGAAGACTGAGCAGGAGATTCTAAAGAAGAAAACAGTTTGAGGAAGTCCATCTGGGAGGGTAGGACAGAACATCTTGGGGGAAGCTGTCAAAAACTCTCTGGAGACGGGTTCCCTTGCTGCAATTCCAACTCTGCCTCCCCCACACCCCACCTCCCAAAGTGTTTATCCGCACATTCCGCAGGGCAGGGGTGTCGCTCCATCCCTCCGTTCTTCCCACCCTTACGAGAGGCCTTCCCAAGGGGCCGTAGGAGCTCTTCCTTGGAGGAAGGATCTGGATATCCTGGTTTGTCAGGCCTGAGCAAAACTGAGACATCGGATTCAGACCACTCCTCCTCTCAGTTGGCGTGTGAAACCTCCACTGTGACAGAAAATAACCCCCCTTATTGCAATTCTCCAATAATTTTTCTTCAGAAGAAATGACCTCCAATTTGGTGACCAAGCAGTTGGTATCCAGGTGGGTTTTACCTTCTAATGAATTTGTGCCAAAATTTGGTATATCACATTACAGAATTTGCCAAGGAATAATATAAAGGACCACAAAGAAAATGAGCGAGGTAGAATACTGCTCCTGAAGCTCTATTTTTCAAAGAAATATAGACAATATCGTAATAGGACAACACAAATACCTGTCACTAAATCCGTCTAGCTGTGACAGTTCTGTGATAGTAAGAACAGACGTGATTGTGCCTTCCTCATGTCTAGGTATTTTTAATGGGAATTTTCTATTCCGTTCTCTAGAATGACTCCCCTCCTTCGATTACCTTTGATATCCTTGATATGACAGTGCTAGGGACAGGTCTCGGGACTTCGCTAAAAAATCCCAAATGATTGTTTTAGTTCTTTGAATTTTCTCCTTCCCCCAGATCATTCAAAAAGCTGAGTAAATACGTAGGTTCACTTGAGATTCACTGTTTTTTTCCCTGGGTATTATTCAGAAGTCATAAATCAAGCATAAAACCAGCAGAAAAGGAAAACAAGAGTAGTAAGAAGGGAAAAACTTAGTAACCAAATCACTGTGTAACATTCATAGATTGGAAACTCAGTTCAGAAGGGAAAGATCTTCCAAGTGTTGGGTGTCTGTTCACCCTTCACGGTGGAGTTACGGTGGAGTTAATACCTCTGAGGTATGATGAGGAAAGTAAGAGCTCTAAGTGCCAGAGCTAAGATTGGAAGCCAAAGGATATTGTTTTGTTGATTTTTACCTTAAACACGGAATTGTCTTTTTTCTTGCCACCTCCAGGGTTGGTGGCTTAGAACAGGGGCAAGTGTAAAAATCTTTACACCAAGGTCTCCTACTTAGAAGGATGCATCTATGAATCTTATTACCATTCTAATAAGAGCAGAGCAATCCAAAGACAGGGGTCTCTGTGAGTAGAGTTTCAACTATCCATGCTCACTCCAAACACCAAGGGGTTTCCTTAAAGGCAGACTCTGACTCAGGGGGTCTGGGATGAGGCTTGGGGTTCTGCGTTTCTAACAAGTTCCCAAGTGATACCAACCCTGTTGACCCAGAGCTTACCTCTTAAGGGGCAGGGGTAGAAACTGAAGTGCCTGGAAGGTTTAGGGTACAGAACCCAAGCAACAGACGCTTAGGAAAAGTAAAACTTGGTTCCCCTGGGGCAACTCCTTCCACGGATTCTGAAGTCATTTGCAAAGCCCATCACCGTCTACTAGAAAGCCCTCCAGGTTGTCTTTTTTTCTCAGCAGGCTCGGGGTTTCCTATCCATACACAGGTCACTAAGTTCCACAGCTGTCTTGTTTGGACAGGCTGGTGGTGAAGCCTGAGCTTGCACACAAAGGGCTTATCATCAACACTGGCCTTTGCTCTGACAGCTGTTTTCCTTCCCAGCCACAGGGCTCCGGCCAAAGGGCTGGCTGAAGAAAGGAGTGGCGGTATCCGCAAACTGTGGTAGATGCCTGGCTTCAAGACCTGTGGGAGTCCGTCTGTCTTCCCCTCTCTTTCTCTCACAAACACACATGCACACACCACCGTTGAAAGATGAGGTTCCTAATTCTATCCTGGAGATAGAATATAGAATAAGTAGCTTGATACATCTATCTGTTTTGGCCACGAAAAAAGAAGAAGAAGAAGAAGAAAGAAGAAAGAAGAAGAAGAAGAAGAAAGAAGAAGAAGAAAGCTAGTGTGGAAGCAGGGACGGAATTATTTCATTTAATTTCATAAATAAAATTAAACCAAAGCATTTCTATAAATCACAAGGAGTAATTTTCAAGTCCCACTGCACAATCTGCCGCACGCACACGCGTCCATGACTGCGCCGCACGGATCCCCCCTCCCACCCCAGCATGAGATTAGGTAATATGAAATCAGGATTAGGTATGTGAGTGCCACATCTAGTAGAACCGATAAAAATCAGGGTCGTTGTCAGCGGTGTAAACGGAGAGGAAGAGGCGCCTTCAGCCGCTTCCTTTGGGGAAGGGCTGTTTTGTGCTGGTGAACTGCGCCCCCTGGTGGGCCCGGCGTTGATCTGTTTGCGATTCCCTCCGGCCGGGGACTGACGTGCTCTGCAGAAAACCAGGCACTTTCAGGTACACAAGAGAGATCCTGCAGGAAGAAAGCTGACTTTTCGAGCCCCCAAACCAAATTGTAGGGTGACCTCCCCCCTCCTCCCCATCCCCCCCGCCATCCTGATCACGGTCCTCCCGCAAGGTGCAAAGGGTCTGTCTTCCCACACTGTTGGCCTTGTCACACGTGTGTGTTTATTACTCCGGTGGTTGTGAAATGGTGACTCTGTCCTGATTTGCCAGATGGGGGAAACTCTCGTGCTCTCTTTTATTGTTCTCTCCTTAAAAAAGCAACTTGCACAGGGAAGATGACCCACAGTCAGGAGAATATTGGGTTCTAAAATCATCTGTTTCCATTCCTTCCTGTGTGTGTTTCCCTCCTGTCTCTGAGGCGGTCCTGTGGATGGTGCTTAATTTATGTCTAGATCTCTGTTCTCCATACCTGCTCTCAAGAGAAAGGTAAGTTTTATGATTTTTCAAGGCTCATCTTTCTACCAATATTATATATTTCAGGGGCAAGATAGAGAGTGGATGTTGTTGTTTTCCTGAAGGAGACTTGCTGTATTCCCTGGCAGGCACGGGCAGGAGATTCTGCAGGTCAGGCAGAGGTGAGAATCTACGGCAACTCCTGCACTCTTTTCGAACATTCTGCAACGAACCACATTGCAGTCTCAGTCCAAACAGTTTATAAGCTAAATAAGGAGGTATTTTAAATATTTATTTAACAAGACATATTTTAAATAACCTACATATGTAAATAGAGCGTTCTTAGCCTGTGCATTATTGCCGGGTCGATTCTCATGTTCTGATATATAATTAATTACCGGTTTATTCCTCTGTAAACCCAAGCAGGGAATAAATCAGCGATGCCAGGTCACTGATGTCAGCAAAAATTGTAATACCCTCTTGTCAGTGGGTCTGTGCAAGGGGAAATGAGACTGTATAAAATCTGGGGCGGTGGTGTGCCACACTGTGTCCAAAGGCAAGTTTTTTTTTCATCCCAATTTAGTTGCTTGATCCTGATGTCTCCACTTTTTCTGTGTGCCACGTAGGTGGGCGTGGGGTGCACATTTTCTAGCTTAAAACAAACTCAGAAAGCATACACAGTGTCATCTATTCATCTTATAGGGTAGGGTCACCTAAAGTAAGTGCATAATGTGAGCATTTCAAGCAGCACCACTATGTTTAGAAGCAAGAACAACACACATATCAATAAATTGGGTAACTTGTCGGTAGTTGACGATTTGAATCTTTTCAATGCCTCGGCAAAGTCTGTGAATCTATTTTTAATTTTTTGAGAAAAAAATATATGTATTATATAGACATACGTATTTTTTCTTCCTCCACTGAAAATAAATGTCTATCTTTTAAACTTTCTCACTGAAAATCTTTAAGGGACAGAAGCGTCAAACCTAAAACTTGTCATGAATATAAAGAGATGTCTCCTGGGAATAAAAATTAAACGAAAACATGACATCTCCTCTTCTTAGATTTACTTTCTGAGGCTGAAAAATGAATAATCATCTCAAGTACCTCAGCAAATTTTTGGTCTGGGTCAGCGATGAGACAATCACGTTACATTTAAACATAATGCACATGGCTTACCAACAACCCAACCCAGAGTTCCGATTTCTAATGCTGTGAATTAGCTTGCCAACTTAATTCCAGCCAGTGGATTAGCAATATTAATTATCTTGGCCCATGGCCAAAACATCTGGAAAATTTAGTGTGAGAATCATTTAAAATAATTCGTTCGTGCCATCGTGACAAACCAACCCATTGGTTAACTGACCTTTTCACCATCATTGCGTTGTCCTGCCACATGTTAAAACATTCTGTATTAAATTTACATTAGATCCTTTTGCCATTTTGCATTGGGAAGAAGCATTACATTAAGTCTGTGAAAAAATAAGTACCAGCAACAACAAAATAGAGTGAATTTTGTGGTTGGGATAATGATCAGATGCGTTCTTAGATCCCTTCACTTATGGTATTATTTTGGTACTTGGAATAAGCTCCCTTTTTGAAGTTCGTAGGTCCAGGAAGATGTAAATTAGTGTTAACAGCTTCTGAACTAAGTGCTGTTATGCAGTTATGTGAAGGGGGAAATTAAAGGTTAAAAATCAAATAAAGGTTAAAAATAAGAAGAAAATAAAAATTGCTGATCCACCATCTTCCAGATTCACTCTATAGCTTCACTAGGTGTCAGGGCAATAATTACCTTAGTGCAAAAACAAGACTCAGAACTACTTCTTTAGGATTTGGTAAATTGTTAGATTTGCCATAACTAATATATTAATTGAAAAAAATGAAAATGCTGATTAAGCTTCTGTGTCAGTATGGAAAAAGAATTTTCTCCTAAGGATAAATGGTAGCAATACAATAATCAGATTGTCTTCTCATTAAATAGTATTATGATTACTACTTCTGTTCTCTTTTACCCTGAGTTCTTTTACAAAATTCCATGAAATGTGGAGTACACCCACTTTTTTTTTTCTTCCTTTTTTTCTTCCTGCTATGTACAGAGAAAACTCTGGAAATTATGTATAAAACAAATATAAGAAGGTGACTAGAGGAAGGCAGACAGCCAGGGATCTCAGGACCCAAGAAATGACACGATGGTTAGTTTTCAGTTTTTGTTTTTCCTCATATATATTAGGCCTGGAGTTAAAAATGCCAACAACTCAAAAATAGTAATAGGCACTGACAAGATGACCCAACAAAAGCCTGTTTTCTCTAGCCAAAGGACCAGGAAAAGGGCAACCTAGCAAGACATAAAACATTTGGATAATAACCACTCTATTAGAGCAAACACCACAAAAAGTAACTGGGTAATGTCAAACAAAGCTAAGTAGGGAGCTAGGATTTTCATCCCTGCCACAGTAAAGAGCCCCCCCCCATCCCGTGGTGCTGGTGGAGTAATAAGGCACTCCTCCCCACCCAGTATAGGGAAATATCATTGGAGGTCTAGTGGGGAGCTGCAACAGCCACCCCCACCCAACAGTAATGAGGAACATTCTCCCTCTCAGATGTCAACAGAAGCCAAATGGGAAAGCTGAATTTCTACCCCCATCTGGCAGTAATGAGGGAGCACATCACCCTTTTTCTACCAGAATGGTGTCAGAGGAAGCCAGTTAAAAGAGAAGGTTTAAATAAGATCCAGAGTCTCATAACATGCTACCCAAATGTTCAGGATTCAATCAAAAATCACTCATCACACCAAGAACAAGGAAGAACCCAAATTGAATGAAGAAAAAAACAATAACTATATGCTAACATCAAAATAACACAGATGTTAGAATTATCTAACAAAGATTTTAAAGTAGCTATTATAAAAATGCTCCAGTGAACAATTACAAACATTCTTGAAACTAATGAAAAATATATTGAGCTTCAACAAAGAAATAGGAAGTCACAGAAGAAATTAAAAGATATAAAAATGAACCGAATGGAAAATTTTCGAGCTGAAAAAAATATACAAAATCAAAATTAAAACAAAAACAAAAACAAAAAACAACCAACTCATGTATGGGCTCAACCACTGAATGGAGCAGACAGTGGGATTGCACTGTGTAAACTGCCTAAAATGAACAGCCAAGAGAACATAGATTAAGAAGAAAAATGAACAGAACCTTAAGGACCGGTGGGACAATTACAAAAGCTCTAATATTTATTTGCCTTACCAGAATCCTGGAAGGAAAGAAGAGGGTAGGCCTAAAAATGTCCTCTAAGAAATAATGGCTGAAAACTCCCTAAAAACATAAACTTACAGATTTAAGAAGCTGAATAAAATCTAAAAAGGATAAACTCAAAGAAAACCTTAACAAGACACAGCATAGTAAAATTTCTGACAACTAAAGACAAAACGAGAGTGAAAACAAATGCAACCTCAAAAGATAGTGGGAAAAAAAACGCTTTATTTATAGGAGCAAAAATAATTCAAATGACTGGATTTCAAATCAGAAATCACAGAGGTCATGAGAAAATGGCACAACATTTTTCAAGGAAAAAACTGTCAACCTCAAGTCCCATATTCAATGAAATATCTCAAGATAGTCTCATTTAAAAGAAAACTAAAAAGATATGTCACCAGTGGATGTACCCTAAAAGAATGGCTGGAAAAATTCTCTAAGCATTGAGGAAATGATAAAAAAAGAAATTTGAGATCATGACAAATGAAGAAAAATACAGTGAGCAAAATATGGATAAATACAATTGGTTTTTCTTCTCCTATTGATTTTTCTAAGTTATGTTTGAGAGTTGAAGCAAAAACTATAACTGTCTTATTTGGTTCTAAATATGTATAGAAGAATTATTCAAGACAACTGTTTTAATAAATGATGACTTAGAGGTCAGTCTTCTGCACTTCACTCACATGGGTAAAAAGACTATAAGGGTAGATTGTGATAAAGTATGTATATAAAATATAATATGTAGGGCAACCACAGAAAAGGTTATTCAAATAGATACACTCAAAAATGCATAATAAATAAAAACATGATTACAAAAATGTCAATAACAGAGGAAAGCAGAATAAATAAAACAAGAGAAAAAAACCCAGAAAGCAAAAAAAAAAATGAATTGATGTCAAACTTTAGCTCTAAAAGGTCTCTGCTTACATTAATGTAAAAAGTCTAAATATACCAATTAAAATCAGAGATTCGTAGGATAGATTAAAAAAACATAATCCAACTATATGCTGTGTACAAGAAACTCCCTTTAAATATAAGGATATAGACACGTTAAAGTAAAAGGGAGAAAAAAGATATATCATATAAACATTAGGCTATGTCGTGGTAAAAGGGTCAGTATATAAGGTAGACTTGGAATCCTAAATTAATATTCACCAAATGACAGAGTTAAAAAATATATATGAAGCATCAACTGATAAAACTTGGAAGATAAATAGGTAAATTCACAATTATAATAGGAGAGTTTCTTCCATTTCTTGATGATTAATAGAATACCTGGGCAAGAAATCACTCAGAGTATAGAAAAATACTATCAACCAAAAGGACCCAATTGACATGTATAGAACCCTTCATGTAACAACAGCATAATGCATGTTCTTTCCAAGTGCTCACAGGGCATGTACTAAGATAGATCATATTCTGGCCATAAAACAAACCTCAACAAATTGTGGGACAGAGTAAAACAGTGATGAGAAAAATAATTGCCAGAAACAACCTATTAAGAGGATTAAAAGAGAAGCTACACACTGGGAAAAAAATTTGCAAAGCGCATATCCAACAAATGATTGGTGTCTAGAATATATAAAGAACCATCAAAACTCAACAGTTAAAACTTAGCCCAAGAAATGATGTTTTCCATCATTAGCCATTAGACAGATATAAATTAAAATCACAGTGAGATATAACCACATTCTGCACTTCTAAATGGCTAAAATGAACAATGGTGAAAATACCAAATCTTGACAAGCATGCAAGGAAACTGGGATGTTCATATAGTGCTTACGGGAAAGTAAAATGGTAAAACAACTCTGGAAAACAGTTTGACATTTTCTTAAAAACATTAATATTCAACTACCTTATGATCTAGCAGTTGTACTCCTGGGCATTTATAGAAGATAAATAAAAATGTATGTTCACACAGAAACTTGCACACGAGTGCTTATAACATCTTTATGTTCCATAACCAGCAACTGGATACAATTCAGCTGTCCTTCAACAGGCAAATGGTTAGAGAGACTATGGTACATGCATAATAATAAATAGGAACCAATTGTTACTACATGTGACAATAGCCTGTATAAATCTCAGAAAGCTACAGTGAGTGGCAAAAGTCAATCTCAAAATGTTACATACTGTTTAATTCTGTTTATAGAACATTACTGAAATGACAAAATTACAGAAATGGAGATCAGAGCAGGTGTTGAGGAGGAAGAAAGGATAGAGGGAAGTAGGTGTGGCTAAAAAAGGGCAAATATAATGATGGTAGAAATGTTCTGTATCTTGACTGTACCAACATCAATATCTTGTTTGTTGGAGCCCCTGGGTGGCTCAGTCAGTTAAGCATCTGACTCGTGATTTCAGGTCTTGAGATAGAGCCCTATGTCAGGCTCTGCACTGGGCGTAGAGCCAGCTTAAGATTTTCTCTCTTCCCCTCCCTCCACCGCTCCCCAAGCCAAAATAAATATAAGTAAATAAATAAATAAAAGCAAGATAAATATCCTGCTTGTTGCATTGTACTATTATTTTGCAAGATACTACCATTGGGGGAAGCTGGGTAAAGTGTCACTGTGTATTATTTCCTATAATTGCATGTAAATACAAGATTATCTTCAAGTAAAAAAATTAATTTAAAAAAGTCCTGCACGACTTATAATCGACAGTTCAATTACTCTGTACTTAGAGTTTAAAACAAAAACAAAAACAAAAACAAAACAAAAAAAACCGACTATGACGCTTGAATCTTCCACAGCCCAGGACAAGCGTGTTCAGTCACTCTGAGCCTACTTCCCTTCAGGTATATAGGAGTGATGATACCTGCCTATTTGTTTCACTAGCTGTAGTCAGGATAAAATGACAACATAATAACAATTTTAAAAGTGTTTCCAACTCTTCAAGTACCACAAGAAAAAGAACTAGCGTTTGTTGGTTTGTTGGACACAAACAGTACACCCTGCTGTGAGCTAAGTTAAATGTGTTCCTTACTTTGTATCTCTATGGTAGCCTCTTATGTGAAACTTTCAAAGCATGGCTACTTTAGCTTTGTGACAGAGTCTGTGACATTTAAAGCAGCACCACTAAGAAGAAATTCCTGATCTTTTGTTATATCTGTCTCAGGCATTCAAGAGTTTCCAAGTCTAGAGTCTGCACTAAGTCTTATCTCTGATTTCTTCAACATGCTGCAACTCCAGGGATTGTCTCCCTCTGCTTTCCTTAAGCACACCAAACCGAAGTTTCCATGTTGCCCCTCGCCCCTTTTCTCTTTCTTGTTGCACCTAGCCAGACAGGATTAGCTACCAACAGCCCATGGCCTCCCTGCTTTGCATTTCTGCCCCTGCATTAGAGAGTTAATCCCAGGGGGTCGGTCCTTTTCCCCTTCCGGAAATCACCCTCTCCCCCATAATACTGTACCTGTAGACTGAAGGAAGACAAAAGAGTTAGTGGGTATCTGGGTGATCCTTTCTACATTTCATTTATGATCACCCTTTTACAGTTGAGAAAACATTAATGATCTACTGAGAACATACAGCAGTGTTAACTTAGGATCCTTCTGGAGTATTTAATTAACAAAGGGATGAATCCTCCACATTGTGCGTAGAGTTTCCTGTTTCTGGGTTTCTGCCCTTAGACTACATTACTAAAATTTTTTTATTTCCTTGTGTGTTCATTCATTAATTCATTTCATCACTCATTCAACAATGACCTAACATCTGCTAATTGTAAGGGCCTGTGATAAACCCTGGGGATAGGAAGATGAGTCAAATGTATTCTGAAGAGCCACACCTGAGAAGGAGAATGGGGAAATGGTATGTGACAAAAGGGGCCTGAAGGGAGCATGGGAACAGAGGAGGAAGCACTTCACATGGAGTCTTCAGGGGACCTAGAGAAAGTGGCATATTCAGATGCCTCAGGGGCCAAACATGTAACCAGCTCCCATGGTGTGGAATGAAGGAATGTTCTGGTCAAATTTGGTGGAACCAATACATTGAAGTGGACCTAGCATTCTGGAAACTAGGAATGTTATTTATAGTGATGGGATATCCTATGGGCTCCATGTACAAGGTAGAGCTCACACTTGACCATATGCCTTATGGACCATATGCCATTTTATTCCTCCTCAGGTCATGTCATTAGCTTTGTGGACAGACCTTCCTTGACACCGGAACTAAGCACCCTCTTCTGCTCTTCAGCATCTTTGGTTTTCTTCCTGGTGTTCTTTGAAACACACATACATACTTACTGGCTCGTGTGCTTATCGTCTGTCTTCCCCTTCTAGAAGATCAGCCTAGGGTGTCAGAGATTTTGCCTCTTTTGTGTATCAGTCTGTTCCCGGTGCCTATACCAGTACCCAGGTACATAGGAGGCATGAAGTCAGTAAGCTTGAATACAGATAGAATGGCAATGGTGAGTTCAAAGGGCATAACACCTTCAAGAAAGTGGATTGAGAGTGGCAACAGGAAACAGGAAATGATCCAGAAAATCAGAGGAGACTTTGTAAAAAGTAAGGAGCTAGTATAGTTTTCCTTAAGAAGATGGGGAACCTTAACCATTATTTTTTTATGATTTTATTTATTTATTTGTCAGAAAGAGAGAGAGAGAGAAAGCACAAGCAGGGGGAGTTGCAGTGGGAGAAGCAGACTCTCCACTGAGCAGGGTGCCTGGTATGAGGCTTGATCTCAGGATCGTGAGATCATGACCTGAGTCGAAGGCCTGAAGGGAGCATGGGAACAGAGGAGGAAGCACTTAACCGACTGAGCCACCCAGGCACCCCAACCTTAATCATTTTATACAAGAGGCTCTCCTCACCTTTAGGGAACTCATTATTACTATATTTGGGGGATGAATTACTCTACAATAGGGCTAAAAGGACTAGAAATAGCTGTTAGGAAACTCTTGTAATCATAATGTGAAAAGTCTGAACAAAGATAGGACACATTTAACACCACACTATGGGAAGAAGTGGAAACTGAACCCCACTTGGGCTTGTTTTGTCTAATGTAGTGACAAACAGAGCTATGAAAGAGTGGTCACATATATATTAGCCCTAATAATTCACTGTGTCTCTTTTGTAAAAACTTAGCTTTGACACCCAGGCTCACTCTCTATTCTGGTTCAATACAAATTAAGACAGATTTAAAAAAATACAAATACATATTGGAAATATAAAAAATACAAAATACAAAATAAAAAAATACAAATCCATAAACCAAGCGGAGGTCACTTAAGCCTTCAGGAGCCCCTTTGGTGCTAGTGTGCTCATTCCTATGTGTGGTGTGAGCGATCCCCCTGTGTCTCTTCTTTCACAACCTTTCCGCACTGACTGTCCCCCACATGTATTACCCTAATGCAGAAAAAAAATGTCACATAACATCTGTGTCTGTTCTAAATCTCTTCCATTTCCCATTTATGCTCCATTGTCCTATAATCTGTTCAAAGCTGAAAATAGAACTAAGGTATGATCTTACCCCAATCTCTAGTGATTAATGTTATTACTATTTTTTTTCCCCAACAGAAGAAGCTCACAATCAATAGGAAAAGGTTTATCTGTGAAATAACTCCCAAAGAGACCTTCGCCTCTTACAGTTCCACCTTCTCTAAACTTGCCCACCAAGTTCATTAGAGTCCTACCCCTCCTCCCCACCATTCTTTCAACCCAATCTTAGTTGGTTAAAGAAGTAAATCTAATTAAAGGAGCCCAGGAAATGGAAGCCGTTTTGAGAGTTAAGGACCCTGGATCTGTGTAACTTTCACCAGCGATTGGGCTTACAAGATGGAAAATTCCTTGGGCCGCTAGGCAAAGCACTCTCAATGTTGTTGAAACATCTGGTTTTCTTTGTGTAAAATCCTTTCCACGAGGTGGGCGAAGGTTTTTATTCTAATTGAATTTGTAGTTAATTCCAGATAAAGATGAGTTGCTTTTTGCTGATGCTGTTCAAATCAGGGGTCCCAGCCTGCCCCCCCCTCCGCGGAGCTCCTTTTTACTCAAAAGTGATCAAAAGAAATGGTGGGTTGTTTGGTTTCAGTGAGTCTTCATTTGTTTATACGTTTAGGGCAGAAGAACAATTTCTGATGCACTCAATTCCTGACCTGGTCTTTTGAGTCCTTCGTGACTGAGGCTGAAGGGCAGATTTCTATGTGTCGGATGCCATGTCTCTAACCAATTAAGCAAGGGCACGGGTGGGCTTTGATTGGAAGATGGCTTACCACTCTCCCTGTCAATGTTTCTCTGGTGCTAGCAATTTGTTTATGCTCCTAAACCATATAAAAGAAACTAAGGAGTCAAGCTGTCTAATATCTGCTGCAATATTTCGTAAACAAATTAATATGTGGATGACCAAAATAAATACAAGGCATACAAGTCTCCCGGGGCCTTTTGCCATGACACCTACTTGACAGCCTTCTGCCTGTAATAGTGGCCTCTGTGAGACAATGTTTTCCTTGAGTTTACATTTTGGATATTATGCAGCAAAGGAAGACTATTAAATTACAATTAGTTTCTTTTCCAACCACCCTTAGTAAGTGAATAAACCTTCCCAGCTCTTCCCTCTCCCTCCTGGAAAGCTTTATTTGGGATTGTAGAATAGAAACTAAAACTGGGACCTAAAATCAGAAGTCAGAATAAGCACCACAAAAAGTAGGCTTTCCATAGCTTATCAGGTAGCCTGAAATCTATCACTGTTCCCTTTTGGATTGCTTATCAAAGCCAGTGTTCCATTTTTTTCTTGAGGTTTTGGACCGAGAAAAAGGCACCACTTCTCTCTGTAGAAGCTGGGTAGAGACATCAATCAAGAGCCATAGACACAAATGCTAAAGTAATTTGAGAATTTTCAGAGGTACTGATACTGATGAACTCCTGGTAAGATTTCTCTTATTTATTATTATTATTATTTTTTTAGATTTTATTTATTTGACAGACAGAGATCACAAGTAGGCAGAGAGGCAGGCAGAGAGGGAGGGGGAAGCAGGCTCCCTGTTGAGCAGAGAGCCCAATGTGGGGCTCGATCCCAGAACCCTGGGATCATGACCTGAGCCAAAGGCAGAGGCTTAACCCACTGAGCCACCTGGGTTTCTCAACGTTTACCATTCTTATCAGACTTAGATCCAAAGCCTAAATTTTTACTTTTCCTCCTTATGGGATCAACACCGATTCTTCCAGTTGAGTTCGTTGTCTTCCATCTGGGTATTTTAAGATGCAGTGTGAACATTTATATATCATTGGGGTTTTTAAAAATCCATTCACATTCTCTCCAAAGCCCTCTGCTGTTTATCTGAGCAACTCATGGGCAGGAGGAATATGACTAACTAATTCCTAAAATTTGGTAGATACTCAATAAGTGATTATTTTAATGAACTCAAATAGTTATAGAAGATTTAATAGGGAAAATGCGTTTCTCTTTCTTTGGCCACTGTTGCAAGCCATTACCTGTAATAATGAGAAATGTTAGCTTTGTCGGTAAAATTAAATATAGGAAGAAAAGAAACAGTTATCTCAAGGTAAGAGTAGCTTGATTTCAAATTTTCTCTAATGTAAATAATACTGTAATGAATACCCATGTAAAATAAATATTTGAGTGCATCTTGGGTTATATCTATAATGTTAATTTCATGGCCAAAGAATATGTGTCTCACTTTTCCATATTCTTATTAATATTGTCGATTGTAATCAAGCATATTGATAATTGATAGATGAATGTGATATCTCCATTTTGTTTTATGTTATATATAAATACATATATTACACATATAAATGTTTTATATTTATATATAAACATAAATATATATATATATATATATATATATACATATATATATATATATAAATACACACACACACACACATACAATTCTGGGGAGGATTATTGTCCTCCATTCTTCAGCCCACCTACACCCCTAGTCTGGTATATGCCTTTGCAATACACTCTCCCAAAGGGTAGACTACACTTCCCTTCCTTTGGCTTTGGACTTCGCAGTGTGACTTCCTTTGGTTAATGTGAGGTTAGAAGATATGAGGCAAGAAAGAATTGAAATGGAATTTGGGGGCTGGTTTTGCTTCCTTTTAATTATACCATCCTCAGAAGAGGCAAATGGGGGCGCCTGGGTGGCTCAGTGGGTTGGGCGCTGCCTTCGGCTCAGGTCATGATCTCAGGTCCTGGGATTGAGCCCCACATTGGGCCCTCTGCTCAGCAGGGAGCCTGCTTCCCTTCCTCTCTCTCTGCCTGCCTCTCTGCCTGCCTCTCTGCCTGCTTGTGATTTCTCTCTGTCAAATAAATAAATAAAATCTTAAAAAAAAAAAAAAAAAAAGAAGAGGCAAATGGCCCACCTGGCCTGTCCCAGGAAAAGGATGGTTCTCAAGTCAGGTAAGGATACCACAGCCAAACCATCCTAGCTGACTCAGAAAGCCATGAACAAAAAATAAATTCTTATTGCTCTGTACCACTGCAAGTTTGAGATAACTGCTACATGGATATAACATGAGCCAGTTACTGGGCATGTATAACCATAACCAAGAACGTAACACAAATGTTCATAATGCATTGGCAGAAAAATATACAATATAAATAATACTATTAATATATATATAATATCAGCTGATTTTTTTTGTTTTAATGAAAAGAAAATCAATAAAGAACAGAAAATGGCATGTGAGAGGTACTTCTTTGATTGCTAACAAAGTTGAATATTTTGTAATTTCCTTCCTCAAATCTGGCTCAATGTGATTTTTGAATTTTTCTTTATTCATCTTTCTCTAATTTATAAGTATTTTTATGTGTCACTTATATTTATGTATTAAATATTTACATGTATTAGCTATTGTAAATGTTGCAAATATTTTTCCTAATTGGATTAAGATTTTATATTTTGTTAAGTAGAAATTCCTTAAGTTGTAACGTAACAGTCTTTTGTTCTGTGCTTTGCTGCATGTTTACAAAATTTGTGCATTTCATTTTTTACCTTTAACCTTAATTGCCAGTGATTTATTTTGGTATATAATGCAAGGGAGATATTGACTCTACCCCCAACCCTGTCAAAAGTTTCCATTAACAATGTTTAGTGAATTCAACATTCCCTAGTGGATGTGAAATGTTGCTACTCTCTATGTAACAGGAATTAGGTGACCTGTATTTTTATTGTTGTATAACATGATATGAAATGATATTGAGAATTATGTATGAAATTACTTTCAGTGAAAAAAGCAGGTAATGTATGTGGCACAATATGTCCCAGTGTCCTATGCCCTTAATTCTATAAAATCAATGCATATCCATAAACACATATAGGAAGATGAAAGAAAAATTCAAAATATTACTGCCATGTAATTGAGTGGAATCAAAGATAATGGATACTTTTTATTTCTTTTTCACTGTTCTCTATGTTTTCCAAATTATCTATAGTAAACATATAATGCTGCTATAATCAGAGAGAAAACTATGTATGAACTTTAAAAAAAATGCTAAAACAAAGCTCCAATACCTTGAAGTTCACATTTATTTGTCTGTGCTATAGAAGAAAGAACAAATCATTTGTTGATTTTTAAAAAAATGACCACAAGAAATTTCATTTAGCTTGCCCTTAGCCCATATATACATTTTAGCCCATATATATATTATATACCTGCATAATATACCTGCATTATATATATTATATACCTGCATTATATGCCTGCATTATATATATACCTGCATATATATTATATATATATTATATACCTGCATTATATATATATTATATACTTGCATTATATATATACCTGCATATATATTATATATGATATATAATACATATATATTTATTTTAAATTTTTTATTATATATATAAATGTTATATTCATATATTATATATAATATATAATATATATAATACATATAAATATACTTATATTAAATTTTCCTTTCCTCTTTCTCTGGAGAGTCATTTCCCAGTTATGTTACTGCCATTCTTAGAAGTGAAGTTGATTTTTTACCTTAAGTTTAGATAATTCCCTAGAGGGAGTTCTACTCCTCGATTAGAGAAATAAATTTATGTTAATATTCTTATTACCTTTTTTTTTTTTTAAGATTTTATTTATTTATTTGACAGAGGGAGATCACAAGTAGGCAGAGAGGCAGGCAGAGAGAGAGAGAGGAGGAAGCAGGCTCCCCGCTGAGCAGAGAGCCCGATGCGGGACTCGATCCCAGGACCCTGAGATCATGACCTGAGCCGAAGGCAGAGGCTTAACCCACTGAGCCACCCAGGCGCCCTCTTATTACCTTTCTAGAGAGGTTTTCTATAGACACACAGAGAGCTTCTATACTTGAAGGAAATGGCTTCTGAGGATCCATTTAGTGCTGAAGTTGGATAATTCTTAAATTATCCAAGAGAAGGTATGAAGTGGCCAACAGCTCAGGGGCTCACTCTTGAAGGGAAACCTAAATCTGGGAAAAGATGTGTTTACAATACAAAGTATGTGGAGAACACTTGCCCCCTTTCTCCATCCCAGGGACACATTTGAAGTCAAGAAGTAGCAGGAAATAGGAATTAACTATAGCCTCTCCTACCACATGTCCGAGTTAATTCTACTTCAAATGAGTCTTAATTACGCCAGTGAAGTTTAGGGTTTAATAGACAGAACTTATTCACTGAAATTGTAACTTTTATCATGAGGACTAAGAAAGATGTAAAATCAAGTTCACTTTAATCAAAGTTGTGAACTTAATTTGAAGCTGCAATATTAATTGTTGAGGCAAAAAATCCTAT
This sequence comes from Mustela lutreola, assembly GCF_030435805.1. Lineage (NCBI taxonomy): Eukaryota > Metazoa > Chordata > Mammalia > Carnivora > Mustelidae > Mustela > Mustela lutreola. The sequence continues at coordinate 20,298,246 of NC_081296.1, read as the reverse complement.
ACCCCTCTTGTAGAGTGAATGGTTCATTGACATTTCCTGTCTGTGAAAATACTCACCCCAGGGAAAACCTGGGTCTTCCATATCAAGAAGATATTAGGCTCTGATTTTCTGAGCTTTGTGTACTCAATTACCATACTCATTTTTTTCAAATATGTTCTTTTTGTGGAGGATATACACAACTTAGCAACCTTGTAAATTATTGGATTTCTTTTTTATGACTCAAAATCACCAATTTAAAAAATGGTATTGAAATATAGTTGACATACAACATTGTATTGGTTTTAGGTGTGCAACATAGTAATTTAACAATTCCACATTTTTACACAGTGATTACCACAGTAGGTGTAGTTATTAACTGTCACCATACAACATGATTACAACATCAGTGACTATGTTCCCCACGCTATACTTTTCATCCTGGTGACTTATTTTATACCCAAAAGTCTGTACCTCTGAATACCTTCACCCATTTCACCCACCTACCATGCATCCAGCAACCACAAGTTTGTTCTCTGTGTGCATTTATTTAGATCTCATATATAAGTGAAATCATATGCTATTTGTCTTTCCCTGACTTGTTGCACTTAGCATCATCCCTCATCGTTCCATGTGTGTTGTCACAAATGGCAAGATTTCATTCCTGTTCTATGACTAATATTCCACTGTATGCACATATACCACATCTTCTTTATACATCCATCTATCATGGGACACTTAGGTTGCTTCCATATCTTGGCTATTATAAATACTACTGCAATAAACACTGGGTTTCCCTTTTCTCCCGATCCTCACCAGCACTTGTCATTCCTTACATTTTTGACACTAGTCATTCTGACGGTGTAAGGTGGTATCTTATTATTTCCTTGATGACTAGTGATGTTGAGTATCTTTTCAAGTATCTATTGGCCAAGAAGGGTCTTCTTGGAAAAATGCCTATTTGAGCCATCTATTTGTTAATCAGATAATATATGTATTTTTGGTGTTGAATTGTTTGAGTTTTTTAATATATTTTGGATATTAACTCCTTGTCAGATCTAACATCAGATCTAATATCTTCTCTTACTTGATAGGTTTCTTCTTCTTTTTTTTTTTTATCATTGATGGTTTTTTTTGTCATGAAAAACCTTTTTAGTTTGGTGTAGCCCCATTAGTACATTTTCACTTTTGTTTCCCTCACCTGAGGAAACATATCCAAAAAAATGTTGCTGAGGCTGATGCTGAAGAGGTTACTGCTTATGTCTTGAGTACTCTCTCTTCATTACTATAGCTTTATAATAAGTCTTTCTAGTAAGTAAGCCTTACAGTGTGTCAGGTACGTAATATTAATTCTTTTTTGTTTGTTTGTTTTTTGTTTTTTTTTTTTTTACTTTTTTTTTTAATAAATTTTTTATTTTTTTATAAACATATATTTTTAGTCCCCAGGGGTACAGGTCTGTGAATCACCAGGTTTACACGCCTCACAGCACTCACCAAAGCGCACACCCTCCCCAATGTCCATAATCCCACCCCCTTCTCCCAAACCCCCTCCCCCCATATAAAGTTTAAAATCAATTTTTTAATATCCATGAATAACTTGCTGGGATTTTAAGTGGAATCACAATGAATCTATAGATCCATTTGGGAGGAATTATAATCTTGACAATACCACAGTTGAGGTATTCTAAATTCTAGTCTAGTCTATTCTAAATTCTAAATCTAATCTTCTTACATGGAATATATCACAATTTTTAAGTTTCTTTTTTTTATTCACTAAAGTTTTGCAGATTTTTTCATATACAAGAAAGCTTTGAGTTTCTTGGCCATTAAGTAAGATGTTAGCTGTAGATTTTTTTTTCTTTTTGTAGATAATTATCAAATTGAGAATGTTCCTTTTTATTTCTGTTTTACTTAAACGTTTTGTCATGAATGAATGTTACATTTTGTCAAATGCTCCTTCTGCATCTGTTGATTGATCATGTGATTTTCTTTTTAATCTGTTGATGGGAATGGGTTACAAAATTGATTTTCTAATTTGAACTAGTTTTGTATATCTAAGATAAATCTTACTTGGTTGTGGTGTATACTCCTTTTATACTTTTAAAAATTTCAATTTGTTAAGGTTTTGTTGAGGATTTTTGCATCTATATTTATAGGAGATATTGGTCATTAGTTTTCTTGTAATTTCTTTTTCTGATTTTGGTATTAGGACAATACTGACCTCATAGATGAGTCAAGAAGTATTACCTCTTCTGTCCTCTGAAAAGATTATAAAGAATTGTGAAATATCTTCCTTAAATATTTGGTAGAATTCACCAGTGAGCCCATCTAGACATTATGTTTTCTGTTTGGGAAGATTATTAATTTTTGATTTAACTTTTAAAATAAGCTTAGGTCTATTCAGATAATCGATTTCTTCTTGAGTGAATTTTGGCAGAAGGTGTTTTTCAAGGGATTGGTTTACTTTTTCTAGATTATCAAACCACTGTGTTTTGAATTCTCATGATCAGTCAATTCAATAGGTTAATATTTTTGTTTAAAGAGAATGCTGCTGAGCTTCAAAAATATAAAACATGACTTGGGTAAATACTCTGTTATCATGTAGTGATACTTGTGTAGTTACTTAGATTAGGTAATTATCACACTGAAGTGAGAGGAAGAATAGAGAATGGTAAATGACTGTCACATTGTGGTAAAAATTCAGTGGTAAATACATTAGCAAATAGTGCTGAGCTGGCAGTGACTAGGGAAATAAAGTTACTGGACACCTAGAAGCAGGTGATTAGAAAGGGCAAAGCACTAAGTGGATTGCTCTAGAAGTTACTGAGGTCCGACTTCATTTTTGTGGATTTTGTAAGAGCAAGAAAATGGACTTTTTGAGATTAGAGTGGGTTTCACTGTGTGGGCTTCAGCAAGTCAAAACTTCTGTAAGTATTTGTTTCCTCCTGGGGATATTAATAACAGTAGAGCTATCAAGGGGTTGATAAGAAATTCAGATAAGGAAATGTGTTAAGTGATATTCTAGACCTGATATTGTAAATACCATTCAGTAATCTTTTGAGGGAATATTCATCTATGAAATTAAACAAGAAAGAACAAAAGAAATAGGTGTAGATACATAGTGACCAACTTAAAAAAAATTCCATTAGTTTATCTTCTCAGTTTTATTGTCCAAAATGGGGGAAGGCAAAGCCTCTGTTCTATTTGGCATGAGATAGATTGTAAATTTCTAATTGTCTTATCAATTTTTTAGCTGGAGAAAGAGTTTGTTCCACCTACCTGCATTTGCCATTGGACAAGTGAAAGCCCCCTTTCTTTCTCTTTGATGTGCTTAATTCTGCAAACCATCAGTGATTGTGGGACCCTTATGAGAAAAGAATTCCTTGGGTAGGAAAGCATCAGTAATGTTTTTAAGCATATTCTGGCTCCTTAGATTTAAGGGACAACAACAACAATAAAATGACTGTAAGAAAAAAAATCAAATAAGAATTTTCAAACTTTCATTTTAGGAAACTACATGGTGATGGGTCATTAATGTTCTCAGAATGAGAAATACAGTGCAGTCAGTGAAAACTCCAAACCATCATTTCATCTTTACAGGTAACTATTCCTTTAAGGCGTTTGGCTTATGTTATTTCTGCCTTTTTTTTTTTTTTTTTAAAAGTTAATGTTTTTCTTTTGAAATAATTAAAGGGAAAGGAAGTCTAAAGAGAGACTGAGTGACATCCAATATTCCCTAATACCCTCTTGTTGCTTTAGGTGATTGGTATACTTAATTAAGGAGAGGCCTGGGTCTATCATCAACCAGGGCCTGACCTGTGGGTGGGAAGGAGTGAGGTGTAACCTGACCGAGCCCAGGTGTGTGCCTGCAGGTCACACACTGGGAAAACATGTGGCCCCAACAAGCCTTTCCCAAGTCTGGCCATGCCTTTAACTATTTCAGGTCTTCTCAAATGTCTACATTCTCTCATGCTTAGACCATGTTAGCTTGCTTTCCTCTAGATTAAGAGTTTTGAGTTGGAAAAGGAAGTTCATAAGGTTAAGAGATTTGTTAAAGGCTGTGAAATCTGTGGCAAAGAATAGAACTTATCTCTTCAGACTTCTGGTCACTCACTACTCACTACTTGCTACTCACTACTTCTACTCACACTCACTACTCCATACAGTGTGCTGTATGGAGCACACTACACTGTGCTCCATACAGCACAGTGTTGCTTAAGCAAACCCTCACTAATCCACAAATGCTAGTTGTTCAAAAGAATGTTTTCTTCTTCCAGACATTACTTTTTTTCTTCTAGCATTACTTTTTTTCTTCCTTCCTTTGCTTCCTCTCTCTTTCCTTTCTTCTCTCTTTCCCTCTCCTTCTTTCTTTCTTTCTCTTTCTTCTTTCTTTCTTTCTCTCTTTCTTCTTTCTTTCTTCTTCCTCTTTCTTTCTTTCTTTCTTTCTTTTTTCTTTCTTTCTCCTTTCTTTCTTTCTTCCTCTATCCCTCCATCTATCTCCTTTTTCTCTTTTTATTATTCTTTTTCTTTTCTGTTCTTTTCCTCTACTCTCTTCTCCTTTCCTCTTTTTTTCTTTTCCTTTTCTTTCTTTCTTTCTTTCTTTCTTTCTTTCTTTCTTTCTTTCTTTCTTTCTTTCTCCTTCTTTCCTCCCTCCCTCCCTCTCTCCCTTCCTTTTCTGTCCTTCAATCTGTCTACATGTCTGTGTCACAGGTAAAGCAGACTTTGGTATTACTGGGCTCCAAAAATACTGGTCCTTGTGCATCTAACATGTTTTCCTTAACAAAAACACAATGGCAGATGAACTTTGTTCCTTGTATGTTTTCCTATCCTGTAAGGATATCTCTATCCTATTGATAGAAATCCTGTGGATAGATGGGGGAAAGTCCAAAGCTCTATACACAAATAGCATTAGTGGGAAGATAAACTTAAGTGTCTTTGTATGGACAATCCTATTATAAATTGTCTATGAGCTACAAGATATAATATTCACAGACAAAAAAAAAAATAAGAAAATAAATTTTCTTACTTGACATCCAAAGAGAACGTGCCATTTTGAATAAATACCTGCATCTGGTTACTTAAATGGTTCATATTTCTTTTCTTTCTTTTTTTCCCTAAAACTGTTTATGCAAAGCATTTGAAAACTGAGAACACATTTGCTTGAATTTACAAATAGAGTCAAGTCACCTTGTATTGAAGGTTATCTTCCTTATGAGCATAGGTAAGATAATTCTTCCTCACTTTGTACCTAAAATCTATGGATCATATTGATTGATGTCCTTTCAAAATGTTAAGCGACTGTCTGCTTCAGAACCATTGATACCCACTTGGGCAAATCCCACTTGAACTCTAATGGTCTGCCTTACACTAGCACAATCAGGCAAAACCATTTAATGTTGAGACCAGATGCTCTAGTGCCTCTTGGTTGGAAGTGAGGTGGGGTGTGTGTGCAGTAGCTTGAAATGTGGACACTTAGGTCACAAGGCCTGAGTGGCCAATTCATTTGCTATGTAGGACATTTGGGCAAATTAATAATCCATCAAGAGCCACAATTCATATGTAAATTTAAAATAAACACTCAACAAGGTTGCCCATAATAGTAAATGCTCATGAAGGAAAAGATTCAGTGTCAAACTCCCCACTGAGCATTAGTTTCAGTAAATGTCCAATCAGTAAATTCTTTGCCCTTCTCTTTCCTGATGCCAGAACAATTGTTGCCCATTGCTGGCAGCTCCGTTTCCTCTGCTGTCCTCATTCCACTGTCCCCTTTCTTCACACTGTCTTTCTTTCATCTTTCCTCCTTTCCCTGTAGATTTCTGCTTCCTTTCGCTCGCCAAAGATGTTTTCCATTGAAAGTAGAGCCATTTGGAATGTTCTGCTTCTTCTGACCAGTGAACTGATTAATTGGTACTATGACTCGATCAGTTCTTTTGGGTTTGTATCTTCACTGACTTCTCGAAGCATCCATGTGACCATCAAGGATGCTTCTGTTATACCCTCATTCAAAACCTCCACCACACGTATACATACTTTGGATTTCAAGACTTGGAATTTTTCCATATACTTGTGGGTCCCCAGATAATTGAATTTTGTTTGTAGTTAGGTGATCGGGATGTGGGTTTTTGATCTGGTGATGAGGACTACTATGAAATGAACAGAGGTAGTGGACTAGACTACTATCTCTTTCCTTTCTCCACTATTTTTTTTAAAGATTTTATTTATTTTATTTATTTATTTGAGAGAGAGACAGCGAAAGAGAGCATGAGAGAGAAGAAGGTCAGAGGGAGAAGCAGACTCCCTATGGAGCTAGGAGCCTGATGCGGGACTCGATCCGGGACTCTGGGATCATGACCTGAGCTGAAGGCAGTTGCTTAACCAACTGAGCCAGCCAAGAGTCCCCTTTCTCCACTGTTTTAATCTGACCTTCTAAGCCCAACCTGGAATGCCAGGATCAGAACTCCAGAAATGCTAAAGTCTCTCTCCAAATTTTCTATGTCATATATTTTTACATATAACCTTGTGAAACATTTTCTTTATCACTAACTCCTGCCCTTTTAAGTGGGAAAATGCATGGCTACAAAACCATTTCAGGTCTTTGCTTCACATTTTCATTTTTTTTACTTTTTTTTTTTTTTTTTTTTTTTTTGCCTGTAAACCAAGTGTCTAAGATTTTATTTACACATTTCCAAGCGTTTCAGTAAATAAAATTTGATCAATTTTTAACATTACTCATCTACATATCACCAAACATATAGTTTAGGTGTTTATATTTTTGGTTTCTGAGAAAGTAGTATAGCAGTTAGTTAGTTAGTTAGTTAGTTATATGTTAATTAGTAAGCAATTGTTAGTATACTAGCATAGCAGTATGTGTTGGGAAGAAACATGTTATGATAAATAAGTCTGCAAACATGATTGGATAAATAAACTTTAGGCAGATTTTGGGGGAAAATGCATCCCCTGAACTGTTAGTCCACAAAACTCTTTTTTTGTTGGAGATTCACGTGGAGCTCTTACTCTAAAGTAAACACTTGGGGAAATCCTGGATATACAAATGAGTGTGCAAACCTCAAGCATTATCACCTGATACATAAGTAGAGTTCTAAAGTCAGTTTGTTTATTCATTTATTTATTTACTTATTTTAAGATTTTATTCAGTTATTTGAGAGAGAGATCAGAGGGAGAGGGAGAAGCAGACTCTCCACTGAGCATGGAGCATGATATGGGGCTCAATCCCAGGACCCTGAGATCATAACCTGAGCTGAAGGCAGCCATTTATCCAAATGAGCCACCCAGGTGCCCATCTAAAGTCAATTTAGTAGAATGTGTTTAGAGAAACAAATTATAAAAAGCTGGTTGAAGCATTTCATTAAGATTTGGGTTGGAGTGGGAAGTTACTTCCCATTGTCCAAGTTAATAATAATAGTGAATCCACACATATCCCTACGCAATATGTGTTAATTGCTCCCAAGATTCAAACCAATGAGGCTTTAAAGTAAATTATAGAGGCTGTTTCTTTTTTTTTTTTTTCCTTGTCTTTTTGTTTGTTTTTTGTTTTGTTTGTTGGTTTGTTTTTTTGTTTTGTTTTGTTTTTTTAAGAGAGGATTCAGCACTTCTTTCTTTGGGCTGTGCAACAGGTCTTTAATTTGTCTTCTCATGTAGCCACTATGTCCAAATCAAATCAGACAAATTGGATTCCAAACACCATTCAAAGGGAAAAAAAAATCCAGGAAATATATTCTCCATCATTTTCTGACACTATATGGCCATAGGTCTAGAACTGAACCATTCCCAGTGGGGTGACCATGTGCAACAACATGCATTCCACTGACTTACACAAACCAAAATTTATCTGAATGTTGTGCTATCAGTGTATTGTTACTTCCACAGTAACCTTCAAAAAATTCAGTAATATGTGTTGTGACAAGTCTACAATTTTATCTAAAAATTTTAAGTTGTATGTTCAATTTAATGTGCATATGTCTTTAACTCTGTTGGGAAGCAAGACAAACATAGGTCAGCCATTTTCTACTTTAAATTAAAGCAAATATATCAAAAAGGAGATTGGATTATATGACACTGTACAGACACAGATTATTAAAATGAGCAATGGGTTTACCTCTCCAAAAATTCCGTACTGAGTATTCTAAACTGTAGTAGACATCATTTGTTTCTGTCTGCTCACTATCTATTCATTCCTAATTTGTCTGGTAGCACACCTTGATGTTTCTATGAAGAGATGCCCAGCTGTACTGCATATAGTCCAAGAGTAGCGAAGGATTGTGTCTGTTCTTCCTTTCCCAAAGAGTGGGCGGTGGCTATACTAATAAGATCCTCTGTCCCAGGAATTTGAATCTTAGCATAGAAAACCTGCAGAGCAAGCAAGAGCTGATTGTTCTGTGAGAAGTACCATCAAGAGACTGTTTGTCATTCTCAGGCCATTGATTGACACATCATAGATGACCTTCTCTACTCTACTTTGATGTTATTTCAAGAATCTAGTTATAGAATCTATTGGGTCATACATATGCCCCAGTTCTGTCATCTCAAATGAATCATGACTGCATCAACCAATCAAATGAACAGCCCCTTCCTGGCTTGGCTTCAGCTTTTGTGCCTACTCAGTCCTATAAACACAACCTGGCCAGGCCCTACCCTACATGATAATTACTAAATACCTCAAGGCATCTCTAACTGATAAAATTTTGCAACTTCCATGTTACTCTTGACCATTGAAAACAATTACTTCATCTTTTTACTCAGATTTTCTCTGATCAATACGAATATGTCAATAGAACCCCCTCCAATAAAAAATGCTGTGTAACTGTCAGTTTATGGGATACAAAGCTAAATTATGGAGAAGGACATCAGTCATGAATGGCAAGGATACATGAAGTAACATGTGTATGTAATAATGGCAGGCATTAGCAGAAATTTGCAGATTAGGTTCAATGAAAACACATTCCTACGCTTGAACCCAGAAGTGAAACAAAAAGAAAAATTAAAAAGAGCAAGTTAATGTATTGATGGAAGGATTGGCAAACTATAGCCCATGGGGCAAATCCAGCCACACCCTCCTCTTATGTTTTGTCTATGGTGGTTTGGCACTACTGTGGTGGAACTGAGTGATGGTGTGACAGAGAACAAAGGGCTGGAAATAAAACATGTTTACTATCAGGCCTTTAGAAAAAGTTTGCCAAAACCTGGGTTTAACTACATTGTATACATTGTTGAAAGGAAATAGGAAAAATCTGGGAATAATGCTATGTAGTATCCATCCCTATTTTGAGATTTCCAAAGAGAATAGCCTTTGGAAAATCTGGTTATAAAAACTTCGTTTTGGGGACCCTTAGATGGCTCAGTCAGTTAAATGTCTATGTCTGCCTTCCACTCAGCTCATGATCCCAGCGTGCTGGGATCGAGTCCTACATCGGTCTCCTTGGTCAGCCGGGAGCCTGCTTCTCCCTCTGCCTGCTGCACCACCTGCTTGCTTTCTCTCTCTCTCTCTGACAAATAAATAAAGTCTTTTTTTTTTTTTTTAAGGATTTTATTTATTTATTTGACAGACAGAGATCACAAGTAGGCAGAGAGGCAGGCAGAGAGAGAGAGAGAGAGGGAAGCAGGCTTCCTGCTGAGCAGAGAGCCCTATGGGGGGCTCGATCCCAAGACCCTGAGATCATGACCTGAGCCGAAGGCAGCGGCTTAACCCACTGAGCCACCCAGGCGCCCCAAAATAAATAAAGTCTTAAAAACAAAAACAAATCTTCATTTCTACCACCTACAAGGCTGCTGTATCTAGGTAATAATTTACCTTCCCTGAGTCTCCATTTTCTCTTTGTAAACCTGAAATTTCAATAACACCTACTTCTCAGATAACAATAAAGGCTACAAGTATGCCCTGGCACATTTGAATACAATCTATACATTTAAGGAGTCTTACTTTTAATGAAGAACACTCGAATGTAATAATCCCACATTTGCCCCAAATATATTCTTTCTTTCCCAGAGGCAATCGCTTCTGCCCATTTTTGTTAAAACTCTAGAAGTTCTTGCCTTCAAATTATTAAGTAATATGCTATTTCTATTTCTATTTCTTCATTTAGCTGCTGGAGATTTAGCTATTGAATTCCCATTATGATTGATGAGGATTTCATGTATCCAACTTAGTTTATCTTTCTATAGTTCTATTTAATATAATTCAACCTCTGTATCTTTTTCTATCTATTTCCTCCTTTTACCTTTCAATATCTGTCAGACCTAATATTATTTCTAATTTATTAATATTAATAATGTAATTCTGTTATATTCTGAAATCATTTCTTACTATCTTTCCAAGTGAAAAGCTTTTTCAGAGGGTATGACCTAACTTGATTATATGTATTTATATGTCATAAAATAGTCAACTGGTTACTTAGTATATTTAATTTAGTAAATTAGTGATAGAAGAATCTCGGAAAGTATATTACATAGACATCTTATTAATTTAGAAAATTTTTCCTACTTCTATGTTTCCGTGGAGCAATTTTTTCCCCCAAAGGCTGTTCTAGAATCATCTTTGTTTCCATCTTGTTTCAGATGTGTATATTTTTTGAATCCATACATGCTGTTTCTGTAATTTTATACCCAACTTCAAATTATTAAGTCCATTTTTTGGTTTAATCTAGAAGAGAAATTTTTGATCTCTACAATTCAACCAGTTGCTCTGCTGCTTTTTGAAATAATTTTTATTTGTTTATTTATCTATTTATTTATTTATTTATTTTTAAAGATTTTATCTATTCATTTGACAGAGATCACAAGTAGACAGAGAGGCAGGCAGAGAGAGAGAGGGAAGCAGGCTCCCCACTGAGCAGAGAGCCCGATGTGGGACTTGATCCCAGGACCCCGAGATCATGACCTGAGCCAAAGGTAGCGGTTTAACCCACTGAGCCACCCAGGCGCCCCTGTTTATTTATTTTTAAAGTTGTTTGTTTTGGTTTTGTTTTTGTCTGTTTCTTTTTTATTTTTATTTTTATTTTTTTTTAAGATTTTATTTATTTATTTGACAGAGAGAGATTACAAGTAGGCAGAGAGGCAGGCAGAGAGAGAGAAGGAAGCAGGCTCCCTGCTGAGTGGAGAGCCCGATGCGGGACTCGATCCCAGGACCCTGAGATCATGACCTGAGCCGAAGGCAGCGGCTTAACCCACTGAGCCACCCAGGCGCCCCGTCTGTTTGTTTTTTAGGGAGAACCAGGCACATTCAGGAGCAGTCGGATGGGAGAGAATAGGATCTTAAGCGAGCTCCGTGCTCAGGGCAGGGCTGAATGTGCGGGGTTCAATCTCAGGGTCCTGAGATCATGACCTGAGCCGAAATAAAAGTTAAATACATAGCCAACGGAACCCGCCCAGGCGCCCCTAAAATGATCTTCAAAATGCACGTTTGGTGCAATTTTCATTGCTTGCAAGTGTGAGATCTAGGAATAGTGACCACATCTGTGTGAAATTTCTTTTCACCTACGATTGCTAATAAGATAGTTCATAGAATAATAATAATAATAGTGTAATAGTTCCCTTTCTTCCTCTCCTCCTCTTCCCCACCCCCTTTTCCTCCTATCTTTCTAGATGGCTTACTTTCCTCAGGGGGGAAACATTTAAGATCAGGCAGTTTTATCTTTGGTGTTCTATAATTTCACATTCATGCCTGTAGGTTTTCTTCATTTTCATTCCTTGGGCTTGGCACTTAACAAGCCCTTTCATTTTGGAACTGCACGTCTCCCTGACGTCTCCCTGACGTCTGTGAGGTCTCTGCTTCTATCAATTCGATGATTTCCTCCCCCACCTCATGCTCTCTCTTCTCTCTGACGCTACTCAACAGTCGCATCAGACCTCACTCTTGGGTAGTTAGCTCTCCTGTTATCTTGTCTCCAACATTTCGTCTCTTTTCCTTTGCTCCACATTCTGAGAGATGCATTTATCTTTATTTCTCAACTTTTCTTTCTTTCTTTCTTTCTTCTCCCTGTGCAATTATACCTTAAATTCCTAGAAACTCTTCTGGTTCAACAATAGTTCATTCTCCATGGTAGCCTGTTCTTGTTGAATGAATATGATATCTTCCCACATTTCTCTGAGGATACTTATTAGAGATTTTCCCTCTGATTCCCCCCACACACCCCTTATTGAACCTCATTTCTTATTTATTTACTTTCTTTTTTCCTTTTTCTTTTTTTTTTAAATCTTTTTTCTCCCTGCTGAAATATCCCTTAACTTTCTAAAGATGCCAGTCTGTCCCAGTTCAAAGAATGAGAAAGGAAGGAGTTTGACTTGCATCTCTGAGCACGCAGGTTTGACTTCGATTTCTGACTTAGGGTCATAGACAAAGGGTAATAAAGGCTACCAGGATAACTTTCTTCTACAGAACTAAACATTCCGTCTGGTTACTGAGTGTTCTCTAGATAGGTTGTTGGTTTGTTTTTTGTTTTTTGGGTTTTGTTTGGAGTAAACATCACGTTGTTAGTAGTTATGTGTGCTGGGTTAGTTAGGAAGCTTACTCTTGATCATTACACAATCCGTCCCATTCAGGCTCATTTCTTCCTTTCAGTCCAACACCAGAAGCCCTCTGGAGGCCTCCAGCCAGCCTGGAAACTCCTTAGCGTTATCTCGCTCTATACCCATTCTGGGCTGTCTCTTCCCTGCTGGGTTTATAATACAGCATCTCCCATGAACTTTTTGTTTCCAGAAATGTGCAAAATCTCTGGTTCTCTGATGGCTCATGGTTTTGTAGATTTATACCTATTTTTACTCCTTATCGTCTTTGACTATCATTTACTGGGTGTTTGGGAGACAGAAGAAGAAATTTCTTATGGTCAGTAACCTACCCGAAACTAGAATTCAGCTTTCATTTTACGAACCTTCAGGTGTCACTTTATTTCCCAGTTATTCCCTCTCCATGAGCAATAAGTTACCAAGTTATCATACTAGAAATAAAGGGAACCTGAGGTACCTGAGCTCACCTCTTTTAAAAGTTGAGCTGCCTTAACCTTGATCCCTACAACACTCACCTCTCCCTTTGGCGAATACGTTTCCGCCATTGTCTTTTCTAGAAATAGCTATTGAGATAAGTCATTTCAGCTTTTTTCTTCTCTAACACTGTATGCATCCCTCAATCCTCTTTTTTATCTACTCCAAAAAATTTTTCCATTGTAGTCTTTAAGATTCTATCTAATTTTGATCTTTTCCATAGTATATTTAGAACAATCGTGGTGTGCAAAGAAGAAATGAGTATAGCGTACTTCTGTGAGTATCTCAAAGCAGATGTGTTCTATGTCAACAGTGAGTGTTCTCTGGTCAGTAAAGGGTAAACAGAACCTGTGTTGGAGTGACAGGACAGCTGTCCAGGTATCCTCTACAGAATTCAGTTTTGACACCAGCTGTGGCATTCTGCTCTGCACTGGGCTTTCATCTATTCCCCGTGCATCTGGCTTGGCCCGTACTGGCATTCTCTGATATTCAAAGTGCCTTCTTGTTCCTTTTCTTTCTTTTTCCTTTTCTTTCATTCCCTCTTTCCCCCACCACTTTGCTTTGAGAATCCAGAAAACAAAAAACAAAAACAAGAACAAAAACAAAAAAACCCACACAAAACAAACAAACAAACAACCTGCCAAGGCTTGCTGAATAGGGAGATCTACTACGAAATCAGATTTAATTTTTTCCTCTTCTTTCCTTCCTTCTTCTCTTTTTCCCACCTCTTCCTGCTCGCTTTCTTCTGAACACCCCCATCCTTTTGTCTTCCCTTCTCCTTCCTCCTCTGAAACGAACTTTCGTCATGTATCAAGACCTCACAAAAGCTGCCAGGTTTCTGATCAGTAGCTTGAATTCTCAACCCAGCTCAGCTGTAATCTGATGTTATCAGGGCAGGCGAAAGTTGATGGCTAGGAGCCAAGGGTTTACAGAACAAATAGGTGTTGAAAACACCCACCTCAGCAGTTTAAACAAGCCAAAGGGGTTTGGAGCCAGTACTAGGCAGCTCCACAGAGGAAACAGAGAAGGAGTTGGGAAATCCCTGGGTTTCTGAAAGAGGCCAAGCTCCCCTCCTTGGGTGCACACTGATTCCAGGCTGAAAAATCTTTCTGGAAACATGGAGGATTTAGTCTTCCTGAAGTGGGTCCCTGTGGATTTGAGAGGTGCGGTCAGTAACTCCAATGCCAGACATGGCTGTGGTAATGCCGGTCTAAAAGTTGCTTGGCCGGGGCGCTTGGGTGGCTCAGTGGGTTAAAGCCTCTGCCTTCGGCTCAGGTTATGATCCCAGGGTCCTGGGATCGAGCCCCACATCGGGCTCTCTGCTCAGCGGGGAGCCTGCTTCCTCCTCTCTCTCTCTGCCTGCCTCTCTGCCTACTTGTGACCTCTGTCTGTCAAATAAATAAATAAAATCTTTGAAAAAAAAAAAAAGGTTGCTTGGTCGAGATATCTCTTTGGTAACTATTTCAACTGGCTGGACATCATGTGCCCTGGGGCATTTAAGTAGGTCTTGTTAAGGAGAAACATAGCCTGACACCAGCAGAAGAGGTGAGGATAGATTTTAATCAGTACTACACGATTGTGATAGGCAAGGAAGTCCAGTAAGAACTGAACTCAACCACAATTTGTGCAGAGATAACAGGTGTTTTAAAGGGAGAATAGGGAATAGAAAAGGGGTCTCAGATTGGGGAAATGAAAGATTGCAAAAAGCAGGAAGCAGGGTTGGTCCCTGCAAAAGCCACTCAGGCTTGCTCACTGGCACTTATCAAAGTCATACCCCCCCCCCCCCCCCCACAACACACACACACTCCCAGAGGTGCTGTGAGACAGTGGCCCTATCCTTGTGTGCTGGCTGGAACACATAGTACTTTCCCCGGGCAGTCCTGAGTCTTCTCAGGCAGGCACTTTAAGGGGACTAAGGTCATCCTAGGGACGTGGCTTTGAGCTGGTAGAGGGTACTTCTGGTGTTTTGTTCCACTTTTTATAAACCAAGATTTAAGCCTAGTGGAGACAGCACTCACTCAGAGGAGCCTGGCTAAGGGTTGGTCAAGGAGAGAGTCATTGCCAGTGTATCAGGCCTGGTTACCTTACTCAGTTAGAGCTAAGTGGTGGGATTCTGGCTCCAAATTTGAGGCCACAGATAAATAAAGCAGCAGCAACAACAACAACAAGCAACCCTGGGTTTGGGGTTCAAAAGCTTGGCATGGTTAATATACAGTTGGTCACTAGGGAGAACTTGGGTGAGTGAAGTATTCGGTTCAAACCATGAAGGAAACGGGAAAAGTCCCCTGGAAGCAAATATGCGTTGCTGTCTGCTTACCATCCACAAGACCCTCCCCCCAGAGAGGCATTCTCATTTGTCACAAAACTCCAAAATACAACCCGATGCCCACAGGTGTAAGAAGCCTGCGGGTATGAACCTACAGAGGAAAACAGGTTTGGACAGAAAACAGAGGTGAGGTCTGGGTATTACTCCGAAGCCCCTGGTATTCATTATCCTCGTAAAGAGTCTGTAGTCCAGAGATTAACATTTTATTTTTCCATATGCTTGAATATTTTCGAGTGCTATTAAGGATGCCCACAGAAAACACGGGTCACCGTGACTGCTTTGACGATACTTGCCAGGCCATGCTTTTGAAACCTTGCTTCTATTTTTGTGAGCTAAAATTCTGCAGGTGCTTAGGTGGGTAGATGCAAATATCACAATGTGAATATGAGCCAATTAACTAACAACTGCATTTTATGAGGTTGCAACCACCTAATTGTTTTGTGTCTGCAGCTAATTATTTCTGGGAGATATTTCTGCATATGGAGAAGGAGTCCGTTATTATAATTGAGTGAACTGCGAAACAAAAGTTGTGCTGTAAGCATATCAAGGGCAGGGATCACATCGTCTCTGTGTTTTAAAAACTTCCCTAAATCACTTTGGGCCCATGGATTCTAAATGAACGTGAACTGCTAATGGCAACACGATTTTGAAGTTTGGAAAACACATCAGATAGCTGGCCTCAATGTATAATATCTGAGATATAAAGCATCAACAGAATTCTGTGTGGTTAGTAATGCTGTTAACTCATCCACTCCTCTTCTTACAGACTCAAAGAATGTTTGAGTTGGAAAGAAACATGGAGGTCATCTATGCAAATGACTTTATTTTGAAATTTGGCAACTAGGGCCCAGATAAGTCATGTGACCACCTAGGACTTGTGATACTGTCCATTGTAGTCCCTGAGCCCATGATGCTTAAATCAGTGCTTCTCCACTGACAGACCCAATAATATCCTGCATCTTTCTGAAGGTATCAGGGATGCCCAAATCAATGGAAACCATGTCTTTTAAGCCCATGTCTGCCAGGCCTGAGGGGGCTCTGATGAAGTCATTTTATAGCAGGAGGCTCAACTAATCTCATAAACTGGTCTGTCCAAAGTCATGAGGATGCAGTTTTATGCAGATCAATTTTATTTTTGTTATTATTGTGGATGCTCTTTGATATTTTAATGCAAGTTTTTATTGAGCTATGCCCTGAGGCTTTTTAAATTGAGGGTTCAATTATTTCTAAAATCTAATAATTAAGTAAATTAATGAGCCTACTCAAAGATCTGGCAACCTGCACGTAAGGATTAGATACAAGAAGTATTGGCAGGAGGGAGTGTTTCCTCCCCTCTTTAGAGTCAGATCTTGTAAAATGATGTAGACTCTGTTTTTCAGACATAAATGAAATCTGACACAGATCCACAAACATGCCAGGGCACAGATTCCGGTTAGAGATAGAGCTTAGCAGGAGATGGTGGGGAGCAGGACAGACCTGGTCATTTAAGTTGTCTCCCCGTGGCAAAGCAGCTTTGAGTTTCTGGAAGTATGGCCTCCAGGAACACAGAAGAATATTACTGTGGTCATGTCCTTTTGTTTAAAGATAGCAACTGATAAATCGTGATGTGTTCGGAAGAAAGTGACCCCATAATGACTACTCAAAATCATAAAATGAAACCCAGGTAAAAGAAAACTAGGAATTTTGACTTGGGGAAGACCGCTTCCTGGCAGATGGAATAGATTTCTCAAAATACTTAAAAGAACCAGACTCATTCTGAATGACCCCAGAGAATACATCGAGAGATTCAGCTTGTACCCGCACACACTGTTCCATGTTGTTGCTCCGTTCCTGGGATAACACCCCAGTCCTAACCCTGGCTCTGCTGCTGGGTCTTCTAAATAGAGTCTGAGAGAAGAGGCTGCTTCTTGCTGATTACCAAACATACAGAAGTTCTATTTAAATTACTTCCCAGGGGCACCTGGCTCAGTGGGTTAAAGCCTTTGCCTTCGGCTCAGGTCATGATCTCAGGGTCCTGGGATGGAGCCCCGCATCAGACTCTCTGCTTGGCAGGGAGCCTGCTTTCCTTCCTCTCTTTCTGCCTGCCTCTCTGCCTATTTGTGATCTCTCCCTCTCTCTGTCAAATAAATAAAGAAAGAAAGAACATCTAAAAATAAATAAATAAAATAAAATAAATTCCTTCCTAAGTCAGGCTTTGACTTCGGCCCTGGTTCCTGAATTTTGGATTTCGTAGCGTGTGGTCTTCCATCCTTCCCCAGGATGGCTTGATTTCACAACCTCATGCTTACCTCAATGCCTGGCCTTCCAAATAGCATTCATCTCAGGCTCCCCTGACCATTTCTCACCCAGCAACTGATTCTCTGCTGTCCAATTTCTTTCATTAATATCTGGAGATGGCCAGATTCCTGGGCAAGATTTAACATGTTTGTATGGTGTCTTGACATGAGGAGTGCTTATTTGAGAGAATTTTGGTTATAAAGTTTTAAAAAGGGGACACCTGGGTGGCTCAGTCATTAAGCGTCCGCCTTCAGCTCAGGCCATGATCCCAGGGCCCTGGGATCGAGCCCTGGATCGGGCTCCCTGCTCAGTAGGAAGCCTGCTTCTCCCTCTCCCACTCCCCTTGCTTGTGTTCCTGCTCTCACTGTGTCTCTGTCAAATAAGTAAAAAAAAACTTCAAGAAAAAAAAGATTAAAAAAAAGATTAAAAAAAAAAACTGCAGACAACAACAACAAAAATACCCTCCAGCATAATATTCTTAGAGTCTTATCCTCTTGATGGCTCACCACACATCCTCTTGGCATCCTTTCATGACACAGAGGTTCAGAAACAGAGTCAGATGCCTTTGGTCCCACAATGAGTGAAGACAGACCTGGAGTTGGGTGGTGATCTGATGGCAAAGCCCATGTTGTTTCCACTATAATCCCTTCCTCCCGCTATTTCACACTCCAGATTATGATTCATTTTTATACAAAGACAGCGCAAACTACAATAGAACTCTTTATGAAGTATGGTCGGGTGTAGTCCAGGTGTGTTCATTATTCACACAGGACATAATTATTAAAACCAGTGTTCCAGGACCGTCGAAAGTTTAAAGCTCTTAAGGTCTTTACTTAATTCCTGATTGAACAAAGGATGTTTTGTCCTCAAGATTCCAGTTGAATACAGCTAATGAGATGGAAAATTTTTCCATAAGCAAACCAAAGGAGGAAGCTTGGAAAGAAGGCTAGAGCCTTGAAAGTGGAGCAAGAAATCCCAAGAAATATATCCAGAGGCACACCAAACTGCTCAAGGAAGGTCTAGGGTGTAAGAACTTTCTTTGTAGTTCCTCAGTCACACCAGACGTGCTTTGAATTCTGCTGACACTTGTGATTCCTCCATGGGTTTCGGGGGCTGTGATGAATGGGCTGAGTTGAATGCCCTGCTTGGAGAGAGGGCAGTCCTGGGTGTGGAATGACCAGCCTCTCTAAGAAAGGGACTCCATTGAATTGAGGAAATATCCTAAACGGAAGTGATGAAACTGGAACGTCCTACCCTTCAGGTCAGGTGCATCTCTACCAGCTGTGGGATTGGGGCCATAGTAGTGTTCCTTTAACTTTCTCTGAGTCCCCATTGTTTCACGTGTAAAACAGGACTAACACTATTCATCATATCAGTTTTTATGTCAAATTAAATAAAATTATATTCTATCAAGTGTCCTGAATGAAATACACAGTTCTTAATACACAGTTCCTGTTTTCTACACTGCTGGCCACAGTAACTTATGTCTTTTCTAAATCAATATTCACTGGGGAAAAAGAAGCATGCCATTTTAATTCTTCTCCTTACAGCAATTGAGGATGACATGGCCACATTTTTGGTTTTTAATATTACATCCTTTCTTAGAAGAGAGATGGTGTGATTTTTTTTTTCCTCTTCCATGTTACAGATGCCCTTCTAATGTTATACGAACCCATAGGGAAAAATACTTACCTTGGTGGCTTTCTTCATATCTAACATACCACAGGTGCATAATAAAGATTTGATAAGAAGAATTGTTATTAAGGAAATACTGGTAAAACAAGGTGTTTGTTTAGATTATCTAGATAATTATACCAGTGTATACTTGGCAGGAAAAACTGGCCATTGATTATTTTGTATTAGCAATTGTTCAATTTTATTTTTAAAGTATGATGTTGTGGGGAGGGAAATTCCTGGTAAGAAATCCATGAGCATTAACTTCTGAGGGAAGAGAGTTGCCCTGGGCTGATGACACCATGGTCTGGTAAGCAATGTAACATAAACACAGCAGATTTGACTTACAGTTCCATAATTTAGACAGGTAGACTGTGTATTACTTCTTGGATTAGGGGTATCTGAGTAAAAGTTATCCATTGTGTCATTAGATTACAACAAAAGTAATATCATTCCTACAAATAATGTCAGTGTAAGCAAAAGGCATACTTTTCCGGGCAACATGTCATCTTCCCAAATTGGATAGATTATCATCTTCCAGTTTTGTTTTTTCTTTCTCTATCTTCCACTACCAAAATGGGAAATCAGATTAGAGTTGCATCAGCCACTGTTTTGTAAACAGAATAATTTTGTGAACTAACCAAATAAAAAATGATTGCTAAATGGATTTTATTAAAATTAAGAAAAAAAGTTTATAAAGCCAAGTCACAAAGTAGAGTAAGATATAGAAAAACATATCTGATAAGAGACTCATTTAGAGACTCTAGAATTTTTTAGAAATTCTACAATTTAAAAGGAAAATGATGGATGAACATTGTTCAATAATTGGGCAGAAGATTCTAACAGTCACTGCACAAAAAAGATATCCAAATGACCAAAAAATATGAATATGTGCTCCATAGCTCCAATCAACAGGGAAATGCAAATTCAAATGACAGTGCGAGATCACCACATAACCACTAGAACTGTTAAACCAACCATCCAACCACCAGACAAACATCTGACAGGGCCAAAGGATGGAGAGCTTGGTTAGTGGATGGTAGGACAAGCAGAATTCTCATACTCTGATAGTGGGAGTGTTAACTGGGGCCACCAGTTTGGGAAACACTTTGTCGGTATTTACCAGGACTGGACATACACATCTTCCATAACCTTGCCATTCTAATCTTAAAAATTCACCCAACAGATACATGAATACGTTCTCCAAAGGCCATGATCATACCAGAATTATTCATAATAGCTCTCACATTGAAAACAATCCAAGTGACTATCGACAAAGGAATACATAAGATGTGGTAGGTTCATTCATCAATTAAAATTAAGAACAAATTCCTCAATACAAAGACACAGAAGGATTTCCAAACATCATGTTGGCGAAAAGAAGACAGATCCCTCCAAATACATACCATGAATCAATTCATGGAAAGTTTAAGAACAGATAAAACTAATTCAGAGTTAGTCAGAAAAGTGGTTACTTTTGAGGGCCTAATGACTGAGTAAATTAAAAAGGGAGATTTCTAGAGAGCTGGTCATGTTCTATACCTATGCTTCTTGTGTATATGGATCTCTTTGGAAATCTTGTTGAAATGCAGATTCTGATTGAATTAGTCTAGGTGTGACCCAAGAGTCTGCATTTCTAACAAGCTTTGAATAATGCCAAGGCTGCTGGTATGTAGATCACACTCCTTGTAGCTAAGTTTGATATCTTTTGAATGATGAATACACAGCTTTACTTGTAAAGTTTCATGAAACTGTGTTTACGTTTTATGCATTTTCCTATATATTTATTATACTTCAATTAAAAGGTCTACTCAAAATGAATGCCTCTTGGAATGGAGAAGCAAAGTGAAATGTTTAGGCACATTTTTGTAGGTGATGGAGATGGGAATCAGCAGACTTGTCCACACACTACTGCTGGAGTAAATGACCTCAAACACTTTGAATCTTTCTGCCCCTTTACTCACAGTTCAAATTCTGAGGATAAAAGTG
This sequence comes from Mustela lutreola, assembly GCF_030435805.1. Classification (NCBI taxonomy): domain Eukaryota; kingdom Metazoa; phylum Chordata; class Mammalia; order Carnivora; family Mustelidae; genus Mustela; species Mustela lutreola. The sequence continues at coordinate 20,277,011 of NC_081296.1, read as the reverse complement.
CTCCGTTGGCCAAAATTACATGTACCTGCCCTTCCTCTAAGGGTGAGTGGAGCGTCTGATTAACATAGTCTCATCAGGCTCTGTGGAAAGTGGGTGAAGTATTTCCCAGAAAGCATTTGGCCCATGTTCTCAGAAGCTGATTGGACAGTTGTTGAGAGGGCAGGCGGCCTTTTCTCTGGAGGTTGGCTTCTAAGTCTACAGGGAGTCCATTTTTTTTCTTTCTCCTCTTTCTCATTGCTCCAATAACTTTTCCAAACTTACTCCTTTTTTTGAGCCCAATTCTGTGTGTGTGTGTGTGTGTGTGTGTGTGTGTGTATACACATGCGTGTGTGGGATGGCAGGGCTGGAGCAGCCACAGGCCAACATTTATACAGAACAGTAAAATCCATGGGGTTGCTCCTGCTTCCTTGGTTCACTCCGGGATGGTTTAATACTTGCAAGAGCCATTCTGGAAAGAGCTTAGGAGATAAAAACAAGTAAATAATATCTATACTAGAGGCAATAAGAATTTTTCATTATTTTTATGATTGGTTCCAAAGGCAAGTGTCAGGTCTGGGGTGAACACAGATTACTAGCGGGTCATTTTCTTTCTTCAGTACTCTTGAGGAAGCAGGTTGCAGCTAGAGTTGTGTTGAGTTTCTCATAACTCTTGGGTAACAACGAATCTGGTTGTTAACCTATGCTGTTAGCTATCCCAGAAGTTATTAATTTGGGCTAGTGGTCAACTCCCTATTTCCCACCCCTTAGGAAACTCAGAAAAGTGTTTTGGATCCATCTGGGTAGAAAACACAGCATAGACATAAGATCATTATCATCCGTGACACATTCAGGTCATGTTTCTTCCACATTTTGTTAGTTCCAATGAACCAGAGACAGCTAATAAGTGATTTCCATTGGATAATTTTATTTTTTCTGTTTCAAGTTTCAAGTTGCCTGTCTGGATTTCATTAGCATTGCAATGATTTACCCAAGAGGGCTTTGTTTCTTAACTTGATTGAGAAAGGGACATTGGGAAAGTGGCTGCCTTTGTGGGAAAGGAGAGCTTTTTTTTGTTTGTTTGTTTTGTTTAACCCCATGTGATTGTATGTGGTGTGGAAGAAGTTTGAGCAGTTTAATTTTCATTTGAAATTGACTTTCTTTTATTTCCTCAAACTATGGTTTGTGTAAATGTTATAAACATATCTACTCATCAGACACCAAAGTCATCAGCATTTTATTACCAAGGGAAAATTACTCCTATAAATGCAAAAATATTTAAGGGACATATTTGAAAAGTATCTGAAATTCCACTGGAAAAGAGGAAAAATTGATTTTTGGAAACATTTTTAAAAAATTTTGCTTGTTTATATATTTCTGCTTGGTTTGATCTTTAGATTTACTATTTAGCTTATTTTGTCACATTCTTTTTCTTCTTTGTTTTGTGATAGTGATTTCACAGGTGTAATTAGTTAAAAATAAGAGCAAGTTATTTCATCAGGCTGGTAGAAAATGACATAAATATAGTATAAAAAGGTCTTGGGGCACCTGGTGACTCAATCAGTTAAGCATATGCCTTAAGCTCAGGTCATGATCCTGGGGTCCTGGGACTGAGCCCCGCCTCAGGCTCCTTGCTCAGTGGGGAGTCTGCTGGAGATTTTTTCTTTCTGCCCCTTCCCCACTCATGCTTGCTCTTTTTCTCTCAAATAAATAAATAAAATCTTTTTTAAATGGTCTTATTATTCTTTGAATTTATCTATACATTTTGCTAACTAGTGTCACTTTTTTTTTTCTTTTTAAGAGAACTCTTTGACGAGACAAAGTGGTTCATCTTCAAGTGGCACTAGTATCTCCATCTTCTCTTCAACTTCTCTGTGGATTTGTCCTCTCCTCAGAAGACTGAAGCCATGTTGGTTGGGTGTCCACAGTCTTGTACCCTGAAATTCCAAACCTGGAATGGATGGATCTCAATTCAGTGGGATTTGGTGTTGTGAAGTTTGTTTCTTACTTTTTTTTTTAATTTTTAAAGAGATTATTTATTTATTTGACAGAGAAAGAGAGAGATCACAAGCAGGCAGGCAGAGAGAGAGAAGGGGAAGCAGGCTCCCCGCTGAGCAGAGAGCCTGATGCAGGGCTTGATCCCAGGACCCTGAGATCATGACCTGAGCTGAAGGCAGAGGCTTAACCCTCTGAGCCACCCAGGTGCCCCATGAAGTTAGTTTTCTTAATTAACCCTAGCATATCCCCAGGTGGGGGACTATGGTTCATTTGTCAAGGGGCTATTCAAGTCTTTTGCCCATTTCTTAAATTGGACAAGTTTTCCTTTAATTGATTCAAAGGATATTCAAATGGCAAACAATTTATCAAGAGGTACTCAGTAGCCTCACTTAATAACCCTAAGTAGTGAACAGACTCAGGGAAGTCATGTTGTGGTCAACTTAACCTATTTAAATTAGTTACATGACCAGCTGCAGAACCACCTCAGGGTGAGAAAGTGTAGGCTTTGTGGTTTTAGCTCAGCCAGCAAGGACTTGCAGAGACATTGAGGGCCCAAAGCAGCCTGTCTTGCCCCACAAATATGAATCAAGAAAGTATTAAAAAAAAAAAAACTCAGCCAATGAAAATTATTCATTACATATACTTTAAAAAAGTTATTTTTCAAAATATTTAAACTATCTATAAAATTAAAAGATAAGATGCCTATGAAAATGAGATATAAATAACACCTTTTTCATGAAGCTGAATATCTTGAATTTGCTTTTGGACAATTTAACCACATCTTATTAAATATTTTGAAAATAAAACAATCTACAATTCTGCCAGTTGATGTCCACCTTGTGACCAATGGGGATAAAAAGCATTAACACCCTTTGTAGTAGGCAGGATACTAAAATGGATGCCAAGATTCTGGCCCTGGAGTATGTGTTCTCTAAAATCTCCATCCACTTAATTGTGAGCAAGACCGCTAAATATAATGGAGTATCACTCCCATGTGTATGCTCTGATATAAAACAAAAGAGATTTTACAGATGTAATTAAGGTCCCTAATCAGCTGACTTTGAGTCCCTTCAAATGGAGCATATACAGAGCGAGGCTGACCTAGTTAGATGAGCTCTCATGGAGACAAGGAGGAGCAGCAGACACTCTTCCGCTGGCTATAAAGAAAAAAGTCACAATAAGCCCTATTGCCACAATGAACTGAATTCTGTCAATCACCTGAATAAGTTTAGAAGAGTTCCAGGGGTGCCTGTGTGGCTCAGTAGGCTAACTGTCTGACCATCGATTTTGGCTCAGGTCATGATCTCAGGAGTCATGAGATTGAAACCCGCGTCCAACTCCAAACTCAGCAGGGAGTCTTCTTGAGATTCTCTCTCCCTCTTCTTCTGCTCCTCCCTCCCAATACTCATTCACTCCAGTGTTCTCTCTCTTTCTCTGTCTAAAATAAATAAATAAATAAACCTTTAAAAAAAAAAAAAAAGACCCTGAGCTCCAGATGAGAATTAAGCTGTAGATGATATGTTGATTTCAACCTTGTTTGACCTGGAGCAGAGGACCCAGGTGAACTCCAGCCAGATTTATGACCCACAGAACAGAGGTAATAAATGGGCATTGTCCTGAGTCACTAACTTTGTGGAGGTTTGTAGCAGGAAGAAAATGTATATAGCCTTAATGCATATTATAACAATTGCACGTCTAAGCATCCTGTATTCATAACTCGCTCACATTTTGTGTACAATCTTTTAATCATTGTACAAAGTAGGTGGTCATCCACCTACATTTATTTGCCACTTCTTACCTACAGAGAGAAATCAATGGTTCTTATCCGCAAATGTGAATAACCACCCTACTTTGCATGTTGTTGAAAAGATTCCATAGAATATGTAGGGGAGCTATAGGTATGGGGCCTGGTCTGGGGAAAATAGTCTATAAATGCTTCCTTTCCTTATTGAGCCAAGACCTTGTTAATGGCCATAAGCAAAATGACTCGGAACTTGTACATACCATTACGGTCAGTTAGCTCTCAGTTGTTTATCGACCTGATGTGGAGCAAGCAAACTGCTTTGGTGATGGCTGCTGAAACCTGCAGCTGACATGTGGTGGAACGTCATTCATCATAACCCTGAACTTCTCATTGTTGGGAGAGTGGGGGAACAAAGAGGAGAGAGGGCTTCCATTATCGTGCCTCAGAGTCCCTACTTGGATGTTGTCATATGACCTAAGGGTGCTGTAGAAGAAAGTTCAAAAGGCTGTAAACATATCTTGCCATCTCATATGAACTTCATTTAATTGTCTGTCATGTTTCCATGGCTAACTGCCATGAGGGAGAGGGCAACATTTTGAAGGGGTGGAGAGGAGGCCACTCCTGGAAATGCACAAATTTAGGCTTCTCAAGTGAGGAGTGGGAAAATTACCGGGACAGGAAAACGGCATTTATTGCTCTCAACAAGTGGCTAAAAATTTCTCCTTGGGAGAGGAGAAAAGAGAAGATATCTACCTAAGGGAACTCAAGGCAATAGCATTGCATTTTGTTGTTATTGTTTTTGTTATGGAAAGCAGGTTTTGCCCATAAGTGTGAAAGAAATAACACATAGCCTCTGGCTTGTTATTTTGCAAGAATTGTTAGTTTCTGAAAACACTGATCCCCACAACAGTGCATTTCACACTTGGGTCTTCCTCGTGCTACTGCTGGAGACTCCATACTCTAGGAGAAGAAAGGAAGAGAGTATTTGACTTATCTAAATTCTCTTAGAATTTCTTAGACTCTAGTATTTCAAACTTTGAAGAAGTCTTTGGATTACTTTTATTTTTTTCTCCCTGGGCACATATGGAAAGGAAATAGGGCAAGGGGAAGATAGTTTGGTAGAGTAAGAACTTACTTTACAGTTTATCATGATTCTGTTTTTATTTCAAATATTTAGAAATTTTAGAAATATTCCTAAATGTACACACCTGTCCAGAATTCTCCCACCTCTAGTACTTTGCTAATTATATAACTTAGAGAAAGGGCATCTCCCCTCTCACCCGCATCCACTAGGGACAGTGAGATATCAATAATATTTTGTTCTAAGTAGTGTCACATTCCCCCTCCCCCAAGTCTGGATTGCATTACCTTGATCTTTGCAGAAAGCAAACATCTCTTAACGAAGTAGCCAATCCATGAACTTCACCATTTTTTCCCTAACTACACTGAAGTGTCACGTAGACATCAAGTCAGTATTTCCTTGTACACAAGAGCATGATATTATGTGTTTTTGTTGTTGTTATTGTTGTTTTCTATGAACTTGTATGTAAATGTAAAGAGCAAAGCAACAGCTTTCTGGAAGCACATGAAAAGGGTTAACTGGCCTCCCACAGTCTGTTTTGTTCAGTGCTCTAAGCTTTAAGACAAATATCTCTTTGTTTTTCTTCTTTAATATCCAATTCCAAGCTCACTAGGGAAGAGAGAAAAGGACTCCACAAAAATCACTTTGTCTCAGCTAGGACTATAACACAAGCAAGACATACAACACACTTTTCATGCTTAATTTTTTCTTCAGAGTTCTGAAGACACCTGCCTGAGGGCTTGTGGCTAATGGGCTGCAGAAGGCTTAGGTCATTGTTCAAACTCAGTAGCTCCCATGTGATGTCCGGTTGAAGATCAGTGATTCCAGAGTAGTTCATGTGTCTGTGTCTGCTTACCCCACAGTTTTCAGGACTTGAAAGTCTCCTTCCCAGCCCCCTCACTGCTTTCCACCCTCCAATGCCTTTTAAGATAGAAAGAAAGAGTGACCCATGTGGGTTAGACAATTCAACATCAAGGTACATTCTTGATAACCAACTCTATTCTCCTTTATGTCTTGTAAACATGCTAATCAGAAGGAGTTTGGTCTTGAAGATCAAGGTAGAAAGAATTTCTGAAACCAGGAAAAGCAGTGGTGTCCATCACACTTTCCAGTCGCTTCTGGAAGTTTTTGCTAACTTACTTCTAAGACCCTGCTGAAGGGAGAGCCTCCTGACACATAACCTCTCAATGTCCAGGTTTTAAAAATTGCTTGAAATAGCAAAAGCAGACACCACAGAGAGCTGTGTCACAGAAAAATTCAGAGCATGATTTTTCCTCCCCACTCAGAACATTTAAACACCATACTAGCCACAAGACTCCAAATGCTATCTTTCCCTGACCCACAAGGGAATTCTCACTGAGAGTTATCTGAGAACTATTTTGCCTCTCTTCCACATTATTCAAGAGTTTTGTTCTTTGCAAGTTGTACACAGTGCAAATACATAGCTCTTCCTGGATGAGCTCATACTCACATACCACTGTACTTGGGCAGATAGCCACTTGCCATATCCACACCACAGTCCTTTTAACAGCCCTGGGGGAAACATGCTAAGTGGGCAGCTAAGGCCCAGCTTCCCAGGCAGCTATAGGTTTTAGTCGAGCAGATTTTCTTGGATTACAAAAGTAGCAATAAATACAAACTCCATTTAAGCCACCGGTTGAGAAAGTCCATTCACCAGTTGAGAAAGTCCATTCACTTTTATCAAATCAAGGCTAGGATACAGCCAAGTGAAATTAAAAAACAAAAACCAAAAACGAAAACCCAACAAAACAAAACAAAACCAAGGTCAAGGGGAAAAGATACTGGTGATGTGGAGGCTCATATGTTTATTAAAGTTGAGGAGTTAATTTCTCTTGGTGTTTCCTATTGGCCAGGAGAAAGGAAACCAGAGCAGTATAGGTAGTGGCTCCCAGCCTGAATGTGCCTCAAAATTCTTTTTAAAATAATGAGATTCCTGTGGTCCCCATAGACTTACTCAGCCATTTCCAAGAGAGAACCCAAGATATCTGTTCTTTTTCTAAGCCACCCAAATGAATCTGATGTTCAGCTGTGGAAATTACTGGGCTAAATGACCAGCATTTTTTTTTCTTTTTCTTTTTCTTTCTTTTTCTTTTTCTTCTTCTTCTTTTTTATTTTTCCCCAATAAGAAATATAATATCAGTTCCTCCAGAGAATTAGAATGTTCCAGAAGTTAAATCTCCTTAATGATGATTCATCTAACTTACCTGACTCATTTCAGTACAACACAAAGTGATAAAGGGCAAAATATGTTCAACAATGTTTACACCCCATGGTAAGTTTTATAAAATATGTTTTCAGGGAGCACCTGGGTGGCTCAGTTAGTGAATCATCTACCTTTGGCTCAGGTCATGACCTCAGGGTCCTGGGATCAAGCCAGACATTGGGGGTCCCTGCTCAGCAGGGAGTCAGCTTTTCTCTCCTTCTCTAACTCTGCCCTTTCTCACCACTCATTCTTTCTCTCTCTTGTTTTCTCTCAAATAAAATAAATAAAATCTTTTAAAGAATATGTTTTTGGATGGGGCGCCTTGGTGGCTCAGTGGGTTAAAGCCTCTGCCTTTGGCTTGGTCATGATTTCAGGGTCCTGGGATCGAGCCCTGCATTGGACTCTCTGCTCAGCAGGGAGCCTGCTTCCTCCTCTCTCTCTCTGCCTGCCTCTCCGCCTACTTTTAATCTGTCTGTCAGATAAATAAATAAATCTTTTAAAAGATATATGTTTTTGGATCCTTTGAATAAAGTTGGTCTAATGAAGCCAAAAAATAAATGAGAAAACTAGCTTTACAGTGGTAACAGCAATAAGATTTAGAAGTCTGCATTAGTATGCAAATTTTCTGAAGGAAGATTGACTACAGGATAACCTGAATATTTTTTAGGTTTCAAAGAATTGTCCCCATTTGTATATTTGCTGGTCTTGGGGAAAAAATGTAAAAAAATCAGTTATCTGAAAAAAAATTCCATACTTATATACACTATTACACTATTACAGCAGTGACACATGAACATAACAAGAAAAAAAAAATTATCAGCTAAAATGGAGAGGATATCTTCTCTATTCCAAAGTAAATTTCTCCCACCCAAGAGTCTTCCTTTCCAAAGGCACCCATGCTTATTTATTTCTGTTCCTAGGCCTTCTAGAGCTATCACTATAACTCTAGTAAACATTCACGGAATAGTTGGCTTGTCAGGGCACCCATGTGGCTCAAACCACTGAGCTACCCATGCTTGATCTAAGCTCAGATTTTGATCTCAGGCTCGGGAGTTCAAGACCCATGCTGGGGTGCATTCCAGTAGGTGTGAAGCCTACTTAAAATAAATAAATAAAATGAAATAAGGGGGTACCTGGGTGGCTCAGTTGGTTAAGAATCAGACTCTTGGTTTCTGCTTACATCACAGATCTCAGGATCCTAGGATCAAGCCCCAAGTGGGACTCCATGCTTAGCAGGGAGTCTGCTTGAGGGGTCTTTCTCTCCTCGACCTTCTAGCCCTCCCCTCACTTCTAAAATAAATACATAAATCTTTAAAAGAAAAGAAAAGGAAGTTTGACTTATCAATGTTAGACATCAATGGTTGCTTCTCACTAAGAAAGAAGATATAGCCTGCTTATCTACCTCCACAACATTGGACAGGTAGATCAAATTACTATTTTTGGGGTTTTGTTGGTTATTTTATAATTTTAAATAACATTCTTCAAAATCTGTTCCATGTTTTATTATTTGCTAAGGCATCTCTTTTCTCCCCTCTGTGCAAGATGGGGATTTAAAGCCCTTAACTTTCTTTTCTGTTTTCCTCACCACCAGCCTCACCCTCTTTCCTTCCATAGTTCAGCAAATATAAATCACTTTCAGACCATATCAAAACCTTTCAAGTGTTCTCTATAGGTTGATTCTAAATTTGTAGAAATACTGACCACTGGATAACCAACAGGGTATTCTAGTTACGTTTTCTTTTCTAGTGACTCACTTTTATATCACCCATGTGAGGGAAGGATGCCCCTCATCTCCAGGCTGGACATATTCTCTTTGCTTAAACTCCTTCTGTACAACAAGCTTGTAACCATGCCAGTGCTTATGGTTTGACTCAGCACTGCCCAAAAAGATTTTTTGTACACCCTTGTTTTTTATCGCTAAGTATCTAATTACATTTATTTTTGAAAGATGACTCTTCAACTTCTCATTTAGAACTTCCATTTTTGTATTCTTTCTATCTATTACTTAGAATTCATGTTTTTCTTTTTCCAGGAGCCCACAGATTTTATTTTTTTGCTGATTGTTTGTTTAGGCAGTTCTGACCCAGGGAAATATATTTGGTGAATCATCCTGGGCTATTGCTACCGTATCTCTCATCACATGTCCTTCTCTGATTGATTTAACCCTCATTTTCCTAAACTACATAAATAACATCATTAAAGATGCATAAAAAGTAAATTTTTAAAATCCTTACAGATCTGGGAAAAATACTTATCTAAACATATTCTGTCCCAAAGCATTTGAGAGTCTAAATGAAATGGATAGTTTTTAATAAAAATACAAGATACTAAATTCCTTCCTACAAATACAGAGCATTTTGTCCAGTAGCAATGTAGAAAACTGGCAGATGTGCTACAGCAATATTGCTCAGGAAACCCCACTATCCAAATGATTTCATAGGTACATTCTTTTAATTATTCAAGGAAGAAACAGTTCTGAGGCTCTTAATTAATCCAAGGCATGGGTAAAGAGGAAATAGTCAACTGGTTTTTATAAACCCAACATGATATTAACATCTTAAAATTACAAACCACAAAACTACAAAAAGACAGGTATATTTTACTTTTGAATATTGATGCAGTCTTTTTCTTTTTTTTTTTTTTTTTTAAGATCAATCTATTTATTTTTGAAAGAGAGAGACAGAGTGCGAGCAGGGTTGAGGCAGAGGAAGAGGGAGAGAGGAGTTGCAAGTAGACTCCTTCATGAGCATGGAGCCCTTCTCGATTTCTCTGAAATCGAGAGTCAGAAGCTCAACTGACTGAGCCATCCAGGTGCCCCTGATGCAGAGTCTTGATACATTATTAGCAAGGAAAATTCAGCTTGCTCATTAAAAAAGAACGTTTTCCAGCCAAGTGAATGGAATTCAACCCCAATGGCTTCAAAATGAAAAATATATTCATAAAATGCATCATATACAAAGGTCAAAGGAGAACATTATTTATGAATATCTCAAGGGTTGTGGGAAAACACGTGACAACATTCAGCATCCATTTTTGATTAAAGTGTATTTCAATAAAATAAGAACAAACAGTGTAATATAGAGAAAAAAAGCATAACTCTACATATAAATAAAAGAAGCACATACAATAGTATATATATAAGTCAGTAGAACTAGACAAATGAAAGTAATAGATAAATAGAGCAGGAATATGAAAATAAAATTATCATCATTTTTGTATGACAGCTTGCATTCCTAGAAACCTCAGAGGAATCATCAGAAATTGTACTACAAACAAGGACTTTAGTAATGAGCAGTTACAAATAAAAATTTTTCTATGTAAAAGTAAATACTGAAAATATAATGGAAGAAAACAAATGATCTAAAGCAGGAGTCAACAAACTTTTCAGTAAAGGGCCAGAGGGTAACTATTTTAATCTTTGCAGGTCATATGGTCTCTGTTGCAAGGACATAATTTAAACAGGGTAAACTGTATGTAAATGATGGGTATGGCTGGGTTCCAATAAGCTTTATTTAGAACAAAGGGCAACCCCCGATCTAAAATAACAAGGCAATATCTAAAATGGCAAAGCACTTCAAGAATCATCCATAACCCACTTACAGAACACTAAATTCTATGAAAGGCAAAAAAGTGATTTTGTGCTCCTTTGGAGTAAGATTCAATGCTATAATGATGTCAGTTTCCCCAAATTATTCTATAGATTGGATATAATCCTTTCAAAATATCAGTTAAAGTTCATTTGGAGCCCAATAGAGAAATGAAGTAATATAAAAGGGAAAAATTAACAGAAAAGAATCATAGCCATAAAGAAAGATCTTGGGGGAAGTATAAATCAATGTGACCTTGGAGGGCAGTTTGTGACATCTGTCAAATTTGTGAAAATGCAATCCTTTGACTCAATAATTCTGCTGATAGGAGGTCACCCTACTGAGGTGTGTGCAGATGTTCCCCAAGACGCTCATACTGTGATTCTCCTAACCAGGTTCCCCATCTTACTTTGTTTATACTGTTAATGCCAACAGGGTCATCCAGGCGCGTTATTATAAGCTATTTTATTTATCTTCACACTTGTCTCTCTATTTTTTAAAGCCTTAATCAGTGCTCTCTTCCAATATCCAAGAGAGGACATCAGCATACTCTGGTAATGGTTTGTGAAGTAACTTTTGGCTTTTCCTGAAATTGATGAATACTTGAACTTTCTCAGCAGCGAAAGCAAACAATCAGATACACTAAATAAAGCCTACAATCAATATGCTCAAAAAGGTGACTGTTAGAACCATGTTGTTGGAATTATAGGGCCTTGACCCCAGAGCTCTGTGGCCCCCCCTTCCATATTAAAGAATGTTCTGGTGAATAAAATAGACTTGGTTTTAGGTAAACTCTGGGAATATGCATTATCCAGATTTACTTAGTAAGAAAACACATATTCCCCCCTTCCTGGGCACTTTGGGAAATATCTTCCTATAGAGAGAAATAAGAGAAAAGAGAATAAAGTAAACAAAAAAAATAAAATGTGGAGATATTAAAATAAAATTTAGGTGGGGTTCCTGGGGAAGATGGTTCTGAGCTGATGCCAGGGCCGCTCTTCATTTCTTTCCTTCCCCCTTTGTTTACAAAAGCTGTGGGAGGGGCAGAAAAGGTGTTCCCACATTATCACATCTTGAATGTCAGTTCTGTACATTTTTGACAAGAATTAAAAAAAAAAAAAGCTTCTTGTTCTAAAAGGCAGAAAACCTTAAGGCTTGATTTGAGCCAGGGCTGATATTGCTAGGAAAACAATAGTGGTTTTGTGCAGACACTTCCACTGTCCTGAAACGCACAGTTTGCTGGAGATGGAGGAGGGGGAATGTGTTGTGGAGGGGGTCAGGGCTGGAAAAGAGAGAAAAAAGATTTCTTTTCCAACAGATTCAAATATTTCCCTCTGTATCCCTTGCGTTAAGGAGGAAATGAGAAAATGTCTTGTCTTTCATAGCAAGTCTCAGCACTTCTGTGTCAGGATTCTTTGGAGAGGGTGAGGGGCAGGGGTGTGGGGGGCTCACCTTGGATGGGGAGCGCCAGCTGCACCTTCACGACGCTCTGCCTTTGACACCATCACCTCTCTTTTCCTGGTTCTTCCTCAGCACCCCCATCCCTGCCTGCCCCCCGGTTTTATTGTTGTTGTTGTTTTTTTTTTTTTACCTAGTCTCTGCAGATGCAATGGAGAATAAAAATGTGGTGAGACCTGCCGCCAGCACCTATGCCCTCCAGTTCTAAGCTGACAAAAATGTCAAGAAACTGACAGTAAAATATGCGAAGCAAAAGCCCTTGCAAACAGGAACAAACCCCAGACTCTTCGGCGCTTTCGCCACACTGTGTCATGGTTTTCAAACAGAAATAACAGTTGTGGGATTTATTATCTCTAGCATCTCTTGTTCAATTTTCCACTATGCAAAATATATATATATATATATATATATATATATATATATATATATATATATCATAACTACACGTATGAGCCTGAAAGGGAAGCTTTTGAAGACGTGGGAAGGGGGACACAGGTAAGGACATAGGCATCTGGTGTGCACCCAGCGCTGATGTTGGGATCTTGGCTCCCATCAGCGGAAGGAGTGTTGGTGGCGCCACCTCTGGGGTTTGTAACGGGGCAAGCAGGCTGGTAGCAGGGGCAAAAGCTTGAGGACCACCACCACCCTTCTTCCCACAGGGCTGCAGTCACATGATTGAAATGGTGAAATATGCATCTATTGACTCTGGCAACCTGTTGTCTGAGAACCTGGTTAATTTCCCGAACACTTCCAGCGCGCGTTCCGTGCAATTCTAAATGGTTCTGGGCACAGGGTCTTCCTGAAATGAAAGGAACTTCTGCGGCAAGTTGTGACTGTCACTGTTTTCTGAGCTCCTGATGGAGGTTGGATTTTTAACGTATTATCTAATTTAATCTGGATAGCCATTTTACTGGTTATGCCCCACCCCACCCCACCCACCTCATTTGAGGGAGGAGGCAGCCAAGGCTTATAGGAGAGTAATTACCTTTCTCAAAAATCACAGTTGTGGGCACCTCGGTGGCTCAGTGGGTTAAGTCGCTGCCTTCGGCCGGGGTCATGATCTCAGGGTCCTAGGATCGAGTCCCGCATCTGGCTCTCTGCTCAGCAGAGAGCTTGCTTCCCTTCCTCTCTCTCTGCCTGCCTGTCTACTGGTGATCTCTCTCTGTCAAATAAATAAATAAAATCTTAAAAAAAAAATCACAGTTGTTAGTTCACAAAAGGGATTTAACAGCAATTGTCTGATCCCAGATGTCCCTCTTGACCCAAAGCTCTCTGAGAGAAAACAGTTTATTCAAGTGTTTTCCTTTTTTTTTTCTTTTTGTATTCTTGTTAAAAATCTTTTTATATTCTCTTTTAAAATTCAAGTTCTTTAATAAACTATACTGACAAGCTATCGTTTTAAATAGGGAACACAACCCGAGGTACATTATGAACACGAGCTGTAGTTACTTATATTTATTTATAGAATTTATAGAAATTCTATATTTATAGAAATTGCTTTATTAACCCTTGCCTTTCTTTTAAAATTGAGACACTCTGTAGATATGTTTCATTTCCTTATCTGTGAACATCTCTTAACAGATTGAGAAAGGAAGACACCTAAGAGTGGAATGTCCTATTTGGTTTAAGCTAATAACTACAACATTCTTATAGAAATAAGAAGCATCCACATAAGATGACTCTGACAAAGGAGAATTAGGTTACTCCCTTAAGACATTAGATATCATGGATATGTTTATAATTGAGGGTTTTAAAGTGCAATTGGGGTGCCCTAGTCACCTTGGGACATGCACAACTTAACTGCACATAAAATTGGCATCTCATGACCTTAAAAACAAAACATAGAGAGAGGGAGAGAGAGAGAGAAGGAAAGAGAGAGGAAAATAAACATAAGAGGAGCACTAGGAAAGCACACAGGACTCAATTGCCCTTGAAATTTGCACACAGCATTTGCCACAGGCAATTAATCTGCACACAGAAGAAAGGGAGGCCCCAGTAATCTCATATGGCTTTTTCCAGGCCTCTAGCAGGTGAACAGCAAAGCCAGGAGTTGAACCATGGATGTGTGGTTCCCTGTTCTCTTCTGGCCAACTGACTATTTTCCCTTCCCTGACAGGGGCGGGCACCATCTACATACCCCCACCCCGATCACAGAGGTCTAAAGAACCATAAAACTGCCCTTGGAATCCCAATGTCCTATCAGCGGAAATGTCTAAGCCAATAACTGGGAAGGAGAGGCACAGCTTCTCCTTCAAGAGGACTACCATAGCTTTGGTGCAAAGTCAGAACCGGCCTGAGTCCATTAGCCTCCACCCGTCCCCACCACCCTCTCCTACGTTTTTTTTTTTTTTTTATTATTACTTTAAAAACAGATTGTGGGGAAGAAAGAATAACAACTTTAATACAATTTACATATGAATAGAAGAATGTGTGCAGGTATCAGCAAGGAGCTTCTTGTGAAAATAGGAGCAACAGAACAAAGAACGCCTGATTAGGAGTCCCTATGAGGTGACAGTGTTCTCATTTATTGGAGTTCAGGTTCAAATTGTTTCCCAAAGGCTGTGACCACTTCCCTGAAAACTTTGCAAAACATTATTTTCAGCAGGTCTACTTTTTTTCCCTCCTCATTTAAATGATTCTAGTTTGCATATTATCCAGACAGAAGGTATGTATTTATTTTAAGTGAGAGATAGAAATGTAAATAACTTTTATTTTGGAGGTAAGCCTCTTTCATCTTAATTTGGGCCATCCGTTGGTGACAAACGGAAACAATATTTTTAACCAAATGCAGTGACTATAACTGCATATATTCTTCCTATCAATTGTGTCTCTTTCCACTGAATAGTCTATTTTGAAAACAAACAAAACAACATCCCAAAGCAAAACACAGGAAGATCTTTCTATATATCTTACCTTAGAGGAAATTAATATACTGTGTTTCTGCTTACCTGAAAATCTGAACTCGGAGGGTTTTTTTTTTTTTTTCCTAGAATAGAAAAATTACAGTGAGAAACATTCTGCATCCTCACTTTCTATCTGTACCAGAAGCTAACTATAAACAGTGAAAGACTGGTTTACAACGAGTACAGTGTTGTCCCGCGGCTTCTAAGAGCTTCCAACAGTGTCTACTAATGTCAGAATTCTTTTGGCTGAGATTTTCTTTACTTAATTTTGATCATGAGTCTGATGGTAAAGTATACCCCCATGAACTTCTCTCTTTCCTTCCTTCCTTCCTCCCTCCCTTCCTTCCTTTTTACTCTTTTTCTTTCCAGAATTTAGAGTCACTACAGAATCAGTGCTTCCCATTTCAAGGGCTCCATATTGGAGCTGGTATCTTTGTGGCAATGAAGATGTCTTTCAGAGATCTTTTACTACTACTACTGCTACTACTATTTCTTCTTCTTCTTCTTCTGTTTCTTCTTTTAAGATTTTATTTGTTTTGTAATGGCCTATTTAGCCAGAGAGATTCCATCTTGGATTAAACATTCATTTTGTTGTTTATACAGCGAAACTTAAACTGTCCCTGTCCCCCGTTCCCCCCATGGGACTTACTTAAAAACAAGCCCGGGAAACCAGTTCGAGGTAACAAAGCCCAAATACAAGAGTGGGTCAGGCCAGGTGGAGGTATCCAATCGGTGGGGGAGCATACTGTCTCCCTAGCTACCAAGGAGTGTGGGCCCCACCTTTTGGGTGCCAATTCTGACCAAGGTGATAGGCTAGTTCAAATGTCTACTAGGGTAGATGGTAATTCAATTGGTCACTTATGTGTGACCTAGGATGACTGTGCAGCTTTCTCTGTGTTACAATTTCATTGGCCACCTCTGCGTGGCCAGGCCCAACCACATGGCCTTTGCCCTTAAAAGCTAGTCTGTGAAGCAGAGAGAGGTCGCCCTCTCTGTAAAAGGCGCGGCCCCAAACGTTCAGTTTGGTTCTTGATGCTTGGCACGAAATAAAGCTTTCCTTGACCTTCACTTTATATCAGTCTTGCTCCTTTAATCATGGACCCGTTTTGGGGGGACCTAAAAATTTATTTATTTGACAGAGAGAGAGACAGCGAGAGAGGGAACACAAACAAGAGGAGTGGGAGGAGGGGGAGAGGGAGAAGCAGGCTTTCCACAGAGCAGGGACCCTGATGCAGGGCTCACCCCAGGACCCTGGCATCATGACCTGAACTGAAGGCAGACTCTTAATGACTCTTAATGACTGAGCCACCCAGGAGCCCCAGAAGTCTTTTACTTCTAAAAAGGTGTTTCTAACTGTCATGTAGCAAAAGAAGCATTCTGTTCCTTTCAGAACATGACTAGTATGTTACACAGTCTTAGCTGAGTTTTACTCATGCTTTGGTAGCATATCTTAGAAAACGTTTCCTCTTTTCCTTATAGGCAAGTTTCTTATTTTATTTGGTGGTATGTGTGTAGTATAATTTGAGTGGGAGTTGAAAATCAGATGGGTTGGATTTTTTTTCTTTTTCTTTTTTTAAGATTTTATTTATTTGGCAGAGAGAGATCACAAGTAGGCAGAGAGGCAAGCAGAGAGAGAGAGAGGAGAAAGCAGGCTCCCCGCCGAGCAGAGAGCCCAATGCAGGACTCGATCCCAGAACACTGAGATCATGACCTGAGCTGAAGGCAGAGGCTTAACCCACTGAGCCACTGAGGTGCCCCGATGCATTGGATTTTTAATCATAAGTGTCTATTCACACAGGCTTACAGGAGACCTAAAGGAAACAGTAAAATGACCAAGAGAAAAATAAATAAGTTTATTCTATAAGCTGTGCTTCCTTAAATGGTATTAACTGACCAGAGAGATCATTATTTTAAGTTGACACGATGGACCATTTAGAACAGAAGTTAAGAACACATGGGGCACCTCAATGGCTCAGCTGGTTAATTGTCTGACTTAGGCTCAGGTCATGATCTCAGGGTCCAGGATCAAGCCCAAGCTCAAGTCCAAAGCTGAGTCCAACTCCCTGCTCAATGGGGAGTCTGCTTGTCTCTCTCCCTTGCTCTACCCCTCTTCTCTCACTCCTGCTCTCTCTCTCAAATATTAGAATAAAATATTAAAAAAAAAAAAGAAAAAGAACACAGCTTGGCCTTCATATAGACTGAGTTTCCAATTTTGCCACCTGCTAATCACATGATTTGCAGAAAGGTCAATTTCTCCAAGCTGCAGTTTCCTCTTGTGTTAAATGGAGATATGCTTACTCCTAATTTCTAGGTTTATATGAGCACATAAAGCACTTACCGCATTATGTGCCCTATGCTGATATTGTTATTAGTAGTAATAGTAGTAGCAATAGTAGTATTAGGGATAATCGGCCTTACACACATGCACTCAGAGACACTGAAAATGGCCTGCTAAAGAACTAGCCAGGTACAATGCAGTTCTAGCAATTCAGGCTATAGCACTGGTTAGTTACTAAGTGCCCTGTGTCTTTAACCCATGTCCAGTTCTCATATCTTTCCTGATATGATCTATTTAACACTTAACATGAATCGCTTCTCTGTGTAATTTAATCAGGATTAATTTCTTTCTTTCTTTCTTTAGTAAGGCTCAATTTCTGTTATTTTCAACTAAAGGGGCACCATTGATGCAGATGGGAAAACCCAAATATTAAGTTGTTTATCTTTCTAAAATCATTATATTCTTCATATGAAGCTGATTCAAAAATGCATTGTCACTTCAACGGCAGAGTACTACTCAAGCGATCTGAAATAGTTAAGACAGCTTCTGATGCATAGCATGAATCTTCTAGAAAAACATAGCTTGCTGTGTTTGCATGATAGTGCCTTCTGGTCAGTTCAGCCCAATGACCAGTCAAGTTGGTGGAACAAAATCAACTAAATTGGATGTTCAGCTGCCTTGACCATTCACGTCAGTCTAAAAATATGATCCCACGCAAAAATTCGGTCACAGCTGTGTAGAGCTGTGTCCCAGCATTGAATCTGCATGGATTACATAAGAAATGATAGCGCTAGTATTTTTTAAATAACTCATTTGTGTCTTTCGATCTTTAATCATAACAACTGAGCATTAAAAGGAGACTAACGTATCTGGGCTTTACTATGATTACCATTGAAGATTAAACATAATTTGAGTAACATGGAGAGTGGAGAGTAAGACATTAATTCTGAGTCTGAAAATCCAGATTGGAACCTCTATCCCATCACGTGGCAGCAAAACCACTTCCAGTGAAGTAGATATTCTCTGAGCCAGTTTTTTTTTTTTTTTTTTTTTTTTTTGTAGACAATAACGCTTGGTTTATGTACCCCACCAGCTATAATGAGCATTAATTGGAACTGGTTATCATTGGTGTCTACAGAACAAATAAACATTGGGCATGAATGTGTTTTGTAAAGTGGAAGGCACTATACAAATTATATTAAAGCATACTATCCATCAATCCTATTATATTTTTCTAGTAATTTGTTTCCCTCTTCTCAAGACTGATATTCTCTCCTCTGCCATATGTTCCCCTTTCCCCTTTATGTATCGTTGTCCCTCATTTTCCAAATCTGAGGGCCTTGACTAATACTAGATTGAGAAAGTATAACCTGGCATACCATTCCACCAATTTAAAATATATTTTTTTCATCTGTACTCTTCAAAACCTCTTTATTTCCTATTACAAATGAGAAAATCTTCCATCCATGAAAGGCCAAAGTTTTGGCTTGTGCTATGGCTCCCATCCCCTCTTGCCTTCAGATGGCAATTGTTCCTTTGACTATTCCCTGCCCAGTGAAGACTCTCTTTCCAACCTCTGTGTCCATGCTTTTTCTCTTTTCTTTACAGGCTCTTTTCTTTACATCTCCTTTACTCCTAAAATGCTGGCATTCCTCAAGTTTCATTCTCGCTAATTTCCTTTCCTTCTCTAGATTTTCTGTCAGAATGATGTCTGCTCTTCTTGCGGTATCAAAGATTACCTAGATTCTGATAACTTTCAAGGTAGTAATCTCATGTAAGCTTCAAAACTATAGACTCAATTGCCTCCTTGACATCCAGAATGGCCCCCAACACAAACACACACACACACACCCCAAATCTGTTTCTCTACCTCAGTAAAAATATCCCCCATTTGCCACTTCTGACAAACCCTCTCCTACTCCACATATGATCAGTTCCCATTTTTTTCCTTCAAAAACAGACCACAAGTTTGTCATGTGTCTTCATCTTCTTACATCCACTCTGTCTAAGCCATCAGCATTTCATCCTTAGATTATTACAAATAACAATCAACCTGCTTCTCTCCAAGCTCCAAATATTGACTTCTTCTAATCTATTCTTTAAACAGCAACTCGAGTGATATTTTATCACTTCTTCCTGGGCTTAGAATAAAATCTGAATAATTTACCTACCATGGTATACAAAGTTCTAATGAACCTGGCAAGATCTTGGTCTCTGCCCCCCCATCTTTGACCATTTTATCTTTGGCCCTTCATACTTCAGCAATAAAGACTTTTCAGACCCTCGAGGGCACCAGATTCTTTCTTTAAAAAAAAAAAAAAAGAAAAGAAAAAATTTTATTTATTTATTTGTCAGAGAGAGAGAGCACAAGCAGGGAGAGCAGCAGGCAGAGGGAGAAGTAGGCTCCCCTCTGAGTAAGAAGTCAGACGCAGGACTGGATCCCAGGAAGCAGGGATCATGACCAGAGCAGAAGGCAGACACTTAACTGACTTAGCCACTTAGGTTTCCCAAGGTCTTTCTCACTTACGTCCTTTGTTTAAGCTATTCCCTATGCCTCAAGCACATTTCCCTTTAATTTTTGCCTGATTCAATCTTATCTCCATTGGGTGTCAGCTTAAATGTCTTTACTATTCCACCTATGATTGTACCCCTGCCCTTTCTTTATAGTCTGTCTCCCTATTTCTTCATAGCACTTATCAAAGCCAAAACTTCTTTTTATTTGTGTGCTTATTTACTTTATTCCCAGCTAGATAGTAAGCAACAAGAAGTAATCTTTTATACCCATTTTATTATCCAGTACATCCTTAGGGCACAACACAGTCCTTAGCAAATAGCCATTGCTTTATTATTATTTGTTAAAAGAATGGATCAATGGATGAATTCTTTATAATGCTCAACCTCTAATGCCTACTTCTGTTCCTCCTCTGTGCAAGAAATGCTGGAAGTTATTTAGGATTCCATGTTTCAACCATTTTATATACATGATAAGGGCTTCTATTAAAGATTAGCTTTAACAACTATATTAAAGGTATTTTTCTGATTATACCTCATATAAGTGCACAAAATATCACCACAACATAACTTTTCAATGCCCTATGTTGGGTAAAAAAGTGCGAGTAGACTCTTTGAAGAAAATGAATCCTCCAAGCTCATCAGATTCTTAATCTCATCAATGAGCAGAATTGTCCATGTCAGAAGTTTGAAATGTGAATAATCTTCAGATGTTCTTTTATCATTTTAGCCCATGCCTTAATTTATCATTTCAAGAATGGATGTCCTAACTCTACTGATGAAAGAGACTTGCATAGCCCGTAAACTCAATGAGCCATTAAATAGGTGACAATAATCTTGATAGAAGTTTGGAATATTTAATTAGTGCAAAAAATACTCTTAAGCAGTGCGCTCAATTACTTCCTTGGATACTCCCCAAAATATCAACCAACTATTTTGCATGGCCATGAAATGCTTTGGAAGACATTTAAGACTGAGAAAGGAGATAATATTTCATCTATTAATTGAGAACTTGACATGCTTGTCCATGTCCCATAATAAAGTTTGAAAGTGAATTCAGTTTAGATCCTTGAGATATTTTTAAAGGTGACATTTCCATCCTTAAGGTTAACATTTTATGAAAGAAACTGGAAGACAACGAAAACCTCTAGGCTAGAGAAAGGAAGCATATCCTCTGGTGTACTCATCAAGTGTTGTTTCTACATATCCTCTACATTGGCCAAAAGACCAATAAAACATGGAGAAGAAACAAGAAAAACATAATCTTACAAATAATAAACATGATTAAAAAAAATTCTTCTGAGTTGGTCCATCAGCACAAAAGCAAACAGCTTGGAGGAAGAATACAATGGAGGGAAGGTAGTAAGAAAGAGGATGAAGGGAGAAGGAGGGACCAGATGCTCTAAGTAAGGGAACACAGGGACTTTCGACTTACTTTTGTAAGACCTGACTCAGTATCACTCTCATTTTCTTTAATAGGAAAATAAATGATGATTTGAAGGGGCAGGACTTTAACATTGGTTTCCTCATTCCTTTTCTGTACTAAATAATTTCTTTTGGTGATTAAGTAATAACCAAATACTGGGTCTTCCAATTAGGTTCAATGTTTTAGATAATGTGAGTGTGGTTAGATGTTTTGCAAAATTCCATCATCCAGATTTCCTCAACTAAGCAGTCCTGACATCCAGATCCTGGCCCACATGGGTGTGAGAAACAGGTGAAATGTTAATTGGGTTATGGGTTATGAAGTCAGAAAACCACTTCTTTTTTTTTTTTTTTAATTTATTTTCAGCGTAACAGTATTCATTGTTTTTGCACCACACCCAGTGCTCTATGCAATCCGTGCCCTCTCCAATACCCACCACCTGGTTCCCCCAACCTCCCACCCTCCGCCCCTTCAAAACCCTCAGATTGTTTTTCAGAGTCCATAGTCTCTCATGATTCACCTCCCCTTCCAATCTCCCCCAACTCCCTTCTCCTCTCCATCTCCCCTTGTCCTCCATGCTATTTGTTATGCTCCACAAATAAGTGAAACCATATGATAATTGACTCTCTCTGCTTGACTTATTTCACTTAGCATAATCTCTTCCAGTCCCGTCCATGTTGCTACAAAAGTTGGGTATTCATCCTTTCTGATGGAGGCATAATACTCCATAGTGTATATGGACCACATCTTCCTTATCCATTCATCTGTTGAAGGGCATCTTGGTTCTTTCCACAGTTTGGCAAACATGGCCATTGCTGCTATAAACATTGGGGTACAGATGGCCCTTCTTTTCACTACATCTGTATCTTTGGGGTAAATACCCAGTAGTGCAATTGCAGAGTCATAGGGAAGCTCTATTTTTAATTCTTGAGGAACCCCCACACTGTTCTCCAAAGTGGCTGCACTAACTTGCATTCCCACCAACAATGTAAGAGAGTTCCCCTTTCTCCACATCCCCTCCAACACATGTTGTTTCCTGTCTTGCTAATTTTGGCCATTCTAAGTGGTATAAGGTGGTATCTCAATGTGAAACCACTTCTTTATACACTGCTCTTACTGTTCCATCAGTGCCTCCCTCCAGCAATTATAGCCTATATCTAGAACAAAATCTGGAAATAGGGCCTGGTATAGACTGGCATAGATGCATGCTTAAATTCTGTGTCCTAGGGGCGCCTGGGTGGCTCAGTGGGTTAAAGCCTCTGCCTTCGGTTGTGTCATGATCTCAGGGTCCTGGGATTGAGTCCCATATCGGGCTCTCTGCTCAGTGGGGAGCCTGCTTCCTCCTCTCTCTCTGCCTGCCTCTGCCTACTTGTGATCTCTGTCTGTCAAATAAATAAATAAATAAAATCTTAAAAAATAAATAAATAAATTCTCTGTCCTAAAATGAAAATAATGTCTGTAGGAGTCTGGTGGCTGCAAAAAAGAAAGTTCTATCTATAAGGAGGCCTTGTCCCAGATGTTGTTCTATCATCTATTGAAAATGGATTGTTTCTCAAAAAATATGCCATCAGCCTGAGAATTTGTTTATCTAATCATTCATTTATTAATTGAGTAAATGATCATTACTGATTTCTTTTTTTAAATTAATTAAATAAATTAAATAAATTACTTTATTTATTTTCAGAAAACAGTATTTTATTTATTTATTTATTTATTTATTTTCAGAAAAACAGTATTCATTATTTTTTCACCACACCCAGTGTTCCATGCAATCCGTGCCTTCTATAATACGCACCACCTCTGATTTCTTAATATACACTCTACTGGCTTCTGGAGGTATAAGAATGAATATGATCATCAAATAGTTTAGTTTAGTCTTATGAATAAATATGCAAATGGTAATACAAGAAAGTGTTATTGATGCTAAGATTAATGTTTGTATCAGACACTGCATTAGCATAAGGAGTTTTAAAACCTACGAAGAGGAAAGTGAGGAAAACCTCCCTGGAGAATTTATCGGGGTTGAGTTGGTGATGGAGCAGTGAATATCTCTTCAACAATGAACTTGAATAGAGGTTAATTATTATTTTTTTCCCCACAATGGAGTCATTCAAGTATTACAGTGTATTTTCCAGTTTAAAGTTTTTCATAATTATTATTGTTCACAATGGATACTTGTGTAGCCAGTTCAAGACAATTTTTTTTGTCTCCTTTATGCCAGATAATTGTTTTATTGTTTTTCACTGAATAATGGACTCAATAGATACTTTGATACCCTCTTTACAACAAATGTGCTTGATTCTTGGTCATCTCCTACCTCATAGTCTCGGGTTTATAAGCAAAGTTTATTTATGGGATATCACCAAGATACACTGTGACACGTACTGTTCTATGACAACATATTAGGTAGTGGTTTGATCCCCCAATCCATTTTGGGACTTAAGTGCACAAAAATAAATTAATTTTGATTCCTGGGTCATGGCACATTTGAATCATCAGCCAATGAATAGACTACATTTATTTAGGTAATTTTGAGTCCACCATTCATAAGAACAATCTAAGACCTCAACAACCTCATTAAACTCTTTATTATTTCTAATAATTTGCCTTTCGATTACTTTTGGCTCCTAAATTTAAATGAGTATGTAATTTGCAATGACAACCATTTTATTTTGTCCATTTCAATAATTTGGCCAATCACATATTTTTCTTGTGTTATTTCATTTGCTAGGGCCTTCAATAGTAGGTTCATTAATCAGAGTTTGTGAGCATATTTTTCTTTTTCTTGTTTTAGAAAAATGAGTCTCAAATATTCTTATTTAGAAGGCTATGTATTTTAAGTATTTTATTTTTTTTAAATAACTAATTTACCAGGCTAAGAAAATTCTTTTCTATAATTAATTGACTAAGACTCTTTAGTCATGAATAAATGTTAATTTTTTAAATGCTTTTTAAAATTTAGGCAATTACAGAGATCTTTTACTTTTAATATGTTACTATGGTGAAATGTACTAATGAATTTTCTATGTTGAAAGAGTCACATATATATATGGTCAATTCAAGTTGGTTGTGATATATTGTTTTTTTATTCAGAGTTAGATCAATTTAAAATGTTTTATTTAGGATTTGGTATCTGCATTCATTACATGAAGTAGTTTTATACATTTTTTTCCCTTTTCTTTAACATTTTTGGATTTGGTAATAGACATGTAGTGTACTGAGAATGAATTGGTCTGTAATCATTTGTTTTGTTTTCCTGTTGTTTAGACATTTTATAAAATATTAGGATAAACTGTCCGACGAATATTTCATAAAACTCACTTGTGAAATCAACAAGACCTGGAATTTCCTTGTGAGAAGAATTTTAAACTATCTATCATTCCTTTAAAAAAATATGTATCACTAATTTTTTTATTGTTTCATGATTAGTAGCTGCATTTTTCTAGGGATATGTCCATTTTGTCTAAATTCCCAAAAGTATTAGCATATTGATGGTTGATAGTACAAATTTTTTGGTAATAGATTTACTGAGATATTATACACATCATAAAATTCACCCATTTAAAGTGTATAGTTCATTTTAGTATATTGAGAATTGTGTAACCAGTACCGTAATAGAATTCTAGAATGTTTTCATCACCACTCAAAAGAAACCTTAAATTCATTAGCTGTCAATCCCCATTCTTACCCATCCCCTGGCACTAGGCAATCATGAATATCCTATATATCTCCAGAAAATCCAATTCTAGACATTTCATATAAATAGAATCATACCGTATCTAATCTTTCATGACTGGCTTCTTTTGCTTAGTACATTTTTTTTTAGATTCATTCATACTGTAACATTTATCAATACTTCATTTCTTTTTATAACTGAATGATACTACATTGTTTGGGTATACCCCATTTCTTTTTTTTTTTTTTTTTTTTTTTTTTTTTTAAAGATTTTATTTATTTGTCAGAGACAGAGGGAGAGCGAGCGAGCACAGGCAGACAGAGAGGCAGGCAGAGTCAGAGGGAGAAGCAGGCTCTCTGCCGAGCAAGGAGCCCGATGTGGGACTCGATCCCAGGACCCTGGGATCATGACCTGAGCCGAAGGCAGCTGCTTAACCAACTGAGCCACCCAGGCGTCCCGGTATACCCCATTTCACTAATCGGTTCATTGATGGACATAAGGTTGTTTCCACCTTTGGCTATAATGTATAAAGCTGCTATGCCTATTCATGTATAAGATTTTGTATGGATATATATTTTAATTTGTCTTATGTATGTAATTAGAAAGGGAATTGATGGGACATATGGTAATTATACATTTAACTTTTTATAGAACTGCCAGACAATATCCCAAACCAACTATATCATTTCACATTTCCATCAACAGTGTTTGAGAGTTTTGATTTTTCCACATCCTCACTAATACTTGCTATTACCTGTCTTTTTTATTATACCCATTCTGTATATATACAGTGATATCTCATTGTGGTTTTAATTTGCATTTCCTTGATGATGTTAAACTTTTTCTTTTTTATACAACTATATTTTTATTTATAAATATTTGTATTTGTATTGTATAAATAAATATCCATTTTTTTTAAGAAATCAGTAATGGATATTGATTTGTATTGAATATTTTTTCTGCACCTATCAGAATGATCAAAATGTTTCCTTTTATTAATTAACATACAGTGTATTATTAGTTACAGAGATAGAGTTATGATTCATCAGTCTTATATAATACCCAGTGCTCATTATATCACATACCCTCCTTAATGGCCATCACCCAGTTACCCCATTGTCTTCACCCCTCTTCCCTCTAGCAACCCTCAGTTTGTTTCCTATGATTAAAAGTCTCTTATAATTTGTCTTACTCTCTGATTTCATCTTGTTTTATTTTTCTCTTCCTTCCCTATGATCCTGTTTTGTTTCGTAAATTACACATATGAGTGAGATCATATGGTAATAGTCTTTCTCTAATTGATTTATTTCACTTAGCATAATACCCTCTAGTTCCATCCACATCTTTGTACTTGGAAAGATTTCATTCTTTTTGATGACTGAGCCATATTCCATTGTATTTTTATACCACATCTTTTTTATCCATTCACCTGTCGATGGATATCTGGGCTCTTTCCATAGTTTGGTTATTGTGGACATTGCTGCTATAAACATTGAGGTGTAGGTACCCCTTCAGAACACTACATTAGTATCCTTGATGTAAATAGTAGTGCAACTGCTGGGTCATAGAACAAATATTATTCAAATATCTATGCTACCTAAAGCAATCTACACATTCAGTGCAGTCCCTATCAAAATACCATTGCCTTTTTTCAGAGAGCTGGAACAAGTAATCCTAAAATTTGTAAGGAGCCAGAAGATACCCTGAGTAGCCAAAGGAATATTTAAAAAGAAAACCAAAGCTGATGTCATCATAATTCCAGAGTGCAAGCTATGTTACAAAGCTGTTATCATCAAAGCAGTATGCTACTTACACAAAAACAGACACATAGATCAATGAAACAGAATAAAGAAGCCAGAAATGGACCCTCAACTCTATGGTCAACTAATCTTTGACAAAGCAGGAAAGAATGTCCAATGGCAAGAAGACAGTCTCTTCAACAAAAAATTTTGGGAAAATTGGACAGCCACATGTGGAAGAATAAAACTGGACCTTTTTTTTTTTTTACCCATATACAAAAATAGACTTGAAAGGAATGAAAGACTTAACTGTGAGAAAGGAATCAAAATCCTAGGGGAGAACATAGACAGCAACCTTTTTGACCTCAGCAGCAGTAAATTCTTGCTAGATAAGTTTCTAAAGGCTAGGAAAACAAAGGCAAAAATGAATTACTGGGACTTCATCAAGATAAAAAGCTTTTTCAGAGCAAAGGAAACAGTTGACAAAACCAAAAGACAATGGATAGAGTGGGAGAAGATATTTGTAAATGTCTTATTAGAAAAGGGATAGTATCTAAAGTCTATAAAGAATTTATCAAACTTAACACCCAAAGAACAAATAATCCAATCAATAAGTTGGCAAAAGACATAAAAAATATTTCTCCAAAGAAGAGATACAAATGGCCAAAAGACACATGAAAAAATGCTCAACATCACTCAGCATCAGGGAAATACAAATAAAAACTGCAATGAGATACCACCTCACACCTGTCAGTATGACTAAAATTAACATCAAGAAACAACATTTTGGAAAGGATGCAAAGAAAGGAGAACCCTCTTACATTATTATTGGTGGGAATGCAAGCTGGTGCAACCATTCTGAGAAACAGTATATATATATATATATATATATATATATATATATATATATGTTGGTTGGCAATTTCTATGTTCTTAAAGAGAAATATCAATTTAGATCCTTTGCTCAACTTTTTTGTCTCCTTAGACAAAACTATTGAAATGTAAATGTTCTTTATCTATTCTAGATATGAATGCTTTGATATATGTTTTGCAAATATAGCCTCACATTCATTCAATTGCATCTTCACTTTATGATGTCCTTTGACATAGAATTTATCTTTTTTTATATTTATGTTTTTAATGTCATATCTAAGAAATCATATCTTGCCAAATCCAAGGTCATGAAGATTTACACCAATGCTTTCTTCTGAAAGTTTTATAGTTCTAGCTGTTACATTCAGGTCTTTTGATACATTTGAGCTGAACATCTGTATATGGTGTGAGATAGGGATCCAGTTTCATTTTCTTCCACATATGGCTATGCAGTTGTCACAGCACCATTTGTTGAAAAATAAAATAAAATAAAATAAGTCCCCAAACTGTCCCTTCCATAATGAATTGTCTTAGAAGCCTTGCCAAAAATCACTTGACTATAAATGTGAACTTTCATTTCTGGGTTCATAGATCTCTTCTTATGCCATGATCACACAGATGTGATTACTCTTGCTTTGCAGTAATTATTGGAATCAGGAAATATGACTCTTATAACATTGTTCTTTATCAAGATTATTTGGCTCTTCTGGGTCTCTTAAGTATCCTTATGTATTTTAGCATCATTTTGTTGATTTCTGGTAAAAGATTAGGTGGAATTCTTATGGGGAATGCACTGAATCTGTAGATCAATTCAGGAAGTAGTGTTATAATTTTTTTTTTTTTAGTTTTTATTCCCACATTTTCTGATTCTTTGAGTCAATTTCAGTAGCTTGTGTCTTCAAAGGAATTTTCCATTCTATCTAAGTTACCTAATTATTGGCATACATTTGCTCATAGTACTGCCTCAAGATTTTTATTTTTATAGTAATGTCTTCTCTCTTCTTTCTTTTTTTCTTGCTGAACCTGATTAAAAGTTTGCTGATCTTTTCAAAGAACTAATTTTGGTTTTATAAATGTTCCCTTACAATTTTTATATTCTTTAATTCAATTTTTTTCTCTTTTATTATATATTTCTTTCAGCTTGTTTTAGATTTAGTTTGCTCTTCTTTCTACAGTGTCCTTAAATTGTAAAGTTAAGTTATTGATTTGAAATCTTTCTTATTCTTTTAAAGATTTTATTTATTTATTTGAGAGAGACAGGGAGGGAGAGTGTGAGAG
Source organism: Mustela lutreola (assembly GCF_030435805.1). Classification (NCBI taxonomy): domain Eukaryota; kingdom Metazoa; phylum Chordata; class Mammalia; order Carnivora; family Mustelidae; genus Mustela; species Mustela lutreola. The sequence goes on along the minus strand of NC_081296.1, from coordinate 20,248,259 downwards.
TAAGAGCCCAAGTTGGGGGTGAGGGGTGGGGAGGGGCAGAGAAAGAGGAGAAGCAGGCTCCCCTCTGATCAGGAAGCCCGACATGTGGTTGGATCCCAGGACACTGAGATCATGGTCTGAGGCCAAGGCAGATGCTTAACTGACCACCCAGGTGTCCTGAGAGCTTTCTTATTTTTTAATGTAGGTTTTTACACCTATAAATTTCCTTCTAAGCACTGTCTTGATTGCATATATGTTTATTGTTGCAAAACTCCAGGATGACGTTACCCCTTTATCATTTTGTAATATCTTCTTTGTTTTGTCCCTTATTTAAGCTTTTAACTTAAAGTCTGTTTTGTCTGGTAGAAGTATATCTATCCATAGTTTTGATTTTATTTTGTTTTGTTTTGTTTTTTGCTTTTGTTTTCTTTGAGGTTTTTATTTTCAGGGAATATAATTTCCATTTCTTAACTTTGAGGGTATGTGTGTTTTTATACAGAAGGGAGTCTCCTATAGACAACATATAGTTGAGATGTGCTTTTTAAAAATCCATTCAGTCATTCTGTATGCTTTTGAGTGAAGAATTTAATCCACTATTTTTAAAGTAATTATTCATAGATAAGGGGCTACTAATGCTCTCTTATTAGTTGTTTTCTGGCCACTTTTAGTTCCCTCATTCCTTTCTTTCTGTCTTGCTGTTTACTTTTGTGAATTGGTGATTTTCTGTAGTGGCAGGTTTTGATTCCCTTTTTGAAATGTCCTGATTAGCACTAGGTATTATCTGTTGCTAATGAGTCGTTGAACTCGACATCAAAAACTAATGATGTTGGTTGGCTAATTGAACATAATAAAAAAAAAAACTTTTAAGGTATCTATTGTGGGTTTTGTATTGTGGTTACTGTGAGGCTGACCTAAAATATCTTATATACATATGTCTGTTTTAAAGCTAATAACACCTTAACTTTGATTGCATACAAAAACTTTCCTTTTTTCCCTTCTCCTCCACTTTTTTTTCTTTTGCTTTTGTTGTCACAGTTTACCTCTTTTTATACTATGTCCAGTACATTATTATAGCTTTTTGTTTTAATACTTTTGTCCTTTAACCTTTACACTTAGGTAAATAGTACACCACCATATTACAACATAAGAGTGTTGTGAATTTGACTATATACTTACTTTTGTAAGTCTGTTTTATATTTTCATTAGTTTTCATATTACTAATCAGCCTCCTTTCATTTTAACTTGAACAACTTTTTTCAGTGTTTTTTGTAAGGGCAGTCTAGTGATGATAATCTTCCTTAGTTTTTTGTTTCTTTGTTTGTTTGGAAAAAACCTTTCTCTCCTTAAATTATGAAAGGCAACTTTGCTGGGTAAAGTGTTCTTGGTTGGCAGTTGTTCGTTTTTGTTTTTCTTGCAGTACTTTGGAAACTTCATTCTACTCTCTCCTGGACTGCAAAATTATTACTCAGAAATACACTGAAAGCCTTTTAGATGGTTTCCTTTTATGTGTGGTTTTTCTCTTGCTGCTTTTAAAATTATGTCTTTATCTTTGATTTTCAACAGTGTTAGTACAATGTGTCTTGGAGAAGACTCTTTTGGATAAAAATTTGGGGGGATTTATGAGCTTCATGAATTTGGATGTCTACATTTCTCTCCAGATTTGGAAGTCTCAGACATTATTTCTTTGAGTAATCTTCCTGCCCCTTTCTCCCTCTCTTTTCCTTCTGGTATTCCAATAACATATCAATAGTTTCACTTATGTTCATATATGATTTCTTCACTCCTTTCTTTATTGTTTCTTTGTTATCTTCTGCTTGGATAGTTTCAATTGATCTCTATGCTATTTCACTAATTTTTTCCTTCTGTATGTTTGGGTTTGCTGTTGATGATTTCCATTGCTTTTCTTTTTCTTTCTGTCCTTCTTTTCTTTCTTTTTTAAAAAATTTCACACATTGTGTTCTTTAACCCTAGATTTTCTGTTTGGTTCTTTTTTAATGATTTATCTCTCTCTCTCTATTAAGCTTCTTTTCTTGTTTTATTATGCATTGTTTTCCTGGCTTCATTGAATTGTCTTTCTGGTTCTTATAGATTACAAGTCTTCTGGAAAATAATTATTTTGAATTCTTTATTGGAGACATTGAGGATTTACATTTGATTTCTTTTTCATTTTCATTTCAGTGGTGTTGGTTACTGGAAAGTCATTTTGTTCCTTCAGTGATTTCATGTTTCCTTGTTTGTTGTTATTGTTGTTGTTGCTGTTTAAAGTTCCTTGTAGCCTTATTTTGCTGTCTATGCATTTGAAGGAGTCACCTCCTTCAGTCTTTATTGACTGGCTTTGGGAGAGAAGTACCATCTATCAGCCCTGTTAGGGGTTCTGAGGCTTTCTATGGACCAAGTTGCTCCACACAACCTATTCCTTCTTGAGGGAGAATTCTTAAGACTGTGTTCCTGCAAAACCAATCTAGATGTTGACAGTCTTCTGTTTGCTTTCCCTAGGACAATTTTAAGTGCTCAAGTTTGTGTACTTTCTCTCAGTCCTGCAGAGTTGGGCTGATTTTCTGTGTGTGCTCATTAACCATCTGCAGGGGCTCCCTCTCACTGCCACTGCGAGCTATATACAGGAGTTATCCATAGAGAGTGTGTGTGTGTGTGTGTGTGTGTGCACACATGCATGTGTGTAGGAGTAACTTATGAAAAATTAGGAGTGTCCATGGGCCAGAATTGAGGCACACATGAGGCATCTCCTGAGGCTCATGAGTGGGCTTGCTGATGGACACTAAGTTAGCATGACCTGTGTTCTTTTGCAATGATTCACTCTGAGCTTGGCTGCCTTTTTCCCAGATGTACACCTCCTCTTGGTTGTACAGTTTATAACTTATTATATAAGAAGGAAATGGACATCTTTGGTAGCAGCCTGCTCAGCTGGGGAATCTGAACACTCATTCACGTTTTTACTTCCTATATGGGAGAAACCATAGCCTAAGATGGTTTCTGTTGGCATTCAGCAATGTCAGCTTGAAGAAGGGCGGGGGGAGTGATACAGATATAGTGAAACCGTTCCTTTTACCTTCTTCTATGAATATGACCTCAGAATTTTTGATTCAGTTGGAACTTCTTCACTGGACACCTGGCCTTCCACAAAGACTCTCTTGTCTGTGGGTGATTTTCTAAATCAATGTGCTTTGAGAGGAAAATGGCAGAAAACTTACATAACACCATTGTGATCTAGAACATGTTATTGCTAACTACAGGCATTATGCTGTATAGTAGATTTCTAGAAACTAATCATCTTGCATAATTGAAACTTAGTACCCTTTGACTAATACCTTCCATTATCCCTGCGTTCAACCCCAGACAATCATCATTTTACTGTCTACTTCTGTGATTTTTGCTATTTTACATTCTTCATATAAGTAGTATTCTGTGTTATTCATCCTATATCCAGCTTATTTACTTAGCATAATGTCCTGTAGGTTCACTCATGTTGTTGCAAATGACAGGATTTCTTTCTTTTTTAAGGTTAAAAATATTCCATTGTAAGTATGTACCACATTCTCTTTATCCATTTGTCTGTCAGACATTTAGACTGCACTTGTGTCTTAGTTATTGTGAATAATGCTGCAATAAATATGAAAGGACAAATACATTTTTGAGATCCTGATTTCCTTTTTTTTTTTTTAAGATTTTATTTATTTATTTGAGAGAGACAGAAATAATGAAAGAAAGGATGAGTAGAGAGGAGAAGGGGACACAGGCTCCCTGTTGAGCAGGGAACACAACATAGGGCTCTATCCCAGGACCCTGGGATCATGACCTGAGACTTAACCTACTGAACCACCCAGGTGCCCCCTTGATTTCAATTCCTTTGTATATGTAAGAATAAACCTAACCCAGGAGGTGAAGTATTGTATACCGCAGACTACAATGCACGTGGAAGAAATTAAAGCAGACACAAATAAGTGGTTTATGCTTGAAAGAATTAATATTGTTAAAATATTTGTATTATCTATAGTGATCTACAGATTCAATTCAATCCCTACAAAAATGCCAATGGCATTTTTCCTCAATAGAGAATATATAATCCTAAGATTTACATGGATAAAGGATCTTGAAAGGGAATGGAATTTTGAGCAAAGAGAACAAAGCTAATGACATCACACTTTTTAATTTTAAAATATATTAAAAAGATACAGTAACCAAACCTGAATGGAGAACCTAGAAATAAATTCACACATATATAGTCAGTCAATCTTCAACTAAGATGCAAGAAATACTCATTTGGGAAATAGACTCTTCATTGACTTGTTGCGAAAACTAGATATCCACATGAAAAACAATGAAATTATATCATCACCTTATCCCATATACATAATTTAATTCCAAATGGATTATAGAATTGAGTAAACATAAGACCCCAAACAATAACAAATCTCAAGGGAAACAGGAGGAAAACCTTTTTGACATTGGTCTTGGTAATAGTTTCTTGGGTATAACACCAAAAATCTCAAGCAACAGAAGTAAAAATTGATAAGAGAGACAATCTCAAACTAAATATCTGCAGAGAAAAGGAAGCAATGAACAAAATGAAAAAGCAACCATAGAATGGGAGAAAATATTTACAAAACCATGAATCTGTTAAAGGGTTAATATCTGAAATATATGAGAAAATCTTACAATTCAACAAGGAAAAAAAAAAACCCTCTTTAAAAATGGGCAAAGGAACTGAACAGTTTTTATTTTTTTTTCAAAGAAGACAAGCAAATGACTAACAGGTACATGAAAAGGTGCTCAACATCACAAATCATCAAGGAAATGCAAATCAGAGCCATGATGATCACCTAACACTTGTTAGGAAGGCTATTACTGTTATTTTTTTATTTTAAAAATAGATTTTATTGAAGCTATTCTGTAGGGGTTTTGTTGTTATTTTCCCTTTCTTTTTATTCATTTAAATTCAATTAATTAACATATAGTGTATTATTAGTTTCAGAGATAAAGTTCAGTAATTCATCAGTTGTATATAACACCCAGTGCCTATTGCATTACGTGCCTTCCTAAATGCCCATCACCCAGTTATCCCAGCCCCCCACCCAATTCCTTCCAGCAACCTTCAGTTTGTTTAGAAAGGTTATTATTAAAAATAAGAAAACAGGAACACCTGGGTAGCTCAATTAGTTAAGCAGCTACCTTGGCTCAGGTCATGATCCCAGGGTCCTGGGATTGAGCCCCACATTCAACTCCCTGCTCGGTGGATAGACTGCTTCTCCCTCTCCCTCTGTCTGCCACTCTGTCTACTTGTGCTTTCTCTATCTCTCTGTCAAATAAATAAATAAAATCTTTAAAAAATAAAAATAAGAAGACAAAACAAAAAAATAGCAAGTTTTGTTGAGGATGTTGAGAAAGGGAACTCGTGTGCATACCCTCATATATGAATAACAGTTTGGCTGATATAACATTTTAGATTCTAGGTTATATTTCTTTTCCACTTTGAAAACACCACTTGTCTTCTTGAACTGTTTTGTTGTCTAAAACATATGATGTAAGCCTATTTTTCCCCTTAAATGTGATTTATCTCATATATGATTTTCTATCTGTGCAATTTTAGATTTTTAAATTTTTCTTTGATATTCCTAAATGTCAGCTATGACACTCAAGTACTTTATGCTCTAAGTTTGTTCTTTAAAGCATATTCTGGAAAATTTATCTGCTGTCTTTTAGACACTTTTCTTTTTATTTTGCTCCTTCTGAACTCCATTTTCTGATATTACTTCTTCTAGTTTCATCCTTCATATTTTTTAGCTTCTATTTTTATAAACTCTTATTTTAAATTTTTCTTCTAGAAGTTTCCGCAATCTAGTTTTACACAAACTCATCCTTGATCAAATATTTTCTTCTCTTTATCCCGTCTATTGAATTTCATTACTTTTTGATTCTTAATATTTCTGCTTTATTATTTTAATGTTCTTTTGTTCTAGTTTCATATGACTAATATTTTCTTATCTTTTTATTATGTTCATTAGTCTTTTTTCAAGTTATTGTGCCTACTACTTATACTTTTTATGGAATACATCATCCTGTTAATTTTTACTTGACAAAACTTAGATCTTCAAGCATTTTAACTTAGTATATGACTGTATTTTCCCCTAGAAACATTAATTATTCTATCAGACAATGTAGAAAGTGAATAACCACTTCAAATACAACTCAACTCCCATAAGGAAATAAGGGGGGAGGGAAGATAGTGGAAGAAATGCAGAATGAAGAGTAAATTGCTCCAGAAACCAGAAAAACCCACCACTCCCCACAAAGTAACTGCTTAGATAAGGCTTTATCCTTTCCTGGGAAAAGAAGAGATTCATTAAAAGAAAACACTTCTTAGATTCTATTTATGCCAGCTCTGAGATGGTTGATGGGTGATATGGAAGCCTAACACAGTAACTAAACTAAGTTAGTTTTCCCCTCTACACGATTTCCCCCTGCTATGCACAAGGCTGATCTGATACTACTATTGAAGAAATCTGGACAAGAGGAAACATAAATGTGGGGACAGATATTTAATTGTCCCAAGGCAATGACAGAACAATATCAGAATTCCAAAGTTGCCTTTCCTCTTTTCGTATCTCATAGCCCTGACAGAATATCTCTTAATTGTGGCCAAAACAATCACCTAACTCATGCTATGTCAAAACAATCTTTTGATACCTGGGGAATTTTTTTTTTCTCACTTTTTCTCTCCTTGAAAGTATTTTTGCTCAAAAATTTGTTTGATTAATCTTGGAGGAGAAAGTCAATAGTCATTTCTGTTCTATATGTAGGGAAAAACCTCCATGCATCTTAAAAACATCTTTGTTTTGAGTTTTGAAAACAGCAACAATTAGCATGCAATATTTGATTTTTTATACTTTGGCAACATTACATTTATTAACTGGCTTGATAATCATACCAGTCCTATAAAATAGGTAAATTACCAATATTATTGTCTTACAAATTAAAAAAAAAAAAAAGTGAGGTTTAAAAAGGCTAAATGAAGGGCACCTGGGTGGCTCAGGCCTTAAGAGTCTGCCTTTGGCTCAGGTCATGATCCCGGGGTCCTGGGATCAAGACCTGTATCTGGCTACCCACTCAGCAGGAAGACTGCTTCTCTCTCTTCCCCTCCCCCTGCTTGTGTTCCCTCTCCAGCTGTCTCTCTCTCTCTCTCTCTGTGTCAAACAAATAAATAAAATCTTAAAAAAAAAAAAGCTAAATGATTTGCCCCAAATTTTATACTTAGTTATTCATTACTAATGACTTCTTCATCAGAAAACATTTTCTCAGTGATAGAAACTCTGATATTTATTATTCACAAAATCCTTGTCATTCTTGCCATGACTTCTAAGTGTAAATATATATATATATATCTATATCTATATATATATTTTTTTTCTTAGAGAGGGAAAAGGGTTAAAGGTAAGAGGGAGAGAGGGAGACAATCTTAAATTGGGACTCAGTCTCCTAACCCTGAGGTCATGACCTGAGCAGAAATCAGAAGTTGGATTTTTTTTTTTTTTTTTTTTTTTGAGATTTGAAATTCTTTTTTTTTTTCTTTTTTTTTTTTTTAATTTTTTATTTTTTTATAAACATATATTTTTATCCCCAGGGGTACAGGTCTGTGAATTACCAGGTTTACACACTTCACAGCACTCACCAAAGCACATACTCTCCCCAATATCCGTAATCCCACCCCGTTCTCCCAAACCCCCTCCCCCCAGCAACCCTCAGTTTGTTTTGTGAGATTAAGAGTCACTTATGGTTTGTCTCCCTCCCAATCCCATCTTGTTTCATTGATTCTTCTCCTACCCACTTAAGCCCCCATGTTGCATCACCACTTCCTCATATCAGGGAGATCATATGATAGTTGTCTTTCTCTGCTTGACTTATTTCGCTAAGCATGATACGCTCTAGTTCCATCCATGTTGTCGCAAATGGCAAGATTTCATTTCTTTTGATGGCTGCATAGTATTCCATTGTGTATATATACCACATCTTCTTGATCCATTCATCTGTTGATGGACATCTAGGTTCTTTCCATAGTTTGGCTATTGTGGACATTGCTGCTATAAACATTCGGGTGCATGTGTCCCTTTGGATCACTACATTTGTATCTTTAGGGTAAATACCCAATAGTGCAATTGCTGGGTCATAGGGCAGTTCTATTTTCAACATTTTGAGGAACCTCCATGCTGTTTTCCAGAGTGGCTGCACCAGCTTGCATTCCCACCAACAGTGTAGGAGGGTTCCCCTTTCTCCGCATCCTCGCCAGCATCTGTCATTTCCTGACTTGTTGATTTTAGCCATTCTGATTGGTGTGAGGTGATATCTCATTGTGGTTTTGATTTGTATTTCCCTGATGCCGAGTGATATGGAGCACTTTTTCATGTGTCTGTTGGCCATCTGGATGTCGTCTTTGCAGAAATGTCTGTTCATGTCCTCTGCCCATTTCTTGATTGGATTATTTGTTCTTTGGGTGTTGAGTTTGCTAAGTTCTTTATAGATTCTGGACACTAGTCCTTTATCTGATATGTCGTTTGCAAATATCTTCTCCCATTCTGTCAGTTGTCTTTTGATTTTGTTAACTGTTTCCTTTGCTGTGCAAAAGCTTTTGATCTTGATGAAATCCCAATAGTTCATTTTTTCCCTTGCTTCCCTTGCCTTTTGCGTTGTTCCTAGGAAGATGTTGCTGCGGCTGAGGTCGAAGAGGTTGCTGCCCGTGTTCTCCTCAAGGATTTTGATGGATTCCTTTCGCACATTGAGGTCCTTCATCCATTTTGAGTCTATTTTTGTGTGTGGTGTAAGGAAATGGTCCAATTTCATTTTTCTGCATGTGGCTGTCCAATTTTCCCAGCACCATTTATTGAAGAGGCTGTCTTTTTTCCATTGGACATTCTTTCCTGCTTTGTCGAAGATTAGTTGACCATAGATTTGAGGGTCTATTTCTGGGCTCTCTATTCTGTTCCATTGATCTATGTGTCTGTTTTTGTGCCAGTACCATGCTGTCTTGATGATGACAGCTTTGTAATAGAGCTTGAAGTCCGGAATTGTGATGCCACCAACGTTGGCTTTCTTTTTCAATATCCCTTTGGCTATTCGAGGTCTTTTCTGGTTCCATATAAATTTTAGAATTATTTGTTCCATTTCTTTGAAAAAGATGGATGGTACTTTGATAGGAATTGCATTAAATGTGTAGATTGCTTTAGGTAGCATAGACATTTTCACAATATTTATTCTTCCAATCCAGGAGCATGGAACATTTTTCCATTTCTTTGTGTCTTCCTCAATTTCTTTCATGAGTACTTTATAGTTTTCTGAGTATAGATTCTGTGTCTCTTTGGTTAGGTTTATTCCTAGGTATCTTATGGTTTTGGATGCAATTGTAAATGGGATTGACTCCTTAATTTCTCTTTCTTCTGTCTTGCTGTTGGTGTAGAGAAATGCAACTGATTTCTGTGCATTGATTTTATATCCTGACACTTTACTGAATTCCTGTATAAGTTCTAGCAGTTTTGGAGTGGAGTCTTTTGGGTTTTCCACATATAGTATCATATCATCTGTGAAGACAGAAGTTGGATGTTTAACTGACTAAGACACCCAGGTCCCCTAATAATCTTATTTTTATCTGATGTTGGGATCTTTCCATTTGAAGTAATTAAATAAAGTAAGTACTTCATGGTAAGAATTTGAACTTTATGCACCTCAGAAAGATATAGCCCAAAGTTCTAATTTTTATTTCATTTTATTTTAAAAATATTAATATGCAGATTTATATTGGTTCTGCATGTAAAAAACTTGGAAGTCGCCACTCAGTCTTAACCAGTAAGCTGAATAAACTGAAAAATCAATAACTCTTACTGAATTCATAGAGGAAGGAAGAGCATGGAGCAAACTGTTGGCTTCAGCTTTAGAAAGAGGGTCAGGTGAACACAGGGAGTCATTGTGTACAAGAGCAGAGAATCAGGAGCATGAGAACTGATACCAGGGCAGGAAAACTTCAATTGTAATTGATGAACTGCTGGAGGCTCAGGAAGGACAAGTCTGAGAGTTAAAATTCCAGGGTGACATAGTCATAGAAAACCCCCCCAGTTTTGTGAGATTGAGCTCCAAGAACTTGATCAGGTTCCTCTATATAAGTAATGGAGAAAAGTTTTCTCATGCTTCTATTACAGGAAAGGGGAAAGGAACTGTTTTGAAGGGAAGCTAGTAAACCAAAGCCTAACCTGCTAGTGTATTATCAGAGCTTTACTGACCTGGGGGGAGGTTAGTAGCCAACCTCACCTCACCTTAGCCATTGTCCTACCTAAGTGGAGAGGAAATAAAAAACAAAAAACAAAAACCCAAGAAATATTTGTGAAGTTTACAGTCCAAAGACACAGGCTCATTAAAAGACTGGGACCACTAAAGCGTATCATGCTTAGCGAAATAAGTCAGGCGGAGAAAGACAACTATCATATGATCTCCCTGATATGAGGAAGTGGTGTTGCAACATGGGGGCTTAAGTGGGTACGAGAAGAATAAATGAAAGAAGATGAGATTGGGAGGGAGACAAACCATAAGTGACTCTTAATCTCACAAAACAAACTGAGGGTTGCTGGGGGGAGGGGGTTTGGGAGAAGGGGGTGGTATTATGGACATTGGGGAGGGTATGTGCTTTGGTGAGTGCTGTGAAGTGTGTAAACCTGGTGATTCACAGACCTGTACCCCTGGGGATAAAAATATATGTTTATAAAAAATAAAAAATTATATTAAAAAAAAAAAGACTGGGACCGAATCATAAGATTATAGAATGCTTCCCTTTCCTCAACACCTCACCACCATATTACTAAAGACCTATTTATAGCAGTTCATTTTACCCAGTACATCAGACTAGCTATCAGTTTAAAAGTTACAAGGTATATCAAAAGGCAAAAAACCCCCCACAATTTGAAGAGTAAGAGTAAGCATCAGAACCAGGCATGGCAAGAATTATCAGACCAAGAATTTAATACAGTTATGATTAATATGTTAAGGGCTCTAATGGGGATAAAGTAAATAGCATACGAGAACAGATGGACAATTTAAGCAAAAAGTGGAAATCCTAGGAAAGAACCAAAAGGAAATGCTAGAGATTAAAAAGAAGAAGAAGAAGAGGAAGAAGGAGGAGGAGGAGGAGGAGAAGAAGAAAAACTATAAAAGAGATGAAGAATGTCTTTGATGGGCTCATCAGTAGACTGGACATGGCCATAAAAAGAATTTGAGAGCTAGACAATATATCAAAAGAATCCTTGAAAACTGAAAAGCAAAGAGAACAAAGACTAACAGAAAGAAAAGAAAAACATTTATGACAGAATGTTCAAGGATTGTGGGCCAACAAAAAAAGGTTTAACATCTATTTTCTAGAATACCAGAAAAAGAGAAAGGAACAAAAGAAATAGTTGAAAAATAATGAATAAGGATTTCCTCCAGAATAATGTCAGACATCACACCACAGATCCAGGAAGCTCAGAGAATACCAAACAGGATAAATGTCAAAAAAGAGAAAACCAAACCAAACTAAAACACTGCCTATTCATACACTTTTCAAACTGGAGAAAATCAAAGATAAAGGGGGAAAAAAAAAAAAAAAAGACCTGAAGGAAACTAATGGCAAAGGACACCTCACCTTAGAGAAACAAGGTTAAGAATTATACTTGATTTCTGAGAAACCACAAGAGCAGGAAAAGAGTAGGATGAAATATTTAAAGTGTTGAGTAAAAATTAAACACCAAACTAGAATTCTGTATCTTGTGGAAGATGCCTTCAAAGTGAAGGAAAAATAAAGACTTTCTCAGATAAAATTTGAGAGAATCTGTTGTCTTGAAAGAAATGTTGAGAGGAATTCTTTAAAAAGGAGGAAAATAATAAAGTCAGAAACCTGGGTCTGTATTAAAGAAGAGCATAGAAGAAGCAATAAATGAAGGTAAAATAAATATTTTTTCTTATTCTTAATTGAGGTAAAGAGTTTGTTCAAAATAACATCAACATCAATAATGTAAATGTAAATGATAATATTCTATGTAATAAAGTAAATGTATTCAGTTATGTGTATGTACATATATATACAAATATATATATATATTTATGCTTGTGAATGCTTATATATAAATTAAATGAATGGCAGCAATGATAATGATATAAGGGATGAGGAGGAGGAATTGGAATTTTTTATTATTATAAGGTTTTTACACTTCTTGTGAAATGTTATAGTGTCATTTGAATGTGGACCTGGATAGCTGAAAATATATAGTGCAAACTGGAGGGTGAACCCTAAAAGAATATATATATATATATATATATATATATATGCTTAACATTGATATGCTAAGAAAAGAAATAAGATAGAATAATAGATATTAAAACCATGAAAGGCAGACAAAGAGTGAAAAACAAAAATAAAAACAATAAAAGTTTGCCCTTTTATTGTATTTTTATTGTTTTAGTATCTACAAATATGGTAGATACTAATATGAATATATTGATAGTCACTTTGAATGTCAATGGTTTAAATGCAGTGGATCAAAAAACACGATCAAACTATATGCTGTCTTTAAGGAACCCACTTTTAATATAAAGACATTTAGAATAAAAGCAAATGGTTGAAGAAAAATGGACCATGCTAACACTGATCAAAAGAAGCACACATAGTTATATTAAACAGAGCAGACTTCAAAGCAAGGAAACTTATTAGGAATAATAGAGACATTGCATAACGATAAAGGGGTCAATTCTCCAAGAAGACATCACAGTCCTAACGGTGTATGTACCTAACGGCAAGGTTTTAAACTCTATGAAGCAAAACCTAATAGAATTACAAGGAGAAACTGATGAATGCACACACATTTGGTGACTTCCTTAATAGAATCCAGCAGGCAGAAAATTAGTTTCGAGTAGTTTTTGTTTTGTTTTTATTTTATTTTATTTTTTTTATTTTAGGAAGCTTTCTTGAATTATGTATAGTTTAATTTTTTTTCATTCATTTCATTTCTTGGTTTCCTTCTTCCAAGGACTACTGTTATATGTATTTTAGATTTTCCTTGCCTGTTTGCTATTGCTATCATGTTTTCATATTTTTTAATCTCTCTCTTTACATTATTCTGACTTTAAAGTATTCTTAATTTCCATGTTACACTTCTCCTAAGGCATTATCTATTGTGTTTATTGGTTCTTGTGTTTTAACATTCACTCTCCCTTTGAACGTTATTCTTTTTTTTCTTTCCTTTTGACTTTCTTCTAAATTCTATCATGTTTTCGAATCTTCTTTTTCTCAGGTCACATCATCTCTGAGTGTGTCGAATTCTGATTTGTACTTTCATTCATAACATCTAACATTTTCTTAATTTCTTTTATCTGATTTGAACTACTGATTTGCATCTGTTCTATGAATATATCTTCATAGAATGTTTTTATAGCATCCAATATTCTCTGTTCCTGGTTTTCTTTTAATGTATAATAACTGCATGTGGAATTTGACAGCCATCCTTTTCTATTATTTGACTTTTTAGAAAATTTAGTTTTCCTACATTTGGATGGTAGGATGGGAGAGGCTTACTGAGTTTCATGGTTCTAGAGCATCATCTTTTATATTATTGTTTTTACAAAGAAATAAGAATATATGCCTCATTCTAAAACCTGTCTCCCCTATCCTTCCCTTCCATTTATCTAGACATTGATTTCTATTTTGTCTCTACTATCCCTGTCCTCTTCAACTAGTATTATAGTCCTAAAAATTTCTCCTTAATGTGACTGTTCATCTTGGTAAGGATTATCAATGTCTCAGTATTGTAAGTTCATAGCCCACACACAATAAAGACATTCTAGCAGCAATGGGCATACCCAGTTCACAGATCTTGGTATCTAATGTTCCTCTAAGAGACCAGATATCTTTGAAGATATGGCTGATTCTAAAAATAAGGAAAAATAGGTATACAATAAGGCTAAAATGTTTTGTTATATCTGAAAATAAAGAAGCAATAAAAAAAAAAAGTGGAGAGGCTTCAGAAAGACCCAAGGGGCCAACTTGATATGGTTTGCGTCAAATATGGGACACTTCAAGGATCTAAAATAATTAAGTACAGGAATAAATGGCAAAACATTGAAAAATAGAAATTTATGAGTTCATATAGATAATACTAAATGGCAACTAAATAGTACATAAAAGAGGGTTTTTCTTACATATGAAGATTGAAAGTTGATTCATAAGTATATAGAGAGAGCTAGAGTTAGTACATCAGTATTTTGCAATTATCATGGTAAAGATTAAATCAGGCAAGTATTAAAACTGATGTTATAACAAAGGGGAAGTTTTAACAACGATTGGGATGCTTACATAGTCTCAAAATTTCTCCCCATAGACTACCTATGTGTTTCAAGGAAAAATGTAATAATTATACAGTCTTCCACTCTCAGCTGAGCTGTTGAAGGTGTACAAAAAAAAAAAAGTAACAATTATGAAGAAAAGAAATCAGGCAGCATTTTGACCAGATCATCAAAATTAATATTGCAAATGAATATTATATGCCTCAGATATAAAAAAACCACAGCATCTCTTTTGTGTGACTCTGCCCTAGAATGTATAACATGAATATAATCATAAGGAAGCATCAAAAAACCCAAAATGAAGTATGTTCTATTAAAAAAAAAAAAGCAGGGATTGTACTTTTCAAAAATGTTAATAGCATACAAGGGAACGCATGATTCTGGAATTTGCAGATTAAAGGAATATGAAGAACTTTAATAAATAAATGCACTATGTGACTCGTCTGGATTCTCTACTGAAAAGGAAAATATGTCACAAAGGATAGTAATGGCATCAACTGAAAAAAACATGGAATATAGATGATTGGCTAAATGAGAAAAAAAAATTTACCAATGTAAAATATACTGCATTTAATAACTATACTGTAGTTTTATAATATCCCTATTATTGAGATAATACACACCAAATAATTTAAAAGTAATTGGCCAGGAATATGTGATTTACCCTCAGTTAGGTCAGGAAAAGATATATTGTGTGTTTATTTCAGCAGAGATATACACTGCTCCACAAGTGAAAACAAATACGGAGGACAGAGAAAAATATGGTCAGCATACGATGAAATGCTAAGGATAGATGAATGGGGGTAAATAATGTTCTTTGTACTTTTTTTCTTTAACTTGTCATTTCTCAACAAAAAGTTTAAAATTGAAAAAAAAAAAAGGGTTCATTCTTCGGACACTCGTAACGGTCTCATACCTTACCCCAGCAGAACTGACTTAGAGTTTCTAGTAGCCCTGACCCCCTTTCATTGAAGATTCATCTTAGATTGCTCCCAGGGCTTCCCAGTGGTAATTTGGGGTTTTCCTATTAGATATGTCAGCTTCTGCTTTCCCTCATCTTCCTTCTGCAAAGATGCTGATACCATTTGATTCTATTAGTGATTTGTCTCCACATATTTTTAACAGATGCATACTATTCTAAGAGATAAATGCTCACAATTTTATTAATTATTTTCATATTTTAGCAAGTTATGTTGGTTCTAGCTTTTCCTTTACTAAATAGGAAATTTGCATTGAAATTACTATTATTATTATTATTTTTTGCTCTAGGTTTGTATTACTTTAAAGTTTTAGGGGTATAATTATAAGATTAATAAATATGAAGATCTTTTTTTTAAAAAGAAACACAGTATATATTGCTAGATTATGTAGTTTGCCAGAAAGAACATAGGTTATTTATTTATTTATTTATTTTAAAGATTTTATTTATTTATTTGGCAGAGAGAGAGGGAGAGATCACAAGTAGGCGGGAGGGGGGGAAGCAGGCTCCCTGCTGAGCAGAGAGCCCCAGGCGGGGCTCAATCACAGGACCCTGGGACCATGACCTGAGCTGAAGGCAGAGGTCTAACCAACTGAGCCACCCAGGCGCCTGAACATAGTTTTTTAAAAATAAAATAATTTTGCACATACTAGTGGGATATAACTTAAGGACATAAACTGCATTAAGGCACATTTAAAAATGTGTTCACTGTTGCTACTAATCCTATTTTAGTTGGTTATGCTGGTATTGCTACTGTGAGAGCAGTCTGGGGGTAATGTGGGCTACAGCAGATAAATGAGTAAGTATATGCTATTTTAATTCCATCATCCTTAGTGACTTTGAAAATCAATGTTCTCAATATAAGAAAAAAGAAACATAAGAGGTTAATTAAAAATGTTATAGTCCTGAATTTGAATAGGAAGTATTTTTATGAACTCAATGTATTTTTTACCTTTAAGACAAAACATATTCTTAGTTTTGTCCACTGAATAGATCTAGAAATAATAATTAACCAATAACAATAACTCTTAGCTCCCAGATGGTATTCTCTAATCACAATTATCCACTCAAAGGAATCTGTTCCTGCAGAAACTCATAGTTCCATGACACGGTCAGGAAACAGACAAGATGATCTTAGAACATCCTGTCATACCAGATAACAAAACTGTCAAAGGCAACCAGGTTCATATCCAAATAACTAAAGTGACTTTGGTGTGAAAATAGTCCTCTTGCAAAAGAAGAAGAAACGTGAGAATCATTAAGAAACGTGAGAATCATTAAGAATAACTACAATAAATTTACACACATAAAATATGTTTGATCTTTGAGTTTATGCTAAAAAAGGATGCTGTGGGCAGTCATCATTACAACATGCTGGAGATCCATCCCAATATTTGAAAACTGGTTAGTGAAGGGAAAGAAGCAGACATTTAGATTGCCTTTCTTACAAGAAATATAACTCCAAATAATCGAATATTAGATTAGGGGAAATAATTATTTCTGGAGGTATTCCAGATAATAAATGAAAAAGAAAATGACAGAATATCTCCATTTTGCAATTCATAAGCAGCTTAGGGTTCTAGGTTTTTTTGGGTTTTGTTTTGTTTTGTTTTGTTTTTAAAGATTTCACCTATTTATTTGATAGACAGAGATTACAAGTAGGCAGAGAGGCAGGCAGAGAGAGAGAGGGGCTGATGTGGGGCTTGATCCCAGGACCCCGAGATCATGACCTGAGGCGAAGGCAGAGGCTTTAACCCACTGAACCACCCAGGTACCCCAGTGGTTCTAGATTTTAAGTATTTTTGGCTTTAAAGCAAATTAAGATAGATAATCAGAGAGTTTGTCCCTTCTGATGGCAGAATGGAAAATCTATTATGAAAGAATTTGACCAGAAATGAAAGAAAGTGGGAGGCAGAGAGAGAGGTGGAGGAAAAGAGAGGAAAGAAGGAATGAAGGCAGGAAGGCAGGAAATTTGTTGAGTTTGATCAAGACTCCAGATCCAAACTCTAGTTCTCTAATTTACAGATATGCAGAGTACAAAGCAACATGCAAAATTCACTAGCAACTATGGAATCAGAAAAATCCAGATTTCTGGAAAATATAGTAACAATTTCTTCCTCAGATTTCATGAGGAAACAAAGAGGCAGAGAGAGAGATGAGCAGCGGACAGCAACTATCCTCATGTATAACCTTACATTGATCCTTATTTTTATTTAAGATTTTAGTTATTTATTTGACAGACAGAGATCACAAGTAGGCAGAGAGGCAGGCAGAGAGAGAGGAGGAAGCAGCTCCCCATTGAGCAGAGAGCCTATGTGAGACTCCATCCCAGGACCCTGGGATCATGACCTGAGCCGAAGGCAGAGGCTTAACCCACTGAGCCACCCAGGTGCCCCTGATCCTTATTTTTTTAAAAAACAGTTAAAAATTATTGACATTATGATATTCATGAAATAATTATAAATGTGTATACTACCTAAATATTTGATGATATTAAGGTATTATTTTAAAAATATTTAGATGTGATAATTGTGTAATGGTTGTGTTAAAATCATCCTTAGCTGTTAAAGATACAAACTGAAATATTTCTGGTTGAAATAATATAATGCCTAGAATTTGTTTCAAAATAGTATGTGAAGGATAAGGTGGGTGGGAGTGAGAACCTATCAGAGGACATTGGTTGGTGATTTCTAAAACTGAGTGATAAGAATCCAGCAGTTTATCATAGTTTATCATAGTATTTCATCCATGGTTTTTGTTTGAAAAAAAAAAAAAGCAGTATAAATATATTATTTAAAAACATCAGGAGGAAGGGTGTGTGGGTGGCTCAGTGGGTTAAGCCACTGCCTTCAGCTCAGGTCATGATCCTGGAGTCCTGGAATTGAGTCCCGCATCAGGCTCCCTGCTCAGCAGGGATCTGCTTCTCCCTCTGACCCTTTCCCTTCTCACGCTCTCTCTTGCTCTCCCATTCTCTCTCTCAAATAAATAAATAAAATCTTTTAAAAAAATAAAGTAAAAATATCAAGAGTGAAGATGTGTGTGTGTGTGTATGTATATATATATGCTTCTGAGAAAAGAAAAGGGGGTTCTGAGAAGTGGTAAGCTAAGAAAATGTTAATTTTTTTATGATTACCTGTTCAGTGTTCTTTTGACTTCTAAGATAATGTGCAAAAATGGAAATAAATGAAGTAAAAAGTAAAATGTGTTTTTTTTGTTTGTTTTACCAATACTACTTCTAATGATTTATCTAGCAGAAGACTTTCCACAAGTAGTATAATTTAGTGAAATATCTGAAGTATATAAATATTTGGAATGTATTTGGAATGTAGTTAAAAAGAATGAGATTTCACTAATATGTGACTGAACTGGAGAAAAGCTCCATTATACACTGTTTAAAAAGTCATTAAATAATTTAAAACAATATGAAACTGATATCAACATATAATATTCCATTTTTGTTTCTTACAGTGGTAACATAGAATAAATCTATTTACTTTGAAGATACTGTAAATTTTATTTTTTTGTGTATATACTTTGAGTTTAAGATGATATTATGGTAACTACTGTTATCTGTGGTTTAGTATTAGATTTTAAGCTTTTGGTGGGCAAGGATTATGCACATTTGTTGTGCCATTTGGCACTTTATAAGGTATTTATGCAAAAAATAAACAATTAATTTTTGTACACACATTGAAAAGATACAGAAACGTGTTAACCATTGCATTTATTAAGAGATTATTAAAGCACTGGGATTTTCTATACTTTTCTTCCTCTTTATATGAGATTCATATTTGTTTATAGTCAGAGGACTAAAACAAGGTAAGGAAGACATTGAAATAGAAAAAAGACAAGAGAAATCTTAAAAATGTGTGTTGCCCTCACACCATCTGAAACCACAATATCTCTGTCATGCCAATGTTCATTAAAACCATTTTCTGGGAAATCTGGTGGCTCAGTTGGTTAAGGGTCTACCTTCAGCTCAGGTCACGATCCCAGGTCTTGAGCTAGAGCCCTAATCAGGTTCCCTGGGGCTCCCCCTCAGCAAGGGAGCCTGCTTCTCCCTCTCCTTCTGCCCATACTCATGTGCTCTCTCTCACTCACTCTATCTCTCAAATAAATAAGTAAAATCTTTACTAAAATAATCATTTTATCTTGACAAAAATGTGAATAAGATGTGTAACTTCCTATAAAGTTACTTCTGGTTCATTGGGAAAAAAGCAACCTCTTGCACAATTGAGTATTTACTTATTTCCTTCCCATATTATTATTTATAGAACAAGCACAAAGTAGTTTGCTGCTGATTAGAGGGAAATTCCAACCAGCAGTTTCTCAGAATGGCTTTTATTTTGATGGATATTTTTTAATGAACCTAATTTATGTGAAGGTTGTTCTGTTAAAAGAAAAGTTCACAAAAATATCACGCATGATTGATCTCAAGACTGTGGCTTGATCCAAAGACAACACACAACAGCAGTCAAATATACATTTTATGGGCTTTTGTCTGTTTTGCAATAACACCGGAAAACATTCTTTAATTAAAATTTAAAACCGTAACTGATTAATTTTCTGTGTAAACAATCCGTGTAAACACGGAATGTCAGCATTTTAAGGTGGTGTGAGTATAAATTTTACTCTCCACACATGGGCATTCTGGGAAGGACTTTTGGCACAAGCGAAAGGTGAGAATGTGACCCAGGGGAGAAGGATTTGGAGCCCTAGCATGCTCTGTAACCCCACTCCTGTCCTCTTAGCTGAAGTCCAGTCAGAACTGGGGAAAATGTTCTTTGCTGTGTGATAGTGTTGGCATGGGCCCGGTTGTCACTCACTCCATAGCTCTTTTTTTACTAGCTGCAAATCTCCAAGGATTCCAAAAAACCCTTCAGTAGCTGGACACGCTGCTACCTTATTGGTGCAGTGAGAGAAACTCTCCCAAGAATTTGGCCATGGACATGGCTGTGCAGAACTTAGATGGAGCATTCCCATTTGGTTTCTGTTGTTAAACATAATCTCCAATTTTTACAGGAGCCAGAAAGCAACCTCACTTCTCCTTGGCAACTTTATGATTTTTTTTTTCTTTCTTTAAAACAGAGGCAAGGTTTAAAATGTTACTTAAAATACTCTTGAATGACTTTTCAAGGAAATATGGGAATACATTGCCAGGAAAATGGGGGAGTGTGTTCAAAGTAAAGAATCTAAAAATCTCTGCCTAGACATTTGTTTAAAACTTGAAATAAAAATGCTCATAATCAAGTTACTTTTATTAGACATTTATAGCTTTGCCAATAACACATTACAGTGACCTTTGTCCTTCTAGAGTCTAGAAAAAGACCCAGCATTGAAGTCCTCTGAGCCTTTCTAGGTGACAAGCTTGGGTTTGCATTTGGATTTGCTTTGAACCCAGAGCCAACCCTCAGGACAAGTACCAATCTTGGGGTGGAGTAAGGAGTTAAATATTGAATATTGAAAGGAGATATTCAAAGCAAATACCGTCACATTTCTGGACCTTGCTTCATTCCCAGTAAACTTATTTCAAATAAACTTGTAATTTTGCATCGAAGCTTGTAAAAGTTTCCATATAAATTAATCATATTATTGTTATTACAGGAAGCAGAAATATGAAGAAACTTCCCTCAAATGAAAGAAACTTCTTTTACCCTGCCTGCCAAAGATGTTGGGTGTTGATGCATTATTTAAAACTGCTTGTGTCTGTAAAGGGATTTATTGTGTCTGTAAAGGGATTTATTAGCAACGTTTTCATAAAATGATGATTTGTGTACCAAATGGTATGAAGGTAAAGATTTTCTATCTCCTTCACAGAGGCTATAGAGAAAAAAAATAAAATAAATCTATAACCTCTGGAAATAAATAGTTTTTTTTAAAAAGCACAATTAAAGAACACCTACTAGAAGTAAATTTATACATGTTCTTTCTCGTATTTGCAACTTTTCCATACCATTATGAGGTGAGGGAATTGAGATTTTGTAAGGTAAGAGAATCTGGCATAGGATGCTTAGGGTCAGGATTTCAGGATTTAAATTGAAGTTGACATTAGTTGACATTAAGCCCAAGTATTTTCCACCACCGTGTGCTGCCTTTTTATAGAAAGAATCGGCCAGGTAAAGAAATGACATGTGTTGACTCATATCTAGAGGAAAATCAGACATGGACTTTCAGGTGAAGGAGAAAGAGGAACAAAATAGAAGGCAGAACCTAGGATGTTAGAAAGGAGATCATGAGTGGGATAATTTGTTGGAGTGGAGGAGTATGGGTGAAATGAGATGGGACATATAGGGGGTCAACTTTTCCACTGAACAAAGAAATATCTGGTTAAGTTCCAATGCCTATGCCATTTTTATTCCCTTTCAAAGACTCCCTAAATTTGGGTCTTTGTGCCTAGAGGTTATCTTGCTAACTCCTGTGACAAGCTGCTTTAGAGAATCATTATTCATGTATCCAGAGGTCTATCTTGTTGGAGAAAATGGATCAGCTTTTAGAAGAGAAACCAGGAACATGAGACAAAGTCCTCTGAAATCTCAGTATCCAAACTTTTCCTTGATGTAACAAAACAAACATTCCTACCCCTAAAATGCCTACTTGCTCTTTACCATTAAACCAGAAATTGATCTGAGTACCCTGTAATTCTTCCGCCATATTTATCCACTACTCTGCATGACCAATGTTTCTTCATGCATAGTAACCGCTATAAAACTACATTCAAGCCCACTCAGCCTTTTTTCTATCAGTGACAAATTCCCAATAAGAATAAAAACTTCTCTGATGCAACGTGTTACAGATAATACTGATGATGAGTTTGGAAATCTTGCTGGAGATTGTGGTGGACAGCTGCCTTCAAAGGACATCTAACTGAATCTTCTTTCCTGGGTCTTTCAATTGACACACCATTTTGAAATCATCTCTACACAAGATATTGGAGATCATTATTATCATATTCATTTTTCAGATGAAGAAATGGACTGCATAGAGAGAATATGACCCTTCTTTTTTCCCCTCCCTTCCCCTATGATCCTCTGGAGGAAAAATGAAACAAGATGAAACCAGAGAGGGAGACATACGTAATCTCAGGAGACAAACTGAGGGTTGCTGGAAGGGAGGAGAGTAGGGGGTATGGGATGGCTGGTGATGGACACTGGGGAGGGTATGGGCTATGGTGAGTGCTGTGAATTGTGTAAGGCTGATGATTCACAGACCTGTACCCTGGAAATAAATAATACATTACATGTCAATAAAAAACAAAGGGATAGTGCAATCCTAATCTTAAACAGCCAGATCAATATTTCTCATAGAGACTTCTGGCATTACCAGACAGGATACGCAGGCAGGATTTTGGCTCGGAAATGCCATCACGATCTATAAAACCAGCAAGCCTTAGGTGCTAACCCATTTTCCCAGGAAATAATATTCTATGGAATTGGAAGGGCGTTTTTGTCCTGGCTCTCCCATTTTCCAGGCAGGTGAACCCAGATAAATCATGTACCCTCTTTAAAAAGCAGTTTCCTCATCTGTAAAATTAGAGAATAGAAGAGTACCCACTACATAGCATTGTTGAGGGGACTCAGAGAAATCACAGGCATCAAGTGTATTAACACAGCAATCGGCATATTTATGACAATAAATGTTTGCTGTGGATGGTGTCAGCCTTGGGATTATTCCTTTTCTAGTTCCTGAAACAGCTTGTCTTGTATCTTCATCAATAACCAAGTGTTTGGCACACAACCGACCTCCCAACCCCCAGCCCAGTAAATGCTCATCCAATTAATTAATACGCTCCCTATTAAACTCTGGAACCATGGACTAGGCATCCAGAAATAATGGCTGGTATTCTGCTCTATTCTCCGGTTGTTCCCACAAATTCCCCCCACCCTTCACCCCCAAGTCAGAGGCACATCCATGGGATCATATTTCTTTATGTTGAGCTGGATGGGGTGTTCGTGTCGATAAGAAACCTTCCTCCCACCCCACTTTGTCTGCCCTGCACTTAGGAACCAAGGTTGAGTTCAAACAGGGGTCAGGGAGATAAAAGCCTTAGGCTTAACCACCAATTCACTTGTCTGGTGCCTAAAACTTCCGTCATTTATTTATTGCCATTAGAAAGGATCCGCAGGGTCCTGTGTCACGAAGGCTGTAGGCAGAAGCCTCTGCCATTTATTATCTCCCCTTCGGTTGGGAAACAGAGCAGGCGGATGCAATTTCCCCAGGATCTGCGGCCCTGCCCCTGGACTGAAGACTGAATAGGAAGAGAGAGAAGTTTCCTAGCACTTTATGGTATCTTTTGTTTTTCATCAAGAGGCCAAGGACAGACATTTTGAAATAATTGTCCAAGACAGAACCCATGCAGGCCTCGGGGGTTGAAGCCAGCTCGGAGGACAAACACCCAGGGCTGAGGCTTACAGACGGTCAGAGATTTACCGCAGCCTCTCCCCAGACTACTTGTTATGGAGGAGAAGATAAACAGGAGGCCCTTTTCGAGCCAGTGGTCTTGTGGAAGGTGCTAGAAGCATTCCTGGGCAAGAACAGGGCCCAGCCGCCACGCCAGCTGGTTGCCTTTGAGTTTGGTCCTCGGTGCGCACAAAACTTCCATCCCCCGTTCAGTTCTGTGCACGGGCTCTTTTAAACGTGAGTGCGAGGGAATACCAGCCAGGCCCCCAAAAAGGACAATTGTACGACAGATTGGAACGAAGACACCAGCCCTGATGTATCCAAACAAAATGTGGAAGGCACCAGCCAAGGGAATCGGGGCAAGAAATGCTCTTCCGAGTCCCTGCATTGGCTGCGGGGGGTGGGGGGTGGGGGGGAAGCTCGTGGCAGTCGCAGCGGGGACCCCCCTCCCTTCTGCACCAGATCCCCCACGCTGTTTGCGCTCCCCTCCTCCACTTTGGCAAAGCAAGCAAGATCATAAACGTCAGATGTGAGCTTGTCGCTGTAATGATCCTGTGGCTATGAATAAAAATGGCCCAGGAACAGATTTATGAATTGAATCGTCTTTCTGGGGGGTGGGCTGCGTGGGTCGGGGCTACTGCTCCTGGAGGCTGGGCATGCGTGCGCGCGCGCGTGTGTGTGCGTGTGCGCGAGTGTGCGCGCTGCTCGTGTTGAACTTCTAGCAATCGAGAGCCCACAGGGTTAAGCCTAGAAGGCTAGAATGATATTTTCGCCTCTTTGATGACACACTAAAATAAAGACCCTCTCGTTTTGCAGCAGAACATTGAGTGTGTGAAGCCAATGTACATGTGGTTACTATTTGCAGAATTTGGCATTTTCTATGAATAGTATAAAACAGGCATTGGATCAGCTGTCATGTTTTGACAGGGTTGTCCTTTTTTTCCAGAATGCCACTTTCTCTACCCCCTATCCCCCCCACCCCATATTTGAGCAGCAACCCTACCACTTTTTTTTTTTTTTTTAAAGTGGACTAAGAAATTTGATGAATAATGAATTAAAAGCTGGAATGGGTCAAGGGTTTAAAGCACAAGGAAGCAATCACCCTGAAGAAAGTGGCCCCCCTAAGGGGAGGCAAGTCCCTGTTATGACTGGTGGTGAGATTGTCTCCAGACGGGGCCTCACCCAGCCCCAGAAATGGGAACAAGGTCAGAGACCAGATTAGTTAACAGTGTGAAGTGGGAGTTTAAAGCTGTTTTGTTTACAATGAGCTAATCAGCCTGACAGCGAAGTACCCCAGCTCTTCCCTCTGTTCAATATATTTGATTCCTCCCAAGCTGTTTGGGACTCTGTTTTCAGAGTCTCTTCAATTCTGCACCTTTCATACGTCCAAAACTTGACAGGAATGAAGTTGACAATGAGAAATCATTTTACCTCTTCATGGCGACATACATCCATCAGTTTCAGCCCTAGGGTGTAAACTTGGGTGTGAGGGTTCACCTTCTCTGGGAGAGATGGAGTTTGCTGTGTTTAACCTGTAAACCATTAACACACACACACACACACACACACACACACACACACACACACACGAGAAGCTCTCTTTTAATTTCTTGAGAATTTGAAGCTTTGGGTTTTATTAACATGGGACCTGTATGTGTTAATTACACATTTATTTCAAAAGCACTCTCTCATGCTCGCTTTCTCTCTCTCTCTCTCTCTCTCTCTCTCACGTTCACCTTTTCTTTTAAGATTTTATTTATTTTTCACAATCACCTTTTCAATTTATTTTTTTCTTTTGTTCAACATGCACCACTTTTTCCTTTGTTCACAAGGGACCAGAAACTAGAATGAGCCCATCTTAGACACCTTTCCTAATCAGCTCTTCAGTTTTACATCAGAATGATCTCATCGAGTCCTTTTTGTCTGTATTAGCAAAAAACAACTGATCGGGCACTGGAAAAAAAAAATAGCTCTTACATCTATTTTGTACAAGCAATCGTGTTTCTGATTAAACAGCTTTATCTTGCCTGTTTAAATGAACAATGTAATTATACTCGAAACTGAAACCAATTGTCAAGATGTCTCTGTTTGGCTTGGAATCACTACAGTATAAATCCAGTCATGGGATTTCTGAGAGCAGTAATAAGAATATCAAACAGGTCATGCACTGTATTATCATTTCATTGTTATTTATGTTTGCCCAGACTTGATTCAGAGTCTCTGAAACCTGTCACGCTCAGGATAGCCTTACCTATTAAATCATCTCATTCTACCAAGAACCTGTGGATAAGTCTCTTCTTTAAAAAATAATAATAATAATAATAAAATGAGTTCTAAGATTAAATTCTTATCATTATTTATCTTTGATTTCTATGGCGGTACCACTTACTATTCTAATTATTATTACTCAGATAGAAATTATGCACTTAGTCATTCATTTATTTTTCTTTTCTTTTCTTTCTTTTTTTTTTTTTTAAAGATTTTATTTATTTATTTGACAGAGAGAGAAATCACAAGTAGAGAGGCAGAGAGAGAGAAGCGGGGAAGCAGGCTCCCTGCTGAGCAGAGAGCCCAATATGGGACTCGATCCCAGGACCCTGAGATCATGACCTGAGCCGAAGGCAGAGCCTTAACCCACTGAGCCACCCGGGTGCCCTTCATTTATTTTTCATAAAACAGATTGAGCATCTACTATGTGATAAACATGATGCTGCAAATTCCCAGGGATGTGGAAACAATTAGAAAACATTCTGTCCTCAAATTCCTCAAAAGAGAAAAATAATATAACAACAACAAAATACATTTCATATCTACATGATATTTATATATTATATAGTAATGTGTCAGGTCACTGTATATTTGATTTTCTATTTTCAGGGAAAACTGTATTAAGTGAGGAATTATCATAACCCCTGCTTGCATTGGTAGAATACTACAAGTCATTTATATAGGTTTGGATATTTTAATTATTATCGTAATTAGAATTTCAATATGATAAGGATAGTTTCAGGAGACTTTCTCCTACACCATCTCATTCAAATTATGCATTGTATAATATTTTCTTCCTCATATCTCACAGAAAAATACACAACAGATGTTCCTCATCAAGGGGCTTAGCAAATGCAAAAGTTTGAAATGAGCAATTCATTCATTCAACAAATAAATATTAATTGATAAATATGTGTATCGAGCCACTATCTTGTGTCACGTAAAGAGTTAATGAACAAAAATAAACCATTTCCTTGCACATACAGAGAATACAGGCTAAGGAAGGAAGACATGGATAAGGCTCTATCCAGTCTCTACTGAGAATAATGTGTAAAGGAAGGCACTTTATATACTTGTTCTTAAAGGTTATTCAACAGGGTTGTAGAATACAATTCCAATTTTAACTCTTATGTGCTCATTCTATTTTTTTTTTAAGATTTTACTTATTTATTTGAGAGAGAGAAAGCATGAGAAGGCAAAGAAAGAGGGACAAGCAGATGCCCCGCTAAGCAGGGAACCTGATGCAGGGCTCCATCCCAAGACCCTGAGATCATGACCTGAGCCAAAGGCAGATGCTTAACTGACTGAACCACCCAGGCACATCTACGTACTTGTTCTAATATGAGTCTCAAGATGGAGACGTGCTCCATCTGGCCTCTGAATATACCAATGAAGGAGACATCCTTCCTTCCTTCCTTTCTCTTTCTTTCGTTCTTTCTTTCCTCCTCCTCCTTCTTCTTCTACTTTTTTTTTTTTTTTCTTTTAGGCTAACAAATTAGTCTTATGTCCCATCTGAAACTTACAGTTGACTTTGCTTGGAAATCCCACAAAGGAAAAATGAATTTTTTAAAAGATTTTATTTATTTATTTGACAGAGATCACAAGTAGGCAGAGAGGCAGGCAGAGAGAGAGGGGGAAGCAGGCTCCCTGCTGAGCAGAGAGCCTGATGCGGGGCTCGATCCCAGGACCCTGAGATCATGACCTGAGCTGAAGGCAGAGGCTTTAACACACTGAGCCACCCAGGTGCCTGAAAAATCAATCTTTATTGAGGTCAAGTCCACAATTTAAAAAGAGAACAAAATAGAGGGAGAAAAATTGTACCAAAATCATTAAACAGGAAACACAACAAATAGATTTTAGAGCTCTAATAGGCTCAAAATGTGTAAGAATAAATCATCTCACCAAAAACGCAAGACTAATGGAAAAAAATGTGAAAAAAGGATAATGAAATAGAACTATACTTTTAAAACATTGTCTTTAAAACTTTTAATAGCGGAAAATAGGGTTAAATAGCAAGTTAGACATTTGTAAAAAAATGCATTAGTGATTTTATTGGAAGAGGCCAAGAATCCAGCATAAAAATGAAGAGATGGCAAATAAGATCAAATGATATGGAAGAGAGAATGGGGGAGCCAAAAGGGAGAATGGGGGAAAGGCAAATTTGAAAATGTAATACTTTGCCATCTTATAAAGGACTTGCTTTTCATATTTGAGAAGCATGAGAGAGAAACATAATTAGAAGTTACAACAGTCTACACAGAGTAAAACTTCAGAACCCCAAGGGAAAAGGAAAAGAAACTCGTAAAGCAACCAGTGAGAATAATCAAATTACCCACAACTGAACACCCATACATCACAGCAACCTAAACTTTTCACGAGGCTAATGGTGGAAATAAGACAATGCGGTGATAATCTCAGAAGACAGGAAGTGGGCGATGAGGGGAAAATGCCCCCTTTCCTGCTATCTCTAAGCAAAGGAGGTATGGGGAAGAACCTTGCAGATGGTGTTTTAAACTTCTCTTGACATATTTACTACATCCCATATCAGAAATGAAACAAACCCACCCCAGGCTCCTGTAAAAAAGAAATAAAAGAAAAAAGAAAGAAGGAAGGAAATGATCATTTCAAAGTATGATCAAAAATAAGGAGCAAGCTACAATTCTGTTTTCAGTTAACTTATCAGTCCAGGGTGAGGATGAAAGGAAGTCATTTCGCTTGAAATCTATGTGAGTTTTCCACTTACAAAGCTGTTCAAAGAAGAAAATCAGCACCAAAAATTGACAGTAATAATTATGACTAATATGAGGAGGGTATGAAAACATTCTGGAACTATATACATGGACGTTGATGATATAAAAATATTAGTGATTATCCTATAAATCTTATCATCGCAGATTTTAATGTGTCGTATTAAAATTAGGCTATCTACTGGGGTGCCTGGGTGGCTCAGTGGGTTAAGCCTCTGCCTTGGGCTCAGGTCATGATCTCAGGGTCCTGGGATCCAGCCCCACATTGGGCTCTCTGTTCAGCGGGGAGCCTGCTTCCCCCTCTCTCTCTGCCTACTTGTGCCTCTCTGCCCACTTGTGATCTCTCTCTCTCTCTCTGTCGAATAAATAAATAAAATATTTTTTAAAAATGGGGCTATCTATTCTCATTCTTTTTTTCTATTTGTGTAGCTCAAAATAGCTATAGATTATCTTTCATGGTCTGTGCAGCTGGAAAGTGTAAGTGAGTCCAATTTTAATGTGTGGAAGGATGGGTAAACATTTAAAGGGATCCTAAAACACATTATTATTACCTTATTTATTATCTAAATAATCACCTGTCTAAATTGCTCATGTTATGTTTTCCATTTTTATACCCTGAGAATTGTAACACTGCACCCCTATGGTTTCTATAAAGGGGTACACGTGTGCACATGTTTATGCATCCTATTAATCTGGGGGGATGAAAGTTCTGTATTTAATGGTACTGTCATAGAAAAGCAATGACATTAGTTAAATATTAATTTGATGTGCTATAACATCATCTCTTCCAGCCCTTGTTCCACCTTTTTGCAAGCTCAGTTCTCTCCTTTCTCTAACCATCTTTCCACAGGCTAAAACTGCACCTAAGATTTTACTATATCGAAAACCAACCCTACCAACATTATATTTATTGCTGGTTCCCACCATCACTTTCTCCTTCTCATCACCAATGAGGCTTTAGAAAAATGACCAGTCAGGCATTGAGGTCCCTAGTTGTTGTTGTTGTTGTTTTTAAGATTTTATTTATTTATTTGGGGCACCTGGATGGCTCAGTCAGTTAAGCATCTGCCTTCAGCTCAGGTCATGATCCCAGGGTCCTGGGATGCAGCCCAGCATCTAGATCCCTGCTCATCAGGGGCTCTGCTTCTCCCTCTCCCTCTGCTTATGTGCTCACTTTCTCTTTGTGTGTGTGTGTTAAAATAAAGAAATCAATAAATGAATGGATAAAATATATTTTTTATAATTTTTAAAAAGATTATTTATTTATTTATTTATTTGGCAGAGTGCACACAGATAAGCAGGAGGAAGAAGCAGAGGTAGAAGGAGAAACAGATACCCTACTGAGCCCCCGGGGTGGGGGCTTGATCCCAAGACCTTGGGATCATGACCTGAGCCAAAGACTTAACCTATTGAGTTACCAAAGTACCTCAGCTCCCCAGTTCAAATTTCCCTTTTCTGTAAGTCTGTACTTAAAGAAACAAACTTGTTAGTATTTTTCACCACCAGCTCTGCAGTTACATCTTAATGATAGACAAGATAATAATAGACAAGATCATCTTGTTTTACAATCTCACTCACATGTTGAAGCATCCAGTGTTGTAGAAACCTCCATTCTTCTTGAAGTGCCTAGTCTGGGCTTAGAGCCATCATACTGTCCTGGCTGTCCTTCAATTCCACTGGCTATTTCTTTTCAGTCATTACGGTCATCTCTTCTTTTAGATCCTCTCCCTGCTCTGCCTTACCTTACCCTTATGTTAGAAAACGGACACATTTTTCTAGATAGTTTATGCTCTAGTTTTCTAGATAGTTTATGCTCTCTTGTGTACATTCAGCATAATCTGGGATTAATTAAGCCAATTTGATGGCTGGGAATTGTGCAGTCCAGTCCCTTGTAAACGTCTTCATTGGATTGGCAAGACCTAAGGACATCAATTTCTTTGTAAAATCCCACAGTTTAGGGGGATTTTATGGGGAGCAAGAGGAGCCCACAGAGATTAGGAACATGTTGTAAACCTCTTTCATTATGAATCTTTTCTCCAAGGCTGAGATTGTGAATCACCAGCCATCTAGTTTCCCCTGCCAAGTGGGAGGGTGAACAGTGTGAATCAGCTGTTAAGATGAGTAACAGTCATCTTAACAGTCAACAGTCAAGGGAAACAAATACCCATGGTGATAGTCGGCTTCCAACTTTAAAGATGTTTCTTGATTGGTTAAAAATTTTGATGCCCTGTAATATTACCTTTTTATGTTGCCTTTCTCTATTACCTAAAAATAGTTGAATTGTAGATTCCAAACACTTCTTTTTTTAATTCTTTAGGAATTATTTTTTCCTTGTAAGATTCTGTATGAACTAGAGGGATATCAAAACCTTTACATTAAACCTTGGATTTAAGCCTGTATCTGGTGTGGACTTCACCTGGATAATTTTTATGTAACTGGTGGAGATTCAGCCACACCGACCCTTGGTCAAAATGTGTGCATGTCCTCACTTGATAAATATAAAATAGGGAGTAGGAGTACACCACTGGGACAAAAAGGAAACTTTTGATTATTTTTGAAGTGGATATATACATATCTTGCAAAACAGATACTTCTGGATGCTTACATAAAATCCATGGTTGAATATCTGGGTTTTTTTTTGGGGGGGGAGGGGCAACAATGTAATGAGACAAAAATTGCTCTTCTGAGGATTCTAGACCACTAGTGGTGATCACAGGAAACAATCTCAAACCATTTCTGTGTATCTCTAGAAAGGTTTTGTTCTCCTAATACAGGTGTCACTTTTCCTCTTGATTTTAACTCCTTTATGCTGGTCTGGATTACAGTTGTGATGGCTGGAATTACAATTACCTTCATGTGCCTCATTACATTGGAGAAGCTGAAATAATTTCCATGTATGAGCTCTGGATTGCTTGCCTTTAAATTTATTGTCATATAGGAAGAACATAAATGTCTATCTTGTCTACTTGAGTTATCTGTTATCTGCAGCTGTTATCTGCAGCAAACCTAACTGATGCAGCTTTGAATAGATGAGTCAGAGTCGAAAAACAACAACAAAAACAACTACAAATATCTGAGGTTTCTAGGCTTCAATTATATTCCAAGTTCTCCAGCTACTAGTTTGAGACCTAGGGCAAGAGACCAAACTTCTAAAGCTTTCTTTTCTCATCTGTGCATTGGGGCTTACAATGCAGAACTCACCCCCTTGGGGCTGTTAGGAAGATGAACTGAGTTCTAAATGGCTTCTATAGCCAGAATTTAAAATTATGATAAAGTCTTAATAGAAGAAAGTTTCGGAAGTGCTCTCCGAAGTAACATATATCCAGAAGATTCCATTTAAAGGTGTAGTCAGACTATTTCTGACCCAATCCATTTGTTTTATGCACTGCCAGCAATCTCATTGTAGCGGAAAACATATTTCATGGTGTGCTGGGTGGTTGAAGTAGCACTTAGATGCACATGCACTAATTTCAGGTCAGCAAGAAAGATCCAAAGCACCCTGACAAGACCCAAACTGACCCCTTTTAACTCTTGAGTGAAATGTTGTTTTACTTGCTCAGGAAATCACTGAAAATGAAACTCAACTTCAAAGAGGAATAAAAATGCCAGGGAAAGGAAAACCCTCTTTGGGGCAGCACTCTGAGCTTCTAGATTTTTGTTATTTTTATTTATTTATTTATTTTTAAAAATGAGAATATAGAGGATCGGCATGTTTTTCCATTTCCCTATAACCTCAATATTATCACATATTCTAACACACATCCTAGTTAGTCCTTTTCCTACCTCTTTCTTTCCCTTTTCAGGTTTGTGAGAATATGAATATGGAGTTTCCAAGGTCTCAAAGTGTTTCTTTGACATAAGGTCAACATAATGGGACAAGTGTTGGGATAGGAGTAGGAAGAATGGAGCCTCTTTTTGGTTCAAAGGAACAGAGGTATATCTGAGTAACTTCAGGAGGGGGGAAGAGATTGGCAGTTCGTCTATGGTGGCCAAAAACTAAAAAAAGAAATCAGGCTGGAGAGAACATGCCTCCAAAACCTGGCTTTTCTGGGTCCCCCATTTTTGCCCTTATCTCTCTCCACTTAATGGCATCCATCCACTTCCCCTATCAAAAAATTTGCCACAATATAAAAAATACCAAACCCAGAACTTCGTGACCACGACTCTGAAACTTTTCAGCAAGATAGTTACTATGACTATCTATATCATGATTTAAAGTTCACTTAATATTGTTTCACCCACTTTTTTGTTCCTCAGAGTATGACTTCTCTAGCCCCTCATTGGAATTCAACTCAGTTCTACTCTAAATTAGTACATGTTCTGTAAATATTCAGAATCCTCACGGAAATTAATCTTTCAAAGAAAAAAAATCCCAGTCACAACTCTTGGACAAGATATCTATAGATGACTCTCAACTAAAATCAAAGCCACAGTTCTCAATCTTTTTCATTGAACAATGAATCCTCATTCTTTCTGCTGAGTGCTTTCATTTACCAACATTGCCATTAACCAGGGCTTCTGATTTCACTCAAGCTATGGTCAAAAGGAACACATTGCTTAAGGACTGTGGATTTTGGGACTCAAACAATTGAACAGAGACTCTGGGTTCCCCTTTGATTCAGTTGCCATATGTCAGCATTTCCTGTCTGTCTTGGAACACTGCACCTTTCTCTGAATCACCAGCGTCCTGCCTTTCTTTTCCTGACTTGGGAAGTATGACTTCCGACAGTCTCTCCAGGGAATTAGCTGCCATTCTCTTGTTGATGTCTGTTTGCTTATCAACCTCACAGGGAGGTTTTTGTTACATAGTCAGGAGGAAACGCTGATCCATATAGCATATGTGTCCATTCTTTGGTGGCAGTGGTTGGTGGAGCTTCAAAAGATGTTCAAAATATTAGCGATGATCAGGTTGTTTAAGGTAGCCAAAGAATAGAAATGGCAGGAACCATTGCATGTAATAGAAAACACACACACACATGCTCACCAACTGGATGATTATGAAAAAGCAAGAACACATGTCTGACAGAAATGGATTTCGTTAAGTCTCATCTATATATAAAGAGTTAGGGGAAAATAAACCTGAAATTTGCATTTTGGTTGCAAAGTGATATTAGTATTTTTCAGTCCTATACTTCCTTTCACATGTTGAAAAGCAGCCTAAATATCCAACACATGAAAATGAATGCATGTCCTCATGATATTTTTAAGACTGCAGAGGCAAGCCAATAGTATGACAGATACAATGAATCCATATGTTACATTTTCCAAAAGGAGGGGTACTTTAGATTATATTGTCATTTTTTTTTAATTGCAAGAAAAATACCCCCAAATAAAGTCTGTAAGAACCAAAGTAAGAAGGAAGGAAGTCATTGTCAAGTACAAACTGGTAAGTGGTTTCAAGTCTTCATATGTCCATGAAGAACATTTCTTATCATCCAGTAATCAGGTCAAAAGGGATGACTTATGACTTTCCACAACTCTACGATATGTTCTTTCAATTACTCCCTTTTAAAAGCACGTGCTAACATCAGGGTAAAGAGGCATCGTACTATATCAATTAGGGTAATACACTCCTTCACAAGAAAACCAACACAATGAATCATAAAACCCTAAATTAAACTCTCCAAATAAAAAGCTTATATGTAGATTGCTTGGGAAGTAGTTTGTCAATTGAAAAAAAGAATAATTTTCTTTATGGCCTTTGAGTAGGGTGACCTTGGTGCTTGAATTGCCAATTTGGGCTCACTGACATCATTGCTTTTGTCATTGATTACTCTTAAGAATAATCCAGCTATGATGGTAAGGGGTTGTAGCACTCAGAAAATACAATGCGTCTTGAATGATTAAAGATCTTCAAAGGAAATAAAGCTACCCAATGCACCAATTATTAAGAAATGTATAAAAGATTTGATTTTGATATTATAAGTGCTAATCTCCAGTTATAGGTAATCCCTCAATTACATATGCATTCTACAAAAATTGCTATTTAGCAATGATAGGAATGATATGAATGTCAAAGCTACTACTATGTCTTTGAAAATCTACATTTGGGGAAATAATTAACTTGTACATGGAATGATGACAAAGAATAACAAACCATTAACTGATAGGGACACAAATACTTATTTACGAATAAGAATCTCTGTTCCCAGTAGCTCTGCTTCTGAAATTTTCAATGAAGGATACAATTCAAAAGAAAAAGATGACTTTCTTCATAAAAGTTGCCTGGCAGTATTAATGTCAAACACTTGGAAGCTAAAGAGCACTCTGCTTAAGAATGCTTGGATCAACCAGGAAATCAAAGAAGAACTTAAACAATTCATGAAAACCAATGAGAATGAAGACACTTAGGTCCAAAATCTATGGCACATGGCAAAGGTGCTCCTAAGAAGGAAATACATAGCCATCCAAGCCTCCCTTAAAAATCCTGAAAAATCCAGAATAGACCAGCTCTCTTTACACCATAAAGAGCTGGAGAATCAACGACAAATTAAGTTAACCCCACACACAAGAAGGGAAATAAGCAAGATTGGAGCAGAGATCAATGAGATAGAAACTAGAGATATAGTAGAACATATCAACGAAACTAGAAGCTGGTTTTTTGAAAGAATCAATAAGATCGACAAACCATTGGCCAAACTAATCCAAAAGAAAAGAGAGAGGACCCAAATTAATAAAATTATGAATGAAAAGGGAGAGGTCATGACTAACACCAAAGAAACAGAAACAATCATCAGAAATTAATATCAACAACAACAAAAAAGAAATTAATATCAACAGTTATATGCCAATAAGTTAAGCAAACTAGATGAAATGGATGCATTCCTGGAAACCTAGAAACTTCCAAAACTGAATCAGGAAGAAATTGACAACCTGAATAGACCAATATCTAGTAACAAGATTGAAGCAATGATCAGAAACCTCCCAAAAAACAAAAGCCCAGGACCTGACGGATTCCCTGGAGAATTCTACCAAACATTTAAAGAAGAAATAATACCCATTCTCCTGAAGCTGTTTCAAAAAATAGAAACATAAGGAAAACTTCCAGACTCTTATTATGAAGCCAGCATTACCCTTATCCCCAAACCAGGCAAAGACCCCACCAAGAAGGAGAATTTCAGATCATATCCCTGATGAATATGGATGCCAAGATTCTCAACAAGATCCTAGCTAATAAGATCTAACAGTACATTAAAAAGAATATCCACCATGACCAGGTGGGATTTATGCATGGGATGCAAGGGTGGTTCAACATTCACAAATCAATCAATGTGATAGAACATATCAATAAGAGAAGAGAGAAGAACCACATGGTCCTCTCAAATGCAGAAAAAACATTTGACAAGATACAACATCTGTTCCTGATTAAAATGATTCAAAGTATAGGGATAGAGGGAACATTCCTCAACTTGATAAAATCTATCTATGAAAAACCCACAGGGAATATCATCCTCAATAAGGATAAGCTGACAGCCTTCCGTTTGAGATCAGGAACATGACAAAGATGCCTACTTTCATCACTGTTATTCAACAAAACAGAAAGTCCTAGCAGGGCTTTCTTCTGTAACAGGAAGTCCTAGCAACAGCAATCAGACAACAAAAAATAAATAAAAGGTATTCAAATTAGCAAAGAAGAAGTCAAACTCTCTCTCTTCGCAGATGACATGATAATTTATATGGGAAACACAAAAGACTCCATCCTCAAACTACTAGAACTCATACAGCAATTCATTAATGTGGCAGGATACAAAATCAATGTATAGAAATCAATTGTTTTCTTATACACTAATAGTGAAAATATAGAAAGGGAAATTAGAGAATCATTTCCATTTACTATAGCACCAAGAACCTTTAAGGTACCTGGGAATAAACCTAACCAAAGAGGTAAAGGATCTGTACTTGAAGAACTACAGAAATTGAAGAAGACACAAAAAAATGGAAGAGCATTCCTTGCTCATGGATTGGAAGAATAAACATTGTTAAAATGTTTATACTGCGTAGCGTCACGTATACTTTCAATGCCATCCTGATCAAAATTCCACAGCATTTTTCAAAGGGCTGGAAAAAACAATCCTAAAATTTGTATGGAACCAGAAGAGACCCCAAATTGCTAAGGAAATTTTGAAAAAGAAAAACAAAACTAGAGGCATCACATTGCCTGATTTCAAGCTTTACTACAAAGCTGTGATCACCAAAACAGCATGGTACTGGCACAAAAACAGACACATAGACCAGTGGATCAGAGTAGAGACCCCAGATATGGACCCTCAACTCTAGTCAAATAATCTTGGACAAAGCAGGAAAAAAATATAGTGGAAAAAAGACAGTCTCTTCAATAATTGGTGCTGGGAAAATTGGACAGCTATGTGTAGAAGAATAAAACTCTACCATTCTCTTACCACCATGCACAAAGATAAACTCGAAATGGATAAAAGACCTCAATATGAGGCAGGAATCTATCAAAATCATAGAGGAGAACATAGGCAGTAACCTCTTCGACATCAGCCACAGCTACTTCTTTCAAGATATGTCTCCAAGGCAAAGCGAAAATGAACTTTTGGGACTTCAAGATCAAAGTTTCTGTACAACAAACTAAACAGTC
This sequence comes from Mustela lutreola, assembly GCF_030435805.1. Classification (NCBI taxonomy): domain Eukaryota; kingdom Metazoa; phylum Chordata; class Mammalia; order Carnivora; family Mustelidae; genus Mustela; species Mustela lutreola. The sequence continues at coordinate 20,210,923 of NC_081296.1, read as the reverse complement.
AACAAAACAAAGAGGCAACCCATGGAATGGGAGAAGATATTCACAAGTGACACTATAGACCAAGGGCTGATATCCAAGATCTATAAAGAGCTCCTCAAACTCAACACACACAAAACAGATAATCATGTCAAAAAATGGGCAGAAGACATGAACAGACATTTCTTCAAACAAGACATACAAATGGTTAACAGACACATAAAAAAAAATGTTCATCATCATTAGCCATCAGGGAAATTCAAATCAAAACTGCATTGAGATACCATCTTACATCAGTTATAATGGCCAAAATCAACAAAATAGTAAACAGCAAGTGTTGGAGAGGATGTAGAGAAAAAGAACCCTCTTACCCTGTTGGTGGGAATGCAAGTTGGGGCAGTCACTTTGGAAAACAGTGTGGAGATTCCTTAAGGAATTGAAAATAGAGCTACCCTATGACCCTGCAATTGAACTACTGGGTATTTATCCCAAAGATACAGATGTAGTGAAAAGAAGGGCCATCTGTACCCCAGTGTTCATAGTTGCCAAACTGCGGAAAGAACCAAGATGCCTTTCAATGGACGAATGGATAAGGAAGGTGTGGTCCATATATACTATGGATTATTATGCCTCCATCAGAAAGAATGAATACCCAACTTTTGTATCAACATGGACAGGGCTGGAAGAGATGATGCTGAGTGAAATAAGTCAAGTAGAGTCAATTATTGTATGATTTCACTTACTTGTGGAGCATAAGGAATAACATGGAAGATATTGGGAGATGAAGAGGTGAAGTGAGTTGGGGGGAAATCGGATAGGGAGACAACCATGACACTGTGGACTCTGAGAAAAAAACCGAGGGTTTGGAGGGAAGGGGGGTGGGGGCTTTGAGTGAGGCTGGTGGTGGGTATTATGGAGAGCATGTATTGCAAGGAACACTGGTATGGTGCATAAACAATGAATTTTGGAACACTGACAAAAATAAATTAAATTTAAATAATAATATTAATAAAACTTTGAGAACAACATAAATGTTCAACAGAGGGGACAAATTATGGAAAAATGAGGGCAACTTAATGAAGTCTTAGCCTCCCTTAAAATGGAAAATTATGACAAATAAGGAATAATGAAACATACACAGTAAGATATAGGATTTCTTTCCTTATTGGGATACTTAATTCTTTTTAATTTTTTGAAAATTTGTTTATGAGAGAGAGAGAGTGTGAGTGAATTGGGGAAGGAGCAGAGGGAGACGGACAAGCAGACTCTGTGCTGAGCATGGAGCCCAACATGAGGCTTGATCTTAGGAGCCAGAGATCATGACTTGAGCCAAACCCATGGGCTGGAGTCTTAACAGACTGAGTCGCCCAGGCACCCCAAGAACTCCTTAAAATTAATATGTGATTCTGTACAAGGACTGAGAGAGGGAGTGAGAACAGTAAATTAGTTCTAATAGCACAATTTTATGTTTACATTATATATAAATACATTTTTGTTTTATCTTAGTGTGAAATTAAAAATCTTCAGATGAGGGAAATAGGCCACATTGCAGGAGGGCAGAACCGAAAAACTAAAAGACAAAAACTATATGTTCAAGGTTGAAGATGGAGGGAAGCCTCTACCCTCAGCTGGACTTGGCAGAGGGGGGCCTTCAGGTGGAAGTCGTTCACTTCTGTCTTTGCTCAGTCTTGTTTTTCTTGAATCCCAAGGCCATGATTTGGCTTTTGGACTCCAGTTTCCTTGTTCTCCTTGCCATGTCAGTTCTTGCCTGTGATGATCCCCCATTACCTGTTTTACCTCACCTCCCAGCTGTAGTACCTTGCCAGAGGAAGTCACTGGATTGGGTGTGAGTGGCCGCTAGAGACTCACACTGTCCAAATCTAATGGGGCTGTCAGTACCCATTGCTATCTCTGTTGATTTTCTAGTTTGCTAGATGGTGGCGTAACTCTTGTAAGTGCTTTCTTTGCCTTGTAAAATAAATGTCATGTGCCTTCAAGAGTGTGGTTTTGCAGTTCTTCAGTTAGACCTGAGTTTGATTTCTGGTTCTTCACCCACAGCCATGTGGACTCAAGTAAGTTCCTTTCCCCTGAAAGCTTCATGTCCTTTCACAAAATCATATAATAATGCCTGTGTTCTGCCATGTTTTTCTAAGACTTAATTGCCGTGTCTGGCACATAGAAAGCCTTCTATTAATAGCATTATTTTCAAAATACTACAAACTAGTGGTGGAGCCACAAGTCCTGGTGGGGATGGTGAGGGGTTGTCAAATAGGAAAGCAACCGTTGACAACCAGGATCTGAACGGAGACAGGGATGGGGTTAAAGGTGTCAAAACTTTTCATACTTCAGTTGTAGGAGAAGGATATTCTTGCCGTTGGAGAAAAACAACAAAAACAATGAGCTAGCTAACTAAATAAATAAAATGTTGAGATTTGTGAGGGGATGGTCATGGGGTTTTCACTCATTCCATTTTTATCCTCCTCCTCTCTTATCAGAAAAGGTGTATATTTTTTTCTGAAGTACCTATTTCTTGATGCAAGTGTCTGATTTCATGTCTTCCTCAAATCTCCCTTCTATTTCCTTTCTGTCTGGCCCTCTCTTTCAGCTGACAGTCTCCATGCTTGCCTTCATTCAGATGCAAGGCCCCTGTGTTGAGGAAAGCTCCCTTGGTTTTTCAATGATTGTGGCCATTTGCTCTTCATTGATGGCTTCCATGTTTTCTGTTCCCCTGTGAGACTTCCAGATTGCCTTCTATTTTTTTTTTCCCCAGTTCCACCACATGTTCATTACCCAGTCATCCCTGAATTTCCTGCATCTGATTTCTATCCTCATGACTAATCTAAAAATGTACTCTCTCAAAGTTTTACCCAGTGACTTCTTTTTCTCTAGATTTATGTCTGTTGTTCATCTGTATCCCCCTTGGTGTACCTCTTTGATGTGGAACACATTTAATGCAACCATCTTCTTAAACTTTTTCCTTAAGAGTTAATTCTACGTTTGCCAGCATTTTCTTCTCCAGTCTCTTTACCTCAGTTGAACGTTTCCCAATGGGTGTATGGTTAAGAAAAAGTGCTATAGCCGAAATCATTTTACTTGTCCTTCCTTCAACCTAGAAGTATGGATTTCTCTAAGATTGAGCTTTCCATCTATAAAATTGAGTTATTTATCACATATACAGTAGTGAGGATTAAATAAAATAATGTCCATCACAGGGTTTTACACAAAGAAACCGTCTAAAAATATTATTATTTGCATTGCTATTTTTCTTTATTTTTTAATAAAAGACTCTGCTTGGAATCAGGAACACTTGGTATTACCATGTAGCAATTGTTATCTGTTTTTGGGACCCAATAAGTTGATTATGATTTTTTTCTCATAGACAGTATTTGCAATGTTGTCTCAAAGCGACTATGGTGGAAGGATTAAGATCTAAAACTTTCTAATTAATTTTCCTTCATTAAAAATGTCAGACCCTTACCTTTCTGCCTTTTAACTACTGTCTTTTTTCTAGAACTGAAGTCAAATTTTATCTTTTCTGTTAATTTTGTCTAATCATTTAGCCAGATTTTTCTCTTCATATATATATATATATATATATATATGAAAAAATATATATATATATATTTTTTAGCATTTTCTCTCTATACCGTTAGCAGATTTTTCAAACATGTCAGTCTCATTTTTTCATATAATCTCTAATTTCCTTAAGGGTAAGACCATATCTCATATCCTGTGGAACCCCTTTGAGGATCTGGCACAAAGATTTTTGCATGGTTTTAGAGATGTTATAATTGTCAGTTGGGTACCATAAAGTAGGCATCTAGACTCCAAAGGATAACTAAGAACATTAGGGTAGATTGACAATTCCTCACTTTATAGAGAACCAATTTTGGAATCTAAAGAATCAAATATCCCTTAATCAGGGTAACATAGGGCAGTGTAGGTTGTGCACAAGCTGAACAACTACAGAGTGGCACTACTATTTATCCAAGAGATTAGAACTAATGCATTGATACGGGCTTGCGAAGGCCATGAATTGAACACATGCCAGGAATATTTATTGTATGCCTCTTATAAAATATGGATATGTCAGAGCTCCCACCATAAATAGAGTGCATATAAATGACAAACCGCACAGCAGTTCTTACCAAATTGTCAAGGAGTACTTTTAGTATACTAAAATCATACTATATTTTATATTTTGTAACCCAAAATTGTGTTCTTCATGTAAAATGGTTCAGCCATTATGAAAAAGATTTTGGCGGTTCCTCAAAAAGTTAAACATAGCATTACCATATGGACCAGCAATTCTACTCCTAGGTATGTACTCAAAAGAATTGAAAATAGGTATTCAAACAAATTCATGTGCACTTATCTTCATAACAGCACTATTCACAAGAGTTAATAGGTAGGAACAAATTAAAGGCCCAGTGGATGAATGGATACAACCAACAATGGATACACCAATATACATATAACAGAATACTATTTAGCCATAAAAATAAATGATGTACTGATCCATGCCACAATGTGGATGAAACTTCAATTATGCTAAGTGAAAGAAACCAGACACAAAAGGTCACATAGTGTATGATTCCATTTGTACAAAATATCCAAAACTGGTAAATCCATTGAGACCAAAAGCAGATGGGTAGTTGCCAGGGCTTGGATGGAGAAGAATGAAGAATAACTTCTTGGTGGGTACCAGATATCCTTTTGGGTCAATAAGACTATTTTGGAATTAGACAGGGGTGGGATGGCACCACACTGTGATAAATGCCACTGGAATTTGAACTTTAAGATGGTTAATTTTGTGTAGTGTGAATTTCACATCAATTTAAAAAATACATTCTTCATCACTGTACAACATATTCAATATAATCATTCCTGTGCTAGTATGTTTTCAGCACTGTAGGAGAAAAAACAAATTGATAAAACAGTTTCCCAGCCCTCAAAGCTTTTGTAAACTGTTGGGGAAGTAAGTCATAATCAAAGCAATTGGATGACGACAGGAAATAGACTCTAAGATGGTACCACTGTCATATGAGAAATCTATGCTTGCTTTGTTTCTTGTCCAGTTTTGTAGGTAGCTTCTAACCCTGGTCAAGTCATTTGACCCTTAGTTTACAGATAAAGAAAACCAAATGAGATAGTTTTTAAGATTTCTCCCAGGCCAAAAAAGATTTTTTTTAAAACATTTTATTTATATTTATTTTATCTGATAGCATATAAAAGGTAGCGGGGAGAAACAGAAGGAGAAGAACAAGTAGACTCCATGCTGACCACAGAGCCTGACATAGAGCTTGATCCTAGGACGCTGAGATCATAACCTGAGTGAAATCAGGAATCAGACACTTAGCCAACTCAGCCACCCAGGTGCCCCAAAAGAGTGGGGTTTTTTTAAAGACATTACTTATGGCAGAGATCATGCATATCATGGAAAGCAAATACCTAAGAATATAGGAGTGACATTAGCCCCTGAGAAGGGTTTCAAAAAGGAATTGAGGGAATGGGAAATGCCCCTAGCCTAAAAGTCTGGGGGAAAGGATTGCTATTGTCAAGTAATAGGCATGCAGAAAGCTTTAATATATATTTATGATTGAGTATCATGAGGGAGTAATTATGTGTAAACAATTAAATATATTCTTTAAGTTATAGCTAGCTTATTCACAGGTTCTCTTCTAGCTAAGTCATCTAAAGGTACATTCTTCTCCATAACTGAGACCCAGACATTTAAAAATTCTAGGTAGCCGTAGTACACTCATTAGCGACCAACAAAATACTCTATTTCATCACTGCGACAGTTGTATCTCACTGCATTTAAATTGAAATTCCTAGTGGTGGATTTTGTCCCGTTGTATACACTGGCAGTTTTGACATAACCAACTGAAGTTGAGATGAGTAAGGTTTAGGTGTGAAAGCATGGATAGGATTAATCTTTCATCCTACTTGTATATTACCAACCTCAAATCCATCCATTATTTAATTCTTGATATAAATTACACAAAACGAACTGCCCTCCCCAGCCAATAATTACACTAATGCCTCAGATAGACATTTTCTCAACCTCTCCAGGGTAAGATGCTTTCTTTCTAAGGAGATTGCAAATGTCTGCTGAAATGCTATGGCTTTGCTGACCAAGGTAGTTGCAGAATCTTGCATTCTCCAGTACCATGATATAGAACAGAGGGGCCTGGATTTCCTTCTTTCACAAATACTCTTTTGAAAGGTGCTGTCCTTCTTGCATTTCATCTGGTATGTAAATTACCAAACTGCCAAGCTGCTTGTCTGGGAGGGTTTTATAACCCTTCATTGTTTATGCCTGTCACTGATGAGTTTCTCCTTTGTTGCTCAGCACATTATTTATTTGGGGAAAAAAAAAAATCTCCACCTCCAACTGAAGTACCTGGGCGGCCTTCTCTCTTCAGCTGGAGGGAAGGAGAGGGGGAGGGGGGAGGATGAAAGGCAGGAAGTAAACTGAGCAGTTTTCTCCCCTAGGAAGCCACTTCCTATCAGAAGGACACCAATGTCTGTCATTTGGATGATCAAAAAAAGGGAAAGAACAGCTGAGTTTAGAGAAGATGAGTTTCCAGAGCTTTAAGCTCAGAAAGCCCATGATCCCCCGTGGCCATGTATATCACAAGCCCTCTCAACTCTCAAGGGACTCACTCCATACACACACACACACACACACACACACACATTCATGATTAATACAAACAGGCCCAAATAGGCCGAGAGAAGTTCTGAATCGAACTGCCGCAGCCATTTCTTCTAGCTCCTTGGGTAATGTGGCTGCAGGGACACCTTCCAGAAAAACAAGCAAAGATTTTTGTCCCTTTTCACACCTTCTTCAGCAAATTTCTGTGGCAGAATATTTGGGAATGGGAACAAGTACAAATGCAAAAAAAAAAAAAAAGTGTTTATGAATAATGGAACATTTCAAATCCATCTGGTTTCTGAAACATTTTTTAGTTTCTCACTACAGCCAATTATATAGCATGCTTGAGTGAGAACTGGTTCTATCCTGAGGCTCATTCTGCTCTCAAATTTCTACATTGATAGTTGCTACCAACCTCTGAGGTTAGTAGCCATATGGTAGTCCAATATGGCACTTTATACTCTACTTGTTATACAGTAGGCGATATTCTGGTGAACATAAATCCACATTGTAGTAGGAGCCATCAAGGGGGACCTGGGGTGGGGAAGCTAGAGGGCCTTCCCAGATTTTGGCAGTGTACAATGATTTCCCTTTTTAGTTTAAGAATGCTGGGGAATTATTTCCATAGTTCTTCCTTTGATTGCCTATGTTTACCCAATGGATCCCTGAATATATAACAAAAAGCCTATGAGAAAGATAGGGAGAAAAAAAAATGTTTTGGTTTGGGAAAAAGGCATTTTCTTCGCACCACTCTTCCCAGAGCTTGCTTTTTTTTTTTTTTTTTAAACTTTTTGTTACAGAAAATGTCAATTTGTCAGCGTATATGCTTTTCAATGGGTATTTCAGGAGTTGTAAAGATAATACAATATCGAACCTCCCCATGTGTCAGTGTATATCTTCAAAAGGTAAGACCTCTTTAAAAAAAATAACTTGATATGAAACACTCGAAAATTTGTTATCAGTAATTCTTCATCATTAAATATTCACTCTGTTTATAGGGTAATAAAATGTTGCATTTATCTACTAAGTAAGCAGTTTTCCTGCTCTATAAGACCTCTCTGGATGGTTCACTGGAGACTACCCGATTTTACAGATGAAGAAATGAGGCCTTAGAAATATAAATCTATTTCCCAAAATAGCATGGAAAGCAAGGGTCTCCACCCCAAACCTTTGCCACCCAAGTAGGTTGCCTTGACTGCCTTGCTTCGTCCCCTAATTGCTGAGCACTCAGGACGCAGCCTTAAACTTAGAGAAGCAGCACCAGCACAGAGAGGGCCAAAACCAACACTAAAGCTTCAATAATATTGGACAGGCTCTGTGTATGTAGAACTGGGACCTTGGGAGAGGTATGAATATGTGTTGAATGCATACAACACATTTATACGCATGATATATGTGGGCAAAGATTAGTATCTCCAAGGGAGGAAACTGTCAGTTTTGCTGTCCTTCACTGATATGGCCTTTTCGGACTTGTTCCCTCCTGTTGCCACTAAATTACAGATTCCATATTTTGACTGTTATTGTACTCTTCCCCAGGGGCCAGTGCTATATATTATGTGTTGAAGAACTAAATAAACACTTGCTAAGTAAAAGGCTACAGAGAAAATCAATTATTAGTATGGTAAACTTTACCTCCATTAAAATTTTAGTTAACATTTGTCTAAAATTTCATTCCAAACAGCCTATAATGGATTATATAATACACGAAATAGCTCCCCAAGCTAAAGTGAACAAGTGGTAAAAATGTTATAAAATGTCTAATAGTGTATCCCAAGCCCCAGATGGCTTATCTTTGTATTTTGAATTTTCTGCATGTCTGTACTCTCTGACCTTGGCACAGATCATCTCGATTTGCTTTAGTTAATTATGTGGTTTACTGTGGCAGGTTCAACAAGAGGACCTCAGTGATTTTAAATGGTTATAGGCTTTCATTTCTTCATTGGTTACTAAATATTAAGCAGCATAAGATCACCAACAACTTTATGAATTGTTCAATAGCCTTTTAATTCAAATGTATAAAGGTATTTATTTTGTCTAATGTTTAATAGTAAGTTTAATTTCTTCTCTATTGATCAAGTACCAGATACTTATGCAGTCGAAATGTTCCTTTTTCATAAAAGAGATTTATACCATTTTCTTTATTTCGGAAGTAAGGAAACCAGGGTTTGTGGAGGTTGGTTGGATTAAGGTGAGATCGTTGGCGAGTGTTGAGCTGGACCACAGGCCAGTTTCCTGGGCTTGTTACGTTAGCGATTCCCTCCTTCATTAATTTGCACACTTGACTGACCCTGAAAATCCTTGAGTACTTGTTGAACAAACAGATTCGTCAGCTTCTCGTCTGGAGTAAATTTATCAGCAGAGGATGAGGGCAGCTATGTTCTTTAATTTTTAAAGACGAGGTTCATCTTGAAAAGAACAATTTGACTGGACCAACTGAATACCTTCTTAACTGTGATCTTATATGTGAAATGCCTGGTATAGAGATCAGACCGTAAGGACTCTCAGTAATGACAGGTAATTATAATGCAGTGTAAATGCTACTTCCCCTCCTTGCTTCGGCTTTCCGTGGCAGGCAAAAGGAGCGACATGGGGAAGACGGAATGGCTTCTCACTTTCTTCTAACCTTTTCAGACAAGTCTGTACAGGCACCAGAGAGAAAACTCATCTGCTGGCGGGGGAATTGGTATTTCTCTACATGTATGAACTTCAGCGTAGTCCCTCAATGAGCTGGTCTCCCAAGTTTAATTCATTTAACACTCAATCACTCCAATACCAGCAAAATGTGTGAAGATTTTCCTGCTTGGTATTTGTGGAAATTGGTGGGGAGAAAAAAAAAAAAAAAGAGAGAGAGAGAGAGGAACAAATAGCTCTGGGCAAAACCAGGCATCTGAGAACAGATGGTGTGCAAGCTTCTACCACTGAGCATGGCTGACAAACCGTAACAGTGACCTGCTCTGATACACAACTACAGGGAGTTTAGAGAGTGAGAATTCCCAGAAAAGCCAAAAACTTCCCTGGTGACCTTGACTTCACTTTGCGATAGCGCCACCACGGAACAACCTCTTTACCAGTAGCTTCGTGGGATAACGACAATAAAAAAGGGTTTTTAAGAAAAAGTCTGTTGGACACTTTGGGCCCTGGGATGCCATGTAGCGAAGGAGTACAAATGGACACGGTCCAAATGGCTCTGGGGCAACCTGGACAGTGTTCAAGTATTTGCCTCCTCTCCAAAAGAATTTTCACAAATTTGGAGAGGTAGCAAGGTACTGGAGACTATGGATTCAGCTTTCTTCTTTTGCCTACCATTGCTCTTTCTCCCCTCCCAGAAGTATAAAATTAGTCAAAAACAGCAAAAGGAACCACTTGACCTGGCCAGACAGCTCCTTGAAATCAGGCGTGCAATTAGTTTTCCAGCACCCTAATTGGGAACGCTCAAGCTCGTTGATGACCCTTAACGTCCATTCTGTTTCTATTTTGCCCCTCAACCTTCTGGATCTTTCTGTAACCATCTCTCAAATGTGTGCCTTTCTTTCTCATTAAGAGTCACAGTCTTAATTCATAACCACATCTTTTCAAACCTGGAATACTGTGACAGCCATCTGGTCTCTTTGTCTTATGTCTAAATCACCCTGTAACTGTGAGTATAGTTTAAGAAACTCCCCTTTTTTGACCCCATGTAGGTCCTAAGGGATGCTGTCACCACTACTAGTCCCTCAGACATTATTATCTTAGTTTCTCTGATATATAAATATCCTAGCTGTTTCTACCACATTATATCATTATATACTTTCATCTTGCTGAGGACCTGGGTGGCTCAGGGTTCCTATATTTTGCTGCCTGGTTTCAAAAACTGTCACAGATTTGACCAATATGGCCAAAGTAATTTATTTATTGAACACACTTTTATTCAGTCCGCTATGTAAAGGCATTATGCTCAACACTGGGAATCCAGCAATGGACCAAACAATGTCCTTGCCGCCATGGAGCTTATGTTCCAGGAGATAGACAATGAGTAGGTAAAATACGTGCAGTATATCAGATTATAATAAATGCAGTAGAGATGAATAGAGCAGGGAAAACAAGTAGAGAAACCCAAGCATTGGTGTGGAGTTGTTATTTTTAAAAGGAGAGTGAGAGAATTGAATGAGATATAAGGGAATGAAAGAAAGCAAGTAAGGCATTTGGGGGAGGAAAATGTATGCAGATAAACCATGTGGCACACACCCTGATGAAGAAGCAGGTGACATGTTTTTCATATATGGAAAGACTGGGCTACTGGAGGGCAGGTTAGGAAAGTGACGAGAGTAAGTGTCATTGGAATGATAACAGAAGACCAGGTCTCATAGAGCCTTGTAGGCCAGTGGAAGGACTTGGATTGTGTAGTTCAGTGGAAAGATTGGAAGGAAGAGAGATGGGAAGTTGCCACTGGAAGTTCTGGGCAAAAACATAACATGGGTCACTAAGATGCTCTGCTGACAGTGGATTAAATAGAGGCAAACCAAGAAGACAGTCCAGTTAGGAGACAAGGGCAATGAACGGGTGATGATAATGATGCCTGGTGCAAAGAAGAAAATAGTAGCGGATGAAAAGCAATTAATTTCTAAGTGTATTTAAGTGTTGCACCAAAAGGGTTTCTTGGATTAAATGCCAAGTGTCAGAAGGAGGGTTGAGAAAAATGACCTAAATGTGTGGAATGATGGCATTTCCATTTGCTGAAGGCAAGTTTGGGGGAAGAAAATCAGTAATTTGGCTATGGTTATGGGAAGGTGGGATAACAGACTGGCTAGCCAAGTGAATGTGATGAATGTGATATACCAGTAGGGACTTGAGGCAGTATTCTCAAGATTTACATTTGATAGTCATCAGCAATGCTTTTCTACTGGTTTCCATTTTTCTACTGAACTAAAAATAAAGGACATCAGCTGAGAGTGAGAAGGAAGAAGGGTGGGTAGGAAGGTTGCAGAAGAAGGAAAAAAATCATGAAATTGTTGACCAGTAGTGTGACCAAGTGAATGGGCTAATGGTAGGTGTGTCCTGGGATTTCCCATCAGTGGCTTGAGTTGGTGTCATGCTTTCTCTTTCATCCATGTGAGGACAGACACAGAGTAGACAGAGTTTAATAAGTTTTAATTTAATAACTTTCCTAGATTCCTATCCCAGGAGGACCACTCACTCTAGTGGTCTCTTTTCAGGGCTCTCTCCTGCTTTCCTTCTATCCCTTGTATTCCTCCTTCTGAGATACCCTTTATATCTAATGAGCTCTGCTATTTAAATCACACACATTTTTAAAGCCCTTCCCACCTCCCTCTTAGAGTTGTCTACTGACTTCACCAAACATTTCCTTACTTTGTCCTAGGTCTATACACTACATTCCAAAATTTTACTTGATAATTAATGGCAGAGTAATAGAGTGGAAAACGTTGGAGTAAAAATAACTGGAATTAAATTGAGCTATGTTACATGTTATCTGGGAGATCTAGGTAACTCACTTAATGTATTTGAACTTAAGTTTATCTTTTTAAGGGAACAAATATAATAATTTTATTTCCTAAGTTGTAAGAATTCAAGGGGAACAGTTATCTGAGAAATAGTTTATAAATTATAAAGTGTTGAATAACTGGGAGGGCCTATCATCCTGTTTGACACTTTTTTCACAAATTATAGCAACAAATTGAGTTTTGCTCCATTAAGTGGGTTTTAAGGTCTTTAAAAGCATAGATTCCACATCTATTTTTATTCCTACTGCAACCTTCACAGTGCCTTGCACACAATAGAAATTCAATAAAAGTAAAATTGTTGAATTGAGTTTAAGTGAAAACAAGTCACTGTCAGAAGAAATCAGTTGGTAAAAATGAGCAGTTTTATTTATTTACTTATTTATTTTGAAGACAGAATTAGTGAAACAATTTTACCTGTGAAAAATCAAAATGTACAATCAGAATATGATTCACATTTTGGTCAAGATTCTTTTAAGTCAAGGTTGTCAGATTTAGCAAATAAACATACAGAATGCCAAATACAAACTTTAGATAAACCAAAAAATAATGTTTAGTATTAAGTTTCATGCAATATTTGGGTCATACTTATACTACGACAGTTTTTTTTTCTGTTTATCCAACCTCACATTAAACTGGAAAATAATTCAAATTCAAATATTGCATGTAAACAAAGCTGAAAATTATTTATTGTTTATCTTAAATCTAAATTTTACTGGGCTCCCTCTATTTTATTTGGTAACCTTATACATTTAAGTCACAAATGGAAAGAATCCCAGTCAAAGTAGTTTAGGCCATAAAAGAGGAATTTAATGGACAATTTGTCCTCTGATGGAAGGGCAAGGAATACCACTGGACCTCCTGATCAGTGGGGTGTGGTGCTCTAGCATCTTCAGAAGTTCCGCTACTATTCACCTTTGCTTTTCTCTGTGTGAGCTTCATTACCTTTGATGGTCTCATTCTGCCAGACACTTTGGGCTCACATCTTGTTAGACCTGCCATCACAGAAAAAGCCTTTTAAAATTAGTTTAAATTGCATAATCCCATACAGGGTCTAGACTGATTGGCCAGGCCCAGGCTCACCTGTCAAGCAATGTCTGGGGAGAGGAAAATAGAGTCCTCAGATTATGATATGTATCCACACCTGTATCAAATATAATGACCATGAGAGTATACTGATCAATGCACCATTTCAGATAACATTTTGAAAGGGAAGGAGAAGTCATTTATTCAAAGTAGGGAGGAGGAGATTTCCAAACCAACAAAAGAAAAAAAAAATCCAAAGAGGAGAAGATAATAAAGATTCATTATAAGCAGAAATATAAGCAAAGGATTTTTATTCCAGCATTCTTGAATTGACCTGTTTGCCCTCATTCTGATTGGCAGATTTATGGAAGTCTGGTTAGTCTATACCACTCTGACATATACATAAGTGCATGGCTCCATATCCTTCATTAAAAATACAGAAGTAATTTTGGAATAGTTTCAAACAATGAGTCATATCTTTTCTTGAGTGAGGGCCCCCATGCTTTCATTTTTCTTTTGCCTTAATAGAGACATTCCCCATGAAATAAGGAGGGTAATGTTCCCAATCGAGTGAGCAGGGTACCCCTCTTCTTTTCATAGATGATTCTTGATAAATCTGCCAATAAGGCCAGAAAATCTATGCAAATCTAAATGATTGGTTCATAATTTCATATCCTGCAAAAACGAGCCAGGCATTTTAGAATGTAATGCATGTATCACCCAGGCTCTCAATTGAAAATGAGCATGTTTTAAACAAGTCCAGTGGAAGGGAATTAACAGTAGAACTAAAAACACCATATGCTTATAACAGGAAAAGTCACTCAGAGTGATTTGCTACAAGGATATAATTGAGTAAAGATTCAATTGCATCAGGACAAAAGTTAAGACCGTGATTAAGTTAAGCCTGATAACTTATGTCGCCTGGTTAAATTGATGTATCAAAAGCAAGGAGACTCTTGTTGTCTTTTGTTTATATTAAGGAAGAAAAATATCTCTGGCTGGGCTTCTACTTCTAGTAATGATGAACTAGGCAATTTGGACTGGTACAGATAATCAGGAAAGCCAGTTCTATATTCTCTCTAAAAGCTTAAAATTACATAGGCGACTCTGAAGAATGACTGGGCTAGGATACAAGAAAGGACAGAGATCTAATGAGAATGAGTCTAGGATTTGGCATCACTTTTCTGCTAGGGGAAGTTGTCATCCCAAGGATGAGGGAATCACCAGTGATTCTGACCAGGGAATCATGGATTACAGTCTGGACCTTAGGATAGATAATCCAGATGAAAATCCTCATGTAGACTGTGCCACAGAAGTGTTCCAACTTAGGAAGAAGAGTGAATTAGAAGCAGACAGGGCCTCATAGAGAGTGCAGCTCAACTTTGAATCTTCTCAGTTAGCAAACTGGTTGGAGAAAATTCCATGTTGCTAATCTCTTGGATACCTAGCAGAAGCAACTATAAATCATATCTACAGGGAGATACATCATTTTAGGCTTTGCGTTATTTTTACAAACAATTTTGAAAGTATAGTTTGTAGCATATGATAAAAAATAATTTACAAGAAAACAAGGCAATTTAAAGAGAATCCAAAAGAAACTCCAGATATTACAAAAAGCCTCATAAGGGCTTGAGATGGTAGAGCTATCAAACATAAAATTCAAACTAAGCATGCTTACTATATTCTAGGAGATGGAAGAAAAAGATCTTGGAGGGTAAGGAAAAAATAAAAATAAGAATTCAGAAAGTATCTAGAACTGAGTGATAATAAAAAGTATGATATCTCAAAACTTTTGGAAGACAACTAAAAGCCAGGTTTAAAGGAAAATTTATAACCTTTTAAATATACATCTATAGGGATGGCTTCACATAAGGATGCCTGGAAGTAATCTTAAAATCCACCTCAAATTAGAAAGGGAACAACAAACTAAACTCAAAGGAAGTACAAAGAATGAAATAAGAGTGAAAGTCAATAAAACAAAAATGAATACATAATAGAAAAGGCCAAAAAGGTGAAAAATTGTTCATTAGGAAAAAATAATAAAATTGTTGAATTTGTGATCAGTTTGATAAAGACATATATAAGAAGAAATAAATTATTTAGGTCTGGGTTATCATTACCAAGCCTATGGAATTGAAGGAGAAAAAAGGTATTTTGAGGAAATTTATGCTAATAAATTTGAAAATTCAGATGACATATGCAAACTCCTATGGGAATACTATGTTGCAAATGTATATAGAAATAAACAGAAAATCTGAATATCATTTATTTTAGAAAAATAAAATGAACCAATGCTTTGAAATAGTTGTCTCAAGAACACCTCCAAGAAGTTTTGATAGCAAATTCTACAAAGTATTAAGAAAAATTGAAAATTTCACACAGAATATTCCGGAGAAAAAACAAAGACGGAATAATCTTTAATTTGTTTTATGAGGCCACCATAACCTTGATATAACTTGAAACAACACCAGAAGAATAGAAAATTATCATCAAATTATGTCACTGCTTAATATGGTTTTAAAAATTCGCTAAATAAAAACTAGTAAATTCAATGTGACTAATTTGGAGTTACTCCAAGAATGCAAGGTTAGTTTGGCATTTGAAATATAAAATTATTGTTATCTACTGCAATTGTAGAATCGATTTTTAAAATGATAGCATTTTAATAAATGAAGAAATAAATCTGTTAAAGATCAACGTCTTTCATAATATTTTTAAAAATATCAGCATGATATGAATAGAAAAAATATCATTACTAGAGAGTAAGTGTTAGAACACACATCAAACATCACATTAATGGCAGATTATTTCAAGTTGTCCTTTTGAAACTGAGAAAAGCAATAGCAGTAAAAATATGCTTACTATGTGTACTAGCCATGAAATTAACAAGAAAATTAAATTAAAGGCCTAAGGATTAAATATAAATCAAACTATCATTATTACAGATGACAGACGTATAAAATTCAGGAGAATCAACAAATTCATTCTCAGAAACAATAAATGAGTTTATCAGGACAGTTTGATACAAATCAATAAAAAAAACTATTTTAATTGCTACCTATGAACAAAATTCAGAAAAAATATCAAATGGTTGGTGTCTGTCATATATAAAGAACTTCTGTAAATCAATAATAAAAAGACAACCACATAGAACAATGGACATAAGACTTAGGAAGGCTGTATCCATATGACATAAATATATGAAAGAATGCTCAACATCATCACTTACATCAGAAACAAAATTAAAATCACAACATGATACCACTAAATAACCATTAGAAAGCTAAAAATTAAAAGCAAATTAAACAAAAACTGTTCTTTAAAATGTTTATAAACTTCTGCCTACAAACTATAAACTAAAACATTTATAAACTTTATAAACTTACATTTATAAATGTAAGACATTTATAAACAGGTCATAAAGATTTTGGAGAACTATTTAGCATTTTTTCTAACATTGAAGATACACAGTATTTGAATAAACTAACATTCAAATATGCACTATGAGACAAATAACAGGGAAGTCCACAGACACATTATATTTAATAACCCCAAATAAAAATATCCCAAATGCCAATCAGTAGTAGAATGGGCACATAACTTATGATCATATAATAGTGGGATATACAAAAAGATTATAGAATTACAGCTACCCATGAAAAGTCTTATGACTTTCCCAAGCATGGTATAAATAACAGGCCAGATCCAAAACACCCACAAAGTTTATTTCTATAATATGTTTCCTAAAATATGCAAAGTACATTTTTTGAAGTCTAAACAGTAAGGCAAGGTACATATACAAAAATAGTTTAAAAACAGGCAAACCTCAACTCTCATGTATTGTATGAGGTTAATAATGTATAAAGAGAACAAGTGATAATTCCTTCAAAAGTCAAGAGAGTAGTGATTTTGAAAAGAGGAAGGTAGGGGTCTGTGATTGGAAAGGAATTTGCCGGGATGAGGTATGTTTTAATTTTGGATTGTGACTGTTGATTACACATGCATGTATTTATAAAAACTCATTGATTTCTTCTATATATGTCATTGATACTTTCTCTTATGTGTGTTTCTACAACCACAATAATTAATGCTTTAAAATAAGAATGAGTAGCTGAGGCTGTCAAACCACTTGAAGGGTTTCCAGCTACACATCATGTTGTCTAAAGATCACAGAGCAGCATCTATAGCCTTCTCCACCCACGTTTTCCTGGAGGTAAAAAAAGGTTCTTCTTTGATCTTCAGAAACCTGATAACAACTAACTTTCCCCCCTCTCTTTTCTTCCTGAAATCTGACTTGGCTATCTAATGTTCTAGGAACATGGGGTGCCACTTAAAACTTTTTTTTTTCTTGTAGGAGATGTCAAAACCTTGTTTAAACTGCAAAGTGTCAGGGGTGTCTGGGTGGCTCAGTGGGTTAAGCCTCTGCCTTCGGCTCAGGTCATGATCTCAGGGTCCTGGGATCGAGTCCCACATCAGGCTCTCTGCTTGGTGGGGAGCCTGCTTCCTCCTCTCTCTCTCTTTGCCTGCTACTCTGCCTGCTCGGTCTCCCTCTGTCAGATAAATAAATAAAATCTTTAAAAAAAAAAAAAGTTTAAAAAAAAATAAAAAATAAACTGCAAAGTGTCATTGAGCTGCCCCCTACAGATTGAAAATGACCAAATCTTGGACTTGAACTTCCAATAGTCAGAGATTATGCCTTAAGGCAAAATAGACCTGACATACTTTCTAAAATACATAAATCTGTATTTTTATTGTCACATGTGAACTGCGATTCCATATGTTTAATATTAGGCAAGCGTAATATGGACATTTTTCTATGTATTTCTAGATACTGGAATTTGGGGAAAACCAAGTTCAGAAGATAATCATCCACCTCTATACCACTGGTATGTTGTCATACAAACTCTGTAGAAGCTACAGAGACATCTGTGGGTAGGGTGATAAAACTGATGGCTTTTATAACATTCATGGTATATAAAGCTGAAACTGGTTCTCCAGGACTTAGAATCTTAAAATTTTGAGAAAGATATGAACATGTGTCTTCTGTGGGTAATATGTATCAAATATCCATAACAATCATCACGGGGAGAAAAAAGAAATCACAGGATTCAGAAAATATGGATCCAAATTTTGGCTCAACCCCCTACTGGTGTGTAATCCAGGGCCATTTTCTCCTGTGGTCTTAAGTCCTCACTGGGCAAGTTGGTGGACATTCCAAGAGATAATGCAAGTTTAAGTGTCTAGCTGTTGTTGGAATGTAGGGTGTGTTACAGGTGCTGAATAAATCCTGGTTGAGTATTCATAACCAAGTCCACAGACAATAAATGCAATGCAATAGGAAGTATTTTTTTAAAAAAGAGATAGTATTTGAAGACAATCTCAAGGACAACCCTTCCCCTTCCAAAGATACAATGCTCTCTCTGCTTGGGTCTCCATCTCCATTTTGATCACATCCAAATCCACATATCCCAACACCATTGCACCTCTTGAGTTCCAAATTCCAAAAAGTTGTTAGACAGATCCTTCCTGAATTCATCCTGCAGTTCTCTCTCTTTGAAAAGAATATTTTAATGGAGTTGAGAATACTTAAATGGTGAGTCTTGACAGCACACTTCAGCCTGTGCTATATATATCCCAGAAGCCAGTCAACCAGAGGTCACCTGGAAGTCTCCAGCTTCCCCTGGTGCTTTGAGGAATTGAGTTCACCTAGAGTTGTGATTGGTTCTGAGCCTCAGGCAGTAAATGTGTAGCTGTCTGCATAGACATCTATTTTAGTCCTTCAGTTATTGCAATGACAGTCTCCTGTATTTGCAGTGGGACTGTTGCCGGTATAATAATCCTGTCATACACAAGTTTTAATTCATTTAATTATTTAGAAAGTCAGTTTTCCATCAGAGAGAAGGATATCACTGAGTTTCATTGAAAGCATAATTAAATATGCGGTATCTTGGCCTTATGAAGACTTAATTCACTTCCAATAGATTTGAACTCCAGTCCCCCAAAATAATTTCCATCCAAGTAATTGGGAGTTTCCCCTGGAAAATAGTGGTGGGAAAAATATTCATCACTTCTGCTCCAGTCACTCACTTATTTAACAATATTTATGGAGCAACAGGCGCTAGGCTAGTCACTGAGAATCCCTGAATAAAACAACAGCAACAATAACAACAACAACTCGACTGACTACAAAAACTCATCTACTGTTGTGGATTGGGGCAGTGAGAAGTGGGGAGACTCTGCATCTTAAAAGGAGCTACGGATCTGTAATAAAGGTATTTATCTCCCTTATATCAACAAAGTTATCACTACCTCCTTGTTTCCCAGGACTGAAACCTGTGTATCTTCCTTTGTGCCTACCTCTCTCTCTTCCCGCCATACCCAAATAGCCAACAATGTCTTGATTTTATTTTGTAATAAATGCCAACTTCTACTTTTCTCCATTCCCATAACCATTCACTGTATTCAGATCTCCATTATCAACATCTGTAAGACCCAGTGTTCATTGTCCTCATAATAAAATGTAAATCCTTAACTTAACCTTTATGAACTGATCTCTACTTAATTGTTCGATCTATTTTTTAATCAATTCTCAATATAGAATTCTATTCACAAACCTCTGTCTTTTTATTTGCAATTCTCCCACAAATATGTTCTTTCACTTCTGGAAAGACAAAGCATTGTTCATCTTTTCCTCATACTAAGGCTGCTTCTGCCTTCTGCCTATTCCTATACACTGAGACTGGACAGTCTTGGTGGACTCTAGAGGGTCATGTCCTTAACCCAACAAGGCAGGTGTACTTCTTACAAGCCCTATCATATCTCGAGCTTACAACTTGTTAATGATTTATTGCAACTGCCCGTTCTTCTCTCTTGGGAGTGTATAAACTGTATCTTGGTCTTGATTATATTTCAAGTTCTAAAAGTGCCTAGAACGTTTAAGAACTGTGTTGAATGTTGAACAAATCAAGGTGTGTCCACAATATCACTGGGAGTTTGGGGGATGGAGTATTTTTTCCAGCCTTGGTTTCCTAAATGGAAACCTAGAGGTTTCATAATGGAAATATTATTGGAACTGAACCTTGAAAGAGAGTGAAGAACCATGCAAAATTTTGTGTCTATCATAGAACAGACACCACGGTTGTGTGTATACTCACATGTAATAAAGTAAACTTCAGCCGATCTGATCATTCTAGCCATTCTTCTAATTCAAATGACCTTCTTTCCTAGTATGATTTTCCAGTTAAATACCAGGCAGCATTAGTCACCATATAAAACACATGGGTTCTCACTATGGAAGAAAGAAACTTAAAAGTGTAGGGTATCCATTAAACACTACTTTGTTAGCTGGCAGACTCAGATGCAAATAAGAGTTGAAATTAGTATGATTTCAGCTTGTACATTTAATCATCAGAGGTCAGAGAACAAAGACGGGCTGGGGATACCGTGAGACTCACTACAGAGGATTATTTTACCATAGCTGCTCAATCATGTGGCTGTTTCTCCTCCAGTTCTCCTGTTATAAAACTAGTGGGCCTGGGGCTGCCTTTGGATTACAGACCCTTGAAGGGATAAACATGCTGTTTCCCTGAGATTTGCCCCAGGAGATAAACATTTCCGATGGACTTCTTTTTTTTTTTTTTTTCTTTTCCCTGACAAAGCCAAGAAAGCTAATAATTGCCATGTCAGGCAAAGAAGAAAAAAAAAAAAGAAGAAGTGAAAACTAATTCAGTGTGATCCTTTATGAAAGAGGGAAAAAGAGTGAAAGATGATTCACAACTAGAAGCATGAATTGTCAGAGCTCTCTGAGGGTCTTTTGAATAAACACATCCACCAGGTTATAAATAATGACAACAGACAGTAATTTGCATGGATTAAGGTTGTTAACATTTATCAATTTCTGCATTTTAAAATACTCCCAAATTCTTGATTAGGAGTGTCTCTTTGTAGTGAAGGATTGATAGTGGGAGTAAAAGAATCTGATGAATTTAAAACTCAGATGAGAGAAAGCAAAGCCATCCAGATCCAAACTGAGATACCATTAGTAGTTCTCATAAATCAAATCATGTTTATAGGAAGGATACAGTGGAATTACCATCTGGACTTTTTAACCTCGACATTTATTTCCGAATCATCCCCTAATATTGGAAGTAAACTTAACCCTTTCTTTTACGTCTAAGGTTTGTCTTGATGCCAGTTCTCTTTGAGAGAAATGATCTGATTTTTATGGAGGCAGAATGTCATGTGTGGCATGAAGTTGGAAGAGCCAGAGAAATCCTTGGATGACATTAGCCTAGAAAAGAAAGAAAACATACTTAGCTTTAAAACCACATCAGCTGAGAAGAATTTAAAGCGAAGTCAGCGGGTGGGGAGAAATGGGAAATCTGTATTCCAATGGCTTAAGTTTGGGGCAGAGCGATGAGATTCATGCATATAATTAAATTGATTTTACAAAGAAATCTGGGTAACTATAGACAGGGTTGACTACCAATGGAGAGAAATCCACATGGATTTTTTTCCATTTCCCATTAAATGGCTAAATAATTTTAATCAAGTCACTTGTGTCTCGAGCCTTTTTGGGGTCCTGCTTTTCTTTCTAGTTGTCTAGTGACAATGTTTACAGTGACAGAAAGAAAAGACCAAAACTCCCTCGCAAAGTCCTCTTTCTATATAAATTTCTAGAGTTTAAGCCATTGCAAGGGAACACGTAGCTGGTATGGGAGTGAGTAGCATGTTGGGCATGAATCAAGAGACTCAAAGAAGGAAAAAAGGAGTAGAAGTGGATTTCAGGGCAGTGACAGAGGGAGGCTTGGGGACCCGAATTGCAGGTAGGATGTTTGCCCTACACTGGAAGAGACACAGGTGTGTCAATCTTGTTTGAAACAAATTCAAAAACAAATTATGCAAAAGTATCTTCTGAATTATTGAGACAGCCATCAACCTTAATAATACATAGTTATTGCTTTAAGGGAAGAGATTTTTAAGACTGAGGGGCAAGTTTATAAAACACAAGGCCATAGACTATAAACAGAAGAGTACAGATGTTGGAAACAGAAAATTGTACGTTCAAGTTTCAGCGGTCACTGACAGAACAAAGTTGGGCAAGCTCCTTAAGTTCTCCTGAGTCAAAATTTTTCTCTTCCATAAAATAAGATAACAATCTCTATCTGGCAGTGTTAACCTAAAGTCCAAATGAAAAACAATGTAGAACATTGTTGGGTGAGTTGTAGGTGATAGCTATCATTGTCTATATAAATGAAGCATTTTTAAAAATTTATCTTTTACTGCATCACGGAAAGATGGCTAGGTGGATTTTTACCTAACTAAATTTTTTCCCAATTTAAAATGTATCCAAGCAGCATGTGTAAAATTCACATTTACAGCTTAAATAATATCCAGAAAAAAAAATGAAGAAATGCTGAACCCATGGTTGTCTTATGGGCGGTTTCTGATGTGAGCTTCAAACTCTCCATCAGCATTGCCTGCTGCCCAGGGCAGCAGTGTGGATTTGAGTGGCCATCCACCCAGTATGTGCTGTGTTCCCAGATTGTTAGTAATCTTACTAATATTTAATGATTCTCCTTATCAACCCCAGGGAATTGGATGGGTAGCAATTTAGCACAACCAAGTATAGAACTTTTCCGTTTACCTCCCCACAAAACTGGGAAGATTATTAAGGAGAAAAAAAAAAAAAAGGGTTTTTCTTTTTTTTCCTCTGTCCTCTAGCTTGTTAACCCCAGGATTTTCCTGCTGTGGATTTATAACATCTTACTTGCAGACACTGTCACAAAAAGAATTTGAGTCCCTGAAAGGCTGTACTTCAGCAGTGAGGGCGGAAATCAGAACTCTATTCTTACCGAGAAGGGACTCCTTCTAAGACACTAGGTCATAAATAACATTTATGCAAGATGACTGGCCCACTTGCAAAGGATCGATGGGAAAACAATCTGAAATTAGTATAGAATTGTGAGTCTATTCAGGTTTGATTGGAGTCAACTTGTAGAAGCAAAGAAAGTCAATCATGTCAGACCTGGGATTTTTGAAATTAGCCTGTTCTTTCCTGCCAATGATTCAGGTCCGATCTTCAGATAAACATCTCTCTCGTAAGCAGTTTTAGTGTCAGAAAAAGCAAAATGTGTACCGTTTAGAAAGATCTATTCCTCTACTCAAATACCTCTCTCTGTTTGTCTTCTCTCTTCTCTCTGTCCCTTTCCTCTTTCCCTCTCCGTGTCTCTGTCTCTCGCTCTTTCTCAACTTCAGGTGCTGAACGGAGTAGAATTCAGGGAGAGGACGTGCTTCTTTTGATTTTAAACTGTCTCACTTGTTCCTATCAACTGTTTTCCATCAGTGCCATTTGTAATAATTGTGACAATTTAAATGACAAGAAATTTGGCCAAAAATAGAAACTCCCTATCAAAAAGAGATTTCATTGAGCAAAAATGAGCTTAATCTACTCCATTTTGCCGTTATGTTTCTGTTTCCTTTCCTTTTCCTCATAAATAAGAATTTGGCTCAGTCACTTGGCTCCTGAGATTGAGAAGAAGAGTTCATCCTGCGCGGAACTCAGAGCACGTAGATCAGGGAACCTCATATCCGAGGACTTTCTTTAGAAAAGAAGAATTGGTTTCTTAACTGCTTTGAAAGTTGCCCTGATAAGTTTCTTTGTGTCATTGTATCTTTCATTTGGAGTTGAAGGTTTTTCACCCAGCCCTTATTATAGATGACCTAACATTTTGCTCTGGGGCTGAAGCCAGAATCCTTTTCCTTTAGTTCCTGGCAAGGTTGCTGCCATTTCCTATCACTCTTCTTCCTGAATTTACCTAAACCGAAGTTCCAGGCTTTTGTTGAAATGCCTTTCTCCCTTCCGCTCTTGTGTGCCCCGTGTCACATTATCTGCAAAAGGTTGCAACCAACTTCCCTTCACTGTGGACACAGGAAGGGGAAATGAGGAGGAGAAAAGTTACTGATCTGATTCTGGAGGTCAAGGGTGTGAGGGGGGGGGGTGAATGTACATTTCTCAATAGCTTTCACTGCACTGTGTGCTTTCCTTTGTTGACTGCCCCTCGCTATTGTGTGGGGAAGCCTTTTAATAACAGCCAGCAGAATTGACTAAATGACAATACCGAGATGAAAAGGAGCTGGTAAAAAAAAAAAAAAAAATTGTATGTGCACAGATGCCTGAGTATATACATAGCAAATACCCAGCTGTTTCTGGAGGATATAATGTGCTTGTGACTTTTTCATCCATCATGAACAGTATCAGCTTTAGTGTATTTAATCCTTACAGTATCTCATTCAACTGAGTACTATTTTCGCCACTTTATAAGTGAGAAAACTGAAACCTGAGTCTTAGGGAGGTGTGGTCAGCTGCCTAAGATCACACACCCAGCGGCTGAGGCACCTTTCAAGTTGTTTGTCCGCCTCCTTGCTCTTTCCAGTCGCCCGTGCTGCTGTAATGGACCCGCGCGCACGCTGCTGCCCACACGGAAATCAAACTTCCAATCTAGGACAACTTTTCCCCATCAAAAGAGCAGTGAGATTATCTTTTGCATTTAAATTATTCTCTTCTGGTGTTGCAGGCTAATTAATGTGAGTGTATTTCCGTTCTTCCGACCCAGAGATGCTTGGACGATGGCTCTCAAGGTGCCAACAGATCTCGCACTTGCAAACCGTGTCTCTTCCAGACCTTAATTTCCGTAATTAGGCTCCTCTGCTCCGCAGTCTCTGCAGGACTGATGGTAGCTCAGTGCCTCTTCCTTCCGGTTTATGGTGATTACAAATGAGGCCTCAGAGTCACATAGCTGGCGGAACCCCTGCTCGGAATGGGACTCAGGATTCAGGAGCGCGGTGCCTGGCGTGGTTGGGGAACAAGGCACATTTAACACAGCAGCCAAGCTAGCAAGTTTGAGCTTTTCAAGACAATTGAGAGGATGCTTTGGAAAACACAGGAGCCTGTAAATAAATACACAAATGCCTTTGATTTATGACAATCACTCCTTAAGTGTCAGAACTAATGGAAGAACACATCCAAGGTAGTATTTCCCTTAAAGGAGGGAGGGCTCTGTAAACAGGGATATTGGAGAGCAAGACATTAGACACTGGTAAGAGGTGTCATAGCAACCCAGCACCTGTTTCAGGTCAGAAGAAGCAATTCCTCACTCAGCACTCCTGTGGGCAAGCCCAAGCCTGGAACCAGAGATAATAAGAAAAGAAAGAAAAGAGAAGAAAAGGAGTATGATTCAGACGAATGGAGAAGAAAGTGTGGACACAGAAATAAAGCTTGTGCATTTACTTTACATGTACAAAGTTGTCTTCTCTGTTGCCCAATTCAAGGGCATATAGTCGATGTGTTTTATAACTAGAGGTTAAGTGGGCAGAGCACCTTTTGGCTTGTGGTCCCGCCCAGGGTGTCTTTCTCCTTAGCAGGGGCCACGCCTGAGACAACAAAAAGCCCACCAGGCATCTGAATAAAGCAAAACCAAACAAGACATGCAAACCTTTTTCTGCAACCTTCATCCTAGCAACTAAGGGGGGGAACTTCAGTGACATTAACCAGATTATTGCCTGAAGGCCATATGTTCAAATCAACAAAACACAAACTGATCCAGTTCGGGGTTCTTACACAAAAGAAAAGAGAAACATTTTTAAAGTTGGTTGATACGCGGAACGCAGAATGCCTTGCTCTCTCCAAAGCTAAGTTGTAAGGATAGCTGAGACTTCTATGATTACCACCATCGTTTGAATCTGCAACCCTTGACTTGCTTCTTATGTTACACCCTTCACTGTTTTTCTTACTGGGAAACCAAAAGCAAAACCATGATTTTCTTCTTCCTTTACAGGCAATATATACTCACGTTAGAAAATTTAGAAAATACATCAGCTTATCCAGAATAAAACGAAAAGCCACCTAAAGATGCAAACATACCCATACTTTGGGGTGTTTGAGTGTGCGCGGGGTCAACGAGAAACACTGGGGGCTGGATGCGTCATCCCAACTCTGGCTCTCCTTCTTGAGGGTGTCCCTCAGAATGGCTTCGTTCTTTCATGCTTCTCGATCTCCATTACAAAGGGGAGTTATTAAGAGTGCCTGCCTTGTGGAATTGCATGAGGGGATCCAAAGATGTGTGGCACCTGCTGGCATAGCCACTTAGCAGTTTTCATTGAGCACTAACCTGCCAGACAGTGGGTTCAGCTTCATCCGCAGACTCTCCAGTTATCAACAAGGGAGCTGAGATTTGATACCCCACCTAGAATCAAAAGAAAATACATATTTCTATGATTTTTGCCAATACTTTTCCCAGAGACAAAATCTCAAATTTGAGATCACAGTATATGTATAATTTCTCATATTTAATAGAGTGTTGCCATACTAATCTTTTCATATAAACACTCAAATATCTGTGGTAGCTGTATAATACTTCAGTATAGGGGCACGTGAGTGGCTCAGTTGTTAGGTATCTGCCTTTGGCTCTGGTCATGATCCCAGGGTTCTGGGTTCTTTCCCGCATCAGACTCCCTGTTCGGTGGGAGGACTGCTTCTCCCTCTCCCACTCCCCCTGCTTATGTTCCCTCTCTCACTGTGTCTCTCTCTGTCAAATAAATAAAATCTTAAAAAAAAAAATAATAATCCAGTATAGCTTGCTTTAGTAATCTTCAATTATTGGACTTATATATATATATATGTATATATATATACATATATATTTATTATTAATAATACTTAAAATAACATTTTTATTTATCAATATATAGGGCATTTTAGATTTCCCCTTACTTAGAATAAAATTACTTTGATCAACACTTAGGTAGAGATTTAAGGTATACATTGCATATTAAAGAATTATTTTCCACATTGTGGGCTTGATCATTTTTCTCTCTTAGTACAGAACTAGGCTGAAGAGAACCTTAGAACTCTACCCCCAGCCCTTATATTGTCAAATAGTCCAAAGCAAGCAACCCCCAATTTACCTAGGTAAGTCAGTCAATACTTAGAACTCTGAGTGTATTTTGCATAATCACAGTAATGAAGTCCAGAAAAGCTCACTTAACACATAACATTTTTTAACAGAAGTATTTCCCGATGTTCTTAGAAACTAAATATGAGTAAAAAACTATTACAAAGAGATTATTTGAAATTCTGCGTGGGACCCAGCCTTTGTTTCCTCAAAGTTCACCTGCTCACCTGCTCACCGGAGAGCAACAATCAAGTTTCCCATGCCCAGCTACCAGAGATGTGTATTTACCAGACTAGTTCATGTAGGCCTTCCAGAAGGCGGGATGAAGGCTGGCTGGAGAAGAGGGTTAGAGGTGGTCTGTGTCGTAAACCCTGCAAATCACTTTAAGAATCATGGGAGGGGCACCTGGGTGGCCCAGTCCTTAAGCACCTGCTTTTGACTCAGGTCTTGATCCCAGCATCCTGGGATTGAGCCCTGCATTGGGCTCCCTGCTGGGCAGGAAGCCTGCTTCTCCCTCTCCCCTTCCACCTACTTGTGTTCCCTCTCTCTGTGTCTTTCTCTGTCAAATAAATAAATAAAATCTTAAAAAAAAAAAAAAAAAAAGAAAGGGCACTTGGGTGGCCCAGTGGGTTAAGTCTCTGCCTTCAGCTCAGGTCATGGTCTCAGGGTCCTGGGATCGAGGCCCGCATCGGGCTCTCTGCTCAGCAAGGAGC
Source organism: Mustela lutreola (assembly GCF_030435805.1). NCBI lineage: Eukaryota > Metazoa > Chordata > Mammalia > Carnivora > Mustelidae > Mustela > Mustela lutreola. The sequence goes on along the minus strand of NC_081296.1, from coordinate 20,183,100 downwards.
TTGCTTCCTCCTCTCTCTCTGCCTGCCTCTCTGGTTACTTGTGATCTCTCTCTCTCTCTCTGTCAAATAAATAAATAAAAACTAAAAAAAAAAAAAAAAAAAAAAAAAGGAAAAGAAAAGAAAAAGAAAGAAAGAATCATGAAAGTCATCTTTAACCCCTCCCTCTGCCTTGTTTCACAGATTTTGTCCATTTGGTTTTGGTTTCTACCTTCAAATATCTTCCTCAAATCTTTGGTCACATCACATCCCACAGTTAAATTGTAGCTTAGACCCATTGTCCTGACAGCATTTAGAAGGCAAACTCCCCCAGCCCAAGAACAGTGAGTGGCAGGAATCTGACTGAGTGTAAGATCGGGACTTCCCGTCAAGAGACTGAAATGGTTTATCAAAGAGATCACTTAAAGTCCTGGTTAACTGGAATAACATTCCTTAAATCATGTTTAGTGTTTTTCAGCAGATTAAAAAAGCAGATGCTTTTAAGTCAGTTGGAATACGGACAGTTCCCCAAACTGACCTTCGGTTGATGCTCTTACTTATACCTATCCCTCTACATTTCCTGATGAAGAAACTCCATTTCATTAAATATTCTTACACGTTGGTTTGAATGTTTACAAAATATTTGATTCAAGGATTGTATCATGATTTATTCTAAGTTCACACATATTTGAAACCTAAGATGTTTTTTCTAATTTTGGTTTGTTATAAACAACCTGTAGTGGATATAATTCTAGATATAATATTATGAATGCTTATGATTATTTCCTGAGGACAAATTCCTGGGAGAGAAATGCTGACCCAGTGAGTACATGAGATACCTTTCAAAAAATCATGCCACGGTTCATTGCTACCAACAAATAGCCTACTATCATATATTGGTATAAAATACACACACACACACAAATACATCAGTGTATAAGCCAGTGAACAGCATATATTTGCTTACACACAGACATATTTTATGTACTTTCCATTTTAATTTTTTTATTAATAAAATAATTGAGGTTTTATGACTCTCAAATGTTTCACAGGAAAAAAAGAAGAAAAAGAAATAAAAACCCTGGCTATTCTAATAATAAGTATTTCAGATGAAATTCAGAATATTTTGTCAAATCCCCAATCTCCAAATACCATTCTGGGATTTTAATTGGAATTGCCTTGTCTTTGTGAATTAACTTGTGGACTATTGACATTTATATAATACTTGGTCTCCATATCGGAGTATTCCTTATTCCACGATATACGAAAGTCTTTTAAAATGTTCTCCAGGAAAAATTTTGTAATTTTTGTTTTTTTTAAGATTTTATTTATTTATTTGAAAGAGAGAGCATGAGTGGAGAGAGGACAGTGGGAGAAGCAGACTCCCTGCCGAGCAGGGATCCCAATATGGGACTCAATCCTATGACTCCAGGATCATGACCTGAGTAGAAGGCAGTTGCTTAACCAACTAAGCCACCCAGGCACCCCCCAAATTTTGTAATTTTTAAAATGGATCCTGAGAAGGCTTATTCTGAGACATTTCACAATTTTGATTTTATGTAAATGGTAGATTTCTGATGTTACAGTCCAACTGGTTTTATTGCTCAATAGGAAAATGTTTTTTATGACAGGATTTTAGAACCAGCCATTTTAGAGATTTATTTTAATAATTCCAGTGAGACGTTTTTTCAGTTAATTCTCATACATTCCAGCTAGATAGTTATCACAAATATAATAATTGTTTCCTTCTTTCACATATATGTGAATATCTATATTTTCTTGTCACGTTGCATTTGTTAGCTTTTCAAAAACAATGTTACATAAGAATAGCAATTATTGGAATTCCTCATCCTGACATTACCAGGAATGTCTCTAGTGTCTTAGAGTAAGGTATGATATTGGTTACTTATTTTATCAAAATATATTATTATCATGCTAACGAAATATTCAATTAACATATCTTTGAACATTTATGCCAAATATTTTGAGATAAATAGATGGCTTTCCTTCCTAGAAGTATGATTTGCCACATTAATTGATTACTTTGCAGTGAATGATCTTTATATTCATAGAACAAACTATATCATGCAACATTAGATACTACTAATATGCTATTGATCTGGTATGCTTTAATTACATAAATTTGATTTCCATCTACACACTATTTGTTTTGGTAGTGGGGATTGTCATCTCATGAAAATAATTGTAAAACTTTCCAAATTTTTCTAATCTCTAGAAGCACTTATTTCTTGCGGTATAAAACACATATATAATATCAACTAGGCTTTGTGCCTTTGGTTGAACATCAGATGCTGCATTTTGACAAATTTTAGAATTTCTTCCTGAGTTATAGGTCAAAAAACTTCCTATGTATCCTCAAATCAATTTGTGTGCTTTAGTTTCTTTGTACAAAGTAGTTCAACAAAATGTTTAAATTTGTAACCACTGAGTTGAAATGTTTTCTTATCAGTGGTTTCTTGGCTTCTTTCATTGATATGATTTTTTATTTCTATACAGATTTCCCATCTTCTTCTAAATCACAGAGATCTTTTCAAGACACTGTTCCAAGACTTTATTGGTATTTTGAAAGACCTATTCCAGATTAACCAATTTTTCCTACTTTGCTACTTCATTAATTTCTGCTTTCATCTTTTAGGTTCTGTTCATTTTTTTCATGATTCATTTAAATCTGTGATTTACTTATTTTTATTTTTTTTAAATAACATGTTTAATAATCACTTGTAAATCACTTTAGGTTTTTCTCTACCTCTCTAATATGGACCTTCCTACCTAAAAATACAAATTCCAGGTATGGAAGTAAATATTCTATTTAAACTTTTACCCACTATATTTTGATAATTACTCTGCACTGTCTTGACACCACTTCAGTCTTTGTATAGTCTGACTTCTGTCACTAAATTTAGGAGAAGGGTGAACTTGAAGGAAATGGTTGTAGAATTATTATCATCACTTTAAACATGTAGGGAATTGGTCAGCGTCTTTCATTTCTCCAGTTTTTAAATGTCTCTGTCTTGAAGCGACCAATTTTACCTTTGTTCTTACTTAACCAGAAGCTTATAAGGCTGCCTGTTAAAGCTTGAGGTCAGGATGAGATAAGACCAGATATGCTGAGTCTCTATCATCCATGACAAAACCAGGTCATCTCGACATTTTCATAGCTTTACAGAGATGAAGGTATGGTTTCTGTGTGTCTCTTTAAAAATGGTTCAATAGCTCAAAGCCCTGCATGGGTGCTCCTGGGATCTGTAGAGCTCCTTGTGAGACCCTCTGGTTGCTAGTTGTCTTCTCAGAATCTGTTTGCCTTTTGTGAATTAGAAAGCAAAAACAAAATTAAAAAGCTATATGTAGGCTTCTTTCAT